>NC_141696.1:1279516982-1280716982 GCF_964263255.1 Lissotriton vulgaris
TTTTCCAGCATTTTGGCCAGCTCCGCTCCGCTCCTTCCCTGAAAGTTTCGGGGGGATTCATCAAGCGGGGGCCAAAAGGGGGGTCCCAAATTGTGTTTTCCCCATGTTAATTTCCATAGGGACCTTTAGACACGGCTACAGCCCGAACGGCTGAATGGAATTACACCAAACTTGGCAAAATGGTAGGGCCTGGTATGCACATGTGCCTTTGCTATGTTTGGTGAAAATCCCTCCAGTAGTTCTTGAGAAAATTTAATTTAACATTTTTCAAATGGCATTTTCTATGGGACCTTTAGACACGGCTACAGCCCGAACAGCTGAACAGAATTACACCAAACTTGGCAAAATGGTAGGGACAGGTATGCAGTAGTGCCTTTTCTATATTTGGTCAAAATCCCTCCAGTAGTTGTTGAGAAAATTGAATTTGAGCAAATTATATATCTATATGCGCTCACCGTACGCGCACCGTACGCGTACAGTACGTGTACCGTACACGTACGTGCGCGTACCCTTACGTGCGCGAGCGAGTTTCTGAATGGCTGGCAGTCGACTGTCAACATTCCAAACTGTCCAAACCAGGAAGTGTTGGCCACCATCTTGTTTTTCAGGAGAACTGAGGCACAAGAGAGCCCAAAACAAGAGTGGAAAACACGAAAAGGGGGCAGGGTAGAGACCCCCCAACCCTCTAGCCCTTCTCAGGGGGTCCCAGAAGGACCCCCAAGGGCAAAAAATAAAAAATAAATTCGAATAAATCGAGGGGTACGCACACCGTACGCGTACCTTGCGCGTACCCCGTGATTTAAAAAAAAATTAAAAAATTTTTTTTTGCACTTGGCGGTCCTTCTGGGACCCCCTGAGAAGGGCTAGGGGGTCAGGGGGTCTCTACCCTGCCCCCTTTTCGCGTTTTCCACTCTTGTTTTGTGCTCTCTTGTGCCTCACTTCTCCTGAGAAACAAGATGGCTGCTCAGGTGGTCCCAGAAGGATAATAACATATATAAACGTTATCCGCTAATAGAATTAGCATTTACAAAACCTTTGAAATTTATTGAAAAAAATATAGGTTTCACGCCTGATATAGTTAGGAATTAGCATTTAAAAAACCTTGCAAATTCACTGAAAAAACCATAGGTTTCAAGCCTTATATAGTTAGGAATTAGCATTTAAAAAACCTTGCAAATTCACTTAAAAACCATAGGTTTCAGGCCTTATATAGTATTATAGTAAGGAATTAGCATTTAAAAAACCTTGCAAATTCACTTAAAAACCATAGGTTTCAGGCCTTATATAGTTAGGAATTAGCATTTTAAAAAACCTTGCAAATTCACTTAAAAAACCATAGGTTTCAGGCCTTATATAGTTAGGAATTAGCATTTAAAAAAAACATTGAAATTGCTCCTATATAGTTAGTGGTACTAACTATATTTCGCGCACCCGCAATCCACTGCTGATGATGTCACATATTACATCATTCATGACATGGTCAGTGACATCACTGATCACATCACTGATGACATCTCAAATGACATCACTGATGACATCACTGATGACATTTCATTTGACATCACTGATCACATCACTGATGATATCATTCATGTGATAATACGATGCACCTCCTCACACTCTAATATAACCTTTGATACACCCAGTGTTAAATACAGACTACCATTCTTGAAACCATTGACACACCAATACCAGTTACTACATACGCACCCACTGATTCCTAGGTCTACACACACATTCACTCATTCACCCATAGAATAACTCTAACATACAGTCACTCATCAATACAACACTATCATATGCACTCATACACCTATACAGACACTCACACACTACCACTCATCCATTGAGTTACTCACACACCTAGTCAGTCATGCAAAGAATCAATCACACTTCCATTTCCTCAACTATACAGTTATACACACAACACCTTACTTATTCAAACATATACTAACACATACTTACTCTCTTATACAATCACTTATACAAGTACACAATGATCCATACAGCCACTCGCACATTCACTGGCTCTCATGTATAGTCATTTATATATGCCAACTCTCACATGCACTGTGTTTTACATATGTACTTACTTGGACATGTAGCACTGAGATATCCATTCACTCACCAACACACCCATGCACACAGTCAACCGCCCATATAGCTGTTTCCACATGCACTCTTGAACTCATACAACTAATGAATCAACTGCTCAGACATCTATGCACAGAGTCACACACCTCCCAGCCACCCACACACACACACAGTCTCCCATTCAAATGTTTGGGTAACCAATCAATAACCCATATAGCCACTCATATAGCTACTGATCAACACATGCAGCAGCTTACACAACAACAGACATACTGATGCACACATTCAGACAGTTTAGTCACTAACCCATGCATTTAGTAAGACACATTTAATCACTCACTCATACAGTCAGTCACGCACCTACTAAATCCTTCATCCAGACACTTACACATTAACTCATTCTTCAATATGTAAAACATATTTAAACTTCACAAAAACACACAGTCACTGGATGATGTCATCAGTGATGTCAAATGAGATGTCATCAGTGATGTCATCAGTGATGTCATTTGAGATGTCATAAGTGATGTCATCAGTGATGTCACTGACCATGTCATGAATGATGTAATATGTGACATCATCAACAGTGGAATGCGGGTGCGCGAAATATAGTTAGTACAACTAACTATATAGGAGATAAGGCCTGAAACCTATGTTTTTTTAAGTGAATATATATATATATATATATATATATATATATATATATATATATATATATATATATATATATATATATATATATATCTATATATATATAAATATATATATATATATATATATATATATAGTAACGTATTACATGCCCAATAGATTTAAGTTTGAATAATACTATTCTGAAATAGAAATACACTCCTCAATACAGAACCACAAAACTCTTCTTTTCAGAACAGGGAGGAGGTGGGTTAATAATACAATCTCATGCTTCCAAAATTGGGTTCTTATACTCTTCCAAGTTTCCGGACACAATCTTCCACTCAGCTCCTTTTACAAATCATTGTTGTCAAGTGTGTCAGTTCATTATAGATCACCGAAAGTAAGTAAATGTAGACTACAGCTCAGCCAATGTACTAATTTATTAAATGAAGGACCAGATATCCTTATCCCTAATAGAGCCAAAAGCAGTGAGAGCCCTTGCTGCACAGAGTCCATGGTGGGAAGCGCCCTTGTCTATCTGCCAAAGTGCCAACACGGCACCATAACAAGGGTTAGTCATTGCAGATGTCAGTGTGACTATTTGGAGGGGTGCAGCGCCCTCCAGTGGACAGGTGAGAGAATCCATACTTCCATTCTTTTTTTCCACCGCATGTGTTTACAGTGTGACTATTTGGAGGGGTGCAGCGCCCTCCAGTGGACAGGTGAGAGAATCCATACTTCCATTCTTTTTTTCCACCGCATGTGTTAGCAGCGACTGTTCAACTCACCGAGCCAACACTGTTGCTGTTAAAAGCTGTAGATGGCGTGATATGGTTTACGAAGCCATTCTGATCATCATAATACAAATATATTCCACGCATAGAGCAGTAATAAGAATTGAAAAGTAGGATTAAGATATTGTTTAATTAGTAACATATTTACCTCACATAAAAAACTCTATCATCCACCATGAAAATGGTAAAGGTGGTCGAGCAACTGCCGTTTTTACATTACCACATAAATCAAGAACCAAAATCTTTTTCCTCCACACAGCCCTACTACCATCTGGATGGCATTATTTCGACGCAAAACCGGATTTTATGAACAGCCTGAAACAAGACCTGGACCTGATAATAGCCACTGAGGTCTTGATTTTCAGACGGCGCCCCTCAGGAGTCAGGAATTTATGCACCAGATCAGGTGTTGTCAAGGAACAGCTGTGACAAATAAAGCACCGCACAATGTACAGCGCGATGCGGCGGTAAGTGCTTCCTGCTGTTGGAGTCACTGACAAACATACATGGAAATCCGGCTAGGGAATGCAATGCGTACCGTGGATTGGTATGTACACATGGCGAACTCGGGCTCCTGAGACCTGCATGGAAACTGGTTCCGCCGGCACTTATGTTGATTCACGAAAGATGCTTATCAATGGTCAGCCGTGGTTTGACTTCACTTCCGCCCTGGATGGGGGACCAGGAGACTGCCATCTTGTTCTGAATTTTGAACAACAAATGGAGGACTGGACTTCTGGCACCTATTCAAAACGATTTACGGGGGGAGGGGGGGGGGGAATGACGTGTCATCATGTAATAGAATGAACTTCCCCCATTTGTGATGTTGTTTCCAGATTTCAAAGTTTTCAAAAAAAGAATGCCTTTTTTTTCCTGATAGTTAAGATGGAAGCAGTAGTGCCTTGATACCCATCGATTAGGCGCTCCACAACTTGGGATGGACGTCTGAATGTATGGGCAAAGTATCAATTTCTGAATTATATGGCCATTTACTGATGTTGTTCCATGCTTGCACTGCATTTTTCGTGATTTCTGTCTTTCTGCTGAGTGGAATCAAAGGGCGCACGCTTCCTCCTCGGCTTGATAGAAACATTCGGCCATATGGATGGTGAGAACATATGATTTATAGTTTTTTTTCCTTCCTTTCTTTGGCTGTGCACTGCTCAGTTTCCTAGTAGCCCGTTTATCCCTTGGAGAATATGTACAGCACGTCAGACCAGCATGAAAAAGAAGACATCTGTGAGATAGTCCTTTAGAAAAGTTTCCCAAAAGAGTTTATATCAAAACGACACAACGCCTCCTCAGAGATTGTAAGCACTGTGTGAATACAAAGGGGCATATTTGTGATGCTCCGGCGGCGTAAATCACGAAAGCATATTTATGAGGTAACGCAAAGCCACTTTGCATGAGAATCGCCTCATAGATATGGAGTAAGGCAAGGCAGCACAAATTGCTGCATTGCCTCACTCTGCGTTAGGGAGGCATTGCGGCGTGTGGTCCCACGCAACACCCATGGATTCTGACGCTTCCCCAGATTCATAAAACCATATAAACTGGGGGTTGTTCCAAAACCTTACACCTCCCAGAGGAGGCGCAACTAGGAGAAATAACTCAATTTCTCCTTGTTTTTCCTCTTTCCATGAGTGCCGCATTCTGCAGGACACATAGAAAGAGGAAAATGCCTCTGAGGATTGTTTTTGTGCAGGAAGGTGCCCATTCCATAAATGAGGCCCAAAAGGACCCAGTGACGCAATAGGTGTTTGCGCCCATTTGTGCACTGTGATATTAAAGAAGGGGCCTCAGATACTTGTACGGTCTCTTCAGTAATATAGACCTGAAGTGCACATTTTGAGCGTGCGCAATGCCTATGTGGTGTACACTTATTTTAATGGGTGTTTGGCACACTTGCAAATGAGGTTACAGCTTTGCATATGTACCGTATTGCAAGCACAGAAACACATAGACCATCAAAAGGCAAACTAATTATGCGCCACATATGAAGTGGAGCACAGTCTGTGCATCCCAGCCAGGCAATCCCTGTACCTTGGTGCATCCACATGTAGTGTACCCCTGTACCCTCTGCAAAGGCAGCCAGATCCCCTTGCACCGATAGGCAGACCAGAGGTGTCAAACCTACACACCTCCTTTCAATACTGTCCTGCCCATAGTGCAGGCACAAGTTCACACCAGTATTAAGGAATGCACATTTTATTTATATAATATGGCGCAAAGAACGAGATTGTGTCTGGTGCATCTGCCAAGTACAAACTGGGACAGTGACCATGATAATGTAATATGCCCGCAAGGGAACACATTTTGTACTGGTGTAACAAAAGACAGGACCAACACATTTTTGCCATTTTTACTGCTTCGTTAGTAGAAAAAATGGAACAAAGGATATCTTAAAACAAGACAAACATGACACAAACATATTCCACACTAATCCTGCTGTATTTGCATAATGAGAAATCGATAAAATACATTTTCTTTTCTCCCCTTTTTAAAAGTGGGAGATGGAACTTGATGCCAACTCAGTTTGCTCTTTTTGATTGCATAGATATCAAACGTTCAGGTTCGAATTACCAATATATCATGCAACACAGCACTGCAAGCTACGTTATGGCGCTGCAGTGCTTGAGAGGGAAGAATCAAAGTAGTGCCCCATCTACTACTATATATGGCGCGCCTGCTCAGGTCCCTAGCGCTGGTGCACAATCAGGGGGCCTCATTTATGACTTTTTGACGTAGGGAAGCGCAGCAGGCCTTCCTGCTGCGCTTCCCTACGGCAAAAGAAAAGGGCAGAAATGCGCCGTATCTATAAGATTCCTGTCCTTTTCCCCTGCGCCGGCGCACAATGGGCTGCCTGCGCCAGCGCAGGCACCCTTGCACAATGGTGCAAGGGTGCCTGCGTTGCGGGGAAGATTATTTTTGTACAGGAAGGGAAACCTTTCTGTACAAAAATAATCACAAGAGGCTTTTCCTCTTTCTATGTGTGCTGTAGAATGCAGCACACATAGAAAAAGGAAATACGAGGAGAAATAAAGACATTTCTCCCTGTTGCGCCTCCCTTACGCCTCCCCTGGGGAGGCGTAAGCTTTTGGCACTGCTTCAGAGTTCCGATTTCTCGTAAATCTGGGGCAGTGTCAGAAGGCCATGGATGTTGCTGGGAACGCCCCCAGCAACACCCATTGCACGCCCCTTTAACGCAGAACACTGCGTTAACGGGACTGATATTTATCAGGCAGCAGTACGCCACAAAAACTGGCGTACTGCTGCCTGATAAATACCACGCAGGATTCTGCGCCACGGAACTTCATGAAAAGTGAAGTTCCGATGGCGCAAGGGGCCTCATAAATGAGGCCCAGGATGCCTAGTGTGACGCACACACCTTTGCAGCATAGTGCAAACGTGTCTGTGTGATGTCTAGCATAGGTTTTTTCGTGAAAAGATACCTTTCCAGTGCAATGCCGAGACACTACTTTGGATGGGTGCTGTACAGTGCAGCAGACATGCGAAGTAAGAAAAGTGTAAAGAAATAAAAACATCTCTCCTTTTTATCACCTGACTCAGAGGTGTTACTTTTTGGTGTAAAGCCCTGTGTACAATTGTTCTTATATAGGGGTCTGTGTCAAAAGCCATGGCTGGTTGCATGGGAATGCACATGTACTACCCAGGGAAACCCCCTTGACGCAAAGTAATTACAAGCAGCGCAAAGCACTTCTTTGTGTTACTTTCAGGCAGATTTCAAGCACAAAGAAAGTTTTGCTCTGGAAAGTAAACTTCAAATAAATGTTTTTCACCACTTATGACACTCCAGTGACCCAATCCCGGCACAAGATGTTGGTAAATCTACCCCTCAGTGTGCTTTCATTAAAAACATATATTTTTAGAAAGGTTGACCTTGGAAGAGCTCCTCTTTTCTAAAGCCTGTGTGACACACGTAAAGCAATGTATAAGTCAACACATGTTTTGTATAGGTTCAGCAATGGTTCACAATCCATGTTCACATTTTTGCTTGGTGTAACATGCTTTGAGTAATGTGGACCTGGGCATAATCTGTTTGCTGTATTCAGTATTGTGCAAACAGCAAAATAGGGCAATAGAGGTTTTTCCCTTTATTTGCTCTTTTGCAAAGTTTCCGTAATAGACCTCCAAATGCATTGAAATACCACAGTGTAACATCTGCACAATCAGTCCCTACCAGATATGGGGTCAATGCTCAGCCATAGGACATTGTTTGATTGTACTATTGAATATCAACACCAACAATATTGTGGTTCAAGAATATCGAAGTCAGAATATCGGGGGACAAAATATTAAAAGGTAAGTTCAATTCAATTCAATAATCTTTATTTCGTTGCAATTGCACCATAAAGGATATACAAATACATAGTATATATAAAAGTACATAATATACATGGCCACAATATCATCAACAAATGTACAAAAGTGTACAATTCAAAAAGTGCTAGTGTATGACCAAATACTATCCCTAGCCTTCACAGTTAAATCACGGGAGTGGGCTTAAAACACACATCAATAAATATAATTAAAAAGAAGTTTAAAATATTTACACGGTTAAAAAAACATTAAATTGATTTGTAACAGCCAGACACTTAAAATGGCAGTGACGATTTTTGTCTAATGAATTTTGCTGCCAAAGGGAATCTACTGATACCAAACACTATTACTTGACTAGTGTCCGTAATTAATATTCTTCCAGCTTCCTTATACGAAGTTATTCCAATATTACGGCACAGTGGCACTATCCATTTTCTTCTAGTTTCTACATAGCTTGGACAGAAAAACAAAATATGAAAAATGTCTTCTCTTGCATTATTTGTGCATAAGGTACATTTATCGTTACTGGTTTTCCCCCATTTTGACTCGGTTTCCTGGGTTCTTAGTATACCGTACCTATACTTTATATACAAGGTTTTCGCTAATGGTGGCTGAATCTCATCAAGAAACATTTCAAACTGGGCTACATTTTTCACCAATAAGAATTTTTCGGTTATGGGGCCATGTGCTCCAACATATACAGCATCATGGCTCACAAAGGCTCAAAAAGAGAGTTTGACTATTTTCTTTGAGGACACAGTCAGTAATTCTGGTTGACTCCAAAAATGGGATAAACCCAATTTTGTTAACCAGCTTTTAACGTATTTAAACCAATGAATCTTGTTACACGTGTCCAGTTCCAAAACTTCAACCAATCCATTTTTATATTCAGTTAGCTCTGGGGTGATCCACAACCTGACCCATAACAATAGTGGTCTTAATAACGCATGTAGGTCGGTGCATCGTATGTTCATATAAAGGAGTAGGGGTAATAGTGGAGTGTTACTAGGAACTTTTAATAATCCCCTTAAAAACTTATTCTCCATGATTTCAAAAGTCTTTCTACACACGGGTCCCCAAAGTTCTGCCCCATACAGAACCGCTGACTGAACCTTGCATTTAAACAGTTCTAACGCTGGGGTAACTGCTTTGTTTGCACAATTGTTATGCCTTTTCAATATTGGCAGACAATTTTGTTTGAACACAATTTTAGATTTTTCTAATTGGGGTCTCCAACTTAAGGATGAATCTAATAGTACCCCCAAGTAAGTAAAACTTAGTTCATAATCAACTTTTTCTCCATTCAATGTTAAGTTTTTACTGAAACTTTTATGAGGGTTAAGTGCCATATATTTAGTCTTTTTTACATTAATTTCTAACCCTTTTGTGATACAATACTGCTGGAACCTATCTAATAAAGTCTGTAGGCCCCGAGGAGTTTGAGAAATGAGAATCGTGTCATCCGCGAAGAGGAGGGACGAACCTCGATCCCCCCCCAGGTGAGGAGAGTCATTGTCACAATTCTCCATATAAACTGCAATATCGTTGACATAAAGGGAGAAAAGTGTTGGTGCCAGCGCGCACCCTTGGCGTACTCCCCTCTTGATAGGGATTTCATCTGTAAGTTCACCATTAGGGCCCCATCTTACCCTGGCATAGTTATTCTGGTGTAACCTAATCACTAATTTCAATAGATCATCTGGGAACCCCTGCTTTTTCAATGATTTCCACAATAGGTCGCGGGGGATAAGGTCAAATGCTGCTCGTAGATCTACAAAGGTAACATATAAATTACCTCTGCGAATGATGACATATTTCCAATACAAGCAGCATAGCCTTAATACCTGGTCGATGGTCCCAGTCTTTTCCCTAAACCCTGCCTGATACTTGGATAAAATCAGGTTTTCCTCTAGCCACGTATTTACGCGGTTTAGGATATGTCTGGCATAAATTTTCTGCGTTATGTCTAAGAGACTAATGGGGCGATAGTTCGCTGGATCCTCTCTATCCCCCTTTTTAAAAATGATGATAATTTTAGCCCCATCCCATGTGTCAGGGATTTGGTCACCTGCTGCAATGACATTAAATAAATGATTTAAATAAGGTGCCCAGATCTCCATATTATGTTTATAAAGATCACCAGGGATCTTATCCAGACCCGGGGCCTTCCCTTGCTTCACAGAAGCAATTGCTGTTTCGGTCTCTTGTAAGTCAAAAATTACCAATGAGTTTTCAACATCCTCTCTCTGGGTTACTATTTCATTTGGGTTTACCATAAGCTTTTCCTCTGTGATTTGGGCTGCATATAATGATGTAAAGTGACCAACCCATGTAGCTTCATTTAGGAAAACCTCCCTTGAGCCTTTATCTGGCTTATTCCCTTTGGCTACTAACTCCCAGAACTGCCTGTGATCTTTAGCTTTTGCAGCTGATAACATGCTGGAACATAGATCCTCGTCCCAAGATGATTTTGCGGTGGCTATTGTTTTGTTGTAAATTTTCCTTTTTACTTTGAGTTCTACAGAGCTTTTAGTTTTTACCGCATTGATCAGGTCGGTCTTGGCTACTCTGCATTCCTTGTTAAACCAGGGTTTGCCTACTGGTTTTGTGTTCGCCGACCCGTTCCCTTTCCTTGGTTTTTTAGTGATAAGATCAATCAGTTTTTTACAAAAGGATTTGTGTAGTCCAATAAATTCACCAGGTTTACATTCATCCATATTATAGAACTCGAATGAGTTCACAAATGTGGAATAAATATTAGCCAAAAGGTCCTTTCTTTCAAGAATATATGCCCATTTAACGGCCCTTCGATTATTACTTAGTACAACATTATCACAGGTTAATGGTACTTCTAGGCTATGAATACCCTCAGTAACACCAGGTTCTTTCAGGATACTAGACAAAAAACTCATTTCTAACGGGAAGTGATCGCTCTCAAAACGTTCTCTAACATTTAGATCATGTGTATATGGCCACAAATTAAAAGAAACAGAAACAATCTATCTTGCTACTACAATTCCCCCTACTAAAGGTAAATGCTCTCGGGGAGTCTGATGGCATGCGCCCATTACAAGCTCTTAGACCATAGCTTGTGAACAGCCCTGAGATCTGGAGGGCTAATGTGGTCCCACGAACAGTTCCATTGTTTAGTGCTGGTATCCCATGGGCAACATCCTCATCCTCATACAGTTTAACCATCCCCACAATCGGCTCAAAATTGCAATTTAGATCACCACATAAAATGATGCTTTCATCATGGTCTAAGGTGTCCATAAGCATTTCCAGTTTCTCTATACATGGAGATTCCCTATTAGCGGGACATGGTCTATTGTACACATTTATGAGATTTATTATCCTCTTGTCACTTGTAGTTAATTTCAATCCAAGTATGTCTAAGGAATCGGTGTTTAACATTTTTATCCCCACATCGATAGTTGTACTGATCCATATTACCAACCCTCCCGAGGCTCTCCCTCTTACTGAGGGGATGGCCGCCACTTGGTAGGTTCTATATCCTATTCTATGGACCTGATCCGTGGCCCATGTTTCTTGTAGCACACAGATATCAAATGAATTAATATAACTATTCCAGTCAGGATCACACATTTTTATACCAACACCAGCAATATTCCAAGAAACTAAGTTTAACAATGAGGGTTTATCTTTTGCACAATGTGTACTAGATTTAACAGTGGGAAGTAGATTATTGTCAATATTGGTACAGATGTTTAGGTGCCTATCCACAGATAACCCACTGTTATCGCTATCTCCTTCCTTTGTGTCACGGGGTCTTGTACATACTTCATGGTCATACCCTGTCATATTGTTACTATTGCAAAGTTTTTCACAGCCAATCTCCTGATGATTAAGTGGTATATTCACTTCCCCACTCTCCTTAGGAGGTATAACATTAAGTATGGGGATTACATTATTTAAAGAAGAGGATTCCTCTGATCTAGTGGTCAATGGTGATGCCTGTAGTCAATCAACTGACTCTAGGCAATCGAATTGGTTGTAGGAGAGGAAGTTATAGGGGTGGTGGATTTGTCCTAACCAGCCTCCTCCTTGGTGTCTCCTTCCACGGTGTCCTAAAAGGTAAGTGCTTATAGGAAAGTATAGATCTACCATTGCTATCTCCACATCTACATACCTTGAAATGTATGAATAGCATTGGTACATATATGTGCAGTTAGGTATGCAAAATCCCTAGACTTACCTGACGATATATTCTTTTCGATATTTTCACTTCAATATTCTGACCCACCAATATTATGGGTTCTATATTCAGGGCGCACCCCCTTGTTTATCTGTGAGATGGTCTAATTCATGTAGAAGTAATGACTGATGAGCAGTTGCATATCTGTCAGTTCCCGCCATTTTGTTTGACGCCACTGGTGAAACTGCATCAATCATTGATGACACCACACTACAGCTATTTAAGTTCCAACTAACTCAACTCTTTGCCCCTGATGGCAATAATGCCACAAATTCTGTTTTGCTCACAAACCTCTCTTTGCACCAACAAATGGGATTACAAATTGAAGCAAATTGTTGGTGTTCGTGCCAGTAATGTACAGAAGGTGACAGCGGCCACAAATTGTGGGATCGAATATCATACATGTACTTTTACATACCTCACAAAGGTAATTTTACTCTCAACATACTGATCGGTTAATCTGTCTTTGTTTTAATTCGTGTTGTGAATTTAAATTTAAGATATAGATGGCACAGTTTACTGGCTTTTTTGATATGACTCTCAGTGGAATTCCCCATTCTATTTAATTTGATTTGATTAATTAAGCACACAAACACTCAAAGGTGTCCTAGTGCCAGAAAAAGGGCAAAAAGAAAGTCAAAGTGAAAACAGATGAGTTTTGAGAGGCTTACAAAATTTAAGCAGATGCGTTCTGGATGAATTAGAGGATGAAGACTATTCCAGATTAGAGCTGTGACAGTAGAGAGATCAGGCTCATATACTGAAAAAAGCTCAGACATATATGGGCATATTATCAACAAATAGCGATATTTATTGCTAAGTAGAGTTAGCGGCAATTTTTTTATCGCCGCGCATCACAGGATTTTATCGTTGAGATAACGTGCTATTAGCAACGTTTATCTCAAAAGCTATAAAATTCCCGGCGATAGCAGCAAAATCTGTGAATATCGCTGAGAATACAGCGCTATTCACGCATTATCGCTAACAGGGTCTTAGCCATTATATCCACCTCCCATTGGATATAATGGCTAAGAACTGGTCTGAGCAGGAGTTAGTTTTTGGAGATATTCGAGCTTAGCACGAATATTTCAATCGCTATGCCTGTGTTGCTAATAGGCGATAGCAAAGTTAGCGACTGTTTTCAGTCGCTAACAGGTTGGGTGCGCCCACTTTGCATGTCATTAGTGATTAATATCGCTGACATGCAAAGTAGGCCCCAAACCGTTCGCTATCGCCTACAAGCTGTCGCTAACTGCTATTAGCGACAGCTTGCTAATAGGGCAATAGTATTATCACCGCTTACCGGCCAAAAACTGCTGCTAAAGCGGCAAAAATTGCCTATCGCCCCCCTTGATAATATGCCCCATAGTTTTTAGGATGAGAACAGAATAGTGATTTATGTTAAAAGCATAACACCTTAAAGTGGCACGTTTATGCATAGGAAGCCAATGCAAGGAATGTAGAAGGGGGAGTGCTCTAGAGAATGCCGTAGCTCCAGTAATAAGGTGAGCTGGCACATTTTGAATACGTTGTTATTTGTGAATAGAGGTGACATACAGAGAATTACAATAGTCCAGTCTAATCAAATTCAGTGACTGGGCTAAAATCTGTTTCGAAAATGGAGGAAGATTTTTTAAAATAACTTAGAGCACGTAAAAGCAGGTAGCCATAAGCTTGGGAATGTGGCCCCTAAATGAAGGAGTAGAGCCAAAAATGATTCCCAGATTACGAGCAGATGTTATTGGAGTAGGACATTGTAGGAGAGTATGGTCTGCCTCCTATGGTCACCCCCACTTTTTGCTCTGATATACTAGTTTCTCGACTTTAGTGAGGCTGTGGGCCTGCTAATCAGACCCACAGCCCAGCTGTTCTCTCTCTAAATTCATACCATGTACTTTAAGTACATACGTAATTGGGTATTGGGTCACCTTTGTGAGCCCCTGTATAGTGTACAATAGGTACCCAGGGCATAGGTGCATCCAAGGCCTACCAGGGGCTGCAGCATGTATTATGCCACCCCTGGCTGGCCATCCAAATTGACACAACTGGCTGATCAATCAGCTGGGGCAAGGTGGTGTAATCACCCTTTGCTTAGATATAGTATACCTATATCTAAACCTAAAATGGACACATATCTCCTATAAGTCACTCCTATGGCAGGCCTTAATAATCCTGGAGGCAGAGTGCTTGGAATTATGTGAGATAGTGCTCTGGCATGAGCTGAGCCTGTCTGCAGCTTTCGGAACCATGTCCTGGGGCACACAAGGTGCTCCATGCATAGCCCGGTTCAAACCAGTTGCTGGGGCACTCCAGCCCCAGCTCTGGTGCGAAACTGGACAAAGGGAAAGGGGTGTAACCACCCCCTTTCCAGGTTCCAACCATAGGCGGGACCTAGCAGGTAATCCAGCCCCTTAGATTGGTATAAGGCTAGGAGCTGAATCAAGAGACTTTAGATTACCCTGAACTGAAACTCTGAAACGAAACTCTGGACCTTCGACATTCTACTGCAACTAGAAGAACTGCACAGCCTCAAGTGCAATTCCGACAAATCAGAGGTACTCTTCTTCGGGTGCGATACGGAGCCCTGCTGGCAAGCCTGGTGGCCCATCGACATGTTCCCTCCGTCCGGCTCTTCTCCCATGGCTAAAAACTTGGGGGTGAAGATGGACAAGGGGCTGACGATGAAAGCCCAGATCCTGGGGGTAACCGGCACCTGCTTCGGCCTTTTAAAAATGTTGCGGAAGTTTCTGCCTCTCTTGTCCGAGGAGCACAAGAGGCTGACGGTGCAGGCCCTGATAGGCTCCAGGTTGGATTATGCCAACATTCTTTACCTGGGCCTGCCAGAGTATCTGCTGCAGAGGCTTCAAGTTGCACAGAACGCGGCGGCCAGGGCCATCTTTGGCCTAAGTAGACGTACCAGCGTCTCTGGGTTGTTGGTGACGCTACACTGGCTACCCATCCGCAAACGGATTGCCTTTAAGGCTCTGACCCTGGCCTATAAAGCGCTCCATGCTGTGGGAGCTAAACATCTCCAAAAGAGACTGACCTTTTACCACCCTACCCGCTCGTTGAGGTCGGAATCTCTACTTTTGGCGGCTGTTCCGCGCGTGAAGAGGGCTCGCCTAGGGGGTCGCTCCTTCAGTCTTCTGGCTCCACAGATGTGGAATTCATTACCACTCCCTTTGCGGGGGGCGACTACCCTCCTTGATTTTAGAAGAGGTCTCAAAACCTGGCTGTTTTCTCAATAGGTCTGCCAGTAGCTCTGTTTTTTTCTGTTGACTCCTCACCTCTTTTATCTGTGTTGTGTTATTCTGAAATCTGTCCGCCTTACCTAAAGCGCCGGAACACTCTTTTTGAGTAACCGTTGCGCTATACAAAAAGACAAATAACATAACATAACATAACATAACAGAAGACTGAAGAATCTCCCTTGTGGTCAAGGAGTGACCACCCTGTGCAAACAGGCACCATCAGTGACTTGCCGGTTTGCTTTGTCGACGCTCCCGCCGGAGCCCGAAGACTTAGCGATGCAGCCTCTGGACTTCCAGACTTCTCTGACCCCGACCCACCTCCACAGCAAAGCTGCACCCGTGGCGGACACGAGAGATGTGGGACCAGACTACCTGCAGTACCTGCTTTTTGCTAACCGTGCAGCTTCTGAGACGTCCTCGAAGTTGTGCATTGGAACTTGAGAAGCCCCAACCCCGAGCCGTAAGTGCACCGAAGCTCAGCCCTCCACACTCCACGAGTGCCGCGTGGGGCCTGCGCCTGCATTTCTCCTCGATCCGTCTTCGCGGTTGCTAGCCCGTAGGCTCGTGGCCCTCCTGAAGACATCTTTGTAAAACATTACCACTTGCCTGCTTGCTACGGGCTTGCTCCTGCTTTCCTGTAAAGGGGAAGCTCCCCAGACCTTGCTGGTCTGAACAGAAGCCGATCTTCCCTTCCTGCGTGGGTTGCCTTTGCCAAGGCTTGTTGACTCCAATCCGAAAGCCAACACTGCCAACAGCCAAATCCTTTGTGGGACAGTCCTTAACCAGCTCCTGGTTGTCTTCGACACCTCCTGGTCTACGTGGCTGCAGAGACAAGCTTCACTTCTTCACCTGTTCGCAGCTCGACATCGCCTGGTTCCTTCCTGGTTCCTTCCTGGTCACTGGCTAGTGACCCAGACTCTGTCCCCTCTGCTTTCAGGTTCTTCACTGATACGATCCACCCTTGAATCCAACAGGACATCTTCCTCCTGGTCGCCTGCAGCATCTTTGGTCAGCTCTCCATAGGTTTCCACGACGAAACCCGACACGAAAGAACACCTATGCACCTGGCTTCCCTGGGTGAGGCCAAACGCCTGTGGACTCCTGACTGGTGGCCTCAAGACCTAGGCCCAGTCCCTGAGCCCAAAGTGGTAGTGAAAGATCTAGGAGTTAAATTGGATCAGGAGCTCGCCCTTAAACACCATACTAATCAAGTGGTAAGCTCCTGTTTCCATGTTATTGGGCTTCTCCGAAGGGTATTCCCCCTGTTACCTGACACCATCAGGAAAACACTAGTTCAGTCGCTCGTGCTGAGTAGACTGGATTACTGTAATGGTCTGCTGCTTGCCGCCAATGAGGGGATCATGACCAGATTACAAGTTGTGCAGAACATGGCTGCTCGCCTTGTTCTCAATGTCCCGGCCCGCACTCCCTCAAGACCACTACTAAATAAACTTCACTGGCTCACAGTGAAACAAAGGGTGATGTTTAAAACATGCTGCATCATCCCCAAGTGCCTCACTGGTAAAGGTCCTGACTACTTAACTAAAAAAGTTATTCCATACGTCCCCTCAAGATCTCTGAGATCTGGAGATCGAGAATTGTTACGTGTCCCCAGGTTCTGGAAGACAAGACAAGGGGGAAGGTCTTTATCAGTAGTAGGCCCAAAGCTCTGGAATCAACTCCCTTATGAAATAAGGTTATGTAAGGAACTTTTTCCCTTTAGGAAAAAACTAAAAACTTTCCTGTTTAATTACTAGTTCTGGTTGGGCAATTAATAATATAGTTTGGGCCTTTTTGCTCTCAGATGTTGCCAAAGGCGCGGAGATACTCCTCAGGGAGTCGATTCCCAGCGCGGTACAAGTTTGCAAATAAATAAATAAATAAACTAGAGTACTCCGGTGCTCCCATGGGTAATAACTATCCAAGTGTCCTAGTTTAACTGGGTTTTCCCGTAGTCCATCGGAAGTTCCCGAAATCAACTACTTTGTAAACTTTAGGTTCCCATTGAAAGTCTATGAGAACCCGCGTGTGTGTTTAGACACTGCACACGCATACTGTAGGACTCCTGCTTCCTAACCTTTGGTTACTCAGGGTAGTCCCAGCGATTCCCTAGGCCCTACCCTATTCACTTTTCCTGAAGTGGTTCTTATACCACTTACTTAGTATATGGTTCGTGAGGCCCCTCGGGCAGAATTGTATTTGTGCAACTTATAGTATGCTTATTGAGTAACTTGTGCTGTATCTCGAACTATGACCTCATAAAGAGTGCAGAGGGGTTGTGTTAGTAATAAATACATATATATTTGATATATACCTCGTGTGGTGTCCTTTCATTTGGTATTGAAGGGGTTATTATTGGTAAAACAATTGGCTTCACATGCTCTCTGAAGTATTAGCCTAAGACTGCTTTGTCCATGCTACCACTAGGATAGCTGGTCTATAAGGTTGACTTTGCAACCATCACCATAAGGGTTGTTTGGACTGATACAGAGTGCCCACTAGAATAGTGGACGAAAACATGAACAAACTCCAGGGGTAACCCATATAACCCATAGACTTTTGGGTATCTAACAAGGAAAATAACAAGGTAAAGCCTACGGAAAAGTATCTATCTGATTATAAGACTGGATACAATCAATTATCCATTCTTGGACTAACCATTCTCAACACAATTTAATTGAGATAATTTTAGATAAAGAGTATCTCCAATTGATATCCATAAACAGAGAGAAATGAATATCAAGTGTATGGTTCAACTATTTCTTTTAATTAAACCACATTTAACCTTAATTCAGATTCAGATGAAGTCAGTCAAGAAAACAGCTTGAGAGTGGCCTGTCAAAAAGAAAATTGCTGCCAGTCTATGACCAGATGCTAAATTGACAGAACTACAGGGGTGCATTAACAACCAATACAGAAACTTCTAGTAAAGAAATGCTGGCACAGTGTGCATTAACCACAAACTTAGACATTATTGCTTCATCACTCATTCAAATAGTTTAAAATCCGTAACCGTACACTTGTTTTTTCTAATAAAAATCTGCTTTATGTTACAACAAAACTAAATGAACGGATCACCCTCTTGGTTTATGGGACCCTGGTCATACCTACATGTAGCCTCTCTCTCTAACTCACTTTCGCATCTCTCCTTACATGGTAATCATCCATATCTAGGAGCTATCGTATCATATCACTTTTGAGAATTTTGATCACTGGCAGAATTAATGGTCTCATTTTAGGCTACTCGTTGGCGCTGTGGGTCTGATAGTAGACCGGGTCTTACTTGAGCAATCAGGATCCGCCTGGTTTATAGGGCAATCTGGCAGTGCCAGTAGAGCTGATCAGACAGGTCAGTCTGTGGGCTGTTTTTTTTTACTGTTAGTGGGCTTGTTTTAATGTCTAGCCGGCCAGTTTTTACTGTTGATTTCTCCAATATTACCATAAACGTTGCCTGCAGCAAGCACAAATGCATGCAGTCGTCCATACTTTACAAAACTCCTGTATGTGGCATGTTTTTTACAAGTTCTAAACGCCCCGATTTGTACAATATGGGACAGTTTTTTGTCTAGCTGATTCAATGATGGGGGCCACTTTTATTTGACTGCCAGGGCTATTTTCTGTTCCAGTCTGACCCTTTGAGCAACATATTAAGGCTAACCGAATCTTGTGGCAAATCTGAATAGTTTTAACTACGGTGGATGTGATATAAAGATTTAGGGCCTGATTACGAGTTTGGCGGTCTTGGAGTGCCATGCCAGCGCCTAGCTCTAAGACAGCTAAGCCTGTGTGCAGACTGCCTACCATATTCCAAGTAGAATCCTGGCAGACGGTCCTGCGACGGCGGTCCCATGGCAATGCCTTTCAATGGCGTGTATGTAAACCTTAGAAAGGCAGTGTTGGGGGACCACTGCAGTGCATTCCAGCATGGCATGGACTGTGCAGTCCATACCGTACTGGAATTGGGTGTGCATACAGACCGGGGGGCAGACCATGTGCCCCCTGGCATGCACCCCCATGCACAGAGGCACCAGAGGGCCCGGTAGGCCCACTTCGTTTCCTCACTGCCACACTTTTCCTGGTGGGCTCACTGCCATGAAAACTGTGGTGGTGAGAAAACTCTTTTTTTTGAAGACCTTTATTATCTGAAGTACAGTTACACAGCCTCCGGCCTACAACCCAGCGGGCCGGTCGCAAATGATGAAATCAGAAGCGCAAACAAGTCATAGTACACAGCCATGTTACCGACAGCCATAGGCCCGGTGGCGCACCAGTCACCAACTAGTATCATAGAGCATGGAACCATATCTGGTAGGCAGTTAGAAGTCATCTGAGGTCTCATTTTGTGTTTTTTTTTAAAAACTGAACAAGAACAGTAGAAACTACACTACCCCCCCACCCTCTCCCCTTGGAGTAACACAGCAGGTAAGCAACAATACATGGGATCGCAGATACGATGCGGGTGGACCACCCCCCCAGGAGTGAGGTGCAGCAGAGCAGAAGTCAAGCCAGAAAGCAAGGGAGTCAAAGAAGAGCAGCAATTCAGAGGGGTCAACCACAGGCAAAGGCTACGCCAACCGTGGCCAGACACCGTCCAGGCAACCAGCGCAGGTTGAAAGGCCTCAGCACAAAGCAGCAATTTAAAAGAGCAGGAGGTCCTGTAGCCCATCCTTCCCATCAGGCATCCTTTTCAATAGCAACCCTCACACAGGCAGAGCTAAATATCATCAGACAATTGCGCCAGCATATAGGTGGTATACGGACCCCAGATGTTGCGGGGACGGGAGCGTTCTGGTAGTTCTTCATAGTAGCACGTCAATTGATCTCGACAATATGCCATGTCCTTTAACCAAGTTTTTACATCCGGTGCCCGTCTCCCCCCCCAGCAGGTCGCCACACTGCGCTTAGCAAGTTGCAGCGCCAGAGCCACCAACCGGCGAGCGCCCAAAGGCACTCCAGACACCATTCCCAGCAAACATACCCGCGGCGTCGCATCAATAGGCACCGAGGTCATAGCAGACAACGCCTCAGTTACCGCCACCCAAAACCTAGACACTCGCGGGCATGTCCAAGCCAGATGCAGAAAGTCAGCCACAGCAGCCCCACATCGCACACACATAGGGGAGTCACGCAGGCCAAATTTAAAGAGTTGCTCCGGTGTGTAATACCATTGCTGCAAGAATTTATAATGCAATAGTCTGAAGTTACCATTAACAGCAAACTTCCCGGTCATGGCACAGCACTCCTCCCATTCATCCTCCAGAAGCGGCTCTAGCAGACACGAATCCCATCTAGCCTTCGCAGCAAGATCCACACCACCCTCTTCATCTTGTGAAAGTTTGTACAACCTCAACACCATTTTGACTCTAGAAGTAGCAGTGTACATGAACTGTAGCGCAGTCTGCGTGGGCGGCTCTAACGGAAAAGTCGGATAATGAGCGCGCACTGCGGCTCTCAACAGGACATACACAAAGGTAGCCATGGTGACATTATTCGTGCAGTCCAGTATGGGCGATAATTCCAGAAAGTGGCCTGCCGGAAAGACGTCCCCCATCGTGGTTATGCCGGCATCCTGCAGGAGATGCAGAGCCCCTATCTCACTCGATACTGAGATGTGTTCATGATGAAGCAGTGGCATGGCCGGCGCATAGAGAGGCAACGAACCAGCGCGTCTGCCCAATTCCTGCCACGCTCTCGCCGTGTTCTGCACCGTGTCCACCTCGTCCCGGTCATATACAGAATGTGAGTTTACAAGCATCGCCTTCAATGGCAGCGGTTGCACTGCTGCCGCCTCGATTGCCACGTGCGGAGTATATGGCGGCGCCAAGACCCAGTACGAGGCAAAATGCGCCTGCGCACATAGATAATAGAGCTTCATGTCAGGCACCGCAAAGCCACCCCTCTCATATGACTTATTCAGGGTGTCCCATTTCACACGCGGTTTCTTCCCCCCCCAAGCTAAAGTAGTAAGTAGTGACTGCAACGTTGTGAAAAAACTCGACGTCAAATGGAGCGGGATGTTGACAAAATAATATAAGAATTTGGGGAGCACCACCATTTTAATCAAAGCCACGCGGTCTGCGAACGATAGCGGCAGCCGAGTCCAGCGCGCCACTTGGTCTTCCAAGTTGGAAATGGCCACACCATAATTAGCCCGAATCATTTCTTGGGCTTCTCTATGTATCCAGACACCCAAATAGCGGACAGGTTCGTCAGCCCATTCCAAAGGGAATTCTAACGGGCATGGGCGCGTAACAGCCGTCAGGGGTAGGACCACAGACTTTCCCCAGTTGATCGACAAGCCGGAGAAGCGCTCAAACCGCACGTATTCCCTGAGCACCCCATCTAGATATCTGTCAGGTTCTCGAACATAAAGGACCATGTCATCCGCGTACATGGATACCGCCAGGGAGCGTAGACGGAAACAAAGGGACGAGGCCGCATGTCGCTGTCGCAAAATACAGGCTAGCGGTTCCATAATGATGGCAAACAGTAACGGCGAGAGTGGGCACCCCTGCCTCGTGCCCCTTTGTATGGCGAACGGTTCCGACACGCGTCCGTTCACTCGCACTCGGGCCACAGGATTAGTGTACAACAAACAATTAGCGACGTGAAGAAGAATGGCACCCCCATACGATGCAGTATGGCCATCATGTAACTCCAGGCAACAGAGTCGAACGCTCTGGCAGCATCCAAGAGGACCGCCACCGCAGCCAAGTCAGGTTTGAGTAAGTGTAGGACCGCGAACAGTGCTCTGAGGTTATGTGTAGTGGAACGCGCCGGGACGAATCCAGATTGGTCCGGCAGCACCATCACCGGCAACAATAGTTGCAAGCGCGTGGCCAACACCTTGGCGATAATCTTAACGTCTGTGTTCATCAATGACAACGGCCGGTAGGACTCACAGCGATCCAGAGGTTTGCCGGGCTTCGGAAGGACCACCAGCAAGGCCTCCCTCAGCGTCAGAGGTAGTTGCCCACAGTCAAAGGCCTCCTCCAACACCATCGCCAGATGCGGCAGCAACAAATCCACATACTCCTTATAGAATTCCGGCGGCAAGCCATCCGTACCGGCGGCCTTGCCGCTCGGCAAAGCCGCAATCGCATCTCTCAGTTCGCCTTCAGTGACATGGTGCATCAAAAAGACTTGCTGCCCCTTCGAGAGCCAGACCAGCGCGATTTCCTCTAGATAGTCAGCGATTTCCCGGTCGTCTGCCGTGTCCTTATGCGCATACATATTAGCGTAGTAACGAGTGAAACAATCCAAGACACCCTCCGCATCCGTCACAGTCCTATCGCCCTCCCTGATCTCCTGCACTGTGCACTGTTTAGCCCAGGGTTCGCGTAGCCTGTCCGCCAGGCCCCGTCCGGGCCTGCCACCCTCGCCATAGTACCGTGCTTTGGCACGCTTGGATAGGTACTGAACCTCCTGATCCGCCAGCTCGTTGTACTCAAAGACCTTTAGGCGCACGTCCCCCAGTAAGCGAGCAGAGGGCTCCAGTTCACACCGTCGCTCCAGACTTAACAACTCACGTTCCAACCGTTCCATAGAATTGCAAAGCGATTTGAGTACCCCGGCCTGCATGCCGATACATGTGCCCCGCGC
The DNA here is from genome assembly GCF_964263255.1 of Lissotriton vulgaris. NCBI lineage: Eukaryota > Metazoa > Chordata > Amphibia > Caudata > Salamandridae > Lissotriton > Lissotriton vulgaris. Next base: position 1,279,539,914 of record NC_141696.1, read on the forward strand.
TGCCACTTTAAACGCCTCCCACAGCACACCCGCACTGGACACTGAACCAACATTTTTATCAAAAAACATTTCAATCTCTGCACGTAAATCCTCTCGCATAACCTGATCGTTCAGAACACTGGCAGGCAGCCGCCAGGCAAACGGTACATGCGCCTGCGACGGTAGCTGGACCTCCATCAAAACAGGAGCGTGATCGGATAAAGTACGAGCCAGATGCTCAGATCTCGCCACCCAGCCACTCACATCCTTCGTCACCAACCAGTAATCCAACCTCGACCATGTATCATGAGCAGAGGTATAGCAGGTGCCTTCCCAGCACTCCAGGATGACCCAGGCGCCACACATCCACCAGCCCCAGCATCTCCATCCCATCCCTGACAGCCCACATGCACGCTTCATGGACGATTGGCGCGATTCCTTTTTATCCAACCCTTGATCCAGCGTCACGTTCAGGTCCACCCCACAGAGAATCGCCGAGGGAGGTAGCTGATAGATCTTATTCCACAACGTGACATAAAAATCCGGATCATCGATGTTGGGTCCATACACATTAACCAACGTGACAAGCGTACCACACAGTTTTCCGTGCAATATGATATAGCGGCCTTCCTGATCGACCTCCTCATGCAGATTCACAAAAGGGATGCCTTTTTTAATGAGAATCATAACACCACGGGCATAAGAGGAGTATGAAGTGGCCACCTTGGTACCAGCCCAACGGCAAGCGATCGCCATAGCCGCCTGTCCACTGAGATGTGTCTCCTGCAAGAAGGCCACCTGTACAGCGTGTCTAGTCAAGTATGCAAGCATCTGACTAGTCTTTTGTGGTCTGTTAAGACCCCGCACATTACACGTTATCCAATTCAGCGTACCCCCCCTAGAAAGAATAGCAGATAGTACATATATTTAACCATTTGGTCTCAAAGGCACTTTCCGGCCAATATACAGCAACAATGACAGTCCTTCCATTTCCCACCAGAGGCAGCCCCCAGCTTAGTTAAACAAACCCTCCCTGCATGTACCCCCATGTGCAAAACTCCCCCCCCCAGAACCAAAAACCCTGGCAACCTGATCTCCACCCCCACCCACTTCAGCACCCCCAACCTGCCAAAGCCATCCCCAACCCCTCAGTGCCCACACCCCAACTGTCGCACCAAACCAATTGTGGGGAGCTCCCATACGTGGGGGCGTAGAGGTGCCGAACTCCCACTAGCAAGCTAAGCAGGAGGGGATCGAGCAAACCATCCAGCCTGTCCTCCCCAGACCCCCAGCGCCGCGGCTCCTGCTAAAGCATCCCAGCCGCAATCAGTGGAGGAGGCAGCAGTACAGTCATCAGCAATTGCAATATATAACTGGGAGCGGGCACAGCAACAGGACAATAGGAACCCTCCCAGGAAGCAGCCATCCTCAAGACCTCATCCAGAGAGCAGGTGCAACCCATCTATAAGGGACTGCGCAGAGGCCCAGGAGCCCATCCTCAACCAACAATATAGCAAACAACAGTGCAGCATGTCCCCCCTCCAGAGCCATAGTCCCTCTGTCGTAGCAGCTCAATGGTCACATCCCGCCTCCACCCAGCAACCGTGCATCAAACCCAACATGTAAGCAAAGAACAGTACATTCGTCACAGCTCTGCGGCCAGGTCACTGGTAAGAACAAGAGGAATACAATAGCGCACAGACCCAGCAGTCCACCACGACAGTGTACAGGCATCAATTAGTCTATGAGAAGAGTTGAGGTTCCGTGACAATTGTCAGTGGTGTTTTCGACTCGCACGAATATGGTTGAGTCTGGTATCTATGAACCGCAAATGACGAGTTTGGTAAGTGTGCGCAGTTTCGCTGTGCTAACTTAAACCGTTCGTTTGTTATGTGGGTTTTTCATCTGTACCCACGGGTTCCATCTTAGATACGGCATCCATTTTGTCTCTTGCCCTCAAGTAGCCAGCGAACGGACGTTGTCCGCTTCGCGACCCTGGGACTCTCAAGATATTTGCGGAAGACACATGTTCTTTGTAAGTGTCTTTTATGACGAGGGGGTTGCTACTGTAAGGCAGATGGCGCCGCTCGAGGCTCATCTTGCCGCACGGACTTATTGTCTCAGCCGTGCATCTCATTAGGCACGTCCCTTTGATGCCTGTATCTCGTGTTTCCCGATACCTCCCCTTTTACACCCTTTCCGATCTCCCCACTGTCTCCGTCTTCCTCTGCACCTGTCCTTGTTCCTATTTCGATCTATTTTACTGCTGATTGGAATTTTCTAATGGTGGGAAGATGGGTTTTTACAGTTGGGAACCACCAAATGTTTCCGCACTTATGTTCCGGACCTCATGTGTTTCAAAGTGACCAAAGCGACCCCTCTGGGGGATAATGGTGAGAACCGGGTTGTAAACTTTTGTGTACTATGTTGTCCTATGGGTAAAAACTGTATAAAAGGAGCGATTCACAGAACCAATTTGAAGCAGTCTCCCCAAGTTGCACGTGGTGTACTTGTCGTGACTTCTGTGTTCCCTGCAGCAAATAAACCTTGAATCTTTGACGCCGAAGGAAGTGTCCCGTGTCTCTGTGATTCGTACGCCGGAGCAGGTTACCCACGAAGGTTTCAGGTGTTGTGCCCTGGCACCGCTGGGTCTTAAAGAACCCAGTCCTTCAGTTGGCGCCCAACGTGGGGCTGCATCAGTGGTACCGGTCCAAGCCCGACGATCGTGAGGAACTTCGTGTGAAATCTCCGAGGGAAGGTGCACTCCGCTTCATCGATCCTGTTGTCGAAACAAGTGGCCCGAAGACTTTTCCCGCGAAGATTCCCGCCTCCGGACGGCTGCGACGGACTGCTGCCCTGACTGTAGACCTGTTTTGGCGCCTGGCGTAGACCTTGGTATAGCGAGACGATTGACGGGCCTTCCTGGAGACGCCATCGATCTTTGAGTTAAGTATTTGTGGGTCGCTCCCAGAGTTCTTGGTTGTTGACACTTTAGCGAGTGTTTTTGTTGTTAACGCTGTGTGAGTGTTTTTGTCGGTGACACTTTGCTAGCGTACTTTGTTGTGTTGTTTGACGACTGCAGCCGCCAAAAACCGAGGGTTTTGTTCTTTGCTGGGACTTGGTAAATCCCGTAACCCTTGAAGTTTGTGAAACTCGGCTAGTGTGCAAGATGCCTGGTCGCAGTACTTTGTTTAGTTGTTTCAGACCTTGTGGTACGGATTCCCGACTGGAGGATTCGTGTCCGATACCTCCGGTTGGAACTCCCACTTATGAGCTCTATAGTAAGCATGGGCTAGGCCCAATTACCTTTAACGATTATTGGATTAAATATACAAAGAAGGACGGCGACCTTCGTTGGCCACCTCATGGTAGCTTCGAGGCCCCGATCCTAGATAATCTAGAAATTAAATTGTTCGAAAGAAAGTCAAGGCCGGCCATGTTTGATGCCTTTCGGTTGTGGCGCAAAGAAGCCCGACAGAAAGAAATCAGACAGACTAAACGTAATCAGCGAGATAATGTTGCTACCATAGTGAAGAAAGCAGACCAATTTCAGCGTGATAAGGAGGTTAAGGATAAGGAAGTGTTTGATAGACTACAGCGTATGACTGTAGATAAATGTTATCCCGCTTTGCCTACGGAGTCGGAAAAGAAGGAAGAGCCAGTTGAGGATTCTTTAATGTCTTATCTTATGAAGTCACCACCTCCGTACGTACAGGGTACCGCAGCTCCTGTGGTCCCTGCCGTTCCTATTCTTCCGCCTATTCTTCCTCCGCCTGTTCCTCAACCTGCGCCTGCTCTTCCGACTGTCCCTGCTCCTTTGCCTGTTGCTATCCCTACTGCTCCTCCGCTTCCACATACTCCTGCCCCCGCTACTGCTCCTGCTCCTGTTTTGTTAACTCCTGCTGTTGCTACTGTTTCTACTCCTTCTCTTGTTAGTCCTGTATCGTATGCTTCTCCCTCTACTCGTTCTCGTACTACTCCCCTTGCGGCTAGCTTCTTTCATTCGCTCGGACCTGTTCACGGGTCCGCTGGTTCCGATGGTCCTCAGAGACGTAGTCAGCTTCCTGGAAACAGAGAACGCGTTGCGCTATATAATATGGCGATGGGTTGGATGGTAAATCCTCTTAGAAGTCCACCCCGTGTTGTCCTCGATACATTTTGTCAATTCAATATACCACCCCAGAGATATGTGTTTAATGAAATGTGTAAGTTCCTTTATGATCAGATAGCGGCCGATGCGCCTGACGAGGTGCTCACCGCTCTGTCTGATCTTCAGCTTCAGTTCGCAAATGGGCTGATAGTGGATACCAACGTTCGACGTGCTGTTGAGCGGTTGCTATCTTTTCGTCCCGCTCCGATCCCTCATGCATTGTTCGTTGAGGATATTGAAAAACAACCAGACGAGTCTGGCCAATATCCCATGCGAGAAGTTCCACCGGTTTGGATACCAGCTGATCCTAATGCTCAACCCCCGGTATTGGCGCATTTCCAGAAAGTGTGGATACATCTCCCATGGAAACGCTCGGAAGTGCTACAGGTGAAGCAATCTTTGCCTGATCCACGCAAAAATCCTACAGGGTATTATAAAGAATTATCGCAGCTTGTAGATGCTACGGTAATGAATCTTGCCGATATCGATATGTTGTTCGGCAACGTCGTACCGCAACCGGTATGGGCTAAGATTCGGCAGGAAAATCATCCGAATGAATTAGGCGGTGATTGGGCTGCCATTGTAGCGGCAGATGCCGGACAAGTAGTTGCTACTAAACCCGACCAGTTGATTACTGCTCTCCCTCAAAGAATAATAACATTAATGAAAACTCTTATGCCAGCTATGAGAGTAAACTGGGACAAATTGTCAGCTTGTAAGCAGAAGAAAGATGAGAGTGTTTCCGACTTCTTTACGAGGTTCGAGGAAGCATTCATTGATCATAGTGGACAGGATATGGGCACCGAGGGTGGTCAAAGATTGTTTGTGGATAAATTTGTTTCGAATTTATTGCCGATTTGAGCAATAAGTTAAAGAATTCGGAAAGTGCATGGGCCGTTTCTACTTCGGCTCAGATATTGGCTACGGCACAATACTATGAGAATAGGGAGAAAGAAGAGAACGACCGTGCTGATAAAAAGACGAAAGAGCTCAAAACTAAAGTGTTGCTTCAGCAAGCGTATCCTCCACGTTCGAATCAGAATAATTCACAACAGAATAGATCGCAGCCGCAATCGAACAGATCCCAAACTCGTAATGACTCCTCCTCCCAAAGATCCTCGTTAGGGTACAATCAATGTGCTTATTGTAGACAGGAGGGACACATTAAATTTAATTGCCCTGTTTTGAATGAACGTAATAATGGTAACTCATCTAGAGGAGGTCGTGGTGGTTCGCAGCAGGCATCACGTGGTAGAGGTCGTGGTGCTCAGAACGATCGCTCAGATAACTCATCCAATTCTAATAATTGTTTCGACCAACGTGGTTCGTCGCAAGGGCGATCTGCGCAGTACAATGTAGACGATTATTACGTCGATCAGGGAACTGACGACAGTAATTACTAGGACAGCCAAAGACAAGGAGAGGGAGTGGTATCAGTTCCGGTTGATCAGACAGGGCCTTACGTCGCAGTTGCTACATCGGGCGTCGTTGAGCCTTTTCTGTTGGACACTGGTGCAGCGAAAAGTTCTATCATGCATTCAAAACTCCCTGGCGCACCTTTGTCTGGCTTAACAAATGTTTCCGTTGGATTCTCTGGCGCCCCTGTTAGCAATCCAGTTTCGCGCCCTTTGCCCCTTAAAATCGGGCCACGTGAGCTAGAAGCTCCGTTGATTTTGACTACGGGTTGTGGTGAAAATCTTTTGGGCCTGGATTTGCTTAAACGTTTGTACGCAACTTTTTTTATTGTTCTCCTGCGGGTGTAAAGCTTACGTTAGGAGAGAGGGTTGTCTCTCCTATGTATTTGTCTCTCGATAAGCTTCCACCGGAATTGAGTTCTCTTCCTGCGTCTTTGTGGGCAACGGGTCCAAATGACGTGGGCCTACTTGATATCTCCCCTTATGTTGTACAGCTGAAATCTAATGTGCGACTGCCACGTATTCCCCAATATCGTATTTCCCTTGATGGTGAACGAGCACTGTTAGCGATCATCTATGATTTGATCGAGAAAGACGTTATTGAAGAGACTCGGGGAAACGTGTGCAACAGCCCTGTGCTGCCCATTCTTAAACGTACTGATCCTTCAAAACCGCCGGTTTATCATTTTGTTATCGATTTACGGGAGGTGAATAAAATTGTGGTTCCTCAATTTCCCGTTGTGCCTGACATCACGGCGCTACTGACTCTGATTCCAGCTTCTGCATCATGGTTTTCGGTGATTGACTTGAAAAATGCGTTTTTCAGCATCCCGATTGCCGAGGAGAGCAGGGACCTTTTCTGTTTCTCTCTTGGTGGACGCAGCTTCCGGTTCAAACGCGCTCCTCAGGGCTACTGTGAAAGTCCATCTATTTACAGCCAAGCCTTGAAGGGTCAACTGGATGCGTTTAGGTTGCCGGTCGGTGCGGCCTTGATCCAATACGTCGACGACTTATTGGTGGCTGCTGATACTCAGGACATTTGCAAAATTGCTACGGTGTTGTTGCTGCAACATCTCTGTGAGTTGAATCATAAGGTGTCCCCTTCTAAACTCCAATATTGTTGTCAAGAAGTAACCTATCTAGGTCACTTATTGTCAAAGGAGGGAAGGAGGTTGACCCCAGAGAGAATTGCAGCAATTGCGCGAATGGCTGTGCCAAAAACCCAAAGAGATGTGCGTGCCTTTCTAGGTATCACGTCGTACTGCAGGCAATGGATTCCTAATTTTTCATTGCTAGCGAAACCATTAGTGGCTCTTACGTGCAAGGATGTTTCAACTCCTTTACCATGGACGGAAGAATGTCAGAAAAGTTTTTCTGAACTGCGTGATTCATTGTGTTCGGCTCCTGTGTTGGGTACTCCTGACTATAGCAAGCCGTTTACGTTATATGTTCACGAGAGGGAAGGTTGTGCGTTGAGTGTCTTAACGCAACCTTTTGGCGGTAAGCAACGTCCATGTGCATATTTTTCCTCGACCTTGGACCCAGTAGCTAGAGCATTGCCGAGTTGTTTACGAGCAACAGCGGCAGCTGGGGTCTCCATCCGACAATCAGCAGGATTGGTCATGGACAATATGCTTACGGTAATGGTTCCGCATGCAGTCGATACTCTTTTGAATCGAACGAAAACTCAGCACTTGACGAGTGCGAGGTTGTCTGGGTACGAGTTGACGCTCTTGGCAAGCCACATTCAAATAAAACGTTGTAATGTTTTGAACCCGGCAACTTTGTTACCAATTAGCACAGAGTCAGATGAAGTAGCAGAACATGATTGCTACTTGAGGACAGAAGAGGAAACAAAAGGTCGGGTGGACCTTAAAAACACCCCATTGGAAGATCCGGATGGTACATTGTATGTGGATGGGTCATGTTTTAAGTTGCCGAATGGCGATGTGACTACTGCCTATGCTGTCGTAACGTTGAATACTGTTGTTGAGACTGCGAGGTTGAATCAGAATTCTGCCCAAGCTGCAGAATTGATTGCTCTCACTAGAGCATGTGTGTTAGCGAAAGGGAAACGTGTGAATGTGTTTACCGACAGCCAATACGCATTTGGCGTCGCTCACAGTTTTGGACGATTGTGGAGAGAGAGAGGTTTCTTGACGTCGCATGGTACGAAGATTCAGCATGGCCAGCTTGTGAACGATCTTTTGGATGCATTGACGTTGCCTACGCAAGTTGCGATTGTCAAATGTAGTGCGCATCGTAAGGTGACGGATGATGTTGGTCGTGGTAATGCGTTTGCGGATGAGACTGCTAAGGAGACTGCTCGGAACCTTAGCACTCGAATGTATGTGACGAGTTCGGTTAGGTGGCCTACAGAATCGAGTATGTGTGAGGACACTATCGAGAGTGTGAAAGCAATTCAGAATGAGGCCACCGACACTGAAAAGACGAAGTGGAAAGAAAGCACGGGAAAGTTGGATGCGAATGGTTGTTGGATTGATTTGTCGGATCAGAAAAGATGGTTGTTGCCTGATGCGTATGTGCTGGCCGTTGTGACAATGGCGCATGGGTTAGCACATATTAGCGCGAAAGGTATTTGTAAGTTGCTGGCTCCTGTATGGAAGAATGATGGTATCACGAAATGTGCTGAACGCCTGGTGAAGAATTGTATGGTGTGTATGATGTACAATCCTGGCAAAGGAACCCCAACTCCTCCTGGCAGTTTTGCTCCCCCTTCGTATCCCTTTGAGGTGATTCAATTGGACTTCATCCATATGGAGCGATGCAATAACCTGAAATACGTTTTAGTTGTGGTTTGCGCATTCTCCCGATGGATCGAGGCCTATCCCCTCAAAGACAATACTGCTTTGTCTACTGCGAAAATCCTACTGAAGGAATATTTTCCTCGGTATGGAATGCCTAGAGTCGTGTGGTCAGATAACGGAAGTGAGTTTGTTGGAAGTGTGATGAAGAGTGTGTGTAAGGGCCTTGGAATTAATCAGAAATTCCACAGCGCCAATCATCCCCAGTCAGCTGGATTGGTTGAAGGGTACAACGGCACCCTTAAACTAAAATTAGCGAAGATTCAGGCTACGACTGGTCTTTCGTGGCCTGACGCTTTACCTTTAGCATTACTGTCAACTAGGGCGACTGTACACTCCCGAGTAGGGCTCAGTCCCTATGAAATAGTGTTCGGCCGTCCTGCGAATGTGTGGGGGGTTCCTAGGCCAGGAATGTTCTCTGATCTTGAGTACCCAATGTTGATCGATTATCTACATGACTTGACTGCTAAACTGAGGTTGATTCACCAACAGGTTTACGACGCATTGCCGACGCAGACGGAGGGTCCAGGCCACCAGCTCCAGCCCGGAGACTGGGTGGTGACGAGAAATTTTTCACGCAAGAATAACCTGGACCCGAGGTTTACCGGACCCTATCAAGTGCTCCTGGCCACGAGGACTGCCGTTCGTCTCGAGGGACGTAAGAATTGGGTGCATGCCACGCACACCAAGAAAGTCCCTATTCCTTTGCCGGCAGACCCGTGGGTAAGGAGAGGCATTGCATCATCTGAAACAGAAACATTGCCGGTGTTTGTACCTTTTAGCGACGCACAGCCTGTTGGAGAATCCCCAGCACAGCAGAAAGACACTGTTGAACAATTAGCATCAAAAGACTCAAGACCAGAACACTCAACTGATCAGCAGGACGCTGTCTCTTCAACGGATCCTTTGTTTGACGAGCAGACACGTCCTGGGAAAACCCGATACTTTTTGCGATCTCGCACTAAGGACAAATAAAAGATCCTGCTTTTCTGTATTGACAATTGCATTATCTCGTTTTCCGTGATCAGTTTTGAACCTTCGTATTACTGTAATTATTTCTGTATATATATTGAGCTTCATTCCTTGTACTTTTTGCTTCCACAGCTGAGAGACTTTGTTTTTGCATACATATATATTGTGCATTGAAGGCCGTAGGGCCGCGCGCGTACTTCCTTCTGGATAGTAGGTCTTGACGCTAGGTTAAAGGCCGTCGGTTCCTGGGAACTCCTAGGGATTGACTATTGCTACACAGAACGAAGTGCGTCAAGAAACGTTGCGGACGGTCGTAGGGAATGGCATTCTCGAAGCTGAATGATTTGGAGGGAGCTCAGGTTCACAGATTCAAGCTGCAGCAACTCAGTCGTACCAAATGTTTTATATTCCAGCTGTTTGTATTGTTTTTGACTGCTTCAGCATTATTGGCGGGTGGGGTGTATTACACGATGTCTTACTTCTTGCCTTCTGCTACACCTACTCCTACTCCTGACCCTAAACTTACCTCTACTGTTTCTCCCCATTCCTTTCATATGTTACCTGAACACGAGCAGGCTAGACGTGTAGAATTCCGCAACAATTCCTTTATTCAGCTCCTTCATCAGCATCAGTTAGTGGTTAACACTACTAATTGTTGGGTGTGTGGGTTGATGCCACATACTACGGATAAGGGAATTCCATATCTGGTGTTACCGTATAGTTCCCAAGGGTCAGCTCGAGCATTTCAAACAATGTTTCGAAGCGCACTGGGTTTCCACCCCATTCGAGAACCACGTTCCCCCTACTCTGGTCCTACCTCGTATCAAAAACCTTTGTCAATAGCCATAGAGGATTTAGATAGTGATATCTATGATCCCTCGCTTATTCCCGAAGAAGAGATACAAGCCTATAGGGTCCTAAGTAGAGGTGAATATAGTGCGTTCACTAGCGAAAAGCAGCTTAAAAGCTCGCCTCCGATATGGGTCGTACCCCACACTGGTAATTTTTGTCTCATGGGTCGTGGCCGAAGATCGCAAGCCCGACTTGGAGCAAGTGCTTGCACTGAAAATTACATTCTGCCGATGTTCTCGTCCCCTGTGTTTCTGGCTGCCAAGGGTACATACTTTATCTGCTATGATCGTGCATATGCATGGTTGCCCGCTGACTTCATGGGCTCATGCTTCATTGCAAATTTGTTGCCTCCGACGTTCACTGTAGATGCCGATTATCATAAGACTAGAGTTGTGCGAGGCGTAATTAGCGAAGAGGATACTGCCGGTCAAGAGGCAGGAGACTTTTTCAAGGGTTTCCTCCCGTTTTGGGGACCTATGGTTAATAGTAGGAACCTGAGACAGTTGACTCGAGTGGTAGAATCGACAGCTAATATTACTGCCAGTGCCCTTGGTAATATCACCACAGAACTTCAGGCGGATAGACTTATGACGTTACAAAACCGTATGGTTTTAGATGTCATCTTAGCAGATCGAGGTGGGGTATGTAAGGTGATCCATTCGAGCTGCTGCATTTTCATTCCAGATAACGCTCCCACTGTCTATCAAGCCATCTCGAGGTTGCATAAGATCTCCGAATCCATACACGTGGATGTAGGGGATTGGACGCTACTTGGGTGGTTTTGGGGCCTGATGTCGACTTGGGGTTGGAAGATTCTGATGATCATCGGAGTCGTTGTAGTGTTCCTGTTCACGTGTTGCCTTTGTGTGCAGTGTGGTCCTGCCTTATGTGGCCTCTGTGCTACAACGTGTATAAGACAACCACCTGTTACCAAGGGGACTCGGTTGGACAGAGCTATGCTGCAGCAACATCTCGATGGTCTGATGAATATCGAATATGATTCCGACTAGTGCTTGCCTACATGAGGGCAAAAGGAGCGTCTGAGGTTCCGTGACAATTGTCAGTGGTGTTTTCGACTCGCACGAATATGGTTGAGTCTGGTATCTATGAACCGCAAATGACGAGTTTGGTAAGTGTGCGCAGTTTCGCTGTGCTAACTTAAACCGTTCGTTTGTTATGTGGGTTTTTCATCTGTACCCACGGGTTCCATCTTAGATACGGCATCCATTTTGTCTCTTGCCCTCAAGTAGCCAGCGAACGGACGTTGTCCGCTTCGCGACCCTGGGACTCTCAAGATATTTGCGGAAGACACATGTTCTTTGTAAGTGTCTTTTATGACGAGGGGGTTGCTACTGTAAGGCAGATGGCGCCGCTCGAGGCTCATCTTGCCGCACGGACTTATTGTCTCAGCCGTGCATCTCATTAGGCACGTCCCTTTGATGCCTGTATCTCGTGTTTCCCGATACCTCCCCTTTTACACCCTTTCCGATCTCCCCACTGTCTCCGTCTTCCTCTGCACCTGTCCTTGTTCCTATTTCGATCTATTTTACTGCTGATTGGAATTTTCTAATGGTGGGAAGATGGGTTTTTACAGTTGGGAACCACCAAATGTTTCCGCACTTATGTTCCGGACCTCATGTGTTTCAAAGTGACCAAAGCGACCCCTCTGGGGGATAATGGTGAGAACCGGGTTGTAAACTTTTGTGTACTATGTTGTCCTATGGGTAAAAACTGTATAAAAGGAGCGATTCACAGAACCAATTTGAAGCAGTCTCCCCAAGTTGCACGTGGTGTACTTGTCGTGACTTCTGTGTTCCCTGCAGCAAATAAACCTTGAATCTTTGACGCCGAAGGAAGTGTCCCGTGTCTCTGTGATTCGTACGCCGGAGCAGGTTACCCACGAAGGTTTCAGGTGTTGTGCCCTGGCACCGCTGGGTCTTAAAGAACCCAGTCCTTCAGTGTGGAGCAGCATCGCACAGTGAGGTCTCAACTAGTATGGCCAGTATCATCAATGACGCCGAAGGAGAGCAGAGTCCTATGCCGCTGCATCGCGCAGCTCCTCCTCCGCATCTTGCGCTGCATTAGAGTCTCGTTTCCGGTTTTTTGTTTCTTCGCATATTCCATGGCTGCCTTAGGAGATGTAAAGATTTTATTGTCCGCCGGCGGTCCGATGCGGAGGCGGGCCGGATAGAGCATGGCATATGGAATGTCTTCTGCCCTGAGCATTTGCTTGACCACCTGGAATTCCTTCCTCGCTGTCTGTACCGCCACTGTGAAATCAGGATAAAATTCAAGTTTATTACCCTGATAGTCGATGGTGCCCTTCTCACGAGCCAGTCGCAGAATCACATCTCTGTCTTTGTAAGTGAGTATGCGGGCAATGATGGGACGGGGCGTCGCTCCAGGGACTGGACGCTTCGCCAATGACCGATGTGCCCGCTCTACTATGAACACTCGGGACAGCTGATCCGCTCCAAAAATGTCTAACAACAAGCGCTTCATAAAATCCTCCATCCGACCCACATTGGTGGACTCCGGCAGCCCCGTGACGCGGATGTTATTGCGCCGGGACCGTCCTTCCAACTCCTCATTCTTGGCCTGGATGACCTCCAAAACACGCTCCATGTTGAACACCTTGTTGGAAGTAGTGGCCAGGCCATCCTTGACGGCAGACACTCTTTGTTCAACTTCTCCCATGCGCTCATTTTGTCTCTCAAATTGAGATGCCATACGGTCCAGCTTGTGATTCACTGCCTCCATGGTACCTTCTATGGACTGCAGCGTTTTTTGCATCGCCACCAGTACAGCCTCCAAATTAGGTGCACCCCCAGACGCCCCTGCAGGTTCCGCGTCCGGCGGCGTCTGCGAGGCCGACGTCGTGGATTTTCTGGCAGCAAATGTCAATTTGGGCTGATTCCTTTCAGGCCTGCCCATAGCGCCAGCACACCGTCACCAATAGCCCACACCGTATCAGCAGCAACCACTAGCCAAGCAGGCAGGATAGCCAGCAACGAAGATAAGTTGGCAGACACCACCACCAGGGAGAAGAAGTGCCAGCAACCGACAGGCAGCACCACCAGCCGGCAACGCGCAGGAAAGCAGGGCCCAGCGTGGAGCTCTCCAGGTACCATTCACGGCCTTACAGGCCTCCAGCAGCCCCAGTCACCAGGACGGTCCACAGATCCCAAGATGCCTCCAGACAGTATCGCAGCTTCAGGCCAATGCAGCAGCAGCACCGGAGCAGCACTCCAGCCCCCCGGGGGCACCAGCGGCCTGCAGAGCAGGAGCCACGGCCTCCCGGCAAGCCCCGCCGTTCTCTAGCTGACCGTCGGGCAGTCCGCCGTCACCCACAGCACCTTCACCGCCGCAGACCCAGGCAGCCCGCCGCAGGAGCCTCTGCAGCTCCACAGAGCCGGCACCAGTCAAATCGGCCCCCACAGCCGCGCCGGATCGCGCCCCGCCCCCACCAGCCACAGCTCGCGCGGAGCGGCCCAGCACCACCTCCGCAGCCCCGAGCTGTCCCAGGCCGCCTCCCCACTCACCGCAACCGGCAGACGCCGGAGACGAGCCAGGCAACGACCGCTCTCCTTCGCCGCAGCCCAGTGCCGCTCCTCCAGTCCCGACAGGGCCAACCAGCCGCTCCGACTCCGCAGGAATGTACGCCGGGCACCACAGGATTCCGTCCCCGCGGGCAGACCTCCAACGCAGGGCCGTCCCAGCATGCCACGCTGTCAGGGCCCAGCCGGCAGAGCAGTCGGCAGCACACACCGTCGGGCCGGCCAGAGGGATACACGGACAGCCAGTCGCTGCTGCCTCACTCCCAAAGGTAAGCACGCTATGCTGGGGTGTTACAGGGACAGATTATGCAGGATTTCAAGAAGGATGTTGGCTCGATCTGGCGGAGCCTCACATTCGTGCGGCCATCTTGCCTGGCGCCCTCTAGCGCCCCCCCGGTGGTGAGAAAACTCTTAATATGCTTGACGGTGCCGCAGCAGCATCACCAGCGTATTACGAGCCTCAGACTGCTGCAAGACTGCCAGGAATCGCAGATTCCTGGCGGTAGTAGCAGTCCTATAGTGGTCCAACCACCAATTCGTCGTCGGCGCCCAGCAGTCGGACTGCCACCATGAAGTTGGCGATCAATTAAACCGCAAAACTCGTAATTAGACCCATACCATAGTTCACTAATGCATCAAATGTATCGATTCCACTTTACCAAACCTGAACTAACTTCTTACATCAGTTATCACTTTTGGTTAAATAACATTAACCTTATGGTCAAAGACATAATACTTAAGCCATATGGTGTCCTTTGCTGGTGTAATAAACCAGCGCCTACTCCAGTACTTTTGGTGTAATATTGTTCTGCTTATTTTTACCCAACCATCTTCCACACTGTTTCTTAATACTAATAACTCCCAACATAGCCTCCTATTTCGCTTAGCATCAAGATTTTATTGAGGACGTCACAGGAGCAGAGCACTGGCTGACTCCATAATCTTTCTTTAAAAACTCATGGCTTGGATGCATTAAAGACACCAAGACTGTCAATTTTCTTTTTCTGCATCTGTGATTTTTGTTTTTTATTCAAATTCTGTATCTGTGATTTTTGTTTTTGTGTTAAAAGAAATACAGAGATATGTGATGCTGTCTATCTCAACAGACACATGGGGGCTCCTGTGGCATCAAACAAGTATTGTTTTTTTTTTGTTCAAGTTATATTTACAACACAGTGGTAATGCTCCTTGGTTGTTATCACCACCCTTCTCCTTAATTGAGCAGAAAAATCAGGCATTCTTTCAAAGCCAGGGAGCAGGATCTATGTAAATGGATTATATATAAAGGACTCCTCTGGCAGCTGCCTCTGTACAGGGATGGGGGGACCGCAGGGGGTAGGCATGATATAAAAATAAAATACTAACTTTCCTTCTAGGCTGCCGCTGCGCGTCTCTCCCGTAGTCCTCGCAGAGCACCGGAAGCACCCAGTCACCCGGACTCCACCAGCCAATCACGACACTGCAGAAGCAGCGTCGTGATTGGTTCTGAGCGGCTCAGGCAGAACCTGGTAGGCTGGGCATGTTCTTCACTGGGTTGTGCAACACAGCCCAGTGGAGAACATGCCAGGTGCGCATGACTGTTTGGATGGCCCCAGAGGGCCGACCAAGCCGTCATGCGCACTAAGGAGGGGGTGTAAATCACTCCTGTTCCCTCTGACGTGGGGGAGCCCAGACTTGGCTGGAGTCGGAGTTCCACAAAAAAAAATGACTTTAACTTCTTGTTGTTATCATTTTTTTGCACTGCTCGACGAGCAGTGGGGTGACGCTCCTCCGCCTTAGCTGAGGAGCCGCCTCTAAAGGACTCCACTCTCAAAATCCTTCATTCATGATCTTTTTAACTCCTTCGGGTCCAGTGTGAGGTTGTTTGTCCTGCCCAGCAGGCACTGAGTGTTCAAGTGCTGGGAAACCAACCTTAATGCTCTTGGGATAGCACTGAAATGGGGCCATTTGAAGATTTAATCGCCTCCCAAGTTGCCTACTTACCCGGTGCTGCCAAACTCCTCACAAAGCTAACATCCGTCGTCCTTAGCAGTGGAGCAGAAGGGAATAGATGCATACCTTTCATCAGATTTAGTTGTTAGAGCCATCGCAGCAAGCACTTCGGCACCTAAAAAGACAACCAAGTATGGCTTTGTAATCCTGAGAATGCTGAGGATGCAATTAATCTAATGCTTTAAATGGAACCTGACTCAGAGAATAACAAAATGGTGTCCATGTATTCCTGAAGGTGCAACCAGTGGCCATGGAATGAACTTCCTGTAACAGAAGTGACAGGTGTGAATGGCTATGAATCTCTCAATCCCAGGAGAAAAAAACTAATGTCCCACATCTGGGCAGAAGTGAGACATAGTAAAAGTCAGGCCTTGGTAAGGCAGGAGCTGGGACTTCTCCACATTGATGAAGAAGCATTGAACCCTCAACCTGTAGCACACTTCCTGGGTATTCTGCAACAATATGGAAAAGGAAGAGGGCACTTATATACAGTGGCCTAAATAAGAAAAAGTCAAATCATGAGCTCTGGATACACAGAGGTTTGTATGACGTTACAACGCAGGCTTTTACCCCGCATGCCATTACAACGCGGGGATTACAATGGAAGTTGTTACAACGACTTTCGCTGGAGGGCGCTGGATAGTGGAATAGTTTAGTTTTCTATTCCAACTCCAGCCCATGTTGACAGTAGGGAAGGTGTTGGATAGAAAATTAAACTATTCCCTATCTAACAGCGCCCTCCAGCGAAAGCCGTTGTAACGACTTTCGTTGTAATCCCTGCGTTGTAATGGCATTACGGGGTAATCCCTGTGTTGTCATGGCTGTTCTCCTACACAGAGAATAGGGCCCTATGTTTTGTATGGCCCCGGGTGCACCCTAAAATGCAAAACATTCCTTGGTGTTAACTTTGATAATAAACTATTTAGGGACTATGAAAGCTTGGTCTAAGTGAATTGCGATAAAGTTGTAGGGAAGTGCTATAGTGTGAATTACTAACTTTTAAGACATGCGTACTGTTCGCCCAGTGGTCAAAGTCTATAAAAGTAAAGCTGAACTATTATTAACATATAGCGCCCCTGTATGGCTCCTTTTTATGTCCAATGTATGAGGTGATTTGTTTATTTCTGGGCTCCACCGTGGGTTCACCTGCTGGGTGTGCCTTCACTGGAATTGGATTTGGATAAGCAGAGGCTCTTGGGAAATCAGAAATGACCATGAAGTGGAGCGCGACCCACTAGCTGTGGGCAATGCTATCAAGCTCTCAAAACCATGTGGCATATTTTATTTAATTGCACTACACCAGGGCTCGAGTCGGGGTACCACGCAGGTGGACGGCGACCCCCCACTTATTTTAATTTATTTTACCAGGTGGACGCCGTCCCCTCTGCAAAGATGCCCTTGCTAAGGAATTATGTATTCTTGCCATTAACTGCATGCAAAAACACAACAAATATAAAGACGGAGAGGCAACGCCCCGCGGTCCCACCACTGACTGTTCCCGATAGAAGCTGTAGTTACAAGCATAGTAAGCCCATGGGAAGCTATTCACAAAAAAACGCTACATCCCCTCCCCACCCTCCGCCTGGGAAGGGCTCTTTGAACAGCCTACAGGTACGGCTTTTTACGTTTTTATCTAACTCACTAATGTGACGGGCGTAGGTGAAGTATGTAATGCCATGTTAACAGATGTATATAGGACTGCTCAAATAACATTGCAAGAGTTGATTCTACACCCTGCAAAAAACCCTTGGGTCCACAGTGCTAGGCTGCCTGTGAAATTACAGAAACATCTTTTGTTTTTTATTCTTTTTCAAAATACATTTTCAAATACAGGCTCTCTTTCTTCAACATATATGTACTGCACTATAGGACTAATTTACATAGATGTGTTTTGGAAGTGCAGATATGTGTGAAAGGAGTGCTCTAATTTTTATCTTTCGTGACGTCACTTCCGGCCGTGACGTCACGACATGCCTTTGAGCATCCCCCACTTCTATGTTTTTATTTTTCGTGACGTCACTTCCCATCGGACGTCACTTCCTGTATTTGAGCGTCCCCCCACTTCTTTATTTAGGACTTGTGCCCTGTACTACACATTGCGTGGACAAGGTCATCAGCGTCCTGCGTATGGTGGCAAGCACTGTACAAATACAATACAGTACAATTCAAGGCCGATGAACATTGCATAAGCTTTGAGAATCCTGATGATCCTTGTGATGATGATAAGATTAATGATTTAATATATGTAAATCCTGTACTAACGACTGTCATCTTGGTTACATTTTGAAAAATTTGATTAATGTTAGTCTATCTAACTTAATGTTGACAAATTGTATTGCATGACTTCCATGCCACTTAAATTAGATTTGTGAAACATCTATTACAATGCAGGTATTACTTCGATGTTACCACGAGCTCCATTACAACGCAAGTCATTGCAACAACTTGCTTTAGTAAATGAGGTGTTAGACTGATGTTGGATTTTAAGTCCAACACCTTCACTACTGATACACAGACTTGAGTTGTAATAGTAGATTAAACTATTGCCAAAGTCCAGAGCTTCCCTAAATCAAGTCATTGTAATGACTTGCGTTGTAATGGTACTGACTGCGTTGTTATGCCACCCATGCTTTTGGCATGCGTGGTAACAGATGCTATTCATTAGTTTGTATGGTTTGTATAAACTACGAAGAAAATACAAATAATAAAACAACGTTGCCATGCCCTGTAACTGCAGCACATGGTACCACACTTCGCGCGATGTACCCCAAGCTGCAGGCACCACCAGCAGCTTGTGCATGTAACCACTTCCATTAAGTAGCCTGTCAATCAAGTCGCGGTGTGCATTATGGGAGCGCCGCCAAACGCAACACAATGCCGCCATTCAGGGCCCTGCCGTCTTTATGCTTCTGCATGACTGCACTGGCATCGAGGTAAACCTCACATCTCACAGAGGGGGTGGGTCATGTTTTGTTCTGTCTTGTTGACTTTGTAGAAAGCTCATGCACACTACATGTCTACTCTCACACATACAGCCATGTGCCCTGTTGCTGAGGGAACACATGCAGTCCTGTTTACCACAGAGTTTTTAGGATATGTCTGTCAAGCAGTCTGTTAGCGTTCATGTCCACTGCGGAAGTGCGGCTCTCACAGCTCAATTCGAAGCGTGAATAATTGTTTAGATATCATTCCTGTTCAAATTCCTTTCCAGGCTTATTGAAATCCTGTCTCCGATGATTGAGCAAAGGTGTACTGCAAGTTGTGGCAAGGGCAGTGTTCTACGTATAACAAACTGAGTTCCTCTTTACATGTTCCAACACCTTTGTGTAAAAAGTTTCTTTCAACCAAATGAACAAGGAGCACTGGAGGCTTTCCAAGCCCCTGAGGCTTGGACCGCACATCCTTTTATTGTAACTGTAATGTGTTCCAATTCCTCTTTCACTGTGGGTGTCTGCGGCCTGCATCCTTAAGTTATTTTAAGTAGACCTGGCCAAGTGAGGCAAAGGTGCAGCACTCATTTCAAAAGGCCCCAGTACAATTTTCAGGTAATGAACACGGAAGCCTGTACTGCAGAGTTAGAGTCACTGAAAGGAATACATATATATTTTATATATTTTATAAGTCGGCATATGATGGGAGAAGTAAAATTAAATTAAAAAAATAACGAAACCACTTACCTTGCGCTCGCTGCATCGCCGAGTCGGCGATGCGGCGAGCGCAAGGTAAGTGTTTTTTTTTAAATTGTGTGCTAAGTTACTCGACCCCCACCCTGCACCACACCTGACCGGCCCGCCTCACCACTCATACCAGTGCTGGCCGCCACTGGGCCTACAAAATCTACTATTGTAATGCTAATTTCTTGAACGCTACTTAAAGGGTTTTACACCAAACCCAAAAAAGACAGTTCTTGAGGAAGGTTCTACTTTCATGCCATGTTTGGTGCAATTTCGTTCAACCTTTTCTCTGTAGCTGAATCAGCAGTTTCCTATGGAAATTAAAATGGAAAAATAATTTTTTTTGAATCCCTCCTGAAGTACCGCAGCTCTACCTCTAGCACTACAGTGCCACCAAACAGCATGTACATCCACTCCTATCATCAGGAATGCACCCCCAGTCCCTAGCAGCACACTAGTCCTTTGAAGGATAGTACCACCATCCCTACTACACTACCGTTATACCTATATTCTTTAAAATACTGGATGGCGGATAGTCCTCAAACCCAGGTTTGCAGGTTGCAGACCATCTTCCGGTTAATGGCCCAGATACCTCCATCTTGACATGTTGCCTTAATTTGAGGTGTACAAAAGCCAGTATTCTAATACTAAGTTCCTAAAAACGACAAAAAGAATTTACATCACACAAAACAAAAGCACTTCCTTAAATAAAGCTCTACTTTCAATGAACGTTTGGTGCGATTCCATTGAGTTGTTTTTTGTTGAAGCAATTTCAACAGTTTCCTATGGAAATTGAAATCGGGAAAGTAACTTTTTTGAACCCCTTCCATCTCTTTACCCCCCATTTCTAGGTTCCGGGGACCATCACTTTCCCAGGACTAATTCTTATATGAATACATGCCCACACGGATCCCCCCGACCCAGGGAACCATCACCACCCGCAGCTTTTATTTTAAAAATTGTGGGAACGCGTTTGGGCCCCTGGGACCATCAGGCTCTATCACCTTTCTGGTGCCAAATAAATTTATTAAAAGGGAAGATGGGCCGTGGGGCCCCCTCAGTGCCCGGCCGTAACTCAATGGGTAGGGGAACAACTGGGCCCCCACCTCCTTGGGCCGATTTCAGCCCCTGGGAAGCCATTCTCTGGGGCCCAGACATAAACAAATGGGGAGGGGAACATCTGGCTCCCCTCCCCGGGCCAATTTCGTCCCCAGGGACCCGTCCCCCAGGGCTAGTCCATGTCTCCACGGTGCCCCCAGGGCAACCAGTGTGGAATGGGACCACGGTGGAGCCTCAAGGCCCCCGCGGTCCAAGCTGGCTCCCCGCCTCCTGGGAAAGCCAGCATTGCTGTCGCAATCAGGGAGCTGCCTTAAATAGCAGTGTTTTCATCTGTTTCCCTGCACGTATATTTGCGTTCAAGGAAACAGATGAAAGCTCCACTTATGCAAGCTGGAGCTGTTTGACAGTTCCCACATGCAGAAAACGGATTCATGTTTGCTTTGGCTTGGTGAGAGCTGTCAGCTCCCACCAAGCCAAAGCAAACAGCTACCTCCCGAGAGTGGGCACCTCAGGAGGTGGCAGGAGCTGGCCCTGGGGGGGTGGCGGGCATCAGGGCCCCCTCTATTGTGATATTTAGCCCCAGGGATGTGGTGATCCCTGAGGCCGGGGGTCAGCGACAGATTTATTTCAGCCCTGAGGAGGTGGCTGTCCCTGAGGCTGCTGGGGTGGGGGGGGGGGGGGGCTTGCGGGCCCGCATTCTTTTAGCATAATTTGCCCTGCATACATATTTTCAGGTGCCCCAGGGAGGTCCCTGAGGCTATGGGGGGCGCGCGGGTCTCTCCTCATTTTTTTAAACAGATTTGCGTAAGGAGGTTATGGTCCCCGGGGCTTTCATAAACCCTAGGAAGAGGGGCCCATGCACCCCCTCCTATTTTTATAATATGCCCTCGGGGCCTGGCCTATCCGTGGGCTATAATAATATCAAGTGAAGGAGACCGGGATTTAAAAAAAAAAAAATGTTACTGGGGATTCGCGACCCCGTCACATATTTGTAGCAAAATCTTTTTTTAAAAACTTTTTTTGCCCCAGCAGTGTCCCTTTGGGACCTCTACAAGAGGTCTAGGGGGTCAGGGTACTCCTACCATGCCCCCTTCTCTTTTTATTTAACTTTTTTGTGGGACTCAGCAGAAGCCGAGTCCCAAGATGGCTGATAACAGTTCCTAGTTGAAGTGTTGGCAGGCAATCAGATCTCAGCACGAGATTGGAACAGTTTCGGAGCCTACGCATCCCTATATTTACAAACTGGCTGTTCTCTTAATATCTCAAAAACTAGTGAACGCATTCACACCAATTTACAAAAAGATCGCTTTCTGGACCAACAGGAACCTTTCTGCCAAATTTGGTGTAATTCTGGTTTGCAGTTCGGGCTGTAGTTGTGTCTAAAATCCCTATGGAGCGTTGCATGGGAAAAACGTGCCTTGAGAACCCCCTTTTTATCGGCCCCCATTTGACAAATCACCCTGAGATTGTCAAGACATCAGCTGACGTGAACGTCATACTCGTTTGAAAATTTTGCGAGGAGTCATCAAACGGCGTCAAAGTTATTGGAAAACAAAAAACACTCTTCTTATGGAAACTAGGACATAACTATAACTACATAGATTATATATATATATATATATATATATATAATCTATGTAGCACTATTTAGCTGTACAAATATGGAATGCACCTTTGGAAAAACAAATTACGTGCCAGTAGATAAGACTCAAAGCCATTGATGCTGTGAAAAACGAACGATTGATCTACGCACGTTAAAGAAATAACCTCAGTGCATTCTGGGATTTGCAGTGTCTAAACCAACTGCACGTGACCACTTGGAAAGGATAAACACACTCACCTGTGATCAAGGCGTATTCCACGCCGAAACGCGTAAGGATGTACGAGTGTTCTTGCTGACCCACAATGCAGACGAATAAAGTCAGCTTCTCCAGAAGACGGTGTTGGTCTCATTTTTTCCTGTGGCTGTAAACGCATGTTTCCAGGATCTCCATTCCTGGTTTGAGACCGCCCTGCAGGATTGGTGGCCCCCGGCAAAATGGAGTCCTTTGGTGAATATTGAACGAGGGGGCATGATCCGCTCTCTAATGCTTGCCGGCTCAAAGGGACTTCCGTAGCAATGCGGCGGCATTAGTTGCAGAAAGGGAGGTGAGAGAGGTTACTCCTCTCTCATGCAGCACCGCGTGAAAAGCACCGAAACCAGCATTGCGGGACACTACTATGCACTACGCTGTCTGGATGTTCTTCAGCACTATTTAGCTGTACAAATATGGAATGCACCTTTGGAAAAACAAATTACGTGCCAGTAGATAAGACTCAAAGCCATTGATGCTGTGAAAAACGAACGATTGATCTACGCACGTTAAAGAAATAACCTCAGTGCATTCTGGGATTTGCAGTGTCTAAACCAACTGCACGTGACCACTTGGAAAGGATAAACACACTCACCTGTGATCAAGGCGTATTCCACGCCGAAACGCGTAAGGATGTACGAGTGTTCTTGCTGACCCACAATGCAGACGAATAAAGTCAGCTTCTCCAGAAGACGGTGTTGGTCTCATTTTTTCCTGTGGCTGTAAACGCATGTTTCCAGGATCTCCATTCCTGGTTTGAGACCGCCCTGCAGGATTGGTGGCCCCCGGCAAAATGGAGTCCTTTGGTGAATATATATATATATATATATATATATATATATATATATATATATATATATATATATATATATATATATATATATATCCACAAAGTACCTTTATCCGTTTGAATAAACCGTCGCCGACACTCAGAAAGTTGCTGTGCACGATCATGTAAACGTGATCAAGCTGTAAAGCGAAACGCGTTGTTTTCCTGCCTTATTAAAATCCTTCGTGCACAGCAACTTTCTGAGTGTCGGCGACGTTTTATTCAAACGGATAAAGGTACTTTGTGGATGTATTGGGTGACCGGTAGCCCTACGCCGACTCACCCGTGAACGTGACTGGTTGTGAACCGGAACTTTGGTGATGTTCTATATATATATATATATATATATATATATATATATATATATATATATATATATATATATATTCCTGGGATTCCCTCGCCTACACTTCTCAATCACGGCGAAAGTCACAGCACCACTGCATGGTACTGGTTTTTAAAATTGATTTATTTACACACCATTGTGCAAAAGTGAGCAAAAATAGGACAGCCTATGCGTTTCGGCTACCACTAGCCTTCTACTGGACCATCAAAAAAAAAATAAAAAAAAAAAAAAAAAATATATATATATATATATATATATATAATATATATACACACACATATATACATATATATATATATACATATATATACATATATGTGTATCTGTCTAAAGTTAGTGGCCCTTATTCTTCCAAATGTTATCGATACCAGGAGCATCAGTAATTTTGGGAGGCAGATTTACAGGGAATTATATTTGGCACCCTAAGAGCTCACTTACAAATGACGCCTTACCAGAGGAATCAGTAATTCTGGTCCTTATTGTCTTGGTTATGCCTCACCCCCCTTAATAATCCACCCTGAGACTGCATCTGCTTTTAGTAGTTTGAGTTTCAGGCTAAAAGTCATCAAATAAGTGGAGTTGCTACAGACTATGTATTTCCTATGGAGCTGGTAAATACTTATTCCTATGTGACCAGCCTCACCGAATTTGAGAGAATTCATAACAAGGGCCAATGTGTGTGCTGACCTCTTGAAGTTTCGCAGTCTTCCCGTGCAGAAAATAAGAAAAAGTGGCTTCCCTGTGTGCTCTCTTGATGTTAGAAAGGGATGAATATCATGAGAACTGTATTACACTAGTGTCTCCCTTTCTTTAGCTACCAAATATGTGCATTGTCAATGGAAAGAAAGCTGGATTTGTGCATAAAAGAACAGAAAAGGGACTCGTCCTTGTGTGGTAGGGAGACAGCATAGACCATTGGTTTAAAGGGTCTTCCTATGAAAATAATCAAATCCAGTTCACTTTCCTCAATCTTGTGTCATTAGTACTCATAAATTGTTGGTGTGGAACTAATATATCGGAATTCTATAACTCGCTTCCCCAGTTGTCGAGATTGTGTGATTATGGGCAAGACTTATCTGCCTGTTCTCACGTCCCTTAGTTGTCAAAACGTATGAATTGCCAAGCATCAGTATGAAGAGGTTTATGAAAAACAGGTTATTTACATGAAAAGAATCCTAAACCTCGCTCCCAGGCCAGGTATTTAAACCATTATTTCAGTCTTGCTGGTTAGAAGCTGACCATTCGTTTGTTCCAGCAATTTCTGCGTCTTTTGTGATTTTGCTATATTTTAATGTATCTCTTGATGGCAGCAGTGCAAGCCGGATTGCATAACTTTCTGCAGGAGCCTCCCTAGGCACTGCCAGAAAACTAGTCATCATCAGCACAATGTAGGCGAGAGCCCAAAATGGCAGGAGTTAATGCCTTCTAGATGGTCATGTTGGGGGACCGGGAGAGGCGTGCCAGGGTAACCCCAAGAGGGTGAAAAGCTTACCCCATTGGCTGGCACATCCTGGCAAGAATGGTGACTTGGATCTTGGCCAATACCAAGGCGGCACGTTCTGGATGGATGTCAGAGACCATTATTCTAACTGCGAGGCACAACACTATTTCTTAACTTTCCAGTGTGCATCGCTTCTTTTGTTTTATTTCTATAGGTAACTGGCTCAAAGTAGCATTTTTTTTATTTGAAAGGCTGGTACTGATTACATTTTTTTATTTTATAAGTAAAAGAAATGCCTGCTGAAACGAAAAAAATAGAATAAAATAAACCCCCCCTCAGGAATAATAAAAGCGAGGGGAGGGGAAAAAACGCTGGAAAATCCACTTCTCCTTCCCGGAGGCGAGCCACTTTCCTCTTCAACGCATGACGAAGAAAAATGTGGCGGCAGCGAAGCCCACTCGCATCAAATGTTCAGGCATGCGAGGAACCGGGCCGAAGGCTTCCCAGAGGAGCAATCGCTTCAGAGTTACGAAAAGATGGAGGGAGAAATGTTGCCAGCGCCTGGATCTGGAATCCATTATTTCTTGCTGCTGTCAACTCGCTACAAAAATTCATATGTTTATGGGGAACAACACGCCTGGCTCTCTGTTCAGCCTGGCAGTCGACAATGCTCACATTCTGAGAGTCGCTCACAGAATATTAGTAATAGTATCTTGACAGACAGAAGGCTGCTGTCAGCTGAGTGTGAGCACACTCTGACCATCAGCATTTTAGAAATGAGGCATTGCTCACAGCAGTGCTTAGCTAATAAACAACAGTTATTGTGCTCACCTCTACATTAGACAAACAGCACCATCATGTGGCCGACTGTCATAAGTGCTGATGTTGACAATTAAGTGCTGGTACCAAGCACCGTAAACCACCGGCTCAATTTAAGTACAGAGTTACAGGTATTTATTGTTGGACGTTGTAAGTGAGTCAGACCAACAAGTGTCAAGCAGTTCAAGATAAACATCAAACGCCCAGATATGCTATAGGTTTGCACGGCCAATCTTGTGACACAAAGTGAAACCGCATGGTGCAAATGGTGGCGCTGGCCAACTTTCCGGTTTTATAGCGGAAATTTGACTCCAGCACAGGGTCAAAACCACTTTGCGCCGTGTGAGGCAGATCCCCTTGTAATGTATGCGAAAGGAGAGTTCTTGGGTCGGAACAGCAGAACAGAGCCAAATTGCCTCCCAAGAAAGTCTGCTGTGGCAATGCTAATAGTTTGACTCTTGTACAGTGAATTGGCTTTTTGAAGCTTCAATAGGACATTGTGGATAGGTACTACTTAGGCACTATGGATATAGGTTTCTGGTACTCACCCAAAGTTAGCACTGCGTGGAAATCAGCACAGAACAAGTACAGCACTGCATCAGTAATCCAAAAATTGATCCTCACAGAACCAACATGGACGATAGCAGTGCAAGCTTCCCTCACACACAGAGAACAGGAACCACATAGCTATCAGCAGGTCCTGCAACCCACCCTTACAGAACAGGTAAAGCCTGCACTAGCAGCAGTCATCTTTTCATTCTTCCCAGAAGAAATGCAGCATGCATCAAGAAGGCAGACCTTTCCGCCATATACTAGCAGCAGAGCAAGTTCCCCTCCCGCACAGGGTAGGAGGTCACGCAGTACTCACCTCTCCACCCACAAAGAAAGCAGAGTCCGGCACACTGCATGCCGCTCACCACCCACAAGCAGGGATTTTCTTGGGGACTGGGAGATGCTGAGCATCAATGACCTTGGATGATGTTTAGGTCCATTCTATTCTACTACAGTAGTGTTCTGATGGTGATCCCCATGCCAAAATGTAAAGATCATCCTATGTTCAAAGACCACTAGCTTACCTGGAAGTCTCATAAAATGATGTTTCAAAAATATATCTGTTTTCTGACGGGTGCAGAAGGAGATAATTGAAATATGTATTGTGATCAGTCTATTCTTTAACTCTGCCAACAACAAGAAAATACCTGCCCAATACTTTCAAAAAAGGCCCTAGAAGAGGGTCCATCTACTAGTAAACAAACACCCACCTTGCCGGGTTTTCGTGATCTTCTGCAGATAGCTGAACATTTAAGGCCCTGCTGAGCCTCATGTTGTTCTCTGTATATTTTTTCTCTTGTGATCTAGGCTACGACCCTGCCATCCGGGCTACCTATCCTTTGAGAATATGATGCTAGTGGTGCCCCACTAATCTTGGGTGTGGTATATATATTTTTTCCTCCCTCTGTGGCCCCTTCGAGGGAGTGACTGGTTTGCTGTGGAGAAGGACCCTTCTGGAAATCTTTTGGTAGGTTCTCCTTTACTCCATCCCTCCTGAGGGAATTGCATCTAGTCCCTTAAGGACTTCTTTTTCTTACAGGATATTTCATTAGTTGGTTACGATGTACGTTCTGGGTTTTACTTTTTGTCTATAGGGTCTTGCTGGGAGGTCCTACCTGCCTGGGCCTATAGTTGCCCTTTGTTTTAGAAATACCAGCCCCTTTCGGTGCATCTCAAATTACGGGTATGCGACTGAGCAGTATATGTGAAGTCTGTGAATTGCATGTCGGGTTGGTACATGTTATACACTTATTCTTTGCTTTTTTTCCTTTTATCTTTGGCACTGGTTCTCTGTAACATGTAAACTCCTTATGCTCTTCTTTTTTTTATACACAATTCCTTGGAGCTTTCTCACGTGTTGGTTTGGGACTATTTGAAATGAGATGTGCCCGTTACCTTAAATTTGAGCTCTTGGGTTATGTCCTTTTCTGTTCAATTGTCCTCACGTGTGTTATTTTGCACACCATTCCAGTTTTATTGAGTTGTGTAAAAATCCTGCATATATATAAACCTTGGTCTCCCTGGAGGCGATCATGTAGCTATTGGATTTATATTAAAGAAGAATTGTTAGGCTGCCAGTACTGTTAACTTGTTTTTAATGAGTGTATTCCTTTGTATGTCTGCAGGTGCACTGTCCCATACATCTTGTCCATCTTCGCCCTGATGAAGGTGTAGCCCCAGCTGGGGCGATACACCGAAACGCACGTTGGCGTTGTTCGTGCAGGGGCTGCTGGATTGCATTCACTCCTACCCCCCGCCCCTCCCCACCCCCCCCGATGACTTTTTCCACCTTGTCATCTAATCATCCTGTGGCTGTTTTGTATACCTTGATGCAATTGTTTATGCTAAGTGCAGGTGTGATGGCTGAGTTGCAATGATGAGTTTTGTATTGTATGACAGTATGAGTGTGATGTGTGAGCTTGGTGAGTGGGACATGATCTATTGATTTATGTTTTAGTTAAATGTGGCTTGGTTTAGTATTTAATTCCTGTTTATAAAATGATGAAATGTCCCTTATAAATTTGATAAAGAAAAAATAAAATAATCAATTGTTTTGAATAACTCGATGTGCCTATCTTAGCTTGGGTCTGCTCCGGTGGGTGTTTACTAGTAGCTGGACCCTCTTCTAGGGCCTTTTTTGAAAGTATTAGGCAGGCATTTTCTTGTTGTTGGTTGTCTACATTTCCCCTGCTTACCTACCTGAATCTCGTCAGGGGTCCCCCTTCTTTTTAGTATTCTTTAACTCTTCACAAACTAATTCACAAACTGCATTATATAACGCCACATTAGTGCTACTTGCTACAAAATAGATTTCACAAACCTATTAGGGTAAATTACCATTTCCACCTCTCTTATCTTCTCTATGGGGAGATCCTCACAAATATAACTTTACTACTTAGGGCCTGATTCAGATGCGGTTCGGAAAGCTTCTTGACCGAATGGATTTGGGAATGGTTTCCGACCACATTGGATCAGGAAAGTCCAACTGACCAATTACGATGCATCTGGATGCTTCCCGATACGATTTGGTTGGACTCCCATTGACTTCAATGGGAGCCTTTGTTCCGGCCGAATGCATAGGCTCCCATTGAAGGAAGGGGTGGCTGGGGAAAATCGAGCACCCTGTGGCGTGCACCTCCTGGTGCCTGCCACTGCTGATTCGGGTCGGACACAACAATTATGAAATGCTGTCCAAATCCAGCATCGTAATCGGGCATTCCAAAACTTGGCCCGTAGAGAAGTACTGTTCTTCTCCATATGGCTCGGTCATTCCAAATGCCGTCAGGTTCGGATTGGGATATTCCTTACGCCTAATTCGCATCGTACTCAGTCGGTCGGAAACCTTTCAGAGTCGGTCGGAAAGACATGTTCCAGATCCCATTTGGACGAAGCAAAAATAGTTAGGAGGCATCCCCAACCGCATTAGAATCAGGCCCTTAGTAGTAAATTTGAGAGGTACCAGGAGGAGTGGCTGGAAAATGGGGCGTACTTACTACTAAATGGGAGGGGTTTAGGAGGGAATGAGGGATTTTGGGAGGGTTAAGGAAGGTTTTGGGTAGTGAGACCACGGATTGGTACACCAATGGTAATGCTACACCTTTCTATTGAAAATAATAGAGGCAGGGATCAAAATTAAACACCCATAGGAAACAATGTTAACAGAAATTAATTTATTTCTACTTGGTAAAAAATGATATACAATTATTTAATGTTAAAACATTATATAGAAATACAAAATAAACATTATTTTACGATAAAATTGTTCAATAACCTTTTTTATTCTGAAAATAAGCGTAGCTATTTTTTAAAACAGTAAATTAATTTAAATTAATTTTATAATTTTTATTACATAGTACATAAATATAAACATTTTACCTTAGGTGGTATTTAAAAAAAAAACAAATCTTAAAAAAAAATCACTTTATTTTAATTCAATAAATTTAAATGAAATAAATACATATATTCTTCTGTGTGTATATCCACAATAACATATTAATGAACCAAAGAAGAGCCTCATTACAGAATCTTTATTCTCGAAACAATGGGAACAATGAAAACTAGTTGGGTCTAAGAAATATGAAAGAAAGGTGCTGTCAAAGACATATGGACCAATAATCAGAAATAAATAGGATAATTTACACAGAGGTATCGAAAGAAAGGGGAAAGAAAACAGAAAGAAAGAGTCACTGTCAAAAGATAAAAAAGACAGAAAGGAGCATTTTTTTTTCATTGTTTCTGCCTTATTTTCTTTCCCTCTTTTTTTCACAAGAACTTGCCTGTGTTTTCTTTGAGGCAACAGCCATGGTGAAGAGTACCCTGGTTTCATCAGACATTCCTGGAGGACCTGAAAAAGAAAAGAGACTGTTCTGTTACTTAGCATTCTCTCTGGGAACAGACTGAGATATGTAAAACTAAAGAAAGACAGACTAAAGGTGGGAACTGAGACAATTCTTTCTACAGGATTTGTGGGACTTCTGAAAATATTTGAACACATAAGGCCTCATTTATGAGGTTTGGGCTCAGGGCAGAGCAGTCAGGAATCTGGCTGTGCTGCAAGTTACGCTGAGACTAGACTTTTGATCTCAGTTAAACTTAAGACTAATACTTAAGTTAAACTGAGACAAAGGTCTAACTTTACTACTCTTAAATGCCCTTTGTGAATACCAATATTCGTAAAGTTAGACTTTTGTCTCAGTTTACCTTTGCAAATTGGGTCCAACATGCGGTGACACTGTTTCCTGCTTAATGCATCCACATGATTTCATATACTTCAATGAAGCAATTCACCAGGCTACATGTCTAGACTTCACCTCACTCTGTGTTGTGAAGCTGCAATCTTAGGGCCTCATTTGTGAGGCCCCTTGCGGCACTTCTGCGCCGCCGGAATGGCACTTTTTTGATGTTCCTGTGGCGCAATGTGCCACGTCATATTTACAAGGCCATGTAAAGCCACTTAACATGGCTTTTCATGGCCTTCTAATATGTTTCCTTTTCATGCAGAATACTCTGTGGAAGGGGCGTTCCATGGGTGTTGCTGTGTGTGTTCCCATGCAACACCCATGGAATCTGGAACATTCCCAGATTTATGAGAAATCGTAAACCTGGGAATGCGTCAGAATTTAACGCCACCCAAGGGGTGGTATTAGGGTGGCTCAACAAGGAGAAATGTTTTTATTTCTCCTCGTTTTTCCTTTTTCTATGTGTGCTGCACAGGCATATCGAAATATTTGTATTTGGGAATTGCTGAGCCTCATTTCAAGAAGAAGAATATATATTTGGAATGCTTATTTGAGTGATTGGCTGTTTCTTGCGTCCCCTTTTTTCTCCGGAGAGGGCAGGGAGCATGCGTACCTGTGTTTGTGGTGGCCTGTTGCCCAGTGTGGTGTATTGACACTATCGCTGCTACCCAATGTCCACTCGGCTGGATCTAACGGATGCCCCGCAAATATGCTGCACATACCCATCCCTCCCAGGAGTGTACCACATTCTCTGTAATGCTTTTGGTGGTAGGAGAGGGGAGAATCAGTTGGTGTACGTATGCAGAGGCAGCTGGAGGAGCAGTGTGCAGGAGAGCAGGTCTGCACCACGGTCAAGAGCGCTACCATTGCTGGGTTGCACCGGTGGGCACTTGCCGACACACTTCAACCTTTCGGCAGCTGTGTGGTGGTATGCTGGAAGAACTAAGAAACGTTTTAAGATACAAGACACAACAAGTAGACAGACACTTGGTCCTGTTCTGACTGCTTTGGTTGTGATTTGACTTTTCATTTTGATTTAAGTGCCCATCCATGGATTTTTATAAGCATCTTTCAAAAACCTGGGAGCAAATTGCCTGGCCAAGCTTCAAATAAAGGCCCAAGTGCTACATGGTGACAATCTATAATACAAGGTGGTGGGAGCTGCCATTGTGTGGAATTTTAGTTTGCGATCTGAACATCGTCTGCGCCAGCTTGTCACCTATGTACTACACGCACGACAGCCATTTTAGATATCATGGTCTCCCTGTCCACGATCGGTCGCCAGCGCGCCCCTCTGACCCAGCAAGCATCCTCCGCGCACCCTGGCTCCCCCTCCCTCCTCCTTACGAGCATGACCCATCTGCATGACCCTGTCCTTGGAAGTCATGCCAGCGCCTGACCAACACCTCCTCTCTTCCCATGAATGCCCCTCTGTTGATAAACCTCCCCTCTGCGCTGGATTGTCCACGCAGCATGAATACCACTCCATTGATGGCCCCTCACCCGGTGTCCGACTGTCCACACAGGTCCGAGGCCATTGCCTAAGCCGAGAGATACCATTTACTGCCCTTATTGTATGAGGTCGCTCTCCTTCAAAGGACCCTCTATTGATCCAGGCCTCCCCACCCCCTGTGACATGATCAGGCGCACACATCCTAAGACTCGACGAAACACTCAGCTGCGTGATGACCCTCTCTCTTATCAGCAGGTTGAGGACCTCCATTGTGAATGTATATGGGGGTGGGATTAACACGAGGATTACGGGGATGTCTTTTCCCATGCCTTACAAAGTTGTGATTGTATTAAAAGAAGGTCACATGCCATAAACCAGTGTATAAGAGGCCAGGCCTCTGAGTGGCTGTTAGAGCACCTCGAGACGATACCTTGTTGTCTGATCTGATGTGTTCTGCTCCGTCGGAATAAACTTCTGTTTCCTGCCTTCTGGTCTCCGGCGCCTGCCTCATTGCTTGGTAATTTGAATGGTACAAGGGCGGTTAGCGCCGGGCAAAACTTGAGAAAGGTCCTAGCCCTACCTTTTTCTACAAATTGGCGTCCCAAAGCGTGGGGCCCATCAGCGACACGTGGATCCAGTGGGAGAGGTCCCGATGACAGAGTGAACGACTGCAACGATCGGGAAGAGCTCATGTCCGATAGACCCTCGTCTGACAGCCGATCATCCGACCTTCACTAGTTCTGAACAGACCTCTCTCGAGTGATCTACGGTCCTGACTGGGAACCATCAGGAGTGCCGCGAACATCACGAAGGAGAGAGGACGATCGGGCGCTGGATCCAGAGGACAGGAAACCATCCATGCGGTCCGGGTAAGGTCGTGTAAACACGACGAATTGAGGAAAATTGTTTGTTTGGATAATACTAGTATTACGCTTTGTTGAAACCTCTGGAGATTCGCTGTCTGCAAACGGGGAAAAACAAACAGGCTCTCTCTTTGCAAACAGTGAAGGATAGGTAACGCGGACTTTTGTACCTATTGTAATCCGTCGTGCCTATCTTCCTCCCCCACTGTTTCCCGAACTGTCGTTCGTGGATTATTGTCTGGAGATTCTTTTTCTGCAAACAGGGAAGAACAAGGTCTCTCTTTGCAGGTAGAGAAAGAGTGGGTAACGATAGCTTTTCGTGCCCACTTATTCTCCCCACTGAATTGTTTGATTGGCCGATTATTCGGTATTGGTTCGTTTGAGGTATTCACCGCCGGCAAACAACGGAGAATAGAAATATTCTGTCTAGTCTTTGCCCGCCGTGATAAGATAGGTAGTGCAGACTTTTGTCCCCGGTGTAAACCGTCATGCCTATCTTCTCCCCACTGGTTGGTAGCCTGTTTAGCCCGGACCGCTTATTAGAGATGAACCACCCAGCTCCACTGGAGGGCACCCCTAATAAGGACATGTTCACTAAGTATGGACTAGTCGCTATAGCTTACACTAGACTATGGCATAAATACACGAAAAAGAACCCTGAAAGTCAGTGGCCACTGATAGGTTCCTTTAATGAAAATAAAATAAAAACATTAGAAATAGCGCTCCAGAAGAATAAGACCACGCCCACTATGCTCGACAGTATCGGCATGTGGCGCAAAGAAACGGAACAACGAAAGAAAAGAGAAGAAGCAAAAATAGGGAAAGAATTACGAAAGGCAGCCCATCTGGCCGCAAAGCAACTAGAAGAAGAAATAAAAGAAAGAAAAGAAGCTACACAAAACCAAGAATCAGGGTCAACAGGCCAATGTCCTGTTAGGACCCCCTCTGCGCTCTACCCTGAACTACCCTCCAAACAACGGGCAAACGATGAGCTATTGCTAGGTCCACCGATCATCTACATGCCCCCTCCATATGCTCCCAGCCAACAAAACCTGCAAGCCCCGAGTGTGAGTGAAAATGACCCTAGTGCTAGTGCACCGGCCCTTACGGCCTCCGCACCAGCCACATTAACAACTTCGTCAGGCGACCCCGAGGCTAGCAAACAATCATCAGCCAGGTTAAATAGGTTAAGCAAAGATGAGCGGGATGGGATCGACAAAATAGCAAAAACATTGGTAGAACGAAGGGAGAGCGAAGAATACACCATGAGCGTATATAATTCACATGCCGACAGCCATAGACGGCATTTCATTTTGCGGTTCAGCTACCACACCCTGAACGCGTATGAAGATAGGTATCAGAGTAAGGGTCCCGCTAAACTCACAACACTGTATAGAAAGATTGATGTTGGAGATGGGACTGAACGTGAGGCGACGGAGCTCTTCATGCAAATGCTCGAGGTCTTCCGCCACCTCGCGGAACAGAAACCAGAAACCAAGGTTACGGTCCCTGAAACAACCTCGGCAGAAGTAGCCAATACTATGATGCCTATCAGAGAAGCGGCTCCTTACTGGATCCCGCCACGGGGCCAGGGAACGAGCGATGATATTAATAATGAACATGCAAAGGGAAGGGTTGTGTACAATTGGGTTTACCAACCATGGGACCGACAAGACATCCTAACCTTCAAGCAAACCTTGCCCGACTTAAGAAAGAACCCGACGGCATTTTATACTGAATTAGGCACAGCCTTGGGTTCGACGATAATGACTTTAGCAGATATTGACTTGTTCTTTGGGTTATGCCTGCCAGCTGATGTGTGGAAGCAAATCCGGAAAGTCGACCACACGGATCTGTTTGGACATACCTGGGACCAACTCGGTAAACTAGATAGACAGCGAGAGCCGGGGAGTAAACCAGTGAAGGACATACTGGAACTCCCAGACAAACTGGTCCAGAAGTTAAAAACCCTGGTCCCGGAAAGAAAAGTAGACTGGTCGATAGTCACGGCCTGTCGACAGAAACCCCAGGAGGATGTGTCAGAATACTTCTCCCGATTCGAGACCGTGTTCTCCGACTACAGTGGCCAAGATATGACCACCGCAACCGGACAGCACCTGTTTGTGCAAAATTACGTAAAGGGACTAACACAGGAGGTCTCCCAAAAACTACAGACGAGTGAGAGTAGTTGGGGG
This sequence comes from Lissotriton vulgaris, assembly GCF_964263255.1. Taxonomy (NCBI): domain Eukaryota; kingdom Metazoa; phylum Chordata; class Amphibia; order Caudata; family Salamandridae; genus Lissotriton; species Lissotriton vulgaris. Next base: position 1,279,574,978 of record NC_141696.1, read on the forward strand.
GCCTCCAAACCCGCAGCTATCCTTCAGATGGCTCAGTATTACGAGCACCAAAAGAATGAGAATGATAGGGCGTCCGAGAAAAAGAAGAAAGATTTGAAGGAAAGGGTAATGATAGCCCAGATACAGGGTATAGCGCTAGGACGGGAACACCAAAGGGGGAACTACCAATCAACCACCCCCAGAGATCTACCTCCTAAAGATCACACCCCAGCACCCCACACTGGACGTAGAGACGTTAGCAATGACCAATGCGCCTTCTGCAAAGGGCTCGGTCATTGGAAATTTCAGTGTCCAGTTCTGATAGAAATGAACAGAAATAGGGAGTCCAGGGATGTGGCGGGTGGTCCGAGGAATAGAATACAGGGACGAGGGAGCCCCAATGACACCAATAATGACAGATCAGGAAGACTGAACACATTTGACCGTCCCCGACAGAACCAATATCAGCTATCTGAAGGTGAACATGCCCCCGACTTTGCATAGGACTGCCAGGGGCAAGGGAGGGATCCAGTCGAGCTCTGTGTTGACCAGCAAGGTCCTTATGTCACCGCTAAGGTCTTGGGTACAGAGTCTCCATTCTTGGTAGACACTGGGGCGACACGTAGTGTGTTATCAAAACGACTGATTCCAAGGGCACCCTTGTCTGGCTCACACATAACGTCGATAGGTTTCGATGGGACGCCCTCCACTAACCCCCTGTCCGTACCTATTACCTTTGACCTAGAAAACAACACTACTGACGCGACATTTCTCCTCTCCTCCAACTCCCCTGACGCCATTATGGGCATTGACTTACTAAAGCATTTTCGAGCTACCATTAGGTGTTCCCCAGATGGAATACGAGTCATCCTGTACGACAACCCAGACATGCCCAGATCCCGTCCCCCACGACACATGTGCTCTATAACTGACGCTGACCTATCCCTGCTTGACACCCTACCTTCGTACCTGTGGGCCAAAAATGACTCTGATGTGGGGCGAATGATGATTGACCCTATTCACATAACTGTACGACAGGACGCTATGCTCCCGAAACTCCCGCAGTATCGGATATCGCCAGAGGGTGAGAAGGCACTGGTAGCGATCATTCAGTCTCTGGTAGACGCAGGAGTGGTTGAAGAAGTGGTTAGCAACGTCTGCAACAGCCCAATTCTACCTATTGTTAAGAAGCAAGGTGAAGGAGATGAGAAAGCGTACCGCTTCATCATCGACTTGCGAGAGATTAACAAAGTAGTTGTACCCCAATATCCTGTGGTATCTGATATCACCACCATTCTGACCCTCATCCCGTCCACTGCCACCACCTTTACTGTTATCGACCTTAAGAACGTGTTTTTCTCTATCCCCATCCATCCAGACAGCCGTTACCTCTTCGGCTTCACTCTAAAATCCCGCTCGTACCGATTCTGTAGAGCTCCCCAGGGGTACACTGAAAGTCCCAGCATTTACAGCCAGGCCCTCAAAAGACAGCTGGATGCCTTCCAGCTTCCAGAGGGAGTGGTGTTGATCCAATATGTCGATGATATCCTTTTGGCGGCCGACACCACCCCCCTTGCAACAACAGCCACCGTTCAACTCCTACACTTTCTTGCAGAAAATGGCCATAAAGTCTCCAAAAAGAAGTTACAGTTCTGCCAGCCACAGGTGACTTACCTAGGCCATCTTCTGTCCAAAGAAGGGAGGAAACTTACACCCGACCGAATCCAAACCATCCTAGATACCCCCATCCCGAAAACACAAAAGCAGGTCCGCTCTTTGGTTGGCCTAACATCTTTTTGCAGACAGTGGTTGCCTAATTACAGCCTCATTGTGAAACCATTACTTGCCCTACTGACCAAGGATGCCCCCTCCCCGTTTCCTTGGACCGCTGAGTGTCAAGCCTCCTTTAAGGAATTACGGGATGCACTCTGCTCAGCGCCTGTCCTCGGAACGCCGGATTACTCCAAACCCTTCTCCCTCTTCACCCACGAAAGGGAGGGATGCGCATTGTCTGTCCTAACTCAATCAATTGGTCCTAAGCAGCGTCCTTGTGCCTACTTCTCCGCCACTCTTGATCCTGTAGCCAGAGCTTTGCCTGCCTGCCTTCGAGCAGTAGCCGCCGCTGCTGTCTCTATCCGTCAGAGTGAGGGAATTGTACTTTCCAACTCCCTCACAGTGCTAGTACCCCATGCAGTCGACACCCTCTTGAATCAGACAAAGACCCAACACCTGACTAGCGCACGACTGACAGGGTATGAACTGACGCTACTTGCCCCCCACATCACGCTAAAGAGATGCACGACTTTGAATCCTGCCACATTGTTACCCCTGCCTGAAAATGACCCTGACATTCCTCCCATCCACGACTGTGTGACCCTCACGGACGAACAAACTAGGAGTAGGGTTGACCTCCGAGACACTGCTTTCCCTGACCCCGATGGAGAGCTATGGGTAGACGGCTCTTGCATCAAACTCCCAGATGGCACCACTTCAGCTGCCTATGCAGTAACGACAGCCCGAACAGTAGTTGAGACAGCCTGCATCACACAACGATCTGCCCAAGCAGCAGAGCTGATAGCCCTCACTCGAGCATGCATCATAGCCGCAGGGACCACCACGAACGTATATACGGACAGCCAGTATGCCTTCGGAGTGGTCCACCATTTTGGGCTCCTGTGGAGGGAGAGGGGATTCCTGACGTCCTACGGCACCCCGATCCTCCACGGAGATTTAGTCTCCGCCCTGATTGAAGCAGTTCTCCTCCCCAAACGATTAGCGGTGATTAAATGTCAGGCACACAAAAAGGTGACAGACTTAGTTGGACAAGGGAATGCACTGGCCGACATCACTGCACGAACCACAGCCGAGAATAGGACAGCGACACACATGTACGTGACCAGGTCACAAGCAGAAACATGGAGTGACACAAGGATAATGATCAGGGACATTCAATCGGCCAGCACCCCTCACGAGCTGACTAAGTGGGCAGGGGTGGGTTTGAAGGATGAGGAAGGCTGTTGGCGAACGAAGGATGCAAGCAAATGGATGCTGCCCGACTCATATCTGATTCCCATACTGACCATGGCTCACTCCCCCGCACACATAGGATCTGCACCCATGATTGAACTCATTTCCAAAGTCTGGCATAACGACAAAATCCCTGATTCAGCCAGACGCCTAGTTCGACAATGCCTTATCTGTCTGCAACACAACCCCGGGAAAGGGACTGTAGTGCCCCGGGGAGGGTTTGGGACCCCCAATCACCCCTTTGAGGTCCTTCAGATGGATTACATCCAACTAGAGAGATGCCAAAACCTGAAGTATGTACTAGTCATCGTATGTGCCTTCAGCAAATGGGTAGAAGCCTATCCAACCCGTGACAACACTGCCATGACTACTGCCAAAGTACTACTGAAGGAATTCTTCCCTCGCTATGGCCTTTGCCGAATTTTATGGAGCGACAATGACCCCCACTTCATAGCTGAGGTTATCCAGCTAATCCTGAAAGGGTTGGGGGTGAAGCAACGATTCCATGCGGTCTTCCACCCCCAATCCGCTGGTCTAGTGGAACGCCACAATGCCACACTCAAGCTGAAACTGGCAAAAATAGTGGCCACCACTGGACTTAACTGGCCGGATGCTCTCCCACTGGCTTTGTTATCAATGCGCTCCACTCCCACCAAGCACCATTTGACCCCCTACGAGGTCGTGTTCGGGCGGCCAATGAATCTCTGGACTGCTCCCAAACCGACCTCCATTCATGACGTCCCAGACGTCCTACTATCTGATTATTTGTGCAAGTTAACTAAAACGTTGTCTGTCATTCATCAACAGGTGCAGCAGGCCATCCCCGATGCTTCCAGGGGCCCCGGTCACGACATCCAACCGGGAGATTTCGTATTGATACGAAATTTCCAGCGAACCAAGAGTCTGGAGCCTCGGTGGACGGGCCCCTGGCAAGTGCTGATCACCACCCGAACGGCACTCCGAGTGGAGGGGAAGAGGCACTGGCTGCACGCGCATCATTGCCGGAAGGTCTCTGCAAACCTGGCCACGACAGAAAACGTCAGCACCCAAGAAGAGCTCCTGAGCAAAGACCGACCGATATTGGACTGTTATCCAGATACTGAGGCACTCGAACTTGCAAAATTCTCTGATCCTACTGTGCCATCCAGAGAAGGGTATTTCCTGCGTCGAAAGGAGGGAGTCTCGGCTAAGTAGGCCACGGACTAAGTTAAAATCTCAGAACGGTGACCTACACACAATCAGGGGTTGCCGGAAGAGAAGCTAAACGAAGTCTGTGGTTCTGCCCACTACCGAGCCCCTTGAAGGTGATGGAAGCGCCAAATAAGAAGATGATGGAAGCGCCAGATAAGAAGATGATGGAAGCAACGGGAAATACCCAGTATAGAAATCCAAAGACTGACAACCTGCACAAATCAAAGACAATTGCACTCTTCATTGTCTTCCTTTTCTGCCTCCTTCTCATGACCTCCTTCTGGATTCTGGAAGAGAGCACACCGGCTCATGAGACATTGCTACCTACTGCACAGCCAACACCCCTGAAAGAGCATCACCTAATCTCTCTGTCGCCTCAGCTCCGAGAAAGGCGCAGGGAATTCTGGAACAATTCCTTCGTGCAACTGTTGCACCAACATAACCTTGCTGCAAATGCTACGAACTGTTGGATCTGTGGGTTGCTCCCGCATGCCACTGGACACTCCATCCCCTTCATCCCTTCACCCTTCTCAGTTCACGGCTCTTGCCTCGCCTGGTTGATCCTCATGCAAGAGAGCCACAGGGACAACGCCACCTCCAGCCGGACAGTGTCACTCTTCTACTCTGGGTTCTGGCTGAACAAAACAGGAAAGACTCCAGTTGCCCTGTGTCCTGCGCTCGCAGGCACCACCTTCATCAAAGACATTCCAGCCAAAGAACGAGTCGAAGTACAGGTGCTCCACAATCCAGCCAGAACCACCTTCTCTCATCTGCAGAAACAAACTACCGCCACCCTGACTGTGGCTCTGTCCGTGATCAATGTCACTGGCCTTGTGTGCCTAGAAGGCCAGGGAACGCAGCTGGTGGGTTACAGCGCCTGCCGAGTCACCAGAACATTGGACTCAGCTGAACCCCCTTCTTTTGTTGCTTCTCCAAACATGTACTTTGTGTGTGGCACCAAAGCTTACACCTGGCTCCCGAGAGGTTGGAAGGGCACCTGTTACATTGCCTTCGTTCTTCCACCCACATATGTAGCCCCTGCCAACCATCACCGGCAGAAGCGTGCAGACGACCTTGAACAAGCCGACTCCACCGGAGCACAGTTCCTGGATGCAGCAAAGGGACTTGTTCCTCTGTGGGGTCCAATGGCAAACAGCCGTGCTATCCGACACCTGACCCAGGCCGTAGAAACAACGATCAACATCACGGCTGGCATCCTCGCCAACAACACTGCGGAACTTCAGGCGGTCCGCCTTGTGACCCTTCAAAATCGACTCGTCCTAGACGTAGTCCTAGCCGACCGAGGAGGAGCATGCCGCATCATCGGATCCAGCTGCTGCACCTACGTACCTGACAACTCGCCTTCAGTCTACAAAGCCATTGAACACCTCCACAGACTGTCCTCAGAGGTTCACCAAGAGCAGGAAGGATGGTCGCTTGGGAGCTGGTTTTGGGACACTTTGAAAAATTGGGGTTGGAAGTTATTTTCCTTCGTGCTGATACCTATTGTAATATTATGTGGGTGTTGCTTAGGTATCCAATGTCTGCCACCATTGTTCGGCCTTCTTTCCAGCTATATGTGCCCAAAGACTTTGGACTTCCGAAATGAGCACATGAGCCCCCTCTATGAAGTAGAACTACGTGGCCTTATGGGGATAAATCCGAACTGACAAGTTGGCGAGACATGTTAAAAGGGAGGACTGTGGAATTTTAGTTTGCGATCTGAACATCGTCTGCGCCAGCTTGTCACCTATGTACTACACGCACGACAGCCATTTTAGATATCATGGTCTCCCTGTCCACGATCGGTCGCCAGCGCGCCCCTCTGACCCAGCAAGCATCCTCCGCGCACCCTGGCTCCCCCTCCCTCCTCCTTACGAGCATGACCCATCTGCATGACCCTGTCCTTGGAAGTCATGCCAGCGCCTGACCAACACCTCCTCTCTTCCCATGAATGCCCCTCTGTTGATAAACCTCCCCTCTGCGCTGGATTGTCCACGCAGCATGAATACCACTCCATTGATGGCCCCTCACCCGGTGTCCGACTGTCCACACAGGTCCGAGGCCATTGCCTAAGCCGAGAGATACCATTTACTGCCTTTATTGTATGAGGTCGCTCTCCTTCAAAGGACCCTCTATTGATCCAGGCCTCCCCACCCCCTGTGACATGATCAGGCGCACACATCCTAAGACTCGACGAAACACTCAGCTGCGTGATGACCCTCTCTCTTATCAGCAGGTTGAGGACCTCCATTGTGAATGTATATGGGGGTGGGATTAACACGAGGATTACGGGGATGTCTTTTCCCATGCCTTACAAAGTTGTGATTGTATTAAAAGAAGGTCACATGCCATAAACCAGTGTATAAGAGGCCAGGCCTCTGAGTGGCTGTTAGAGCACCTCGAGACGATACCTTGTTGTCTGATCTGATGTGTTCTGCTCCGTCGGAATAAACTTCTGTTTCCTGCCTTCTGGTCTCCGGCGCCTGCCTCATTGCTTGGTAATTTGAATGGTACAAGGGCGGTTAGCGCCGGGCAAAACTTGAGAAAGGTCCTAGCCCTACCTTTTTCTACAATTGTTTGGAATAGTTTAAAAAAAACGTTATATATTCAGGCTTGGGTTTGGAACAACCCGTCACTTGTAACTGGACTACCCTGCATCACCTTGCATTACTCGTTTAACTTCATTTAATCTCGGCCTGTTAGCTGGCAATCCCTGACACCACCACATGGACTCATTCTCCCTTGAAAGGAGGGCAAAGTGACTGCAAGGTAGGGTTTGGTATGTCTTGGTTGGAAGTGCTGTTGTGAGCACATTCACAAAAAGAACAATTGATGGACAGAATGGACTTCTGGGCATACCCGTCCCACACGGGGTGACAAATGCAAAAAGAACAATTGATGGACAGAATGCAGAACAATGTCATACATTCACCCCAATACAGAGATCTGTGCCTAAATCCATCGTTTTTTTGCTTACCATGCCCTTCCAGTTTGGACCCAGCCATATGCAAATCAGTCTTGACCCTGCGCCCAATGGGAACAGTCCAACCTGAACTGCCAGGCTAGTTCCTACCTGGACTGGAAACAAACATCCTAGGACCTCTTTCAGGCTTTCAGCCCTCATCAGCCAGGATAGCTTGACTCCAGTGGTATGGAGAGCATGGGACCCACGTCTGGGCATACCCTTCCCACTCGGGGTGACAAATGCAAAACAAACAATTGATTGACAGAATGCAGAACAATGTCATACATTCACCCCAGTACAGAGATCTGGGCCTAAATCCATCGTTTTTTTGCTTACCATGTCGTTCCAGTTTGGACCCAGCATATGCAAATCAGTCTTGACCTTGCTCCCAATGGGAACAGTCCAGCCTGAACTGCCAGGCCAGTTCCTCCCTGGACTGGAAACAAGCATCCTAGGACCTATTTCAGGCTTTCAGCCCTCATCAGCCAGGATAGCTTGACTCCAGTGGTATGGAGAGCATGGGACCAACGTCTGGGCATACCCGTCCCACTCAGGGGGACAAATGCAAAAGAGAACAATTGATGGACAGAATGCAGAACAATCTCATACATTTACCCCATGTTAGAACCGGTGTCTCTAGTTGGCAGGGGTATGCACTCTAGTCCAAGTAGGGACCACCGCTTCCGACCTGGTAGCTTGGCGCAGAGCAGCAAAGGCGTAACTCCAGAGGCAATGTGTAAAGTATTTGTGCAACACCCACCAATGATGACACAGTAAAACACACACATAAAGACACTACACCAATGAATTATAAAAATAAGGATATCTTTATCTCAGTTTCAGGCAAGATCCATCATCAAATAAATGCAGTTGCAGGCAAGCTCATTAATTAGACAAATCTAGTTCCCGGCAAGGTCACTACTAAAAATGGATCCAGTTTCCCGGTCAGATCAAATCCCAGGCAGTCCATACAGGCCAAGAACTCTTACTTGCTGGGCCGGCCGGACAGTGTTCCTTATGCTGCAGTTCTTGTTCTGCAGGCAAGCGATCGGGTAATTGCCAGCTCAGTCTCAAGCCTGCATCATAAAAGAATGGGTGCCAGGACTATCCCCGCATAGCCCCCAGAACAGAGTCACTTAGTGCGAGGTTCCCAGTGTTAATATGCCCCCGCTGTACTTGTAGGGAAAGGCTGTCCCCGATGATGATAGTGTCGTGCTCAACAAATGCCCCAAAGCGACCAGTCCAGGCAAACAGGCCCGCAATGGTGTACAGACAGTCCCCGGTAGTTAAAAAAGAGAAGGCCCCTCAGGCGGAGCAAGGTAACCCTCCTGCCCGGCCCACAACCCGCTTACTCGCAGCAACCCGGAACCCAGAATGGTTACCTGCGGCAGGGATTGTAGGCACTTGTGCGAGGCTCCGTGGGTCTCCGGGGTGTTAGATCCTTGCAGGCGCTGCCCGGGTGAGGAGCGAAGCAGCCCCTCCCGCCCGGCGTCGACAAGTCTTCCGTTTCCAGGCAACGGCCCCACCGGCACCAATCCCAGAGCCGCTCCTCGTCTGACGTCAGAAGAGCTGCGCTCGGGATTTCTGAGGCTCCCGAAGTTCCCGGGCTGCGGCGGTGTTTACAGGGAGGCAAATTTGAATTTCCCTACAATGCCGCTGTTGGGGCCTATACCACGCTGCCTTCCTCAATATGTGGGCCAAAGTCGCACACAGCGCTTCCTCCGCACAGCGCTTCACGCTTCCTTCGGGTCGGGGGCAGCGGAGGTACTTCCCGCCACACAACGCTTCTTCGCTTCCTGGCGCTACCAAGTGGGCCCAGACCCTGGTGGCGGCGAGTTGGCATAGGCAGCGCCGCTTCCAACAACGGGCAGATGACGGGCACACAGCGCTCCGATACAACCGCGCTTCAGTCACAGTCCGGCCCTCCTCAGCGCAGCCCTATCCCAGGCGGCGGCGGTGATTTCAAACAGCGCTCCTTCTGGCACAGAGCTCCACAGTGCCTTCGGGTCCCAAGGTGGACACAGCCCCATACACACTGCGCGTTAACGGTTTTGCTCGCCAAGTCCTTCTTAGGCAGAGCGGGGCACAGCTCCAGGCACTCAGTGTGGCAGAAGCAGCTCCGGAGGGAACGTGGTTGCCTCAACGCCACAGGGGTAGTTTAAACAGTGTTGCAGTCCCGATCAAAGAGAATAGGTTCCATGTAGGTTGTGGAGACACTCTGGGGTGTTTCTTCAGTCTCCTCTTGCAGGGCAGGATAAACAGGCAGTGAGACAGCTCAGTAGATGGGGCAGCAGTTCCTTGGAGCAGTCAGCCTCCTTCAGTCTGGCAATCCTTCCTGGCGCAGCAGTCCTTACTCCAGCAGAGATTCTTCTTAGTCCAGCAGTGTAACAAAGAAGTGAGGCCAGGACCCTCCCTTATATATCTTTCAGTCTAAGGGCTAGAAAGTGGTAGAAGTCTCTGGAAGGGTCTGGGGGCAGGGGCTTCTGGAAGAGTCCAGGGAGTTCTGGTATGTTCCCTGCCTTCCCTGACCTAGCTGTCACAGTGACGAGAGACAGGCCGTTAAGGCTACAGTGGGCAGTCCATCACAGCTCATCCCAGGGAAGAAGGTGTGAATCACCACTCCCACCTCCCAACCCAGGCAGGCTATCAGTATGCAGAGGGGAGGGGGGAGTCTGCAGAGCCTAATCTAAGTGTAGGCAGGAAAAGGCCCACTTTATAAAAGTGGGATCCCTAGCCTAGTAATGCCCAAACCCTATATATCATTGGAAAGGGTTCCCCGCCCGAGTCCAACAAGACCAAACATGACAGACTTATTAGGTCCCCGTTAGAAGTTATCCCAGAAGGAGAGGTTCCCAATATTAGCCTATGGAGGATTAGCCTTACTGTGGTAGCAGTGGCTTGTGGCGGATATGCCAGCCTCACAAGGTTTTTAGGGGAGAGCACCCGCACCTCAGCACTGTTTAGCAGTGGTGAGGCGCCCAGAGTCCTAAGTCAACAAAATGTAAGGTCAAAATGGGAGGCAAAAAGGGCCAAAAATGTAGGGGAGACCACCCTAAGGCTGACAGGTCTAACATGTTTCCCCCCCAGCTGAAAGTGGTGAGAACTACCCAACCTCCAGGGAGTTCTCATCACTAAGGCGGAAAAACCGAGAGAGACCGTCAGCATTGGCGTGGTCTACTCCGGGTCTGTGTTCCACCCTGAAGTAAATGTAAATGTACATGTATTTATATAGCGCAAATCACCGACTCGGTATCTAAGCGCTTGCTTAGGGAACTGGTCCTGGTATTCCCCTGTGAGATAACCCCGGCAGGGTATCCACAAGGTGAAAGCCAGGCATCCCGCCGCGAGGGGCTGTAGTGGAGATTAAGCAAGCTATTGCCCAGAGTCGCAGAGTGTGACCCCGTGATTCGAGTAGGCACCGGAGCGAGAATTGTCGAGTCCGTAGAATTTTGAGCCCAAGACCCGCCGAGGCGGGGAATCGAACCCTGGTCCACGGCCGATCTCAGCTTCCGGATCTGCCGCCTCTAACCACCGAGTCACACTTCTCCACTCCCCAGTCCAGTCCATCCCCTGTAGAGAAATGGACCACCTCAACAATTTGGGATTCTCGCCCCTCATTTGCATGAGCCACCTGAGGGGCCGGTGGTCAGTCTGAATCAGGAAGTGGGAGCCAAACAAGTATGGCCTCAGCTTCTTCACAGCCCAGACCACCACAAAGGCTTCCCTCTCTATCGCACTCCACCGCTGTTCTCGGGGGAGTAGCCTCCTGGAGATGAAAGCCACCGGTTGGTCCCGTCCCTCCTCATTGAGTTGCGAAAGTACTGCCCCTATGCCATGCTCTGAGGCGTCCGTTTGGACAATGAACTCTTTGGAGAAGTCAGGGGCCCTGAGCACAGGAGCGGTGCACATGGCCTTCTTTAGAGAGTCAAAGGCTTTTTGGCAAGCCTCTGTCCAGATCACTTTTCTAGGTTGTTTCTTAGAGGTTAGCTCAGTCAATGGGGCCACAATAGTGCCATAACCCTTGACAAATCTGCGGTAGTATCCTGTGAGGCCCAGGAATGCCCTGACCTCAGTCTGTGTTTTGGGAGGCTCCCAGGCCAGGATGGTCTCTATCTTGGCCTGTAGGGGCTGCACCTTGCCCCCGCCCACCAAGTGTCCTAGGTAGACTACCGACCCCTGCCCTATCTGGCATTTGCTAGCTTTGATAGTCCCTTGCTCACTGCACCACCAGGATTCAAGCAAGCCGGGCCGACGACGGCTGAAATGCCAGAAACCGGTCCCCGGAAGCTTGTCTCCTTTCCGGTGAAGAATTGGCTTGGTAGTTTGGTCTGCCCTGTTCCCATGAGGCACTGGGTCAGACTAATTTGCATATAGCCAGGTTCTGAACTGGGGTGATGCAGTGAGCTAAATAATGGTGATGGATTCAGCCCTGATCTCTTGACTGGGTAAGAGTGGTCTGCTTAATTCAGACACTCTGTTCATCACCACCCCCTTTTCTGAATCGTTTTTGGCTACTACAGGTGTGGCAGGGTATACTCAGACATGAGTCCCTTGCTCACTGCACCACCAGGATTCAAGCAAGCCGGGCCGGCGACGGCTGAAATGCCAGAAACCGGTCCCCGGAAGCTTGTCTCCTTTCCGGTGAAGGATTGGCTTGGTAGTTTGGTCTGCCCTGTTCCCATGAGGCACTGGGTCAGACTAATTTGCATATAGCCAGGTTCTGAACTGGGGTGATGCAGTGAGCTAAATAACGGTGATGGATTCAGCCCTGATCTCTTGACTGGGTAAGAGTGGTCTGCTTAATTCAGACACTCTGTTCATCACCACCCCCTTTTCTGAATCGTTTTTGGCCACTACAGGTGTGGCAGGGTATACTCAGACATGAGTCCCTTGCTCACTGCACCACCAGGATTCATGCAAGCCGGGCCAACGACAGCTGAAATGCCAGAAACTGGTCCCCGGAAGCTTGTCTCCTTTCCGGTGAAGAATTGGCTTGGTAGTTTGATCTGCCCTGTTCCCATGAGGCACTGGGTCAGACTAATTTGCATATAGCCAGGTTCTGAACTGGGGTGATGCAGTGAGCTAAATAACGGTGATGGATTCAGCCCTGATCTCTTGACTGGGCAAGAGTGGTCTGATTAATTCAGACACTCTGTTCATCACCACCCCCTTTTCTGAATCAGCTTTGATAGTCAGGCCTGCCTGCTGCAGAGCCTGAAGCACTTCCTGGAGGTGACACAAATGGTCCTCCCAGCTGCTACTGAAGACAGCTATGTCGTCCAGGTAGGCAGCAGAGAAGGCCTCTAAACCGGAGAGGACTCGGTTCACCAGCCGCTGGAAGGTGGCAGGAGCGTTTTTCAGTTCAAAGGGCATCACTCTAAACTGGTAGTGGCCCTCTGGAGTGGAAAAGGCGGACCTCTCTTTAGCTCCATCTGTTAGGGCGATCTGCCAGTACCCTGACGTGAGGTCAAAGGTACTCAGGTATCGGGCAGCCCCCAGCCAGTCAATGAGCTCCTCCGCCCTCGGGATAGGATAAGCGTCAGTCTTGGTCACAGAATTCAGTCCTCTGTAATCCACACAGAACCTAAGTTCTGGTGTGGTGCCCGATGGGGCAGCTTTTGGTACCAGAACCACCGGACTGGACCAAGGGCTGTTGGAGGGCTCTATCACTCCCAACTCCAGCATCTTAGTGACCTCACTCTGGATGCTGGCCTTTACCTTGTCTGACAGCCTGTAAGACTTGGACTTGACAGGGGGGCTGTCTCCTGTGTCCACATCATGGGTACACAGGTGGGTAATCCCAGGGATAAGGGAAAATACTGAGGCGAACTGCCCCAGGACCTGGTGACAGTCCCTCTGTTGCTCAGGAGTCAAGGATGGGGAGAAAACCACTCCCTCCACTGACCCATCCTTCTCTTTAGCCGCAAAAAGGGCCGGGAGAGGTTCACTTTCCTCTTCCTCAGCCCCATTAGTTACCATCAGTAAGGTGAGCTCAGACCTCTCATGGTGGGGTTTGAGGTGGTTGGCATGTAGCACCCTGTGGGGCTGCCTGGGGGTCTTAAGGTTCACTAGGTAAGTGGCCTTGCCCTTTTTCTCCAAAATCTCATAAGGGCCTGTCCAGCGGTCCTGGAGGGCACAAAGCTCTCCAGGCTCCATGACCTACACCTTCTGTCCAGGTTCTAGCTCCACAGGATGAGAATTCTGGTCGTACCATTCCTTCATTACCGCCTGGCTGGCCTCTAAGTTGTCAGAAGCTTGCTTCCACAACTTAGCCATTTGGCTGCGGAAGGCCAGCATGTAGCTCACTGCATCTTGGGGAAGCCTCCTTGGAGTCTTCTCCCATCCATCCTTTACTAAACTGAGAGGTCTCCGAACAGGGTGACCATACAAAAGCTCAAAGGGGCTGAAGCCCACTCCCTTCTGCGGTACCTCCCTGTAGGGAAACAACAAAAGGGCAAGAGGATGTCCCACTTCTTCCTCAGGCCCTCAGGCAGACTCCTGATCATGCCCTTTAGGGTCTTGTTAAATCTCTCCACAAGACCATTGGTCTGTGGGTGGTAAGGGGTGGAGAACTTATAAGTAACCCCACACTCCTTCCACATGGCTTGCATGTAGGCAGACATAAAATTGTTACCCCTGTCGGACACCATCTCTTTGGGGAAACCCACTCTGGTAAAAATCCCCATCAGGGCCCGGGCCACTGCAGGTGCAGTGATGGTTCTCAGAGGAATAGCCTCTGGGTACCAGGTTGCGTGGCCCACCAGAACCAGGATAAACCTGTGACCAGAAGAAGTCGGTGGATCCATAGGCCCAACAATGTCGATGCCCACCCTCTCAAAGGGGGTGCTAACGGCAGGTAGTGGTTCCAGGGGAGCCTTCAACTTAGCCCCTGTTTTCCCACTAGCTTGGCAGGTCAGACAGGTCCTGCAGAATGTATCTGAGGAAATCCTCATCTGAGCCAATAAAAATGTGGGACAAGCCTAGCAAGGGTCTTGTTTTGGCCCAAGTGTCCTGCCAATGGGATCTCATGAGCCAATTCCAAAAGAAAGGCCCTGTAGCACTGGGGGACCACTAAGGCCCTTGATGACCCATGCACAGGAGCCTTGGGCTCACTGTAAAGGAGCCCATCCTCCCAGTAAATATGATACTTCGCGGAGGCATTGCCTGCTGCTTGGGCCTGTCGCCTCATGCCCTCAAGGGTGGGACACTCCTTCTGTGCCCGGCAAAACTCCTCCCTGGTGGGCCCTCCTTCCACCTGCCACCCTGCAGGGGTAGGTAGGTCCCCCAAGAGAGCAACGTCCCCCTCCGTGGACTCCGGTGCGACCTCCTCCGGTGCCCCATTCATCTCACGGGGTGACTGTCACGGGGCGGGCTTCCCACGCCCTCGGGCTCCTCCCTTCTTAGCAGCTGGCTGGGCCATTTTTCCAGGCTCCAGACCTGGCTGACTCCCTTTCCGGGCAGCCATAGACCGTGTGGTAGCACAAATCCACTCCGGTAACCCCAGCATCTCCACATGCGCTTTGAGCTCTACCTCCTTCCAGGCAGTATGCTCTAGGTCATTCCCTAACAGACAGTCCACTGGCATGGCAGGGCTCACAGCAACTCTTAAAAGGCCTGAAACCCCGCACCACTCAAATGGAACCTGTGCTATGGGATAATGACCCCCCCTGTTGTCAGCCATCACAACTGGGTGGAACGCATCGGGAATTATTTGCTCAGGTGACACCAGCTGACTCCTTACCATAGTCATGCTGGCACCTGTGTCCCTCAGGGCCTCTACCCCCGACCATTGAGGGTGACCCACTGCCTATACTTGGTAGTATTTGAGGGCACATGGATCTTAGGAACTATTTCACTGTCTCCCAGGGACATTAGGACAAGCCCTGCCCCCTCACTCCCATCATCTAGGGACAGCTCCTCTCCAAGCGCTACACTAGCCACCCCAGGGTTTTTACCTCCAATGGCCTGTGGTGCTCTCTTGCGACACTTGGGATCCCCCTTGTAGTGTCCAAGTTCACCACACTCATAGCACCGGACAATTCTGGGATGCTGACCTTTGTCAGGATAAGTAGGCTTCTGGTGGCCAGATTGGGGCTGGGACCCAGACCCTTTCCCTTGTGAATTATTTTGGGGGCCTTTGGAGACATTATTATTATTGGGCATTTGTAGAGCGCCTGGTTACGCCACTGGCGTGTCCCCGCGCTATGGTGAGTGATGTGGCTGCCCCTACCCCCTTCCATGGAAGGCTACCTGTTGAAAAGGTGGGTTTTAAGCTTTTTCCTGAACAGGGCTTCAGATGGTTCTAGCCGCAGTTCTAAAGGTACTGCGGCTTTTATCTCCCCCCTCTTTCCTCTGGTGGGAACCCTGACCACCCCTTTGGGAGTCCCCCACAGAACCCTTGTTGGACACCCTGGTACTGACCCAGGTGTCCGCCTCCTCCGCAAGCTTCCCAGGATTGGTCAACTTGCGGTCAACCAGGTGTTGGCGCAGCTCCGGAAAACATTTCTCTAGAAGGTGCTCTCTTAAAAACAAGTCATACAATCCTTCATAGTCATGCACTTTGCTGCCCCGCACCCAGCCTTCTAAAGCTTTACTAGCGTAGTCCAGGAAGTCTACCCAGTTCTGTGTGGGAAGTTTGTGGCTATTCCTAAACCTCTGCTTATACCTCTCAGGGGTAAGACCGAACCTCTTAAGTAATGCAGCTTTCATGACGGAATACTTAGTCTGGTCTTCCTTCTCGAGGTAAAGGAGGGTGTCCCTAACATCTGGAGGTAGGTACTTATACAAACCACCCCCCCAATAACTCTCTGGGACCCCATGGGCTCTTAAAGACACCTCATAGGCGGCTAACCACTTATCAATATTATCCCCCACCTTAAAACTGGCCATCACATCTTTAGGTATAAAGACCCTGGACTCACGTGAAGCTTCCATAGGTACGCTGCCACCATTCTTGTTGCTGTTGGCCCCCACTTCTAGGGCCCGGATTTCCAGTTCCTTCAGACTGAGCTCATGGGCAAGTTCTTTTTCCCGCAAAGCCAGTCGCTTGTTCTCGCGATCCTGCTCCATGGCCCACCTTTCTCTTTCCCGCTCTTTCTCCAGCTTGGCAAGCTCCAACATGAGCTGTCTCTCCTCCCTCCTGTCCTCCAGATCCTCTGAGGACAGGGTCTTTACTGACACACTACTGCCTGCCCTGGAAGGTACCCTTGTACCTGGTAACAAATTACCATTTCCTGCCAAGTACAGTAGGTCCAGATTTCCTGTGGTGTCATTCTCCGGTCCTTGCCCTCCCCATCTCATTCTGGGTGGGCTGTTACCCGTGCTCTCAAGGCTTTCTGAAGCTCTGCCTTCTTGGCACTTCGCTTGAAGGGCACCCCTTTCTCCTCGCAGAATTCCTTGAGTTGCGCCACTGTGTAAACTTCCAGATTGGCCAGCTCGAATTTCATCTTGCTAGATAGGGCCTCAGATGTTTGTAGAGAAAACCAAATGGGACTTTAGGCAAAAGGACTTTTAAAAAGAGCAGCCAGTCAGGGAAAATTTACAAAAATTAAAAATGCCAATTGGAGAGGGTAGACAAAAATTCAATAGAGTAAGGTGTAGGGTTGTGGTGTACACTGCGTCGCTGCGTGGTGTTACACAAGCACAAGTCCTATCCCACCGCTCGATCACCAATGTTAGAACCGGTGTCTCTAGTTGGCCGGGGTATGCACCCTAATCCAAGTAGGGACCACCGCTTCCGACCTGGTAGCTTGGCGCAGAGCAGCAAAGGCGTAACTCCAGAGGCAATGTGTAAAGTATTTGTGCAACACCCACCAATGATGACACAGTAAAACACACACAAAAAGACACTACACCAATGAATTATAAAAATAAGGATATCTTTATCTCAGTTTCAGGCAAGATCCATCATCAAACAAATGCAGTTGCAGGCAAGCTCATTAATTAGACAAATCTAGTTCCCGGCAAGGTCACTACTAAAAATGGATCCAGTTTCCCGGTCAGATCAAATCCCATGCAGTCCATACAGGCCAAGAACTCTTACTTGCAGGGCCGGCCGGACAGTGTTCCTTATGAGGGAAAATAACCTAGCAAACTGCGGCAGTTCTTGTTCTGCAGGCAAGCGATCGGGTAATTGCCAGCTCAGTCTCAAGCCTGCATCATAAAAGAATGGGTGCCAGGACTATCCCCGCCTAGCCCCCAGAACTGAGTCACTTAGTGCGAGGTTCCCAGTGTTAATATGCCCCCGCTGTACTTGTAGGGAAAGGCTGTCCCCGATGATGATAGTGTCGTGCTCAACAAATGCCCCAAAGCAACCAGTCCAGGCAAACAGGCCCGCAATGGTGTACAGACAGTCCCCGGTAGTTCAAAAAGAGAAGGCCCCTCAGGCGGAGCAAGGTAACCCTCCTGCCCGGCCCACAACCCGCTTACTCGCAGCAACCCGGAACCCAGAATGGTTACCCGCGGCAGGGATTGTAGGCACTTGTGCGAGGCTCCGTGGGTCTCCGGGGTGTTAGATCTTTGCAGGCGCTGCCCGGGTGAGGAGCGAAGCAGCCCCTCCCGCCCGGCGTCGACGAGTCTTCCGTTTCCAGGCAACGGCCCCACCGGCACCAATCCCAGCGCGGCTCCTCGTCTGACGTCAGAGGAGCTGAACTCGGGATTTCTGAGGCTCCCAAAGTTCCCGGGCTGCGGCGGTGTTGACAGGGAGGCAAATTAGAATTTCCCTACAATGCCGCTTTTGGGGCCTATACCACACTGCTTTCCTCAGTATGTGGGCCACAGTCGCACACAGCGCTTCCTCCGCACAGCGCTTCACGCTTCCTTCGGGTCGGGGGCAGCGGAGGTACTTCCCGCCACACAACGCTTCTTCGCTTCCTGGCGCTACCAAGTGGGCCCAGACCCTGGTGGCGGCGAGTTGGCATAGGCAGCGGTGCTTCCAACAACAGGCAGATGACGGGCACACAGCGCTCCGATACAACCGCGCTTCAGTCACAGTCCGGCCCTCCTCAGCGCAGCCCTATCCCAGGCGGCGGCGGTGATTTCAAACAGCGCTCCTTCTGGCACAGAGCTCTACAGTGCCTTCGGGTCCCAAGGTGGACACAGCCCCATACACACTGCGCGTTAACGGTTTTGCTCGCCAAGTCCTTCTTAGGCAGAGCGGGGCACAGCTCCAGGCACTCAGTGTGGCAGAAGCAGCTCCGGAGGGAACGTGGTTGCCTCAGCGCCACAGGGGTAGTTTAAACAGTGTTGCAGTCCCGATCAAAGAGAATAGGTTCCATGTAGGTTGTGGAGACACTCTGGGGTGTTTCTTCAATCTCCTCTTGCAGGGCAGGATCAACAGGCAGTGAGACAGCTCAGTAGATGGGGCAGCAGTTCCTTGGAGCAGTCAGCCTCCTTCAGTCTGGCAATCCTTCCTGGCGCAGCATTCCTTACTCCAGCAAGGATTCTTCTTAGTCCAGCAGTGTAACAAAGAATTGAGGCCAGGACCCTCCCTTATATATCTTTCAGTCTAAGGGCTAGAAAGTGGTAGAAGTCTCTGGAAGGGTCTGGGGGCAGGGGCTTCTGGAAGAGTCCAGGGAGTTCTGGTATGTTCCCTGCCTTCCCTGACCTAGCTGTCACAGTGACGAGAGACAGGCCGTTAAGGCTACAGTGGGCAGCCCATCACAGCTCATCCCAGGGAAGAAGGTGTGAATCACCACTCCCACCTCCCAACCCAGGCAGGCTATCAGTATGCAGAGGGGAGGGGGAGTCTGCAGAGCCTAATCTAAGTGTAGGCAGGAAAAGGCCCACTTTATAAAAGTGGGATCCCTAGCGTAGTAATGCCCAAACCCTATATATCATTGGAAAGGGTTCCCCGCCCGAGTCCAACAAGACCAAACATGACAGACTTATTAGGTCCCCGTCAGAAGTTATCCCAGAAGGAGAGGTTCCCAATATTAGCCTATGGAGGATTAGCCTTACTGCGGTAGCAGTGGCTTGTGGCGGATATGCCAGCCTCACAAGGTTTTTAGGGGAGAGCACCCGCACCTCAGCACTGTTTAGCAGTGGTGAGGTGCCCAGAGTCCTAAGTCCAACAAAATGTAAGGTCAAAATGGGAGGCAAAAAGGGCCAAAAATGTAGGGGAGACCACCCTAAGGCTGACAGGTCTAACACCCCAGTACAGACATCTGTGCCTAAATCCATCGTTTTTTTGTTCACCATGCCATTCCAGTTTGGACCCAGCCATATGCAAATCAGTCATGACCCTGCGCCTAATGGGAACAGTCCAGCCCGAACTGCCAGGCCAGGTCCTCCCTGGACTGGAAACAAGCATCCTAGAACCGGTTTCGGGCTTTCAGCCCTCATCAACCAGGATAGCTTGATTCCAGTGGCACGGAGAGCACGGGACCCACGTCTGGGCATACCCGTCCCACTCGGGGTGACAAATGCAAAATGAATAATTGATGGGCAGAATGCAGAACAATGCCATATTTTCACCCCATTACAGAGATCTCAGCCTAAATCCATTGTTTTTTTGTTCACCATGCCATTCCAGTTTGGACCCAGCCATATGCAAATCAGTCTTGAACCTGCACCCAATGGAAACAGTCCAGCCGAACTGCCAGGCCAGGTCCTCCCTCCCAGTGATTATAAAAATAATTTGTCTAGACATAGACACTGCAGCCGGCCCGCGAAGAGGCATGATGGTGGTGTAATGGAAGCTCACGCACTGCGTGCAAAGACCACAGGGTTTGATATTGTCCTACCGTCCAGGTAGTAGGCAGGGAAATTGGGGTCTGGCTGGACTATTGAATAACCAATAATCAAGGGAGGGACGAGGAGAAATATTTAACAAGGCCCATGCTCCTCAAAAGTTAATGTATACAAACAGACAGGGGGGGTAGTTCCTCAAGAGGGGTTCGAACAAGGGGACTCTATTACAGTGGAATTGAAAATCCGGCCCTGCAGATCACGTCGAATCTGCGTGGGTTCAGATCAAAGTGCCCTCACACACCTGGTGGGGTGTCATGCTTTATCATTGGGCGCTTCCTGTCAGGACGGCGCTGCAATGCCTGATGGGCCTGTGGGCTCTTTAGCAGAGATCTTTTTGATCAATTTACACAGTATGATGAGTGCAAGTGAAGGGGGTAGGGAAAATATGAAAAAATAAAAACTTACAGGGTGAACACAAGGTCCTCCGCTCCGGACCTCCACAGGAACTGGAATCTGGAACCTGGAACTCGCTTGAGAAAATCAGGGCGCTGCTTTCATACTGCATGAGAAGCATCCTGGAGGCCTGCACTGACTCTAACCCAGCTGTTTGAAGACAGCTGGGTTAGAGATGTTAAGCAAAACTTCTGTACACGGTTGCCACATGGATAATATTGCATTCATGACCTCTAGGGCTGAGTGGGAATAGTAAATTGTACCCCTACGACATCCAACACTTTACCTCTGTTGCATTGACTGTATATTCAACATTTTTATTTTGAGTTTTTCACTTGTAATTAAAATGGTTTGTTTTTTAAATATTTGATGTAATTGGATATATGTATGTTTAATGTATTTTTAAAATTATTACATTTTAAAAGTATAAAAAAATAATATAAATAAAACTATTCATTTAGTTATATTTTCAAATTAGTATATATGTAAATAAAAATATGCATATTGATATATATGTTTGTTTAATTTTTTTTAAATAAGGATAATTGTTATATTTTTCAAAACAATTATTAAATATATTTTATTTTCATTATATTAGTATTAATATTTAATTAAATTAATGTTTATTATTTACATTTGTCCATTTAAAAATCTCTATTTTAGGCTACTATATTAGTGAAAACGATATTTTCACCCAATATTTTTGGCATTTTAATCATATGTATAGGTAGTCGATATTTTTAAATTTGAAATGTTTGTATGTAGATGTTTTTTGACTCGATATTTTGTCAATTAGCCCACCCTTAAATGACTAGCCATATAGGGGCAGATTATGATGTTGGGCGGAGTTGCCTCTGACTGACATCACTGTGGAATTTGACCAACTGACCTCCGGTTGGCAGTCCCGACCGCCTAATTACGATGCAACTGCACATGGTGCTGTCGCATACTCACATTTGCCTTAGGAGCTTGTGCTACGGCCGTAAACCCTCTGTAGCACAAGCTCCAATAGGGAAATGGGAAGTTGTGTTCATCCCTGCACCGCGTGGCAGGCACCTCAGGGTGCCTACCACACGGTGCAGGTATGAACAGGGGGGAACCATAGGTGCCCTCTCGGCCCCGAACTGGAGGCCGCAAAGAGAAAAGAGCTAGGGGCTCCCAAACTCGCTTTCCGGCAGGCTTTCCATGTCGGAGAGCCCAGCATGGAAAGCCTTTTTCGGAAACCGAGCATTGTAATCCCAATGGTGGAAACGTCATGTATTTGGAATACGGGCTGTTCTCCGGTCAACGGGCTTCTTGAGCCCGTCAGAATCCAGACGGAATGACCGGCCAGTTTCGATTCAGACCGCCTACATTGTTATTAGGTGGAAATAATTGAAACCGACGATCTCTGTTGGAAAGCCTGGGACCTCAGGTCGGAGGCTTTCCAACCGAGATCGTAATAGGCCCCATAGTAGAACAGTGACGCTTCATTGCGAGTTTTGTAGAAATAGGTGCATGGATACTGGAGGCTGGTGGCGAATTAGGAATCTCTTATTCCATTGAGTAGTCCTGCTGCATCAAATTTCAGCTGTTCGAAGTTTTGTCCTCAGAAACATGAATAATTACACAGACCCAGGAATGCTAATTTCTTATACTTTCCCGACCAGTAAACTAGCTATGGTTCTCTAGGTCTAGAATTATTGGGTCTGGTGTTTGCAGACATTGGATCGCTAGGTGATTTGTCTTATTGCTTTAGTCCTCTATGATGTCAAATTCGGAGCTAAAATTAATTTCAAGATGCCACTTTTTTGGCTTCCGATGTTTACATTATAAAGCTCAAACAAGTTTTCAGGCACACAGAAGGCTGCTTTCATCTGCTTCACAGTAAATACAAAAAACCTTTAGCAAGCAACTTAAAATACATTGTACCGGAGCTGCTCTGGGCGCCACGTGGTGGAAAAATACAAACTTTATTGCTGAGCACACATAAAAACAATGTGCTGAACCAAAATAAATAAACATTGGACAGAAAAACATATGGGCGCTTTCATAATTATTCTCTTTATATATTTATCAAATGGGTGACCCAAAAAGGGAATATTTGGAAAATATGTCATCTTTTACTACGAGAGGTGCAAAGGCAAAACAGACACATAAATAATAAATGTATTTATCTTGAACTGTGCAGTGATGTCTTTTGATTAAAGCTGCAATGTGTCGGGGGATCTGGCACACCTTCTCTTTCACTGCACCAAGGTTAGCAAGTTCTGGAACACAATTGGCACACTGATAAACGACATCACTGTAGCCCGCCGCCAACTCCAACACCCCACCCCCCCCCCCCCCCCCCCCCCCCCGGGCGTTTTTCTTCTTTCTTCCCATGTATATGTAATGAAATGAAATGAAAAAGAAACTTAATAAAGCGCACTGCGGCCAAGCGGCTTCCTTCCATGGTAATGCTGCATGTAAATATAATTTTCAATAAAAAATTACGGAAAAAAAAGCTGCAATGGTGGAAATATTCTATCGGTGGAGCTGCGAGAGGTGCTTGACAATACCTTTCTCTAGGAGAATTCACATTTGTGTGAGGGGGAAATGCACATTTTAGCTCTGGGTACATACAAATCGAATGCAGCCATGGACTTCGATTCGCAAAATGCCTGGGTAGTGGAAGTGACATCACATGCCCTTTGACCTATGACGACATCGTAGTTTGGTGACATCACATATTATCACCCCTGGTAGCATTTCCAGAACTTATTTCATGTGACTTGGAATCCTAATGAGATCATCGGAAGCGACATCAATAACGTTTTTTAAAAAAAAGTACAATGAGAGCAAAATTAAAATCAGGGATGGAAAATTAACAAAATAGTGATACAGGAAGTACAAATCTGTGTTAGTTATTACACATATTTCAATAGGGCTGCAATCATTTCCGGGAGGAAGCTATCTTATATCTATTGGCAGCCGTCATTTGCCAGATGGCCATCCTCTGCTGCCCAAAAACAGCCCCTAGAGTCCAATTACTGCCCACAATGCCTTTTGAAAGGCCACATGAAAATGAGCAACTATGGCTGAAAGACACAACGATCAGGAACAGCTCTGTCTGTAGCAGTGCACGTTTAAATCAAACTCATAAACTTCTGCTAGGAGGGCTCGAGGATTTTCCCCTTATGCAAATGTTGAAAAAATGGGGTCAAATTTCACACATATTGGCTCAAAAGCCAATGGTGTGGCAAATCAATGTAGCATGCTGCTTCCCAGTTATTGACTCATTTTTTTCTAAATGTTCAGTGATTGCGCCCTAATTGTCAGTGGGTAGACCCTATATAAAACGGATGTACCTCCTTAAGCCAAGAATTGCCTATAATATGCCAGTGCCAGACTTTTGACAGGAATTATGCCAGTGAAGGAATTGTCATTTTCACTCTCACACTTGCTCACATGCTCACTTTTCACACCTACACACACACGCACACACACACACACGAGCAGAGAATCAGAAAATCTGACATTTTGAAATATTTACCTACAAAGACTTCCTATTTCAGCATTGTTTGTTCCATGAAGCTGTTTTGTTCCTATTTAATTTCCATTAATTTAGTACTTTGGGCCATATTACGGTGGGACAGCATTGCGGTCTTGGGACTGACCGACCTCCGGTCGGTGGTCCCGACACCGCTAGTACAATGTGACGCACATGGGGCCTAATTACGATGTTGGGCGGCATCGTCTCATTAAAGGGACCGACTGACACCTAGTCGGCGGTCCCGACTGACCAATTAGGATGCAACCGGGCGCTTTTCGGTCACACTCCTATACTTTACAAGGGAGCATGCATTCCGACCTCAGAGCATGCAAAGCGAATGAAAGGCTGAGACTGTTACACTATGACCTCTTGTAGTGTAGTTCCTATATTCCCATTAAGCTCTGTGCATTGGAATAATATATCCTGTAGTTTAGACGTAGGACTGAGGTCTACTAGGTCTCTACCGGCTATATTAGACTTAATTGTGAGTGCCAGCTAGCTCAGAGGTCACTAGAAACGTTCTCGAATAAACAAGAAGGGATTAGTTTCTGACACCCGCATAAAACATGACAACTTTGTTTCCCAAGAATAAGAAATCAAATCTCTAGAGTCGCGGAAACAATAGATAACTATTTCACTCAGTCAATCGTGCATGCTTAGTTTCACCAGAGGTGCAAGAGAAATAGCGAGACAGGCGTTTTCAATAAAAAGGTATTTATTGAACAGTCTTCTTTCTCAAGTATTGAAAATGAACTGCTACAATAGTAAAGCTTACTATGAAGTACAATGCATATAATACGAACAGTATTATAAAGTAGTACTGTAAAAGCATGATATGGTTTCTAAGCCATAAAGTGCATAAAATGTATAAAATACATAAAATACATACAGTGATAAAAGGATGACTAAAATACTCAACTGGTGCTTCTAGAATACGCCTAATCCGGTGTACATAACCTAAGTCTGGTAAGAGGGAGGGAGTATAAGAGGAGAAGTTTAAGTCTAGGAGTTCTCTGCCAGGAATCTGATTCCAATAATTTTCTAAGAGGTCTAATCAGCTCCGTACCTTTGTTCTAGAATGAAGGACGTCTTGTATCTCGTTCTCGGGACTCGATTTCCCAGATACCCGCAAGGGTAGCCTGGAAACACTGGAGCTGGATTTCTCGGCAGGAGAAATGACAGAGTCTCGCAGTGTGTCTGCTGGAAGGTCGGCTTCCTTCAGCACTTGCTGCTGCAGGGCGTCGGGCAAGTAGATAGTCGATCTGCTCCAAACCACCGTGTGTTTGTTTAGGCAAATCAAGGCATATTTATACATTGAAGGTGCCGAGTTTGACGCATGTTTGGACTTAATAACGTCACTCAAAGGCTCATTTCTTGGAAAACGCCGGGAGTTCTAGGAGAACTTAATGTTCAAGCAGGGGGAAGTCCTGAGCTGCTGAAGGCGGGTTTTTCCAAGAAAACGTTGTTAATTCTTGGAGCTTAGTGGAAGTATCCATGCCGTATTTGGGCTGTATGGTTTAGGCCAAATAAGGTAATGATTTCTATGCCTATATAAGGGAATGATAAAGTATACCTATATAAGGGCATGAATCGGGAAATTTATACTAGGGTCCGAGATTCATTTACTACACTCTGGGGGATAGAAGATGCACTCAAATGCTGGGACAGTAGTCTGAGGGTGGGTCTGAGGGCATAGGGATTGAAATGTGGCAAAGTAGTTTAAAGGGGAATGGGTGGAAAATGAGGGTGGTCTTTGAAGGATGGCAGAAAGCTTTGAGAAACTCAGATGGTTGAAGTTAGGAAAAATGGTTAATGGCTAACAAAGGTGTAAAAGGACTATAGCAGCAAAGGGAATCTCAGAGTTTTAGGAAGGCTCTGGTTAACAGAATGGGGGGTAATGGAGGCTGCAGACAGATCCTCTCAGCTGACCTAAAGAGGGGTACTGTGTGACCCCTAGATATTTGTGCTGACATTTTATGTTCATGTATGTCTGTTAGTGAGCCTCCTTCTTTGATAAAAAGTCTAACAGGCACATGCATCAATATTGCATTTTGCGATTCCTTAATTGCGAAAAATAAGGAATCGCAATTAAGGAATTGCAAACTGCAATGCATCAAGAAATCGCTATAAAAATAGCGATTTCTTAAAATTCCTTAATTGCGACTCTCTAATTGAGAATTGCAATTAAGGAATACTTCCCCATCCATTCCTATGGGCCTAAAGGCCCATAGGAATGAATGGAAAGACATTCTTAATTTGCAATTCACCATTAAAAATTCGCAAATTAAGAATGCAATTTTAAGGGTGCAGGGGTGTCCAAAGGACACCCTGTTGCACACCTGAAATCTGCTTAGGAGTACATTTTGCACACTCACATGCCCCAAGGGCATGTGTGTGTGTAAAATGGAACTTTGAAAAATGCACTTTAGTGCATTTTTCAAAGTTTTCGCAAATTACCATGAAGGTCAACTTCATGGTAATTTGCTCCCCTTATTTGCGAATTCGCACATTTTTAAAGTTTGATGCATTGCAATTAAGGAATCTCAATTTGAGATTCCTTAAATGCAATCGCAATTTAAGAAATTGCAGTTTTGCGATTTCTTAAATTGCGAAAATTACTAACATGTTAATGCATCCCAAAAATGGGAATTGCATTCGCAAACGGCCGAATTTTGCGATTTACACCGTTTGCGAATGCAATTTCCTTTGATGCATGTGGCTGTAAGTGCATGTACCAATGGGATGCATTTGCATGACGTGATGGAGAGTAGATACAGCTTCACTACAGAGTGGGTGTATATTAACTGCATCTCTGTGGATGGAGGGTGGAGACCCAGAACTGAAGCGAGGGAGAATGGAGAAAAGAATATCGAAATAAAGTCTGTGAGGCCCTTTTTAGCAAAGCCTGCTGAATAGCTCTTCCTGAGTGATGAAATAGGGTAGATGGTAAGAGTAAGGGGTAGGTCAAAGGTTTCTTTTGTTTAAGGTGCCAAAGTTTCTTAGCAGGGCTATACTTTTGACTGTGCCTGATTAATGCTCAGGAAGGCTGATAACAGCCATGTACTGAGATCTCATTCTTCATTATGACTTTATTTTGGATACTTCTGCTTGGATCCAGCACTAATGCTACTGCTGTGAGAGCCATCACCTATAGCTGTGTCTGAGCTATAGCTAGAAAATTATATTTGACAGAGAACTGCCCTAAATCAGTTCTAAAATCTCAATACTGGATCCACATTGCCTGTCTGGAAAGTTAGCCTTAAAGTGGAACTGTAAAATGATCGATATGTTTGTTACAAGAATGGAGGTTTCATTCATAGTCCACTGACATTCAGTTCAATTAATTATAGTCCGTTTCCTTTGCTTGTGGCTCATCGACTGAATTCTTCCACTGATTGACTGACATGGTAGGGGCCATTGAAGGAAGGACTTTATACTGTCTACCCTATTTAGAGTAAAATAAGGGACAGGAAATGAATAATGACCTGGCCACCCTGGGAGAAAACTCCCAGTGTGTGGGATCATTATTTTTTTTTTTTTTCAAAAACAAACTCCCGCTTTGGGAGTCTGTGTTTTGAAAAACAATACATTTTGCTGGCTGGCCATAATGTCTGATAGTACTGTCCTTCAAACGTTTAGTGCATAGAAAGGAACCGCCATGGCAGCAGTTCCTGCCAATGTAGAGAGTTGGCCACAGTGCCAGCAGACAGCTCTAAACTTGGCAGGCAGAGTTCCCCCAGGATGGTGTAGGTATTGTCCTCCACCATCCTGATAGAGTTTACTTCGTCCTCAAAACTCTGAATCAGGCCCATGGTTTTCCTTCCTTCTGTCATGAGATTGGAATGAAGCCTCTCAATTATGCTGTGTTGGTCTTTTTAAAAGCAGCCTTAAGCAATTGATTCTGTTTTTGATAAAATCCCCCTCAATGTTAGATACCGCTATGCATAATAACAGCTAATCCATTGGAGACTATTAAGGAGGTAGAAAAGGAAGCTCTTGATTTCCGTAAAATATCAGGTTATTTTCTTAATAGGAACAAGATACTGATTATGAAGAACTCCACAGCAGATCTGAATGATACTCCTTTAGTGGGAAATGCTAGATATCTTGGGGTGGAGATCTCTGCTAACGTGGATGAAATTGTACAAATCAATCTGGAGCCTCTGCTCCATAAGACTAAAACTGGCTTTATTAGAATGAACTGTCTCTATCTCACACTCCTGGGAAGATGTAATGTTATAAAGATGTTGTTTTTGCCCAAAATTTTATATTTTTTTTAGATCTATCCCTGTGGAAATTAACAAGGGCTGGTTTTCTGCGTCAATTAATTTCAAAATTCTTGTGGGCAGGGAAACGGCCCGTAGAGCGTTAAAATATATGACTCTATCTAAAGACAGGGGTGGGTGGTCTGTCCCTGATCTCCAGATCTATCATTGTGCCGTAGCTTTACAGCATATGACAGAATTACTGGGAAAAGAGAGTGTAGTAACAGAGGAAACATGTTATAGCTCAATATATATGTTAGTTTTAGGGGAGGAAGTCCAGGGGTGTTTTATGCAACACAATGACTTTCGTACGTTAAAAGAGTGAGATTTAAGATTCCGCTGGGAGCATTCAAAATTTGGACTGCAGTAAGGAAAACATTAAAAATGAATAGGATACATAGATATACCCCTTTAGCTGATAACGATTTATTACCGGAAATTTTCCAAGACGGGTATATGAAAATATGGGTAGACAAGGGCATCAGATTTATTAGTGACCTTATGGCAGATAACACAATATACTTGTTTGATATAATTAAGAAGAAATTTGAGGTCGGAAATAATCATTTGTTTAAGTTCTTACAAGTCAGGGACTTTTTATCTAGAAAAACAATCAGAGGACATAAAGTTCCTTTACTGGAGGTGGCTCTTGGGGCTCCTGCATCAATCTCTAAATTTTATGAATTACTTAGCAATTTAAAGGAGGATGATCTCGTGAAACATACCGATCGCTGGCAGGAACAGCTACAAGCAGGGGCAGAGGAATGTGAGGATTCCTTGTTATTAAGTAAGACTGCATTTTTCTCGGCTAACTCACAAGTGCAATGTTTTAAAACCTGGATGAATCTATACATTACCCCAGCGCGGATCTTTAAATGGGGCTGCTCTACTGGGATTCACTGTTCACGCTGCAGCTGTCATGCTGCAGATAGCGTCCATATGTTTGCAACCTGTTCCAAATTGGCAAGTCTGGTTGGAGAAGTGGGCAACTATCTGAAACATATGTTGGGATTTGAGGTGGACCTTACACCGCAAGTTATTGTGCTTAGAGTAAGCAAGCAAGTTATGACAGTCCCAAATCAGGCTATGCTCTTCGCGGCGATGGCGGTGTTGAGGTTAAGTTTGGCCACTGTTTGGCTAGATAAAGAACCCCCCTCAGTCCCCTCAGTATATTGCTGGCTGGGGAAACCACTAGCCATTTATCGTTGGGAGAAAGCGATATATGCACGATCCGGTTTAAAATCTAAGAAAAGGGGGCTTGAAATTTGGGCTCCAATAAATTGGGTCATCGAGCCCATAGCTTGATATTATTAATGCATGTCAGTTAGCTTGTAGCAGAAACACTAAAGTAAAGAGGTTAATTGTTCAGTTTTTTTCATGATTTGATTTTGATTGTAATTTAAAGTCTTTGGTTAGAATGAATACAGGTGTAACCCAAATTAGATCTCTTTGGTTTCATTGAGGGGGTGGGAGGGGTGTTGGTTAGGGTAGGCTGGGGGGGTGTAGTAAGAAGGGAGGGCTAAAAGACAAATTACAGACATCCTGCTCATATGTATTGAAATGTTTACTGTATAACTGTATTTCACTTTAAGTTTAACTTATTTGTGGGATGTCAAATAAAGATAAAAAAGAAAAAAAGATACCGCTATGCAACTGGGAATAACATTTTAAGTTCTCTTTTTTGCTTTCACAAATCACTGTTTCTTAGGTGTTTTAGTAGTATTTGTTAAATTAAACTGAAGCAGAATTAATGATCACAGAAGGCATTGTTTAGCTGCAGAAAAAGAGGTGCTCTGATAACATGAAGCCTTTAGGTAATCCTAAATCGGGCCCTCGTTCAGCCCTATGGCTTTGTGAGCAAGAGCGAGTACATAGCTTTAGAAGAGTAAAAAGCTTTAACCAGTCTTGCAAAGGCTCCAATCATCTTGATCATCCGTTACCTCTGCAGGTCAACATGTAAAGGAGTAGGAGCATTTGTGGAGCATGAGACAGCTCCATAATGAGTCTCCCAAGTCACTATGTCTTGGTCCTTAGTGTAATGGATTGGCATTCTGTGCCATGTCTGTCAAAATAACTTGGAAACATTCAAACATTTCTGGCATTTAGACCTATAAATTAGTGCCTGCTTTTGAGCCAGTTTCAACACTAAGGGCCTTGTGTCATAAAATCACAGGGGTTGTGACCCCCAAAAAGTGCTTATTAATATAAAATGAAAAGTGGCTCCCCCCTCGATCCCGCTCCTATGAGATTCCTCAAACAAGTTGCCCCGGTAATTGCTCCTCTTATCACAGATCTGATCAATACCTCACTGGCCCAAGGTACAGTTCCCCCTAGCTGGAAGGGAGCAGTAGTTAAAGCCCTTTTAAAGAAACCACAACTAGACCCATCAAACCTAGCGAATTATAGACCAATCTCGCTGCTCCCCGGCATTAGCAAAATTGCAGAGAAACTGGTCAATGCGCAGCTATCCCAGTTCCTAGAATCTAACCATCTGCTCCGCCAGTCCCAAACGGGGTTCCGCCCAGGCCAGGGCACAGACACCGCCCTCCTCGCTGTCATAGAGGAAGCAAGGTGCATTTTGGATTCGGGAGGATCAGTGGCAGTGATCCTCCTGGACCTCAGTGCTGCCTTTGACACGGTGGATCACCGTGTCTTGCTCCATAGGCTGGCTGAGGCGGGACTCGGGGGCACAGCGCTGGCCTGGCTGGAGTCTTTTCTTTCGGGCCGCTCCTTTCAGGTCTGGGATGGCTGTTCACGATCTGACCCTCTTCCTCTGGTAAACGGGGTTCCTCAGGGCTCCTCCTTGAGCCCTACCCTTTTTAATGCCTATATGGCCCCATTGGAAGAGGTAATTGTCCCTTTTGATTTTAAGATCGTCAGCTACGCGGACGACACGCAATTGGTCGTCTCTTTATCGCACCTAGACCAACACCCAGACAGCCTTCTACACTGCCTCCAGAAGATCCATCACTGGATGTGCGAATCCTCGCTCAAGCTAAATGGGTCTAAGACAGAGGTCATGTTGATGGGGAAAAAATGGACATCCATTCCTCCATCTGTCTGGCCCGACTCCCTGGGCGAGGTTCCCACCCCAAAGAAAGAACTCAAGAGCCTAGGGGTCTGGCTTGAACCAGACCTCACCTTGAAAACACAGGCCACTAAAACCGCCGGCACCTGTTTTGGACTTATGCGGTCGGTCCGCAAGATTCTCCCCCTCCTTCCCCCCCTCTCCAGGAAGCTACTGATCCAGGGACTGGTTCTGGCCCGCCTGGACTATAGTAACGCTCTCTACCTGGGAGCCCCGGAATCTACCCTGGGAAAGTTGCAACGAACTCAAAACGCTGCCGCTCGTCTGCTGCTTGGGCTCCCCTCTAGGTCTTCTGCAAAACCTGCCCTTAAAACACTCCACTGGCTACCAGTGCGGGAGAGAATAGAGTTTAAGGCTATGTGTATCGCCCATAAGCTCATGAACGGACAAGGCCCAGCCATTCTTAAAGAAATGGTCACCCCGTATAAAGCTTTGAGATCCCTAAGGTCGGACAACGAACATCTGGCGAATGTCCCTAAGTTTAGGAGATCACGTACCGGAGGCCGTCGCTTCTCTGTTAAAGCTGCCACTCGGTGGAACCAGCTACCCCGCAGATTGCGAATGGAACCCTCATATTTGGCCTTCCGCAAACAACTTAAAACGCTGCTATTTCCCAATTAGTGAGTCCAACTCTACCCTCCCCCCTTCTGAGCCATCCTACAGTTCACAGCGCGGGGATGCCTACGG
Organism: Lissotriton vulgaris; assembly: GCF_964263255.1. Lineage (NCBI taxonomy): Eukaryota > Metazoa > Chordata > Amphibia > Caudata > Salamandridae > Lissotriton > Lissotriton vulgaris. The sequence continues at coordinate 1,279,606,840 of NC_141696.1, forward strand.
GTCACCAGGCGCTCTACAAATCCTTAAATAAATAAATAAATAATATGTACAAAATCCTTTTGATGAGTTGGAAAATTGTTTCAACTTGTAAAAGGACTTTGGGGTCCCTTTCGAATTGCAAATAGGAGGGTTTATTAAAGAGGTTTCCTCCGTCCCCTTTCCAGGTTGGAAAGGAATTTTTTGATAGTTTAGGACTGCAGTTTGCTGTTAGAAACTATTGATTAGCTAACAATCCTTGAGTTCGGGTGGCATCAGTAACAAATTGTCAAATGGGAAGGGATTGCCCTAGCACCCCATTTCCTTTGGAACTATGGTGGCAGTCTCAGGGGTTAGACGTTTTCTGAAACAGAAAACCTTCTTTTTTTTTAAACCAGCATTTAGTCCTTTAAGGAACATGGGCTGCTTTGAAAAAAATAATTTTCCATTCTGGAATGTTGTCTTAGAGATGATGGTGTGCTGTCCCTTGCAGGCCACCAGGTCTGTCACATATTAGCACCTACCCAGTCAATATTAATTTGTCGGGTCGTTCAGCAATCCTCTGCAATTCAGTATTTTGTGGAACTGACTGAACAGTACGTATGTTGGTTTGCAAAATTCTATTCCATTTGCATCACATATGGGCTGGACTGTTCCCATGATGAGCAGGGTCAAGACTGATTTGTATATGGCTCGGTTAAAACTGAGGTGGCATGGTCTGTGAAAAACTATGGGTGGGAATGCAGCCCTGAGCGATTGCCAGTGGCTGAGATTAATTCAAGCATTCCATCCATCACCTTTCTGTTTTTGCTTTTGAAGCCCTAAATCCACTGGATAAGCCCAGGCATGGCTCACTGTGCCACAGGAACCAGGCTATACCTGACTGAAGAGCCCTAACTAGGACGCAACCAGAGCTAGGTTGTTTGTGTTCCAGTTTAGGGAGGACATTGGCTGGCAGTTCGGGCTCTACTGTTCCCGTGAGGAGCAGGGTCAAGACTGATTTGTATATGGCTCGGTCAAAACTGAGGTGGCATGGTCTGTGAAAAACTAAGGGTGGGAATGCAGCCCTGAGCGATGGCCAGTGGCTGAGGTTAATTCAAGCATTCCATCCATCACCTTCTGTTTTTGCATTTGAAGCCCTAAATGCACTGGATAAGCCCAGGCATGGCTCACTGTGCCACTGGAACCAGGCTATACCTGACTGAAGAGCCCTAACTAGGACGCAACCAGAGCTAGGTTGTTTGTGTTCCAGTTTAGGGAGGACATGGGCTGGCAGTTCGGGCTCTACTGTTCCCTTGAGGAGCAGGGTCAAGGCAGATTTGCATATGGCTGGATCCAAACTGAAGTGGCATGGTGAGCGAAAAACTGTGGATTTGGGATGAAGCCCCAAGTGATTGCCAGTGGTTGAGACTAATTCAAGCATACCATCCACCACCTTGTTGTTTATGCATTTGATACCCTAAGTGTGCAGGGTATGCCCAGATGTGGGTCCAGGACTCATTGTGCCACTGGAACAAAGCGGAAGAGCCCTAACTAAAGCAAAACCAGTCCTAGGTTTATTGTGTTCTGGTTCAGGGAAGACCTGGACTGGCAGTTCAGGCTGGACTGTTCCGATTAGGGCCAAGGTCAAGACTGATTTACATATTGCTGGGGCCAAACTGAGATGGCATAGTGGGATAATAACGATGGATTGTGATGTGGACCGGAGCGATTGCCTGTGGCTGAGATTAATTCAAGCATTCCATCCATCACCTTGCTGTTTTAGGTCTAATTGAACATGTATGCTGTTTTGCCAGCAGCTGCGGAATGAGTGAAGTTTTATTGTTTGCTTGACTGGTAGCCAAATAGTACAAAACCTCTGCTATTTAGCCAGTGGCCAGGTAAATAGTGAAGTTTCCTTGAATCTGCATGGCTGACAGCGAAACAGCTCATAATCTCTACTATTTAATCAGCAACTGGGTAAAAAGTGAAGTTTTTCTGCTATTTGCATGGCCTTCAGCCGAACAGTGCAGAATCTCTACTATTTAGACAGCATCTGGGTAAATAGTGAAGGTTTTCTGCTAAATGCACGACTGTCAGCCAAACAGTGCAAAATCTATACCATTTAGCAAGCGGACGGGTAAATAGAGACATTGTTCTCTGATTTGCACAGGCGCCGGCCAAACGGTGCAGAATCTCTATTATTTAGCCAGCAGCCGGGTAAATAGTGACGTTTTTCTGCTATCTGTATGGCTGCCAGGAAAAGCAGTGCAGAATCTCTCCCATTTAACCAGTGACTCAGTAAATAGTTACGTTTTTTTGCTATTTGCATGGTCGCAGGGCAAACAGTGCAGAATCTTTTTAGCCAGAGGCCATGGAAATAGTGAAGTTTTTCTGCAATTTTCAAGGCCGCCAGTCAAATAGTAAATCATTTCTACTATTTAACCAGCATCCTGGTATATAGAATAAAAAATTCACTAGTTACCCGGTGGCCGGGTAAATAGCTGCTACCTTTTGTTTTTAACCTTGTCCGGGGGCCCTGAGAATACAATAACAATACTTTGAGGTTAATCCTAGGCAATACTAAGTTTGGATCCTCCAACCATAGGCCATAAAAATACCACACAAAAAGCTCTGTTGGACAAAAGAGGTAGAGCCCGCAAAGATACAATACAGGAATTTTTAACAAGGACTCGATGATGAAGCATGCCATGCAGTTAAATCCAGTGGATGAGAGTCCTTTTAACAAACAAGATGGTTTTCTTTAATTAATAGGACGTCCCAATAGATTTGCCCTAGTACAATCGGCCATTCTTGGATATGATTGGTGTGGATAAAAATAGGACTCTCAGACTCACTCTTCCGTCCACTTCCTGGTCTTGCGGAAAGACTCTGAGGACTGCCTGCTGCTGTGGCCTGCTGTGTACTCCATAAGACTGATTTGCTCACCTGGAAGGAATGCTTTGCCGCCTGGAGCCTGGAGCCTGTCTTGAACACTCAGAGGCCTGCCCTGCTGCTTGAGCCCTGCTTCCTTACCTGCACCCAGGACTACCAAAGTGACTGCAAGGGTTTGGTTGCTGGACTCCTTTTCAGAGCCTCAGGGACAGAAAGGCTCCTTCCATCTTAAACCCGCATCTGGACTCAGCCTGTGTGAGTCTTAACCCGCCAAGAGGTGCCCCTCTAGTCCTGGACTCTTGGAGGTGGTGCTAAAGGTGCTCAGATAGCCAAAATCTGAAACTTGGGACTGAGAAATTTTTGAAGCTGCTCCAAGAACTGAGGAAAGATTGGGACCAACCTGTTCATCTATCCACCCAAGGTCCATCTCCGGTCAGCCTAACTTTGCGGTAGCTCCCACTACGCACTCCGATACGCTCTCTGCTGCAGCAAATCCTGTTCAGCATTCTGCCAGCGAAGGTGTATCCGTCCTCCAGGAACTTTCGTCAGCTACAGCCACAAACTTTGTACAGATGAATTTTTTTGACTTCCAAAAAAAAGATTAAGCCCGATCGTAGACATCTTCACTGCGACTTCATCCAGTGACTCCCCACCCCAATATGCCTCCTCCTTGGACACCACCTGCAGCCTTACCCTGTTGAAGTTTCCCTTCAAACATTTTCTTCTGAGTCTGAAGATGTGCACCGGCCGGACCCAATCCACTTCTTGGATCTTGTAGGCACTAGTTTTTACTAAAAACTTCATACTTACTGGATTTTTGTCATTTTGGTCTCAAATTATGTATTACAATGCACTCTATTTTTCTAAATTGGTGTGGTATTTTTCTTGTGTTGTGTTTTCACTTTATTGCTGTTTGTATGCTGCATAAATACACAGTGCCTCTAAGTTAAACCTGACTACTTTGGTGCCAAGCTACCCAGGGTTAAGTACAGGTTAATTTTTTTACTTTTGTGGTTCACTCTGACAGGGACTGTGGCTGTTGCTTGAAGGGGAACAACTATTACAACGCGTGTTTTGCCACGCGTTGCTTTTACATCGCATTCGTTACAACGCATGTGATTTACAACGCGTGGTAAAACCACGTATACCATTACATCACATGCGCTTTTACAACACATGTGATGTAATGGCTATCCACGTCGTTGTGAGGAAACTTAGGCTGTTTCCTCACAACAACGTGAAGCAAGCAGGAAGGAGGAAGCAGGATCCAATGGCGACACTGGAGAGGAGAGAGGAAGGGGGGTTTGTGCATGGGGTGGGGGTTACTTTTGAGGGGTTTAGGGTAGTGTGAAAGTATTGTGGTAATGTTTGTGTTGGGTTTGTTTTTAAAAAAAACGTTTTAGTGTGTGTTGTAGTGTTGTCGTGTTTGTTTAGTGTAGTGTATTAGGGAGGGTAGTTAAGTAGTGTTTTTGTAGTGTAGTGATTTAGGTTTTAGGGTAGTGTAGTGCTGTAGTGCTTGTTTAGTGTAATGATTTAGGTTTTAGGGTAGTGTAATGGTGTTTATGTAGTGTAATGATTTAGGTTTTAGGGGAGTGTAGTGTTGTAGTGTTTGTTTAGAGTAGTGTATTAGGGTTTAGGGTAATGTAGTAGTGTTTATGTAGTGTATTTATTTAGGTTTTAGGGTAGTGTAGTGTTGTAGTGTTTGTTTAGTGTAGTTCATTAGGTTTTAGGGTAGTGTAATGGTGTTTATGTAGTGTGGTGATTGAAGCCATACAATATTCAGTCAGGTCTATGGGGGACATCATGTAATATTGCAATAATTCAGGGTCTGCCACATTACCTAGGAGCTATATATTTCGAAAGCGGAAAATCATCTGCTTATAAAAATGTTGTGCCAAGTACAAAAATGGATGCAAAGTGGTGGAGCATTGGTGCCACTGAAAATGCAGTGCCGGCCTGATACAGTCGGCCTAATGCACATTGCTGCAATAAAATTGCCAGAAGGTTTACCCATATGACCACAATAAAGCCATCAACTAAACTAAAGGAGCCAGTCTAAAACGTCCCGGTATTCCAAATCAAACTAACAGGCTAAATTAAACTGGACATAAAATCCAGGCATATATATATAAATTCCCACTTAAGTCATTAATGCGTTGAGTTCCACACAATAATGTAACACAACAACCTGGAACTGCACTGATAGTAATCTAATCATGCTGCTCAAACTATATAACCGGATTTGGTGATACAACACCCCCAAATGCATTCCCATAATAAAGAATATATTGTAACTAACACGTAAGCCTGAAAGAAACAAATATGTTTTAGTAACTCAATGCTCCTATACATTTGCAGACAATTGTATATTAAAGTAAACCAAATGCAGACATCCCACAATTCACTGACATTCACAATGTTTTTATTGTGCGACTGAATCGCACAATAAAACACACCTAACCTTGCGTGCAGGACACGCTTGTGATAAAAAATAATAAATCCATGACATGGTAGTGTAGTGTGGCATGCGTGGTAAAGGCATACTCCTGGTAAAATTATGCGATGTAATGGTATGCGATGTCATTGACATCGGGTAGTAATACCCGCGTTGTAATGGCACGAGTGGTATTACTATGCGATTTATTGACATACATCCTTGCTTGACCAGGATTAACACCCCACTCAACCAACAACCCAACCTCTTAAACTACATTTTTCTTTTCACTTATGATAACTTGACCTCACAAAGTCAGCCATAATATAGTGCCTATGCACGCTGTGGCGCACTCCACAGCTCTGCTACAGCCACCAGGGAACAGAGAGGTTAAATTTGGCATGATCTCTTGGCAGCTCTGTGCAACCTGCTGACACTCCCAGCCTTCTCAGGTCCATGTTTAGATAGTGTGTATTGCGAGTGTTTTGCATAATGAGAACTAGAAGGAAGAGTGATGCATTCCTACAGGACACAGCTGACTGAGAGACGGTCCAGGTACAGCTTTGCAGGCTCAGCTCCGGATAAACCACCCAACAGGATGGAAGTGATGGAGGTCACTGGGGCTCTTGTCGCACTGGTTGGGGTCTTGCTCCTCGGTCAGTTTCTAAACCTGCAGTGGGCGGCGAGGAAGCTTCCACCAGGACCAACGCCGCTCCCTATCATTGGAAGCATGTGGGCCCTAAACTTCACTCTACACCATGAGACAATCAGGCAGGTAAGCTGAACAGAAGATGCTGGAGGACGTGTGATGATAGTGCAAGATGCAGGGGCTTCTTCTAGGTTGACTCCTATCATTTGGGGTAATATTACACCTAGCGAATAGTGATACCACAGGGTGCAATATGTACTGGGAGCAGCACAAACACACCATTCGGATCTGTGCCTCTCCAAATGGTGACCAAAGGGTAAAAACTGTATTTTTCCCCTATTCCAAGGTCTGTAAATTCACTGTTTGAGCAAATTCCACCAGATTTTGCTTTGAAAAATGTATGCAGTTAGAAACCTTCTTTATGTGGAATAATTGCACGAAGTAAAATGTGACCCAGACACAACCTACTGTTTGCATTCAAACGGGGGATTGGTGTGGGAATAAGAATTATAGAAAGAAGTCAGGTTGGTCACCCTTGGCAGTGGTAACCTGTGGCTGGCCGGGCCCTCCTGGGAAGAGGGGGCCGCATGGAGGACCACAGGTGTGCGAGGCTTTAAGCAAGGAGGTCAGTTTGGGGGCTGGTTGGTCACAGGGGGCTCGGAGAAGGGGAGCACACAAGGGGTGATGCTGTGCACATGGGCAATATAGGTGGCGCTTCCTCCGCTCTAGATGAACAAATAGCAGTGAGCAGTGGGGGAGGCGGGGGGGGGGCGCCTGCTAAGTAGTGCTGGAGGGAGAAAGAGGGGAAGCAGGAAAACCACAGGGGCAAAAGGATACCAATGGGAAGAAGGAGCTGCGAAAACACAAACGGTGAGTGGAGAGTCAGTGGAGGGCCTTTGATAAGGTTACTTTGTCAGACCAGAGGTGGCCACATCTTTGAAGAACGATGGGGACAAGCAACAGAGATGCTCTAGGAGCAGAGAGCAGCAGGCAGAGAAGATGAGTGTACCTCCTCCCAGTGCAGGGGGTGTAGGCTGCCAACAGAAGGGAGCAAAGAGGCTGGCAGAGCAGACAGATGGGGAGGAAGGAAGCAGACTGCTGCCCACCCTGGAAAAGGTTTGATGGAGGGATCCTTTCTCCTTGGAAGGGCCTCACACGGACAATCTGTAGTTATCAGATGTGAGATCCATTTTTCATAGACAGTGAGTGCCTTGGCCCAGGTATATCACGTTGAGAGCTGTAAAGGGCAGGAGGCACAGAGGCTGGTTAGCATGGAGTGGATACAGGACCGCAGTCAGGTGACATGGCGAGGGATGCAGACCAACACAGAGGAGCTGCAAGGACAGGCAACTCTGGAGAACTCTAGACCAGGGGTCTCCAAACCGGTCCTGGAGGGCCGGATCCATGCCAGATTTTTTGGATATCCCCATTGAGATACATGTAGTAATTTAAAAAATCTGGCATGGATCCTGCCCTCCAGGACCGGGTTGGAGATCCCTGCTCTAGACGAACAAGGACTGCTGGAGAGGACAGAAGATAGGAGGGCATAGCACACTGGCTTCATAGTTCGTCCAAAGGAGGAGAAGCGGAGGCGAGTGTTCGACTCTAGAACCGAGAAAAGGGTAAGTACTAACCCAAAAAGAGGCAAAGGGGCACGACCTGCGAGTGTCAAGAGATAAATACCTAAAGACCATCTAGACAGGGGGCTAGGGACATGGAAACCAATGGGCCGCAAAAAGGGAGACATGTTGCAGACCGAGAATGGCAGTGACTGGGAGGACCTGGGCTGGAAAGAGAGTAGGAAAGGAAAGAGAATGGGTGTGCAAAGTGAGGCCCGGATATAGATGCTTGTATGTCAGCATTCCCATTCCCAATATATGCTAATATTTATCTCGAGGAATTCCCAGAATACAAGGTTATGCCCTTCAAACTTAGGACACCATAAGGACCGCCCAGATAATCTTGGAGGGATGGCCTGGCTTAGATATGACGAAGATTTGAGGGCTGGCTTGGAAGCAGAGTAAAAGGTGAAACGTGGCGATTTGTATAACAAAATCTGACTGCTGTAAATAACCCCTGGTGGCTAATGCCGGAAGTGCACACTGCTAGCCGTAAACCACTCCCTTAAGCCCCCCTTTAGTGGGCGCCCCACCCAGGAAATAATGTGAAGCGCAGAATCTGAGGCACAGAGGAGCATGTTGGTCATTCCATAAAGGGCCATGTTACAGATCGCCTTACCTGTTCTGTTGTGAGCACTCCAAATGCCGGGCAAAACACCACTTATTGCGGTGCTACTCCACCAGCAGGCACAGTTACTATCCCGTCCAAAGGCAACAGAACAGGGGTGGGTTTCTGTGAAAAGAACAGTAACGTAGGAAGGTATGTAGTGCCAGGATGCCCTATTGGGCGCCCCTTATAGATCCTGATTGATTGATTATGTAGGGGTAGTTACAACATTACCTTGGCAGGCAGTCTGCAGGTCTGAATGATTGTGGAGTTATTTACATTTGATTGACAAAGGGCATGGAGGAGGTAAATGGGTAGAAAAGTAGAAATCAGTTAAGGAACATGAGGGTATGGTGTAAAACAACTGAAAAGGAAAATATGGGGTTGTAAAAGGTTAGGACCTTCCCGGGTGATACCCATGCCCAATTTGACCATCTTGCCTCTACAAAACATACCCAAAAAGGCAGTAGAGGTTTTCAGACAGATACATGACTTGTTCTGCCCAGAATGCAGCTCAGAGATTGAGTCTATCATGCAGAGTGAATGCTCAGTGTCTTATTCAAAGCTAGATGTGGCAAATCAGCTAGTGAGAGGGTTTAGGGCAGGGTCCAATTTTGGAGTGTGTGCAGTGGTGGCTGGTGACATTTGAAAGTGGTGGGGTGTAAACTTTCTGTCGGAGTTCACTGTCGCGAGCGAGCACAAACATCTAAAGAGGGTTCGGTGGGGTTCTTCCCTGAGATTTTTTTTAAAAAATGAGTGGGTAAATGGTGCATTTCCAAGCAAATGTGAGAAGCAAGCAGGTTAATAAAGCAATTGTGAAAGTGCAGTTATTACATTAATAAAGGGATGTCATATAACAACATGTAGATACTGCCACAAAGTTGGTTTTATAAAAATTGGTAGCACAATTAATTAAATACATTGGCTTGAAGCCATACAATATTCAGTCAGGTCTATGGGGGACATCATGTAATATTGCAATAATTCAGGGTCTGCCACATTACCTAGGAGCTATATATTTCGAAAGCGGAAAATCATCTGCTTATGAAAATGTTGTGCCAAGTACAAAAATGGATGCAAAGTGGTGGAGCATTGGTGCCACAGAAAATGCAGTACAACAAAAACAAAACAACTGCCAATACTGGAAATACTCATTTCTTATTTGACAAAGATCTGCTATGAATAAAACATGGCAGTCTATTCTCTCTTTTATTGCTGATTTATTATAATCGTTTTTTACTGTCAGAACGCTTTTTCATTTTTTCAAAAACATTTCTGTGCATATACAAAATATACAAATATGTACAGAACAAAAAAAAAAGTGATAACAAGATGTGCGCACGCACTCATGAAAACGAAACTAAGCGTGGGGGTGGGACTTCCGTTTTGTGCGCGAATCAGCGCCCACGGAGTTCCTGGCCGGAGTAGCAGTGGTGACGCGGGGCTCCCATGCCCGAGGGAGAGCCCACGGAGGCTACAGAACACCGGATTGCCGGTAAGTGGGACTGTATTCGGGAGCGGGCGGGCGGGGGGGGGGAAGGCGCGTGTGTGTATGCAACGGCAGGGGTGGGTTTTCTGTATGTATGGGTGCGTGCATGGGTGCGCGTGTGTGTGTCTGTTTGTGCGTGTCTGTATGTGTGTGTGCAGGTAGGGCGGCAGCGTGTGTATGTGCGCGCGCGCCTGTGTGAGTGCAGGGGGTGGTGGCTGACTGTGTGTGTGTGCGCCGTGTTTGCATGCAAGCCAAGTGAAAGCAGGGGCTGTGTGTACGTGTCTGCGCAAGCGCGTCTGAGAGGCGCGCTCCCGCGGTGAAAACTGGAAAGGAAAAGCGCGTGGCACATTGCTGTCCACATTCCCAAATACGGGTAACAATAGTTGTCTTGCTGACAGCATTCAATGCTTTCGCATTGAATGCTAGGTCAGCTCGACCTAAAAAAAGTGTGGCCGACCACATTGTTAGAGCAGCTCTGCCCCGTGAACCCAAATCGACATTAAGAGGTATGATGGGACTACCTGCAATAGTCGGACACCACAAATGTGGTAATTGTGCCTGCTGTCCTTCAACAGAAGAAGGGTCTGTGTTCAGTTTCGAAAGAGTACACTGGAAACATCTAACTTTTACGAATTGCCTGATGAAGAATATAATATATGGGATCTGCTGCCCATGTCCAAAACTGTATATCGGATAAACTACACAGGAGGCACGACAGCGAATAACTCAACATAAGTCAAGAATAAGACGCCAGGTCCCTAATGCACCATTGGTACAGCATTGGATCTCACATGGACATAATGAAAACGACCTTCGGTGGACGAATATTTCAAAAATCGAACATGACCCACGAGGAGGAAATTTGGATTTGAGATTGGCACAACGGGAAGCTTTCCTTATAATGAAATTCAACACTGCCACCATGGGATTAAATGAAATTTCAGAAATCTTTAGAGGAAATCCCTGATTAAGATTTCCTTGAGCCCATTTGCTACGACCTAGCACATTAACGAAAATGGTCAGCTGCCACGCTTCAGCTTTTGGCCCACACTACAAACTGTGAGCAATGAGAATTTAATTCCAGCTCTTAAGGCTCTACAATTAATTAGACCTAAACTACTGTAACCAGAATGCTTCTGGCACTGGCAAACATCGACATTTTTTGCTGCCTGCTCACCCACATCGATATATTCCCTATTCAATACAAGGCATTAATGTTTCAAGCATAGCAATAAAAACGAATAGCTCTTGCCAACGATGATTTAATTAATAATGTAATCACGCCTGTGCTTTTCAAGCCCTAATAAAGTTTTCAACTGGACAAATGCAATCTTTCCCTTTTAAGAACACATCAGGTCACATGACCGGGAGAAGAATCGTACGGAAGGACCGACTGCCAACACGGTTGAGACGCCACACTGTAAGAGCCGGACAAGTAAGTTTATGGGCTTAAACTTTGCTTTGCAACGGAGCCGGCAAGATAAATCTGCAGCCTTTGTTATATGAAGTAAGCAGGACGAAATAGGACGCCTTTGTAATTACGGGCCGTTTTGTTACAGGACTTCGTGCATTCATTGCAGCTTCAAGCTACACGGCGGCCGTTTGAAATACACGCCACGTATGAAAGCGTTCCCGGTAAAGCGAATCGGACGCCCACACCGGGTAGGTGGTTTAAGCTATAGGCTTTTGTAGTTTAAGAGCTCATTTTCCTCATTGTGAAACAAACCAACCACAGTTTCATTTCTCTTTGTGTCTACAGGCACTCCAAGCGAACTTTAAGCTTGTGAGGTGAGTGCATATGTACTATTGGCCAAAGTTGGAAGCCCCCCTTCTCTAACAGTAGGAACAGCCTGTCATGTGTCTTTATACTTTTTCTGTTACAGTGTTTATAAAACAACACCCACACCAGTCCTGAGAGACACCCTACATATGAGTCCTAAGGTATGTTGGTTTAAGCCGGCTGGCGGCTGCTCTAGTGAGTGATTTAGTTATATACAGACAAGGGAGTCTAACTTTGGTACATATATCTTTTTCTCATAGAAATCGTGTTGATCCTGAGGAGAACCCCGCAATCAGGGAGTTCAAAACTCATCGATCTTTTGCGGTTTTTGTCAACAAATTAAAAAGTTAAAAAAGACTAGATTAAGACATAATATAATTCTAATGGTTCGAATTGTTGGAGCTTGATTTATCTAACTTTTCTAACTTCTTGCAATACAAATAATTCCTGTTGACATTGACCTATACCTCAGAGGTATTGTTTGTTTATGTGTGTGAATGCCAATTGAGTGTCTGTAGTGTGAAAGGTTTGGTATGGATGTGTTGTTTAGGAATTATGAGATTGTTTTTGTAAATTTTGTATACATTTGTACATTTTGTATATTTTGTATATGCACAGAAATGTTTTTGAAAAAATGAAAAAATAAAAAAGCGTTCTGACAGTAAAAAACGATTATAATAAATCAGCAATAAAAGAGAGAATAGACTGCCATGTTTTATTCATAGCAGATCTTTGTCAAATAAGAAATGAGTATTTCCAATATTGGCAGTTGTTTTGTTTATGTGGTTTAAATAGGCTTAGCCTTACTGTAGAGGAGCCAAGACCCTGTTTTGTTCCTACAGAAAATGCAGTGCCGGCCTGATACAGTCGGCCTAATGCACATTGCTGCAATAAAATTGCCAGAAGCTTTACCCATATGACCACAATAAAGCCATCAACTAAACTAAAGGAGCCAGTCTAAAATGACCTCGTATTCCAAATCAAAGTAACAGGCTAAATTAAACTGGACATAAAATCCAGGCATACTGATAATATCTAAAAAAAATATATATAAATTCCCACTTAAGTCATTAAAGCGTTGAGTTCCTCACAATAATGTAACACAACAACCTGAAACTGCACTGATAGTAATCTAATTATGCTCAACTACAAAACTACTCAAACTACATAACCGGATTTGGTGATTCAACACCCCCAAATGCATTCCTATATTAAAGAATATATTGTAACTAACACGTAAGCCTGAAAGAAAAAAATATGTTTTAGTAACTCAATGTTCCTATACATTTGCAGACAATTGTATATTAAAGTAAACCAAATACAGACATTCCACAATTCACTGACATTCACAATGTTTTTATTGTGCGACTGAATCACACAATAAAAAACACCTAACCTCGCGTGCAGGACACGCTTGTGATAAAAAATAATAAATCCATGACATGGTAATCCCATAAGAAAGTCAGACACCGACCTCACGAACATGATTTTTACCGTTATGTTCTGTGCTGCGCCTAGAGACTGTATAGGTGCCGTTCAGTACTTTATGGAAAATATAACAAAACGATCACAAACTAAAGTCGCATATTTCTAAGACAAGTGAAACATCACACATTAGCCCAGAGCACATGTAGTATTCCAAATGTGGATCACCACTTAGACAGCTTGGTGAATCCCGGCTCACAGCAGCTCAAGCCACAGTGGACAATTCATCACTTTGTGGCAGGCTCCATACAAAGTGAATCACTCTCCGGTACACAACAACTGACATCTGACCCAATTAATAATAAAATTAAAATACAACAAAAAACGTACTTGAACAGGTCTGAGCGCGACGCTGCCTCTGCCAGGACGTGTGACTGACTGCCTCTACCCCAGCCCTATTGTCCATTGAGATGCGCCAGCTGCAGAATCCTTAGTCTGTTCCAAGAGGAGAGCAGGTCCTCCTAGGCACCTCTGGGGTTTACTGTGACCACCGTGCAAAGGCGGAGCAGGGGGTCTAACGCCCTCCTGTGAGAAAAATCATTGTTTTATTTTGAGATGTCGGCATAGCACCAAAACACTATTTTTCAGCCTCTTTGGTGCACTTTGAGACCTTAATGCAAAGGAGATAGGAAAGAGTGGGAGGAGAAAGCACTTCAAGCAAGGCCTGCCAAAGCGCACACATGCCAGCATGAGCATCAGAAGGCACAACACTCAGGCATGCCCAACCAGTTCCTGATCTACCTCTATGGGGCTGAGAAGGAAATGGATGCTGCACCAAAGTGCTAACACTTATAGGACTCTGGACAAACCATACCTCCTCTAGGTGCTGGTGCCCACAACTAGTTACATGTACCACTAACGAACAGTTAGGTGATGGTACGAATGAAGTGCGCGGCTCAGTCTCCTTCCCTACCCCCACCGAGTCTCCCAGGATGGTTCACAAATCTACCGGAAATGGGTGAAATTATCCCCAAAATCTCTGAAACAACTCATGTGTTTAGTTAGAACACAATCCCCCATCACATTCCAGTGTTGTCACTTTTAGCCGAGGAGACAAGGGTAGAGTTGTCAATGTGCCCAAGCTCACATTCTACCCTTTTAGCACTTTTGTGCGCTACGACGGTGGCCCGCAGCCTCGGGCCCTCTGAGAGCACACTCGCACTCCATCTGAGTTATAGACTCCAGAGACCAGACTCCTCTCAGTTGGGTTCTTTCACCAAATTCAAATCCACAGCCTAAATTCACGAAGCGCCCAGAGGCAATTGAGTTGTGTATTTGCAATTTACATAAAAACCAGCACCACGTTCTCTCTCGACGACGAGTTTGGTTCTTGTGGTACGCGGTGCGCAGCTGCTCCGGAGCCCTTCCCCGCTCTCCCCCCCAGCCTCCACATCACACCCCCATGCACAGTAGAGTCCTACCTACTGTCGTTGGCTCAGGCATGGTCGTAATGATGCCCTCTCCCGGGTCCAGGCACAAACTTGCCCAGTCGCCGCTCGCGCACGGGGGGGAGCGTTACACGGGGGTGGGATTAAATATGAAACAAAAAACTTACCTTACAGCCAGTCCGCGCCACCTCTGCTCCCCGAACAGCCTGGAGTGGGCTGCCAGCCCCTCTCATCCAATCCTGGCGCTGCCAGGATTGGCTTGGGCACGGCTACTCTCTGCCCGCCTCACGCCCATTAGGAGACCAAGGGGCTCCTAATGGGCATGCGCAAGCCAGTGCAAACATAAGTGGCCATGACTGGGCACCGGCTAAAAATTCACCCTCCGTCCCCACTCATGCGCACTTGTGCTGCTGGCTGTTGTCCCTGGTCTGACAATCATGTCAGTCAACATGACGCCAGACCGCCCAGCCACCCCTTCAGACTCTGAAGGGGGTTGTCGGTCCGACGTCATGCTGACTGACATGATTGTCAGTTCTCCCTCGGCGTCTTTGAACTTAAGTAAACTGATTCAGTTTACTTAGGTTCAGAGATGCCGAGGGAGCTGTGGGCGGGGGGGGGGGGCTACGCCCCCGTACGCCCCAAAGAACGCACCGCGCCAGAGTGTGTGACATTAAGTATGTGTTCTGGCTACTGCTACTCCACGCCGATGTCTTCTATCTATTAGAAATATAATTCTGTGGCAATATCTACATATACAACAACAAATAATATCTGGGGGTCTGAGAGCAAGTCAGTAAGTCAAGCAAAAAGGACCACTATACCAAAAACATGCAAAACAGTATCAGTGAGAGAGAGTAGGTAATTGCAGGCCAAGTCAGGGCTCAAGAGTATGTGGAGAAAAATATTGTTCCCATCAGAAGCCACACTGTACCGCCCTTGTTGTCATCATTTGGGTTCTCCTTACCCAGGAGACATAACGGCCAGTGAGTTGTTACCGTGACCGAAATGTGGTGTGAGGGCAGAACAGAAAGGAATGTTAGTGGCTAATGAAAAAAGCAGTGTCTGGTGGTTAAAGTGAAAAGTGAGGGGTAATGGTAAAATTAGGTAAATTGGGTGGAAAAAGAATTTTATTGATATCCCCCAATCCCTAAGATTAAAAGGCAGGTGTGGGTGCAGGTTTTAAATAATAACCGCACTTTTTAGTGGTCGACATGTTTCTGCATTCACAAGAAAAGAGTTTCTAATGCATTCTTCAGGACCTAGGAGATACACTACTGCTTTGTTAATAAAGATTAGGAAAATAATGAAAAAATATCACCTGGAGTTCCAGGCGTACTCAACCGTATACCATATATGTTGGTTGAGAGGCTTCACCCCACCTGGCTGCAGCGCAGGTAAAAGGAGCACCGCTCTTTCCGTCGGTGTCTAGACTGCCCGGAGACACCGACGGAAAGAGCGGTGCTCCTTTTACCTGCGCTGCAGCCAGGTGGGGTGAAGCCTCTCAACCAACATATATGGTATACGGTTGAGTACGCCTGGAACTCCAGGTGATATTTTTTCATTATTTTCCTAATCTTTATTAACAAAGCAGTAGTGTATCTCCTAGGTCCTGAAGAATGCATTAGAAACTCTTTTCTTGTGAATGCAGAAACATGTCGACCACTAAAAAGTGCGGTTATTATTTAAAACCTGCACCCACACCTGCCTTTTAATCTTAGGGATTGGGGGATATCAATAAAATTATTTTTCCACCCAATTTACCTAATTTTACCATTACCCCTCACTTTTCACTTTAACCACCAGACACTGCTTTTTTCATTAGCCACTAACATTCCTTTCTGTTCTGCCCTCACACCACATTTCGGTCACGGTAACAACTCACTGGCCGTTATGTCTCCTGGGTAAGGAGAACCCAAATGATGACAACAAGGGCGGTACAGTGTGGCTTCTGATGGGAACAATATTTTTCTCCACATACTCTTGAGCCCTGACTTGGCCTGCAATTACCTACTCTCTCTCACTGATACTGTTTTGCATGTTTTTGGTATAGTGGTCCTTTTTGCTTGACTTACTGACTTGCTCTCAGACCCCCAGATATTATTTGTTGTTGTATATTGAGTTCGGGGCTTATATCTGGTCGGTCGGTAAACTTGCCCTTAGACCCTTCCTAATTGTTTGTTGAATGTGCAATATCTACATAGACAAGGCAAGCCGGTGTGGTGCTCAGTGACTTGTATGGTCTTTGACACCTTCAGCAACTTCTTGGAGTGGACAATGAAGAGAAACAGGAGGCCTTTGCTGGTGCTGCTTATCAATATCTACTTTTGTGAGGGCAAAGGTGGAGAACAGGACCCAAGCCTAGCAACGACGCAGAACTTCCTACTAGAAGGTAACATGGGGGATCTCTGTGCATGGTCCTCAGAAACAAGACACTAGCTGGCTGAGTTCTCTGTTCCAGATCCAGCTCTAACCCTCCTGCCTGCATATGTATGTATGTAAGGTGTATTTAGAAGAGGACTCTGACCAGACTTGTATCGCGGCGCTGAGAGTCGCTCCTGAGAGAAGCTGGGGGGAACAGAAATATAGGGAAAGGGGTAATTATCATTAGATCAGCGTTCTTTTGGGAAAAGCCAGGTTGTAATGGCTTACCTGAACTTAAGCAATTTGTCCTGAGATCTCAGTTGAGGCGGAAGTTTATTCCAAACCTGACCGGCTTTATTAGAACAGGCTCTCCCCCCTTGACGCATTCTGCTAAATCTATATTCTTGAACAAGATTGGCTGTAGCAGAACGTAGTGATTTTCCGGGAACGTATTTCCTCAGTCTGGTCTGTAATAGCTTTGGACCTTTGTTCTGGAGGGCTTTGAATACAATATAGAATGATTTAAAGAAGATTAGAACATTAGATTTTTGGGAGCTCCATTGAAAACAATGCAGTAGCTCCGGTTTATAATGGCTGGTATAAGCCCGGAGCTCCAACATTCCAATGTTTCTTTGTTCACAGCTGCGGCTGTGATCAAAGCCTTCAGGGAGCCTGAGGGGATTCCAATCCCCTCACGCTCCCATAAGGCTTTGTTTTATTTGTTAGAACATTCTGCCCTCTAGTGGCAGAACGTTCTAATAGCCTTATAGCCCTTCGTAGCTGGGCTATACCGGCTATTAAAGCCCTGCTCCCTTGTTGAAGGCCCTCGCCGTTAATGCTAGAGCGGGCCTTTAATAGCTGGTATAGCCCGCTACGGTGGGCTATAAGGCTATATTCTTTGTTCGATGGGTAATCAGTGAAGGTCCCTAAGAGCACTGGAGGCGGAAGAATTCCATGATCAATTCAGAGTCAGTTTGGCCATGGCAATCTGAACTCTGTCCAGTCGCTTAACCAGATAGTTAAGGGCTCCTAAGAGGAGGGCATTATACACCTAGCAATTAGAGATTTAGCTTGAGCAGGTAACATTGGCAAGAGCTATCTAAGGCCCTGAAGAAGTGCAAAACAAACCCCTACTACTCTATTAACATGCATTTCGAGAGCAAGGTGTTCATCTAAAGTAACTCCAATGTATTATTAGATGAACCCCCGTAAGTGAATATCCTATGTGCATATACATGTGTTTTACTAAAATCGAAAGGACTTGGCTAATGCCAACCTTAAAAATGTACGAAAAAATGATTCTGACCACGGTCTCTTTTTTAGCTCTCATAGAGAGAGCTCCTGGAATGTGTGCATGGAGGGGATCAGCTCAGCCATGGATGGCTGTGTCATTCATCATATTCATCAGGCATTGGCTGATTGTTACTGTCATTTCTGATGTGTTGAGCTTTGTCATTGCACTAAGGCCAGGGCCACTTGAATTATGCAACAGTGGAGGATTAAACTATGCAGCAGGGTTTACTAATTTATGAGTCAAGCAAAGGCAAATCATGTGACATAATGCGTCACATTTTGTGACATGACAACGTTACTGCATTATTTTGTCATTTTTGCATGTTACCACTGCCTGCACAAAGGTTCTACTTCTGATTAGTAAGAGGTCTAACACTCAAGTGCAGCAGTAGGCAATTGAAAGGTAACCAGTCGACTTTCGCAACGCATCTTTCACTGCGCAGCAGCGCATGTTGCAGCATTTGTAGTAGCTTTTGATACATTTGAGCTCAAATCGATTTTTTTCTTGCAAAACCTGCAACGTATGCAGACGATAATGGATTATGTGGTAAATGCAGAAAATCCGTTTTTATGTGGAAAACACAGCTGCCACAGAATTCCATAATTCCAGAAGCCCTGACTAAGGAATATGTCAATCTGACTGGTGCACCACTGAAGTGAACACACATAAAATGAACTGGATCACGAAGTATATTCAAAATTGTAACCATAAAATGAATAGCTATTCCTAATATACCCAGGAGATGAACAAGTCAATTCAACCAGACTTGTGTGGCATTTTTCACAAAAAATATAGACTCGAAAATACAAATATTACATTTCGAACTTCAGAAGGTTTTCAATCGTTAATTTAGTATAGTGAAAGTATGAAACACAAATCACATTCAAGTGATGTCGATGTAAACAAAACAAGAAGTGTATTAGGGTTTTATTATAGTATAGTCCGAATATTGTTTACATTCGCAATTTTCCAAACGTATTACAATACAATCTATACCGCTATACCTCACCTATACACAGATATATTGACTCCCATTTCCCAGAGGATTACAGGGGTGCCTTGTGCATGCAATATTCTGCTAAGCAGGGGCTCTTCTCTTTTATTCAGCTGTGATTGTCTGTGAACAGACATCATGGCACAATGGGATGTCAAGATCTGATATTTAATGAACCCTTCTCAACGGTACTGAAGGAGATTAAAAAAGAATCAGTGGTAAAATAATGATCGATGAAAGACTGGGCCAGAATCAGTCACATATCAGGCAAGACTATGACAAGCCGGTGGTGTTGGGTCAGAGTCAGTTGTATGCCAGACGTACGTGGTATAGTACAATAGTGAGGCAGAAGCGTCAATCACCTGACAAGAGCGCCTCTGATAGAGCTCAAAATGAGTTAGTCATATGCCAAGCAAACATTTTGGACTCTCAGGTAGGACTAAAGCAAAGTCACGCATAAACCTAGGGTCGGATAGCACATGAGAAGCATCAATCCCATGTTAGATGAACCTTTGACAGGCTGGTTTGTCTAAAGAAGAGTCGATCACACAGTTACATCTCTGACAGTTGGGTAGTAGGGGGACAGTCGGGTGCCATGAAGCTTCCACTTTTGACACTTTAGTGGGGGTGAGAGCCTTTGTGTAGTGTTGTGTAATATTCTCCTCCTTCCTCCTCTTGGCAACTCTGCCTACCCCTACTCTCTCACCCCCCACCTGACACCCCCCACACCCCTACCCCTTACTTTACCCACCCCTCCTTACTTTGTCCCCTGAGTCCTCCTGTCATTCTGTAAAAGTACTATTTGTAACAACTTACTGGTTCATTCAATTGGTTCTGTTTAGTGGAGTGGTGTGGCTCACTGGTTAGAGGTGGCAGACCCAGAAGCAGAGGACGGCCCGGGACCAGGCTTCAATTCCCGACGCGGCAGGGTCATGGACCAGGGTCAGCGGACTTGATAATTCTCGCCTCTGTGCCTACTCCAACTGGGGATCACACTCGGCAACTCTGGGCATTAGCTTGCCTCATCTCCACAATGCCCCCCACATATGCCGGGGATGCCTGGTTTCACCTTGGAGATACCCAGTAGGGACCATCTCACAGGGAAAGCTAGGACGTGTTCCCCAGCGGTCTACAGTGCGGAGATACCCCATGTGGGGTGATTCATGCGCTTTACAAGACATCATTACATTACATTATCCTATATGTACTCTTCTCTCTATGTACTCTTATTGGTTCCTTATATTTTTGTCTGACCGCCTGTATAATTTTTCCCATTTATTTGTGAAAGGTAAGGGACGATTTCGACCGAAAACCTTAAAGTATTGCCCCCCGGTAGCCGCCTCTCATACCACTCGAAATTATCAAACAAAGAAGCAGGCTCTGGAGACTGGAAGGCAGGAAACAGGAGTTTATTCCGACGGAGCAGAACACGTCAAATCAGACAACAGGGTATCTTCTCGAGGTTCTCTAAACACATCTCTGAGGCCTGGCCTCTTATACCAGGTTTATGGTCTTTATTACAGTTTATTACATGTGGCACATTTTGCAAATACTTTGAAGTACGGAAAGACATCCTCGGAATCCCCGCTTCGAGCCCGTTCCCACACACATTTACAGTAGAAGTCCCCACCCCGATCTCAGTAGGTGATGGATGTCGCGCAGCTGGACATTCCGCCGGTTCCCGGAATGTGTGCGGCTGATCGGATCTCATGGGGTGGGGGCTTTGATCAGTTGTAGATCCTTTGAAGAGAGAAGCTTCCTACTGTATGGGGGCAATAAATTGCATCCGCAGGGCCAGATGGTGGCCTGGGAGCGAGCAGGACAATTGGGCACAGAGGAAAGGGGGTTCGTCAAAGGATGTATGATCATGAAAGGGATGGAGGGAGGCGTTGGCTGGGTACGGGATGTGGCTCCGAGGCAGGGTCGCGCTGAAAGGGAGGTTTATGGCTCAAGTATGTGAGAGCAGGGGCTGTCTGCGTGCGGGGGGATGCTTGCGAGGTTAGAGGGAGAGAGAGAGAGACGCGCTGGCTATCGGCAGTGGGCAGAGAGGCCATGGCATTCAAAATGGCTGCTACTTACGCGCACATATGAGCCTGAAAAGGGACAAGATGGCGCTGATAATGTTGATGTCGCAAACTAGATTTTAATAGTCCTCCCTTTTCAACATATCTAGCCAGCTTGTCAATCTATATCTATCCCCATTATATTTCGGACTTCAACTTCATACATAGCTCTCATGCGTTCGGCTTCAAAGTCCAAAGTCTTGGGGCAGATACAGTTAGCGCAAAGTGAGCACAGGGGTGGGGGCATTGAACACCCAGGCAGAATCCACATATTACGACAATCAGTATTAATACGATCATAAACAACCTCCACCCCCAGTCCTTTACAGTACTCCAGAACCAACTCCCAAACGACCATTCTTCTTGTTCCTGATGAACTTCTGAGGAAAGTCTGTGGAGGTGTTCAATGGCTTTGTAAACTGAGGGTGAATTGTCCGGTATGTAGGTGCAGCAGCTGGACCCAATGATACGGCATGCTCCTCCGCGATCCGCTAGAACCACATCTAGAACAAGGCGGTTCTGAAGAGCCACCAGGCGGACCGCCTGGAGCTCGGCTGTATTGTTTGTGAGGATGCCAGCTGTAATGTTCATTGTCGTTTCAACTGCGTAGGTCAAATGTCGGATGGCACGGCTGTTCGCCATCGGACCCCAGAGTGGAACAAGTCCCTTCATTGCGTCCAGGAACTGTGCTCCGGTGGAGTCGGCTTGCTCAATGTCTTTTGCTCGTTTTTGTTGGTGATGGTTTGCTGGAGCCACATAGGTCAGAGGAAGGATGAAGGCAATGTAACAGGTACCCCCCCAGCCTTTGGGGAGCCAGGTGTAGGCTTTCGTACCACAAACAAAGTACATGTTCGGAGAGGTGACAAAAAAGGGTGGATCAGTTGAGTCCAAAGTTCTGGTGATGCGGCAGGCACTGTGGCCTACCAGCTGTGTCCCAAGGCCTTCGATGCATACAAGGCCCAAGACATTGACGACAGATAGGGCCACAGTCAGGGTGACAGCTGTTCGTTTCTGGAGGTAGGAGAAGGTGGGTCGGGCTGGGTTGTTGAACACCTGCATTTCAATCCGTTCTTTGGCAGGGATGTCCATATGAATAGAGTCGTTGGACGTCAGAGGGCAAAAGGGGGCAGCAGTTCTTCCTGTTTTGTTCTGCCAGACCCCATGATAGAAGTGTGCCATAGTTCTGCCGGAAGTGGCATTATCCCTGTAGCTTTCTTGCAAGAGGATCAGCCAAGCAAGGCAGGAGCCGTGAACAGAGAAAGGTGAAGGAATGAAGGGAATAGAATGTCCAGTGGCGTGGGGTAACAACCCACAGATCCAGCAGTTTGTGGCATTGGCGGCAAGGTTGTGCTGGTGCAGCAACTGCACGAAGGAGTTGTTCCAAAACTCCTTACGTCTTTCTTGGAGTTGAGGTGAAAGAGTGACCAGGTAGTGTTCTTTCATTGTGGTAGGCTGTGCAGTAGTTAGAAATGTCTTATGAGCTGGTGCGCTCTCTTCCACGATCCAGAGGGTGGTCATGAGGAGGAGGCAAAAGAGAAGGGCGATAAAAAGGGCAATAGTCTTTGAGCTGTGTATTTTGTCAGTGTTTGGGTTTCTGTAGTGGGTCTTCGGATATCCGGTTGCTTCCATCATCTTCGTGTCGGGGGCTTCCATCATCTTCATATCGGGCGCTTCCATCATCTTCAAGGGGCTCGGTAGCGGGCACAACCACAAACTTTGTTTGGCTTCTCTCCTGGCAGCCTTAGTAGTGTTAAGCCGCCGCTCTGAGAATTGTAACTTAGTCAGTGGTCTGCTTAGCCGAAGCTTCCTCCCTCCGTCGCAGGTTATACCCTTCTCTGGATGGCACAGTGGGATTGGGAAATTCTGCCAGTTCAAGTGTCTCTTTATCAGGGTAACAGCTCAGGGATGGTCGATCTTTGTTCAGGAGCTCTTCTTGGGTGGCCACGTCTTCGGTCGTCGTCAGGGTTGAGGAGATCTTCTTGCAGTGGTGCGCATGCAGCCAGTT
This sequence comes from Lissotriton vulgaris, assembly GCF_964263255.1. Taxonomy (NCBI): domain Eukaryota; kingdom Metazoa; phylum Chordata; class Amphibia; order Caudata; family Salamandridae; genus Lissotriton; species Lissotriton vulgaris. The sequence goes on from NC_141696.1 coordinate 1,279,629,858, forward strand.
CCGCTTCCTTGCTCCATCACTTCCACTCGAAGAGCTGTACGGGTGGTGATCAGGACTTGCCAGGGGCCCATCCACCGGGGTTCCAGACTCTTTGCACGCTGGAAGTTACGTATTAAAACGTAATCGCCGGGTTGGATGTCGTGTCCAGGGTCCCTGGAAGCATCAGGGATGGCATGCAGCACCTGTTGATGGATGACAGACAGTGTCTTAGTCAGATTGTACAAATAATCAGACATTAGGACATCCGTGACGTCGTGAATGGAAGTTGGTTTTGGTGCAGACCAAATACTCATAGGGCGGCCGAAAACGACCTCGTAAGGGGTCAAATGGTGTTTGGTGGGGGTGGAAAGCATTGATAGCAATGCCAGTGGGAGAGCGTCTGGCCATTTCAGTCCTGTGGTAGCCACTATCTTAGCTAGTTTGAGCTTCAGTGTGGCGTTATGTCGCTCAACTAGTCCAGCAGATTGGGGGTGGAAGACTGCGTGGAATTTTTTGTTTTACGCCCAACCCCTTTAAGATGAGTTGGATAACCTCGGCTACGAAGTGAGGGCCATTGTCACTCCACAAAATTCGACAAAGGCCGTAGCGAGGGAAGAATTCTTTTAGTAATACCTTTGCAGTGGCAATGGCAGTGTTGTCGCGAGTTGGATAGGCTTCCACCCACTTGCTAAATGCGCACACGACAACAAGTACATATTTCAGACCTTGGCATCTTTCTAGTTGGATGTAGTCCATCTGTAAGACTTCAAATGGATGATTGGGGACCCCAAACCCTCCCCGGGGTACTACAGTTCCTTTCCCAGGGTTGTGTTGCAGGCATATCAGACATTGTTGGACCAGACGTTTAGCTGAATCTGTAATCTTGTCATTGTGCCAAACTTTGGAGACAAGTTCGGCCATAGGGGTAGATCCTATGTGTGCAGGGGAGTGTGCCATGGTCAATATGGGGATCAGGTACGAGTTGGGTAGCAGCCATTTGTTCGTGTCTTTTGTTCGCCAGCAGCCTTCATCGTCTTTCAATCCCACCCGTGCCCATTCAGTCAATTCGTGTGGCGAGCTGGCCATCTGGATGTCCCTAATAGTTTCCCTAGCGTCCATCCATTTTTCTGATTGTGACCTGGTCACATACATGCGTGTCGTTGTCCTATTCTCGGCTGTGGTTCGGGAAGTGATGTCGGCCAGTGCATTCCCCTGCCCAATGATGTCTGTCACCTTTATGTGTGCCTGGCACTTGATTACTGCAAGTTGCTTGGGAAGGAGGACCGCTTCAGTCAGGGCGGAGACTAGATCTCCATGTAAGATGGGGGTGCCATGTGAGGTCAGGAATCCTCTCTCCTTCCACAGGAGCCCAAAATGATGAACCACCCCGAAGGCATACTGGCTGTCGGTGTAAATGTTTGCTGTGGTTCCTGCTGCTAGGATACATGCTCGTGTAAGGCAATCAGTTCTGCTGCCTGTGCAGAAGGTTGTGTGACGCGGGCGGTCTCTACTACAGTTCGGGCTGTGGTAACAGCATAAGCAGCTGAGGTGGTGCCGTCGGGGAGTTTGATGCAAGAGCCATCCACCCACAGCTCTCCGTAAGGGTCTGGGAAGGCGGTGTCTCGGAGGTCAACCCTACTCCTACTTTGTTCGTCCGTGACGGTCACACAGTCATGTATAGGGGACACATTGGGGGTCGTTCTCAGGTAGGGGCAACAGAGTGGCTGGATTCAGCGTGGTACATCTTTTCAATGTGATGTGGGGTGCAAGCAGAGTCAGTTCGTACCCAGTCAGTCGTGCACTAGTCAGATGTTGCGTCTTAGTCTGGTTCAGGAGAGTGTCGACCGCATGGGGTACTAACACCGCGAGGGAGTTGGAGAGCACGATCCCCTCACTTTGTCGGATAGAGACAGCAGCGGCAGCTACAGCTCGAAGGCAGGCAGGCAAAGCTCTGGCTACGGGGTCAAGAGTGGCAGAGAAGTAGGCACATGAGCGTTGCTTGGGGCCAATGGACTGAGTCAGGACAGGCAAAGCACAGCCCTCCCTTTCGTGAGTGTAGAGGGAGAAGGGCTTTGTGTAATCAGGGGTTCCTAGGACGGGGCTGAGCAGAGGGCATCTCGTAGTTCTTTGAAGGAGGATTGGCATTCAGGGGTCCAGGGGAGAGGGAAGGGGACATCTTTAGCCAGTAAGGAAAGCAGTGGTTTCACAATGAGGCTGAAATTTGGCAACCACTGTCGGCAGAAGGAGGTGAGGTCCAGCAGGGAGCGGACTTGTTTCTGGGTCTTAGGGACAGGGGTCTCTAGAATGGTCTGAATTCGATCGGGTGTAAGCTTTCTCCCGTCTTTGGACAAGAGGTGGCCTAGATAGGTGACCTGGGGTAAGCAGAATTGCAACTTCTTCTTGGAGACCTTGTGGCAATTTTCCGCGAGGAAGTGCAGGAGTTGGATGGTGGCTGTGACTGCAAGTGGAGTGGTGTCAGCCGCCAAAAGGATATCATCGACGTACTGTAGCAGCACCACTCCATCCGGTAACTGGACTGCGTCCAGTTGTCTCTTGAGGGCCTGGCAATAGATGCTGGGGCTTTCAGTGTAGCCTTGGGGTGCTCGACAAAATCTGTACGAGCGGGCTTTTAGGGTGAAGCCGAAGAGGTAGCGGCTGTCTGGGTGGATGGGGATAGAGAAGAAAGCGTTCTTGAGGTCGATGACAGTGAAGGTGGTGGCAGTGGAAGGAATCAGAGTCAGAATAGTGGTGATGTCTGAGACTACGGGGTACTGAGGTACAACTACTTTGTTAACCTCTCATAGATCGATAATGAAGCGGTACGCTTTCTCATCTCCCTCACCCTGCTTCTTTACAATGGGTAGGATAGGGCTGTTGCAAACATTGCTAACTACTTCCTCTACCACTCCTGCATCTATCAGGGACTGGATAATCTTTACCAATGCCTTCTCGCCCTCTGGCGATATCGGATATTGTGGAAGTTTAGGGAGTATTGCGTCTTGTCGAACAGTTATGTGCACCGGGTCGATCATCATGCGTCCTACGTCCGAGTCAGTCTTGGCCCACAGATATGGATGTAGAGTGTCAAGCAGGGACAAGTCAGTATCAGTGATGGAAAACATGCGTCGGGTGGGACAGAGTCTGAGCAGAGTTGGTTTATCGTACAAAAAGACTCGAACTCTGTCATGCGAACACCTAATAGTAGCTCGGAAATGCTTCAGTAAGTCAAGTCCCATAATGGCGTCAGGGGTGTTGGATGAGAGTAAAAACGTCTTGTCAGTGGTGTTGTTTTCTAAGTTAAAGGAGATCGGTGTGGACAAGCGATTAGTGGAGGGCGTTCCATCGAAACCTATTGATGTTACATGTGAGCCAGACAAGGGTGCCCTTGGAATCAGTTGTTTAGATAACGCACTACGTGTTGCGCCAGTGTCTACCAAAAATGGAGACTTCGTACCCAGGACCTTAGCGGTGACATAAGGACCTTGCTGGTCAACATAGAGCTCGACTGGATCCCTCCCTTGCCCTTGGCAGTCCTATGCGAAGTCGTGGGTGTCGTCGCAGTCAGACTGTTGGTACTGGTTCTGTCGGGGACGGTCAAATGTGTTCGGTCTGCCTGGCCTGTCGTTGTTGGTGTCGTTCGTGGACCCTCGTCCCTGTCCTCTGTTTCTAGGCCCACCCGCTACATCTCTTGTGTCCCTATTCTTGTTCATCTCTAACAGAACCGGACACTAGGATTTCCAATGGCCAAATTCCTTGCAAAATGCACACTGGTTCTCGTCGATGTCTTTACGTCCAGCATAGGGTGCGGGCGTACGGTCTTTAGGGGGTGGGTTTCTAGGAGCATTCGACTGGTAATTTCCCTTGTACTGCTCTCTTCCTAAGTTCTGTACTAGTATTGCTTATTGATTGTTTTTGGAGATATTCTCTGTCTGCAAACGGGGAAGAATAGAAATATTCTCTCTTCCTTTGCAGATAGTGAAGAATAGGTAATGCAGACTTTTGTCCCCCGTTGTAATCTGTTGTGCCTATTTTTCTCCCCACTGATTGATTGATTGTCCGAACATTTATTGTTCGACGTTGGTTCTTTGAGATATTCTCTGTTTGCAAATAACGTAGAATAGAAATATTCTGTCTAGTCTTTGCAAGTAGTGAAGGATAGGTAGTGCGGACCTTTGTCCCCCGTTGTAATCTGTCATGCCTATCTTCTCCCCACTGATTGCTAGTTGGTTCAGCCCGGACCGCTTATTACAGATGAACCATCCAGCTCCACTGGAAGGCACCCCTAATAAGGACATGTTCACCAAGTATGGACTAGTCGCCGTAGCCTATACTAAGCTTAACTTAAGAGGCCGGTTTGTGTAAAGCATTTAATACCACAAAAACAGTAAATAGGTAATAGATAGAATACAATAAAAATCCAACACTAATTTATGACAATAGATAATCTTCAAAACAACAGTCAAACTCAAAGAATCCAATGTAGGGAACCAGAGATATGATTTTTTTTAAAAGACTAAATTAAAAATTGCCATTCCAGCATTAAAAAGCTTAAAGAGCCACTGGTGGCTATCTGGTAGCACTAGACCAGAACAAAGGCAAAGTTTTAGGCAGACTACAATGTAGTGCCGGTCTGAAAGTATGAGCTCTAGGTCCTGGTCAAAAGTTTAACTTTGGGCTTAATCCTTTTCTTGGAGCAATTCTCTCGTCAATGGGCTCATTGGCAGGGCCTCAGGCTTGCTGGATCAGGCGATCGAATTGACGATGGGAGCCTGCTCCAGCTTGGTGGCTCAGGGAAAAGACAGGTGTCGAGTCCTTGGCATCAATGGCAAGGAAGGTCTCGAAGTAGTCATCGATGAATTCTCTCCCAATGGTTAGTGGGGTTTTTCTTGGATCTTTTCAACAGGCTCAACCAGCAAGGTCAATCTAATTGACGAGTTTACGTTGACAGCTTGAATCTCAACGTCGAGCAGCTTTCCTCCTGGGGCTTTTCTGCAAGACTTTGCAAAAAGTTTCCACATTTTGAGGTCTTGTAGTTTCTTGGTTCCTTTGGGGGAAAACAAGGTTCATAGACTGTATTCCATCTTAGGGGGCTTGTACTCAGTTTCCCACAATGCATCTGAACAGTCCATGAAACAAATCCAGTTGCCATTTGACAGCTGTGCTGATTCTCTCTTTGGCTTGGTAGGTGACTTCTTCAAACTATGTCATACCTGTTGCTGATTAAGAAGTCCACTCCTTTTCCTTTGAGCCAGGCACAGTCTTTTCTTTGTGAAGCCTTGTGAGTGCAGCAGAGGCAGTCCTTCATTTGTGAAGCCTTCTGTGGTGTAGTCCAGGGGTCAAGCAGGGCAGTTCTTCTTTTTCTATTGCAGCTCTTCCATATGTATCCTCCATTCAGGGCTGGCAGGAAAAGGGGACACCCTAACCAATAGGGGTGAAGCTACCTAGCTCTGCTATGACCACTTCCTGCAAAGTGTAGCATATTTTTGACCCTGAATGCACTATTCTCCCAAAAATCAAAATGGAGAAAATCTCTTTTTCAGTGGCGGCTGGTGGGACTTGTAAATGATGAGGCGTAAAAGTTATTGAAGAATGGCTTGTGGCGAGCGAGCCTGACAGTCACAAGGGGATTCTGGGGGTTCTCCTCCCGAGAACATTTTGAAAAAAGAGCTGGCAAATGGTGAATTTCAAGCATATTTGAGAAAGCAAGAAGGTTAATAAAGCAATTGTCATATTCTAGTTTTGGCATCAATAATGCTCACTAATATGACTGAAAATAATGTCTGTTACGACCTCACATGAAAGGTTCGGTTTTTGATCTAAAATAAACTTTTTATATGGATATTGCATGAAACAAACACAGCATTTCTCGGAAAAATGTCTATAATAGCCTCTCACACCACCTACATGTCAAATAAATTAAAGGAAAATCGTATTTAAAAAAGTTTGTTTAAGAATTCTTCTATGTCATCAGGGCAAGAATCCCAGCCAGGGCCGGACTGACTACTGGGCAGTTTGGAATGCTGCCAAGCTGCTGGCTGATTTAACTGCGGTGGGGGCTGATTTCGTTCATGGAGACCTGCGTGTGCTTCGAAATAATTAAAGCAAAACAAATTTTGTTTAGCACACACAGGTCTCCATGAACAAAATCAGCCCCCAGCTCAGCAGCATTCCAAACTTCCCGGTAGCCAGTCCGGCCCTGATCCCAGCAGAACAGAGTTGGCTCTATAAAGGGACCGATGAAATTCTGGGGACATGGGCCAGAGCTGAGCCCACTTTGTCAATGCCTTAAAACGTCTCTGACCAGGCCTGGTGTTTTTGTTTATGTCCTGATGCATGACTTGCATTTTATTTCTTGCATTTGGAAGCCCCTGTTTTCATCCAACCACTTTACGTAGGCTGCAAGCCGTTTTTAGGCCATAAACAAACCCTTCTGAGGGTCACCTCTTCTTTTTTCTTCCAAATGACTGTCACCTTCCTTTCCATCCTCTGCATGCATCTTTACTCTGAGCACAACTTCCCCTAATACACACTTATGTTTGCCTTAATCACAATTGACTTTCTACAAATTGTCCACAACCCACTTTAGTTAAAGATCTCACCTTTATTGGAAAGTGATACCCCTGCGACTTAACACTATCTACTCTGGCTTATAAACGCCACCAAACATTTGCATGAACTCGCATGCCCCCCTTAACCCGCTAACGATCACATCTAACTTCAGTTACTTTAATCTACCACAAAGAAACTGAAGTGCATGCATCAAATGGTTTGCCTGTTCGAGAGCACCAGACTAATCCCAATAACATTGGACTAATTTAGGAATGTTTACTGCTTCCCAAACACAACAAAAGGCTGTCAGAAACGGTAGGACTTTGGCTTACAAAATCATGCAGCCGTCTTAAAATATTGCCAACTGACTAAATATGCAAGGGCGAACACAGTAAGATTTAATTCAAACTACATTCTCGATGATGACAAAGTCCCTAAAAATCCCTTGGACGACTATCCTAGGGAAAGCTAAATCAGACCCCACTGCCTAGCGCGCGCTTGGAGAGGAGGCTTGTGGAATTTATGATTGGTGGAGCGTGAACAGTCAATGAATTTTTGCATGTGAGCAGGCAAAAAGGGAAGCATGCTGTTTTTTTAATGGTGGATTGGGAGGGAGGGGCACATTTTTCAAAAATTGTGTCTTTTGAGCAATAGTCAGTACTATTTCTGTGATAATTGTGCCAACCAGACAGTTATTTTAGGGATTCATCAAGTAAAACACATTCATTCAAGCAATCATTGACAATTTTTAAAATGAGTGAAATGGAAACGTCACCAAATTTTTCCACCAGCTGCTGCAGTTGGGACATTCTGTTAAAAGGCAGCAGCCACAGTAAGTGAGTGAACTTCAGGCCTCTGATGCATTCTATTACTTCAGTCTCCCCACAGGTGCAGCAGCTTACTATTTGTCAAGAAAGAGAAAGGGCTGCATAAATGTTTCGAATCAGTATTGCTCAAACAATCAAAAATTGCAAGGGGTCAGTCTGACAGGAACATGCCAAACCAATTAATGGAGCGAAAAAGCTAATAGAGGGAAAGGAAGAAGAGAGTGAATACGATTTCATGAGAGGAAAGTGGGAAAAGAAGAAGGGAGAGAGCAAGGGAGAGCATTTGAAACTTTTTTGCACTTGTTTTAAACCCTAGTTTTGCTGAGTTGCATGTTTGGAAGTGGTACGTGATTTCTGTAGATGTTCTTCCCATTTATGCCCCAAGGGGCCTATTTTTGAAGGGTTTGGATCGCATTGTACCACGCAACGTGGCACAAGCATGACACAAACCCTAAAAAGCAAGTTATCAAGTCCAGAAGGCCACATTGAGTGTCTCTGTGTGGCTTGATAAATCAGGAGTAAAGCAACCAGTGCAAATCGCTGCGTTGCGTGACTCTGCCCTGGGAAGGCATTTCATGAGAGTTGCGTGGGTGTTCTCAAGCAACTCCTATCATGGTTTTTGATGCATTCCTAGATTTACCATCACTGGTAAACCTGGGAATGCGCCAAAAAGATACGCCTTCCCAGGGGAGGCATAACGAGTAGAAATATCTTCATTTCTCCTCGTTACTTCCTCTTTCAATATAGAAGAATATGCCTCCGAGTGTTGTTTTTGTGTAGAAAGGTGCACAAAAACAATCCTGCATGCCATGCAGGCACATGCAAGGTTGCCTGCATTGGCACCAGGCAGCCCATTGTGCGCCAGTGCTTGCAAAAGGACAGGAATGCACAGTTTTGTAAAAAATACTCCTCATTCCTGCCCTTTCCCTGTATTGCTGCACAGCAAGATGACTTGCTGCGTTACTTTTTTATAAATAGGCCCCCAAATTCCTTTTAGTGTTGAAGCTGATATGAGGAATTCTGTTTTTGTTTGAGTTTCAGTTTCCTTTGGATCATCGAAACGGGTAATCTGCCACAACATTGATATGCCATGATACCATTAAATGCTATCAACCTCTCCAACTACAGCAAGCACTTGGACCTAGCCCATGAGTGACCACTTTAACATCTTCTGGCTCTTTAGCCATAGGCACTTTGCATCTTGGAACATGTAGTGTCAGATCCGAGTACTGACTAAAATATAAAGAATTTAAATATTAGGCGAGGACAGGTTGCAGATGTCACACTTGAAACTGGGCCACTCAGCAACAAGACTCTGTCCAAAGGTAAAAGTTGGGCTTGAGTATTTCCAACTTTACACTCTCTCAAGATATGTGCGTGAGAGGTAATCTGTATAATGTTCCTTCTTGAAAGGTTTAGGGTGTTAATTCACAGAGGGGCTTGGGAACAGAAACACTTTCATTCCAGTGCAGATAATAAACACATATACCACACAAAGCTCACAGCGGCCCTTTGATAGGCAGGCATTGGATTAACTGGTTATGACATTCCACAGATTAACCTACAAGTGCCTGGGAGCCATCCATCATCTAAAGTTATTTGTCATAGGCCAGGCCTGGTCGGATGGAGAATGCTTGCCTTTCCACCCTGTAGCACGTCCAACTACCTGTACTGCCTAAAACTCCTTGTCTCACTGAATGTTAGATATCACTGTTTTTTCCGACTAACACAGACTTCGAGTAAAAAACAAGCATTTACAATGCAATAGATCTCGGATTAATTAAATTTGAGCTATTGGCATTGCTAAATATTGCAACACCAATTGCAACAAAAGTCGATAAATTGTAGGCCAAAAAAGTTTGTATTTATTTTTGTAGCAATAGTGGCCTGCTGCGCTTTAGATGAATATGTTTACAAGTAAAGTGCGCCATACTGCTATTGCTACAATAGTTAATTGTGGACGCGTTAACAATTGATGTGCCTGGTCGAAGCGTGCACTGCCGGCTGGTGGTGTGTGTGCCTGGTGGAAGCGTGCACTGATGGCTGGTGATGTGTGTGCCTGGTGAAAGTGTGCACTGATGGCTGTTGGCGTGCATCTGATAAATGCGTGCACTGACGGCTGGTGGTGTGTGTGTGCTTGGTGAAAGCATGCACTGACGGCTGGTGGTGTTTGTGCCCGGTGAAAGCGTGCATTGATGACTGATGGTGTTTGTGCTTGGTAAAAGTGTGCACTGACGGTGTGGTTCTGTGTGTGGTTGTGTGTGGTTGTATGTGTGGTTGTATGTGTGGTTGTGTGTGGTTATGTGTGTGGTTGTGGTTGTGTGTGTGGTTGTGTGTGTAGTTGTGTGTGTGTTGTTGTGTGTGCTGTGTTTGTGTGTGTGGTTGTGTGTGCTGTGTTTGTGGTTGTGTGTGTGTGTGTATATGTGCATGTGTGTGTGCGTGCGAGTGTGTCTGTGTAGGTGTGTGTATGAGTATGTGCATGCACGTGTGTGCAGGTGTGTGTGTGTGCGTGAGTGTGTGTGTGTTTGTTCATGCTTGGGTGTATGTGTGTGGGTGTGCTGATGTGTGCATTTGTATGTGTGTGTGTGTGCGTGAGTATGTGTGTATTGTGTGCGATGCCGCAAGCTATCTCCTAACCAGCCTTCATCCCTTTGTAGGCCGGGCCAAGAATGAGCCATCATAAAAAAATCACAAAGGCTACGAACCCTTAAATCATTAAAAAGTACTCCGCTTGAGTTTACAAGGCAATAAAGCACACTCAATATGAAAAATGCTAGTGTTAGCCCCACGTTGTAAATGAGACACCACAAATAGCCATCCGTTTTCCTGCACTGTTGTATCTGCAGTTCTACCAACGTCAGTAATGCAGGTCCCCTGCTCTGGGGTCCCAAGAGTCGCTCCACAAGGAGAGATTTCACGCCACATAAACGAGTCTCCTCTGCAGTCCGCATCCGCTTTTGTGTGTGTGCATGCATGTGCAGGCACTTGCGTGCGTCTGTGCATTTGTGTATGTGTGCATGAGTGTGTGTGCAATTTGTGTGTGCATGTGTGCGTGCAAGTGTGTCTGTGTATGTGTGTGTATGAGTAAGTGCATGCATATGTGCGCACACGTGTGTGTGTGCGTGAGTGTGTGTGTTCATGCTTGGGTATATGTGTGTGGGTGTATGTGTGCGCATGTGTGCATTGTATGTGTTTGTGTGTGTGTGTGCATGAGTATGTGTGTATTGTGTGCGATGCCGCAAGCTATCTCCTAACCACACTTCATCCCTTTGTAGGCCGGGCCAAGAATGATCCATCACACACTGTTTTAACTGTTGCTCAGGAATGTGTAATCATAAAAAAAATCACAAAGGCTACAAACCCTTAAATCATTACAAAGTACTCCGCTTGAGTTTACAAGGCAATAAAGCACACTCAATATTAACCAGGGGCATCTTTGGCATTAGAAAAGATGCTATAGAGACATTTAGCACAAGTTTAAACGGCTGCTAATAAAACCTTTTTTCAACATTTCTGTTCTCACAAATGTGTTACGAGGGCATAATGGTGAAAAGAAGACACAAATAAGTGTATCTGTGTCTGTTGGGAGGGGGAAGTCTGATGGTGTATAACTGGGCATTTTTCGAAAAGAACAACAAAACTCCAGCGCAGGTCCTGTAAATGCAACCACGCAGAAACAAATGTGCACAATAGAAAAGTTGCAACAAGCAGCACGGAAAACGACCGCTATTGTAAAAAAAAAACGCCTGCGAGTGGGGGCGCGCCACTCCGAGGCATATGTCTTCAATTATCGTGCCCGTGTCTGGGCACGATAATTGAAGACATATGGGCTTTGGTGCGCGTAACAGACACCATGGCCATGTTGCGTGTTCTGTTAAAAAACAACATGCACGCAAAGCCCAATCAAAATGGACCATAGGAAAAGAACACGCACAAGCGTGTGGAATTTCCAGGTCCATTTTGAAAACCTGGAGAAAAAGACTCTGGATGCGCAAACACTGCTGCGCGGTGTATCGCTAAGCTGAGACCTAAAAACATGCAGTAATGATTCACCAACAGGGCTGCACTGACTGTAGGGTAATTTATTAACAGTACTCAGCTCACGGAAGCATTTACTGTTCCTTCTACTCTGCTCAATGCCAGTGAACCTAAATGCGTGGAATAAAAGTTGCACTAACAGTGAAAACATTATTCAAATGTAGCATAGAGCCAGTATTGCCTCGTAAACACTTAATCCAGAACACGGTAGGAGAACCGGGAGACCCTCAGGAGCACGCCAGGGATTCAACTCCATAAAATTTATCAACCGGATCAAATGTTGAAACATAATATGTACAAAATGAAGAATTTTACAGAACAGATAATTTTGTAAATAGCCTTGAAAAAGCCCTGGCGCAATTCGCCATAGGGGCGAAACACGTGTCGGCTGTTCACGCTTTTATCCACACTAATAAAGCAACTTTTCTACAAAACAAGGACTCCTTTGATTGCATTTAAATAATACAGGATTGAGCCTAAGGACACTACGATGTAATCTCTATTACACTCCTCATCCCCTTCAAATACTTAATCCAGAACAATAGCTAAAAACGCTCAAGTTAATTATGAATTGTGAAGTTGTTTTACCTGTCAAATATGTTTTTTTTTACACCGTGGCTGCGTGCCTGTGTCTCCAGACTCTGATTCTGCCTTTAGTTTATTTGAGCTGATCCCGGGGCCAAGGTCACTAACTGAGGTCAATCAGAACTGTACTAATGGAAAAATAGCAATGATCTCTCCATGACGATCTCACCTCGTATGCAGTGCCGTTACTGCCTTGTGGCAATGCGCACGAAGAGGGAACATAGAATATGCGCAGAAATCAAATGGCCAATCACTTGGGACCCCACCCTGTGATGAGTTGGGAAAGGGAGTGGTGACAATGCTCTCCACTCCCTGATTGACGTGGAGGCTTAGTGATAAAGGGCTTGCATTAGAAACGCCCGGGGCTCACTTTACCTCCACGTCAAATGGGGGTGGAGACTGTTTCTTGATGCTCAGTACAACATTTTCTAGCTATCGTGACAAGAATTTTAGATTCTATTAAGGACACGGAGGCGAGGATTATGCTTTTTCATTTCTTTACTGCACAAACAGCAGCCAATGAAAGTAAAACTACAATGGTACAAACAACATTTCCCATGAGGCTTTGAACCACGCCTCCAATAACAGTAACCAATCACAGTAGTCATAAGCATATAAGATATAGAGACACTAATCTGGCCTCCTCTTTCTTTGCGCGAACAGTCTTGTCATAATGAAACAGTCTTTAACTCTCAACGGAGAGAACAGTTCCTTAGGAATTTTCAACGGAGAAAAAGATCCAAAACCAGGAGGTATCCTCTTCCACCAGGAAGGTAGGGCAGCGCCATCCACCGAAGGCAATTAACTTTTGTTGGAGTCATTTCCTGAAACAGAAAAAGAAGGTTTGAGAAAAGAAACCCACGAACTACATTTCTCAGGGTGGGTACAAAGTTGTTAAACAACATCGTTTCCAAACAACTTTACAGTTATCAAACTGTCCCAACGGGTGGGATAATCCTTGCCTCCGTGTCCTTAATAGAATCTAAAATTCTTGTTGCGATAGCTAGAAAATGTTGTATTCTATGGCAGGACCGGAGGCTTCTGATTATGCTGGTTCAAAGCTCATCAATTAAGCCCATCAATCACAGCATCAGAAACATGAGGAATAGGTTTAAAGTAAAACACTTTAAACATTGAATCCGAAGACCAATCAGCTGCTTTTAGGATATCTTCCAATCGGGAACCCAATACATAGGCTTTAGAAGCATTTGCACCTCTAGCTGAGTGAGCACCATATGCAGATACATCAATGCCTGCCTCAGACATGATCCATCGAACCCATCTGGCTAAAGTAGCAGCAGCGACTGGCTTGAAGGGTTTTTGAACACTGATCAACAGCTGGCCTAAAGGATCAACCCTGTGAGCAATAGTACGTTCTTCATAACATTTGAGACATTGCAACACACACAATTTGCTGTTATGCGGAAAAGCAGAATACTCAACTGAACGTGACATGGTCTTAGTCCGTCGTGTGATAACAAAGGATACACCCTGAGGAGAAAACATCCTACCAGCTAAATCCAAAGCCCTAACATCTGAAACTCTGCAACATGAAATGAGGCACAATAGCATAGTGAGCCTGGCAGAGAGCTGTTTTAGCGACAAATCACCATTACTGGGCCAGGTTTCCAACAAATTAAGTACCTTTGAAACATCCCACATTGTGGAATACCTGGGCCGAGGAGGATTGGCCACACGCACACCTTTAAGCAACTTACAAACCAAGGGATGCATCCCTACAGGCTTACCCTCAATGTGGTCGTGACCAGCAGAAATTGCAGACCTGAAGTTATTAAAAGACCTGTAAGCCAGGCCAGAGGCGCACGTTCGAATAGAAAATTCAGTATTTCAGTTACATTTGATCCCACGGGATCCACTTGTTTTGAAAGGCACCAACCCACCCACTTCTTCCAAGATGCAGAGTATCGTTTCCGGGTGGAAGGAGCCCACGCTTGCTGCATAAAGCCGGAAGCTTCTCGTGAAAGGCCTGCAAGGCGTTCATGTCGCCTGAGAGCGTCCACACCATTAAAGTCAACTGGTTCTGCAGGATCAAGGGATGGCACGCCCCCACTGGGTCCTGCAGAAGCGTCGGGAAGACTGGGAGCCGGAAGGGGAGATCCACAGATAACTCCAACAGTGTGGGAAACCACGACTCAGTCGACCAGAACGGAGTCACCAACACTATTGTCATCCTCTGCCGGCGCACTAACGCCGCTACTCTCGGAATCATCGCAAACCGTGGAAACGCATAATTCCTCCGGTGCCCTCAATGGTGAAGGAACGCGTCCGTCCCCATTGCCATTGGGTCCGGTCTCCAGCTGTAGAATAGAGGAAGATGGGTGTTGAGGCGAGAGGCAAAAAGGTCTACCTGACAGGGGGCTCGCATAGTCATGATCTGAGAGAACAGCGATGGGTGAAGTCTCCAATCACTGAAGTCTCTGAGAAATCGGGAATTCCAATCCGCCACCTGATTGAATTTGCCCGGAAGGTATTCCACCACCACACAGATCTTGCGATCCAGGCAGAAGTGCCAGAATTCCTTCGCAATGTGGACTAGCATTCGGGACTTTGTTCCCCCCAATCTGTTGATGTATCTCACCACTGAGACATTGTCCATCCGAAGGAGTATACAGCAATTGCTCTTCAGTGGTGAGATAGACCTAATGGCAAAAGACCCTGCCAACAACTCTAGACAATTTATGTGTAAAGACAGTTCGTCTGCTGACCATCGTCCTCCTGTGGTATAATCCCCACAGCGAGCGCCCCAGCCCCATTGACTGGCGTCCGATTCGATGATTACATCCGGGGCTGCTCCGAAGATGGCCCGACCATTCCAGGCTGACATGTGCTCCAGCGACCACTGGAGTTCCTCCCGTGCCTCGGGGGAAAGAGGGATTAGGTGATCGTAATGAAACTTCCTTTGCAAGTAAAAGATTTTTAGCCTCTGCAGGGCCGGGTAATGCAAAGGGCCAGGAAAAATGGCTTGGATCGACGAGGCCAGAAGGCCCACAATCCTTGCCAGCACACGCAAGGAGATTTTCTCCTCGGCCAAAGTGGTTGTTATTTTCCTCTTGATTGACCTGATCTTGGGAAGGGGAAGAAGCAATTGAGCTGAAACAGAATCGATCATGAAACCCAGGAATTCCATCTGTTGATTCGGTATCATTACCGATTTCTTGGTATTGACCACGAATCCCAGATTCTCTAGTAAGGACGTCGTCCACCCTAAGTGAGAGAGGAGAAGGGACCGGTCCTGGGCCAGAAGGAGCATGTCGTCTAGGTAAATGATGAGACGCACTTCCATCGCTCGAAGGCGAGAGATCGCCGGTTTGAGAAGCTTGGTGAACACCCAAGGGGCTGAGGACAGTCCGAAGGGAAGCACTTTGTAGCGATACCAACGCCCTTTCCAAGGGAATTGCAAGTACTTCTGATGAGAGGGGCAGATGGGGACTGTCAGATATGCATCTTTTAAGTCTAATCTGACCATCCAATCGTTCTCCAACAGAAGGTCTCGCAAAAGATGGATGCCCTCCATCTTGAAGTGGCGAGATGTTACAAAGGGGTTGAAGTCTCTCAAATTTAACACAATGCGTTGACCGCCACCCTTCGTTTGAACTAGAAAGACGTTGCTGCAGAAGCCCTCTGGAATGAAGGGTCCTACTGCAACAGCCTCTTTTGTCAAAAGCTCTTCCAGTTCTGAGTCGATAAAACTCTGTTCGAGATGGGAAAAAAGGAGAGGCCGGGGAGGGAAGGGTTGCAGGGGACATTCCACTAACTCTATCTCGTAGCCCTGGACGGTCTGTAGGACCCAAGCATCTGCAGTGAGATTCGACCAATTCATTGCAAAATGACGCAACCTTCCCCCCAGAGGGAACAAAGGGCACATTTGACTTACCAGAGGATTGATTATTGAAGTTTTTGTAACCCCTGTTGACACCTCGATTATATCGGCCTCGGAAGCCGCGTGATCTGGATGGATAGAAACCGGCCTGGTCCGGTTCTTGTGTGTAGCCTCTGCCCCATCTAGGGGCATATCCTCTCTGAGGACTGGTATTCGAGTAGCGGCCGGTCGAGCGTCCTCTACCGCCCTGTTAGAGACCTGGTGCAACACTCTCTTCAAGGAGGCCTACGACTTATCAAGGGACGCAAAGGTATTAATGAACTTGGCAATGTCCTTTACAAAGTTGTCCCCAAACAACTGTCCTTCCGCCGAAGGACCCGGTTCAGATGAAGCCAGTTCAACCAGTTGAGGGTCAATCCGGAGCAAGACTGACTTGCGCCTTTCAGAGGCCAATGCACAGTTGGCGTTCCCCAACATACAGATGGCGCGTTGTGCCCAGCCCGCAAGGAATTCCGGATGGATGGCATCACCAGTCTCTTGAGCTTGAAGGGTAAGTTCTAGGATCTTGGCCAACGGCCCTGAAAAGTCAAGGACCTTATCTTGGCATGCTCTGAGCACGCAATCAATCCCTTTCTTGGGATCTTTTTTATATTTTTTGAGGAACGTGGTCATAGAGGTTCAATGTCGGGGGTAACGGCCACCTTGTGGGCCAGGTCGGAGTGGGGGCACTCAGATTTAAGGCGGGCTCTCACCTCTTTATCGAAGCCTTTACGGAGGTGAGTTTCCAGGTACTCAGCCACAGCCGGGGGGGAAGCCAATCAGAGGACCTGGGGTGCACAATGTCCGATGGGTCAAAGGAGAAGGGCGAAGGGGTGACAGCCGGGGAGGCATGTTTGCGTTTCTTTGAGCGCTTGTGAGGGGCAGCATCACAGGAATCAGTGTCTGTACCAGTGTCGGTGGTGGTATCTTTCAGGGGAGGGGGGAGAACGGGACGAAAGGGATTTGTCACCAGTGGAGGATTCCTTGGATTTATAAATCTTTTCATAGGACTGGGCGTGGGGCCAGGAGGGGTCAAAGGCCACTTTCTTAGGAGGGGGGGACGTGAGTGATCCTGTCCAGGAATGGGAAGTGGCTTACCAGGGACCAACATCTCCAATTTCTTGGATAGTGGAAGCAGGGCAGCGTAGAGAGCTTTTTCAAGCTTAGCGTCCAGCTTCTTGTCAATGATATCCTCCATAGACTCCTCCTCGTAATACTCATCATTGCCCTGGTAATCGCACGCAGCACCCTCCTCTTCGCAGTACTCAGTATCTGCCATCTTCACCAGAGATTGTAAATCTCACTCCAAATCCCCAGAGGGAAGCAGAATTGCCAGCCCAAGAAAGGGCGTCAAACAGGGGAAGTGCCAGGCGCAGGAGCCGTAAATACCAAGGATAAAATAGCATAAAGTCCAAATCTAGGACTAATGGAGGGAGAGAGACCCCTAATCAGGAGTGAAAAAGGGTTTCCAAAAATTTTACCCTGCTTCCTCTGTCACTGGGAAGCTAGGGGTTAACGCATCAGACCTCCGATAATTAGATTGGTGAAAAACGCTGCCCTTTTAGGTCAAAATACGGCCCTCGGCTCCTGGCCAACCTGCGTGTAGTCCCCTTTCAGCCGGGGCTAAAGCATCATACTCAGGCACAAGCGAGGCTGCGCGTGCGCGAGCCCCTGCAGACGCACGCCGGGCCTCGGCCGGGCTCCTGCGTGCGTCCTCTTCCCTGAGGGGGGGGCCAAGTCCCTCCAAATCGTGACCGCGATTGAGCAGCGGCAGGCGCCGCGGGCAGCGAGAAAAGGGAAAGGGTAAGCCTACCAGCGCAACACGCGCTCTTCCGAAAAACTAGCGGGACATGGAGCACCGCTCCGAGATCGGAGGGGAGGGAGGAACTAGCGGGACACGGAGCACCGCTCCGAGATAGGTTGGGAGGGAGGGGGAAGGGGAGAGGAACGGGTCGGGCAACACCGCACCGGGGACTCGGGAAAGGGAAGCCGAAGCGGCATGAGCACTCGGCAAGCAGGGCGCCACAGCGCGGTAAAAATTAAGCATTCAAATGCATAGTCAAGCACAAGCACATATAACGCGATGAATATCAATCATGAATAGTAAATAAAGCATACGCCAGAGGCGAAAAAAAAAACCACTTTCAGTGAAAACAAGCACATAAGAATAGGGAGCACTTATCTGGGCTGCGGAACAGCAAAGAAAGAGGAGGCCAGATTAGTGTCTCTATATCTTATATGCTTATGACTACTGTGATTGGTTACTGTTATTGGAGGCGTGGTTCAAAGCCTCATGGGAAATGTTGTTTTTACCATTGTAGTTTTACTTTCATTGGCTGCTGTTTGCGCAGTAAAGAAATGAGAAAGCATAATCAGAAGCCTCCGGTCCTGCCATAGAATCTTTGCCGAGCTGATGACATCACAGGGCTGTTAGGTTTTCAGCCGGCAAAGACGAAGGGCAAAGCAAAATCCTTGTGAGTCACGTGACGTGCTGCACACTAGTCAGTGTGTGTTATCAGTAAACAACATTGCAGTGACACTGAGTGGTGCAGACACTGCCTCTTACAAGCCAGTGTGAGTATTATTTTAATTAAAAAGATTTGTAAATTTATTTCTTAATTTTGTCAGATTTGGCATTGCTTATTTGGCATTAATTGCTGTAAATGTAACGGGGTAGAGCCAACCCAAAGGTGTGGCTAAGAGCTGACAACAATCCCTTTCCATCCCCTCTCCTAAACTAATGAGGGGCTCCCATCTGGCTGGGGATCAAGGAAGTGTGGAATGGCCTGGATCCTATGACATCTGTTCTGCCTTTGAAGTCCAGCTTATCTTCCAGCCCCCTTCCTCTCCCTGGCTTCTCGGGGAAGCAAATCTCCTCCCACCAAAATGGCTAGATTTTTTCAGTCCAGACCTCTTCACACTTACTCAGGGAGCATCTTAGCTCAGGGCTATCAAAGACTGACCAATCAGAAGAGGCTGTATTAGGTAACTTCATGATAGTAAAAAGTATATTTACAAGCCCCTATTGCGACCACATCAATTTTCTTGGCGCTGTGGTGTCGGTAGCAGCTCTGCCTTATTCACAAGGCGGCGTTAAGCCACTTAACGTGGCTTAACACCACCTTGTGAATAAGGCACCCTTTTATGCTATAGAATATTTTATTTGCGCAATTAATTAAAATCATTGCAATTTGTACAGAAACAAGTAAAAAAAACACTTTCCAAGTTCTATTAAAAAGTGAAATTCATTGAAGCAAAGGGGCTCATAGCTGGCAAGGCAAGGATTCTTGGCGGGCGTCTACTGGTAACACGTAATTGATCCTAAACGTACATTTTACAAAACGGGCGGCCATCTGAGCTGAGGCACCCTCATACACTCCTCTAGAAATTCTTGACATGCCCGTACATACAGATGCACAAGATGTGGATTACATTTTCTTCACGGTTGTTACAAAAATGACACTGTGTGGGCACATCTTCCTTGTACCTCCGGCCATACTTGTACGCCATCAGCGGGATTAGGCCAAAACGTAATCTCATTATGTGATGTTTTCACATGTGGTTTCATGGATGATGACAAGTAGTATGGTAGGGTTTTAGGGGCATAGAGTTTTAACGCCCAACTGCCATGGGAGAGATTTTTCACGGCTAGCGCATCATGTTCCAGTGGCAAGATCTTTACTTGTTTGGTCAGGACTTTTGCAATCGACCCTATGGGCAGCAAGCTTACCCATCTATCCTGAGCCTCTAGTGCGTTCAGGCAGGATGTTAAAAATTGGCTCCAGGAAGTACTAAGATTGTTTAACAGAGACCAACTCTTTGGGGCAGCGTCACAAGCCGTTTTGGTTTTTAAACAATAGGCGATAAATCTTGCTTTTATAACCCAGTGTTGAGATGACAAGGAGAACTCCATAAGAATTTGGCCGTGAGAGGTCGAGTTAGGTAGGTGGAACACTCTAAGAAAACAGGCTGACTGCACTTTATCTAGCAAGGTGAACATTTTGTCTTTAAAGGTTGTGGCGCCAAAGGATATTGTCGGTAAAGGTTTGGCACCTATCACTCTGATTAGCAGCGACAGATCTGGAGAAGGAAGGGCTTTCTTGGTTCTTATGAACGCCCCCTTCAGGCTGCGGGCCACACCCTGCGTTGCAGTGATATGCTGCGCTGGTCTCCTTCTGTAATACATCCAGACACTCAGATATTCGTAGGAAGTCACTATCTCTATTGACTTCCCTTCAATGTACCAAGAGCGCTTTCTAGCTTGTGAGCGCAAGACTATCATCACCTTAGTTTTGGTGATGTTGATCTCCAAAGTGTTTGTTTTGCAATACAGAGCCAGAGAAATCGAAGAGTCTTTGAAGGCCCACATGGGTTTGATCGAGAAGGATCGAAGTTCAGCGGCGTATTGCATTGATGGGATTTTAGAGGATTCGATTCGAGGTGGAAATGCTCCGGAGAGGGTCAGCCACTCGGGCAGGTCTGCTAGATACAGATTGAAGAGTAGAGACCCAATATGCATCTCTGCTTTAAGCCTGTATTGGTCATGATTGTATTGGTGATTGACCATCTCGAGGAAACTCTTATTTTTACCCAGGGGCCAGTGTATATGTATAGGGCTATGAAAGCGTTCAGTCGGGGCTGGGGGATGTCCCATTTTGTTAATTTTTCCCAAAGTTTGGGGTGAACAACGCTGTAAAAGGCTTTTCGGAAATCAAGGAATCCCAAATAAGGCGATTTTTCATTGGTGGCGAGCATACTCTCAATCATGTAAGCTCAGCAGATCAAATTATCTTTGATGTGACAGCCCTTTTGGAAGCCGGTTTGAGTGAAGGGTATTAATTTGCGGTCTTCCACCCAGGTAGTCAGCTCTTGTAGTAGAACACTTGCATATGCCTTCCCTTCCACATCAAGGAGGGCAATCCTCCTGTAATTGCGGGATAGGACAGCGGACCTTTTTTGTGGATGGGGATGAGAAGAGATCCTCGCCAGGAGTCCAGAATGGGCCCACCCATTCTACTTGCCTCAAATAAGGTGGCCAGCAAAACGGCCCACCTCTGAGTGGGTGCTTTGTATATGTGTGTTGGTATGCCAATTGGACCTGGTGCCCCCCCAGGGCACCTTTCCTTTATTCTAAGTGCAACTTGGTTTGGAGTTATCTTAATAGTGGACGCCAATCTGAGGTGGGAGTTAGTATGGTTAGGATTGAAGAGACTGGGCCAGTTGGTTCTGGCTGGCTCTACATAGAGTGCTTCAATGTAGGCCTCCCATTCAGCAGGAGAGATGTTTGTTACAGTGGGGAGTTGGGCAGTCCTAACACCCTTATTTACCCAGCTCCAGAATCTTATTTTATAATTTCGTGGGCGGTTGCCCAATGATGTTCTCCTTTCATTCTCTGAAATGTGAACCTTGCCTTCCTATATTCCTTGCGAGTGATTGATATTTTATCTCACAAGGATTTATAATCACTGTTATTTAATTTGTGCCTAATGCTCATTGTAAATTGCTTGTGCTCAGAGAGGCAGGGTGTACTTAGCGTGAAAGGGGTGGGTAATGGGTGTTGTGGTTGGCGTTCAACCACAACAATCATTGATTTTGACGCTGCCCCATATTTACAAGGATTGAGTAAATATGGGGCAGCACCAACATTAAGATCAGGGAAATCTGGTCTTACCCTGTTGCAACTAGGAGAACATTGTAATTTCTCCTCATTTTCCTGTTTCCATGTGTGCTGTGATGTGCTGTACAGATAGAAATAGCAAAAGGGCCATTGATTATTTATGTGCAGGAAGGTGTTCCTTCCTGCACATAAGCAATGATTTAAAAAAATTATTTTGC
The DNA here is from genome assembly GCF_964263255.1 of Lissotriton vulgaris. Taxonomy (NCBI): domain Eukaryota; kingdom Metazoa; phylum Chordata; class Amphibia; order Caudata; family Salamandridae; genus Lissotriton; species Lissotriton vulgaris. The sequence goes on from NC_141696.1 coordinate 1,279,651,551, forward strand.
AACTTCTATGTGTGCTGCATTAAGCAGCACACATAGACATAGAAGTTTCAAAACACCATTTCAGATGGTTTGTGTGCAGGAAGGGAACCTTGCTGCACATAAACAATCATTTATTTATTTATTTATTTATTTTAGGCGATTTTTAAAGCGCTGCAATTACCCGTAGGTGTCTCGGCGCTAGCAGCTAAAGGATAACTAACCAGATAATAAACAGTGAAACAGTGGATAAAGTGATCTACAAGGATGTCATTGAGAAAACAGCCAAGTCTTTAGCTGCTTTCTGAAGACAATCAAAGATGGACTGATCTTTATATTAAGGGGAAGAGAGTTCCACAATTTCGCCGCTGCTATGGTGAAACGTCTGTCTCCCCAGGTCACTTTTTTTGTTCTGGGAATCTGAAGCATGTGAGCCGTGTTGGAGCGCAACGTTCTAGGGGTTGCCAGGGGTTTAAAGGAACTTCTCAGAAATCTGGGTCCCATGTTATTTATTGCCTTGTAGACAATACAGAGGGTCTTGAACTTCGTACGACTTCTGACTGGGAGCCAGTGCAGTTGGTCGAGATGTCCAGAGACAGAACTGTATTTGGGAATGCCCAGTAGGATTCTGGCAGAGGCATTTTGTATTAGTTGCAATTTGGAGATAACCTTTTTTTGAGCATTGAGGAAAAGGGAGTTGCAGTAATCGATGCGAGAAAACACCAGTGTGGATATGAGTGTTTTTCCCATAGCTATGGGAAGATACGGTAGTAGTTTCTTTATCTTCCTTAAGATGTTAAAGGAAGATGACACTACCGAATTCGCATGATGATGGAAAAGGAGCTTGTTGTCGAATATCACTCCCAGATTTCTAACTTTACTGACAGGTTGTGGTGGGGTTCCTAATTCCTCAGGCCACCACGAAGGGGACCACTCAGGTTGAATGTTTCCAAAGAGCATAACTTCTGTCTTAGCTGAGTTGAGTTTTAAACAGTTGGAAGCCATCCAACTGCTAATGGCCCTCATACCGTTCTTGAAATTTGCTGCGACCGTGGGTCCATCTTTGTGAATAGACAGCACCAGCTGAGTATCATCAGCGTATGTTGTCAAATTGATGTTGTGCTCCTTTATTACCCTCGCTAAGTCCGCTGAGTTCCCCTCAACGCAGGCACCCTTGCACTATGGTGCAAGGGTGCCTACGTTGGTGCTAGGTAGCTAAATTAGCACCAGCGCGGGGGAAACGCAAGACTGCCATGTGTTCTTGTAAATACAGTGCAGCCCTGTGTTTCAGAAGTGGCGGAGCGCCTCGCTAAGCTAAGAAAAGAAGGCTAGCACAGCGCTCCGCCACTTCCTTGTAAATATGCCCCTAAGTTCTAAAACCACTTTCTTATAACAGTTACATTAAATGCAACTTCAGCACGTTGTTAGATTTAATACACCCATTAATTTAATTCTTTGAATTGTATTGCTAGCTAGCTCCAATGCAAAGATAGACTTTATTAAATTGAATAAAGCCTTCCTCATATGAGCCTACAAAGCTAGCAGCACTACAATATGGAAAACGACTTTGGCTGTTTTCTTTACCAAGTCATATAAAATATCTTTTATATTGTCCCATCTTTTTGTATAACAGTAGGGGGCTTATACTTAATAAAAAGGTAGTTTAGGGCTGTGGAAGTACTTTCAATTCTACAGGTTGAATTTGGACACAGGGCAGGCCTGGCTTTAAAATGACACCAGACACCACAGCAGTCCACTGGGGTCTCTAAACCTAAAGGCCCTACCATTAACTAGGGACTTACAGGTAGGTTTTATTTGCCAATTATAATTATACCAATTACCTAATACCTTGAGAGGACAGGGTACTGGCCCTGGGCCTGGTTAGCAGAGCCCATGGCACTTTCAGAGTCAGTAACCACCAGCATCAGTCAAAAGAAATTGGGGCAATAAGGGCAAAAACAAGGACTTTCCTACAGCTGCCACCATCATGCGCCTGTTGCTTAACTCATGGGGAAGGCGGTAGCCTTCCACCACTTTTAGGGTAGCGCTTTGGGTGACCTTCTCAGTCCAACAAGACCACAATGTGATCGGCCTGTGTCATGGTGCACACACATCATCTGCGTTTGCCTACAAAACAGATAAGCATTAGGGATCCAGACAACAGTACAGTCAGCACTCAGTGTAGGAGATCATGTCTCTCATGTCTCTTATTATGCAGAGAACTTTTCAGTCCCAACAAATGTACTACTGCCCAAAAAAACATTAATACAATTAGCACCACATATGGCCAGCCATTAACACTGCAACACCCTCCCATGGAAAATAATGGAGCTATGGACTGAAAATAAAACCACATAGGAAATAATATAAAATTAATTACTTAGAATAGTTAATAATATAAATAGTTATAATTTTGTGTTACAAACAAATCTAAGAATAACACATATTTAATACTGAATGATAAAAGAATTTCATAACCATTTTTTCCCTAAAAATGTACAAAACATTTTTTGAGACTCATGCAGAGGATTGTTCTGTCGCAACCGAGGGCAATGTTAATGCAACTGTATTTTTTTATGATGTGTTGTGGTCATTTATGGCTCCAGACCTTAAAGAATCCATTTGTGTTTTGTACCCACAGCTTGCAAAGACCTATGGAAATACAATCACTGTGTGGGTGGGCCACACCCCTATAGTTGTAATGAATGGATATGAAGCTGTGAGAGACATGCTGGTATCCAAGTCTGAGGACACGTCAGGACGGCCCCGGACACCTTTTATACTGAAATATGGGCAAGAAAGAGGTACATTCCTCAGTACACTGATAACAAAGTTCTATTGTATGGAGTACCACCAGACTATGTATCCCTTCTATGTCCATACCAGTCGCTATATCCTTAATTATTTGCTAATCCCAATACCTGTTTTTGTTCACACCGTGATTAAGCAGATGTTCCAATTGTGTGAGTTTTTGCCAATGTTGCTAGCAGCACAATGTATGTGAATGTATCGATTTTTGAATTTATTTATTTTTCTTAAAGCCAACACACCATTGACTTGCAAAAATAAATAGGTACGCGCACACAAGCATTGCGCTCCAGTGTCCTTGATAGCACTAAACGGATGGATGTCATTACTACACGGTGTTTACACCGCGCTACCATTACAACGCAGGTATCACAACGCAAGTCGTTACAATAACTTGCGCTGTAGGTGCTGGACTTAGGAATAGTACAATTTACTATTCCAACTCCAGCCTACGCAACAGTAGGGAAGGTGTTGGAATAGTAAATCTACTATTCCTTAGTCTTAAGCGCCATCCAGCGCAAGTCATTGTAACGACTTGCATTGTGATACCTGCATTGTAATGGAAGCGCGGTGTAAACACCGCGTCGTAATGGATGTTCCCCGCACTAAACTGTCTACTCCAAGACCGCGGCTGACTACAATTTGAGCCTCTTGACCACTGTGCCATTATTCCGCTTGGTGAACTTATCTTCACTTTTCTTCCTAGCAACCTCCTGTATTTTACACACTTCTAACCTTTCTCACGCTCCCTTGAACGTATCCAGACTGTATTTGCATTCCTGCTTCACTACAATTGCACTTTCCTTGGCTTCATTTAGCACTCTTTCCTAGCTGCACTGACATCATAGTACCAGCATGACTTTGCTAGCCCTCTTCATCTAATCAGACTGGACTGACCTTCATGATCTCTTGTTGGTCATGATCGGGATTTTGCAGTGGCGGTCACTCAACGTTGAAGGAGCAACATCTGCACTTGTAAACGCTGGGTAACAAAGTTCTCAAAGATTTTGGATTATGAGGCAACAACCTTCCAAATGCAACATCTTGAGAACCACCGGGCAGCGTTTGGTTGTTTCAGCGGTTCTGAGTTCAGCACGACCAACTTCAAGCAAAATGTCATGACCCCTGACAAGATCATGCCACCTTCAGGCTTCCACTATCTACTCTAGGGATGATTAGAAGGTTTTATTATATTTCTCTTTTTACACACTCCTCCTCCAACCAAGGCTATAGGACTAGTTAACATCATTCAAGTTTGCACCGCTCTCTGTTTCCAAAGGCTCGGGTCTCTAACAAGATGATGTGTCAGCTTGTTGGACAGTGGTCATGTTTGTACCTTGGTTGTGTCACCAAATTCAATAAAAATTGGTTAGTAAAAGAAAGTACAGATGATGGAGTTTCGTTCCTCCTCAGTATGCCCACGTCATCCTGTGCAAGGAACCTCACTTTAACTAACCATGTGGCTTGGGTCATTGATCATCCTAATTGCCATTGCAACCAGGTTTCCATGTAGTGGTAAAATTCTACATTTAATATCATTCCTGATGAACAAACCTAGTTAAATACTTATGTCGTGAGTAACCTTAACTATTTCAAAAGGTCACTGTCTTGCTTTCTCTTCAGAACACCTGAGCAAGACTTAAAAACATAAGGATACAATGTGAGTACTCTTCAAAATAGGACTCTACACCCCTTTAGAATACCAAGGTACAATATAAACAGAGCTCAACACTCATTTGCCAAGTAAAGGGAAATATGTATTGCAGCAAGGTCTCAGTTAGCAAATAGCAATAAAGCACATGTAAAATAAATGCATATAATGAATGTATACACACAAGAATAAATGCATAGAAAACTAACTATGTACACAGGAATAAATGCATAGAAAGATAACTGCATGTACACAGGAATGAGTCATTAAAACTTGGAATACATCACCAGCTTTAGAATCATGTCTGCCATCACGGCTGGGAACCCTGTTACAGTCTGAAGCAGGGAGAAATCCAAAAGGGCACAAGAGCCCTGGGCAGTGTGTCCACTGTGCAGGAGAGTTCCTGTCAAAGTGCCAAGAGGCCTCTGCCTTTATACTCTTCCTAACGCAAAGAGAGGCTTCTAGAAGCTCCCCCTTTCTTCATCTGCTCTGCAGGTGCAGGCTGCACGCTCTGCATCGAGGTCATGCAATAAAGCTGGCCAGGCTCCGATGAGAACTGAGGCAGATTTCTTCACTTTCTCATCTTTGGGCTGTGCAGACCACACTGTCTGTTCTAGCAGCTTATCTCTCCCAACCGGTGAAGTGAAAAATATAATACTTTCTTTGTGTGTGAAAGTAACCTGAGCCTGCCTGCCCTTACAGCTGGGTCAGGCAGAAACAAGATGAAACCTGCTCACAAATTGCTGTTAAAATAAAATTGAGTCAATGGTCAATGCATGTTCTCACAATATAGAATTGCCAGTAGCATTACAGTCACTGTGAGGCTCTTCCCTACTAGATAACTTTTTTACAATGACACAATTCAACCTCTCCGGGATAGACTCATGGCTAGGTCTTCCTACCATCAACAATCTTAGCTGGCCTGTGGCAAAGTCAGAAACACACATACATTACTAATATATGGATCTAGAGCTCTGGATGGCATGGCAACTTCTTATCTTTCACAGCTCCTTGCAACGTCAAACTTTTAGACAATCAAAATATATAACCAGCACAACAATTGTCTTTTGAAAATTCAAGATTGTGCCCCTTCCAATTGTATTTCTTGAATCAGCACAATTCAAGGCCCACAATACCTGAATTCATGAGGGGCTTTAAAACCCACCTCAAAAGCTAGGGTAACAGTAAAATCATTACCTGAAAAGGAAATTACCTACCTCCAATCCCTACTGCATTTCTCTGGCATTCAAGGAAATACATAAAACTGTGTCATTATGTAAATATTTGTATATATGTGTGAAATAATAGCTCTGTAAACGTCCTCATTACTGCCCAGTTTATATAGAGTAGGGGTGTGCAGGGTAGTACAATCGCTCACGATTCTTTCACATTTTAAAGCTTCACACTTTACAAGGCTAGAAAAAATATAAAGAAAAGGACTGGATCAGTGGTTGATCAATGAATCGGGATGCATTCTTCCCACCACAATAGGGAATTATGGTCTACAACGGGCAATGTGTTGACTGCCGCTGATTGGTAACCATTCACTGTATTCTAATTTAAATCCACTTTGGTGAGGTCCATAAACTCTGCCTTTGACCCCTGGCCCCAACCCAGAAAGGCCTGTCTGCTAGACCTAAATTGCTCCAGCCAAGTATCCAGCAATATCCCTCACCCTGGCCTTTTGACCCCATGCCACCTGGATTTCCCAACACCACTTACCCATTGATAATGGAAGGACTTCAGACTACAACAGTCGCATGCTCCAGCACGCCCTGCTATCGGGTACCAATAAACAGCAATCAGGTTCAGCACCACAGGGGAAGCACTCCCTAGAATACCATCTTTCAGCAGACGAATATTAGTGAATGTTCACTGTTGAAAAGTATTTGCAATAAGGTATTGTAACTTTCGTGGTCACTTTTTGATTATTACACAAATAACTAATAATGCTGAATTATCGTTTTCATCTGTTAACTTCCATCCCTTGAAAATAAAAAAAGAATGGGACGGCTTACACTCAATGTAGAACGCAGCGTGACACCTTTTCCTAGAGATATGGAGATGATGAATGCAATAATGGCAGCTATTTGGCTTGTTCCGGGTAATTACTGAATTTTCTCTCATATTTACCAGGTGGTCGGCTAAATAGTAGAGATTATGTACTATTAGGCCAGTGGCTCTCCTACAGAAAATTAGACAAAGGAGCAAACACAAGGAGATGATGGACGGAGTGATGAAACTTTTTAGACACTCACCCCCAGTCACAGATCTGGGTTTAATCCACCATCGTACAAAGGAGCATCATCAGTTTTGCCAAAAGTTGTTTCTGTGAAAGGTCTGGGATAGGTCTGAATTGACCGACCATCTCTGCAAGAATGTTAGAACAACGTTCATATCCCAGAAGTAGGTGTATTGCAGACGGGGAGGACTAGAAAAACAGAAAACTCTCATGACTCCACTTACCAGAGAATTGTCCCCTATTGTTTTCCCGTCAATCAATGTGTGTTCTGCAGCTATCGCAAATCAATAGTTGTTCCCCGAGGAATAGGCTAGCCCAGAAGAAACAAGTTTGGCTGCGAAATTGATGATAAAGGCAATGGAGGCACCCAAGCGATACAGACTCCATTTATTGCATCAACCCAGCCATCTCCACCATATTGAGGCATATGGTTTGTGAGCGTACTTGGACCAAGAACAGAAACTGAAAGATTCTGACTGTTCTGAAAGGCCTCACAAGGTCCAGCAGCTCCTGAAATGCACCAGACCATGAGATATAGACAGCCTTGCTTCATCAACGATGTCGTAGGCCTGTGGGATCTAGAAGGTGATCCTGAAGACAGGAAAGCTGGTTAGGAAAGTAGCACGACATCTCCAGGAGGACACGAACCATGGCTGAGAACTCCGCATGTTATCCAAACGGTCAACAAAGGATCAGTTCTGGCTTCTAGTTGTGAGTTTAGGTTGAAACTCTGGAACTCAGAAGGAGAGGAGAGAAGGTATAATGGAGTGGAAAGGCATCTACAGCAAGGGCCATTGGATCTGGTCTCCAGGAGAAAAGCTTCTGTAGTTGAGTGGACAGACAAGATGCAAATGGGTCCGTATTGCTCCTACCCCATTGATCCTGAAGTAGTTAAAAGATGGTTGGATGCAATTTCCACTCGCTGTAATCTCAGAGATGCTGCAAGTTCCAACTGGCCACTGTATTGTCACGGCCCGGGAGATCCCCTGCTGATACTAAGATGCAGTTGATCCAGCGCTCTGATTGAAAAATTGTCTCATAAACACTACTTATCACCTCAATACTTACCATTAATCATGAAACACATATAAAAGCCCATAATACCAATGAGACAATTTTTGAGCAACTGAATCAGGTGGTATGATTAATTAAACTATTCGCATATTATTTACAATATTGTATACAACTGCAGTTTATCTATCTTTACCCTGGTTTTAAACATTTATTATTTATTAATCAGACCTCTAAGGCGATTGGATCAACTGATGGAAACTAGATCATGAACAAACCAGACCAGCTTGTCGCTTCAAATCTTATTTTATTAATTTTATTTTTCATAAAGAAAAAGCATTTACATGTTAGAATCTTTATTTTATAAGCAATTTAAGAAAGCAGCATTTTATTAAGGAAATGAATTAAACTGACATTTTCAAAGCAAGCTCAGAAAAACGAAGTATTAGCAAAATACCAGTTTCCATTCCCTAACACTATTTCCCTGACTATTTCTCACTTCACCTAAAAGGAAAAATCATTTAAAAGTCTGCTGTCCTTACATGCGCCAAAGGTCCAACAGCATGTTACGTCACTCAGGAATCGGAAAGTAAGAGTTTTTTCCCTGCTCATAGTGTCAGACTTTATACCTTTCTCTCTAGCTAAACTTTCTACATTTTGCATTCTTTTAAGTAAATCCGAGCTTTTCATTGGCTGTCCTGTGTCAGTCCATGATAAAATTTGTTAAGTCATCTCCGACTCTTCAAATAAGCCCTATTGTCTTTCATTTCCACATCTTTCAACTTCCTCAAGAAAGTTACTTTTTCCTCGGGTTTCGAACATTTACTTCCTAGCCTTGGCAGACACTTTAAGTTCCTGTCCTTGAGCCTTTTCTTCATGAGCACGTTCAAACACGACCAAAGAACTGCTTTTTCAATTAACGATGACAATGCAGTAAAAATCTTCACAGATACGCATGTGCAAAGACTTCACTCTGGACAAGCTTTTGCGTATGCAACTCTGTCAGCCATTTTTTCTGAACCACCTTTAGGCCTCACTTTGGAAACTATTATTAAACAAACACAAGACATCAATTAATTAAAGAATTGAGACCCATTCTGTTACCCGCCCCCTTTATTAATTATTCCTGTTAATTATATTACCTAGCAATAAGCACAATCAAGCAGCATTATAATTACTTTTCCTTTTAAACAGCATGAACTCCATAAGCTCTTCATCACAGAAAAAACATAACATAAGCACACAAAATAAGCACATGCCATTAATTTAACTGCCGCAACATAAAGCACATTAGTTTATCCCACGTGTATTGATGAATGTATTCTTAAACTAAGTTGATTAGTAATTTCACCACAAGCATATTAATTTAGTTACTGTTATGGGAGATTAACTTCACAAGTTTGAACAAAATCTTGTTCTTCACCTTGCTCCACCAACTCCCTCATCTGGTGATTTCTAAATCACCAAATAATACCCAAAATTTATAAATTTTCAACCCTTGAACATGTTTTGGACTTTCTTAATATTAGTATTTCTAAACTTTAGATTCATCTGGTTTTCTGCACTTTTCATATTGAGTTCTCCGAAACTCTTCTAATTCTATTTCTTTTTCTTTTTCTTTTCTTAGTTTGCAAATTCTTTTCTTTACTATTACATGTTTTCTTCTCTTGTGTATCATGCAACTAATTTTTAACAAAAGTGTCACTATAGCTATGATTATTAAAGGGAACACTATTTTACCTATAATTGAATTACCAATCTATTGAAACCAGTGTTTAATTGCTGCAAATCTTTTACTTAAAAGTTCTGAAAAACTTTCATCTTCTAAAGGTTCAATTTCATTATGTAACTCAGTAATATTTTTTATATACATCTCCATATTCTGACATTTGTCAGGTATGTAAGTAAATTCCACAGACTCCACCCTCTTTTGCCAGCAAAATGTCTAGAGCAAGACGATTTTGCATCACCATAGTCCTCATAGCAACAAGCTCTGTATTCACTAATTGAAATCCACTTGCAGTATATGTTGACAATCTATCAAAAATTGTAGACATTTTTCTGATTTTGTTTGCATTCAGGGTTATTCCTACCATAGGTATTAATGCACCAAATATGTCTCCCATTATTTCTGTAAAACTTTCCCTTTTAAATCTATTCATGTGATTGCTAATTTCAAATGAACCTTTTACATTTCTATCTACATGAACATTTTTTGGAAAAACTAAACCTACATAACACGTCCCATACCAATGGTCTGGGAGATTGTAATATGCCTTATTCCCACAAACAAAATAAATTCCAGGAAAAATTGGATCCTTGCCTCCTTTAAATCCCCAACCCCCTATAAAACGATAAGTGTCTTCACATTGACTTGCACCTACAAAATAATTATCAAACAAAGTATTATCTCTTCTTATACAAAATTTTCCACTAACAGGTTTATCTATGTGAATTGCAGCATTTTCATTTCTACCATTAAGCTTTTCATCTTACATCTGCCAAAATTTAGACTTAACAGGTTTCAACATCTCATTTCGCTTGTAGATTGCCCTTCTCTCTTCCACCATATTTAAGAATGTCTTCTCTTATGTTCTCAATTTACATGTTAAATTATTTCTAAAAGCATACTCATAAGTGAGTTCATAGTTGTTAGGAAAAATTCCCTCATCTGTTTAGCATATTTAGCATATTTCACTTTATTCAAGCTTTCTTCAACTTTTAAATTTGCTAAAATCTCATCAAAATCTGAATAATAATACTCCAAACGTCCAGTTTTATAAAACAAACTAGCTATTACACTACATGTTATGCCATAAGTAAGAGGAAGCATATTATACGTAACACCTTCAGACACAGAAGTAGGTAACTTCACACAAATGTAGCAGTCTTTTGCGACCATCACCTTAACATATTCAGATAAAAGTCTTGAAAAGGTATTACTAGAAAAATCTCCCACAGATCTATCCTGATGAATCTCTGGTTTATGTACAATAATTTTATCAGTCTTATCAACTTTATCATGATGAACCACAACTTTACTAGTCATGTTAGTTTTATACATCTCTTTATCTATTCCAAAAGGAAAAATGACAACTAAAATTAACCAAACTAAAATTATTAAGATTACACATATTGAAGACAATTTGCAACATCTTTTGAAAATTGAGCATCTCGAATTATTTTTAGTAGAAGGCATCTTTACTAAAAAATAAAAATGAAAAATTACTATAAAAAATAAAAATGAAAAATTACTAAAATGAAAATGAAAAATTACTAAATATACTCCCCTCTTTTTTTTAACAGATAACTTTATTTTCTAACAGCTTTTCTTCGACCTTATGTCATACATCAATTGTGTTCCAGCTAACACAATTTCTTCGACCTTGTGTCAGCTAACACAATTTCTTCAACCTTGTGTCACCTAATGAACAAATTCAATCATTATCACTTGCATCATCTAAATTTCTTTGACTACTATTTACTTCTACTACTGGTGGAATTATAATATAGGTCCACTCAGGTGATTTGTACTTATGATTTGGCTTTATTACTCTTTTTGCTCTTCTATTTATCACTTCTATTTCCTTTCCTGCTTGTTTTTCTTTATTTGAGTCTTCTCCTCTTTGACTTGTGATCTCATTCACCTGCTCTTTTGCTTTATTCACGAATTTAAATTTTAGGCCTTTGTTTTCATTTGGCCAATTATCTCCTTTTCTTGTTAATTTTCTTTTTGGTTCCGCTAAATTATACTCCACTCTCCAAGCTCTTTTCCTTGATCTTTTCAATTCTGATTCATCTCCACTATCATCTGTTTCACTTTCTGTGTTATCAGCTGATCCATTGATAATCAGTTTTATTGTATCAGATTCTTCTTTAGATTCAGGTACTTCTTTACTCGGCAGTTTCACTGTGTCAGGAACAACATCCTTATAGCTGGTACTTGAAATTTCTTCTTCTTCTTCTTCCTCAATTACTTCCAATTCTCCGGTTTCAGAATTTTCGTTCCTTCTTCCAGAGCTTCCAATCTGCTTTTCAATACTCTCCTGATCTTGATCTTGAATTACTTCTTGTTCAGTTTCCTTTTCTGCTTCTTGATCTAGCAGATCTTTCTCATTTTCTTCTTCTTCAGAATCTTGTATCACAATTCCTTCATTTTCTTCATTCAATGATACATTCACATTTGAATTTTCCAGATGTCAACTCTCTTGTCAATCTTCAGGATCTGGATTTCTTTCAGGTTCTTCTTCTGAATCTGAATCAGCTGTTTCACCTTTGTCGGGATTCTCAGGTGTTTGCACACGTATGGTGTGGCTAGCATGAATCCATCTCTTCAATCCCCTACACTTTACTGCATTTGTTGTGACTAATATCACCTGTCTTGCCTTCTGCCACCTTGGTACTAGGCAATTTCTTCTTCGATGTACTTTTGTCCTTACCCAGTCTCCTGGTAACAGGTCATGAGCTTGTTCTTTCTCTTTTGTAATTACTTCAGTTCCTACCTGTTGGAACACAGAAGTCACCACATCAGATAGATTTTTGCAATAATCCATAATGACGCTATCATTAATGCTTAACAGTTATTCAACTGGAACAAATGCTTGCCTCATAACGCTGCCCATTAATATTTCATGAGGACTCAATCCTGTTTTTCTATCTGGAATGCTGCTCAAAGACATCAAAACAAGTGGAAGTGCATCTGTCCACTTCATTCCTGTTGCTAAGCACATCTTTGCTATTCTGTTTTTTATTGTACCATTCACTTGCTCAACAACACCTGATGCTTCTGGTCTGTAAGCACAATGTAATTTTTGCTTTATATCCAGTGCTTCACAAATCAATTTTAGCAATCTGTTTTACAAAATGTGTGGCACGATCTGTCTCGATCGTCACTGGAAAACCATACCTTGGTATGATTTCTCTCAAAAGCAATTTTGCCACAGTAATTGAATCATTGTGACGTGTTGGGAATGCTTCTACCCATCTCGAAAATAAACAGATTATCACCAAGACATATCTGAGTTTATTGTGAGGTGGCATGTCAATGAAGTCAAGCTGTATTCTGGTAAATGGACCACCCTCCCGTCCTATGGTTCCCATGCTCAAAACAGTTTTTCTGTTTGGATTTATCCGTTGACAGATAAGACATCTTTGACAAAAGGACTCTGCAATTATTCAGAATTTTGGATTGTACCATATTTGCTTGAATAATCTAATCATTGAATCTCTTCCAATATGTCCTGGACCATGGTACATGCGTGCCATGTCAGAAATCATACTATCTGGCATTACTGCTCTGTCATCTTTGCAAACCCAAACCTATTCTTCTTCTCTTTGTCTGCATCCTGCTTTTAACCATGTGTTTTTCTCCTCATAATTTGCCTCATCTTGCACCTGTTTTACTCCCTGCCAAGTCTCAACTACAGATGTTAACATAAGTGAGTTCAAAACATGTTCATTTTCTTTTTCCCGATTAATGGACACATTATGTTTTGCACAGAATTTTGCTATTGAGTCAGCATATGAGTTTCCTTTTGTTATGTAATCTTCACCTCTTTAATGTGCTGTGCATTTTATTTTTGCAATTTTTTCTGGTAGCTGAATTCCATCAATCAATCTTTTAATCAGCTGAGCATTTCTTATTGGTGTAACCCCGCAGAAGTTAAATAACCTCTTTGAGACCAGAGCTGACCATAGTCATGGACTACACCATAACCATATTGACTATCAGTCACTATGGTAATGTTTAGCTCTTTTCCAAATTCACATGCACAAATCAAAGCAATTAATTCTGTTACTTGAGCTGAACGAATTCCTTTGAGACAGGAAGCTTCAATTACATCTGAAACTGTACATACTGAATATGCTGCACTCGGAACACCTTAATCTGTTCTTAAGCATGAACCATCAACAAATAAAACATAATCTGATTCAGCTAACGGGACATCTTTTATGTCTTGTCTTGGTTTAGTGCAATATTCTAATACATCCAGGCATTCATAATCAACTTCATCCCTGATTTCTGTTTCAGTAGTGTCAGGTAATAATGTGGAAGGATTTAAATTAACACATCTCGCAATTGAAACATAGTCCGAGCCAAGAATAACCTTTTCATATTTTGTTAGCCTATTGTTTGTCAAATGTTGTGTTCTGCTTCTAGTGAGGAGAATTTCAACTAAGTGTGGTACATATACTTTTACAGGAAATCCCATTATTGCTTCACTTTGTTCCAAACTTACTATTGTTGCAGCTACTGCTTTTAAGCAACCTGGTGATGCTTTTGCAACAGGGTCAAGAACAGCTGAGAAATATGCTATTGGCTTTCTCAGTTTTCTATGTTTCTGAATCAGAACTGATAATGCACATCCTTTTCTTTCACTGCAATACAACTCAAATTCTTTTTCATAATCAGGCATTCCTAATGCTGGAGCTTCACACATACTTTTCTTTAACTGTTCAAAAGCTTCTAATTCAGTTTCTGTTAGGCTAATCGGGTCTTTTATGTCTGCTTTTGTCAGTCTCTGCAGTGGTTTTGCGATTACTGAAAACCCACTAATCCATTGGCGACAATAACCTACCATTCCTAGAAACATTCTAATCTGTCTCTGTGTTTTTGGAGGTTGCATTGCTTGAATCATTTTTATTCTGTCTGTTGTCACTTGTCTGACTCCCTTTGCAATTCTATGACCAAGATATTTTACTTCTTGTTTACAGAACTGTAATTTTGCAGGAGATACTTTATGTCCCTCATCTGCCAGATGATTTAAAAGAGTAATGGTATCTGTTACACAATTATCTCTTGTTTTTGCAGCCACAAGGAGGTCATCAATATACTGCACTAATGTAGATTTTCCAGGTAAATCTAGATTTTCCAATGATTTCTTTACAACTGATTAAAAATAGATGGACTTTCAGTGTATCCTTGAGGGATTCAACACCATGCTAAAATACGCTCTTTGAACCAGAACGCAAAAACTTGTTGGCTTTCTGGATGCAATGGAACAGTAAAGAATGCATTACACAAATCAATAACCGTATACCATTCTGCATCATGCGGAATCTGATATAAAATTACCGCTGGATTTGGTACAATTGGGCAACATGGAACAACAATTTTATTAACCTTTCTCAGGTCCTGAACAATTCTGAAGGTTCCATTTGGCTTTTTGATTCCCATAATAGGTGAATTACATGGACTACTCTCAATTTCTTTTAAAACACCTTGTTTTATGAATTTGTCTATTACAGGGGTAACACCTTCAATCACTTCTGCTTTCATTTTATACTGAGGAATGTTTGGATAATCTGCTCCTTGTTTTACTGATATTTTTACTGGGTCTACATTTTTCATCAAACCCATCTCATCTCCAGAGAAATCCCAATTTTTTACATTCACTGTGTCTTTTAATTCTTCAGGTAAATTATTCTTATCAAACACAGGAAATAATGTACTTTCTTCTGCCTCAACCATTGACATTGTTCATTTGTAAAGCCCATCTTCTTCTGGAGTTTGAAGCTCTATACCATCCGGTGAGCAATATATTGCACAATTCATTTTACAAAGAATATCCCTACCTAATAGATTTACAGGACTGCTATCACAAACTACAAATCTATGCATGTCTTTAAATTTACCTATTTCAACTTCAACTGGTTCAGTTAAATCTGTTTTTATTTGCTGATAAGCTACACCTACTACTTGGATTTTATCTCCAGAGAGAGGAAGGTTTTCTATTTCCACTGATCTAACAGTAGAACGGGTAGCACCCGTATCCACTAGGAAAGTAATTTCTACATCATTCACTTTACCATTTACAAATGGACCAGATTGATTTACCTCAAGAGTGGCTCCAAGCACACGCTCTTCCTCCTCTCTCAGGCACCGTCAGAAGTATTCCTCAGATTCACTCCCTCCATCTTCTTTCAACCAATATTGTTGAGACACATTCGACACATTCACTCTTGGCGATCTGTTTACCTTTTCACCTCCGCTGAATCCTGTTTCTGCACTGTATCTCTGCACATTTACACAGTTTGGAAGTGGCGGTTGTGGTAACTGACTTTGCTGAATCACTGATTCATGATAGCCCCACGAAGTTGAGCGCAAAAGGTGACCCCTCCCCTACCAGCCATGGAGCACACCCAGTTAGATGTCTGCCATTGCCACATCCAAAGCAGGGCAATGACAGGGTCATGCAAAGTGTTTGCGGTTCACAAAAGCAATGCACGTGCAACTCCTTTGCAGTCTGTTACGCTGTGGATGGGGACGGAAAAGAGGGAGGCTGACAAGCAGCAAAAGAAAGCCGTCCCAGGTCAATCGTCCAGGGCTGGCAGGGAAACAATAGGGCAGGGTAGCAGTCACCGGGCAGCAAAGCCGCCAGTCAGTGAAGTTAGCAAGAGCCCAGAGAGACACAGAGCCCGTCGACTCACACCTGTGCAAGCCAACTTCCAGAAGACATTGCAACCACCACCTCCGTTCAGCACAACATCCTCTCCCCTGTCCTATGGTCTGATGCCAAGTGGTGGAGGACCACACAAGGATCCAGAGGCCATCTGCAGGCCCAACAATGTTGGCAAGCGAGTAGGCAGGCCAGGTCTCAGTGCGTAGTATGAGGGCATTGTGAAGCAGGATATGGGTGGTGGCAGGCCCCAGAGCCACCCCGCCTCCAGCCAGGCACTCAATAGAAATAAGAGAGTCTCAGCAAGGCCCTTGAGTGAGCAGCGGCTCCTCGTCATCACCGCACCGGGCTGCCCGGTGGCTACAGTCTGACACTGCCTCTCTGGAGGGTTTCACAGGTCCCCTGCAGCTAGAATCCCCTGTGGATCCCTGGATGAGATCACAGTCGTGGCTCCAGTCCACCACTAGGAGCGGCCTAGGTCTCACTCCTGAGCACAGCCTCTGGAGCTCTTGGCGATGAAGAGAAAGGCAGCTTGCCCCTCCTGATCGAATTGCTGTGATTGGAGGGTCACAGGAGCATTGCAGTGGGGCAAGGCTAGTGGCAGGGATAGCTGCCCCAGAGACACTGCCCAAGCGTGCTCCACCTGGGCTGAAGAGCCCCAGGGAGTGGCCAGCTAAGGACAGATGATAGGGGCGGAGCAGCTGATGTCTAAGGAAGAGTGACAGCCATGTTTGGCTCCAAAGCCACGCCGTGTTTAAAATTTTGATAATGAAATACTTTGCAATATGAGGTAAAGCTGCAAGCCACACAGTTCATACCTTTATGGTGGCTAGTGACCGGTGGTATAATCCACATGTAAGCAATGAAAATATCATTAAATGGAAACTTGCCAGCTCACACTATATGGTCCTTGATATTCTGCCAATGCTTGAAAGAGAAAAAAAGGGATGTGTAAGGAAATGCCTCTTTTTGTATGGTCATCCCCCAAACTTTTGGACATATGTTGATGGTTTTTCGACTCTGGGAGTGCACTATGACCTGCTAACCAGACCTCAGTTCAAGTTTCCTGGTCTTTAAACATGTCTGTTGATGGGCTTATACCCAATTAACATAAGCTAACTTACTGCTAAGTCCCTAGTATACGGTACCAGGGGTGCCCAGAGCCTGAAATTTAGAGTGTCCCCTCAGGGACTACAGCACTTGTGCCAGCCTGAGTGGGAGAAGGTAAAACATGGTTCCAAATTTGCCACAGTAGACTGGTAGGGTGGCAGTTAAAAACCGTTAGATCGATTTTGCCATTTTAATCAATAGCAAAAGCACAAACTCCCTTTTTAATATGTGTAAGTCAGCCCAACAGTAGGCCTATCAAATCCTAAGGCAGAGTGCAACATATTAGCAAAGTAGAACATTTGCTTAAAATGTTCTAGCAATAAAATCCTGGAATGGTCAATTTTACTGGAAGACCGGTAGCCTAATGGCGAGTACAGATTGACACGCTGAACACCTCAGCTGCGCTAAATGCTGAATGGGACTACCAAAAATAGTACGTTAAGGTATCAAAAAACTCATTACATTGAGCTTGACTTGGTACCCAAGTCAAAATTGATGTAACTTGTTGCCCCATGCAACTTAAAGTTACCACTCAGTGGAATTTTGCTGCGGCTGGAAATGAGACAGCCTTCTGCCTACCTGTCTAGGGAGGCATGTCAACGGCTCCCAAAACAGATAACAATAGAGGCCTGCTACTAGAGTAGGTGTTACCTCCTCCTGACAGGAATCTATGCATGGAGTTAGACCACAAGGCAAGCTAAAAGGGGAAACCGCTTTTGAAGGGCAAATAATGAGCACACTAGAGGGAAAGTACTCTTCTGTTAGGGTAGACAGATTGGCCAAACCAAGATTTCCATGGGTGTGTAGCCCACAGGTAGCCACACATCTAGGGTGGGCTACCGAGCTCCCCACACCAAGAGAAGGGTCCCGAAATCTTGGGAGTGGGCAGAATACAGCACTCTAGGATAGGTAGCTACCACACTTCACAAGAAGTCCTCATCAGGTGGGAGGGAACATCGTAAGCCATTAATTAGTGACCGCTACTTCCCCTGAGGGCACATTCTGCGCATAAAAGAGGCAGCCCTGGCACGAGAACTCAGAACTCGCTTGATTGGAGAAGATTACCATCGAAGGACTGCCTTGCTGGCCCTGGAATTGGCAAAGAAAAGGCTGCACCATAATTGAACTGCACCTGCTGCTCCGCGGGCTACCGAAGGAAAGGACTGTGCCCGTTGTGTCCTGCTCATGCAGAAGTCATCCCCCAAGCCCAGCCTGAAGCAGAGTTAGTTGGCTGACTCCTTGTTCACATCACAGGGCCACAAAAACTGAAAAAGCCTGATAGGGTGAATTGTAGCCAGGATCACTGTGCCTCACTGCTGTGTAGCCCAAGAAACCAGAACTCAGTGATCCAAAGTTACTCCTTAGTCTGCTGGACGTGGGAGAGTTGTCAGAGTGCAGTTTGGTCACCTTGTTGGAGAGTTACCGGCAGAAGATTGAAACCGCTGAAACCACTGTGCCAGGCGACTGGTAGCCCAGTGGTGACTAGACTTCTGCTCACCCTAAGAGGACTATGAAGGATGTCGACCACTGTGGTTAGAATCACCTCAATAGGACCGAGGACTGAGGAATAGCTCCAGGAAAACCCCTATTGACGGCACAGCATCTTCAACATCCTGTGTCCCTTGCATATGACCACTCTTTAGAAGTCAATGGCAAGCTGCTGAAGTTAGTAGACCAAAGTAACTCTAAGTAACTGCGCTCCAACTTGTAAAGGCTTTTCTTGAAAACAATTCTCTGCGTCAAATTAATTGAATTTGCCAATGCTTAATTGAGGTTAAGTGAAAAGTCCTGATTTATTGTTACTTATAAAAACGATATCTCTGGAACCCTCTGGTAGATCATCTTAATTTTGGCATCCATAAATTCATAAAAATATATTCAATTTTTATAAATTGTTGTGGTTTTCCTGATTGTTGGGTTTCTTCTTTAAATGTTTTGGTGCTGTTTAAATGCTTTACACTGCTTCCCTTGTGTAAGCCTTGCTACTGAGAGCCACAGCTACCCAGGGTTGAGCTAAGGTTTAGCAAATTAAGCCTGACTAGTCCTAAAGGGGTTGGTAGTGTATTACATAGTGAGGTCACACAACAACAACTTATAATACACCCGATTTCCTCACAGGATGTCTAGGGCAAAATCACCTGGGCACATTACCCTCCAAAGCATATTGATGCTTTCAAGAATTGTCAAAAAGTAATAACACAGGTGATTTTGTCCAGAGGCTGTTTGTTTATGGGTACTGGAAGACTTTCCCTCTGGAACACCATGCTCTTTTCATGGATTATCGTACTAGTTATTTGCAATAGCCTCTCTCTAGTAAGTTCAATGAAAGTCCTCAAAGCCCTGGGATGGTAGATATAAACCCCTACAGGGAGTTCTTCTCTGTGGATTTTCTGAATTATGTGGTGTAAAGTTTGTCATTGATCATTACATTAAGGTCTAGGTTTTCAATGCTCTTGTTACTGCTGTGCTATGTTAAGCATAAGCCAGGTTGTGAATTGTTGAACCAAGAAATAAATTAGGATATATTTTCTCCATCTCCAGGCCAGATCATGAAAATATCATCAATATATAATGTGCACGTCTTGCTATTGAAACAGGGATTCAGAGTTCAGTGTGCACAATGCCTCAAGAGCCTCAACAATGATAACTAGAAAGTGCGATGCCAAAACGGTTCCCATGGATGTATCTTTGCGTAATAATTACAATGACAATAGTAATTGTCATTAAACCAGAAAAACTGGTAGATACCTGCAGGGGTCCCTGTCTGCCATTAATGAGAGCCTCTATCACCTGCATACCCCTCCTGCAGAATGTTATTGTATAATGATTCAATGTCGAGGGTGACCAAAATGTCAATGTATCCTGTCTTTCACATATGGTCTCGTATTGGGTACCATATCTTTGATAAACTAGTAATGTATCTACCCAATGGCTCTAACATAGAGCCACAGCCTAAGAGTATTGGCCTTCCTGGAGGTTTGGAAGCATTTTTGCGTACTTAAGAAACTGTTGTTCTTATTTTCTATTGTTCAAAAATAGGAATTCATTATAGCTCAGCAAGCCATCTAGTTCTGTCTGTTCAATCAAGAATTTGAGTGCATCTTGAATCTCCACTAAGGGGTTGCAGTTAAGACATGCGTAGTGTTCTGTGTTACTGAGCTAGCAATCAAACTCATGGTCATACTTGGTCTGCTCTTGAACCACTGTCACTCCCCCTTTATCGGATGGTTTGATATTATGTCTTTCTTTCTGCAAATCTAATATTACAAGGGTATGTGTACTTTGCTGATCAAAGGCATAGAAATCTTTCTAGGCCGATGGTTCAAAAGTAGTCAGTACTGGCAGCATCAAGGCATTTTGCTAAATTCACTGTAGAGCGGGTGCAGAGAACAATACCAACATGGGGCATTTCGGTGTCATGCTGTGCAAGAGAGTGCATCCAGACAGATTCCTGAGCAAAATGAATGATATCTGATCTTAGGGGATGATACACTGCCTCCTTCACACTTAGTTCCAGTACCACTGATTGAGTCTGTTTTATGTATAACCTTATCGGCTGTATTGGGATTGGCAGAAACAATAGAGTCACCTCGACTTCCAATTCAGAGGTAACACTTGTCCCAATAACTTTGTTCCCCAGGATGCAGAAAGAGGACACCTGTTATTCATCCACCTGTATGAAATCTGTGTCATCATCTCCCTATGTAGAGACTACTCATGGGGAGCAGTGAAAATCTGCCTAGTTTGTCCAAATTCTGGCCACTGGGTATAGTTACTAATATTTTGTGGTGCCGCTTGATTTGTGCAACACAATGCAAAGCATAGCTGTGAGTTACTACAATTTAGATGACAAGCACAGCACAAAATTGCTCTCCCTTAACCTTTTGCCTGCTTCCTTCCATTTTTCTTATCTTCTTTTTTCTGGCATTAAGACTCTGCGCACTTTACCACTGCTATCCAATGTTAAAGTGCATATCCTCTCTCCTAAATATGGTAATATTGGTACATGCCACATTGGCATAGTTACGTTACTTATGATACCTAGTAAAGTAGTTTCCCTTGTGCCAAGGGCATTTAAATTAAATATGACAAGTGGGCCTGTAGCACTGATTGAGCCACCTGCGTAAGTAAAAACAATGTCTCAGGCCTGCTTGCAGAGCCTTTGTGTGCAGTTTACAATGCCACGTCGACTTGGCAAAACAACTTTAATGCCAGGTCCAAACTGTCTTTTTTTAAAGATATAAAACACCCCTCAGGTAGACCCTGTATAACCCAAAGAGCAGGGTGCAATGTATTTAAAACGCAGAGCATGTACTTTTAGGTTTTACATGTCTTGGTCTTGAAAAACACCCAAAATAATTTTTCACTATTGCAAGAGCTAGCTCTCCCATAGTATAACATTGGGATTATTGTTGTATTTGGCTTATCTTCTTTCTATCTCTGGGGATTTCATGGTCACTCACATGATGTCACCACTGGAACCTTGGGTGACATCATGGAGTGTTTGGGGCTGGTCCTGGTGACAACTGGCAGTTGGAACCAGGCAGGCCGAGTGGCAAGCTAGTCACTCCTGGGGGTCTTCTTTGTAACTTATGACTTAACATCCTGAAGACTTGAATAAAGTAACCTACATGATACAAGGCTCCAGCTTCTATTTACAACATTTTTGGCGACTTTGAGAAATTTTGGAGCGTATTTACAAGGTACAAGAAACGGAAACAAGGAGAAAAGAACCCTCAGCGCAAAGCAAAAGCAAGTATTATGGAACAGCTCAAGAACTTTTAAATTAAAGAACTTTTAAATTGAAGTTTGAAGCAGAAGACAAGACATCCACCCTGGTAAGTCCCACCAGTGTCCTGTGTAATCGGACGGCCTGCAAACCCAGGGTGTAATTCTGCATTATATTGTGTGAGACTTGGCCAATTTCACTTGTGTGTGGAAAAGCAGTAATCAACCTTATCTGCATATTACCATGGAAAGACTGTTGTTACTTTAATGCAGCAAGCGTTCAGTTCAGCTTAACTTAATTCAGCAAGCTAAATTCATCAAGTCTGTTGTTAAGAGCTATTATTATTGACTGTAAAGAGCTATAAGTATTGACTGTCATCGAGTGGCTGACTCTGGATTTAAAAGAACAAGGCACCGTCTGAGTATGCCAGAAGACCAGCAGTCGTGTCTGTTTATTTAAACTGTCATCATCGTGAGCCTGTGAGCCTTGGAGAGTTTGCTGTATGCAACAGATGTTTAAAAGAAAACGCCGTTACCTATTTTCTTTCCGAGAATATGCAGAAAAGCCGCTTTATTTTGGAAGGTGTTAAACTGTCACTTTGGCACATAATTAGCAATCTCTTTGAAGCAGTGCACGTAGAAAAGCCACACAATTGAAATAGCACAGCGCTAAGCGAAGTGAGCATTTAACTGTCATTCCTCATGACTCATGTTTTGGAACAGAAGTGCACGCAGCAACACGCAGCGCTTGTGTTTGGAAGCAGCGCAGTGAGATTGAAATATTTCAGAGTGTACAACATGCAGCGCATATCATGCATGTACTTTGAAAATGTTTTTTTTTAGAGATGCGCCATAGATTCTTCAACTGTTTTTGTTTTGTTTAAATCAAAGAAATGCGTGTAGCTTACCTTCGCGCTCAAGCCCTTTATGACGTAAGGGAGTTTTCATTTCATGCCGCTCTTGCACGTTTAAAGCAATGACGTGCCCTGAGCCACACAGCTACGCAGTTTTACGTGCCTCCATTTTAGGAACATGACACCAAGCCTTCGGAGCGTCACCATGGAAACGACCCATGGGACTAGACAAGAGAGAATTTTGCCGTTTTAACATGGCAGTGTGTGTCACATCGCAAGAAAGTTTTACTTTTGGGATGAAAAGTGTAATTCGTGTGCAACTATTTTTCAAGGGAAAAAAGAACTCTTGATGGTTGATTTATTAAAGGCTGGCACAAACATTCTGGATGTGACATGGGAGTTGAGCCCTGACGATGAGGGAAGTGCTATTGGAATGCTGTTTCTGTGGAAGACGTCGCGAATCTTGCCATATTTACAGCGTTCCTTCTACTGAGGAGAACTTTGAGGAAGAACTCGGGTGAGAGACCGCTCACCGGAGCATAAGACTTTATTTAACATTATGTATGCTGGTCATTTGTAGTGTATGTCTGGTGCTTTCTGGGGGGTGGTGATTTGTGAGTGCATGTCTCAGGGAAGAGAGTGTTTTTTTTTTATGGTTGGTTGTAAGTTAATGGCGTGTACAGTGAGTACCTGCATAGTTTTGTGTTTGGACTGCTGTGAACCACGCAGGGTATTTTCAGGTGGTGTGTGAGCGGCAAGTGTTGTATTATCGTGCACCTACAGGGTGGTGTACATCTATAGCTTGTTGTTTTGGGGTCAGGAAGGCCCTGTACAGTTTATTATAGGAGGGGTTGCTTTTCAAATTTGTATACATGGTTTACATGTGTGGTTGTGTGTTGGGAGTTAGTTGTATACATGGTTTACATGTGTGATTGTGTGTTGGGAGTTATAAACTTCTGTACTTCTTTTTAAAAGAAGTGTACCCTGTCTCATCTATGGTTTTGGGACAGTTATGGTTCACGGGGTGAGAAATAACCCGTTACGGTACAGAGTCTGGTTTTTAAATTTAAGGGTGGTGAGTACTCCATATGGGAATTGGGGGCGGAGCAATGGTTGCAAGGCGTAGTTCACGGGGAGGGTTGTACCCCGTTACGGAGCGGAGTGGTCTCCATTATTTTTCGTCTCATTTAGTTTGTATTTGTGTGTTTCCCAAGGTAAGGGGATGGGTCTTGGGGCTAGTTATGTTTAGGATGTGTTGTCATTGACCTGTGTTTGTAACTGTTTGGGATGTGTTTGTTTTCCATCGGTGGAATGGATGCTATGTGTACTTTCATATGGATGTGTACACACATGTTAATTTTATCTATTGTATTTCCATCTTGTTGATTTCTCCAAAGAAAGGAGATGTGTTGTATTTGGCTTATCTTCTTTCTATCTCTGGGGATTTCATGGTCACTCACATGATGTCACCACTGGAACCTTGGGTGACATCATGGAGTGTTTGGGGCTGGTCCTGGTGACAACTGGCAGTTGGAACCAGGCAGGCCGAGTGGCAAGCTAGTCACTCCTGGGGGTCTTCTTTGTAACTTATGACTTAACATCCTGAAGACTTGAATAAAGTAACCTACATGATACAAGGCTCCAGCTTCTATTTACAACAATTATCTTATTACATTTTACAAGTGTAATTTCCAATTAGGAAGAGATAAGATCTACAATTCTTGTTTCTCTGAAATCACAGTTTATAATCACAATTCATCGCGAAGTTAGGTTTCTAAATTGCAATTCTGAAAAAGCCACTTTTAGAAAGTTGACATTTTCTTACTTTATACTAAAGAACAACAAGAGAGAGAGGGAATCTAAGGAGCACTCTTGGTCCCCCAAATCGAATGATCAAAACAACAAAAGAGTGTGCCTTCTTAGGAGAAGAGCAAGCATGGAGAATCACACTTGATTCATTAGAAAGCTCTCACTCACCAACCTAGTTGGTGACATGCTTCATCATCGGGCCCCACCAGGAAGGCCGAGTGCCTCCCAGGTATGCTTCAGAGCCAAAATTACTGCGGAGCAGGTTAGTGTTGTCTGAGTGACAAGTGAAAGTGATTGTGTGGTACGTTAAAAATGTTTAGATTGTGTCAAAAAATAAGTTTATTCGTTGACCAACCAGACACGGGTAAACACAAAGTGAGCGATGTAAGAGCTGGATAGATTGGTCAGCTATGTCTCACTGTGCGTGGTCAACATGTTTCTGCCTATCTGTTGCTATTGTCTAGGCATTCTCAGGACCAAAGTGTGAACCTCGGCGGTATGAGCGTGCTAAGGCTCACCCTAACCAAGAGGTCCAATGTGTGAAAAAGATCAAAAGTTTATAGTAACCTGCTGTTACTGAAGAATCCTTCCTATTGGGAGTAACCACAATATCTGTAACAAAAGACAAAAACATATACACAAAGAAACAAAAACTGTTTAGCATGCAGTAGTGGTATCTTTGTCACTGCTTTTGTACTTGTGCTCTTCTCAAAGTGCACTGTAACCTTACCTATGAGAGCTAAGGTGTACTACGGTGTGTATAACTGTACACATGTTTTCACATTATCGTTACTAGTAGTGGCTGAGCCCACTCATAATGTGAAGGTACCTTGTAAATAGCGCTATTTTACCTGCACGTACATTGATTCTAAAAAGGGTAACCCAATAAACCCTTGTAGGCCTGGGCAATGTTCAGTACAAGGTAAAGTCGTCTACAAGGGATTTGTTTAACCACTATCATTCACACTATTTGTTGAAACCTTAATCAATGAGATTGTCATACAAGAACAATCTCACAGGAGTCCACAGAACAACACTTATGGATATCTGAAGCAAAAGTAACACACGGGAGAACCTATTTCCATGAAAAATATATTCTGTATTTAATTGCTGAATTGCAAATTAATTAAAGGGGATACATAAAATCTTGAAAATAACTCCAAAAATGTCATGAAAGAATGTATAAATTAATTCAACAAAACAATTCATAACATAACAACCACTCCCATTGATCAAGTGAGAGCAACTAAAAAGCATAGATCATTATTGCTCTTCCAGGCATGGATTCCTTAGGAGATGGTGTGCAGGTCGACGTTTCGGTCTTTGTAGCTGTAGTCTCTAAGACCATCATCAGGAAAAAATGTTTTACAGCAAAAAGGAGTGGCCCTTATAGGGTTATTGGGAAGAACGGATCTACCGGGTTGGAAAGGCAGAATAGTCTCAAAATCTATTCTTGGCTTGGAACTAATCTCAACCGATAAGACCTCAATATCCGAACAGCAGTTTCTGGATAGATTCCCCAAAATTTGAAGGACGTATCCTCAATTCACGCTTGTTTAAAACGCAGCCAACCGACTCGGCCACTGACGGTCCGTGAAAATTTTTACCTGCACGCCAGCTTAGGCATTAACCGTATCCGTGCGTCAGTGTAAAAACGCTAGCATTATTGTAAGGAACAAACCAGTGCAGTTTCTGCATGGGGGTCTACCAAAAGTAGTGGGTCATTTTCCCTGTGCAATTTACAGCATCTGCTACTTAACCACACACACAAAGGTTCTCAACCTAGAACCAGGGAAAACATGGATGCGGCGAGGAGCACGCCCACGTTTTTACCTTGTGCACTGGTGATGGGCAGTTTCCTAGGCTGTCTGGCCACCAGTCCTGTGACCAGGTTTGCAAGTCTGAACCCAACAGCATAACTTCACTTTTATCTCCGTTCAATTTAAGGCAATTCGTCTGCATCCAGTGATTGATCTGTTCCATACAGTGTCTGAACCTGGTAGCTGTCTCTTTCGCATTATTTGAAATTGAAACCACTATTTGGGTGTCATCGGCGTACGAAACTGGGAGGAAGCCACAGTTCCTTATTATAGCTGCCAGGGGTGCCACGTATAGATTGAATAGAGTGGGACTTAACGACGACCCCCTGGGGTACCCCGCAAGGGGATTTAAAGGATTTGGATTTGGCCTCTCCCAGCTCGACGTGAAGGTCCTATTAGATAGGTATGATGCTAACAGAGACCGAGCTGTCTTGTACACTCCTGTCTCAGCAAGATGGGCGAGGAGAGTGTCGTGGTTTACCGTGTCGAAGGCCGCCGAGATATCTAACAAAATCAAAGTGGCCTGTCCTCTGGCGTCCAGTACACTCCTAAGCTCCTCTGTCGCCATCAGTAATGCTGTTTCTGTTTCGTGCCCTTCACGGAAGCCGAATTGCGAATGATCTAGTACATTTGCTTCCGTGAGGAATTGAGACAGCTGTCTGTTCAGAAGCTTCTCAAGAACGTTTGCAGCGAATGCAATTCTTGCAATAGGTCTATAATTTCCTGGTTCTTGAGGGTCTGAGTTGGGTTTCTTAAGTAGAGGCAGTACTGAAGCTAATTTTCATGGGTCAGGAAAGTGACTGGATTTGATTATTTCTGAGAAAAGCAAGCATAATTGCTCACTCAGCAGGTCAGAGAAGAGGTGCATCACCTTAGGTGGGCAGGGGTCCCATGTGCCCCCGGATTTCGTTGACCTAACCACTTGGAGAATCTGTTCAGTGGACGGAGGCTGAAAGTGGAAAATGTGGTCCTGAGTGTGGGGTGAAATCTCATCCTGTATTTTTGTGTTGGACCACAGGTGTGTAATATCCCCTGACCCCTTGAAGGATGCGTAAACTGCAGAAACTTTGTCTACAAAGAGCTGGCCCAGAATGTTGCAAAAATCTGAACTCATTTCTATGGGGGTCGCGCTGTTTGTTCTAGTTAATTTTTTAACTGTGGAAAAGAGTTCTTTGCTGGAGTTTTTTGCCTTTTCTATTTTTTGCATGAAATATTTGCATGGGGCACACTGGATCACCCATCGACGGGGTCCGGTCAGTGAGGGCTGCATCAGGTACCGAGCGGGTGCTTGGCTTTGCCGGCGTGAGTGAGACATTGCTACCATGCTACAAAATGAGATAAGTAACTCGCTTGCCGCCGGGCATCAGGATTTATTCTCCCCTCGTTTTTTTCACCCACAGGGTGTGCCTACTAGCCACCACCCCCTTCCCAAGACCCATGGTGTGATTAATTATTGCACCACATGTAAGATATTTCCCTTATGTGTGTTTCTCTCACTCGCCGAAACTACACTTTTTGTTCCTTATAATAATGCTAGCGTTTTTACACTGATGCACGGATACCGTTAACGCCTAAGCTGGCGTGCAGGTAAAATAGCGCTATTTACATGGTACCTTCACAGTATGAGTGGGCTCAGCCACTACCAGTAGCGATAATGTGAAAACATGTGCACAGTTATACTCATCATAGCACACCTTAGCTCTCATAGGTAAGGTTACAGTGCACTTTGAGAAGAGCACAATGCATGATGAAACTCAAATGGCAAAGACACCACTACTGCATTCTAAATAGTTTATGTTTCTTTCTTTGTGTATATGTTTTTGTCTTTCATTACAGAGGAGAAGTGTGGCTCAATGGTTAGAGCGAAGTACAAAAGGTGCCCGGCTGTTCCTATTACAGGTGGAAGTTTGGTGTTGGGGACACCCGTGCGTAGTGATAGAACGCTTGGGTATCCAATTTGTTGGATATAATGGCCTCACACACCCTTGCAGGTGTCATGCTTCATCATCGGCAATGCTCCTCGTTGGGTCGGCGGTGCAATACCCAACGGGCAACGCCTCAAAGAGGGGCTCTTTGGCGGAGATCTTTTTCCAACTGCCGTATGGGTGAAGTGTGGGTGAGGGGCCAGTATTGTGTAGATGTTTTTATGGGGGTTAAAATTGGGGTAAAGGGTACCAGGATCAGGTTTATTCTAGCGGTCCCTTACTCCAAGTTAAAAAAAGGAAGTCGAATAAACTCGGAGGGAAATAATGCGCCCTGGTGTGAGTCTAGACTAGTGAATAGATAAATAGGTTGAGATGTTTCTCGCTACGCGTCTTCTGACAAGCGATTCTTCAGCACCGTGTATATAAGAGATAGTATGTGCTATTACAAACTGTCTACAAAGAGCCTTTACATTGCTAAGGTAAGCTATTCCAATGTGTGTAAAGGTTCAAAGGTACCTGTGTTGTACAGCCACATACAATAGGAATTTAGGTGTGACCTGATGAGCCATCCTGGTAGTATGGAAGAGAGGATCTGGACCGAGCCTCACTTATTTCTGAAAAGACTGTATCCTGAAACACACAAAGGGCTGCATAACCCCCTGTAGTTATTCTGGAACCAGGGCAGGAGGGGAGGTCATCTGCACACTTCAAAAACCTGTCTTTGAAGACTCCCCCACTTCAAAGGCCTAACTGGGTGTAAGTACTGGACCTCTGACACAATGACTTCAGTACACTTCTGGACCTGTGATCACTCTGCCAGGAAGAACTACTGCACTGCTAAAAAGAGTGTCACTCTGCTGGACTGCTGTTTACTGGACTCCTGCCTCACTGACCTGCTGCCTACTGATCTATCTTTCCTAGGTGAGAGGGACTGGACCTGTATCAATACAATACACTATATCAACATTTGTAAAGCACAGCAGCTACCTCAAACGACAAAATAGCATGATCAAGCAGCAAAAGGAATTGGGTCTCTAAACTGAAAGAACTCAGCTAGTCCCGGCTGAAAAGCCATGTTTTTAGGGCTTTCCTGAACTCCCCTTCATCCAGTATATGCCAAAGTTTTACCGGAAGTGAGTTCCAAAGTCTAGTTGCCCCAACTGAGAAAGCCCTTCCTCCTATACGAGCTTTGACGAATTAGGGAACACACAGCAGATTCTGTGAATTAGAACATAGAGCCCAGGGTGACACCTAGTGCAAGCTGGATGGCCTCCTGATCTTAAGTCTCAGGGACATAAAAAACTTCCAACCATCGAG
Source organism: Lissotriton vulgaris (assembly GCF_964263255.1). NCBI lineage: Eukaryota > Metazoa > Chordata > Amphibia > Caudata > Salamandridae > Lissotriton > Lissotriton vulgaris. The sequence continues at coordinate 1,279,681,201 of NC_141696.1, forward strand.
CTCCTACACCTGGACTCTGCAATCTGTGAGTCTGCCCGGCCATGTGGTGCGACCCCAGTCCTGGACCCTTGGACTAAGGTGTTTGGTCTAGCAGGACCGACGCATCTTCTGCTTTGGTAGCAGAATAAATGCATTGCTGCAGTTGTGGGCTCAGAACTGGCACATCCCCGTTGGGACCACTGGATATTGGAACTCCCGCATCACCGCTGCTGCGTGAAAAAAATCTACGCATCATCTCTGCTGCGTGGACAACTATGATGCATCCCCCTGCTGCGTGATTGACACAGACGCATCACATTGGCTGCACCCTGCTTCTTTGTCATTGCATTCAGGATTAAGGTACTTTTGTTCAGCGAGCCTCAATGGGTACCTGAACCCAGTCCATGCTCCATTGTTGTCGGCTGGAACTTTTGACTTTGTCCAGGTACGGCGCTACCAGATATCTCAAGTAAGCACTTATTGCTTCCATGTGCTATTTTGCAGTTTATTCTTTAAAAATTCGTACCTCAAGTTCTACTTATTAGATTGTGTCGATTTGATCTTGTTTTATTCATAAAATGGAGTTCTATTTTTCTAACCTGGTGTGGTATCGTTTTGTGTGGTGTTTTCACTGGTTTACTGTTTGAAGTGTTGCACAAATACTTTACACACTGCCTCTCAGTTAAGCCTGACTGCTCTATGCCAAGCTACCAGAGGGTGAGCAAAGTTTAATTTAGGGTTCGCCCGACACTTATCCTGAACAGGACTGTGGTTGATGTTTGACAAAGGTACTCACCCCAGTCAACCAAAAACCCAATTTCTAACACACTCCAATTTATAAAAATAGATTTTTATGAACAAAAGCATACCAAAATGACAAAACTCTTTAAAGTTTGATTTAAATTTTATTGCCAAAAAGAGCAAAGGAACAACTGCAGAAACCTGGTAGTGCTAGACTGTGATAAAGGTAATGTTTAAGGACGACTGCAATGGAGCGTGGGTCAGATATGAAGCCAAGGTAGGTCCCAGTCAAAGAGTTACTTTTGGACTTATAAATGTTTCTGGAGAAAAGGTGGTTGTCGATAAGTCGTCAACGGTGCAAGCTGGATCTGAATTGGGGTTGACGATAGTGGGTTGCTGAATAGTTTGCTCCAGGTGCAGTCATTGATGAAGGCAGGAAAGCTCAGAGCAGAAATTGAACTAGATTCAATTCTGAAGATTCAGTTTCCTTTTACCAAAAAAACAGGGAAAGTCAAAGAATGTTATGCTGCATTAACAAGTTTATAGATCACAGTGGTTGCCTGTGTGACAAGCTTCCTGCTACTAAAGAAGGAGCGTACAAGCTAAAAGCCTCAAACTTGCTCAAAGAGCCAGTTCTTAAGCTTTTTCTTTTTAAATTTATATCAGCCACATTTTTTTATTTCCAATAGAAGAGAATTTCAAGATATGGCTATACGAAAACCATAGTAAGCCTGCAGGCTGGTAGAGTGAATAGTCACAAAACTCTAATAAAATCCGTAGACTTGAGAACAACTCAAAAGAGACTAACCTCAAAAACCAAGTATAGAGGTGCTAACAGCCCTACGTGCTGTGAAATACTAGATAGAACAAGGAGAGCAAAGAAAAACAGGGAAAGTGTATTCAGAAACTACCTGAGGATAGCTGGTATCCAATCAATACAATCAATCAATCAATCAAAGCATTTATATAGCGCACTACTCACCCGGAGGGTCTCAAGGCGCTGGGGGAGGGGGGGTCCGCTACTGCTCGAACAGCCAGGTCTTGAGCTGCTTCCTGAAGGCCAGGTGGTCCTGGGTCAGGCGGAGGTGGGTCGGGAGGGAGTTCCAAGTCTTGGACTCCAGGTAGGAGAAGGACCTTCCTCGTGTGGTGGCTCTTCGGATGCGGGGGACGACGGCGAGGGCGTGGCCGGTCGATCGAAGCTGGTGTGTGGGAGCGTAGAAGTTGAGGCGGCTGTTGAGGTATCCTGGGCCTTGGTTGTGTAGGGCTTTGTGTGCGTGGGTGAGGAGACGGAAGGTGATTCTCTTGTTGACCGGGAGCAAGTGCAGATCTCTCAGGTGTCCGGAGAAGTGGCTGCGACGGGGGATGTCCAGGATGAGTCGTGCTGAGGCGTTCTGAATCCGCTGGAGTCTCTTCTGGAGTTTGGCGGTAGTTCCGGCGTAGAGGGAATTGCCGTAGTCCAGCCGGCTGGTGACGAGGGCCCGGGTGACCATCTTCCTGGTCTCGGTGGGGATCCACCGGAAGATCTTATATAGCATGCGCAGGATGTTGAAGCACGACGAGGAGACGGCGTTGACTTGTCTGGTCATGGAGAGGGAGGAGTCCAGGATGAAGTCCAGGTTGCGTGCGTGGTCTGTTGGTTTGGGTGCGCTGCCCAGGGCGGGGGGCCACCAGGAGTCATCTCAGGCGGAGGGTGAAGATCCCAGGATGAGGACTTCCATCTTGTCCGAGTTCAGTTTCAGGCGGCTGTTCGTCATCCTCTTGGCTACATCTGTCATCCCTTCGTGTAGGTTGGCTCTGGCGGTGGCAGGGTCGTTGGTGAGGGAGAGGATCAGCTGGGTGTCGTCGGCGTAGGAGATGATGTTGAGGTTGTGCTGGCGTGCGATGGCTGCGAGGGGGCTCATGTAGACGTTGAAGAGGGTTGGGCTGAGCGAGGAGCCTTGAGGAACGCCGCAGATGACTTCGGTGGCTTCTGATCTGAACGGGGGGAGGCGGACTCTCTGTGTCCTTCCGGTGAGGAACGAGATGATCCATTCCAGTGCCTTCTCCTGGATCCCGATGTTGCTGAGGCGCCGCACTAGGGTACGGTGGCAGACAGTGTCGAAAGCCGTGGAGAGGTCTAGGAGGATGAGGGCCGCTGTTTCTCCGTTGTCGAGCAGGGCTCGGATGTCATCGGTGGCTGCGATCAGGGCGGTCTCGGTGCTGTGGTTGGCCCGGAAGCCAGACTGCGAGAGGTCGAGGGATCCGTTCGTCTTGAGGAAAGCGGCCAGCTGCTTGTTGATGGTCTTCTCGATGACTTTTGCAGGAAATGGGAGCAGCGAGATGGGGCGGTAATTCTTGAGGTCGGTGGGGTCGGCTGATGGCTTCTTTAGTAGAGCCCTGAGTTCGGCGTGCTTCCAGCTCTCCGGGAAGGTAGCGGTGTCGAAGGAGGTGTTGATGATGTCCCGCAGGTTGGGTGCGATGACAGCGTCGGCCTTTTTGAAGACGTGGTGAGGGCAGGGGTCGGTCGGAGATCCGGAGTGGATGGAGTTCATCGTGCGGATGGTGTCTACGGTGCTGATCGGGGTCCAGGCGCAGAGGGTGGTGGTGGGGGGCGGTGGTTCAGTCGTGGCGTGCGTCGGTTGAGTGCTGAAGCTGTTGTGTATGTCCGCGATCTTGTTGTGGAAGTAGGAGGCGAGGGAATTGCAGAGGTCTTGCGAAGGGGTGATGTCGTTGTTTCCGGCGTTGGGGTTGGAGAGCTCTTTAACGATGTTGAAGAGTTCCTTGCTGTTGTGTGCGTTGTTGTCCAGTCGTTCCTTGAATGCAGTTTTCTTGGTGGCGTGGATCAGTTGGTGGTGTTTTCGGGTGGCGAGCTTGAGGGCAGTCATGTTGGTCGGTGTTGGGTCTCTGCGCCAGGCTTTCTCGAGTGCTCGGCAGTTCTTCTTGGAGCTCTTGAGTTCGTTGGTGAACCATGGGGCTTTCTTGCTGCCGGGTCTGCTAGGCGGGGTCTTCAGAGGGGCGAGGTCGTCTGCGCAGTTGCTGGTCCACTTCGCGAGGTTGGTGGCCGTCTGGCTTGGGTTTGTTGCGCTGGTGGGAGGGTTCATGCTCAGGGAAGTCGCGAGCTGGTTGGCTGTGATCTTGTTCCAGCTTCTGCGTGTAACCTGTTGCTGGTGGTGGTGGATCGTGGTCCTACTGAAGCTGAAGTGGACGCAGCTGTGGTCCGTCCAGTGGAGTCCGGTGGCGTGGCTGACGGTGATGACCTTGCTGGATGAGAACACAGGGTCTAGTGTGTGTCCGGCGTAGTGGGTGGGGGTGGTCACCAGCTGCTTGAGACCGAGGTTGGCGAGGTTGTCCAGTAGGGTGGTGGTGTTGCGGTCGTTGTTGTTCTCCAGGTGGAAGTTGAGGTCCCAGAGGAGGATGTAGTCAGCGGAGAGGAGGGCTGATGAAGTCGGCGATGTCTTCGCTGAATTGTGTGCGTGGTCCCGGGGGTCTGTAGATGAAAGTGCCTCTGAGGGTGGTCTTGGGGTTGATGTGGATCAGGAAGTGCAGGTGTTCGGCGGGTGCGAGGGTGTCGTCGGTGTTGGTCGTGATGCGGATGGTGTTCCTGTGGATGATGGCGATGCCTCCTCCTGTCTGGTTGACGCGGTCCCTCCGGATGATCTTGTAGCCGTCCGGGATGGCGATGGCGATGTCGGGCGCTGAGGAGGCGTTCATCCAGGTTTCCGTGAGGAAGGCGACGTCTGGGGCTTTGGTGTCGAGCAGGTCCCAGAGCTCGACGGCGTGTCTGTGGATGGAGCGGGTGTTGAGCAGGATGCATTTGAGGTGGTTGCTGCTGCTGCTCGGCTTGGTCGTTGCTGGTGTAGTGCAGGTTCGGGTGCAGGTGAACTTGCAGGAGTGGCAGCAGAAGGGTCCGTGGGTGCGTCTCGGGGTGGCTCGATAGCATCCCAGGGTTCGACCGGCGTTGAGTGCGTAGAGTTCGGTGGCGTCGTAGGTCCGGCGGGTGGGCTGGGGTCTGCGGGAGCCAGGGGTCCTGGCATTGGGCGCGGTCCAGGCGCGGACGGGCGCACACGGGCTTACCTTTGGCGCACCTCGGCGCTCATTCGGCGCTCCCGCTGCGCGCGTCCGCTGCACGGTCACTCTGGGGGCGTCATAAGTAGGGGGACGGGAGGGCGGGTCAGCTGGGTAGGCGGGAGCGGGGCGTCCAATGGGCGGTGGTGGGCGGGGCCGCAGGGGGTCAGCGGCGGGAAAAAACTGGCAGCCGGACGGCTCAACTGTGGCTGGGCCGCTCGGGTGCAGGGAAGGCAGTGGCGGCAGGAGCCGGTGGGCGGGAGTCCTCGGCAGTCCTCTGCGGATCGTCTGGAAGCGGCGGGAGCAAGGGGGTGACCCGGCCTACTGAAAGGCGCAGTGGTCACTCCCGAGTGCGTCCGGCGATCCCCTTAAGTAGGGGGACGGGAGGGCGGGTCAGCTGGGTAGGCGGGAGCGGGGAGTCCAATGGGCGGTGGTGGGCGGGGCCGCAGGGGGTCAGCGGCGGGAAAAAACTGGCGGCCCAGCTGTGGTTGGGTCGTTCAGGTTCAGGGAGGGCAGCGGCGGCAGGAGCAGGTGGGCGGGAGTCCTCGGCAGTCCTCTGCGGATCGTCTGGAAGCGGCGGGAGCAAGGGGGTGACCCGGCCTACTGAAAGGCGCAGTGGTCACTCAATCATACACAATCATGTGCCCAGTGTCATCATCTGGGATTCAAAACAACCCTCTCTCGTCCCTCTTAAGACTCAGAGGGGAAGAGGGAGAATGAATTGTACCCATATGTGTAGTTCTCACACAAGGAAAAGATGAGAGCAGATGGGATTATTATTTGAAAATTTAGTGATCAAGTTGATTACTAAAATGCAATGCAAAAAATTGTGAGAGAATCGTGATTAAATAGGATAAACAATAGAGATGAAATACTACCCTGTGTCGTATTTTTACTCACAATCTTCAATGTGTTTTCCTATTAAAAACAGTGTAAAGGTGAAAAAAACAAGAAACAGTTAGGAATTAATTACTGTTTCGATGGTCAACATGTTTCGGCCAATATGATTAATCTCCCTCGCTTTCTTCAGGACCTAAACAAACCTTTGTCACTGCAATAACTGCAAAAGGTAATACATACAGTTCTGTTGTATTAATATTCCAATCCTTGATACAAGCATGATGTCTGGACTGCATCTAGGAAAAATAATAAATGAACATAACAAATCACTGTGCATCATAGCCCTCCAATGTCATCATATCTAATCAAGATTAATAAAAAAAAACTTCTTATAGAAGGCTTACAGTTTATTTTCAAGGGATAAGCCTCGCCTCACTCAAGTTACTATTAGAGGCCCGCTCTGTGGGATAAATAATCCATCAACACAAGTATGAGGAAAATGACTACACTGTATCTAAAGACAGCGTCTGTCAACAAACAATAATGAATACATAGCATACTGTGTAAATAACTTGTCATAGTCAAAAACTGAGTGTAAAAACAGCAGTTCAGCATGAGAGTGCAAGAAAGTCTATAATAGTCTAAGGGAGTGACCCCCAAAGTCAGTTATTTTTTTAAGTTGACTACTGACTAATTATAATTCCAGAGTTCTAATGATTTTTCTAGGGTTCAAAGCAATTGAATAAATTACCAATGAATGCCTTACTTGAGTGGGATCTAGCGGGAATTAGATAGATAGATCTCATATCCAATGTACTATAGAATACAACCCTCCCGCTGCAATAGGCCCACACAGTAGTAGCTGTCAAAGAGACTTTCTCTCCATATTATTGATGTCGGAATGCGTATTAGTGATTAGGAGTAACCATCTGAATATCCCTACATTGCCTATTTATAATAAATATATAGACAGCATGTTATATCGCAATCTAGACGACTCTCGTCATTCTACGTTATTATCCTGCAAAAAGACTCCCAAAGATCGCCACATTTTGATGTATATTTAAAACCCACAAGGTTGTGTGCAACTCGGGTTCAGAAAATTACTTAAAAAAAAAAAAGGCAACATCGCCGACTATGTGACAAGATCTAGGAAAAGGGCTCGGTTTTGTTACAGCATAGTGTAGAGTGAATAACCTGCTCAAGCTTGAATTGTAATACAGATATGCCATTCACAGCACTGTGCTTGTCTGGACCTCTTCCTTATATATCCATTTACCTTTGCCATTATAAATGAATTGCCATGCAGAAATCCCCCCATTAATGAATACATGTATCTACAGGTATTCTCGCAACCAATGGTCACATCTGGAAGCAGCAGAGACGGGCAAGTGTAATCATGCTGCGCAGCCTGGGCCTTGGGCAGAAGAGCATGGAGAACCGAATACAAGATGAGGTGCAACACATGGTAGAGTTCCTCACTTCTCAGGAAGGTTGGTATATGGATCAGTTGAATACATTATTTTAGTAGATCTATATAATATTCTGAGTTTAGAACTACACTAGGCACTTTTCTGGATCATTTAGATTAGAAGATTTAATTAGGAGACTATTACAAATCATGTGTGCTAGTTTTTTTTGTAAGCAGAAAATGGATGCACCAGCTCTTTGACAATGCACAAATAACATTCAAATGTATAAGATAATAGCTCATGATTCTCAACATTTTTTCAAGCAATTTTGTATTTATGGGTGTTCCTCTGTGGTACCTTTAAGAAAGGGTTAGAAAAATATGTGTTGTCAGGCAATGGGAAGTTGAGCGCCCTTTGGGAAAAATGGACATACATATGTAGGGAATCAGTGTCAACCCACAGAATTACAACTTTGCGGATATTCACAAATATTCACTGTGCATTTTCCAATCTTAAATGCGCATTTACAGTTACCCCAGGATACTCTGAGTTTCTTCCTTAATGTTACATATTTTGTTTGTTTGTTTGCTGAAAACCCGAAGAAAGAGTATTAACAGAAAGAGGCTTTTTTTTTATTCACTGCATATTTCTGGGGAGTTTGGTGAATCAGAAAGCTAGCGCATATAGTTAAAAATGTAAGAGTAAGAGTGAATCATAGATTCACTCTTTATTCTATCTATCTATCTATCTATACGGAATTTGTTAAGCGCACGGTCACCCAGGGGTTTCATGGCGCTGAAGAAAACAGATGGTAGATGGTAAGTGAGGGGGCAGATGGTGTATTGCTCTAACCATACGCTTGTTTGAATAGCCAGGTCTTCAAGGCTCGCCTGAACTCTGTCAGCTTGGTACAGCTCCGGATGGACAAGGGCAATGAGTTCCAGGTCTTTGGGGCGAGGTATGCGAAGCTGGATCCGCCGAGTCGTTTCTTTTTAAAAGTCGGCACCGTGAGGAGGGACAGATGGGTAGAACGAAGCTCGCGGGTGGGTTCATGTTTGTTAATGAGTTGGTTAACGAACCTGGGGCTCTTTCCGTGAAGAGCCTTGAAAATTATGCAGCCTGTCTTAAAAGTGATCCGATGGGTGATGGGAAGCCAATGGAGGGAGGCCAACAAAGGTTTGGCTGACTTCCTGTGATTGCTCTTGAATATTAATCTGGCTGCTTGATTTTGAGCAATCTGCAGGCGTTTAGCGATGGTGAGGGGGAGGCCCAGGTAGGTAGAGTTGGAGAAATCTAACCGCGAGAGAACCAGTGCGAGCACCACCTGGATAAGAGCAGAATGGGTCAGCAGATGAGCGATTTTTTTAATCTTTCTTAACTGAAAGAAGCAGGAGGAGATCACAGTTCCGACCTGGGTCTTCAGTGAGAGATCGGCGCTAAGAGTGACCCCGAGGCTTTTGGCTGACTGGGAGGGGGATGGGGGTGTGCCCAACGAGGATGGCCAAAAGTGGGGCCCCCAACTGAGTGCGCTGTTGCTAGGGAGTACTAACTCAGTCTTTCCTGGGTTTAGCTTAAGGTGGTTCCGATCCATCCAGCTCTGAATGTGCAGCATGGTCTTTTGAAATTCCTCGACGGAGTCCGGGAAGTTGAGGGGAAATACCAGCTGCAAATCGTCTGCGTAGTTAAATATAATGACTTTTCTGTTTTTCAGGGAGTGCAGTAGGGGTTTAAGATAAAGATTAAAAAGAAGGGGAGACAGTGAGGAGCCCTGTGGGACACCGCAAGTGGTTGGGAGTGTGGGGGCTGTGAAGTTCTCCAGCTTTACAGCCTGGGATCTGTCCGTCAGGAAGGACTTGATCCAAGAGAGAGCCGCGCCGCTGAGGCCGGCTTGTTCGACACGGTGTAATAGTATGGTATGGTCCACCGTGTCGAACACGGCCGATAGGTCGAGCAGTACGAGGGCCTGATGGATTCCATTGTCGGCATTGGTCCTTAGGGTGTTCTGCACGGCAAGGATCACCGCCTCGGTGGAGTGTGCCTGGCGGAATCCCGCTTGGTTGGGTTCCAAATACTCTGATGTTTCGATGAAGTTAGATAAGCAGCTGGTTACGTAAGCTTCCAGTAGCTTTGCACAGTAAGGGAGAAGGGAAATGGGGCGGTAGTTAGAGAGGTTGGAGGGATCGGCACCTGGTTTCTTGATAAGAGGGACCAGGGTGGCATTTTTGAAGGAATCGGGTACTATTCCTCGTGATAGGGAGGTGTTCAGAATAGGGAGTATGCCCTGGGGGAGTGCAGCATAGACTTCTTTCAGAATATGCGGGGGGCAGGGATCGTTGGGTGAACCCGATTTTACTCGGTTTATTAGCTCCAGTAATTTGGGTGGGTCAATGAGGGGGATGTCCAGAAGGGTGTTAGGATTTCTACAGATGTCCGGGTCGTCTGCTACAGCATGATTGGTTTGAATGCTGTTTTTTATGATGTCAATCTTCTCCTTGAAGAAGTCGTTAAGCAGGTTACACATCGTTTGTGAAGCAGGTTGAGAGGGAGAGGTTCTGGCGTCATTGCATAGGTCGTTGACGACTCTGAAGATTTCCCGTGATTTGTTTTTGGCGTTAGAGATTTTATCTGAGAAGAAGGAGGCTTTGGCAGATAGGATAGAGTCGTTGTAATTTTTGCGGGCTGTCTTGTATAGTGCTCTGTCTGTGGCGTGGTAGCCATGTCTCCACTTCCTTTCTAGTTGACGGAGTTCTAGTTTCTGCTTTTTTAGGTCAGCGGAAAACCATTTGTGGGCGTCCATGCGACGGGCGCGGGAGAACTTGGTGAGGGGAGCATGTTCATTACATGCAGAGGAGAGCCATTCGGTATGTGCTTTGTCCATCAGATTGATGTCTGGTCCCTGGTATTGTTGAATCTATCCCCACAAACCAAGGACAGATTTGCCAGAATATTTCCTATATAATTAAGCTCTCTGCTCTTGGGTGTAGAAGCTAGGCCAAGGACAAAGGCACAGGTTACCTTGTTCTGGTGCACTTCATTCGTTTATTCACTTGTGCTGATTTTATTCCTGCAGCAATGTTGAGAAAATCTGCTGTTTTCTGCATGGTAACCCCTGATACTTTACCTTTTCTGGACCATGATGTTGGCTGGTTAGTAGTCTGTGAAGTGTGACACTGCTATTCAGTGTCACAGTGAAGTGTGTGTATTCAGAATCCAAAATTACATTGGTAAGATTGGTTTCAGCTAATTGGTCATTTTAAATTGATGTGCAGAGAGACGGGGGCAAGGATGTACAAGGTGGGGTTTTCGGGTCAGCTAGCACTAGTTGCAGTGCTAAAGTCATTACATCCCTCCCTAACTTGGCGTCACCCTTCGTGCTTGACAGGCAAAGTCTCAGAGTCTTTGGCTTGGTGGTGGATTTACCCTTAGGTTGTAGCGCAGCTGGTGGGAGTGCTGTCCCCCCCTTCAGCCCTTAGCTCACGCTGGGAGTCTGTTTCAACGCATTCCCTTGTGCTCAGTAGTCCAACCTCGGGGTCCTCTTCGACTCCGAGCTCTCCTTCGATCTCCATGCTTCGACCACAGCGGGAAAATGCTTCGGCATAATAAATTCCTTAAGGAAATTCTTTGATTTCCTCCCGCTTGACTCAAGAAAAATGGTGGCGGTAGCCCTCATACTCTCCCGTGTGGACTACTGCAATGGACTCATGGCAGGGACCAAAAAGTCCACTCTCGCCAAACTACAAAGTGTCTTGCACACTGCCGCCCGGCTTGTCTTAAAACTTCCACGAAAATCTTCAATCTCTGCAGCCCTTAAAGCCTTACACTGGCTCCCCTTGCACAAGAGAATCCTCTTCAAGATTCTCATTGTAGCCTTCCGAGCCTTCAACAAATCCGGTCCTTCCTACTTGATTAGACGCTTCCCCCATTATACTCCGTGCCGCTCCCTCAGATCTTCACAAGATAACCTCATAACCCCCCCTAAATTCAACCTGAAATCTAAAGGCGGCAAAACTCTAAGCACCTTAGCTATTAAAGCCTGGAATAGTATGCCAAGGCATCTCAGGCTTCAAACAGTCGAAAAGCCATTCCGGAAGCTCCTCAAAACCTGGATCTTCAAGCTTCCCGACGACTGGTCCAAAGCTGCCATCTAGCCTCCCTCACTTCACTCTGTGACTTGGAAACAGGACTCATAGCGCCATGATGCTCCTTCCGGAGCGACCGTCTGCGCTTTAGAAATACCATTCCAAAATTCCAAAAAAATTCCAAATTCCAGCAGTGGGGTAAGTTAAGGGAACTTTTCTGGGGTCAGATTTCGGGCATGGGTTGTCCTAAGTGACCTCCTCATCCTCTGATTGGGGGACATGTTGACTGGGGAAGTCTACCTTCCAGAACCATGACACATTCCTCATGACAGTCTCTTGGCCTCTTCTGGCAGTGACCTTGGTGCTAGGCTCGCGGGTAATTGTCCATGTATCTGTTTCAAAAGGTGTCAGAAACTTCCATCATGGCTTACGGTCTTTTATTAACATGAGGTCTCTTGGTAGGAATTGTCGGGACTTGGCATGTACCTTTAGGATCATAATCTCATTGGTCCTGGTGCGCCTGGCCTAAGAACCTGCTGGTTCTTATGGGATTGGCACACATTGGTGGGAAAAGGGGATGTGACCATTCAACAGCAAGGACCAGGGGGACTGCTGCATGGTGCAGTGAGGTGTCCCTTCATACTCTTGCAGGAATTGGTGCAGGCGGAGTTCAGGATTGAGTCTTCTGCAACAGTGATCCTGCGGGCTTTGTTCAACATGCTCATAAAGTGTTCCAACTTGCCATTGGCTTGTGGTGGAGGTCCTTGAATTCCACCCCCTGTAAGGGTGGTCCGTAGTCCGTTTTTAGGTCTCGCCTACGCAGCGCGCTTGCGCTGCATAGAAAAAGACCTTTAGCAATCGCTTCAGCTTTGCTGCCAAAAACGTGCACGCATTGCATTGCTTTGAATGCAACGTGTGCACGTTTGGCAATTCCCTTGCGGTAAAGAGCTTTCAAACCATGTGTTAATTACAAACATATGGTTCCTGCTCGCCCCCACAAGGGAAACAGGTGTAGGCCCCCTCCTCTCTCCCCAACCTGCTGCCTCCTCCTCGCCTCATCTTTTTTTTCCCCTTCAGCGCGAGGCGCGCACTTGTTTGAGCTTGTTTCCAGCTAGATGGTTTGTTTTCGATTCAGTGTGGTCTCTTTGGAATCAAAGAGGTGAAATACGAGGCGAGTTAAAGCCCTGTGTTAGACTGGGCATATCTCACAATAATGCAGTGTCATTTTCAAAACTGGAGCATCTCAAGTCGGCATCGGGGTTAAAACCGTCCTCATAAAAAACCACAGGACAAAAATGTGTTTCCACTTCCCGACGTTTCAGGTATATCTTGAGCCGGAGAAAGAAAGGCCGTGGCTCTGCTCGAACTGTGGCAACAGGAAAGAAAGGGAAATTGAACAATATACCACGATGCACGTGTGCCTAGGAATACACATGGCTGGGAGGGGTTCACACGGCAGCATATACATGTATGTCTTCTTGGTGCCCTCACAAAACCGACAGGAGATAAGAGAGTGGTATGTGTGGAGGAAGCATGAAATCACGTGGTCTGTACTAACCAAGGGTTCTGCGTGGATGCAGCCCTCATTGTGGTGTGTGTGACGCTTGACGAATCCAGAAACTCTGACTCCTTCATTTCAGCGATGTAAATCAAGCAGCTGCAGGGGCACAGGCGGCAACCCATTTGGGCGTCGAATTACAGCCATTGACAAATTTTATACAGAGTTCAATGTAAATGTCAATACCTTGCATTCCTTTACCCCTTGTGCAGGAAAGAAATACTTCCACACATGCATATGTATCTCTTGAGTCCTTAAATAAAAAAAGAATCCACACAAATAAAAAAAAGAATCCACACAGGTAGAGTATGTTTGTGAAGTAGGCGAGGATTTATGGTAAATGCCGGAGTCCTCAAACCAGTAGCTAGTTTAGTACGAGCAGAGTTGATTTTGCACACACTGCCTGCATTCGAAGGTCAGCACGGCTTGGATTGCTTTTGGAGCCGTGGAGATGCGTTAAACAACTCTATGCTTCTAATATTCGCTGCCTCGTCTCATAGAACTGTCCTTAATAAATCATAAACTATGGGTCTATAAACATAGATGTTCTGCCCACCCCCCAGCCACCACTTTCTTTTGGTGGCGAAGCAGTGTTAGGGGTGGGGGTGGGGAGGAGGGGTTCCTTTATTCCTTTGATGGTTTGTTAGTTACGGTTAGGAAATGTTGCAAAGATGCCCACAGGTATTAAAAAAAAAAAGAATTCAGGCAATGAAATATACATTTTCGATGTGTACAAGGATGTATGGTTAACAAGTAGCCAAGCCGACAGGAATACGGATCTAGTGTACCAAAGAAAACACCCGCACAAACTGTGCTGGAAAGAACACTGCCCAAAAAGGTTCGAACTCAGAAAGACAAACAAGCCCCTCTAGCAGGGCGCAGTCTCCACGGCCCACAGTAGCAAGCAAGGCAGCAAACCACAACCAGACTCCTACAAATGGCATTGTAACACAGGACGGCCTTTACCAAAACACAGCAATGAACATAAAGTACACAGTAAGACAATACTGCCATACACTGAAGTGACCCCCATCTTAGAAGTGACACAAGAATACAACGCCCACAAGAGTATAGTACCACACTCCAACCATCTCTCAAAGGACACAATAACACAACATGACCACACAGCAACACAACATGACCACACAGCAGAGGACAATAGCAAAACACAGCTACACAAGCCCTCACACAAACTGCAAATTACAAGTGCCTTTCCACAAAGGATACTTTAACAAAACTGTCATTCAAAGGATAGCAGTGACTAATACAATTGCGTAGACAAAGGTGATGGTAACAGAGACGTGAAAAAAACACCACCCTAATCACAAAAGAGCACAGTAAGACATAAGCAAGTAAGTTCACAACCTCTCTTCTAAATGAATAACATACCTGCAAAATGAAAAGCTGCAGGCCACATATTTGCAACCACATACACACAATACACAAACAATCTCTGTAAAGATATACAATAATAGAGCAGAAAGCCCCCATAAAAAAACACACAGAAGCTACCAAAACAAGCATTGGCATAGCCAATAGATCTCGCCTTTGGGACCTAATTAGTATTTAATTATGCAGCACAATATCCTTGGTGCAACATCAACTGTTGCATGGTTAAACACTTATAATGTCCCAAAGGCAAGACCTATTGGCTATGCCAAAGCTTGTTATTTCCTGTGGGAGGCCAAACTGGGCAAGGGTCTTTTCCAGCATTGGAACAACATTCGTGAAGAGTGTTGACTTCGCGACTTCGACAATGGGGTGTTTAGAGTAACTGTTGATTATCACTGCTGTGATTCGTACATCTGGGAAGCTCCAAAGGTCTAGGCTTATCTGGGACAATGGGGTTGTGCCTGGCTCCTCCGTGATGATTGGTGCCAGGGATTCTAAAGAGACTTGGGGGCTTGCATGATGGGTGCTGCCTCACAAAATTGTCTACTGTTACCTCCAGGCCTGGGTACCAGACATTCTCTCTCATCTGGGACTTCATCTGAACTGTCCCTTGGTGGCCTCCACGAGCTACAGTTGTAACTTGAAGTTGGAGACTTTCGGGGATTACGGTGTGTGCTCCTCATAATATGAAGCCTTCAGCTGTGGCGCTTAATTCATTGTGTACTCTCCATATCTTCCTGAGGCGTTCCTTATCCAGACTGTGCCAGTTTTTGGCATCCTGTAGGAAGTCACAAGCCTTGTTATAGAGTGTCCATGACCTTCATCATGGCTGAATGAAATTTGGTTGCTTCATTGATTTCTGGAATGTTGAGCACTTGGGGGCACGTTGTTTGGGATACCATGCTCACATACTCTTCCTTGGTGTCTGTGCTGTAATTGCTGTTATCCACGGGGGATGGTGGGTGATGGGAGAGAAAATTGACAGGGTTCTTGAACCCTTTTTGATAGACTACTTCCATCTGGTAATGTTGCAGCTGGATGACCCAATGTTCGATCCATGGTGGAGGATGTGGTGCTGTGCTGCGGAATAAGGGAACGAGCGGTTGGTGACCGGTAACCACAAGGAATGGCTGTCGGCTGAGGTACAGATGGAAGTGACCACACATCCACTTGATGGCCAGCACTTCTCTTTCTATTTATGAGTATTGAGTCTCTGTTGGTGTGAGAGTTTTGCTGACGAATGTGAGTGGTGCCCAGTTGCCTGGTTCCACTTTTTGGGTGAGCACAGCTCCCAGGCCTATGGGGTAGGCATCAACAAACAGTTCATTGTGCCTCTTAGAGTAGAAGTACGCCATTGTTTTGTTGAGCAGGGCTTCCTTTACATTCTTGAAAGCATCTTCTTCGCTGCGGCCCCACTTCCAGTGATCAGCTTTCTTGGTGAGAGAACGTAGAGGCTCGGCAACAGTTGCCAGGTTCGGGATGAACCAGCCACACTATGTGGACATTCCCAGGAAGCTACGCACCTCAGACACTGTGGTTGGAGAAGGTACTTTTGTGATGGCGTAGGGCTTGCAGGGGTCCACCTGGACCCCCTCTGGGTAAAAAAACGTAACCAAAGAACTCAATTAAGTTCTGGAAGAAAGAGCACTTGTCTCTATGAAGGATGACTCCATGGTCGGATAGTCATTTCAACGCCGCTAGGAGGTGCCGGTAATGTTCTTCAGCGGTTGTTGAGTGGATCAGGATGTCGTTGCTTATGTTCATGATACCTTGTAGTCCGGACAGGGTCTCCTGGATCACATCTTGGAAGATCTCCGTCGCTGAGAGGATTCCAAAGTTCAGCCACTTGTATCAGTGTAACCCTAGGTACGTTAAGAACATAGTGATAAAGCGACTCTCCTCCGCCAACATCGGTTGGTGGTACCCGGCGTTGACGACCAGTTTGAGAACCACCTTGAGCCATTTAGGTCTGCAGTGTTGTTATCCATCATTGGTGTTATGTGCCTTTCGCATTTGTTGGCTTGATTGGGGAGGCGAATGTCTATGCATAGTTGTATCTTGCCTGGTTGCTTCAGCTTCTCGGCGATCGCCATGGTGGACACCCACGGCGTTTCAAGTTTGTTGAGTTGTTGCTCCACAAGTGGTCTTAGGTGAAATGGTACATACCGGTGCTAGAGGGTTATTGGCTTGATGGACTTGTCAATGCATAGTTTTATTGGAGGAGCTTTGAGGCACCCAAGTCCTGTGAATAGACACAGGAATTGGCTTAGCATCTCCTCCATCTGGAAGGCCTTCACGGTATGTGCGAAAACCACTAGACCCAGGTCCTCAGCAGTATTGCTTCCAACAAATGTGTCTGTTTCCTTGTCGATGAATAGAAGGTGGTCGTGATCTTTTGACCCTCTGCTTTTATTTGCACAGTCATCCGCCTTTTTAGGGGCAAAGGTCTGGCTTCTGTATGTAAAGATTTTGGCATTTGTCTGTTGTCCGACAGGGGTGGTCATGGGTGGAGGCACTGGTACTGCTGGATCCCCATTACGTTTACAGAGGCCCCAGTGTTGATGAGGGGCGTGATGCTGGGTCCTGCATCCTCGACTATGCATGTAGGTTGTAGGTTGTGTTCATCTGTTCCATTTGAGATTGTTTGTGAATGAGATGTGGAATGCTTCCTCCTCGTTGTCTGGAGATGAGTCTTTTAATCAGTGTCCGTGATGAGGTGATATCTTGGAGACGTCCTGGGATTCCGGGTCTTCCAGGGACAGCTGCCTTACCGATTTTGATGGTATTCACCTCCCTTGTGCATCTCTGCCTCTACGCCCACCTCTGCATGCGGTGGCAATGTGATTTAAGGTACCACACTTTGAGCATGTCCATCCTTGCGCTGGGCATTCCTTAAAGGAATATTCTCCTCACCCGCAATACCCACAGCAGGACGGAGGAGGGGCTGATGTCTGGGCTTGTTCACCCTGCCTTGTGAGTGAATGGCATTGGCGTGTTCTATCTTCACTGATGTGCTGCTTTCTGGCTGCTGCATAATGACTATGTCCATTTCTGTGACCCTGGCGATGGATAGGTCGTCAGACTGGGCCAGTATGAGGATGTCATTCAGGGTGATGTTGGGCTGCCATAGGATGAGGTCCCTTAATGTTTTTGTTCCTGCAGCCTTGTATCATTTGCGCCCTTACTTCATTTGGTTGGTCGTCTGCTGTGCATGTACTGGCTAGTTCCCGCAGGCATGCATAGAATGTGTCCATGACTCCACTTCACATTGGCGGGCTTGGTGGAGCTTGAAGCGTTCGTAGTCTGATGTAAGTTGTGGGTTGAAATGCACATTGAGCGCTCTAAGCACTGCGTCGGAGTCGGTTGCAGCACCTGTGTTGGACAGGTGCTCAAACAGAATGTATATTTCCTCCCCCGCATAGTGGAGCAGGAGGGATCTCTTGATGGAGCAGTCGGTCTAACGAGTTGCCGCGAAGTAGTATTCCAGCCTTCCTATCCAGGTCTGCCAGCGAGGCGTGGCAGTAGCTGGGTCTGCGAGTTTGCTGAAGGGAGGTAGCGAGAAAACTAGTGTGCGTTGAGTTGCAGCCTGGGCGGAAAGCGGGCCTTGCGGGGGCGCAGCATTGTTGGCATCATCAGCCATCGCTGCAGGTTCTTGTGAGCGCAGAGGACGTGTTGGAGAGAAAAATCATGGTTGGATGCCACATCTCAGCAGGAGAAGAGAAAGAACACATTGTATTGAACAGTGCTTGTTGGCATACACAGAGTGGAGTTGTGCTGCTGACAATTCTTGTCACTGCCAATGCTTGTTAGTAGGGATCATATAAATGGGCCCTTGGCCCAGGGAGCAGCGGGACTGCTGCAGCGGGGCAGACGGCAGTCAGTCAGATCCCCTGGGGGCAGAGCGGATAAAACGCTCGGCCGAGCATGAGGAGGCCAGTAGGAGGGAGGGGCTGCAACAAATCACTCAGTTGGCAGCAGGCAGGGCCACATGCAAGGCCTATGATGGCCACAGGATGGATCCAGCCACGTAGCTGGTGACTCACCCGAGGCAGGCAGAGCTGGCAGGGTGTTTTTTAATTTATATATTGCATTTTTATAAAGCGCAGACATTACCCGAAGGTGTCAGAGCGCTGTACAATAGAGCCAGTTACGTTACAAGAGAACAATGGAAACACAATACAACATTACAAACTAAAAATGAAGGTTACATAAACACAAAATCCAACAAAGCACTCAAGAGAGAGGAATGTACAGGAAAACAAAAATAACAAAATTTACGAGTGAACTTCCAAGAAGGGCCTGAGCATGACAGGATTTGTTCTGAAAGTGTCTTTGAAAGAGGAGCGATTTGAGATCAGCTTTGAAGATCCGGGTAGAGGAGGTGGCACGGAGCAATGGGGGAAGTGAGTTCCAGATTCTCACCGCATTGCCTGAGAAGGATTGTGCCATCGATCTTTCCCTTTTGAAGATTGGGGGCTCAAGCAGAAGCTTTTCCGCATTGCGCGAGGGTCGCGAGTCTCCGGGCAATTTTAGTTTGTTTGCCAGGTAACGAGGGGAGGATGTGTGCAAGGCTTTATGCGTGATGCAGGCAGTTTTGTAGATAGATCTTGCCTTGATCGGAAGCCATCGAAGAGAGGACAGGATAGGAGTGATGTGGTCACTTCGTTTAGACCCTGTAATGAAGCGAGCTGCTGAATGGAGGATGGATTTGAGAGGGGAGTGGTGAGATTTAGGTAGGCCCGTCAGAAGAGAATTGCAATAATCCAGTCTTGAGAGAACCAGTGATTGTACCAAGGTTTTTAAGTCTTTCTCCTGGAAAAACCGACGGATCCTCCACAGACGGCGCAACTGGTATTGTGCGTTCTTGGCAATAGAGTTGATGTGGGAGATTAGGTTGAGTCTTTTGCCAAGTATGACACCTAGGGATTTTGCGCTGTTGACAGTGATGGGTTTGTTGTTGAGTAAGTTCAGCTGATCCATCCATGGTTGAATGGGAGGAGGTGAGAGAGAGGTAGAAAGGAGCTGAGGAGAGTTCTGCTGCACCGATGTCACTGGGACAGATGGCTCAACGGCCTGGAAGCAAACGCCGGCAGTCAGGAACAGATGAGGCTGGTGGTGTGCAAGGTTGATGTGTGACGGTCACTAGCCAAACCAACAGGGCGTAGCTGGTGAGGTCAAAGGGGCCCACCCTCATCACCATATGGGCCCGGTGGGTGTGGGTGTACTGGAGGCCGTGTAGCAGTGCGCACCAACAACTGAGACACACACACCCATAGATAGGCTACGGGCTAATGAACATGTGTGGTCTTAGCCCCTTTATTAAATAGGCTTTGGCCACGACTGTTTTTTTTTTTTTTTATGGAATTACCCCTGGACTTAGTGTCCGGTCCGAGTTTATCTATCAGCACTCCCACAGTCGAATCAATTTGTGCTGCAAACACACTTGCTGGGACAGGGGATGACAACCGCAGCTCTAATCTTCAATCTCCAGTTAACAAGAGCAGAAAACTAGCAACTCTCAACAGACTCAGAGTGGCACCTAACCAACCAGGCCTGCCAAACCATGGCAACAATCTGAGTTCCTCATGTCTCGATCCCCCTCTCAACTTTCTCTCCCCCTCTGAAGAAGGGATTCCGGGGGAGTTTGTTCTAAGACAGTCTCGAATTGAGTGCCTGGTGAAGGACTGCTTATTACATTTACAGAGATGCACAGGCAGAGTTTTCCCCTCTCTTGGATACACTCAAATCAATTGAGCACAAATGGCTATTTTGCACGGTTGCCACCCCAACCGGCCACTACAACTAAAGCCCCCAATGTGGAACCTCATTTGTCATATTACTCCCACCCACCCTCTACACCTTGACCATCTGGAGGGTCTATTACTGACTTGAATTATGTCAGCTCCCACATTATGGCGTTGGGGCCTGCTCAAGCTTCCAGGTCATTTGTGTTGCAAGAGTGAATTGACAGACCAGGCCTTTGGAGAAATTATCTATCTGCCAGGCCGCATAGGGCTGGGCAAGCACCTAATGATATAGATCCGAATTTAAATTGGATTACCATCAATCTCCCTCCAGCTGGCTGCCCCTGTGTGATAATTCTTATGGGGGGGTTCCTCCTTAACGCAGGAATCGAGGGGAAGCTTCTGTGGAACTCTAAAATAAGGTACTGAATTGGCTTGCACAGTACAGAACTTTTCCTCTGCAAAATACATCCTCTGACTTGTAGGGTTAGCTGGATCGGGCCGAGTTCACCTGCCTCAAGGGGAGACTGTGTTATAGTACATTTTAGGTCAACCCTCTTGGTGTGAAACCTATTGTTTGGGCTTCAGAGTAAAATTGGCGCCAAAAGTAATATTATTTTAGTGCCACTAGGGTATTTTTTCAAACCCAGCTCCCTTTATCCACAGACATCCAAATATAGTGACCACACGACTGTTGACTGTGGCAGGAGCACCCAGGAGCTTGCTTAATTTGTGACTCTTGTTCCGCAATTGACTGACCCCTTCCAAGATGTTACACCTCGTAGGGTGATCAGTTTTTAATACCTGTTGGAATCGCTATGAAGCTCTCTTCTGTGTGAATGGACCTTTTGATGATGCCAAGGCATCTCCCCCAGCCAATACCTCCAGGAGGGAAATTACCCTTATCAAGGGTCCTACATCTAAAATTGACAACTATCCGTATTGCATTTTGATCTAAAGCATTGCTGGTCTCAAGGACAAGCTCACAAACCCAACTTGGCTCAAATGTGTCATCAGATATGATTTTATTGTCCTACAGGAAACTTAGGACACCATCTCCTTTTCGTTTGAAGGTTTTGCTTGCTACTTCTGCCCGAATACCCCGTCTATGTGTGGCAGGGCAAAGGGAGGCCTTTTTGTATGGGTTAATCTGAACTTAAGAGTGGATGTTAAGTTATTGATTCAGGAAGCTTGGCCTTTATGGGTCTGCTCATCAAGGACATTTCGAGTCACTTTTGTTATTATTTGAAAACATTTTATAATAATGATTTTTCTAACTCTGCATGTGCTCCTTTTGCTCAACTGTTCTCATTTCTATAGCATTGTACACCCATCCTCCCCCTGAAATGTTTACGACTAAATGCCAGGTCATTAGTTAAACATGGCCTGGAATGTAGTCTACTGTTGGAGGACCGTCAGATAAGGATGGCCTTTATTACGGAGACATGGACAGATAACACTTCAGGCCCTGACATTGTGAAGGTCATGCCTGCTTATTTCCTGTGCTATACCCTGGACCGTCCCTCTGGAAGGGGGAGGGCTGGCTGTTATTTACCATCACAGCCTTGAGTCCTCTTTCTCCATTGCCTCTATTGACACATGTGAAGAACTGTCCATTAGTGTGCGACTTTCTCCCCACAACACCTTTAATGGGATTCCAATCTATCGGCCCCCAGGGCCCAGAGGTTTGTTTCTGGATTCCTTGGGCTCTCTGCTATAGGCAGGGCTATGTGCGAATACCTTTACGATCATGGGAGATTTTAATTTCCACCTAGAGAATGCCCTAGATATGGATACTGAAAGATTGACTGGCCTTTTGGGGGACGGTGGACTCGACCAAAGGGTAATGGGTCCCACGCACTCAGCCGGGCACACGCTAGACGGCATTTTTTCCAACAATGCCGGTTTGGATTTACTGGAAGTGCTACCCTTCTCATGGTCCGATCATGCGGCCATTCTCTTCTCTCTCCACCAGGAAGCCGGGAATCCAGTTGCAGTTAAACCAAGGGAAAAGATTGCTCTCAGGGTCTGGAAAAATATAAATGGGGAGGAAATGGGGAATTTCTTGACATCAAATGCGCCTAGTTTCTCTGCAAATGTTGATAAGGCAGAGGAATTGTATACAAGGTGGATTGAGAGCGCCTGTGATAAATTTGCGCCGACCACATTTTTTACACCTAGGACCGCGCAGCCATCGGCACCTTGGTACTCCGACCTTCTGCAAAAACACAAAGCAGAGTGTAAGAGGCTTGAGAGGGTCTGGAGAAGGGGTTATTGTCCTACCAATAAAGAAAAGTACAAAGGAAGTCTTCTTCTTTATAAGCAACTGATTGCGGAGGCAAAAAAGGCCTATTTTGCTGAGCAGATTGAGAGGGCAAATTCCTCCTCTAGAGAACTCTTCAGGACCATCACTAGGCTGACGATCCCAACTAAACCCAGCACTCCTAGCAGCGCGGCTTTGTGCGAGTCTCTAGCCTCGTCCTTTAGGAATAAGGTGGAAGGGATTTTCTCCTCCTTTTCCAAAACCCAAGGAGAGGCGGTGGTAGCAGGAACTAGTACTGGTCTTAAATCTAGTAAGCTGCAGGACAGATTAGATCGGTTTAATCCTTTACAATACACAGAGGTTTTAAATTTATTGCGTACGGTTCGGTCTGGATCTCCCAATGATCCTTGCCCACCTGCTGTTCTTAAAATCTGCCCGAGGCCATTGCTTCCACTCTCACACCCGTGTTGAACATGATTATGGATATGGGTGAGTACCCCAGGAAGTGGAAATCCGCTTTGATTCTCCCCCTTATAAAAAAAACAGTTTGGATGCAAAGGATCCCAATAGTTACAGACCAATATCTTGTCTTCCATTTCCGTCTAAGATATTAGAGAAGGCCATTAATCAACAACTTAGTACGTTCTTGCAGAAGACCAATGCCCTAGACCCTATGCAATTTGGGTTTCGTGCAGGTCACAGCACGGAACTAGCCCTTATCAAGGCCACGGAAGAGGGTAGAGCGGCGGTGGACCAGGGAGGGGCTGCTGCGCTGATTCTGTTAGATCTGTTGGCAGCCTTCGACACGGTCCACCATGGAGTGTTGATGAACCGGTTGGCGGGGGCAGGGCTGGAGGGCCCGGCTTAGAGTCTCCTTAAGTCCTTTCTGACCGACAGAATTCAGACAGTAGACCTAGGGGTGGATAAATCAGAGCCTTTTACCCTTCCCTGTGGAGTGCCGCAGGGGTCCTCCCTGAGCCCCACGCTCTTTAATATTTATGTCAGCCCTCTGGCGGCCTTGATAGATCTTTCGGCCTGCAACTGACATCGTACGCAGGCGATACTCAAATTGTGTTATCGTTACAACGAGGGTCTCAAGTGGATATGGCAGCGAGATGCCACGACTGTCTAAAGAACGTGGCAGAATGGATGGCCTCCAATTGTCTCAAATTAAACGCCGGTAAGACTGAGGTTATTATGCTCGGAAACAATCCTAACATGTGGACCCCTGACATGTGGCCAGAGGGTCTGGGAAGTCCCCCTATCCCTACTAGGAAGGCCAGAAATCTGGGTGTGATTGTTGATCAAAATTTGGATTTCGGAGACCAGGTTAGCGGAGTAGTGTCAACTTGCTTCCATATCCTTAGGATATTAAAGAAAAGAAAATATTTCCTTCCAGCCGAGGGATTCAGGACGGCTGTCACTGCCCTCATACTGTCGCGTTTGGACTACTGTAATAGCCTGTACCTGAATTTGAGAAAGAGGCATGAATACAGATTACAGGTGGTTCAAAACGCGTCAGCAAGACTTTTGCTTGGGATCCCCAGATATGTTTCAGTACGTGAGGGGCTTAGGCAACTACACTGGCTGCCGGTATCAAGACGGGCTAAGTTGAAAGCTCTGTACATAGTCTTTAAAGTGTTGAAGGGCATAGGACCAGAGTTTTTGAACAGTGGTTTAAAATGGTATGTGCCGGGCAGAGCGCTTCGATCAGCCGAAGGTAGATTGGTTGTGGTGCCACGAGTAAAAAAGACCAGATGGGGAGGAAATAGCTCCTTGTTCTGTGCTACTAAAGCCTGGAACAACCTGCAGGGGTATCTTAGAAATACCTCAGAGCTACTTTCGTTTCGAAAGGGGCTTAAGACCTGGTTATTTATGGAATAGTTCCTCCGTCTTGCTCCGGAGTCAATAGACAGCGCCAGGACGCCTTCGGGCATAAGTGCGCTTTATAAGCTCATAAATAAATAAATATAGGATCGTAAGTCACTAGAGGCTGGGATCTCCTCTCAATCCCATTTCATGCTCTGTGGGGACTTTGATGGCAAACTGTTCAACACCTATGAGGAGCAAGGGTTGAATCATTCTATGTCCTTTGGGTTCAACCAGACAGCATGCCAGTTTTTGGCTGTACATGATCTCGTAGATGTTGTCGATATGTTTGGAGGACATGGACCCTCTTTGGCAACTTATAGATGATCTGGGAGGGTGTTGATTACGGATTACATAAAATTTACCAGAAACTTCCCATCTAGAATTTTACAGGGTGCTATCATTGAGTTGGAGTGAGAGGACAATAATGGTCTAACAGCAGTAGGAAGTTTCCAGATGCTGAGTATAGATAGCCACACAGAAATGATTTGTGTTCCTCAGTATATCAGCAGCTGTCTTAAGCAATGTACCCTCTAATTCTTTTTCACTGTGTGCAAAAGTGTAAGGTCTCTGTGCACTGCAGCCAATGCTATGTGCACCAAAAAAACGACCATGCATGTAAGAGTAACCTAGGGTTCCAGTTTAGGCCAAACAGGGATGTGCTCATGTGTTTATATATTAGCATTAATTATGGTAAATAGGTTTATAAACCTGCATTGTGAGTTACACCTTTTGTGATGTAGCTTTTCCCTGTCATTCATACGCACAAGGGAAGGAGCTGATTGGGCTACGAAATTCATAAGGAGGAATGCGCCAGATAAGATCCTTTAGAAAATTTCACATGAAAAGATAGAGCAGTAGTTGCAGTGACACCAGGGCCTAGAGACCTGAGGGCCACTGAAAGCTGATTATGCCTGTATTTCATCATTCAAACAGTAGCCAAGGGGCACATTTTCTTCCTTGGACTAGCGCCCATGCCATACTTGCTAAGTCACTGGTGTAGTGCATCAATGTAAATTCCAATGGCTTTTTGGTAGCGACAAAATTAACAATAATGCTAACAATCTGATAAATGTAAATGTTACTTCTCAATACAAACTGGGTCAAACAAGTTGGCTTGAGGGAAGGAGATGGTATGCCTGTCTCTCCAGTGCTTCTTAAGGAATGTGGGAATTAGTCAGAAAGAAAAAATAGGAGCCGCCATGTCCGGCGGCACATGGTCTAGCTACGCCACTGTTAAATTAATTGGAGAAGTAATCTTCAATCACTTAAAATCTTTGGCAAATTCAAATATTATCCGGTGTCCCCTTCAATTTGGTTTCTGCCCAAGCCTGGGTCAGTTGAACAGTGCTTAAACTTGAATATGATAGTTGGAAAGTTCACTATCGCAAAGTCAGTCCACTGTACCTGGTCTTAATGGATCTGTCAACTGCGTTTGTGTTCACAGAACCAAATTATGGCTATTGCTCTGAGGTTTGGGTGGTGAAGTGGCCTTTGTGAAGTTTATATATAATCTCCATGAGAACATAGTTGCATGGGTCCGATTTGGCCCGGCAGGGGAAATGTCCGATACTTTTCGAATTGTGAGAGCGGTGTACCAAGGCTGCATTCTGGCCCTGTTGTTCATTTTATATATTAATAATTTGAGCCCATTCTTGATTAAAGCTGTTAAAGACACAGCAAGAATAGCAAACCTGTCTGTACCTGCTTATTATATGCAGATGATGCAGTACTATTGGAACAGACCCCAAAGTCTCTCCGTTTATTAATGGAGTCTTTTGTGATTCTCATGAGAAAATTGGATCACCTCACAAATTATTAGGACGAGTGACCCCGGCAGAAAAAAATATATCCAAACTGGTGGTCAGTGTTCAATCCCTGTGCAGTGTATCCGATTTTAGCTATTTGGAGATTGTCTTCAACTCTTTGAGCTCCTGGCTGCCTCGGATTAGCAGCTCCAATATAAAGCTTAGTAGGGCAGCTGGGCTATTATTTCACAGCCTTCGAGAAGGGGGACCATTGATTCTCATTTGAACATATACAAGTCCCAGTGTGTATGGCGCTGGGTGTAGAGGAAAACTGTATCTGCAGGCGGATCCCACACCTCTCCATCACCAGTTCCCATTTTATTATTCACTCTTTAAATCTTGAGTACATTTTGGAGAAAACCAGGTCCACCCACTCATGCTCTGGGTCATCATTTGGACAAACCCAGAGGCTAGTTCAAATAAATACATCATTTTAGACTGCCTTAAATTAGAAAAGGGTTTATCTCTCCCTTGCTTGGGCTATGTTTCCAAAACTCTGAATGAACTAAGCCTGCTTGATATGTTTAAGGTACCTACCTATTTAACTAAGAATGACAAGTTGAAAGTTAAGGCTAGCTTTCTTGAGCACTGTCAATCCCTAAGACTGAGCCTGGAACATACGACAGTTAGTATTAAAAGACTAAAAACACTGTTCAGGTAGGCCAAGCCGAAAGGGCAGACGGCCACTAAAATTTTCATTACAAAGAGGTGGCGAAGCCAACCGGCGGAGGATATGCTGCATTCTCTTTCCCCAGCGTTTTAGCAGCTCTGATGACAAATTTGGTAAACCGAATATTCCGCTTTATATTTTTTGGGTTCGTAGCCGCTATTATGGCATGACAACATGTGCTGAGGATCTAGTTTGTTCCACTCCTCTCGCAATAAAGTCCTTCTGTCGTTAAGCAGAGCTGGGCATGTGTAGGCTATATGCTCCATGCTTTCGGTGTGGTAGCCGCATCCCCTGCGTTCGATATTAAGACTGAGGCGCCACCATTGTGGCAGATGCTTTAAAAAAGGCCACTCACCCAGCCTTAGGGCCATGAACTTATCCTTCCAAAAGAGTGAGTATGTGCTTGATAGGTAGTATTGCCTCACTTTATTCACGTTATTACTCATTGCACTTTAGATTGTCTTATTATGCTGCTATTCTGGATGTGTTTGTTTTATTGAACAATGTATTTTATAAATCTATTATGTCCTTCTTTTGTGCCAAATAGAATATGCAATAGATTGATTGATTGATTAGCTGCCATGGTAAATGCTCAGAAACTGCACCAGGGACATGGTAGTCAAATGCCATATGTGTGCTGCAGTGTATATTTATACCGCCCACATACATCACTTACACATATGGCTGATTGTATTGCCACTATGCTCTCACTGGGCTGCATTTTGAAAGCCCTTCTGAGGTACCAGAGAGGGAAACATGATTCACTACTAAAGTGTGCATTGTAAGCTCACATGGATGAGGCAGCATAGGGTGCATAGTATGTTTTTAGCCCCTTTGTTGCATGGGGTGGGGGGCCGCGTGCGGTGCCGCAGTTCTTGTGACGAGCTCGGCTCGTCACGCTGCACGGTGGCGCTGTGCTCATGACGAGTTGAGCTTGTTATGACCACGCCCGTTTCCATGGAACGCTCAGCACAGCAGTGGGTTTATCCCCGCATGGGCGTTCCGCGGCGGTCATGACAAGCTCAGCTCGTCATGAGCACAGCTGTTTTCCACTGTATATATTTAGGCTGTCTCCTCCAAGAACAACCCTTGGTATGCTTTAAATTATTATTTCTCTGACTATGACAATGCTTGCAAAATGGTTCATGGTCATAGGCAGCTTTGTTTCCAATCATGATTTAAGGGTGAAATTAGATTTGTACTAATCTTAGTGGAAGGAATCTTTATAAAAAATTACTTTGTGCTGCTTCAGCCAGAACTGTCTAAAACCAGTTCTTCCACTCATCACACCTCTAGAGGGCAATGCACAATCTTAGCTAGAGTTGACAACACTGCCTGCCAGAAGACAATAACCTGGTCTTTTGGCCCAGAAAGGCAGGTGAACTGTCAACAACCACTTAGCAGGTCTATTTTAGGGATGAGACAGGAACTGATGGTAGTACAAAGGACTGCCTTGACACTAATTCTCTTGACTTGAAGATAAGAAACGGGGCTGCTCATATTCAACCCCAGAGACCTGCTGGACCTCTTACAACCAACCTCATAAAAGGAGGAACACTGTTTATACAATCTGTAGTATATTTAAAGTAAGAGTTAATTTTTTGGGCCTGCAGTTTGATAAAGCAATCCATATATTTACATAGAGGTTCAAAGATAGGACCACACTCCAAAATCATGGGTGTACCAGGGGGTTCTTGAAGGTTCTTTGGGAAGAGTGTGAATTACATGGCTTATTGGGTGTGGTCTGTTCAGGTCTATACAGGTGTTATAGTGCGTGGGCTATACAGATCTATTCAGTTCGTATGCACTATGTATACTGCATATAATCCTTTGTATGTGACCTAACAGATTTAATCCTGTAACTCATGTAATGGATTACCCAATCGCTTTTGTAGTGAGCTGCATTACTTACTTTAAATATCTCTTTTTTTATATTCACATAGTGTCTTGGAGTGTGATAGCTCCCCGTTTGTCAGCCAGTTTTATGAAATGTCCATATCATGGCTTAACATCAATTGGGCCATACCTTCTGCTCAAGAGATGTTGTACAAAATACATGTCTTGTGTTTCTCAAGGTCGTTCACTTGATTAACAACCACATTTTCAAATGCCAGAATTTCAGCAGGCATGAGGTTCGAAGGAGTATAGAATGCTGAGAGGAGGGATATACCAGTGTCAATTCTGTCCCTATTTTCTTGGTTGTCTTTAAATACATTTCATAATCTGATGTGAGAAATCTGGACCTCTTTACAGTGTCCCCCCACTGTATGTCCCCATTTTGACAACTAGGTGCTCGCTTTCTGACTCTGATTGTGCCCTGGGCTCTGTCAACCAGACCCAGGGACTGTGCTCTGACTAAAAGTACTTGGGTAGGTATAATTATAATTGGCAATGACAGAACCCTGTAGGTCCCTAGTATATCTTAAGGCAAGGGGGATTCAAACTACCTACACAACCTTAGTACATAATAGGGCAGGGAGGTTTAGAGGCCCAGTAGGTTTCCTGCACTAGAGTGTGCACTGCTGAGTGGCCTGTTGTCATTTTAAAAGCCATCCCTGCAGGCTGCTTTTAAATTGTAATTATATGCAAATTCGACCTTGGAATTAAAGGTACTTTCAAAGTAATACTCTACCTTATTTTTACATATAAAACACCCCTAAGGTCTCCCTTAGGTGCCGCAAAGGTAGGGCACCTTGTAACTATGCGCAGGGACATTATAATAGATGTTTTATAAGCCATGGTGAGGGGAAAACGGCCAATTCTGTTTCTCCCATTGTAGTGAAAGCTCCATAGGCTAACATTGAGATAATGTATTTAGGTATATATAGTGACAGGAGCCACCGAAAAATATACTTCAAATTATCTAATTAATAATTGCGACAAATGCAACAACTTGCCACTGTTAGACTTGGAATAACTATTACAGAAAATAAGTTATGAAACTTTCTTTTCTGTGAGTCAAATTTCAGCTTTCCTGCTGCCCTCTCCTGATTGGTCAGCCTTTCCCAGGCTAAGTTAGAACAGGATCAGCACAGCTGACCCCCACATTTGGCACCCCAGCTAGCCAGGAATGTTAGTGAAACAGCCCCAACAGTGGGTTGGCCTAGCCAGATCTAACCCCAAAGGAGAGTCTTTTTTCCATGTTGGATTTTGAAAGAATTATGCTTTCTTTGACAAGAATATACCATACTTTGGAAGAAGTGGTCATACACCTGGGTTGCACCCTGCATTCAAATTGATATGGGGTGCCCCCCTGTTTGACACCCAGAAACTGTGAATAAATATGGGAGAACTGCATAGCTCCTCAGAAACGCTGCATGACACTAGAAGGAGAAAAAGGACTGTCCTGCTGGAATCTTGATCTGCACCCCCAAAGGGCTGCACCTGCTGCACAATCTGATTCTACAGACCTAAGGACTTTGCCTTGCTTCAAGAAGGATTAAGAAGTGGACTCCTGTCAAGCTACGAGTTAACAGAGCCCACCTGCATCATCTCCACCAAAAGTGCGTCCAGTGGACTTTTCAGGATTTGGTCCGCTGCATTGTGGGAATTGTAGTCCAGACATCCCAAGTACCATCTACGAGATTCCAAACTCTTGGATTTGTGTTTTGGACACTTTGAACCCTCAAGAGGAACTTAAGGAAGAAGTGCCACAAGTTTGGAGCAACTTATGGAAAAATCTCCGTAAGTTGACCGATTTAATGACCAAAGTCAAGCTTCCTTCACCCAGCCTGAATTTCAGGTTCGTCACGCTGAAAGCTCCGGAGCTCCACACTTCCAGGATTTGATCAGGACCTTGCGGAGAAGCAATCCAATGACGTTGCATCGAAATCAGCCTGCTGGTGGGGACTGTTTGACATCGAGAGAAAAATCCTCCAGAAAAGATTATAAATTTGAAGGTAGAATTTTGACGCGGGACCCCTGCTTAGTGTACCCTACCAGTGCTCCATCAAGGTTGGCCTCAAACTTTGACCTTATCCTGGTCAAGCGGTACTAGATGTCCCAAAGTGACGCTAGAGGCTTTTCCGCACGTTCGAGACAGTTCTAGTTCCCTACATTGGATTTTTTTCATTTTGGTGTCTGTTCATAAAAATATAATCTATTTTTATAAATTGCAGTTGGATTTTAATTGTGTGTTTTGCTTTACTTTTTTTAAATGTATTGGTATTTTAAATGTTTTACACACCTGTCTGCTAGTTGACAGCTACCAAGGTTTGAGCAAGGGGATAATTTATTATTAAGAACTTGACTGACCTTATTACTAGAGCAGCCCACTAATTATCACAACTAATAATCCACTTTCGAACGTCTGATCTTCACAACACAAGAGCATGAGCTTGCTTTTCAGAACATTAAGGATACCATTGTTACAGCTTCATCTTTGAGTCTATTCATATTGTGTCGAGCATTATTACAGTTGATGCCAGTTCTTTGAGGTTGGGGCTGTTTAACACAACAAAAAGAGGACAGAGGAGTTACTGTTGTGTTGGTCTCTTGGGTAATATATCAAGCAGAAAATAGTTGCTCCACAGCTGAGTTGGACACTCTTGCCTGTGGTTGGAGGATTAAGCATTTAATATCTTACATCTGGAGTAGGACATTTACTCTAATATGTGATCACAAACCTCTGATATTACTTACATGATAACAGATCTGGTAGGCTTCTTCTCATTTAGTGAGAATATTATCTAAGTTATATAAGTATACCTTTTCCAAAGTTTCTATTCCAGGTTCCCTCAATGTTAAGGCAGATTGTTTACCTAAATTGTTATTGCAAGGTAATCAGGACAATGTTTTGGAAGGGATAGAAGAGTGTGCTGTAGCTTCCACTGGTGATGTCTTCGCTTATTGAAATCATGCAATAAAGAGGAAGCTTTGAAAAGTCTTCACAAGAAGATGATCTGTTGAAGAGGTTTTGAGAATTTGTTACCTCTGATTGGCAAGGGAAAAGTTGTTAGGTCTGGAGTTGAAGATATTCTACCAAGTTAAAAATTATATTTGTGTGAATAAAGATTTAATTTTGAAGGGCAATTGTTTTGCTCTTCCAAAATCTGTTTGTCTTCAATAATTTCTTTGCGCACAGTGGACATGCCAGAGAGTCTCATACCAAAACAATGGAGGTCCAGCGCTGTATTGGTGATCATACATGGATGAACACATTTCCTATTATGTGAAGTCTTGTTTTCAGTGTTCCATATCAGATGACACTTTGAAGAAATCCAGTACACAGATGGGAGAAATTAGCCATAGATTTTTTAGGACTGTAGGAAGGCTGGACACAGGACAAGCTTTCTTCCTTAATAGCAATGGACAATTTTCCAAAGTAGGTTGGGAACAAGAGGTTAAGTTGCCCAAATATTGATTATTATATACAGTATTTGAAGGAATGTTCTAGGAGAGAGGGAAGTGTGTCTTTTATATTGTCAGATAATGGTGTTCAAATAACTTCATACAAATTCAACAATTTTGTAAAAGAATGAGCTGTTATGAATAACAATTCTACCGAAGCAGCCAAGCGCATCACCAGTGACATTGATTGATTTGTAATCCCAAAACATAAATTGGTTAATCGAGAGGTATCACAGACACACAACAGAAGCACTGGATGTATCCTGAATCCTGAATCCGCTGTTTGATGCCGACCGCCCCCTCTGCTGCTGCGCTTTGCAGGTGAGCGACCGAGTGAGAAGGAACCCGTTGGAGGTTGTGCTGACTCGCTGTGGTCTGTGGGCCTCTCTGCAGTGGGGGCGCAAAAGTTGCCCTAAAGGGGGGCAAAACCCACGGGAGCAGCGTTAGTGCTCCTGCAGCGACAGGAGCCGCATTAGTCTATCCACAGCAGCGGGAGCCTCAAAAGTTTTCTCTACAGCGACGGGAGCCGCTTTAGTGCCCGCGCAGCAGCAGGAGCCACACCAGTGCCCTCGCAAACGCCGGCAAATGTAAACTCCTCTTCCACCACAGCAGGAGCCTTTCCTTCACGGCAGGAGCCTTTATCTGGACCCCCGCATCTGGTCATCTGTCCTGTCTGCGAGAGCCACTTGCGGAGGCAGCCGCGGTGAGAGTCGCGAGTTTTGCCGGAATCGTGGGGGGTTTTGCCTTCATCTGGCAGCATTTTTGGAGGAGAGTCATTTCTTTACGCGGTGGGAGTCGCAGCCTAGCACAAAAGCCGAAAAACAACTGTAAAAACAAACTGTCAATTTATATCCAGCAGTGAGCCCTTTCTTGACGGCGTAGAAAACTAGCGCAAGATTAAGGATTTATAAGAATCTATAAGTAGAGAGCGGAGCCTGGAGGAGAGTGAAGGGCACGCAATTGCCGGAAATTTGGTCTTTCTTCTCCGATCAAGTGTTCAATCGTGTGGTGGCAGGAATCAACCAGGCAAGTCCGAACCTCAACCCAGCCCCATATCCAGAGCGAGATGACTTCCAGAAAATTGTGCTCAGGGCGAGTGCTCTCCTCCTCTCCCAGCCATAAACTGAGAAGATCATTTAGTGGCACCAGCCATTTACAACATCTCTGCTATAAATCCCAACGTGTTATTACTAGTTTCTTTCGTAAAAAGCCTCGGATGGATCCTGAGGTGGCAGCTGTGGTCCAAGAAGGCCAGATATTTAACTTCCATCCCGTAATACCTTTAATCTCTTCCTCATTGCCCCCTACAGATTCACTGGAGCTCCAAGGCAGCCTTGCTGGGGGGCAGGTGCAGTCTAGCAGAGGGTCTCGGTCCTCGGATCAGATTACTGAGAGAGTGGAGATTGGATCCAGTGAGCAACTGTTTGATGCACCTTCTGGTGCCCCTTTGGACTCGATTTCTTGCCAGCCAGCAGAGTCAGTCAATTATTTTAATAAATAGGCAAAAGCTGTCAAAGCAGTCAACGAATGACAGTATGATGGAGATTCTACTGGTTGTTTTATCATCGCGAATGGGCTTCCAAAAGGGATCAGGTGGGGATGGCAACCTGGACGACCATCTTGGTGTTCCCTCTGTGGAGAAGGCAATACTTTGTGAAGAACCACCTCTCCGGGAAGACTTTACACTCCTGGACATTGATATAGAAGCTCAAAAAAGGGTTTTGGGAGACCGTTCCAATTGTAGGTATAAAGACAACCAGTTAATGAGTGGTCATAGATATGTCAATACTCCAATTGTAAGCTCCTCTACAAGGTGCCTTTCCATGCCTCTCTTATACAGTAGTACAAGTCATTTGGTTGGTATTATTATTATTATTATTGCATTTATTGAGCGCACAGCTACCCGGAGGTTTCCCGGCGCTTGCCTTGGGAACCCGTCCTGGCTTTTCCCTGTGAGATAGCCCCTACAGGGCATCCCCAAGGTGAAAGCCAGGCATCCCGCCACAGGGGGGCCGTTGTGGAGATTAAGCAAGCTTAATGCCCAGAGTTGCATAGTGAGAACCCATGATTAGAGCAGGCACCGAAGCGAGAATTATCGAGTCCGTGGACATTTGAGCTCAAGACCCTGCCGCGTCAGGAATTGAACCCTGGTCCCGGGTCTGACCTCAGCTTCCGGGTCTGCCTGCTCTACACCGTGAGCCACACTTCTCCACGTAGCCTCCATGTAGTCTGGCCATGATGTATTCTTGCCTGATTCTCAACCGAAATGGGGAAATGAGAGAGAGGGTGTGCCCTCAGAATATCTTGTGTGTATTAAAAACATTTTAAACTCCATACTGTCCTTATTAGAGAAATCTGTTGTGAGTTCCGACCACATAGTGGAAATGATTTCTGTAATATTATTTGAAATGCAAAAGGGAAATAAGGCTGTTACCCCTAAATCTACCCCCACGATTCTCACCCACATGGATGAATGACCAAGGGATAGGCAGGTATCATACCTTCCCTCTGGAGAGTGGAGAGACGTCTCCATACAGGCAGGAACTCCTCTCTTCCTGGTGCCCCCCATGGCTCCTGTATGAAATCTTGAAAAGGAAGAATTATGCTTAAGTACATTATTTGAGGAGGTCGAAATGAGTCCCCCTTTGGAAAAATCCATCTTGAAAATCTTCCCCTTGTTTGAAAAGTGTAGATTGGGGGGACACCGGAGAAAATGAGAAAATCCGGGGCCATGCCAAGCAATCTAAGCCGGTGGGGAGGGCAGGGTGGGATGAGGAGGCGTTAACCCCTCCAACTATCACTCAGGTGTACTCTCCCACATTGCCAGGGAAGGGAGGACAGAAAGTAAGCAAGAGGGATAGCCTAGTATCAAAAGATAAGGGGGAAAACATGAAAAAGAAACACAAAAAAATGAGACGATTTTCCAAACGGAAAGTGTCAAAACTGCACTTTTTCCGGATTTTGGAAAGCCAGAGCGATGTCTTTTTAATAACAGAGAAGGAAGGCCCCAAAACTCCTCCAGCACATGGCAACCCAACGGAATCTATTATAGTGCCCATAGCATTGACTGGGAGTTTGGGGGACTCAGGGCCAGGAGTACCTCCTTTAACCCGGTCGCTGAGGTCCCTCCAAGGAATCCAGCCCTCCTTTGAGGAGTTTGTAGACCCATTGGGTGGGGAAATGCACATGGGTTACGGGGTCCCTTCGCTGCATACACGGACTGGGGCCATTGACTCTACTGATTCCAAGGGGTACGGTACCCAAGAGGGAGGGCCCCAAGCCCCAATTACATTGGAGGTTGGGCCAAATAGAACCCTCATAGGGACCTCATTCCCGTCTGATGGAAATATTGAGGTCCCAACTCCCAATACGGTCTTATACTCGAATATCCAACATCATGGTGGGACGGAAGTTGCCAGCTTTACGGATAGGGTCCCTTTATGTATTCCATGGAGAGACGCCACAAAGAATATTAGTGGGCTACAGCCCGGTTTATCTCCCATGGTGGATTTCATCTGGCTATTTGATACTGAATCCACCCCGGTAAATAGAGGTTTCATTCTTAATTTATTTTTGGAACTAGTGTCACTAAAGCTGATAGCTAGCAAGTATATCTTAAATGTGATGATTCATGTACATGACACTGTCCCGTACTCTAGGGTTACTTTTTGTTCCCTGATAGTGGCCAACCTGGTTTTAAAGAACTGTGAGTTTTTTTTAAACGAGGGCTTGATGTAACACCTGTTAATGAATATGGGAAAAATCTAATTGTGGGCCCTAAAAAGCCAAAATCTGAAAGTTTCCAAGGCTACTAATTCAGTGGCACTAGACGCATTGGGCCCGAAATAGAGTATTCTGTGGGCAATCCTAAAGATATAGTGGTTTCTGTGGACTGGAGGGGGCGTTTAATACATGTTGTGCCCAATGTAGCAGTTGCCCCTCAGACTCCAGACATAGAAGATGAATTTGCCTAGTGGAGTTGGGTTGCAAGAGGCAGTAAGGAGTGCTCCATTGAGGTAGCCTGAGTGGGCTACTCTTGTCCTGGAATATGGCTGGTCTGGGACCCAATGAAACAAAATTAAATTCCTTAAAAATTATTAATCCTATAATTATATGTCTACAAGAAACATGGTCTTGCAAAGAGTTTGAATGTGATGGCAATTTTGTATACGCGTGTTATGCGAAGCGATCGGAAAGGGGACATGCTAGTGGGGGGGTATCTATTTTGCTTAAAAACTCCATTAATTGGAATCAGAAGGTTTTCTCCCACCCCTCAAACCTCTGTATATGCTTGAAGTTGGCACGCTTGGGAGATTCTGACATGCCCACCTCCTTCCTTGTGGCAAACTTGTATATCACCCCTGCGAAAAATTTTGATCATCTTTTGCCTCTATTTTTTTCTTTTATTCAGCATATAGCTACTAGGGAAGATTGCCCCCTATTGATATTAGCGTGGGACTTAAATGCTAAAATTTCAAACTCTGCTTCTGAGATTTATGCCAATACTGACAAATAGGAAATTTGGCACATTCCCGAGATTTTGTTACCAAAAAAGTTAAAAACAGATAAGCGGGTTCCTTTTGCTTGATAGCGTTAGAAGTCTAGATCTTGTTATCCTAAACGGGACAGTGCCCGCTGATAAAACAGCCCATTTTACCTTTCATTCTCAACATACTCAGAGCCTTTCAGATTATGTGATTGTTTCCTACCAAATGTTTAGGGCTTGTGATAATTTTTTTGTTAACCCGTCGATATGGAGCGACCATAGAATAGTGGGTATGACAGTGGCCTTTGATCTACCCACATTGGACTCGGGGAACGCCGGTCAGGGCTCGGCCACTTTTAATAAAAGAAATGGTCGGTCCTTTTGGACACAAAAATACATTGCTGCAGTAGGCTCCATTGTGAAGACGGTATATGTAGAAAAGCAAGGTATTACTCATTCCAACATTATATGCTTCTTTTAGGCTCAAATGAAGAAGATTTGTAATCTAAGCTCCACATCTTTTGAACCTTGCACGTATAAACAAGATATGTCCCATATGATACCCTTAAAACAAGCAATTAACCATCTTGTTTGAAAACAGCACATACATTTCCTCCTTGGTCGACAGCAGGAAATTAATCGCCTCAAGCGAGTGAGAAGACACCTCTTGCTCAGTGAAAAAAGGAGGGAGCCTGATGTTAAGTGGATAGGGCTGAAGGAAGCTGCAAGGGCCAAGAATTCAAGAAAATACTGGCACTTGATCGCTGAATATTGCGATTCAAGGCAGAGAGCTACACTGATACCGATTCCTGAAAAGGAATGGGTGGATTACATCTCTCTATTATATGGAAAGAATAGCCCAGTTTCTCCCGTGTTGACTGATTGGGTTAAATTCGTGTCTGCTGAATTTACTGAATTTGGCCCCCGTCAGGAAAGGAATTGGTAAACTATATAAAGATTGGTAGAACCTCCGGCGCACAAAGGCCGGATGGTATCCCAATTGCACTAATTAAAAAGAGCCAGAAGTATGGGATGATTTTCTAGAGCCACTCTTTAAATATTGTTTTTTTATTAATAAAATCTCCCCTTCTTGGAAGGGGAGCATTATAGTCCCTCTGTATAAAAAAGGACCAAAAACGGTGCCGACTAGTTTTAGACAGATTGCCTTCCTGGATGCCTCAGGCAAATTATTTGCAAAAAGCATACAATGCCATTTACAACAATGGGTTTATGATCAGGATATTCTTCCACCGGAACAAGCTGGCTTTAGAAAGAACCATGGCACCCTGGATAATATAGCGGTTGCTCAGACGATTGTGGAGAAATATGGTTTCACCCGAGAGATGCCAGTTTATACATCCTTTATTGATTTCTCCACGGCGTTTGAAAAGGTGGACCGCCAGACCTTGTGGAGAAAATTTGTCTCCCTTGGCATACCGAATCATCTTCTGGGTCTGATTATATAATTGTATACTGACACCTGGTGCCAGGTTCTGATGGGAGGTTCGCAGGGGTATATAGCTGTTCTCCCTGGCGCTCTGAACTCCGTAAGAGGGGATCCCCCCAAAATTGGTACAATGCCCACTGGCTCTCTATTGTATGCAGACAATGTTGCAATATTTGATCTAACTCCCATTGGCCTGCAACGCCATCTGGATGCTCTAAACATATATGCAGAGGCTCACTTCTTGAAAATGAATATTGCAAAAAGCAAAATTTTGGTTTTCCGTAAGAAGGGGCTTAGAATAAAGAGATGTTTAAGATGGATGCTTGGTTTTGAAAAACTGGAACGGGATGACTCGTATGTATATTTAGGGAAAGTTTTTTTCCAAAATAGGTCGAGACCTGGAGCATACTAAACTTTGTTTTAGTAAAGCTGTCTCCCAGGCAAGTGCATTAAACAGATTTATAAAACTTGCGGGAGACGCCATTTTTGCCATGTCTTATCTGTTTTTAAGGTCAAAATCCCACCCTCGTTAATATATGCTGCCGAGGTGTTGGACATGAGTTATTGGCTCTCATTTGATAAGGCAATTTAAACTCTTTGGCTGCCCCACATGTTCTGCGTCTTGAATTTGGATTAGTGTTGACCTTCATCTAAGCCCAGGCAGCAGTTCTCAGGTGGGGTGACTCTCTCTTTTTGGGGGAAGAGGGTACACTTAGGGCAGCCTTGAGAATAGAAATCTTTGGCACACTAAAAGAACAATCAACGTTTTTTAGGTCTTTTTTATGTGCAAATGATACTTTCGGTCTTAGTTTAATTCCCACTTCTCCTATGTCTAAATTTGGTTAGAAACGGTTCTTAAAGAAGTTTAGATCCCCTATCGCTTTGGCAAGAGACGCTGCTTCAAGCAAATCCAGGCCCAGTAACGTGGCAGTCAGTGGGAGCGCTCTGGGGAATAAACCACAGCCTTATTTAACTTAGAATGTCCCTCAAGGGATGAGAAGGCTGAGACTCAATCTGCTGCCTTTAAGAGATGTTACTGGCATCTGGGATATAACACCTAGAGAGAAGAGAATTTGTGAATTGTGCCAGTTGCAAATCCAAGATCTCAATGATGTCCTATTTGTATGTTCAAAGCTGCAAAGTGCCAGGCGAGTGTTTTTAAAACCAGTATTTATCAGATTTAATATTCACTCTGCTCAGGACGCACGTTCTTTGGTTTTGTCCCCTCCGAATGAAATTGTTTTAAAATATACCAATTTTTTAGAATATTTTTGCATATTTATTAGAACATTGTCTAACAGTAGTACTCTGGTTACGATTTATTACCAATTGATAGGCTATCTGAATGTTCCATGTATTCATAGCACTATTTGCACATTTCTTAGTATGTTTGATATAAGAATTTTTATCGGTCGGTAATATGATGTTTTGTGTATTATAGCATTATTTGCACATTTCTTAGTATGTCTGATATAATTTTATAGCAATGTATAAGGAAGGAATTTTGTATTGTATGTAATGTTTGTCCTTTTAATTGTTGCCGTGTTTTTGTGGACCTCCGTAGGAGTTCCAAAACAAAATAAATAAATACATTGAAAATAAATTGAGAGGTATCAGAGAAATGTTGCACAATGTGTTCAGGTGGGTCTTAAAGAAGGTTTTGATGTTGTATAACATATTTCTAATTCAATTTAGGCATGTCTTTGTACTCCACCCTTTTTCACCTTTTAACAGAAGAAGGTCCCCACTACTTTGAATCTTGAATGGCTTACAGGACCTCTACATACTATTCCTTCAGAAGGCATCTACAAGCTAATGAGGAAAAAATTTTAGAATACAAAGGACAAACCTTTGAGTGCAATTTGAAACCTGTGATTTTTGTAAAAGAGTTAATTCCAAATGTTATGAAAAAAATCTAAAAATCTAATCACTCCAAAGTGTTCAAAATTGTGACATTGGGGAAGTCTTCAATTCTTTTAAACAATGGGTCATGGTGTAGTCTAATAAGTCTTGCAAAATTCAAAGGGGACACTCAAAATGAGGAGTGTATTGAGCATTATGTAAATTCAAGAATGGTGGATCCTGACTTTTGGAGTTGTGTTTTAGAGTAGGGGTCTCCATGCCCTGTATGCCTGAGGGGGTATCTGGAATGCTGAAGGCGAAGGATGTAAAGGAATGGTGTGTGTGGAGTAGAATCCAGTAGATACTGACAATTGGAGGATGAATTGGGCTATAGAGCCTACTTGCTAATGCTGTGACCTAAGGGTCAAACATGAAATAAAGCGGTTAGCTCCCACCTGAGT
This sequence comes from Lissotriton vulgaris, assembly GCF_964263255.1. Lineage (NCBI taxonomy): Eukaryota > Metazoa > Chordata > Amphibia > Caudata > Salamandridae > Lissotriton > Lissotriton vulgaris. The sequence continues at coordinate 1,279,721,185 of NC_141696.1, forward strand.
GGCTCCAGACTCCTATATGAAGACTGTGCCCTCCAACTTCAACACTTTATTCAAAGGTTTGTTAAGAGGTTTGTGAAAGTGCAGCAAGACTGTGGTGGCATGAGGGAGATGTTTCTGGCAGAGGATGAGGTCTATCTCAATAATGGAGTTATGTTTCGCAGTGAGTGCTTTAGAAATTTTAAAAAAAATTCAGAATCTTGATCAAAATGTGTCTATGGATTTTACATCGCATTCAGAATTATCTGACCTTTCACCTTCTGACTCTTGGAAAGTTTACCAATTATGTAACAGGAGGGACACATTCTTGTTCTGATACTTTAAGCAAATACATTTCCACATTTATTTTCAATATTGTTGCTTTCATGTAAGGGAGGAGATGTGTGGTACCTCGTGTGGTATTTCCTTGTATCTATCTCGCTTTCTTTTCCCCTCTTTATGCATACTCTGCTATTAAGCACAGAACTTCTGTGTCACATTTCCATACAACACAGTGTGTTCCTGTTCTGCAAGTATTCTTGTTTATAGTTAATATTCTAAGTCCCATTGTCAGTTGGTACTAATCTACTGTCTTACCTCCATCACTTTGTATGGGCTCCTAATAAAGATCTGTTCTCACATCTAATGAGTGGTGCTCTCTTCAACGCTCCTCCCAAACAAGCAGGTGCCAAATCTGGGTCACAGCAGTGACACTGCTCAGGGGTCTTTGGGCTTCTCTTTGATACTTGGGGCTTTTCATTAAAGTCTGACCATGTCGACAGTCACAGTTGTCACAGCTCTCTTGTACTTCTTGTAGCTAGTGGGAAATTCTCCTTGGGGATAACACAGGGGATACTTTTGAGCCTCTAAACCTCTTTCTGAGTCTCTCAATGTTGGTAACTCCCTGACTTGTGGGATTGGCATCACATCACCTCATCTCAGTGTCTCACAGTCTCTGTTCCTTCTGAGTAGTGCTTTATTCATGCAAGGACACCTATATTGTCACTCCTGAGGTGTCAGTCAGCTCTCTCTTCCTCCAAGTAGGATGCATACAGATTCTCCTGGCAACTACAGTGAAGTTCTTCAGGTTATTGGTCCCACATCTGGCAAAGGGATTCAGGCAGTCATTAAGCCAACCCTGGAGCTAGAGGTAATCTTCTGATCCCCACAAGAGTGAATGTCGAGGTTTCTGATCAGAAATATATGGCACGCTGACTGGAAGTTTCTGCATCATCTTTATAACCAAGTTGCAGACAGTCCAGGTTTAATTCAACAGTTCAGTTCCGATACTGCTTCTGGGCAGTTCTGCATTTATGTGAATTTACACAGGCATGTCAAGCTGTGGTCTTGCTGGCAAGTGTGGCTGAGAAGGCAACGGGAGCTGCAAGCCCCACTCAGGAACAACCTGTAACAAGAGCACACTTAACTACCAGTTTATCTGTGGGGTATAGCCTATCTCAAGCTACAATGGGTCAAGAAGGGGCACAGGAGACTGCCTAGCATCAAAGGCACCTTCTGTCTTCTTTCCTAATTCCAGCAACTCTCTATTGTCATGTCTACTGAAAGATCACTGGACGTTTCTTGGGGGAAACCTATAATATATGTGAGAAATTGGATTGTTGGTTGAGGAGGGGGGTGAGCGCATGTCAACCAAAAGCCACAACCCTTTTCAGGCTGACACAATCCAGTAATTTAACCTGTGCTTGAGCCTCTGGTAGCTTGGCACAACAGCAGTGAGGCTTAACTTAGAGGCAATGTGTAAAGTATTTATGCAGCACTCAGACAGTAATCAGCAGTCCGCACTCCAGCCAACCCAGCAGTGTGACAAAAATGCCGCCCAGAACCCTCCCTTATATAACGTGGGCCTAGGTCACTAGAGTGGTCCAGAAGGTTCTGGAACCCTCTAATGCTATCCTATGGGCTAGAGCTCTGAGGTAATTTCTGACAGGCGACCATTTTATGAAGCTCACCTATTCCACCATTTTAGAAAGGCACACCTGCGCCTCAGAATTGATTGGCAGTGGCGAGGCGCCCGGAGACCTAAGGCCACACAAAATAAATTGGTGGGAAAAAAAAATGTGAGGCAAAAAGAGAGAAAAAATAGGGAGACAGGTCAAATAAGCACATTTCTAATATTTTTGTCAGTGCAATACCTGTTGTACACCTGACTCTGGGTAGTTTGGCCATAGCACTCACCTTCAAGTAAATGGACTGAGGTGAGTCTTTCAGTGGTGTTCATGGATTCTCTTTCAGCCCATGCAGTACACAGCCTGGTTTGCCTCAAAATGAGAAGACATCAGCACTGTAATAAATGAGAGAGATGCATTTTGAAGCACACAGTCTAGAAGAGTGCAGAGAAATATGAGTGCTCATAATAGTTCGCAGCAGGTCAAAGTGCCTGGAATAAACACTGTGACCACAAAGGTACAGCTTCTGTCATGCAGCTGCAAGGAATCCTCTCAGCACAGTACAAACATGAAGGGTTTTAATGTCCAGAGCGGTCACCGGAACAGCTTCAGTCATCCTCATCTCTAATGGTGTGTTACTGTTTTCCAAAGGGTTAATAGACACTGCATAAAATTTTAGAAATGAAGTTCATGTTATGACAATGAACGCCACCCAAGCCTTGAAGACCTGGCTGTACAGACAAGCATACCAATAACTCTCCTTCTCACATTCATGACTATGTTACTGTTGATATCAGCGCCAAGAAACCAATCAGTGATAGTGCGCTCAATAAATGCCTTATTAACATAATATAACATAACCCAAGCAGTAAGCACACCTTCACCATTCCTAACTGAATTCAATTTGACCATCAATACATTTTCTAGGGAAGGTTCAAAAGGAAGACAAAGAAATGGGGGGATGAACAGTTAGGGGGCTGGTAGTAGATAAACAGGTAAATCTAAAAAACACATGGGTTATGTATAGCATTTAAAGTTAATAAAATCCACAATTCCTTTGTGAATTTACTAGTTCCTTCAGACATTACTGTCTTTTCCACTACCTCCAACTCCAAATCAGGCCCTTATTCTCTGATATGATGTTTGGTGTCTGTATTTCCAGGGAGACCTCTAAACCCTGATCACCTGATGATGAGCTGCGCAACCAATGTCATCTCTGCTATGATCTTTGGGCATCGTTTTTCCTTTGACGATCATCTTCAGCAACGCCTCCTGGAAGCCACAAAAGTAGTGGTACCTTTTCTGAGTTCCTTCTGGGGCCTGGTAAGATACTGTTCCTACATTTTATCTCTCCAATTTATTGAATACTTAAGGCAACAAATACATTCCCAGATAATTTAAGATATGAGTAGCCAGTCGTACATATCTGCCTTGCAGGCCCAAAAAAGACCTTTACCAACTAGCTTTTAGCAATGTTAAAAGAAGACTGCGTAAGCCATAATAATATATATATCCAAATAAAGAAGTTCCACAAGTAGGATAAGTAATATTGAATACAAAATATTATGAATATGAAGCACTGTATTATTATATTTTTTCTTATACTAAAGAAAGGTAAAGTGAATTAAAAAGTGCCTAGGGTAGAATTATAGATATGTAAGGGTTGGCAATAGGGTTTGGGCCTGAGATGGTTTAAGGCTGGAAAAACATGTGGAGTTTGTGTTCTGGGTAGGAAGATGGTTATGGTTATGTTTAAGGAAAGACTACTGGTTGATGTAAGCACTGGGGTTCTGACTGATGCAGTTGTTTTTTATATTATAGTATTCTTGACAGTGAGGTCTTCATTATAGTTAAACTAGCTCAAAATAAAAAAAAGCGGTTTTGCTTTCTTCGTGTGGTTATTATTACGGCTTTCTTTGCTTTGGCATTCATGTTCTTTTTTTTTGGTGATCCTTATCCAAGTATTATGATAAAAATATTGGCGTAACACTCATAGGCCTCTGCTGTCCTATATAGGTATTCAAACAACAAATTAGGGGATAAAAAAAACAACTGAATCTCTTGGAACATTTAATTGTCTCAACACAAGAGGTTTTAACGTCCATCACTAAGGATAGTTATCTATTCTGTAATAGGATTCACGTTCATTTTGTACAAAATGTCAATTTTTTTATAGCTGTAACATATGTAAATGAAGCAGAAGGCCATGAGCAAGGTTAATAAGAGAAAAATTATGACATTAAAACAGCTTCAATTAGAGAATTGAAGTTAAAAAAACACAATTAATGTTGTTAAAAATTGGGGTTCTGGGTGGTAGAGGTATACACCCTGTCCAACCAGGAACCACAATCCTAGTAAGGGTAAGTCACAAACACACCCTAAATTAACCTCTGCTCACTCCCTGGTAACCTGGCACAGAGCAGTCAGGCTTAATTTAAGAGGCAATGTGTAAAGTATTTGTGTAACACTTCAAACAGTAAAACAGTGAAAACACCACACAAAACGATACCACACCTGGTTAGAGCAATAGAGTTACATATTTTGTGCACAACAAGACAAACATGACAAAAACTCAATACGTAGAACTGGAGTTATGAATTTCTAAAGAATATCTTGTAATGTAGTGCTTAAAAGCTTTAAGCACCAACTGGGGATATCTGGTGGCGCTAGACCGGGTCAGATCCAAATGATTAGGCCTACTGTGATATAAAGCGTGGGTCGAATACAGAGACCATCTTAGCCCGCGGAAACAGTACCATGGCTTGAGATTGTGTCGACGTCCAGGAGGGGATGTGAGGAGCAAAGGAGGCGATGTGTCAGCATCGATTCTTGGGAAGTAGGCAATGCGTCTGCTTCAAACTGGGCAAAGTAAAAGATGTGTGGGGAATGGAGGCGATGTGCAACACCATCGGTAATGCGCGGCTGTCTATCCTCACAGCAGCGGCGATGTGTCTATGTCGATGGAAACGTGCCAGTTTCTCAGCGGCACACCTACATCAATACATGGATTTTTACTGGGGCAGCACTTTTCAACCACTTTCAAGGTACCAGAACTGGATTGACACCACTCTGCAGGGCAAGACTCTCAGAATGCAGAGCCTAGGTCTCGTAGCAGTGTTGCTAGAAGTGTTGTTGGAAGTCTTTGATGTACCTGAGACTTCAGAAGAGGAGGCAAGCAGACAAGCCCTTGGAGTCACTCTCTGTACAAGTGGTGTAGATCCAGTCCTTCTCACCAGGCAATGAGGGCAGCAGATAGGTCAGCACAGCAGAAAAGCAGTTCTTTCAGAGCAGCAGTCCAGCAGAATGGCAGTCCTTCAGCAGCACAGCACTCCTTCTTCCTGGCAGGGTATCCACAGGTGAGAAATGTACTGAAGAATGAGCCGGAGAACCCTTTTTTATACCCTGATGCCCTGCTCACATAAGATAGGAGAAGCTTTTGGAAAGGTCCTTTGATGTTCTGGGAGTTACCTGCCTCCCCTGCCCTGGCTCCAAACTGGCTCAAATGACAATGCAGGGTTGTTAGGCCTATTGTGAGGAGACAGGATACAGCCTATTCTGGTGCAAGTGGAGCTGTGATCAACTCAGCCCCCCCATCCTGTCAGTTGATAGCCCATTACGGCCCTTCTAATTCCACTATTGTTGCACTGTCTGTAGAGAGTGCACAAAGTCTAACTGTCAGCTACACCCAGTCATTTGACCTAAGGCAGGCTGCAGGCACAAAGGGCTGAGGGCAGCTTTCAAAAGAGGGCATTTTCGAATTTGTAATGATAAATTCTACTTTAGAATTAAAGAGGGGTTATCATTACATGTTCATAGGTACAAAACATGACACATCTACCTCCTCTCATTTATGAATTACACCATATTTAATGTAATCAGGAATCCCCAATGTTATCCTATGGGAAGGGTGGACCTCATAGTAGTGAAAAATAAATGTGGGAGTTTTTCACTATCAAGGCATGTAAAAACTTAGAAGCATATGTACTACCTTTTAATTACATAACGCCCTGCCCTATGATTTGGCTTATGGCCTACCTTAGGTGTGACACACATGTAATTAAAGGGGAGTTTAAGGCTTGGCAAGGGGGTTTAAATGACAAGTAAACATGCCAATAGGACACTGCTTTTAGGATGCAATGGCAGGCCTTGGACATATTTTAGGGTTCTACGTAAGTGGGTGGCACGATAACTGCTGCAGGCCCACTGGTAGCGATACATTTACAGGCCCTAGGAATATCATATGCCACACTACAAGGGACTTACAAGTCAATTAAATAAGACAAACTAATTATGCCATGTTTTAGGCAGAGAGCACAAGCACTGTAGTACCAGTTTGCAGTGGTTAAGTGCAGAGAGTCCTAAGACCCAAAAAAATTTATTCTGCAAAACGTGGAAGAAGGAAGGCAAAAAGTTTTGAGGCAACCCTGCAGAGAAGGCCACTTCCAACAAAGGTTAGACACTAAACTATTAATAATACATACATATAAATAATAGTTAATAATAATTAGTAAGAAGATCCAGGTGACTGTTTGTAACGATTTCCTGTACTCATCTGATTTGCAATAATCTTCTACTTGGCTGCAAAGCTAACACATTCTTCCAACCATACTTCACACTGCACTATTCAGCCATTGTAGGTCAACAAAACATATTTTGAGATTTTATAGTTAGTTTAGCACTTTCACAAGTGCTTTAAAGGCGTCTGAAGTACATATGAAGTTAACCAGCTGCATCTGTTTGACGTCTGCAATAATAATTATTTTCACTAAATTTGCTTTTTGGCAAGGTTCTAAAGAAATGCTGACATTGAAAGTTCATGACAGTAGAGAAGTCAAAGAATGTTCTTGAACTCAGAAATTCTATCAACCAATCTTTCTTACTCAATGGTCAAATAAATGAAGAATCTGGAAATACTGAAAACAATATTTGGGCATTGTAAACATTATTTAAAAGTGTCAGCTGTATGATCAGGCAATCAATGCTATTGATATATACCAACTTCTGCACCAATATTGATTGGATGTTAAATGTATGTGAGAACCTTAGATTACTCAGGATCAGTGTGTTTCATATTATTTGTGGTATGAGAAAAATGCTTTCAAATGTTACAAATATCCAACACGAGTTGCTTGTAACCATTGTTTTAGGGAAGACTGTGCTGCCTTACCAGAGTCTCAGATGTTTTCTTACAAGAGAGATAGCTCTGGACAGTCCTTTCATGAACTCTTTAATCAGTCGATTGCTACATAGCAAACAATGGTTTGTTTAACTGTTTCCTAAAAAAGGAAATAGCTGCTACATGAACTTTAATAGATACATGAGGCTACCCAGGTAGGAAAGAATTTCTTGTGACATTTCTGACATCAGATGTCATTATTTTGAAGGACAGAATCTTTTCAATTTAGCACAGTAGGGGGCATATTATCAAGGGGGTTTATCTCCGCTTTTTTGGCTTTAAAAGCCAAGAAAGTGGAGATAAAATTATCTCCCTATTACCTAGCTGTCGCTAACACCAGTTAGCGACAGCTAGTAGGAGATAGCGACCATCTTGGGCCCCACTTTGCATGTCAGTGATATTTATCACTAATGATATGCAAAGTGGGCGTGCCAAGATGTTAGCGACTGAAAACAGTCGCTAACATCGCTATCTCCTATTACCAACTTTTGGAGATATTCGCGCTAAGCGCGAATATCTCCAAAAGCTAACATCTGCCCTGAGCAGTTCTTAGCCATGTTATCCAATGGGAGGTGGATAACATGGCTAAGAGCTTTAGCTCGGTAATGCATGAATATCGCTGACTTTTCAGCGATATTCATGGATTGCGGCGATTTTTATTGCATTTGCGATAAACCTTGGTAATACCAAGGTTTATTTGCGGTAAAAATAGCCGCAGCTCTGCGGTAAATTTTTGTCTCTAACCAAGCAATAGCGATAATTATCGCTATTGCTTGGTAATATGCCCCTAGGTTTTAGTAGTCAAAATAGATCTAACATGCGCTGAATGTAGTCTGCAATCCTCCAGTATGTTAAATTCGAAGAACGCATACTGTTTAGGAACTATGCGGATGAAATCAGGCATATTTAACAAATGCAAATGTCCATAAACATGCGATTGATAGGGTTTTGCCTCATGACCCTGGTAACATCTGCCTGCTTCTACGGTTTTCGCATTTGCGATTTATGTTAGTGGATATGTAAGTTTGGTTTGCCCCTGATCCTGAAGATTTGTTCGACCTGGGATTGCTACAACTCCCACTCGTGACATTCTTGCAAATTAGTGTTGACCCTGCTCCTGTTTGGAACAGTCCAGCCCGAAATGTCAGGCCAGGTCTTTCCTGAACCAGAACACAAGCAACCCATGAACGGTTTTGTTTTAGTTATAAGCTCACCAGCCAGCTACAGCTTGCTTTGCTTTTAGTGACACTAAGGACATGACGCCTGAACTGTTTCCATAAAGAGCAGGTTCAAGACTGATTTGCATGTGGCTGGGGTGGAATGGTAAGCCAAAGAATTGTGGTTTGGAGTGCTACCCCAACAATTGCCAGTGGTTAGACTAGTTGCAAACAGTATCCCATCAGTTTTTTGGCTATTTCGTGTTGATTTAACTTTGACAAAACCATCGAATATAGCACTTTACTATGTAATGTGTTACATCGCGTGCGATTACAAAGCGCTCGTTACAACAACCGCGTTTTTAGAACGCAATGCATTTACATCGCAAGTCTTTACAACGACTTCCACTAGGTGGCAAGCTGGACTTAGGAATAGTATTATTTACTATTCCTACACCAGTTTGCGCAATAGTAGGGAAGGTGTTGGAATTAATTTCCAATACCTCAGCGCCTCCTAGTGGAAGTCGTTGTCAGTCGTTGTAAAGACGTGCGATGTAAATGCATCGCGTACTACAACGCGGTTGTTGTTAACAACCGCGTTGTAAAGGTATCGCGGTGTAATGACTGCATTGTAAAGGTTGTTTACTATTCAAAAAGGTCAAATTTTGTGCAAAAAGCAGTTTCAGTTAATCCATTCCCTAAGTCTTTCTTTTGCAACATTTATTTACATTCACATACATCATGAACATCGTACAAACAATATACACATAACTTTTGTGGGAGCTGCCAGATGTATATGAAATGAAATGAAATGAAATTTGATTTGTAAGCGCATGGCTGCCCGAGAGCGTCCCAGCGCTGCAGAACAAAGAGCAAAACTGAGGAGGGTACCGTTAATTAGGGCTTATTAGGAAAAAGAAATGTTTTAAGGAGATTCCGAAACTTAAGATAACTGGGTTCGGTTCAAATCGTGACAGGAAGGGCATTCCAAAGCGTTGCCGCATTAACCGAGAATCGGCGACCCCCAGGGCACGCCTTCCTCACTCTGGGGACAGTGGCCAAGTTTCTGAGGTCTGAGCGGAGAGTACGAAGGGACTTATAGGGGCGGATCAGATTCCTAAGGATTGGGGAACCCCTCCCCTGAAGTGACTTGTGGGTTATACAAAGAGATTTAAATTTTATTCGTTCACGAATCGGCAGCCAATGAAGAGATCTTAGTGCTGGCTTGGCCGAGGATCTTATTGAGGAGCCGGTAAGCAGCCTGGCTGCTGAATTCTGGACACGTTGGAGCGTGTTGATGGTAGCTTCAGGTACCGCCAAGAGCAAGGCATTGCTGTAATCCAGTCGTGACAATATTAGCCCCTGGATTAGCAGCTTCCGGACTGGAAAGGCAAGAGTGGAAGAACCTTTCGCACAGACCGGAGTAGGCCATAGCATATGCCTGCTGTTTTCTTTGCTTGTGTCCTGAAGGTCAGGTCCCGCTCGAACCATACCCCTAAGCTTTTAATTTCATCTTTCGGAGCGGGAACATCACCCAGGCAGGGGGGGCAGACTTAGGTAAGGATGTAAGTTGATGGCCCAGGAGCATAAGCTCCGTTTTTGCTCCATTCAGTTTGAGCCTAGAACTGGACATCCAGGAATATATTCCCGAAAGGCATGCAAATAGATTTTCCAAGCACTTCTCTTGTTGGGATAGCGAGACGACTAGTTGGGTGTCGTCTGCGTAGGTGACTATTTTAATCCCAAAAGGATTGACCACGTCCTCCAGTGGGGCCATATAAACGTTAAAAACGGTAGGGCTCAGTGAAGAGCCCAGAGGCACTCCACACTGAAGGGGGATAGATTTAGAGAGTGCGCTGCCTTCCCACATCTGAAAAGATCGACTGCTGAAAAAGGATGCGAGCCATTGCAAGACCATGCCTGATACTCCCAACCTAGTGAGGCACTGAATTAAAAATTCCATGGTCCAACGTGTCGAAAGCTGCACTTAGATCCAGGAGGATCGCGACAGCAGATCCCCCGGAATCCAAGATGCATCTCGCCTCTTCTGTCACCGCTATCAGTGCAGAATCGGTGCCTTGACCCGGGCGAAAGCCCGTTTGGGAGTTATGCAGCAGTTTGTTGTTTTCCAGAAAGGAGGAAAGCTGCTGGTTGACCATTTTTTCCGCGATTTTACTGAGGCCTGGTAACAGCGAAATTGGGAGGAAGTTAGCCAGGTCAGAAGGATCAAGACCTAGCTTTTTTAGAAGGGCCTTCACCCTGGCCTGCTTCCAGCTAGGGGGGACAACACCACGGGTGAGAGAGGCATTTACAAGATCAGTTGCTATAGGGGCGGTGGCATCTGAGATCCGCTTGAGAATATACATAGGCGCGGGATCGGACGGGGAGCCACTTTTCATAGAGGACAGAGCTTTACAGAAATCTTCCCTGGAGATATGGGTAAAGGAGTCCAGGAAAGGGCCAGGGATAGGGGCAGAGTGGTCATCAGGATCAAGAATTGGCACACTATAAGGAAGGCTATCTAAAACATTTTGAATTTTAGAGTCAAAGAAGTCAGCTAATTGGTTACATCTTGCTTCAGAGCTTTCAGAGCTTTCCTGCCTAGGTGGGGGGAGGGTACCTTGAGGAGTTCTTTTACAATTTTGAAGGTTTCCCTGGATGAGTTCGGAGAGATTTTAATTCTTTCTTCGAAGAAAGCCGCCTGGGTCTTTTTCAGGGCAGCTTTGTAAAGCCTCATAGCGGAACGATATGCCGCTTTATTGTTGGACGCCCAGTCTTTTCGCCAAAGGCGCTCTAGTTTTTTGCAAATTTTTTTAAGCTTTCTGAGTTCCATCGTGTACCATGGTGATTTAAAGACACTGCTCTTCTTTGTTAGACTTTTTCTGGGTACTACAACATCAAGAGAGTTATTCAGCCAGCTTCGGAAATTTATATCCGCCAATAATGGATCTGGCTCCGGCAGGGGAGCTGTTCGATCAAGTGTCTGGGTCAGGCTCTCTAAGGATAACTTAGACCAGGCTCTCTCTAAGGTGCGTGGTAGTGTAACATGTGGAGGTTCTGTGCAAGTTTTCCATGCGAACGGGACTAAAAAATGGTCGGACCATGGGAGAGGGAGAGGGGGGCTAGAGTCTAACTGATGAATATTAGAGAATATTGGGTCGAGTAGATGCCTTTTGGAGTGCGTGGCCTCTTTATTTATAAGAATCAGCTCGAAAGATTTAAGGTCGAGCCTGAGGTCAGCTGCCACCTTGTCATCGGGATCATCAAAATGTAAATTAAGATCTCCTAGGATAATAAAATTAGGTGAAGACGCAGCTAGGAGAGATCCTGTGAAATGTTTTATACAGCCCGGGGGACGATAAAAGAGGAGACCTGTCAGAGAGTTGTTGGGGGTGATTTGAATGATGAAGTGAATACTTTCTGAGTCAGCTATGCAACTGTCTTCAATCCTACAGGTAAACCCTTCTTTATAGACTATGGCAAGCCCACCTCCCTTCCCATGCGTCTTATGTTGGCATTGAATAAGAAAGCCATTCGGAAGAGCGCTGGCGATGTCGAATTCCGCCTTGGGCGATAGCCATGTCTCTGTTAGGAACAGTATATCAAGATTCTCATCCTGGATCATAAGGCTAAGTTCTACTGCGTGCTTAGGTAGTGACCTGCAGTTAAGAAGTGCCATGTTAAGGTAACTCAAAACCTGTTCACCAGTTCTCTTTACCCGGGTGATTTTAGGACACAACTTACATATATAGGACTCTAGGGAGGTGAAATGGCCCACGTGCATTGCCCATTGAGTGGGGATGGACCCTGGACCCAGCAATAGGAGCAAAGGAATTCATCCCCGTCAATGAGGCATGTAATCATGGTTCTGGGCAGCGAAAACAAAGGGGGATATGCAGCAGTAGGTCTCACAACCGGAGGTGGATGTCGGAGAGGAGGAACCAGTAAGGTACATGGGACTGAGGTCCCTGTGGAAGGGGGATGTCGGGTGAATTTTGTTGCGAGTGCTAGGAAAGTCTTAAGTAAATTCCCATCATACATTTTGTCCACATAGTGCAGCCGTCGTGTGTTTCAAATGGAAGAAGTCATCGATGAGTGACATGGCGGCAGCTATCGAGGTTGTGGGGTGGGACAGGAGAAGTAGGATGTCACCCGCATAAAACCACGCCTTGAGTCTCGCTGGTGGTGGGTCATAGAATGAAAAAAAGATCTAACTTAGAAACTCTGGAGCGATAGATCCTAGATTCGGAGGCCCACCTGGTCTCGGAGGCTGATGAGTCAGTACGGCAATGCTTGACCCTGAAACAGAGAGAATTTAAAGAGGTGGCTTATGAAGCGTCCAAGGTCCGGTACTGTGCAGCGCAACACTGCCTCTATGAGGTGGGAGAAAGAGCAGATAAGCTTCTAGCATGGCTGGATAAACAAGTGGTGTCACTGGGTCAATTTGCTGCCCAACGAGCCGGCTTCCAGAATGGACCACCGCAACATGCAACCAGGAGGCTATCTTAGGGCAATATATGGAAAGGGTAAGAGGAGCTCATTCCCCAGCTTGACTTTGGTCACACTACAGGTTTGGCAGGAGAAGTTGGAGGCCTTGGGTTTGCGAAACAGTGTCACACGGGCGACCCAGTTATGTGAAACTGGGTCTATTAGTAAGACAGTAGGGCTTCGACAAGTGGGACTGGATTGGCATCTCAAGGTGGAGGACCTATGGGTGGGGGAGGTGTTTCCCTCTGCCGACCCACAGAGTGACTACCAACTGGAAAACACTGAAGCCTTCTGTTATCTCCATGTGAGCCACACGTTGAGGGCAGCACTGCCAAAAGGGGAGGAACCCCCAAAATCTTCCCCCCTGGAGGACAGTTTGCTAAATACTATATGGAGAAGAAGGTTATGCCTCACATACCACAAAATCCTTATTAGATCCCGCTTTAAATTGCTACAGCTCAAAATTCTCCACAGGACATACTTTGCCTATACTACATTAGTCAAAATGGAGCGGTCTTATTCGGCACTATGCTAAGGGATGCAAGCAAGGGGGCACCTTTGCCATAATCTTTGTGTCTACATTGAGCATTGGTTTTGGGTGGTAGCTGGAACAATCCAGGGGGTCCTTACCCGTCCTGGGAAAAAGGGTGATAGTGTTTTTTTGGAAATAGCCCAGAACGTGACCGCCTGTTTGGCCTCACAGAAAGTCCTCATCAGGTGTGGGGTCAGTAGGACTTTTCCCTTCTTGTAATATGCGTTCAGAAACAGATCTTCCCTTGGGGATTTGCACGTTGGAATGGTCGATATAGAGTCGGCTACTTCATCTTTAGTGAAGGTCCCCACTGTAAATAATGGCCCTCGCCAGAGAGCACTGGCAGGTGTAGGGGAGTCAGAAAGATGTTCAATTGTTCGAACATGGCCTCTTGTTCCGCAGCATAGAGTGTGGCTTAGAAGAAAGGGAAACAGGAGGCAGTGTCACCCAGGTGTATGAGTTGTTTCACCGTATGGCTAGTTGTGATTTCTTTTGGTTCAGCTGGGCGAAGAGACTACCTGCCTTTTCTTCATTGTCTCATTGCCACCATTGCAGTTTGATCAATGACTTCTCTGAAGCTTTTGTGAAGTAGAAGTTCAGTTGGATTTTGGCGAGTTCAAGTCGCTTAAGGAGAGACTGGGTGGGGAAGCTTGTATATTTGGAGAAGTGTGGCTCAATGATTAGAGCGGCAGACCCTGATGCAGAGGTCTAGCCCGGGCCCAGGGTTCAATTCCCCGCCTCAACGGGTCTTGGGCTCAAAATTCCACGGACCTGATAATTCTCGCCTCGGTGCCTATTCCAATCATGGAGTCACACTCTGCAACTCTGGGCAATAGCTTGCTTAATCTCCTCAACGGCCCCCACAATGCTAAGGATGCCTGGCCTCCACCTTGGGGGTGCCCAAGAGTGGACGCCTCACAGGGAAAGCCAGGATGGGTTCCACAGCGGTATTCGTACAAGCGCCTTGAGACCCTTGCAGGTGAGTAGTGCGCTATACAAGTATCAATTTTATTGTGCTGTAAGGGCATGTACCTCTTTTTCTAAAAGGTCTGTGTCAGCACTGTCCTTACGGTGTACCTCCTCACTGTCTCTAATCATAGAGTCCCAGAGTATCGCTTTGGCGGCCTCCCACAGCACTCCATGGGAGATCACAGATCCCTTGTTGTCTGAGAAGTAGGACTGTATGTGATTGCGTAGTTGTCTTTTACCCCTCAGGTTGCCGATAGGTGAAAGCTTTCATGCACCATCAACAGGGGTGGTGCAGTGCATCCAATGTTAAGCCCGACCAATACCGAGCTGTGATCGGGGAGCCAGTCTCCAGGATGTCACAAGTGGTGATGTGTGGCAGGAGCCGGCCATGAATCATGAAGTAATCGATCCAGGAGAGGAACGCATGTTTTTGGTCCCACAGGTGCAATACATGCAACACATCCACAAGTGCATGATCAGTCACAAGGTCCCCAAATAGTGCCCTGTCCTGCCTGCCTAGTGTGTACATCATCCCTGCCTGTTCTGTCCAGAATTGGGTTTGGCACAAGTTTCCAATCGCCACCCAGAGCCCTGGTGTTCTGCCAGTGAAGGAAAGGAGTCTGGAGGACTGAGCTAGGTAATTGGATTCACTGGTGGTGGGAGCATAAATCGAGCCAACTACTATTATTCTGTCTAGGATCCTTAACTTTGCAGGCACCCAGCGGCCTCCTTCATCTGACCACGTCATAAGTACAGTACAGGGTAAGGATTTCCTTATGAGGATGACTACCCTGCATTTTTTGGAGCAGCTGCATGCCGGCGAAGCAGTGCCAAAAACTGAGACTGATCTAATGCTGCTAAGAACTGTGCCCACACATTCGCGTTTGAGTTTAGCCCATTCAGCATTGGGATAGGTGACTCTTATGCAGTATTGCCATGTCCACTCATTTGGTGTGCAAGTAATGCCAGCTCTTTTTGCATTTGGTGTAGTGGGACAGGACATTATAGTTCATGAAGATCAGGGTGAGAGGAGTGGGTGACATGTTGCAGCGACAGAAAGGATGCAGTGTTCACCTGGGCAATCAGTAATGAGAAATTACATGGTGGGTGGGGGCTGCCGGGGTAGTCGGGATGTGTGCTGTAGGGGGTGTTGGGTTGTAGTTCCCTTCTGTGGGAAAGGGGTACAGGGGAAGTAAGTAGCTGGTGGTAGTAATAAGCTATGGGGATCCTAATCAATACGATCTCGACTATAGAGCTGGGCTCGGGACTGCTCCGGTGGTACCTGCAGAGTACCCCTGTTTGTGTTGCAGTAAAGATGGTGGCAAAAAGTATGTAATCACATCCAGTGCCATTGGTAGCCTCCAAGGGAGGAAACATAACAAGATAAAGACGTAGGGGAATTATAGGTAGGGTAGTTGAGTAGGGTGCATCATAGGTAACCCTATGTCTGGGATACAGCAACGGTCATGGATACCCCCCTACAGGTATTACGAGCGGCAGTGTCTGAGGTCGACCACTCAGGAGGGAAGGGTAAGCAGGAGGCCAAGGCCTCCTGTCCAAGAATCAGTCAATCAATCATATAATTGTAAGTGTACTACTCACCCGCGAGGGTCTCAAGGTGCTGATCCGTTCAGCCGAAGAACCAGGTCTTGAGGGTCCTCCTGAAGGTGTTCAAGTCCGGGGTGAGTCGTATTTCCGCTGGTAGCTCGTTCCAGGTTCTGACTGCGATGTGGGAGAATGATCTTCCGCCTGCTCAGGCTCGGTGGATGCAAGGGGTTTTGGCCAGTGCGAGGTTGGCAGACCGGAGGTTTCTTTTGGGTACGTGGAAGTTTATTCTGTCATTGAGGTATTTGGGTCCATTGTTGTGTAGGTATTTGTAGGCGTGGGTGAGGACCTTGAAGATGATTCAGTTCTCCCCGGGAAGCCAGTGGAGTCTCCGCAGGTGTTGGGTAACGTGTTCATTGTGTGGGATGTCGAGGATGAGTCTGGCTGCGGTATTCTGTATGGTCTGAAGTTTGCGGAGCAGGGACTTGTTGATGGCGGCGTAGAGTGCGTTTCCATAGTCCAGCCTGCTGGTGATGAGTGCATGGATGACTGTCTTCCTTGACTCTGGGGGGACCCACTTGAAGGTCTTGCGAAGGATGCAGAGGGTGTTGAAGCAGCTGGAGGTGACAGCGTTGACTTGTCTGTTCATGGTAAGCGATGAGTCGAGAATGATGCTGAGGTTTTTGACGTGGTCCGAGGTGGTCGGTGGGCTCCTGAGGGTGGTAGGCCACCAGGTGTCATCCTGTGCTGAGGGGGTGGTTCCAAGGACGAGGACTTCTGTCTTATCGACGTTGAGTTTTAGGTAGCTGTTGGTCATCCAGACTGCGGCGTCTTGCATTCCTTTCTGGAAGTTCAGCTTTGTGGTGGTGGGGTCTCTGGTGAAGGAGAGGATGAGCTGGGTGTCTTTGGCGTAGGATACGATTTGGAGGCTGTGTTGTTGGACGATGGCTGCGAGAGGGACCATGTAGATGTTGAAGTGGGTCGGGCTCAGCGATCACCCCTGGGGGACTCCGCAGGTTATCTCCGTGTGGGCGGAGAGGAAGGGTGGTAGTCTGATCCTTTGGCTTCGTCCGGTGAGAATGATCGAATCCTGTCCAGGACGGTCCCTCGTATGCCGGCTTTGTGTACCCCTGGATGCTAAGAAGGCATCCAGGGGTAGGCGGAAAGGGAACCATTGTGGGGTAAGTGGCCAGCAAGGCCTCAGAGCACAGCAGCAGTGGTTGGCCAAAAAGAGAGCATGAGAGAAGTGATATGAAATTACATCAGCATAAGGCAGATAGAGATAGCCATCATAAAGAAAAGCAAATGGTCAAGTCTCTCTAATGGTGCTGGTGACTGTTTCCCTCTGCCTCAATGGCTATCTGGATTTATCTCTGTCCATTTTAGCGCCATCATAATTTGATGGAGACCCTCTCGATCAGATTCCCATCTTGAAATCCTCAAGTGTGGTTATGCTGGGTTGGTACTAAGGCGTTCATGAGGAAGGCAATCCTTTTGAGGAGTGGGGGCAGACACGCTGTTTGCAGCCATGTCCATCGCATACTCGCCAAGTGAGTCCATGAACAGTTTAAAATCTTCAGGATCCATTAAATCTCTTGTGGTGCCATCGTTTGTCAACACCATCCATGCTGGTTCCATGGGCACGTATTGGATGCTGTGGCACTGCAGCTGAAGGTGGCGTGCCAAAAAGAATTTGCATTTCGAGTGAGTAATTGCAGAAAGATCAGCCGTGAAAGAGATGCGGTTGCCATAGACAAGTAGGGGTGCTGATGGCAGAGAGGCTGGCCTGTTTGAGATGGTGGTGGAGTGTGCATACAATGATAGGACATGGAGTACTGAGCTGTGAGGAAGGGCGGGAGTGGACCCGGTAGGTCCACTGTAGTTCCAGGAGTTCTTGCAGTTGGAGGTGGAGCAGGTCTTGCAGCGGCAACTTGAAGTTGCCCACAATGGCAGCTTTCTCTGCTCTCTTGGTGACACAATATTTTCAGAAGTTGTCTCTCCTGGAAGACCTGGTCTTCCAGGTCCGACACTTTGTGAAGTAAAAAGTTGATATCCCACCCCCAGTCTGGTAGACAGTCATAGCGACCCTCAATATCATCCAGCCTTCGATCCACTGCGTCCAGATGGGTGTGGATGGAGGTCACCTCCTGCCTGACCCATTGCATCATGGTCATTAGAGCAACCTGTGTGCTGGGAGGGAAAGGGCCCCTAAGGCCCCCCTAGATATCCCCTTGCAGGAGGGTACTGTAACGCACTGCACCATCCTGCAAGGGCATCTCTATTCCCCCCATAAAAGTGCAGGCATGTTGCCACGTGCACAGTGAAACATGGAGCGGCTGCTTCAAAAGTGGCTTCATAATTTAATGGAATGCGCTGCCCCCAGGGAATTATGATTTCGTAGCTGCCCTGGGGGCAGCTCATTCAGTATAATACGGTACACTCTCCTTGTTTGCGCAGAACACACTTTTTGAAATGTGCACTGTGGTGTTTAAATCGCACAGAGAAACACAACATGAGAGGTAAGATCGAGTTTATTCCTTAGCACTTCATCCAACGGCGAATGGTGTACAACTGCCACTCTGCAGGGTTCTTTCAAATGACAGAGTTCTCCGCCCAAGTTCCGTCGCTGAACTCATCCTCCATGAGATTCCATGCCACACTTCTTCCTCCCAACAGCACAAAACAGAATGATACAGCCACCCCCCAAACATACAAAAAACCTAACATCCCAAACTAAAGCTTCACAATGAGATACACAATAGCATAATAACACATGAGAATAACAGGCATTATATTATGAGCCAGGAGTCACAAAGATTTCCAGCAACAATCCTTACACGCTTTCCTTTGCTGTCGCTCCCCTCGCCCTCTGCCTCCCTTCAGACGCTTTAACTCGCTGCTGCCTGAATCGCACTGATCAGAACATCGCGCTGCTGCCTGCCTGCCCTGAAAGAGCGCATTCAGCGCCTGGTATCGTTCTGCTGACATTTTAGCAATTCATTAATTTAAGTAATAGCGCATTCGGCGCCTGGTTTCATTTGCCTGCATTAACTCAGTTTATTATTGCAGCGCACTATTGGCATTACTTTGGGGGGAAGAGAAAATTGTGTGGAGAGTGTTTTTAACTTGTGTACCACTCCGGCTGTGACCCAGTTTCGTTTCAGGGACCGGGCTGCCATTTTAGGTTTGTGTTTACCTGCGTGAGCCCGTGTCTCCTCCCAGCTCCCGCCTCCCAGCTGACCCTCCCACCCACGAGTACAGCTACAGCGCCCCGTCCCACTACCATCTGTGACCGCGTGGACGCTTTCCTTTGCGGTCGCTCCCCTCGCCCTCTGCCTCCCTTCAGACGCTCTAACTCGCTGCTGCCTGAATCGCACTGATCAGAACATCGCGCTGCTGCCTGCCTGCCCTGAAAGAGCGCATTCAGCGCCTGGTATCGTTCTGCTGACATTTTATCAATTCATTAATTTAAGTAATAGCGAATTTGGCGCCTGGTTTCATTTGCCTGCATTAACTCAGTTTATTATTGCTGCGCACTATTGGCATTACTTTGGGGGGAAGAGAAAATTGTGTGGAGAGTGTTTTTAACTTGTGTACCACTCTGGGTGTGACCCAGTTTTGTTTCAGGGACCGGGCTGCCATTTTAGGTTTGTGTTTACCTGCGTGAGCCCGTGTCTATTCCCAGCTCCCGCCTCCCAGCTGACCCTCCCACCCACGAGTACAGCTACGGCGCCCCGTCCCACCACCATCTGTGACCGTGTGGACGCTTTCCTTTGTGGTCGCTCCCCTCGCCCTCTGCCTCCCTTCAGACGCTTTCCAGACATCGCAATAGCCATCCTGGACGGCTACAAGATCATCCGTAAGGACCGCACCAAGCAAACAGGAGGAGGCATCGCCATCGTCCATAAGAACACCATCCGCGTCTCAACCAGCTCTGAAGTCAACCTCGCTATCGCCGAACACCTCCACTTCCAGATCCACACCGACCCCAAGACCACACTCAGAGGCACCCTCCTCTACAGACCCCCAGGACCCCGTACTCAATTCAGCGAAGACATCACTGACTTTATCACCCCACACTACATCCTTCTGGGAGACCTCAATTTCCATCTGGAAAAGAGCAACGACAGGAACACTACCACCCTCCTGGACAATCTCGCCAATCTCGGACTCAAACAACTTGTTAACACCCCCACCCACTATGCAGGACACACACTCGACCCTATCTTCACCTCCAGCAAGCATATCTCCTTCACTCACTCCACAACTCTCCACTGGACGGACCACAGTTGCATCCACTTCACTTACAATAAGACCACGATCCACAACCACCCTCAACCAACTCTGCGAAGAAATTGGAAAAAATCACAATCGCCCAAATCTCCACATCACTTCTTCAAAAACCCCCTGCCTATTCAACGAACCCTAACCAAGCCGCCATCAACCTCACACAATGGTTAACCCAACCCGCCGACAAACTAGCACCCCTGAAAAAACATCAAATCACGCAAGGAAGCAAGAACGCCCCATGGTTTAATGATGACCTTAAGAAATCTAAGAAACTCTGCCGCTCCCTTGAAAAAACGTGGAAAAAAGACCCAAACACTATCACCCAAGTCGCCTTCAAAAACGCCACCCGCAAACACCACCAACTAATCCGGACAGCCAAGAAATCAGCACTCAAAGACCGACTAGACAACAACGCCCACAACAGCAAGGAACTTTTCAACATCATCAAAGAATTCACCAACCCCTCCGCCAGCTCCAACGACATCACCCCTTCTCAAGTCCTCTGCGACTCCCTCGCCTCTTTCTTCCATGACAAAATCGCCGACATTCATAACAGCTTTGACAACCAACCCATAAACCAGTCAACCCCTCTCACCTCCGAACCTGTACCCCCTGAATAACCTTCTCAACTGGAACCCAATCACCACAGAAGACACCATCCGCCTAATGAACTCCATCCACTCCGGATCCCCCACAGACCCTTGCCCCCATCACATCTTCAACAAAGCAGGCTCCATCATCGCACCCCATCTCCGAGACGTCATCAACTGCTCCCTCAAATCCGGCACATTCCCAGAAAAATGGAAACACGCCGAACTCAGCGCCCTTCTGAAGAAACCCACTGCTGACCCCACCGAACTCAAAAATTACCGCCCCATCTCGCTCCTCCCTTTCCCTGCCAAAGTCATTGAGAAAGCCGTCAACAATCAGCTCGCCGCCTTCCTCGAAACCAACAAATCACTCGACTCCTCACAGTCTGGCTTCCGAGCCAAACACAGCACCGAGACCGCCCTCATCGCAGCAACAGACGACATTCGAACTCTACTGGGCAATGGAGACACAGTCGCCCTCATCCTCCTCGACCTCTCCGCAGCCTTCGACACAGTCTGTCATAGTACCCTAATACAACGCCTCAGCAACATCGGAATTCAAGGAAAAGCATTAGACTGGATCATCTCGTTCCTCGCTGGAAGAACTCAGAGAGTCCGCCTCCCCCCTTTTAAGTCAGAGGCCACCGAAGTCATTTGCGGCGTTCCACAAGGATCTTCTCTCAGCCCTACCCTCTTCAATGTCTACATGAGCCCCCTCGCAACCATCGCACGTCAGCACAACCTCAACATCATCTCCTACGCTGATGACACTCAACTGATCCTCTAACTCACCAAAGACCCAACCACCGCCAAAACCAACCTTCATGAAGGGATGAAAGAAGTAGCCGAGTGGATGAAGCACAGCCGTCTGAAACTGAACTCGGACAAAACGGAAGTCCCCATCTTAGGTGCATCCCCTTCCGCCTGGGACGACTCTTGGTGGCCAACGGCCCTAGGAAAAGCTCCCATACCGACGGACCACGCACGGAACCTGGGCATCATCCTGGACTCCTCTCTCTCGATGACCAGACAAGTCAACGCCGTCTCATCATCATGTTTCAACATCCTACGCATGCTCAAAAAATCATTTCGCTGGATCCCAACCGAAACAAGAAAAATGGTCACCCACACACTGGTTACAAGCCGTCTGGACTACGGAAACACCCTTTACGCCGGCACCACCACAATACTGCTGAAAAAACTCCAACGCATCCAAAACGCCTCAGCCAGACTCCTACTAGACATCCCCCGCACAGACCACATCTCCGGTCACCTGAAAGACCTTCACTGGCTCCCCGTCAACAAAAGGATAACGTTCCGCCTCCTCACCCACGCACACAAAGCCCTCTATGAACTTGGACCTGATTGCCTCAACATGCGCCTTTCCTTCTACACTCCCACCCGCCAACTGCGTTCGTCCAACCAAGCCCTTGCCGCTGTGCCGCGCATCCACAAAGCCACCATGGGGGGAAGATCCTTCTCCTACTTAGCGGCCAAAACCTGAAATTCCCTTCCCATCCACCTCCGCATTACCCAAAACCACCTAGCCTTCAGAAAACAGCTTAAAACCTGGATATTCTATAGGTAATCCTCCCCCCCTTCCTCAAGCGCCTTGAGATCCTCTGGGTATGTAGTGCGCTATATAAATTCTGACTTGACTTGACTTGAACAAAATCCTTAAGATATGCCAGTTTCCTGATCTCCCTAACACTCCTCCTATGTGTTGCTGGAACACCTCTGCCAGCATCCTGTAAGTCAGAATCACCTAACCCACTTCCAACCTGTTAGAAGTCGTAGGGAGCGAAAGACCATGTGGCTGCCTAAGAACATCAACTCTGGACTTGTTCCATAAGCGACCATCATTCGTCTTAACGTCATTGATGAAACATTTGATCACTTGTAACTTTTTTGTAAACTTGGACCAATTTGAACACCCTTTGGGCACTCTAACCTTCACAAAATCACCCATATTAACCTCCACATTTCTCACACACTTGCTAGAGTCGCAGGGTTCTTTCAAATGACCGAGTTCTCTGCCCAAGTTCTGTTACTGACCTCATCCTGCATGAGATTCTTCATCACATGCACCTGGTGCAAACAAAGAGAGCCGCTGTATTCTATAATATGGCACCAGGAGGTTGTATTCCCAGACAAGTGTGCCCGTACAAACACCACTTGTGATTCTGCTGTGGGCAATGCGGCTGGAATTAAAGGAAGTGCAAATAGCATTGAGTCTATCATGAATTTCTGTAGGTCTCCTGCGAATCTCACCCGGGGCACCCAATGAAATGAGTATCTGATGGGTCACCGATTGGAAAGCTACAGCACTGTCTGGACTACTCTTGAGAACTAAGTCTCATCTCGCTTTTTCACTGATATGCTACTGGAGCCTGCCTGTGAATGCTGAAAAAGAAAGATCCACCTGGTGGGATAACCCTATCACTTGATTTCAAAGACTTTGATTTTTCACTCCTTAGAACTTAAGTTCTCTCTGCATATTCTGCAGAATCTTCTCCCCTTTGGAAAGCAAAAAGTTTCTAAATACCATGCTGCCTGGGCAATTAATCTTTTAAAGGTTTCGCATTATGTCGTACCTTTGTTCTCCTACATGTAATCTTCTTCCTGTTTAATTGCATAGACAGCATGGAGCAATCATTTTGTCTTTTTTCTTCCAGTTATATATGGCACAAACTCGACTCGCAGCTATCAGAGTGTTTTACACAAACACTGGTTGCATTACAGATGGACACATTCATGTTTTTTCAGGCACGGGGAGTTTAAGTGATTTGCCAAGAATCGCAGGATACTTGAGCTTCCTGCCAAGATTTGAACCTGGCTCCCCAGTTTCCAGGTCGGTCACTCTGGCCATTACCCCACATCCTCTCCCCATACCCTCAAGTCCACTACATCACAACAACTGGAATATTTAAACTCTGGTGATGACATAAACCCAAGAGGAAGGGGCCTGGACCAAATAATAAACTATAACAGAAAGCCAAAATAATAAAAGGCAAGTTGTGAGTCTCCCTGTGTAAATACAATACCCTTAAATACTTCTCTGTTTAATCAATCAAGATCAATCAATTTAAGACATTTGTAAAGCACGCTACTCACCCGTGAGGGTTTCAAGGCGCTGGGGCGGGGGGAGTGCTGCTACTGCTCGAACAGCCAGGTCTTGAATAGCCTCCTGAAGGTTAGTAGGTCTTCGGTCTGCCGTAGGAGGATGGTGAGGGTGTTCCAGGACTTGGTGCGAGGTAGGAGAATGATCTGTCGGCCCGCCGGTGGTCGTTCTCCTGATGCAGGGGACGGTGGCGAGGGTGAGGTCGGCGGAGTGGATCTGGTGGTTCGAGGTGTGGAAGGTGAGCATTTGTTGAGGTATGCTGGACTGGTGTCGTGGAGGGCTTTGTGCGCGTGGATGAGAAGCTTGAAGGCGATCCTCTTTTTGACAGGAAGCCAGTGCAGGTCTCTCATGTGGGGTGTGATGTGGCTGTGGCGAGGGATGTTGAGGATCAGGCGGGCAGATGCATTCTGTATGCATTGCAGTCGTTTCAGCAGTTTGGCCGGGGTCCCCGCTTAGAGGTCGTTTCCGTAGTCCAGTCTGCTGCTGACGGGGGCCTGGGTGACTGTTCTTCTAGTGTCGGTGGGGATCAACTTGTAGGTCTTTTGGAGCATGCGGAGGGTGTTGAAACAGGAGGATGAGATGCCGTTGACTTGCTTGGTCATTGAGAGTGTAGAGTCGAGGATGAATCCCAGGTTGCTGCGTGGTCGGTGGGATTTGGAGCTGCTCCCAGGGCGGTCGGCCACCAGGAGTCATCCCTGGCCGATGGCGTGGGGCCGAGGATGAGGACCTCCGTCTTGTCCAAATTCAGTTTCAGACGGCTGTTCTTCATCTATTCAGCAACGGCTTTCATACTTTCGTGGAAGTCAGTTTTGGTGGTGATAGGGTCCTTGGTGAGCGAGAGGATCAGTTGTATGTCGTCGGTGTAGGAGATGATGTTAAGGTCGTGCAGTCTGGCGACGTGGGCGAGTGGGGCCATGTATATGTTGAACAGTGTTGGGCTGAGGGAAGATCCTTGTGGTACGCCGCAGATGATCTTGGTGGCTTTGGATAGGGAGGGAGGGAGGCAGATGCCATGTGTTCTGCCAGAGAGGAAGGAGGTGGTCCAGTCCAGTCCTTTACCTCAGATTCCTGCGTCGTGGAGGCGGGTGCGTAGGGTGCAGTGGCAGACAGTGTCGAAGGCAGCTGACAGGTCCAGGAGGATGAGGGCGGCAGTCTCGCCAATGTCCAGCAGGGCCCTGATGTCATCGGTGTGAGAAGTTGGCCCGATATGCAACGTTCGCTATTCTAGCGACCGCTATGTATCGTTCCAACGACCCTTATGGTGTTTGGTTGTAAGTCAACCTATAGACCAGCTATCCTAGTAGCGTGGATACGAGCAGTCTAAGGCTAAAGACTCGAGAGGGCGTGTTAAGCCAGCTGTTTACCACACATGTACCCCTTGAACACCAAGTGAAAGGACACCACACAAGTGTTATGAAAATAAACAGGATATTTATTAAGAATCACAACAGCCCTGTACTCTTTATGAGGACAGGGTACTAAGCACAAACCAAATCTCTTAGGAAAATACTTCAAGTGCACAGTTAAAACAAGTGTCCGAGGACACGGAAAGTTTAAGGTCTCGGGCGGACCCGATAAGGCAAGTCGGAAGCGAGGGACTCGGGACCCTAGAGTAAAGAGGCTATGCAGGCACCGAAATGCCGAGTTACCTAGCCACGAGGGCTGCGGCTGCACAAGTCTTACAGGCGTCGGGGTCTTCGCTGACGAGCCAGGAGCCGGAAGAAAAGGAGTTGCTGGCCGGCGACCAGTGATGAATAGTTCGTAGAGATCCAAGCCTGGATCAGAGATTGATGATACCTGAAAGCAGAGGGGACCAAGTTCGTACTACTAGCCAGTAGTCAGAGGGTACCAGGAGGGCACCGGTTGGCCGTCACCTCGACCAGGTGAGTGGGCGACGCTAGGCTCTGCAGTCTCACGGACCAGGAGGCGTTGTCGGCGACCACGGTGGAGGTGCGAGCTGTCCCACGAAGGATGATGCTGTCGGCGTCGCTGGGCCCAGGATGGGGCAACAAGCCTTGGCAGATCTCAGGGCCACGTGGTGGGCCTAAGATGGCGTCTTGAGTGGACCAGGAGGGTCCGGGGTGCTTCTCGCAAAGATGGAAGCAAGGGCCGGTCTGGAGCAACCAGACCAGCAGTGTTGATTGTCGGATGTCGTCACAGAAGGGCACAAGCCAGCGGCTAGTGACCAGACAACGTGCTGAGCAGCGAGCATAAGGGCCCCACGCAGATCGTGGAGATGCTGGGAGACTGCACTTTGGTGCTGGAGCGGCTCAGGGTCGGGGCTTCTCGGACCCCAGAGCACTCACCAGAGAATTGCTTCGATGGTCGTGCTGGTTAAGAGCGTGCAGGTTCTGATGATGGCCGGTCCCTCGAGGTCACGTCGCACCCACAGATCACAGCTGAGCTGATGACGTGGGTAGAGGTCAGAGGTGCCAGGGAAGCCGGTTCTCGTCGAGCTGGGCCGTTGGATTCCTTGAGGAAGGACTTACAGCAAACCGCAGAGTTCTTAGATGGTGCCCGCTGATGCAGGGTGACTACTCCTTAGCCACAAGGGAGAAATCTTGAGAAGAGTCTCGAATGTCCTTTCGTAGAAAGTAGCTCTTGATTCAAAGATGATCTAATTTGGAAGGGTCCCCGCTCCGGCCTTTATTCTAAAGAAAGGGGTGGGTACATGACTAGGTCCTGCCCTAAGGGTGGGACCAGGAAGGGGGGTAGTTACACCCCTCTCCCCTGCCGGACTTTCCCCAGGCCAGGGCTGGTGCCCCTGGAACTGGTTCTAACCGGCAGATGCGTAGTGAGCACCGGGGTGCCACTCCGCAGTCACCTTCTCGCAAAAGCCCTACCTACCCAGAATACACAAACCCTGTCTGGGACGGTGCGAACACCGCCCTCGACAGGAAACCCTTTGTCCAAGCTCTCCTCGCTGGAAGGACTCCCAGCAGCAGGAGGTCAGACTCGTGTCTGTGGTGGCAGCATCCATTTTGTGGAGCTGAGGCTTTAGTTAACTTTAACCGGGGTTCACAGTTACGTACATGTCGTGTCCCTCTAGAAGGGCGGAATGCTAACCTCGTCGCCAGAGTTGGTGAGAGGGCAGCATCCCGATTCGTATGACACCTTACTCGACATGTCTTGATAACGCGACACCGAAGTTACCGATGTGGTACGCGTTATCATGGAACAGCCATTGGGTCTTGATTCCGCAAGCTGCAACCGGGCTCGGCTCGGGCCAGAACCTAGTTCACACGAGCCCACGCACTCTGCCTTCAGGATTGTCAAGGCCTGCCATAGGAGTGACTGATAGGAACTCGGGTGTCCATTGTATGGTTAGATATAGAGCTACTATACCTAAAGCAAAGGGTGATTACACGCCTTTGCCCCAGCTGTCATGCAGCCAGTTGTGTCAAATTTAGGAGGCCAGCCAGGGGTGGCATAATACATGCTGCAGCCCCTGGCGGCCCTGGGTACACCTATGCCCTGCGTTACGGGGTCTGATAAGGTGGCCCAGTACCGATTGGTAAATGCACCTAGGGTACATATCGTAATTTAGAAAGAGAACAGCCAGGCTGTGGGTCTGATTGGCAGGCCCACAGCCAGAGAAAGTCGTAAACCAGTGAAACAAAAGCAAAAAATCTGGGTGATCATAGGATTGCAGACCCTACTCTCCTACATGACCCCCCCCAAACGTCGGAACAATAAGCTAACCTTGACCAGGTGAGTCTTCTTGTTCTAAGTGGAAATATCTGGAGAGCCCATCGGCATTGCCATGATCAGTACCAGGTCTATGTTCCACTGTAAAGTCCATCCCCTGTAGGGAAATGGACCACCTAAGCAGTTTGGGGTTTTCACCCTTCATCTGATTTAGCCACAAGAGGGGCTTATGGTCGGTCTGAATCTTGAAGTGAGTGCCAAACAAGTATGGCCTCAGCTTCTTCAGGGCCCAAACCACAGCAAAGGCCTCCCTCTCAATAGCTGACCAATTCTTCTCTCTAGGGGTCAGCCTTCTGCTTATGAAAGCAATGGGCTGGTCTTGACCATCAAAATTCAGTTGAGAAAGAACAGCTCCCACACCCAACTCAGAAGCATCTGTTTGGACAATGAATGGTTTGGAGTAGTCCGGACTCTTAAGGATAGGCGCCGTGCACATGGCCTGCTTTAGGTCATCGAATGCTTTTTGACAGCTCGCTGTCCACTGAACCTTCTTTGGCATTTTCTTGCTTGTCAGTTCGTTTAATGGTGTCACGATGGAACCATAGTTCCTGACAAACTTCCGGTAGTATCCAGTCAGGCCCAAGAAAGCTCGAACCTGAGTCTGGGTGGTTGGAGGAGCCCAGTCCCTGATTGACTGTATTTTGCTCTCCAGTGGCTGAACCTGGCCTCCACCTACAAGGTGGCCCAGGTATACAACCTGTGTCTGCCCTATCTGGCACTTGGTGGCCTTGATAGTGAGGCCTGCTGCTTGCAGAGCCTCTAACGCTTTCCGCAGGTGGACCAGGTGATCCTCCCAGGTGGAGCTAAAGACAGCAATATCGTCAAGATACGCCGCACAGAAGTCATCCAGCCCAGTAAGGACTTGATTCACCAACCTTTGGAAGGTGGCAGGTGCATTTTTCAGACCAAAGGGCATCACCACGAACTGATAATGCCCACCAGGGGTTGAAAATGCGGTTTTAGGCTTGGCGTCCTCAGCTAACCTGATTTGCCAATACCCAGCTGTCAGGTCAAACGTACTTAGGTAGTTGGCCGAAGCCAATCTATCGATAAGCTCGTCTGCCCTTGGTATTGGGTGGGCGTCAGTCTTAGTGACTGCATTGAGACCCCTGTAGTCTACGCAAAACCTCATCTCTCTCTTACCACCCTGGGTGTGAGGTTTCGGCACTAGAACTACGGGACTAGCCCAAGGGCTATCCGAGGGTTCAATGACTCCCAGCTCCAACATTTTCTGCACTTCACTCTTGATGCAGTCTCTAACGTGATCAGGCTGCCGGTAGATTTTACTCTTAACGGGCAAACTGTCACCAGTGTCGACCTCATGGGTGCACCAATTGGTCTGACTGGGTGTTAGAGAAAACATATGTCTGAACGACTGAAGAACCTGTTTACAGTCGCTCTGTTGATGTTCGGAGAGGCTGCCACAAAAGACAACACCATCTACCGATCCATCGTCAGGATTCTGAGTGAGCAGGTCGGGGAGAGGGTCACTCTCCTCTTCCTGTCCCTCATCTAGGGCCATGAGCAAACTCATGTCCTTCCTGTCGACATATGCCTTGAGCCTGTTGACATGAAGCACCCTGTGGGGGCTCCGGGGAGTTCCCAGGTCGACCAGGTAGGTGACCTCTCCCTTTTTCTCCAGGATGGTGTAGGGCCCGGACCATTTATCCTTGAGTGCTGCTGGGGCCACCGGCTCCAACACCCACACCTTCTGTCCGGGCTGGTAAACAGTCAAGACAGCCTTTTGGTCATGCCAAGCTTTTTGGAGTTCTTGGCTGGCCTTAAGGTTTTCAGATGCCTTCTCCATGTATTCAGCCATCCGCGAGCGGAGGCCAAGCACATAGTCCACTATGTTGGCTGCAGGCTTTTTGAGAGGTCTCTCCCATCCTTCCTTCACCAAACATAGGGGTCCTCTCACAGGATGCCCGTACAAAAGTTCAAAAGGGCTGTAGCCAACCCCCTTCTGTGGGACCTCTCTGTAAGCGAATAAAAGGCAGGGGATCAGGACGTCCCATCTACGCCGAAGCTTTTCAGGTAGTCCATGAATCATCCCTTTAAGGGTCCTGTTGAATCTCTCAACAAGCCCATTGCATTGTGGATGATAGGGTGTAGTGAACTTGTAGTTGACACCACATTCCTTCCACATAGCAGTTAAGTAGCTCGACATAAAGTTTGCACCTCTGTCGGAGACGACCTCCTTAGGGAAGCCCACTCTGGAGAATACTCCAACTAGGGCTCTTGCCACAACAGGTGCTGTAGTGGTCCTAAGGGGAATAGCTTCAGGATACCTGGTGGCATGATCCACTACCACCAGTATAAACTTGTGCCCGGATGCTGTTGGTGGTTCCATGGGACCGACGATGTCGATCCCCACCCGTTCAAAGGGCACCCCCACCACAGGCATTGGTATAAGGGGGGCCTTTGTCGTGCCACCTGACTTACCACTGGCTTGGCAAGTGACACAGGAGCGGCAAAACTCCTTGGTATCTTCGTTCATGTGAGGCCAGTGAAAGTGTGAGACAAGCCTGTCCCAGGTTTTCGTCTGGCCTAAGTGACCTGCTAAGGGAATCTCGTGGGCCAAGGTAAGTAGGAAACCACGCTGAGACAAGGGTACAACCAGCCTTCTGGTCATGCCAGGCTTGGGGTCTCTTGACTCAGTGTACAGGAGTCCATCTTCCCAGTATACCTTGTGGGTACCTGTGGCGTTCCCAGCAGCCTCAGCAGCAGCCTGCTGTCTGAGGGGTTCAAGAGAAGGGCAGTCTAACTGGTCCTTCCCCAGGTCTTCCCTTGAGGGTCCCCCTGAACCCAAGAATTCGACTTGATCAAGTTCGAACTCCCTAGGCTCAGTTTCCCTCAATTCCTGTAGGTCAGCCTCCTCTGAGACTTGATCCACGACCTGGGGCAAGGGGGAAGGCGCAGCCTTAACCCTACCGCTCTTTTTCTTGGGAGGTGTCTGGTCCGTTGTTCCAGGATCCAGCACCTGTTCAGTGGGGCATCTCCTGACCTGTGACCTGGTCACAGCGAACACATGTGCTGGCAAGCCTAACATTTCCATGTGAGTCCGCTGCTCCACTTCTGACCATTGTGATGACTCCAAATCATTGCCCAACAAACAATCCACTGGGAGGTCTGGACTAACTACAACCTTCTTTTGGCCAGTTACCCCTCCCCAGGAGAAAGCTACAATTGCCATACTGTGATTGGTAGTGACATTGCTTGCATTGGTCACCAGGAATTCTGTACCTGGCATGATCTGTCCAGGGTCCACAAAGTTAGGCGTCACCATGGTGACGCTGGCACAAGTGTCCCTATAGGCCTGAGCCATCTTTCCATTTATGAAAGGCGTCTGTCTGTATTTGCCCAAAGTATTGGGACTTACGTCAGGGGACATATCCACATCCCCTGTACTGACAAGGACAGCCTGAGTGAGTGTGCCAACTAAGTTGTCACCCCCCTCAGAACCCAGGGTTAACCCTACTAAACCCTTGGGAGGCGCACTACCACTGCTGGCTGTACTAGGGGGCACAGGTGCCTTAGGGGCTGCAGTGGCAGGAGTCTGCCCTCCTCCTTTCTTGGTGCACTCACTAAACCAGTGAGATTTACTTTTGCAGTACTGGCACCATCTTTTGGAGTGGCCTTCTTTCTTCTTTTGGGGAGCCTGACCCCCACCCTCTTTGGGTTGTTGGGGACCTGTCGAAGACTTCTGGTCATTTTGTTCCCCCTTAGAATCTTTACCCTTCTGGTCTGCTTTCTTCTGACCACCTTGATTCTGGCCCTGGTTCTGTTTAACTCTTGTACGAACCCATCTGTCTGCCTTCTTTCCCAATTCTTGGGGAGAGGTCAGATCCGAGTCGACAAGATGCTGATGCAACAACTGGTTCTGACAATTGTTTAAAATTTGTTCTCTCATCATCAAATTATACAATCCTGTGTAATCAGTAACCTTACTGCCCAGCAACCAGCCCTCAAAAGCCTTAGTGGCACAATCGACAAAGTCAGCCCAATCTTGAGACTGCGTTTTCTGGGTATCCCTGAACAGCACCCTGTACTGCTCAGTGGTTAGGCCGAACCCTTCAACGAGTGTATTTTTCAAGACTTGGTAATCGTTCGCATCCTCCACCCTTGTGGTGAGGAGCTTGTCTCTTCCTTTACCTTCAAAGGAGAGCCACAAGATAGCTGCCCACTGACTCTGGGGAACACCCTGCACAGTGCAGGCCCTCTCCAAAGCAGTTATCCATTTGTGGATGTCGTCCCCTTGTTTAAAGGGGGGCACTATCTTACCAAGGTGTTTCGTATCAAAACTCCTTTCCCTATTGCTAGGTACATTGCTGCCACCAGTGGGGACTGCCCCACTTAACTGTTGCTCTCTAGCAAAGGCAAGCCTCTCTTTGGCCAGGGCAAGTTCTTCCCTTTCAATCCTCAGATTAGCTGCCCTTTCCTTAGCTTCGTACACTCTCCTCTGAGGGGACGTCATCCCTCTTTGAGAAGAGTTGTGAGAGCCATTGGTTCGAAGGGATCTGCCAGAGTCTCTTGACAGAGATCGGGCTCGTCCATTCCCAATGTTAAGCTGACCTGATAGCGGCCCCAGGGGTCCCCCAGTACCACTGTCATGTCTGCTTAAGTTGGACCTGCTTAGTCTTACGACTTCTACCTGTCCCTTATCTGCCTCATCCCCAGAGGGATCCTCATCCTCATCATCCTCCACACCTTCGTTCTCAGTTGCGAGGTGGATGAGGTCAGGATCGTCTCTGGTTCCCTCGAGGGGAGGCATGTCTCCTTCTGGATTAGAAGAGCTGGGAAGGGTCTCAGCTTTTCTGGCATCATAAGTCTCCAAGAGACCAATCAGAAAGGACGTTGTGGGGTTAGACCCCTGCTTGATCTTCCTGGAGTGACACACTTGTCTTAACTCCTTGAAGCTCAGCACAGTATATCTCGAAGGGATGACCTGTGGAGGGTCAACTGACACAAGGGGAGACTCAGAGTTTCCTCCTTTGTCCGACATACTGTTTCTAGTGTGGTGTAAGTGATGCACCTACCTACACTATGTGTTTACCTACTGTTCCCTTGCTAAGAGTTGCAGCCAAGGTGTGCTAAGCCTTGAGGAGCTACAACAGCTGGTTCAGTAGAACTCAGAGTATTCTAAGCTTTAGTTATATGTACTAACAGTACTTATGCGATCTTTCAACAAGATATTCTTAGGATACGCGTGGTAAAACAACAGCAAGCTCAAATCCCACCGCTGCCACCAATGTGAGAAGTTGGCCCGATATGCAACGTTCGCTATTCTAGCGACCGCTATGTATCGTTCCAACGACCCTTATGGTGTTTGGTTGTAAGTCAACCTATAGACCAGCTATCCTAGTAGCGTGGATACGAGCAGTCTAAGGCTAAAGACTCGAGAGGGCGTGTTAAGCCAGCTGTTTACCACACATGTACCCCTTGAACACCAAGTGAAAGGACACCACACAAGTGTTATGAAAATAAACAGGATATTTATTAAGAATCACAACAGCCCTGTACTCTTTATGAGGACAGGGTACTAAGCACAAACCAAATCTCTTAGGAAAATACTTCAAGTGCACAGTTAAAACAAGTGTCCGAGGATACGGAAAGTTTAAGGTCTCGGGCGGACCCGATAAGGCAAGTCGGAAGCGAGGGACTCGGGACCCTAGAGTAAAGAGGCTATGCAGGCACCGAAATGCCGAGTTACCTAGCCACGAGGGCTGCGGCTGCACAAGTCTTACAGGCGTCGGGGTCTTCGCTGACGAGCCAGGAGCCGGAAGAAAAGGAGTTGCTGGCCGTCGACCAGTGATGAATAGTTCGTAGAGATCCAAGCCTGGATCAGAGATTGATGATACCTGAAAGCAGAGGGGACCAAGTTCGTACTACTAGCCAGTAGTCAGAGGGTACCAGGAGGGCACCGGTTGGCCGTCACCTCGACCAGGTGAGTGGGCGACGCTAGGCTCTGCAGTCTCACGGACCAGGAGGCGTTGTCGGCGACCACAGTGGAGGTGCGAGCTGTCCCACGAAGGATGATGCTGTCGGCGTCGCTGGGCCCAGGATGGGGCAACAAGCCTTGGCAGATCTCAGGGCCACGTGGTGGGCCTAAGATGGCGTCTTGAGTGGACCAGGAGGGTCCGGGGTGCTTCTCGCAAAGATGGAAGCAAGGGCCGGTCTGGAGCAACCAGACCAGCAGTGTTGATTGTCGGATGTCGTCACAGAAGGGCACAAGCCAGCGGCTAGTGACCAGACAACGTGCTGAGCAGCGAGCAGAAGGGCCCCACGCAGATCGTGGAGATGCTGGGAGACTGCACTTCGGTGCTGGAGCGGCTCAGGGTCGGGGCTTCTCGGACCCCAGAGCACTCACCAGAGAATTGCTTCGATGGTCGTGCTGGTTAAGAGCGTGCAGGTTCTGATGATGGCCGGTCCCTCGAGGTCTTGTCGCACCCACAGATCACAGCTGAGCTGATGACGTGGGTAGAGGTCAGAGGTGCCAGGGAAGCCGGTTCTCGTCGAGCTGGGCCGTCGGATTCCTTGAGGAAGGACTTACAGCAAACCGCAGAGTTCTTAGATGGTGCCCGCTGATGCAGGGTGACTACTCCTTAGCCACAAGGGAGAAATCTTGAGAAGAGTCTCGAATGTCCTTTCGTAGAAAGTAGTTCTTGATTCAAAAGATGATCTAATTTGGAAGGGTCCCCGCTCCGGCCTTTATTCTAAAGAAAGGGGTGGGTACATGACTAGGTCCTGCCCTAAGGGTAGGACCAGGAAGGGGGGTAGTTACACCCCTCTCCCCTGCCGGACTTTCCCCAGGCCAGGGCTGGTGCCCCTGGAACTGGTTCTAACCGGCAGATGCGTAGTGAGCACCGGGGTGCCACTCCGCAGTCACCTTCTCGCAAAAGCCCTACCTACCCAGAATACACAAACCCTGTCTGGGACGGTGCGAACACCGCCCTCGACAGGAAACCCTTTGTCCAAGCTCTCCTCGCTGGAAGGACTCCCAGCAGCAGGAGGTCAGACTCGTGTCTGTGGTGGCAGCATCCATTTTGTGGAGCTGAGGCTTTAGTTAACTTTAACCGGGGTTCACAGTTACGTACATGTCGTGTCCCTCTAGAAGGGCGGAATGCTAACCTCGTCGCCAGAGTTGGTGAGAGGGCAGCATCCCGATTCGTATGACACCTTACTCGACATGTCTTGATAACGCGACACCGAAGTTACCGATGTGGTACGCGTTATCATGGAACAGCCATTGGGTCTTGATTCCGCAAGCTGCAACCGGGCTCGGCTCGGGCCAGAACCTAGTTCACACGAGCCCACGCACTCTGCCTTCAGGATTGTCAAGGCCTGCCATAGGAGTGACTGATAGGAACTCGGGTGTCCATTGTATGGTTAGATATAGAGCTACTATACCTAAAGCAAAGGGTGATTACACGCCTTTGCCCCAGCTGTCATGCAGCCAGTTGTGTCAAATTTAGGAGGCCAGCCAGGGGTGGCATAATACATGCTGCAGCCCCTGGCGGCCCTGGGTACACCTATGCCCTGCGTTACGGGGTCTGATAAGGTGGCCCAGTACCGATTGGTAAATGCACCTAGGGTACATATCGTAATTTAGAAAGAGAACAGCCAGGCTGTGGGTCTGATTGGCAGGCCCACAGCCAGAGAAAGTCGTAAACCAGTGAAACAAAAGCAAAAAATCTGGGTGATCATAGGATTGCAGACCCTACTCTCCTACAATCTGTAGCGGCGATGAGGGCCGTTTCGGTGCTATAGTTGCTGCGGAACCCGGACTGGGATGGGTCCAGGATTTTGTTCTCCTCGAGTTAGTGGGTCAGCTGTTTGTTGACAGTTTTCTCGATGACCTTCACCGGGAACGGGAGCAGGGAGATGGGCCGGAGGTTCTTGAGGTCCTTGGGGTCTGCTTTGGGCTTCTTGAGCAGGGCGTTGATCTCGGCATGCTTCCAGCTCTCCGGGAAGGTCGCGGTCTCGAAGGAAATGTTGATGGCTTTGCGGAGGTGGGGTGCGATGGTGGCGCTGGCTTTGTTGAAGATGTGTTGGGGGCACGGGTCTGACGGGGAGCCGGAGTGAATGGTGCTGATTATTTTGATGGTGTTGTCGTCGTTGCTGTTGGTCCAGGTGAGGAGAGGGTCGCCGTGGGCGGTGGCTGTGGGGTCTGAGGTGTTGCGGGCTGTAGTGGAGACCTGGTCATCAAAGCTGTTGTGGATGTCTGTGATTTTGTGGTGGAAGAAGGAGGCCAGGGAGTCGCAGAGGTCTTCCAATGGTGGGATGTCGTTGGTGCTGGCGCTGGGGTTGGAGAGTTCCTTCACAATGTTGAAGAGCTCTTTGCTGTTGTGTGCGTTGCTCTCTAGGCGGTCCATGAAGGAGGTCTTTTTGGCGGATCTGATGAGGTGATGATGTTGGCGTATGGAGTTCTTGTGGGCTGCTTGGGTCTCTGGTGTTTGTGGCGCAATTTCTTCTCCAGCTTTCGGCAGTTTTGCTTGGAGGTCTGGAGGTCCGCGGTGAAACAGCCTGCAGTCTTGTTGGTGCGGCAGTTGGGGGGATTCTTGATCGAAGATCGGCTGTGAGCGCAGTCTTCGATCCAGCGTCTTGGGATGCTGGCGGTGGCGGCGGGGTCTGTGGGGTCTGTGGGTGGGCTACGGGCGAGGGCGGTTTGTAGCTGGTCTTTGGTGATTTTTCTCCAGCAGCGGCGGGGGATCTGTTGGGTGCGGTGGTGCATGGAGGCCTTCTTGAAGGTGAAGTGGATGCAGCGGTGATCGGTCCAGTGGAGTTCGGTGGTGTGGCTGAAGGAGACGTGGCGGCTTGCGGAGAAGATGGGATCAAGCGTGTATCCGGCAGAGTGGGTGTTTAAAGTCACTTCTCTTTTTAGATACTTCCTTCTCTTTTCTTCAAATAAAGTCACTATGCCTACCTGAGGGTTTCCTCTAGGATGCTCTACACCTTAAATCTAGCAATTAAATATTTTACTGGATAACTTGATTCTTGCCAAGCCCTAATTTGGCCTGAACAATCCGTGAATCACTTGATGCCAATTGCACTTCCTTCATGAGCCCCCATCTGCATTAAGTAGAATGCCTCAACAACAAATCAGGACCTGTTTCTTCATTGTTCATTCACTCATATTACAAAATACACATTACAGAATACACAACTGTAGTTACACAAATTGTTTTCCCAAGAAACACACACAAAAATACAAAATGTTACATTTATAATGTATACAAACTGTAGGTCATTCTTGATTATTACACATTTCTACATGGGTCCAGATGGTAATCGTGTCCTAGCTCTATTTGTTCTGTCCCCTCATTGTGCCCTACTACCACACCTGCTGAATGTAGCAGGGGTGACACAGAAAAAAAATAGACCTTGCCCCTTACCACACACATTAATTTGACCAAAATACCGCTCCCTGCAAAACAGTGTTATTTGCTTAAAATGTTTGCGGCAGATTTATGTTGGGAATGCGCCATGTTTGCGTCACGCAACTGCGGCGTAAACGTGGCGCATCCCTACGACCCATTTACAGCGTGACGTATCTAGGAAGATGCGTCATGTTGTAAAGCCCTGTGGGCGTTCCGGCGCAGGGTGGGCGTTCCGGGGCAGGTGCGCCTCACAAAAGTGGCTGAGTGAAATCTATGAGATTGCACTCAGTCACTTGCAGGCCAATGCTGCATCAAAACCCTGCGCCTGCTTGAAGCAGGCGTAGGTCTTGACGCAGCATTGTAAAGATGGGGCACCCCCGAGCCTTGCTGGAGCTGCGTCACGCTTGCGGCGCAACTCCAGCAATGCGCCACCTTTATGGCACAGATGCGTCACACATCTGTGCCGTTTTTGCCCCACGGTGTGCCGCATTGTAAATTCGGCGCACCATGGGTGGCGGAACAGCGGCGAAAAATAACTGGCGCATCCCTGGGGATGCGCCAGTTATCATAAATCTGCCCCTTTGAATCTAACTTTGTTTGTATGGATGGATAAATCTGTAGCAAATATATATAGATATGCACATTGTCCAACTTCTCTCTCTTTCTGCAGGAAAGCCACCAAACCTTGTAACTTCACCCCTCCTGTTTTTCTAGGTTTGTTTTTGTTCACATTAGGACTCTATGCATGTTTACATTGCTAACCCGTTCTAAAGAGCTTGAGCACTATCCTTTAAGCATGGTAAAATTGGTTCACACTTGATTGGCACATTTAATTTACTTATAAGTCCCTAGAATATGGTACTACTTTTATCCAGGGCCTGTACATTAAATGTTACTAGTGGGCCTGCAGCACTCATTGTGGCACCTACTAATGTAGCCTTTTAAAAAATGCTTCAGGCTTGACATTGCAGCCTGTAAGGCAGTTTTAATTCTCCAATTTGCAAAATAAACCTTTGCCAGTCCTATACATTCCTTTTTAATACATATAAACATATGGACTAAAAAAGCCTTAAGACAGGGTGCATTTTATAAAAAAGGTTTTCATATAAAACGTTTTTTAAGTTTTTTACGTCCTGGTATCGAAAAACTACTAAATTCGTTTTTCACTACTGTAAGGCGTGCCTCTCCCATATGATAACATTGGGTTACCTTATTACATTTAGCAATTTTTTACATGTTGATTAGAAACAGGCAGAAGTAGCATGTTTGGATTCAATGAATTGTAATTTTAAAATCCTTTTTAATGGTAAAGTCAGATTTCAAGTCACAATTCTGAAAAGGACACTTTTCGTATGCTAACCATTTGGTGCCTGCTGCCAATGTCCTTCATCACATGACCCTGCTGTTAGGCTTTGTGTATTTCTCCCAGATAAAGACACAAAAGGGCTTAGGTGTGGGCAGGATGGGCTATCCTTCCAGATTCTGCAGAGTTGAACTGTTTCCTCTCCCAACAGCACTTCAATAGGACATTTCTCCAGCAAACACAAAGAAACCTAACACTAGTCATTTGTGACCCTAAACTTGTTGGAGCCTTGACAGGGAAAGGAAGGAACTTTCCAGAACCAGATGTGGAGTAGCCTAGATGTTTCTTCCACTTAAAAGGCTGGCACCGGGTATAAATATTGGACAATCAGACCAGCTTCTCAGACCAACTATTTAGTTCACTTCTGGACCTGGTAAGGACTTCATAAGGACTGTGGGGACCTCAAGAGGACTGCCCTGCTGCTTGAGTCATGCCTTGTACTTTATAGGACTGCCCTGTTGCTACCAGAGGACTGTGCTGTCACTTGCCGCTTGCCTTGCACCCTGAAGAACTGTCCTGCTGCTAGAGGCCTGCCTTGCTGCTTGAACCCAGTACAACCAGAGAGAACTAATTGGCTGACTTCCTGTGTGAGGTCCAAGACATTTAATCCTGCACCTGGTCTCTGCTGATGTGAGACCTGACCCCACAAGTTGTGCCCCTACCCAGCCACTTCCAGGAACCTTGGAAGTGGTATTGAGGATGGTGCTCCTGACTCACTCTAAAAGTAG
This sequence comes from Lissotriton vulgaris, assembly GCF_964263255.1. Classification (NCBI taxonomy): domain Eukaryota; kingdom Metazoa; phylum Chordata; class Amphibia; order Caudata; family Salamandridae; genus Lissotriton; species Lissotriton vulgaris. Next base: position 1,279,760,112 of record NC_141696.1, read on the forward strand.
GAGCTTTGAAAAATATTCACCAAAACGTGTTAGAACGGACAGGAGACTTGGACCTACCTGCCAGTCAACCTGCCCAAGGTGCATTGCTGCTCTGCCTTACTTCACAGTATCTCCCTCTTTATTCTTCTTTGCAGCAGCAAATCCTGTTCAGGGGGCCCTCTCAGCAATGGTATCTGGCCTCATAGAGTACTCTTTGGCTACCACTTGCAGCCTCATCCCACTGGAGGTTTTCGACTTTCAAAAAGTTGTTTAAGTCTGATAGCAAAAATCCTCACCAGGCTCGATGATGAGCTTTCCATCGACCTTTTTGGCCTGAGATACAGCTTCTCCCTCTCTGAACTTTTTCCCCGCCTTTGCCAATGGGTTCACCTAAACTTCCTACAGTGCGCCTTGGCATCTGCAGCTCCTCCTCTGCCACAGCGTGCCGCCTTACTTCGCTGAACTCTACATTCCCCTGGACTAAGGTAAGTTGAGACCGGGCCCAATTCACCTTGGGTATCCGAATCACACTCCAATGTGGTTGGCCTTAACCTTTGACTTAGCCTTGGTCTTGCACAACCAGATGCACATTGTTGGTGCTTTGATCCTTTAGCTCCTTTTTCACTTAAATCTTTACAAGTTCATAACTCTGGTTCTATACTGATTGGATTTAATTAATTTAGGTGTCATTGTATTTATTAACATTTCTCTATTTTCCTACATTGGTTTGGGATTTTTCTTGTGCTGTGTTTTCACTTTATTGCTGTTTGTGTGTTGCATGAATAACTGACATAGTGCCTCTAAGTTAAGCCTGGCTGCATTTGTGGCAAGCTACCTAAGCGGTAAGCAAAGGTTAATTTAGTGACTTTAGGGTTCACCCTAACAAGAATTGTAATTTTCGGTTGAGAAGGCTTTCCCCCACCTCAACTAATAAACCAATTTCTTACACATGCATACATAAAAAGACGCCACCAATCACACACACAATGTTACAATTGTCAAATTTCACATTCTCTTCTTATAGATATTGTCTAGCCAGGTACTTAGAATAAAATCTTTTTGAGATTTTAGCTTTCTGTCTCAAATAATATTTTTTTTAAATAATCTTGCACCCAAGTTTTGGTATGCTAGTTGTTAAGAGAAATACTACATTCAGTCCCTAAAAAGCGCTAGGCAATCTTTACTGTCTTTAAGAGTACAACAGACCCCTAGTGGGAAAAGTACTCAGCTGAGTTTTCAGTCGGAAGGGGTTTCACCTTCCAGTGTTAAGAAGTCAACATCACTCAGGTAAGTTCAGCACTACTTTCCCAATCACACTCTTTATATTTTTAATGTAAACCAAGAATCTGAAGGGTGCGGTTTATAGAGCGGTCCTACTAACATGGTCACTGAAACGTCACTAGTTTTCCATGAGCCGATAGTCTCACAAGATTTGTTAAGGGTTATCGTGCCAGGCATATATTTCTTCCTAAGGGTTTATGTGGCCTGATCCCATTTTTTAGGCCTAAAGGTTTACTGGAACCATTCTGGAACTGTAATCGCAGATTTCCAGGAAACACATGATTTATTTTGGTACAGCTTTTTCTTTATCAACGTTTCTGCCACAAATCATCGCTGCCTCAGAACATCCCACAACAGCTGGCGACCAGGTACCATTTACATGCAATGTTTTATGTATGGAAGCATTTCCAACCAGGATAAAAGCACTATTATTGTGGCCTTCACATGGTTTATGGTTTAATCTGTTCTTGTCTCAGGTAATAGGCTCAACCCCGCTGCTACTACCTTATAAAGACAAAATGGTAAATATAAAAAAGAGGGAAATAGAAAGGCAGCAAAGGTAACAAAGATCACAGAAGATGAGCAGATTTCAAACCAGTCAATCTCCTGATAGCCCAATAAATAAATTGAATGTAGAAGGCCGAGATGACGTACAATACATACTCCACAAGCAATAGGTATCTAACCCAACAAAAAAGAAAGAAGAAGAATGTGTAGGCACTGTTCTCACTCCGAGGGATGGTCACTTACTTCTACCACTATAGGGAGCAACACCTCTTTGTATAGTAACCCTCACACACTCTAATAGTGTCATGCTTCATCATCGAGTTCACCCTGACTCCTAAAGACCAGGGTGGGCTCAACTGTATTTCAGGCAGCTCTTATGAGAAATGGCCAGTTTAAGATTAAAAACCACCAAGCACTTCAGGTATCCCTTTAATATGGAAAGATGGTGGATGTACAATACATACTACAACCCAGTTAGATGGCCTGATTTCAGCCTCAATAACTCAGCAACCTGCCAGCCCCTCTAGCAGGACCAAGGTGAAGATGTAGAGAGGGGCAGAGACACTGCCAGTCACAGGTTATCCCACTCACAGTCACAGAAGTACCATGGGCCACCACATACTATTGTTGAAGTGAGAACCGATGTTGGAGCTGGTCCAAGAACTGAGCTGGGCCTCATCAGCCATGCAAATCAACATTGTTGTGACATGTGGCACGGGAAATCAATATACAGAAGTAGATAACAAAGGAGAAAGACAGAGAAAGGTTTTCTTTCTACATTGATTATAGCACTAACCAGAATTTTGCAGCAGCACTTAACTTTCAAACTGAGTGTGGGACACCATCTGGTGCCAATATTGTTGGTTGGCAGTTATTGGTTGTCACATATCAGTGGATGTTGGAGTGCCGGAAGTCCACTTATTGTTCATGTAGTCTACTCCTTGCCTGCTCTGCTTACTTAGAAAGATAATGACTCCACAAATATGTCAAGCTGATGCTGCCCAACTACCAGCCAAGTGCTTCATCCCCATGTAAGGCTCGTGTTAAGGTTGAAGTTATCATAGTGATTGTAGCTGTCACAGCAGGTGAATGACACAGATATCGATTAAAAAATATTGTGTACATGAATGTTATGACAAAATTATCATCATTACAAAAATACAGTGGCACAGAATATCTAAAAAAAGAGTATCGTTTTTCGTTGAAAATATTGTTTTTAAGAATATTGTTGTAGTAAATGTTGTTTACTTTAATATAGTTATAATAAGTATAGTTTGTAAAACATATTTTAATATCTATCAAGTAATATATAACTTTTAGGTCTTAGAATTCTAACTGTTAAACATTTTTTAAGTATTACTTAAAAATTTTAAATGTCAATTTTGAAAATTAATTAGTAATTTATAAGGTAGTAGCAGGTTGTTGCATTTGTAGTAGAATAGCGTGGGAAGTTATGTATTAATTATGTTAATTGTTATTGTGTTTACATAAAATTAATTAATTAATTTTAATGTATAAATTAATTTCATAGATTAATGAGCAAGTTATATTTTAGTAGAAGGTTTTTGGATTTTTAACAGAATAAGATGGAAATTTATTTAACATATAATTGCTTCTGATAACGTATTTTATTGGTATTTAAACATTTAATTGATAAATATGTATATTTGTAAACTGGTTATTTATTAGGTAATTTGTATTTAGTATTTACTGATAAGTGTATTTAATATCATGTATAAAATGTACTTTATATTTAATATTCTTTTTAATTTTGTTATTTATGTGGCATTTTAAATTATATTTTATTTGCTGTTTTTTTATTTTTTTAAATATTTTAATTTCAGTGGTACTGTTAAAATTGATGTTTGATGTAGGCAATGATACATGTGTGCATGAAAACAAAATAAATTACTATTGTCGAAACCACCCATTATGAATTTGCCATGAACCCTGAGTCAGAAATACTTGGTCAGGCAGGTCCTGAGTGTCAGGCCTGAGGCAACTGATTGACAGGTCACAGGAGGGGTGACATGTAACCAACAGAACAAACGCACAAACAGGAAAAATCGAGATTAATCCCACAGATAGGCAGCGACACCACAATGGTCCGGGGAGATTGGCCCCAATAAAGCGCCCTTGGCCGGAAGGGCATGCATTCACAAAACACCATAAAGATAAAATGTTACATGAAGTCAGGAACACTTTGCCAATCAGGACAAGGCATGCACAGTGATCACACACTCCCCATGCAGGACATCTGGATACATTACTCACACTGTGTTCACGCAAGGTCGAGACGCACCTGCATTTGTTATCAGGTGGGAGTAATTTATGACTCCAAGACTAGGCCCACATTCCTCTTACTAAAAAGGATCTATAAACTGTTTCATGATGCTCAAAGAAATGTATATAATGGCGCTCAAATGGATTGTTCTTTGAGTCAGTCATCAGGCCTGTTTCTGTATGCTGCTCTCCCGGCCGCAATGGTTAATTAAACCAAATGTTCCTGTTTTTCATAACGCCTCCTGTCTAATGTTTTTTCAAGGTAAATTCATATTAAAGCAACAGTACCATAATACAAACAATAATTTCATCACAATAAAGCACAAAGCAAGCAGTAAACAAGGCTATTTGAAGCACCTAGTTATTACAAATATGGACAAAAGTGTGGGAAAAACATTAAACACTTCTAAACTCCCAATAATATTACAACAACTAGTGTAAGTATTTTAAATGCGACCATACCAATTAATCAAGTGCAATTCCACCAAAATAGAGTAAAAAAAGAATAGACAAAGTAACACTACTGCCACAGTACAAAGACTCAAACAAATCAAGTGCTACAGTCCTGGTCTTCCACATACTTATTAAAAAACATAGGAATTTATCTCTCTGCGAGTAGGGGCCCAGGTTCGCCTCTTACCTAGATGGGTCCTCTGAGCAGTCAAGTTCCTTGTAGACCAATCTCCTCCTGTGCAAGAGACCGCTGCTCCTGTTCTCCATCACCTCTCCCCTCTGCTCTTCTTCTGCTCCTTCATCCTCTATTCTTTGTCTTGTGCCTATTCTTTGCCTTTGTGTGCTCTCACTCTCATCTCACTCACATTTCTCTTTTCCTTTTATTCTGCCTTTTTCTTTGTCTTTGTGCACTCCCACTCTCTGCTCACTTGCAGTCCTCTGCTTGTGCCTTATTGCCTCTGTGACCTTTTCTGGCCCCCACTGCGTCACCTTTTGCTGCTCTCACCACTGTTACCCGTTTCCCCCTACCCACCTTCCCCGCTCTTTACCTGCTCTCCTGCCAATCTTGCCACCTCTTCGTCCTGCCTTCTATAGCCCTGCCTATGCCCCTCCCACCTCCCACATCCCAGAACCTACTTAATGGTTGTCACAGTGCAGGCATGTTGAAGTGCCCCACATCTAAGCCGTCTGTACCTGGATTGCGCCCAGCACCAGGAATCCTGTCCCTTCTCCCACCCACAGCTACACCAGTGCCGACCTCTGCGCCCTGCATCCCTGATGCCTCAGAGAACACTGCTACTGCACCTCTCCATGTTAAGCCCCTTCAAATGCACCAGTTGCAAAATCACATGCCTCAGCTCGCTTGTCAACATGACACCCAGCTCCACACAGATCATCCAGCACACAACATCTGCACCCCACCACCAGCTCGCATTCATCCTCCTTAATACCTTTTTGCTGTGCAAATTCTCCACCGAGTTAAGGGACCTCTTTGTCACCCTCACACATGATGCTGTCTTTCTCACGAAACCTGGCTCAACCCTGCATCTGCCTCGACAATGCAACAGCAGCACCTACCAGGCCACATCAACAAGCCCATAGGAGGAAACACTACCATCAACAACAAGAGCATCCAAAGCAAAACCACTACGGACGACTCCCCCCCAGTCATGGAACACCTTAACTTCAGGCTCCAAACAGATGGCAAGTTGACCATCAGGGGTACCCAAGCCCACCACTCCCGGGACCTCACCCCAGCTTCAGCAACACGATCGCTGGCTTCATCGCCCCCCCTCGTCATAGATCCCAACGACTACAAATGCCTCAGAGACCTCAACTTTCACATTGACGACTTCAACAACACCAACACCTCCAATCTCCTAGACATCATGACCAACATCAGTCTCACCCAACTTGTCCATGACCCCACGCACACCACCGGACACACCCTGGACCCAGTGCTGAATTTGAGCCAGTGGTTTCCGGTGCTCAGCACCTGCACTTCATTCTCAACACCGTCTCGAATTAGTCTGTCTTTTAAATTTTGAAGTGAGCAGACAAGCAGTGTTTAATAATTCAATGTACATTAAAAATGAATAATATATCTGGCATCCTTATACCTTTGGGTGGCCTGGAGTAGACAGAATTGTCACACCTGCAAAAGTGAGTTGGTTAGTAGCTGTGCTGGTACTGTCATTGGCAGAGCTGGCAGGGGCAATAAGTGGTGCAAGCTGCAGGGGCCTCCCGAGAAAGGCCCTGGAGCACTTACATTTTTACAAATTAAATTCAAGCTGCACCCCCATCTTCACCCTTAGTGACTGCATCAAATATAGACAAGCCACCAAACTCACATGGATCAAACACTTTATCATCCACTTCAATGTCACCAGCCCACAGACCTATACCCACATGCTGACCAGCACTCCCCACCACAGCTGGGGCAAAGTCTCTGAGACCCAATGGATCAACGCCCTCAACACCACCCACCTCAACTCCTCCAGGAACCTAGACCAGAACATCAGGAATTTTAACACCTGGCTCATGACAGCATCGCTCCCATCCGCAACAAAAACAGAAGAGGTCCACCATGCAGGCTAGCTGGTTCACTGAGGCTCTCAGGACCGCAAAACGCCACAGCAAAAAACTAGAAAGAAGATGTTGCACTAGCAAAGACACCATTGACACAACTTCTTTCAGAACTGCCCCGCCGCTCGCATCGCATCTAGCTCCAACAACACTTCTATACTATCAGGTAATTCTCAAGCCCTGCAGCTGCAGGGAACAGCATCACCCTCTCACAGGAACTCTGTGACAGCCATGCCAACTTGTTCCACAACAAGATTGTCACAATCTACAAGAACTCCAGCCCAAACCTATCGATTTCCGCAACCAACACCCCCCCTGCCAGCACAGACATTCGACTGACAACATAGATCCTACTCACCCCACAAGACACCACCTCCATCATGAGCTCTGTTCACGCCCCCACCACATCTACTTCCTTGAAGGTCCCAGAATTGGTCTTAAACTCACCATTCTGTTCAGCACTTCGCTAACCACAGCCGCCTTCCCTGAGAACTGGAAACACGCAGCGGCCAATGCCCAGCAAACTCAACAACTACTGGCCTATCTCCCTGCTCCCTTTTTCAGGGAAATTACTAGAGAAAGACATAAATCATCAACTCATCAAACATCTGGACTAGAACCATGTGCTCGACTTCTCCCAATACGGCTTACACAGCAATCACAGTACCGAAACAGCCCTCTTCCGGGGCAATGATGACATCGGAGCCATCCTCTACTGGGGACAGACTGCTGCCCTGATGCTCCTTGATCTCTCCGCAGCATTAAACTCTGTGTCTCCATAAGCTTATCGCCAGGCTGCACAACATCGGCATTTAAGGAAAAGCACTGGGATGGATTGTCTCCTTGCTCATCAGAAGAACACAGAAGGTCTGCCTCCCACCATTCACCGCCGAACACAAATAAATCATCTGTAGAGTACCCTAAGGCTCATCATTCAGCCCCACCCTCCTCAACACCTACATGACACTTTTGGCCACCTTTGTTAGATCTCACAAACTCAACATCATATTATATGCCAACGACACTCGTCTCATCCTGTCTCTCTCGGAAGACACTACCATTACTAAAACCAACTTCCACAAGAGCATGATTAGTGTAGCCAACTGTATGAAGGACAACTGCCTGAAACTCAAAATGGACAAAACATAAATACTGATCTTCGGCAACAAGACTTCACCCTCAGACACCTTCTGATGGCTCACGGATCTAGGACCAAGACCCACCCCTTCCGACCACGCCAGAAACCTTAGTATCATCTTAAACAGCAAACTCACCTTGACACCCCAGGTTAATGGCATCTCCTCTGTCTGCTTCTTCATCCTTCGCATGCTACACAATATATTCAAATGGCTACTGCTGGTCACCAGACGTCACACAGGCCCTTGTCACTAGCCCATTTGACTATGGCAATGCTCTGTACTCAGGAATCACATCACACTTCCTCCAGAGACTCTAGAGAATAAGCAGAACGCTGCAGCCAGACTCTTCTTCGACCTCCCTGAATGAACCCACATCAGCCTTTACTCCAGAAAACTCCACTGGTTACTAGTACAGAAGAGATTCCAATTCAAGCTACTGACCCATGCATACAAGGACCTACACAACCGAGGACTCGTAAACATCCACCATCGTCTGAACGTCCACCAACCAGACGATAATGCGCCATGTCCCTCGCTCTCGCCCACACACCATGCATCTGCCATAGCAGGAGTAGAGGATGCTTTTTCGCCTTCCTCGCAGCGTAGATTTGGTATGAGTGCCCATTTCAGCTCAGGATCTCTCCTTCTCTAGCGTAATTCTGTAATACTCTGAAAACCCGGCTCTTCGACGAAAGTCGTGGACCCTGCTAGCACCGGATACCCTCACAGGTGAAAAGCAGTGTTTAATAAATCTACTGATTGACTGATTGATTGAACATGCAATTAAAAGAGTACAAAGTGAAGGACATGTGCAAACATACAACCTAAAGTGCGGACCCTCTCTCCGCAACAATTTTCAATATCATTGTTCTGCGGAAAAGAGGGGCCACACTTGCTCAAATTTCCTCAACTGATTATTCCCTTTGGCATAAGCATATTCCAGTTGTCTTAACTTAGTGATTTTAGCTTGCCACTAAAAACATTTTTGCAAAGGTAAAATCAGAAACAGTGCCATAGAAACAGCTGAGACAATAAACTTCTATTCACTCCTCAATAATTATTACCCAACAGACCAAAAGGGACTAATAGTGAATATAATACCACCTTATTTGTCAATCTTTTGGCTTACAAACCAAAAGATCTGTCCACAAAAAGATTACAGGCCCGATTCACAGAACTAACTTAAGAAAAAATCCTAAACTTACTACCATTTTGGTATTCACAGAAGGCACTTACTCATTTTGGTATTTACAACAGGCACCTACTCATTTCGGTATTCACAGAAGTTCGAAGTCCTAATTTTAGGACTCCTAAATGCGTTCTGTGAATACCGAAAGTCTTAAAGTTAGTTTTTTTCTCAGTTTAGGAGTCCTAAAGTTAGGAGTCCTAACTTTACTGCTCCTAAACTGAGAAAAATCCTACCTTTAAGACTTTCGGTATTCACAGAAGGTATTTAGGAGTCCTAAAGTTAGGAGTCCTAACTTTACTATTCCTAAACTGAGAAAAATTCTAACTTTAAGACTTTCGGTATTCACAGAAGGTATTTAGAAGTCCTAAAGTTAGGAGTCCTAACTTTACTACTCCTAAACTGAGAAAAATTCTAACTTTAAGACTTTCGGTATTCACAGAAGGTATTCAGGATTCCTAAAGTTAGGAGTTTTAACTTTATTTTATTTATTTATTTATTTTGTGATTTCTAAAGCGCCTGGTGACCCGTAGGCATCCCCGCGCTATAAATCTATGTGGACCAGGAGAGGGGGAGGAGGGGATGGACTATTTGGGAAACAGGAAGGTTTTAAGTTTTTTTCGGAATAGAGCGTGACAGGGTACCAGACGTAGACTGCGTGGAAGAGAATTCCATCCTGTGGAAACTTTGACCGAGAAGCGGCGACCACCGGTGCGAGCCTTCTTGAATTTTGGTACAGTGGCCAGATGTTCGGCGTCGGAGCGAAGGAGTCTGGGGGCTTTGTAGGGCTTTACAACTCCTACATTGAGAAAAATCCTAACTTTAAGACTTTCGGTATTCGCAGAAGGCATTTAGAAGTCTTAAAGTTAGGACTCCTAACTTCTGTGAATACCGAAATGAGTAAGTGCCTTCTGTGAATACCAAAATGAGTAAGTGCCTTCTGTGAATACCAAAATGGTAGTAAATTTAGGATGTTGTCTTAAGTTAGTTCTGTGAATCGGGCCCTACAAACTGTTCAAGTAGAAAACAAATATGGGACTAATTTCCTTCCACAGATGCACTACATCTAAAACATTTATTAGGGACTTTAAAAAACATTTATGCAGGAATTGTGGGGTGTAATAGAGCATCCATTTAGCAGAAAAACTCTATTATTTTTAATGTTTGCTGCTCTAAACAGTTTATACCTAAAATAAAAAATATCTACCCACTGACTCAGAGAAATAAGACACACCGTTACAGAAGATATTGTTTTAAGAAAAGTTGACGTTATTTTATTTTGGATACTCATATGAAACACCTTATACCAATTACCCAGCCTAGCAGATTCGTTTAAAAAAAAGTAGTTTTAGGAAATGGAAAGTACAATACCCTACATCAGGGGTATAATCCTCAAACTTTTTATTATAAAATCTAATAATATAGTAAACCTTTGTCTTTTCCAGAGCTTAATTAAATGTTCTGGCAAATGCAGCCTCAATCTAAAACAATCATGTAATGAGAAAAAAGTGAGGCAGTCTAATGTCTTATATTTTTCGCTAGATTATTTCGTTTAAAATGTCAAATCTAGTTTTTTTGCAAGATTTTAAGAAAAACGAGAGCTAAAGCCAGCAGCGGTCTGTGCAGGTAAGAGTGGTGGGTGTGGTGGGTCCAGTTTGGGTGGGGGGGGGGGGGATTTTAAAGATAACGAGGAGGGAGAATTAACTATTTATTTAATTTTCCCTCGTGGGTGTCTATCAAATCCCCCCCAATCAGGACCCACCACTCTTACCTGCACAGGCCGCTCCTGGCTGAAGCCCCGATTCTTTTACTGTTGCTCGTGGAAAATATTGTAAGAAAATGGATTGATGTAGAATGCAAATCTAGAAAGCCTTGCATAAATAGTATGATAGTATAAATAAAAATCTGGAAAGGCCAAACCCCAAGTTCTTTACTTAGTTGAATGTAGATCACTTGAATACTTGGACGCTGTGCTTCCATAGAATCTTCATGATTAGGCTATCGCTCTCATTAAAGTAGCTCTTACTAAACTTAATTGGAACTTTGGCAAATAAAAATGAAAATAGGGGTTGAATCAACATTTTAATTAAAGCAACTCAACCTATAATAGATAATAGATAATGGGAAAAAAGATGCCAGTTCTCAAATAATTTCTTAACTTTTATCAAGAGTTGCCCGATAATTTAACAGCAGAGGTCTTTAATACTAGAATTTACATAAACCTCATGGGATATTATAGGACGAGTTGACAAAAACTCATGTCTAAGTGCAATGGGGAGATCCTACCTCGAGGCTCTAAAAAAAGAGGATTTCAAAAGTATTATTGTTAATCTAATAACCGACCTTATTGAAGTGAACTTGTTAAACCTATCAAGGGCTCTTTAACTATTTGTATGCGTTGCTTCAAGATACAAAATAATTTCATCAGCGAAAAGTGTTAGCTTAGACACGCCTAAAACCGGGCGTACAATTGAACAGTCATTTCACAAAAGAATTCCCAATGGCTCTATAAAAAAACTTATGTAAAACCAGCGAGAGAGAGAAACCTTGGCACGTCCTGCCTGAAATGTGAATTTGGCCTGCATCGTACAAATTACTAATAATTCTGGCTATCGTCCTGGAGTATAGATTCGTTAAACTATTTAAGAATTCTTCAGGGAAACCAAACTTCCTCAGGATCTGGAGTAGTGCTACCCAGCTTACTAGATTTAATACTTTCTCTGCGTTAACCATTATAATAGCCCTTTTGATTCTAGCCACCTTAAGGTAGTCTATTGCCTGAATCAAATAATTAATATCATTGACATTGATATATGGGGGAGAAAAACATTTTGGTCGCTATGAATGAGTTTTGGGGACATAGGGGCAAAACAACTATTCTTACTTTTAATGAGCAATTTGAAGTCTGCATTTAGCAAAGTGATGGCTCTTAATGAGTTGGGATTTATAGATTGATTTTCTTTTTTTTAGACAGCTGAAAACAACGGATTCTTAAAAAAAAAAGCCAGAATCAACACACCAGAAATTATTTCATTAAAAAAAACACCTTCATAAAATCTTGAAATAGCTGGGCGAATTCCTTGTATGTCTCAATCGGAAAGTGATCAATACCTGCTGCCTTAGAACTGGCCATGGACGCCAAGGCCTCCTGAAATTCTACTAAAGGGATTTGTTCAACAATATTCTCCTGGTGTTCCCCCAATTGCTTAGGAAAAGGAACTGGGGCAAGAAACTTTGAAATTGCGTCCTCAGAAGCCCTGATAAAGTGCAGAACAGTACCTGAAAAAGATCTTTTGAATGCATCGCTACAGGTGGCAGTAGGATCTGTAACCTTCAGTATACTATTTGCTCTCACTTTTACAGACCACAGACCAGCATTTGGAACTGAAGTTAAAGACCAAACGGCCTTCATGAAGAATGTTTAGTTCAGATTGTTGATGGGTGGCAACCTGATTTCCAAATGCGTTTAAGTGACCAATCATCTCCTTAAATTCTCTCCTGAGGTGAACGGTCGCAATAGACATATATGAAAAGATCGAAAGCTTTGTGCCATCCTCAAAAACAAACACTTTTTGCTGAATGACCTTAGAGAAGGTCTACCAATTGACCCTAAAATTGGAAAAATGTACCAAGATTGTTCCATCAGTGCTGCATTTGAGCTTTGATGAAAAAATATTCTGATGTGCCTGGCTAATCGATAAGTCAACAGTGGGATCAGTAAGCACGTACTTTAAAAAAAATACTCAAGCAAATTACTAACCCCCTCACCCTAGACGGCATCCTCAATAGTCTTTTGGTATGTACCTGTATTATCTTCTAAATGAGAGACTGCTGCTGAAAACTGAATAACTCGGTCAGTGAAATACAAGAGTTTATCCTGGTTAGGTGGTCATGAAAAGATGAGATAGTCTGGGACTGAGTCTTTTTGTTATCCCTAATTTCTGTTAAGAGAATCTCAAACCACTGATTAAGAGTATGCTTAATAAAAAGAGAGGCTTTAAAATGAGTATCCATTAAAGATACTGCCATATGCAAAACAAAGCACCAAGTACTATATTAATATTATCGATGAGATGTCTCCTGCAAGCTTTTTTGTCCAACTGATAGTTCACCCTTCCCTCAAATTCAGTGCAAGGCCTAGATATTTCCACCTTTCCAGGGCTTTAGAGTTCTTTCAGATGTTCACTATCCATAGACTTGAGAGCCAATAACAAGTCTTGATGCTGAAGATTCTTAAATAATGGATAGTTTTACAATGTCAATGCTTCAATTCTTACTTCTGATGCCTGGATCTGATGTAGTTTGCACCTGGAACCTTGACGGCAACCCAACCTAGACTCCATGATTACCCAGTCGAGGAAATTAGCTCCTCCTTGTCATTAGTGAGGTGCTGCAGAATGGAGATAATGTCTTGGAGGGCCAGAAGGCATGATTCCCAGAGTACCATCTAGCAAAGAATATTTTGCTACGTCCCCCATCTTCTGGAAACCTGAAATGGTATGAGGAATTGAACGTTTATTGAGCTGAACTTTCTCCTGAGCTGATCATCCAGCATGGCCAGAGTGCTACTTATGCTGGGTTTCATGAAGGCCTTCAGCTTTCCAAGGAGAACCTCTGAAAGTGTGAGGTACCATGAGGCTCCAAAGAGATCAACAGGGAGTATTCTAGGACTGTTCAACTGTTCCCCTCTAGTTAACACATAATGTCCAAGCCTGCCAAGCCACACCCAGATTAATACATAGAAGCACCAGGCTGAGACCAGATGGAGAAGTCAACTCCAACTCCAAGAGAGCACTCACAACTGGAAATCCTATGTCTTACCAGGCTGCATCCGCCAGGTCAAGTTCGGTTTCCACTCAATCTCAGTTGTTAAAAAAATTTGGGGATACAGACCGACTGTGGTATAGATTCTGCTAAAACAAAGCAGTCACTCACCAGAAGGCATTGAGCAGAGAGGTGCCACAAGAGCCCAGAACAGCAAGGAAAGCAGTTGTATCGATCCTCAATTAATCATTGAGTGTGGCATTTCTGTAGATATCACTCAGTATTTTGCTGCATGTACTCCAGCGATGATCTCAAACTTTTGCCCCTGCACTCTCCCGGCGACTTTCCCCCACAAGGGCAAGGACTGACTAGAGCTACCGAACTGCTAAACGGCAGCGCGATGCAACAAGGACTCGCTCTGAATGCCATGGGAGTGGAGATGGGTGGGACGCGTGTTCAGAATGAGTGCAGTGCACCTAAATTTTATTCTTGTTTTTTAATTATTGAATGCATTTTTTTTGTGTTTGCATTTTGGGTGGTAGGGATGGAAGTACATTTTACCTAAAATTAATTTAAGTTAAATAGTGCATGTATTTGATAACTTATTTTGTATTTTTTCTTTAAATTATTTTTTTAACAATTTATATAGTATGCATTTTTAATTAAAATAGGATTTTATAATTTTATATTAGGCATTTCAGTGTTTTTTACAAAATGATTATGAGTAGATATGTTATATGTAACACCTCCGAACTGTTGCTTGGATAGAAGTAGGAACAGTAAATATAACCCTTCTGAAGGCCAACACCTTCCCTACTGTTGATTAGATTAAAGTGGAAATAGTAAAAACTAACCCATCCGCATGCCAACACTTTCCCTACTGTTGCTTCTGCTGGAGTGCAAATAGTAAGTTTAACCCCTCCAAAGTCCAAAACGTTCCCTACTGTTGCTTAGATTGAAGTGGGAATAGTAAAAGTAACTAACCCTGTTGATGTTATTAATGTTTCTAGATTAGCTGCGTTCCAAAAACACATCTTCATAACTTCCAGCTCCAGGCCTGCTCTATCAACACCATTGATCATGAGGTTAATGCTTGTATGCTGTTGTTGTTGAAATGTCCTTTACTCTTTAACAATTAGAAACATAGTCCATCACACCAGTGGGTCTAGCTCACATATGGTTAAAGTGCCAACATGTTCAACGACTCCATGAAAAATTATGTGAAATGATGACAATATTATTAATGTCTCTTTTTCATTTGCTTGAAAATTATATTTCTGGTATGAGGCGTACCACCCAGAAACAAGACATTAAATCTGTTTAAACTTTCATACATTTCAGCATAAAAATGATATTGTGATGATGACGTAATTACAGTAATTACAGAAAAACTCCCTATTCCTCATTGATATGATGTCCACATAGAAATTCCGTATTGAGATCCAAGATTTGTCTGCTTTCTAGCTTTCTCAATAATTTTATTTTTGCGGGTGCCCTGGTGCCCACCCAGGCCACCCAAAACATAGCAATCATTGGTGGCCTCAGGAGAACCTCTTAAGGCCCCTGCAGCCCCCCCAGCCACCACCCATAGTGGGTGCCTTTGGGAGTCCGCTTCATTCCTTTGTTCCCACTTGGGCGGGAGCAGCTGTTTTTTGTGCTACCACCAGGCACAAGCAAAGTTGTGTTCCCAGCCTGGGAGAGTGCAGGTAGGGTAAAATGTTCACATTTCCTACCTGCGGTCTCCAAGGCAGGGAACCACAATGTCCTGGGGTTGGGGTCCCCAGGACACTGCTCTTACCAGACCCAGTGGGATGGAGTGCCCGAGGCCGGGCTAAGACTCAGGGAAGGGGGCTCCAAGCCCACTCTCATAAAAAGAAACCTGTTCCCAGGGTTAGGGTCCCTGGGCTCTTAAACTGGCTTGGGGAGGAGGGTGGCACTACCCTCCCTTAAATAAAAATGAATCATCCCTGGGGCCTTACAAAGGCTCGGGATGTGGGCCACAGGTTTCCCTCCACATAAATAAAGAATTGGCTCTAGGGGATGGACATCCCAGGGTATCTCTAACCTGCCCCCCATATGTTTGTTAAAGCTTTTTCTAGGACAGGGAATTGAGTCCCAGAGCCCAAAAATGGCTACTGTCACATTTTAGTTAATGTATGGCAGCCAATCAGATTTCATCTTTAGATTCTGCACGGCGTAACACATACATACATTTTGAACCTTAGTTTCTTATAAACGACTTAATTGATTTACACCAAATCGCATAAAGCACACTTTCTACACCCAGATCTAACTTCCTGTCAAATATGGTTTAATTCCAATCCTCCATTTTGGCTGCAGCTGTGTCTAATTTTGCTATGGAAACTTTAATGGGGAAAATTTGTTTTGGGACAACCCCTTTTTCTCAGACCTTGGTAGACGGATCACTCAAAAACTTTCCAGGAAGTACACCACTCAGTGGGACAGCATTTGGACCCTGGCGCACATTCTCAATAGACACGGTCATTTGACTCCTAGTAGTCAAAATTGCATAATTTATCTGCTCCTCTTCTGTTGTGGAGTGCTAGACTCTGTACTGCTAACAGACGCTTTTCCATGATATACGAGCACTGCTCAGATTGCCTGTTTAAAAATATGCAAGCATTTTAATAAAGATTTAAACAAAAAAACTTTCCAGGAAGTAGCTGTGGTGAATGAGACTTATTGGGGAAAGGTTTGTAACATCAACAAAGTTATTAGCAAATCAAAAATTACATTTCTTATGTAGATTTGAATATCATGGCTACCCACCCGCAAGGGTATCCAGGTGCTAAAAATGGAAATGGTTTCTTAACTATAACTACGCAGTGGTGACCAATGAGGAAATTAGCACACTCACCCAGTTCAAGTATCAAAAGTGGTTTTTATTAAGGCAAATGCACCTTTGGGGTTTGGAGGCAGATTGCAAGCTTGCACAGTTAATACATGACCATATTATTGTACATTCAGTAATACCAAAATCAGTTCAACTCACACAGATCAATGAATTATTTTGCAATATTGTTGCATATCCTTGTACTTAGGAATTCAATTAAAAAATTAATAAAGATTAAAGAAATTCATAGTAGCATTGCGAGCTGTATTATAACACATCCAAATCATACTTGATCTAAGCAACTTTATTCCGTTTCTGAATACATGTCCTAACTCAAAAGGTATCTAAACGGTCCCACCCAAGTGTACAGTGCAACATAGTTGAAAATTGGTCTTCATGCAACTGGTATATCAGGTGACTGCAACAATTAAAGCCAGTCCCTGTCATTGCCCCTTAGTGATTTCAGGATGCAGTCGACTACGGAAAATGTTCACACGTTTTCCTTCGTCATATGAACTGATTGGAAATGAGGGGCAGCAGGATAATTCATGTCATTATTTTTGAATGCTTTTTTATGTTGGAGGATATGTTTATGAACCTTATGTTTTATATCCCCAGTATAAAACAGGGGCAAGATAATCTGTATACTGCATAATCTGTTTTACATGTTAGGTTCCAAACAATTCTTTTTTCTATACTTTGCCCTTGAATCTTGATGGATTTTCATGGCGCATGCGATCCACAAGCTAAGCAAGTACTGCACCATTTGAACCCATTTTTTGAAAGCACATTTGTATTTTTTTCATTGGGAATTCACTTCCAATCTAGTGCACCTTCACAGAAGGGACTTTTCTATTTGTTATTGAGGAAAATCTAGGCAATTGGTCTCTTATGAAAGGATTATTCAGTGTTAAATCCCATCTTTTTCTTATTATTTTGCTTGTTGTATTATGTTGCTTATTTAATGTGAAAATTGCTCTATGTATCTCCTTGCCTGCTTTCTTCTTTTTTTGTTAAGGCTGAAAATAATCTCTTCTCGAATGACCTGCTCAGTTTTCTGTTTGGCTGTTTCACGTATAGTTTGTTTGGCCCTCAGGAATTCACAATACAGGATATTTTGCTTCAAGGGATCATGATGAAAGCTTGAAGCATGCAATTTGCTGTTTCCAGCTGTGAGTTTCCTAAAAACAGATGTACAGATTTTCTTATTTACAACTTTCCCCCTTACATCCATAAAGTCTACTTCTGAGTTTCTGATAGTTGCATTAAAATCCAAATTCAGTTTATGGATGTTCATCATGTCAATAAAAGATTTGTCCTCTTTCTTAGACCCAATCCAGATAAGAGACAGTTTATCTATAAATCCTAAACATAACACAACTTTGTTTTTCACAGTTTCTGAATATGCTGTATAGAGCATCGGTCTGTCCCACATGCACAGAAGTAAATTTGCATAGTTGGGGTGAAATGGGTGCCCATAGTTGTGCCTTGGAGCTGCCCATACATTTGGTTATTGAAGAGAGAAATATTTTGTGTCAGACATAAATGTATCATTTCGAGGATCATTTAACTGTTCCTACATAACCTCACTGCTATTTTTTTAGAGATAGTATTTCGGGCCCTTATACTATCACCACGATTAATACTGTATACAGTGAGGTGATGTCTAAAGTCACTAACACAGAAAGTAATTTTCTATTCCATATAGTAAATTCTTCCTAGAATATCAATTGTGTTTCTCAAATAAGCAGGAAGTGTCTGCACCATAGGTCTCAAGGAAGAATCAAAAATTTGCTAGCATTCGCGCCAAGAATTTTTAATTCTATTAAGGACACGGAGGCGAGGAGTATGCTTCTCTTAACTTTACTGCAAATCACAGCAGCCAATAAAAGCATACAATTAGTTTAATGAAACTATATTGCCCATGATGGTTGCTCTAAGCCAAGCCTCCACAGCCCATAAGAGACGTCTGTGCAGCCCCATCATCCTATTTCTTTGCAGAGAACAAAGTCCAATCAGAAACAAGAACAAGTCCGTAAACTTTCTCCAACGTGGAGAATAACCAGGAACTTCAATCTTAGACACTCGCGAACATCCGCCGTGTAGTCCGACTTCTTATCGGAACCTGAAACAAAGGGAAATTAGATACCCGTAACCACTGTATAACAATGTATGTTATAATAAGTCATGGGTGGGCAAGCTTTAATACAAACAGTAAAGCCGGGTGGGATAATCCTAGCCTCCGTGTCCTTAATAGAATCGAAAATTCTTGGCGCGAATGCTAGCAAATCTTTGATTCTATTATAGTACCGGAGGCTTCAGATTATGCTAGTTTAACGCTCTCCAAATACCACAGATGTAATATCACCCACCGGCTTATAATAAAATGTTTTGAAAGTTGATTCTGAGGATCAACCAGCACAACGCATGATATCCTGAATGCTAGAACCCAACATGTAAGACTTAGAGGCCATAGCGCCCCTGACAGAATGTGCTCCAAATCTTTGAAGAACAATACCAGCTTCCTGCATAATAAATCTAAGCCATCTGGCAATGGTGGCAGCCACCACTGTCTTGAACGGTTTCTGTAATGAAATTAACAACTGCGAGCAACCCTGTGGTCTCAATGAGCTCGTACATTCCTCATACACCTTTAAACAATGCACTACACATAACTTCTCATTTTCTGGAAAGACATTGTAATCAATGTGTCTTGAAAATGTTTTAGTACGACCAGTAATATGAAAAGAAACTCCCTCTGGAGTAAATACTCTACCTGTAACGTCGAGAGCTCTCACATCCGATGAACGTCTGCACGCTGACAGGCAAAGCAACATAGCTAACTTAGCCGATAACTGTTTCCTAGAAAGGAGATTGTTAACAGACCAACGATTAAATAAGGAGATGACCAAGGAAACATCCCACAGACCCGTATACTTGGGTTTAGGAGGGTTAGCGACCCGAATGCCTTTAAGAAGCTTGCATACCACCGGATGCATGCCTACAGGCTTCCCATCTACTAGCTCATGACCTGCCGAGATGGCCGATCTGAAGTTATTAACCGAGCGATAAGCAAGGCCTTCTGAAGCTTTATCGGAGAGGGAATTCAACACTTGGGGTAACTCAGCCCCCACAGGATCCAAACCCCGTTCCAAGCACCAATCCACCCAGTTTTTCCAGGCTGAGGAATAACGCTTCCGTGTGGATGGGGCCCAGGCCTGTTTGATGAACTCAAAAGCCTTGTCCGAAACTCCTGGCAAGTACCACTATTGCCGGAAAGCCTCCATGCCATCAGCGTCAGGCGGCCCTCTAGAATCATCAGATGACGCTCCATGAGAGAGCCCCGGAGCAGCGATGTCGATTCGGGTAGCAACCTGGGAAGGCCGCAACTCCACTGCAACAACTTCGGAAACCAGGGTTGAGACGTCCACCATGGTGTCACCAGGACTATCTCTGCCCGCTGCCTGATCACCTGTGTCATCACCCTGGGGATCAGCATAAAAGGAGGGAATGCATACTGGACTGCGCTCGACCAATCCTGCAGGAATGCATCGGTCGCCAGTGCCATCGGGTCCGGCCTCCAGCTGAAGAACTGAGTGATCTGATACGTGAGCCTGGAGGCAAAGAGGTCTACCTTAAAGGGACCCCAAATGTTCTGTTACCACTGAAAGACCATGGGAAGCAGCTTCCAATCGCTGAAATCCCTGAGATGTCTGGAATTCCAGTCCGCCACCTGATCGGACTGGCCCGGGATGTACTCAGCAATCACAGAGATCTGATGGTTGAGGCAATAGTGCCAAACATTCTTGGCCATCTCGACCAGCAGAGACGACCTCGTGCCTCCAATTTGTTGATATACCTCACCGCCGACACATTTTCCACACCGAGAAAGATGCAACATGAGGTCTGCTTCGGGGATAATGTCCGAATTGCGAACAAACCCGCCAGGAGTTCCAGGCAATTGATGTGCAGGGACAACTCCTGTGGACACCATCTCCCACCTATGGAAACTCCTCCGCAGCGCGCTCCTCAGCCCCAAAGGTTGGCGTCGGACTCGATCACAATCTCTGGTTGTGATCCAAAAATCGCTCTGCCGTTCCATGCATCCACGTGGCCCAGCCACCACTGCAACTCAGTCCCCACCTCCTGAGTCAACGGGATGGCATCCGCGTAGGATAAGCCCTTCTGAATATGTTGGATTTTCAGACGTAGCAAGGCCCTGTAATGAAGCGGGCCTGGGAAAATGACCTGAATCGAGGAGGCCAGGATTCCCACCACTCTGGCAATGGCCCTCAACAAGACCATCTGCTTGCTTAATAACGCCGTTATCTCCTTCTTGAGATCCTTCAGCTTTGATTTGCGAAGGCACAACTGAGCTATCTGGGAATTTATCGTGAAGCCGAGGAATTCTATTGTCTGAGTCGGTGAAAGAACTGACTTGGAAGGGTTGATCACAAAACCCAATTTCTGCAGCAGCGCAGTCGTGAGCTGCTACTGCTGAAGAAGTATGTCCGGACTCTGGGCCATCAACAGGATGTCGTCCAGATAGATGATAAGCGGCACACCCCGTTCCCGCAGGTGTGCTACAACCAGTTTCATCACCTTGGTGAAACACCATGGCGTAGATGAAAGCCCGAAAGGAAGGGCCAAATATTCGTACCACTGATTGTTCCACCGGAATTGTAGGAAGCGCCGGTGAGGGGAAAAAATAGGGATGGAGAGATAGGCGTCCTTGAGATCTAACCTTACTAGCCAATCTCTGTCCTGTAACAAATCCGCAAGAAGATGGATACCTTCCATCTTGAAATGGCTGTAAGTCAAAAAGTGATTGAAAGTTCGCAGATTCAACATTAACCTGTTGCCACCTCCATTTTTCTGTACCAGGAATATGTTGCTGCAAAAACCTTGAGGGCCCTTGTTGCATCGAGCTATCGCAAGTTTTTGCAGCAAGTCTGCGATTTCTCTGTCTATAAAACTGCTTTCTTGTAGGGAAAAATGGAGTTGAGCGGGGAGCTCTTGCTAAAAAGGAGGAGAGTAGAACTCCAAGCAAAACCCCATGATCGTTTGTAACACCCACGCGTCTTGCGTCAGTTCCTGCCAATTGTGAAGAGAATAACGAGTGCGACCCCCCAAAGGTAGAAGAGAACTGTCTACAACACTCACCTGAGGACTGCTGGGCTTTAAAGCCAGCTCTGTTGCCACCATTCTGGAAGCGTCCTCTATTGAATCTACGGCGAGAGTGTTAGAAGTTGCCTCCACGTGTGGAATCCCAATCCCCTATGCCGCGTCCAAAGTCACCTCTCTGGGGGCCTTGATTGAAATTCCGGCCTGACGAGCAGCTACTGCCTCATCCGGCCCGGTTAAAAACACCCTGATGGAACACGCATTTTATTCCCATCTGAGCTTTGTCCAGGGACGTAAAGGTTCCAACGTATTTTGACACGTCTTTGACGAACCGCTCTCCGAAGAGATGTCCGTCGGCCAATGGTCCGGGCTCAGCATCCGCCAATTCGGTCAAACTGCTGTCCATTCAAATCAGGAGGGACTTGCGCCTTTCTGGTGCACTTAACTCTTGCTGTGAGCAGCAAAGAAAGAGGATGATGGGACAGCACAGACGGCTCTTATGGGCTGTGGAGGCGTGGCTTAAAGCAAGTATCATGGGCAATGTAGTTTCATTAAACTAATTGTATATTTTTATTGGCTGCTGTGATTTGCAGTAAAGTTAAGAGAAGCATAATCTGAAGGCTCCGGTCCTTTAATAGAATCAAGGTTTGTAGGGAGATTTTCGTGTATGGCCCCTTGTGCAGAGATTGTTGTGAATACTTCAACAGGGCCTGTGCACAAAAGCAATAGTGGTTTCACAGTTTATATTCTTCACCATTCTTGTTATGCTGGTTACCATGCTTTGCTTTCTTCTCCTAATAATTGCAGCTCATATATTTTATACAAGAATACACTTGTGTCTCTCTTTGGGCATGCTTAGGTTACAGCAAAAGGGTAGATCTGTTTCCATGATTTCCCTGGGGGGATTCGCTAAGTCATGCTCTGAGGTTGCAGACACCATCCGGCACCCTGTGAAGGTTAGGGGTCCAGATGGGGAACTGTGAGCTAGCTAGGTATTAGGACAACATACTCTGATGGTATGAGTGGAATCTGTCCCCATATTTTTGACTTTTATGTTGTCCAAACACACAGTTCTATTTGATTAGTATGAACCATGCTGTTGTGTTTTTCCTGTATGGCTTATTGTAGTTTTCCCTATGTTAGCCTTACTGTGCACATGATAGGCCTTATTTTCTTTTGCACATATTACTATATAAACATGCTGGCTTTTGTGCGTTTATTTTCTTTTTCCTGGCTTTGGTCTGGACACCATAGGTGAGGTCAAACAACAATGTCCCTTGTAATTCTTTCCTGCCAGGCACTAGGACCTAGCATTACACATAAAGGCAGTTGTTGTCTATGTGCACACGTCTTGTCATATAGGTGAGCACAGGAGCCAAAAACACACACATGGAACGAGAGTTCTGAGACAAGATCACTGCATCTACTGAGATGTAGAGCGTCCATCTGTGTATGCTAAGGTATGGGGTCCGCCAGTAATCCCAGAGATATTTTATAATCATTTAGCTTCAGTAGCAGGGGAGGAGGGTTTAGGCTACTCTGTCCTATGTAATGACTGGGATTTTACTGTTATACGGTTTATTTACCATGCTAACAGTATTTTAGTATGCATTTGTTTTCTAATTGTGGCACAATACTGCATTTCAGAGCACGATAGTTGAAATAAATATTGTAAACTTCCTATGTTTCTCCTGGTTATTTTATTGTTTACAAATACAAGTGAGAGAGTGAAAAAGTGTGTCCTGGTACTGCGATTCCTGAGGGGTCGAGAGTGTTGTTTTATGGGATGCCAAGTGACTTGTTTCTCTAGTAAGGATAGAAGGGCAAGTGTGGCACTATAGCTAGTCAGACTCTGGCTTGTGGATATTGAGGTGGTATGGTGACTCGGTTCCTTCATATTGCTGTTCTGTAGTCCCAGTCATAGTTCTGTTCTAGAGCAGAATCCCTGCAACAGTACAACAAGATAAGAGGCCTCCTTGGTTGGTTCTGGGTATTCTTATCCAGTATTGGACGTAGGTACAGTGTCTGAATAATAGGATGGTTGAGTCAATAAAGAGTCAATAAAAACTTTATTTGGTTTGTTACAACCATAAAAGTATACTCTTTACATATTATAAACCTTTATCAAAACACATAACATAATATATTATAAAAAACTGAAGCAGCTCCTAATCCTTGCATAAAAAATAACCCAGCTCCTTTAAGTGTCGATCAGAATTTTTCTTAAAAATATTAATATCACAGTGGTTTCAATCATATATACACCATCCTTCTAAAATACATTACATTACTATTAGTCTTTAAAATCACTCTCATATTTTACCCAATATCTGATGCACCTGTTACTCTATGCCCTAGAGAAACACCCTAATTTTACTCATAAATTTACCCACCGCGCAGGCTACATCTAACTCTTTCAGTTCCACTAGAAGATTAGCAGCTTGCATCCTATTAATAATTCTATATTTTTTAAATATTGGGCATAAAATCTCTTTCCGTATATCTATAATCGACCTACAGTCCAATAAAATATGTAAAATATCACAGTGGGTACCTAACATACAAGTACATTTACTATCGCTATTTATCATGCGGTTTTTTACCCTATTATTTCCGTAACAGGGTTTTATTCCCATTCTCACTTTTAGTACCTCACGTCTTAGGTGGTAATTAGGTAACCTATCTACATTGGGATACTGTTGAACTTCTGATTTCCAAACCTGTATCATGTGGGCCACCGATGTTTTCCGCAAGAGATATTCTTGATCACCTGTTAGGGAAATGTTGGCTCCTTGAGACCTTCCATACTCTTTCTTCAAAGATGCTCTTCTTTCGTTTGCCCATGACAGTTCACTAATGACAATTTCTCCTCTACACCACTGGGAGATCTTTTGTAACTCTTCTGCCCCTAATCGCTGCCAAAAGCGTATCAGGGCCATGCTAGCGGTTACTGCCCAAGAGGTGAGTCCCAGCTCAATTCTTGCCGCTTGTACCATTGATGCTTTTGGTAGCGAGAACAAGCTTTTCAGGATATTGCCCTCTTCTTTATCCCAAAATGTTTTCCCACTTAAAAGAAGTACCTCTGCCCCATATAAAAATTGCGCAGGAATCATTGCTAAGTAGGCCTTTATTATTGGCCCATCTGACATTTCACCATAAACGCTGTTGAATCTTTTTAGACCCTTCATGGTAACCAGTGCCTTCATTTTCAAAGCCTCCAGTTGGGTGGACCATTTCAGATTACTCATAAATCATATTCCCAGGTATCTATATTCTGTCACCTTCTCTAGAAGAGCTGTGCCAAGGCACCAAGGTAACCTAGTCCTGCTTTTACCAAAACATAATAGTTTGATCTTCTCCATATTCGCTACAAATTTTTTGTTTAAGCAGTATTCATTAAACACATTTAATTTTCTCTGGAGACCTATCTCTGTCTGGCCAACAATCACCAGGTCGTCCGCATATAGCAGGCAAGATATATGGTTTCCTCCTACTTTTGGGCTGGTCCCTCTGACCTCTCCTAATTTCAATGGTAGGTCTGCAATAAACAATGAAAAAAGGAGGGGGGCCATACCTCAGGCCATTTCCAATCTGGATCCTCCCCGACAATAGGATGGTTGACTCTACGAAATAAGTAGTCACCGTTGGCAAGTAGTTCTTTCTCATAGCAATCCTATAGATACAGCAGAACAGTACATTCTAATGTAGTCTCTTGTGCGGATATGTTCAAACATGTATTATCCATTATTGTGCATTCTGCCTCCGTACGTATAGTGTTCCTGGCCACAATATATTCCCAACTTTATCAGAGGGTTCTAAAAACAATTTGTGTCTCCCTTTTCAATTTGTTAACCACTTCAAATAAAGTGTTGTCACATTTATACATAGTTCCACAAACTATAGGTAATTCCTATTATGTCTCTGATAAGCAGATCGGAAAAAATATCAATTGTATCCAAGGGTGTTTGTGCAATAAATTTTGATTTAGGCTTAAAGTTGGTATTGGCACATAAACTAATCCATACCTATTGACGTACCAAATCTACAACCTTGATTTGGAGATTACTTCCTATTTTATTTTCATTGCCACTGTGGTTAGCCCTTATTTAATTGTACAGTTTTTCATTAGCTTTGGTGCAGTGCAATATGGCCTATGCTTTATGCGTGACAAATATGTCACAACTCTGTAACAGATACATGACATGAATGTGCATTTGGCACTCAATTCTTCTATGGTCTAATAATATTAAAATAAGTGTTGCATTGGACATTATTACTTAAAATACATTTACTAGGGGGCGTGGCCAAGATGGCGGGCTAGGAGGACGCACTCTCTGTGAGCTCCGACGTCCCTGAGGCCCTGCACCGTTTCCTAGCCGCTGTTCTCCCCCGGATCGAGCGTGGAGGGAGACCGCCGCTGCCTGGAGCCCCGCTGAGCACACTGGAGCGATAGCTGGGCTGACCGCCTCCGCTGGACGCCGATCGGACCCATCGGAGAGACGAGGCCCCGGAGTGCGGCCGGAGAGCCGAGACCCGCCACCCCGTGTCTGCCGGGGACATTCTGCCGTGGAGACACCGCAGCGGCGAGCGGCCCTGGGAGACTCCCGGATCTGCTCTATCTGCGTTGCCGGTGCAGTGGCTGACCGAGCGGACAGGTAGGCCCAGCGATCGGGCGGGCCCAGCACAGGGAGGAGCCGGCGAGGGAGGCCTACGCAAGACCGGGGATTTGAGGGCCGATTAGGCCGCAGACACCACTCGCACCCCGGACCCATCCCTTCCAGGCCAAGTGCAGCCGGACCTGGACCGAGTGCTGCACCGGGGGCTTCCGGGGGTGTGAGACTGCTTTTGGCCTTGCTCGGCCACGCTCGGCCACGATCGCTGACCCTGCAGAGGCGGCTGACCGCCAGAACCCGGAGCCCGGTCCAGACCTGAGGCTCGGCCCCCCGGGCCTCCACAGACTCCTGGTGCGGCGGCACCGGGTTGGCACTGGGCGTGTGTGTGGCCCTGGACAGCACGGGCCCCGTGGATGCGGCCCTGACATCTTCTCTGGCTGACCGGACCCGTCCCTTCCAGGACACGTGAAGCCGGGCCTGGACCGAGTGTGGAATCGGGGGCCCCCGGGGATGTGAGACTGCTTTGGGCCCTGCTCGGCCACGATCACTGACCCTGAAGTGGTGGCTGTCTGCCGGAACTTAGTGCCCGGTCCAAACCTGAGACTCGGCCCTCTGGGCCTCCGCAGACTCCTGGTGCGACGGCGCCATGTTGGAGCCGGGAGTACGTGTCGCCCTGGGCAGCGCGGGCCTCGTGGGTGTGGCCCTGCCGTCTTCTTTGGCTGACCTGACCGCATACCTGTGTGGGCGAGTGTGGCGGTGGTACACCTCGGAGGCGGACCCGGAGTGAAGAGCCGCTCACCGGGGAGGTTTCTCCGGCCGCTGGTACGACCCACGTGGGAGCCATCAGCCCCTACGGGCCCTGCAGCTCGACACCCTCCCCTGGTCCTGTCTGAACGCCTGGCAGGCGGATTTGGGCGCGGAGGTGGCACCGGTGAGGTGCGCCCGGAGCACTAGGATCGCACTCTGCCTAGCCGCTCGGTCCACGAGTGGAACCACTGGGGCCACTGCTCACCTAGGGGCCTCGAGATGTCGGGATCCAGAGGGGGCAAGAAGGGAGAGCGCACCCTTACGGAGATGTTGGGCCGTGGGACCCCTCGCCAGGACAGAGGCCAGTCCAGCAACGGTCCCCCATCGAGCTCAAGAGGTGCGGAAGGCGGGGAACCCCCGGTGACCAGGTCATTTCTGGAGTCGTTGTTTGGCACCCTCAGGGAGGACTTCCAGGCGTTGAAGCAAGAGGTGGCTGGAGAGGTCCGTGAAGTGCGCAGGGAGATCGACTCGTTGGGAGAAAGGGTGGCCTCGGTGGAGGAAGCCGGCCACTCCAGCGATGAGGAGATTGTCCACCTACAACAGGAGGTCCTACGGCTCACAGAACAGCATATCGACCTCCAGACCCATAATGAGGACCTCGAAAACAGGTCCAGGCGCAACAACATTCGCGTCCGCGGCGTCCCATCTAAAGAGGAGGGTGAGGATGTGACTGCCTATCTGATGGCCCTCTTCCGGGATATATTGGGGGAGCCCGAAGACTTCCCGGTGAGGATTGACAGGGCGCATAGAGTGGGCCCCCCCCGAAGAGCCTCGGCGCCCCCGCCGGACATCCTAGACTTCCTCCCGGATTTTCCCCTGAAGGAGCACATACTCAGAGAAGCCCGCAAGAAGCAGCCCCTCTCGTTCCGTGGACACCAGGTGGCCCTTTTTCAGGACTTGTCAACCATCACCTTACAGAGGTGCAAATCCTTTAAGCTTGCCACGGACTTCCTACGAGAGCATGATACACAGTACTCCTGGGGCCACCCCTTCAGACTCATTTTCCGATGGAACGGGAGGTTACATCAACTACGCTCCCTGCAGGATGTCTGCGAGGTGTTAGGCCTCACGGCCGCTGAAGGAGAGACTCCCACGCCTGACCGCCCGCGATCCAACAGAGACGGCTGGCAGTCGGTCCGGAGACGGCGTTCTTCGGCCCGGCCCTTGCGACCCGACTCGCCTACCATCAGGGCGGAGATGGACAGTGCGCTCCAAGAGGTGGCTAGAGAGACGACGACCACGGAAGTGGCCTTGACGGCCTAATCAGACTCCGGCGGGAGATCGACATAGCCTCATCATCAACGCAGGTGCGAGGGTTCCGGGGACGGGAGGGGGCGGGGGGAGTGGGTAGTGGCTGGACGTCCACTTTACAAACTTTCCACGGCCTTGTCCACTAGGGACCGGACTGGGACAATGGAGTTACCTGTAGGGACGGGAGGTGGAAGAGGGGGGAGAGTAGAGGGAGGGTTGGGGAACCACCGGCTGGTGGACTCCTTGGACGCATTGAGGGACTGTTTGCAGTGTGCGAGGTCTGGTTTGTTGGGGGGGGTGAGGGAGTTGTGGGTCAAGAGGTGGGGTCCCGGGTGTTGGGGGATGGGACAGGGGAGGGGGGAGTTCTGAGTTCGGGGGGGGTTGCTACTAGAGCGGGATGGGGGGGGACTAGGGGACCGTACTGTGCTATAGTATTGCTTGATTTCCTTATGTATTACTCATCTGTATCGCTGATTGCGGGGCCTTCCCTGCACTGTCTGCCCAGACTGGCTTTGCTTGCCCTGTGTGCATTTCCCTGATGGCCCTCAAGGTTTTGACCCTAAATGTGAAAGGGTTGAATAACCCGGCCAAGCGCAGGGCAGTGCTTTCCCTTCTAGATAATGCCCAAGCAGACATCTGTCTTTTACAGGAAACGCATCTCTTGACCAAAGATTGCCATAGGATGCGCACGCCGAAGTTCCCCACACAGCTCTTCTCTTCTGACACGTCTAAAACAGCAGGGGTTGCCATTCTTGTCTCCGGGAGGTTCAAGGGGGAGTTCCTACACAAAGTGGCTGAACAGAAGGGGAGGCTCTTAGCTTACAGGGTTAGATTGGGTGGCCTGGTGTTCACGATAGGCACGATTTACAGCCCCAACGACCGACAAGAACGATTTCTGCTTCAGGCTCTAGAGGAGGTGACGACCACCCCTGATAGGCACATTGTCCTGGGGGGAGACTTGAATATGGTCTTCGATGCGCCCTTGGATAGATCGGTTCAGAGACGCTCACAGGCGGGCGAATTCTCTCAGGCGCTTAGGACCCGTATGGCAGACCTTTATCTACATGATCTGTGGCGGCGGCTCCACCCTACATCTAGGACGTACTCCTATTTTTCCCATGCCCACAGGTCCTATGCAAGACTGGACCACCTGCTGGTATCGGGCCCGGTCTGCGAGTTGGCTTTGTCCTCCGAGATTGGAGTGCTATCCCTGTCGGACCATGCGCCAGTGGAGGGCGTTTTTCACCTGCCCCTCATCTCCCCCTCCAGAGGGGTTTGGCGCCTTAGGGACACCCTGCTCCACAGACACTCAGTGGTCACACGCATACGTGATTCCCTGACTGAATTCCAACGCAACAACGATAACGGGGACACCACCCGGGCGACACAATGGGCTGCTCTGAAAGCGGTGCTCCGGGGCGAATTCATCGCGGTTTCTGCAGCGGAAAATAGGGAACGCCGTGCGAAACGAGAGGAGCTCACGGGTAAGGTGAGGGAACTGGAACAGGTACACCAAAGGACAGGGGCACCCAGAGTCTGGCGACAACTCAAAGCCGCCAGGAAACTCCTTTCCGCATTGGATATGGACAGAGCGGAATATGCGGCGTTACGCCTAAAGCACAAGTACTATAGCGCGGGGGACAGATGCGGTCGCCTTCTTGCGAACAAACTTCGCATACAGCACCAGAGACATCGGGTGAAATAACTTTCTGTCCCTGGCGGTGGGACGGTAACGGTGGATGACCCAATAGCGGAAGGGTTCCGCCGGTACTACGAGGACCTCTATGAGGGGCAGGCCCCCTCGGCGCAGGAGGAGGATGACTATTTAGACGTAGTCACTCTGCCCTCCCTTACCTCGGAACAGGCTCAGTACTTGGACCGTGACATCAGACCCGAGGAGGTGATCTCGGC
This sequence comes from Lissotriton vulgaris, assembly GCF_964263255.1. Lineage (NCBI taxonomy): Eukaryota > Metazoa > Chordata > Amphibia > Caudata > Salamandridae > Lissotriton > Lissotriton vulgaris. Next base: position 1,279,790,349 of record NC_141696.1, read on the forward strand.
GATTTCCCGCCTCAAACTGGGGAAGGCCCCGGGCCCCGATGGCTACACCCCCCTCTTTTACAGGATGTTCTGCCAGGAGCTGACGCCGATTCTGACGCGCCTCTTTAATTTGTTCGCGGAACCTGGGGCCATCCCCCGGGACTTGCTCCTGGCGACGATATCAGTAATCCCCAAACCTGGCAAGGACCGAGCTGAGTGTGGATCCTATAGGCCGATCTCACTTCTGAACACGGACCTTAAACTTTATACGGGGATCCTCGCGGCACGGTTGGCACTCCACATGCCGGGGCTTATCGATCCAGACCAAGCAGGATTCATTCCTGGCCGGCAGACTGTGGACCACACCAAGCGGGTGGTCCACTTGTTGGAGAAGGCCTCCAGAGTTCCTGGTGAACGTATGCTACTTTCCATCGACGCAGAGAAGGCGTTCGACCGGGTGCACTGGCCGTACCTCGAAAAAGTGCTGTGTAAGATAGGCATAGGGGAGAAGTTTCGCACTTTAATATTCAATTGCTACAGATCCCCTTCCGCAGTAGTACGGGTAAACGGCTATAGTTCTGGTACCTTCGGGATAGAACGGGGTACCCGGCAGGGGTGCCCGTTGTCGCCGCTCCTGTTCACCCTTTATATGGAGCCTTTCGCCCACCAGATTCGTGCCAACCCGGCGGTGACAGGCATTCGAATGGGGGGATACGTACATGTCCTTAGTCTCTACGCGGATGATGTCATCCTGACGCTGGACGACCCAGGTCGTTCTCTTCCCGCGTGCATGGACGAACTGGACAGCTTCGCCAGGGTAGCAGGTTTTAAGATGAACTTGGGGAAGTCGGCGGCCCTTGACGTATCCCTGTCCTCCTCGACGAAATCTGCCCTGCAGAGGCTTTATCCATTGAGCTGGTCTAAGGACCTGGTGCCTTACCTGGGCATCCTCCTGGCACCCACCCTCCCCGCCATGGTATCGGCCAACTACACGGCTATGGGCAGGAAAGTCAAAGATGAACTCGCCCGTTGGGATAAGGGGATGCTGTCACTGCTTGGCAGGATAGCAGCGGTAAAAATGACCCTCCTCCCGCAAGTTCTATATCTCTTCCGAGCCCTCCCGCTTCAACCCCCTAAGGGTTGGATCCGGCAGATCCAGGCGGATATCGCTCGCTTTGTCTGGCAGGGCCGCAAACCCAGACTTAAGAGGGCTCTCTCCACGCTGGCGCCTGAGTCCGGTGGCCTGGGCATACCGGACCTGACCAAATACTTTCAGGCAGCGCAGCTCCGCCATCTGGTAGAGTGGAGTAGGTGGGAATCCGACAAGCCCTGGTTGTTCCAGGACCAGGCAGTAGCGGGACGCCCGTTGCAGGAGATACCATTCTTGCGTAGGCCCCACCGCCCGCCCAATCTCTACGCTTCCTATGTCACGAGGGTCCCATTGCAGGTATGGGATGCGGTGAGCGGCAGACACGAACTTACTACCTTCCCGTCGCCGTTCACTCCGATAGTGGACAATCCGGACTTTGGGGGCAATACACAGCTGTATGCCTACAACCATTCTGGCGGCAGCATGGGGTCAAAGAACGAGATAAGTTTACACAGCTTCAGTGCCTACAACCCGTAGGCTAGCAGAGATGTCTGGATTGTGCAGAAAACCAAACTACAATAATGAGAACAAACCTAAAAATGAACGCATGCCAAAATAAAGCGATAAGGAAAAGTCCCCCCTCCCACCTCTCAAAGGAAAAGAAAAAGGACCTGCATTGGTCGAGGGGGCATTCCTGGTGATACCACCCACAAAAAGTTCCTGAACTACTTGTAAGGTCTGCCCTGCTACATATGGGACGTCTTCGCTCCTGTCATCTCAGGAATCAAATGCAATACTTGGAGATCTTTGGGGCATGTTATTTTCCTAAACTCCTTCTACAGTATCTGGAAAAATGGGTCCCATTGTAGTGTAGTTCCTATATTCCCAATAGGCTCTGCGCATTGGAATAACATATACTATAGTTTAGACGTAGGACTGAAGTCGACTAGGTCTCTATCGTATATATTAAACTTAATTGTGAGTGCCAGCTAGCTCAGAGGTCACTAGAAACTTTCTCGAATAATCAAGAAGGGATTAGTTTCTGACAACCGCATAAACATGAAAACTTTGTTTCCAAGAATAAGAAATCAATCTCTAGAGTTGCGGAAACAATAGATAACTATTTTACTCAGTCAATCGTGCATGCTTCGTTTCACCAGAGGTGCTGAGAAAATAGAGAGACGGGCGTTTTCAATAAAAAGTATTTATTGAACAGTCTTTTTTCTCGAGCACAAGAAATGTACTGCTACAATAGTATTACTGGGTATAAAGTACAAGGCATATGATGCGAACAGTATTATAAAGTAGTACTTTAAAAGTATGATATGGTTTCTAAGCCATAAGTTGCCTAAAATGTATAAAATACATATAGTGATAAAGTAATGACTAAAAGTACTCAACTGGTGCTTCTAAAATACGCCTACCCCGGTGTACCTAACCTAAGTCTAGTACTAGGGAAGAAGTAAGTGAGGAGTAGCTTAAGTTTAGTAGTTCTCTGCCAAGAATCTATTCCAAGAATTCTCTAATGGTCTAATCAGCTCCGTACCTTGATTTTAGAATGAAGGAGGTCTTGTATCTCTCTCTCAGGACTCGATTTCCCAGATACCTGCAAGGGTAAGTCGGAAACACTGATACAAAGAAAAATAAACCCCATGCAAAGAAACTGCTCAACCATTCCCATCCGACAGGGTGGAGCGGGAGCAAACAGTCTTGGAGACAAAAGTTCATCTAGATAGAGCTGGGTAAGGGGGCATGAGCCCACAACCAAGCTGCAAAGTAAGGTGAGGGTGATCCCCATCTCCGCGCTGAGTTGTGCTCATTATGCTTTCTCTAAGCGTTCAGTTGGGGGACGGCTGGCCCAGGCTGGTGGCCAACGAAGAGATGACTGCTTCACGTTCCTTCACTATAGTCACTGGGTCCGGTTTGTGGACGGCGGGGGTCCTACCCACTGTCTGCCATCGATGTTGAGAGCACCTCGAACCTTCCAGGGATTTACGTTGCATATCCGGGAATACGGGTTCCACAATACCCAGAACGTCCCTGGTCTCTTGAAGTGAGCGTAACTGCTCTGCATGTCCTCATGGCGGTTGATAATATGGAAGGGATGACCCCGGGGCATATGCAATTGCTTTCTCCTTTAAGTGCCTCCTAATGGGCCGACATTCACATCGCTTAGACAGGGTGGTAGTTGACAAGTTTTGGAAAAATGTGGAGAAGAGGCCACGGAATTGCAAGGGGTGAGCGGCTGTCACTTTCTTGATAATCAATTCCTTTAATTGAAAATTGTGTACACAGGCCAGGATGTCTGGCGGCGGAACCCCACCACTTTGCTGCAATCCTTCCCGGTGGACCCTGTCAATATAGATATTAGCCGTGTGATCATTGCCCAGCACCTGGTGAAAGAGGGCCACAACAAACTCACTATTGTCCTCTCCCTCTGCACCTGACTTCACACCTCTGATCCGCACATTGTTGCGGCGGGAATGGTTTTCCAGATCTTCGGCATGCCTCTGTAACTCAATGTTCTGTTCTTTGAGGCAGAGGAGTTCTTGCTGCATCATATTCAGTTCCCCGTCCCGTCTGTTTTCATGCTCTCCAAGGGTCCCTACTCGCCTATTTCTTCGATATCGCGCTTCACTTCCTTGAAGTCCGCTGCGAGTTGCTTTTTGAGTTCTTGTAAATCCCCACGCAGTGATGTAAATAGCGTTGTCATGAAGGTTTTTGTAGCTGGGGCGTCCGTTCCATCCAAGCTCCCTTGTAGCTCTTCTTCATCTTGACTCGCAGTTCGGAAGCTCCTTGTGAAGGCTGCTTCAGGAGCATCTCCTTCAACGAGTGCTAATTTTTCTGCCTAGCGCTCATCATTGTGCCCGTGCAGCGCAACTGTGGTGCAGTAAGCATGGATCTTGGCACCCTGGGCTCCACTGAATCTTTGGGATGCAGCTAGTCCATGCTGACTTGCTGTGGGATTGCCCTCCGTGCGCTGTAACGGGTGACTGCCCTTCCACACCTCGCGCTACCAGAAGCATTGGCACCACGTGAGCACGCGGCCACCCATAAAGAAGATGCAGGGAGGGGCCGCGCTGCTACCTCAGGCTGGCCTTGTGATCCTCCCAGGCCCTTGTGCTAGTGCGACCTATGAAGGAGGGGTTGGGCCACACCCATGTGTCCAAGTTGACAAGTGCTGCAAGATCGCGTTCCCCTCTCCTGCCTCAAAGTGCTCTGGGGGCCGGCCACTCACCTCCTTACACCTGGGTACGTCCAGGCCTTATGGATATTCTGCAGCTTACTCCTCGGGCCTCGCACTCACTATCTGGACACCAGCTTATCCTATGAGGCTGGCGCAGGGGGGAGGGGATAGCCGGTGGTACAGCCCCTTGCTTTTAGGGGCCAAGTTGTCTCGAGCTTTGGATCCGTCTGTTGCAGGATCGTCGCTGTTCTGCGCAGCGGGCCGGAATCAGATTCTCATCATCTGCAACTCCTCCCAGGAACCTTCTCGCCAACGGGTCACATAGTCCGCAGTCGCCGGGAGCCTTACTCAGAGACTCTTTGCTCTCAGGACTGCGTGGCGTCTGAAAGCCCAGGCCTCACCTTGTTGGCTGCCTGCGTCGTGGGGCACCGCTCAATCTCATCCACTGCGTGCCCTGGGACAGCGATTCAGGGACAGGGTGGTTGGAAGGCGCCCTCAGGAATCAGGCAGTCTCTGTCCAACGCGTTGGAGGCTGCCTTCCACCCCTCGCATCAGGTAGGCCGCAACTTGCTCTCCCTTCAGGGAGACGATATTGCTCTCCCACAAAATTATTTGTACTCCCCAGGGGTCCGCTTGTGCGTCGGACCCCAGTCTGCTTCTCCCATGCGTTTAGCAGGGCGGAGAGCAGACAATTACAAGGCAATTATACGGCAGAGCAGGCAAGACCGAAAAATGCGTCGTATCCGGCCGCCATATTCACCACACCCCCAGATACATTTTTAGCATTCCTTCTGATCCTTTCAGAGACTTTTCCCTGAATGCTTAGAGCACTTTATCCCTCGATTTTGAGAGGTTGAGGTCCGTGATTCTTTGCTGAGTGTGGCTTACGCTACCACTTACTAACCTGGCTCAAAAAGACTCTTCTCAAGCTTCTACAAGTCAAGTCAAGTCAAAGAATTTATATAGCGCACTACATACCCAGAGGGTCTCAAGGCGCTTAGGGAGGGGAGGAGGATTACTTGTCAAATATCCACGTTTTAAGTTGCTTTCTGAATGCTAGGTGGTTCTGGGTAAGGCGAAGGTAAGTGGGGAGTGAGTTCCATGTTTTAGCTGCCAGGTATGAGAAGGATCTTCCTCCCATGGTGGTCTTGTTGATGCGGGGTACAGTGGCGAGGGCTTGGCTGGAAGAACGTAGTTGGCGGGAGGGGGTGTAGAAGGACAGTCGTGAGTTGAGGCATTCTGGTCCGATGTCGTAGAGTGATTTGTGTGCGTGGGTTAGCAGTCGGAAAGTGATCCTCTTATTGACGGGTAGCCAGTGGAGGTCTTTCAGGTGGCCAGAGATGTGTTTGTTACGCGGGATGTCTAATATGATCCTGGCTGAGGCGTTTTGGATTTGTTGGAGTTTCTTCTGGATTTTAGCGGTAGTACCTGCGTAGAGGGTGTTTCCGTAGTCCAGTCGGCTCGTGACCAGAGCATGGGTGACTGTTTTTCTGGTTTCGGTGGGGATCCAGCGAAATGTTTTTTTGAGCATGCGAAGAATGTTGAAGCAGGATGAGGATACGGCGCTGACTTGTCTGTTCATTGAAAGTGAAGAATCCAGGATAACGCCTAGGTTCCATGCGTGGTCTGTCGGGATGGGTGCTTTTCCAAGGGCTTCCGGCCACCAAGAGTCGTCCCAAGCAGAGGGGGATGTACCTAAGATGAGGACTTCTGTTTTATCTGAGTTCAGTTTCAGACGGCTTTGTTTCATCCATTCGGCAACTTCTTTCATTCCTTCGTGTAGGTTGGTTTTGGCGGTGCTGGGGTCATTGGTGAGAGAAAGGATCAGTTGAGTGTCATCCGCGTAGGAGATGATGTTGAGATTGTGTTGGCGAGCGATGGCCGCAAGGGGGCTCATGTATACGTTGAAGAGGGTGGGACTGAGTGAGGATCCTTGTGGTACGCCACAGATGACTTCAGTGGCCTCGGACTTGAATGGTGGAAGGCGGACTCTCTCGGTTCTTCCGGTGAGGAACGAGGTGATCCATTCAAGTGCTTTTCCTTGTATTCCGATGTTTCTGAGGCGTTGTAAAAGGGTGCTGTGACAGACTGTGTCGAAGGCTGCAGAGAGGTCGAGGAGGATGAGGGCGACTGTGTCTCCATTGTCCAGTAGAGTTCGAATGTCGTCTGTTGCTGCGATGAGGGCGGTCTCAGTGCTGTGTTTTGCTCGGAAGCCAGATTGTGAGGAGTCGAGGGATTTGTTGGCTTTGAGGAAAGCGGCGAGTTGGTTGTTGACAGCTTTCTCGATGACTTTGGCCGGGAAAGGAAGGAGCGATATGGGGCGGTAGTTTTTGAGTTCGGTGGGGTCCGCTGTGGGTTTTTTCAGAAGGGCGGTGAGTTCAGCGTGTTTCCAGCTTTCCGGGAAGGTAGCGGAGTTGAAGGAGCAGTTGATGACGTCTCGGAGGTGCGGTGCTATGACGGAGTCTGCTTTGTTGAAGATGTGGTGAGGACATGGGTCTGTGGGGGATCCTGAGTGGATGGAGTTCATCAGGCGGATGGTGTCCTCAGTGGAGATTTGGTTCCAGTCGTTGAGGGTGTTCAAGGGGGGAGAATGTTCAGCATATGGTTGGGTGGGTTGATCTCCGGGTTGGTTGTCGAAGCTGTTGTGGATGTCTGCAATTTTGTTGTGGAAGAATAAAGCCAGGGAGACACCTTTCTACTTAATTTCCCCTTGCCTAGTTATTTTTTCCTTCATGGAAATTCCAATTTTTTTAGATTCTTTATATTTTTGAATCATCCCTTTATCTGGGACTTTACTTTAGGTTATTTAGAATTACCCATGTATAGACAGCACAACCTGAGACTCTTCCCCGAGCATCATATTCTCTGACTGATCTTTTGTATTGCTGTGACCTAACTGCTTGTTTCCCTAATATTGGTCCACCTTGATTTCATCCGTAGATTGGGCCTGCCCGTTGTTATTCTGTACTTTTATACTATGGTGTTAAGAGTTGTGTACCTTAACTTGATTCAGAATTTGTAATAAACCCTCTTAACCCTAAGTACTGATTCCAAGTCCTTATTTTTCAGCCAAATGGGATGCACTGGTAATTCAATTTGTAAATGCTAACTCCCATCACCAATCAGTCAGATACAAAGGTCAATCGAAGGACAAGTGGTAAGCGAGTGGGCCTAGAAAACACTGTAACAGATTCATATCATGAATAAACTATTGAAATATCCATCCGATTTGAATATAATTAAAACAAGTCTCAGGAGAATATGCAAGGCCAAGTGTCAAAATTTGATTTTTAGCCTGGATAGTGTTCTTTCACTTAAATTAATGATCAGATTTACCTCCATTGTTACATGATATGTATTTATGCTCTCTAAAGTGTTTACTTTGTCCTCGCTCTCCATATTTGTTTCAAATCCAACAGCCTTATTAAGATGAAGGCTGTCGGATTTGAAAGCGGCCGGTCGGACCACCTTGCTTCCGACGAGCACAAGTAGCCTGTCAGCCAGTTGGTGGCTGCTCATAATCCCCTTTGTACAGCGTATATGCTGCGGTGTTTATGCTGTCTGTTTCCGATAGGCTTTTAATGCCAGGCTTTCCGACATGAAAAGATTATCGTAAAGTGACTTTGGGGGCTCCTAGTAGGTCCCCCCTGGCACAGCGGACTCCGATTGGAGGCCTAGGAGCAGCTATGGTGCCGCCCCCCTTGTTAATCCCAGCACTGTGTGCCAGGCACCAGAAGGTGCCTGCCTCGCGGTGCAGGGATTAACAAAAATGCCCATTTCTGTCAGGTTGTACAGTGGGTACACTAACCTGCTCAGACAAGTCAGCGGGGTGATGCATAGATCCCTACACTTCACAGGGGGATGTCAAACACTTCGCCTTGTACAGTAGTACTCAGGGGATGGGGGAAAATAACCAGGAACCAGGAAAGAAAGCTCCGCTGCCCTCTTCTTAGCTAACTTCCAGAATTGGGACTGCTAGGAATAAGCGTATGATAGTGTAGTCCCATCAGCTCCTCACAGCATGCTGTAGGTGAAACAACAAACTAACATTACTACATTAGGCACTCTCCCACACTCTCCTCCTCTACAGTGCTAGCCGACCTCCCTCTTCCTTTCTTCAGCCTGAGGATTTACATGCGCTCCTGTGGGTACATCCTTAGTGTGATTGGCAGCTAAGAAGAGGAGGTAGGTCGATGGAGGAAAGCAAAGAACAAAGTCAGCGATGAAAAACTCTCTCCCTGAGAGCTTGTGCAATATCCAAGAACAAAACAAGCAACTGCGGGTAGCGCGGAAAAATTCTCTCCCTAGGAGCGTGCCCAATATCCAAGAACAAAACAAAACTAGGGGGCCATTACGATTGCGGTGAATCCGCATACTTCGGGCCGGCGGAAGCCACCGCCGGCCCGGAGGATGCAGATTCACCGCGCCAGACACAAAAAAGACCTCCAGCCAGATTAGGATGGCTGGGGGGTCATGTCTCCGTCCGCCGCTTTTCCGCCGCGGTCTCATATCGTGGCGGTGTCTATCAGACACCGCCAGCCATATTAGGATGAGCATTTTGTAATGCCTTTCCGCGGCAATGTTAAACATACAGGATGTGACCGCCAGGGTGGCGGTCACATCCTAATTTGTACAAAGGGACCGCCGCTGCCCCTGCGGACGGTCCCTCCTCCTCTGGGGTGACGGACGGACGCAGGTCCATCCGCCATCCTAATAGGGCCCTAGGTACGGTTGGTGTGATATGTCTCACACATGCAGGCACGATTTTGGAAGAGCTCAGTAGTGTAGGGATACAGTGCATAGGCTAGGTACACTCTGTGCATGTTAGAAGCACTGGCCAAAGAATGTCCCTCCTCTAGAAGGCTGAACTAGGTCAGGGAATAACGGCTAGAGAGTGCGAGCAGAGAGGAAGCAGTCCTCTCGAGCACACGCCAGTGGTGAAAGTCTTGAACACTACTAGTTCCCAAGGCACACAAGCGGGACAACGGGTTACTTGGAAATGGTACCAAGCACCCGGTTCCTACCGCACACGCGTGAGACCCTGAGCAGTTTAGTGAAGGTCCGACAGCATTTGCGCGTGGGAGAGTGGCAAGGAATTGTCGGCTGCTTCAGAGTGTCTGCGGGTGAAACGTGGCCAGAAACGAGCCTTACCAGGCTTCTGCTGCGACCTCCTCACTACGTGTTGAGTACAGCCTCCAGAAATGGCTTCAACGCAGAATCCGGCATTCAGGAATGAAATCGGGTGACAAGCACCGGATCCCTCTAGAGGAAGGCAATATATAGCAGCCCAGCCGCCAGGGAAGAACCGGTTGCCTGCAAGATGCATGCTGGGTGGTGTAGTTCCCCTACCTACCCACATGCGTACAACGCCTGGGTGGGATTATGACAATTTCTCGGCTGCACCACAAGCTCTCATAGAGGAATGGGAGTGTGAGACCGCACCATGTGCAGTTGCATCCTAATGATGTGGTCAGGACTGCCGACCGGAGGGTGGTCAGTCCCGATTCCGCAACGCTGTGCGTCTATCCGACATCATAATGAGGGCCTATAAGTGTACACAAACATCCTTTATTTCCATTGTCATAATCATTCTTGCCTAGAAAATATTTCTCGTCTTTCTGTTTCTTGATGCCATCTTCAATTTTGGATAAAAGTATTTCCATTTCTGTGCAAAATGTTTCAATAGAATCCTTGTCGCATTCTTTTGCTACCTCAACGTTCAAAGCTTCCTGCTCATTTAGAATTTTTGCCTCTATCAATGATAGAATATTTGACAGGAACTTTAAGAAGGTTTGCTAAAGTAGAATTAACTTCTTCCTATTCTGTCAACACATCGGGTTTAGGATCATCATAGCTTGGACCCCAAAATATGTGCAAGCCATGTGGTTATTCATTATTAAAAATGCTTTAGTTGGTGAGGCCGCCTGACCCAAGCGACTACCCTGTGGCATGGCACCCATCTACGCCAGGTAAGGGCTCTAACGGGATTCCGCAAATGGGAACTAGTGGGCATATTCACACTGGGGGATGTTATGCTGGGCACTGTTCTAAAGTCCTTCCATGAGTTACAGGTAGAATTTCAGTTGCATGAAACACAATTTTATAAATACCTTCAATTGCGCCACGCTCTCACCCCCTCGATTCTCTCCTTGGGCACCCTGCCGGAATTCCACCCCCTTGAGGGACGCCTCCTTACGGGAGATCTGGGTGCCCATAAAATTTGTCAGATCTATCAGACCTTAACGACACACACCAGAACAACACTACATAAGTCTAGAAGGGCGTGGCAGGATGACATACCTGACTTTACAGATGAGGACTGGGCTAAAGCCTTAGCTAGCCCGAGGGGAGCGACCATGTCTTCTGACTATCGCCTCATCCAGTTCTTCCAATGTTTACATTGTGGAAGGGAAGAGGATCATTTATACATACAGTCTGGAGTTGCACAACACAACAGCCCTTCTGGGGCAAAGTCTCAACCTGTCGGGCAGGGTATTATCCTGTGATTTCCCATATGAACCAAAATTATTTCTACTGCATAGTACTGATGGGATAGGGGCAAACAGTAACAAATAGCAGCTGCTTTTCCTGAACCTCACTATTGCCAAACGTGACATCGCCCAGTTATGGAAGCGGGCTCTTCCCCCGACATTGTGGAAATGGAGAAAAGACCTAGACAAATGCATGGGAGCAGAGATTGCGGTATTCCAAGCAAGAGGCTTCCCCCAGAAACAGAAAAATGTGGTCCCGATGGGCAAAATATTGGGATATAGACTTACCTCCCCTTCCCTCTCAGACCCCTTGATGGGAGGTTTTGTCCGCGCTCCCCTGACCACAACACAACATATACTATACCTCATCATTGCCTATACATGTAGTCAGCTGAACTTCCAAAGATGCATGGGTATTGGATCTGTCTGCGCCTAGTTTTGGTTGTTATATTTGCATGTTTTGCAGTTAATAATGTATACATGCTTGGTACATCCGAATCATTTTTGTTTTCAATATGTATATGCAGGGCTGCCGCCCAAACTGTACCTTGGAAATTCAATACAATATGTTATAAAAAAAAAGAAGTTATTGCTAAAATGAAAAATATGTCATTTATCATTTATAATTAAATTATAAATATGTTCTATTTTTATATTCATTTTAACATTCATATTTAACATTATAACATTAATGTATATATATGTTTAACTATTAAATAATTTAACTTAATGTACCATTAACATGTACCGCTCAAGGTGCAATAATTCCATGTGAATGCCGGTTCTCTACGGTGTGCAAACAGCCAGTCATTGATCGGAAGGATTTGGCTGGCCCAGTAGTCTATACTACTATTATAAAGGAAGAACTTTGAACCTTTGAGGTGGGTAAATTCGGGAACCACAGCGCCAATCCACACACCCGATACATCGTTGTAATCGTCAGGGTGTGCAGATGGACATAGGCTATATAAACTTAATAAATATACGTTATTTAAAAAATCTCCCGAAAAAAAATGTAGTCCCTTGGAAGAAGTGCCGGCCGCGACGTGCATGCCCGACGTGAGGAGCGCGGGCAGGAGCGCGAGGAGGACCGGCGGACATGGCGCGGTGAGGAGCGGCAGACAGGCGGGGAGGAGTGGCGGACAGGCGGGGAGGAGCGGTGAGCGGCGGATGAGGTAGGTTATTTATTTATTTATTTAGGAGCTGTGAGCGGTGGAAAAATGAAGCAAAAATGAAAATTGTGAGCAAGAGGAAGCAAACGGAGCATTACAAAAGTGAGCCAAACGGTGCATTACACGAGGAAAAAGCTACGTGTGCAGGATACAAAAGCGTACATTGTGAGCAAGAGGAAGCAAACGGAGCATTACAAAAGTGAGCCAAACGGTGCATTACAGGAGGAAAAAGTTACGTGTGCAGGTTACAAAAGCGTAGAAAGTAAACATAAAGGTATAGGAGGAAAAAGTGACTTGTGCAGGAAGCAAGAGGAAGCAAACGGAGCATTAAAAAAGTGAGCCAAACAGTGGATTACAGGAGGAAAGAGTTACGTGTGCAGGTTACAAAAGCGTACAAAGTAAACTTAGAGGCATAACACTGCAATATATTGAGGAAGGCTCCGGGGGAACCCACGGACAACGTCGGGGCGGGCGAGGGTCCTGAAGCCTAATTGCTCCCGGACAACGTCGGGACGGGCTGCTATTATAGTTATACATCTGTCTGACCCAACCCTTCCTCATGGCTGGCCCCCTCTTCACAGGAGTTTTACTATCGCTGCTTGTAAGTTTGGGAAGAAAAGAGGGGGATCCGCATATAGGTAATTTTGTACAGTATAGAGCAGTCAGGGCAAGGAGATCATCTTGAATAGGACACTCTTGCCCGCCACATTCAAGGGCAGGTGCTCCCACCTATCCATACTTCACGCGGGCAAGCTAGAGTGTGACATTCATGTCCCATGCAACTTGGCTGGTGAGGATGATATGCATACCCAGGTATTTAAACTATTGGTCCGGTCATTGAAGAGTTGTAGCATGTGGTATATTGTATGCATCCCGGTCAAGGGTACATGGGTGTATTTGGCCAGTTACCCATGAGTGCAGATGCATCTGCGCAGATCTGGAGCATGTGCATGAGACGGGGTAGGTAGGTTTCCGGAGCACTCATATTTCTTAGGGCATCATCAGCATAGAGCAAGAGTCTGTCCTCTATACTGTCCGGCCAATGGAAACCACCCAGCTGAGCGTTTCATCTGATCCGCTTGGCCAGCAGTTTTATGACCAGAGCGAACATGAGGAAGGTGAGGGGGCATCCCTGTTGTGTGCTGTGCTCAATGGAAAATGCAGGAGACAGCACTCCAATGACCCGAACTCTCGCACATGGCTGAGAGTATAATGTCACTATGCAGTGCCTAAAGCAGGAACAAAAGTTTGGTCTAGCAACCGGAACATGAACTCCCACCAGACAGAGTCGAAGGCCTTCTCAAAGTCTAGGGAGACCAGAACCCTTCAGTCTTGTCCCCAGCAATCTTGGCCATTGCTATGCGTTAACATCGCAAGCAATGACAGATGCTGCGCTGTGGCATTAACCCAATCTGATCTCGGTGGGCCACCTTTATAATTACTGTTAGTAGCCTGTTCACCAGTATTTTTGCCCGTATCTTTGATTCAATGTTGATTAGGGAGATTGGCCTAAAGGACGTGCAATGATTGGTTGATTTTCCCGGTTTGAGAATCACTGAGATCACGGGACCCTGAAGGTTGTGTGGTAGTTAGCCAACAGCAAGCACCTCAGTATACATACTCTGAAGCAGCAGTCTCAAGTGTGCCAAATGTTTGTTAAAGAATTTGAGCGCGAGCCTGATAGGGCCGGGAATTTTTCTAGCCGGGAGAGACTGTATGACTGTTCGTGTCTTTTGTTTTCTGTAATTCTCTCTTTAAGCTCCAGGCTGTCTGTGCTAGAGAGCCTAGGAAGGTATTACGAAAATGTTGCCGATAGGGTGATCAAGCTCTGCTGAGGGCAGTGGCTGCTCCACGTGCTGGCCGTTTGGCGAGTCAGTTAGCGAGCAAAGAGTTTATGGTGTTCCAGCTCTCGATTTGCCAACCAGTACAATACAGTACTTCCCTGCTTTGTCTCCCAACTCGTAGACCCTATATTGTATTGCAAGCTGGGAAAGGGCCGCTGTGTCTAACAGTTTTTGCCTGAGTGATAGAGGCAGCAGTTCTAAGTGATGCTGTGCCTGGCTCTCCATGGACTCTGTTCCTTCTATGTCAGCTCAGGTTATGTAAATGGCGCTTCGACCGCTGCGAAACCCTTCCTGGCTTCCCTGAGAGATGGTCCCTTAATGGGTATCTCCAGGGTGAGACCAGGCATCCCCGGCGGTCTGGTGGGGCCGTTAGTGAAGATGAGGCAAGCTAATGCCCAGAGTTGCCGAGTGTGATCGCTGATCAGAGTGGGCACCGAGGCGAGAGAATTATCGAGTCCGCTGACCCTGGTCCAGAAACCTGCCGCGCCGGGAATCGAACCCTGGTCCCGGGCCATCCTCTGCTCTCGGGTCTGCCGCCTCTAACCAGTGAGCCACACTACTTCACTCAGGTTCATTCAGGTTATCGCTGTCTAAAACTCAGCGATGTCTCAGTATTTCTTTAGTTTGGCTGTTATTTGATATGATACCAACTGTGCTTGTTAGACAGTCTTTAGTGCCTCCCAGAACACAGTCTGGGATACCAAAAGCCCTTTTTGAGCTTTATAGTTGACAATCTGCCTCCGGATCAAGTCGGCAAAGAAGTGTCCAGCAGCCACCTGTTGTTTGGGCGCCATTGCCCTGCTGCCCAAGATGTGGGCAACCTTACTGCTAGCATCAGAGGTACATGGGCCGTCAGCATGAGTGGCATAATCTGCATTTGGGCCACTATGGTGGCATGCATTGAAGGCACAAAGAAATAATCAATTCCGGCAGAGAAGCAATGTGAGTGAGAGTATAACTTGCATTCTCTAGTGGCAGGGTGGAAGAGGCGCTACATATCTGTGAGGGTTATAGAGCTTGCCCATTCAATCTTATTTCTGAGGGTGAGCACTGTTTGTTTCAGCCATGGAGTTTATTATCGCGTTAAATTCCCCTGGCACCATCATCCTCCCTGGGGCGCTTAAGGGCCTAAAGTTTGTCATTCACTAAGGTGGGGGGGGCGTACACCGTACAAAGGTCCAGTGAGTATCCCCCATGTGCCCCTTAATCATTTTGTGTCTGCTCAAGCTATTGTGGTGTGTTGTCATGACCTGCAGTGGAAACCTCCTGTGCAGGAAAATGGCAGTCCCTCTAAAGGTGTTTGCATAGCCAGTGTGAAAGACTCTAGTATATCTACCCCTGTCCAGAAACGGTATTGATTTCCGAGCAGGTGGATCTCCTGCAGCAGGACTACCTCAGGTGAATAATGCTTTAGGTACTGGAAAATGGCACCTTGCTGTTTTTATGTTTGGTACATATTCATTGAGTGAAGAGCTCTTAGGTTGATAGTTTGAGGGCGTTAAAAGGCTGAACTGAATCTAGTCGGGAGGCGATACACAGATGCCTGAAGTGCTACTTGTTTCATATGGCAGAATACAATTTTCCTCATTCGGGGTTCAAAGAAAGGCAATGAGGTACAGATCGAAAAAAATATGTATCATACTAGTTGGTATCAAGGAGAGGAAGTATTCCACTGATGAAAAAGATCTGACTGGTTGATCCTAAGAGATGTGAGTCTGCAATGATAAAGTTGAAAATTCTTTGCTGCAAGTGAACTAGGATGAGTGCTGGAATTTGATAGGGTCCTTTAGGGTAGTGAATGATATACATTTAGTATTGCCACAATTAAATGTTGAAATCAATCATGAAAGCATTATGTTCAAGAACATTAAGCTGCAAGAGTGGTACTCTGTGATTTGGTCTGTAAATTTTGATTTGTACTGATTTGGGTGGGATATGGTTGACATGTCCATGGGTTGTGAAGGATGGCAATAAAGCTAGTGAGACATTGAAGCATGCAAAAGTGCAAGAAATCTGTAGTAGGAGTGGATTTGCAGTTGAGGTAGCCTTAGAAAAGGATAGTGATACCCCTGTCATGTTTCAGCTATCTGTCCTCACAAATGATGGCATAGCTGTGTTGTAATAAGGAATTAATTAGGGTTATGACTTAGACAAGATTCCTTAATGCAGGAATCATAGTTGATTTTCACATCAACAGAACTCAATGTTGGCATTAAAAGGTTTCTGAGCAAAAACTCACTCATTCAAACACAGGTCTTGAATACTTCGTTGGCAAAAGTCCATCATTGGCATCACTTGTAGACACTGGAACCTACCTCAACTCAATCCAACCTATTTGCCTTCAAGAAGATACTGAAAACCTACATCTTCTAGCTCTACTTCGACTGTTTTTACTACTCACCTTGGGGGACTCCCCCCAATTATCCAGTTATCTTACTTGTTACTGTTTTTCCTTTCTTACAATCTTTCTCTTGCATTGTGTTTTTCTGGTTATTTGTAATGCTTATTTTACATATTCTTAAGTATACCAGGCTATAGAAAATTGGAAATAAAAAAAGAAATAGGATGATATTGCATGACGAGAAGTTACACATCTTTAATATACAGACACTTAAATATTGCCGTTGTGTAAATGTTATAATTTATGAAACGTTGAGAAAAATGTGAGTAGCTTCATAGGGAAATTAACGAGTTTAGTGAATGAAGTTTAGTGTCCAAGTATTTCATAGTTCAGAGATACATTTTCATCAAGCTATCAGTTCTAAAAATGAATGCCAAAGATGGCAAAATACTGGAATTGGACATGACAATAGATAATCCACAACTGGCAATAAGTCACCTGTAGGGGTGGCCGGCCCCAAATGGGTTCCCTGCTGAAATATGTATGGGGTTTTGTGGTAAAATGGCAATTTATGTTTGCAGAGGCTGGATTCAGTTGCTGTCTGCTGCCAGACTAAGAAGAATAAAAATATGTATTTGCAAAGCGCCAAAAATCCAAAGTTGTCACAGCGCTAGCAAAACCAACAAAATAGCAAGGACAGGAAAAGTCCAAAAAAGGGAAGAGAAAACCCTCAAAGAATCTGAGAAAAAGTGGCATATTCTATCATGCCTTCTAAACAGGGAGTGTTCTTTAACATCTGCAATATGATCCAGCTGTGTATTCCATAGATCTGCCAGCCCATCTAGCTCTACAGATTTTAGGCTCTTCTACTAACCTATTGTTCGAATAAAGCACCCTTCTCTGTGCATGCCATTGAGATTTTGGACTGAGGAACCGGGGGCCAAGGTTATGAAGTGCCGTATGAGCTACATATAGGGCTTTAAAAAAGATTCCTATTCGGAAGCCAGTGCAGCCCCATCAACTCCTGTGACGCTGACTGAAATTTAGGAACATCAAGAATGAGTTGGGCATCTGCATTCTAAGTCTCTTGTAATCTATTGAGAGAGATCCGATCAATATTCAGACACAGCACTTTGCAATAGTCCAGCCGCAACAGTGCAAAAAAAAACCCGCCTTCCGCAGAAACCCCGGAATTAAAAGGAATACCTTTTTAAAAGATCTAATGATATGAAAACAAAAGATAGTAGGTTGGCTGACTTGTTTATCAACAGCAAGTTGATCATCGAAAATCACCCCAAGAGTCTTGGCAGAGACACCTGGAGATGGAGGATAGCCTTAGGTTTCAGGCCACCACATCGGAGACGAAATTGAGTGGTGGGTGCCAAAAACTAGAACCTTGATATTGTCTGTGTTAAGTTTTAAGCAATTGTCCTTCATCCTCTTGCTGATTTCCAACCAACAGACGTGACCTTAATACGTGCAGCAACCACAGAGACATGTCAGTGATAGCAGCAATATTCTGTGTGCCATTGGCATATTGTAATATCTGGTATGTTAACATCCTCGTGCTTCAAACCTGGCACGTGGATGTTTATCAACACTGTGCATCATTTGTACTTAGTTCCACGATCTGGTGCTGAGTGCGGCATGCCCGGATTCCAACAACGTTTGTCAGTTGTCGGAGATCCTGGTATGCGGCGTGAGCATCCGGTCGTGGGTGCAGTTGCTTCTAAAATTAAAGATGCACATCAAACACGGAGCTGAGAGGGAAAACCAGACCTAGGTCGCCCTCCACTCAGAAAGTCATCAATATACTAATGACCTAGGTCAGTTTAGGGCATTCAATTTTAAGAGAGCTGGCGTATAGCTTATCACAATTTTCTTTCAACAGACACACCAACCCCTTCTCATCAGTAAGGGGTAGGGAATACACCAGTCAATGGCCCATCTTAAAAACAAGCCCGCTCCCTATCCAGACAGACGCGAAACCCTCACCCAAATGTGATGAAAAAAAATGTGAGATAGCGCGATAACACCTCACGGGCGCACCACCAATGGGACCCCTGGTAGGTACTCACCAGGACGGCCCTGTTATCATCATCTGTGCTATCGGGCTTAAAGAAACGTGTCCAAATGAAAATCAACTGTGTTACCAGTAATAAGTGCAGTGGAAAAATATACAAAAACAGTGATGTCACACACCATAAACCATATACACACAGAACCCCGCAAAAAGCACGAACAGGTAACTTTATTCTTGTTCTTCTATGCTGTTTGCGTATATTAAAAAAGTGAAGATGGCTACTACCTATAGAGCCATGTTCTCCTTGCCAACATGTTTCATTGCCATGGTGATATTCAGGCAATTTTTTCAGGGCAACAACTTTTTATGCTACTGCATTGGACACCAGGGTTTCAAATTACCTCTATCGGCAACAGTTTCTCATACCAGCCAAGAGGTCTTAGGTAAAAGGTATTTAGGTTATCTCCATTCGTGAGTAATCTAGCCACTCCTTCCGTTATTCTTATCGGTAATCGGAGCGTGATCGGCGTTCTGTCATCCCTCGAGCCACCTCTATCAGCAACAGTTTCTCATACCAGCCAAGAGGTCTTAGGTAAAAGGTATTTAGGTTATCTCCATTCGTGAGTAACCTAGCCACTCCTTCCGTTATCCTTATCGATAATCAGAGCGTGATCGGCGTTCTATCATCCCTCGACCTCGATAGAACGCCGATCACGCTCCGATTACCGATAAGGATAACGGAAGGAGTGGCTAGGTTACTCACGAATGGAGATAACCTAAATACCTTTTACCTAAGACCTCTTGGCTGGTATGAGAAACTGTTGCCGATAGAGGCAATGAAACATGTTGGCAAGGAGAACATGGCTCTATAGGTAGTAGCCATCTTTACTTTTTTAATATACGCAAACAGCATAGAAGAACAAGAATAAAGTTACCTGTTCGTGCTTTTTGCGGGGTTCTGTGTGTATATGGTTTATGGTGTGTGACATCACTGTTTTTGTATATTTTTCCACTGCACTTATTACTGGTAACACAGTTGGTTTTCATTTGGACACGTTTCTTTAAGCCCGATAGCACCGATGATGATAACAGGGTCGTCCTGGTGAGTACCTACCAGGGGTCCCATTGGTGGTGCGCCCGTGAGGTGTTGTCGCGCAATCACACATTTGTTTTTCATCACATTTGGGTGAGGGTTTCGCGTCTGTCTGGATAGGGAGCGGGCTTGTTTTTAAGATGGGCCAATGACTGGTGTATTCCCTACCCCTTACTGATGAGAAGGGGTTGGTGTGTCTGTTGAAAGAAAATTGTGATAAGCTATACGCCAGCTCTCTTAAAATTGAATGCCCTAAACTGACCTAGGTCATTAGTATATTGATGTCTAAAATTAAAGAACCTTTTAATCTACACTTAGTCTCTAAGTCCCTTACTACACATATGTTAAGACATGAAAACTAAAGGATTGAATCAGTTTGGATAAGGATGAGGCACACAGATTAAAGAGAGTAGGACTCAGTGAAGAGCCCTGAGGAACTCTGTAGGGATGGTAGAAAGGCTCTGCAGTACACTGACCCCACCTAACAGTCTGAAGTCTGTCAACCAAGAATGACTCCAACAGACTAAGCGCCTTTGCCTTAATACCCAAGTGAGAGCGGCAGGATGTCAGACGTTTAGGGGAGACCATTTTGAAAGCGGTGAACAGGTCAAGTGCTATGATCTACTGTTTGCCTTTCCCCTTGCCTATGTATTTCTTCCCTACTGCTCAGCCAGAATGAGTGTTGGAGTGCTTGGAGATGTCTGGAATGTTGGATGATTGATGATGTTGTGGAATGCATGGGTGCCTGGTGAGGTTGGGAGTGTCAGCTGGAGTGAGCAGGCTGAGCAGCAGGGAGGCTGCTCCTGGTGGGGCATCACCTGGACTTTACATCTTCCAGTACTTATCTGAAGCTGTTATCTTATAAATAAATCTACAACATACTTATACATCACTTGGCTACAGAACTATCATTTATTTACAACGCTGGCGATGATTTAAAAGAACCTGCGTGTTGCTGAAGGAATACCGGTAATTAAAGATTTGACTAACCAAAAGAATTAAACTCATGAACTGAGACCCTAAGAAAAAAAACTCCCCAAGAAAAAGGATTTCTACAGATACACTCTGATCAGCCCCACTAGTGTCCTTTGTCAACAGGACAGCCTGCAGATCAGAGCGTTTGACCTTTAATTGCTAGTATGTCTGCAACTTTTGTGGAGATTACTGTGGGAATTGGAATTAGTGAAGGGAAGCAGCAGCAAACTGCCTCTGAGGAAAGCCGTAAGAGTAATTACTTTTGGTTTTGCAGATTTTGTTGCCCTGGGTGCAACTTGGCAGTTGAACCTCTCATTTTTTAATATTTCACGAGCCTCACCGTGCACACCGTCGCGTGCACCCTTACCCGCGTGTTGGAGTCATACAGCTTGTTCGTGGAAGCCTCTATGACGTCCGGGTTCCTGCGAGGCTCTGAGCTGCTGAGAGTTGCTTTTCAGCATAAACGTGCCGTGAGCCATCCGTCACAGCGTACGTTACGTGCAGCCATCTTAGGTTTGTCTGCTGCTCTTACTGCTAAGCTGGTGAGCTGTCCTTACGATGGCAACCACCCATGTTGCTATTGTAGCGTTCCTTCTCAGTTCTTCGTGGTCTCACAAGGTATGGAAGTCACAAGTGCTTGCAATTCTTCGTGGTGTGACCAGTGCACGATCTGTCGTCGCATGGAGAGTTTTGGGTCACAAGGTGTGCACGAACGGCCGGTTGTTGAAGGAGTGTAGTATTCTCTTCCAAATATGACAAATTAATTTGCAAGAAGTAGTTTATTCCGATTCTAGGAGCACGTCTGTATAGGTCAACAGTCAGGTAGAAACTGACCAGAGAGCCATCACAAGAGTACATGGAACCACGAGAACCATTCAAATAAGTACATGTTATTGTTGCTTCACTGAATACACAACTGTAACATGTAACCACGTGAACCATTCAAATGAGTACAAGTGGTTAACAAGCAATTACCGTACAAAGAATACAATATAAATAATAATACAATAACTTAACATTTTACTACAATACTACATATCTTCCCCTTTTTATACAAAAAAAATTATTCATAAACAATAAATTCTTTATATTTCATAGGTCTCCTAACCGATCTTCCGTAAGAAGATTTGAGAACAACAGGTGCAGATGCTTTCTTCTCCACAGTAACACGACTATCATTAAAAGTCAAGTGACTGTCTGAAGAACACGATGGTAAATCACACAAGCTCTGATCAACTTGATAATTATTTTCGTTGTCTAAACACCAAAAATGTCCATAAGATTTATATACAGGATTCTCATAGCTATTAGATTTACTAATATCTCTTGGAATAGCATGAGCTAATCGACTTAAATGCCATTTCTCGCCATTATCCAATGTCACAGCGTTTTGATGAACTTTTGCAATTTTCTTAGGACTACTAAATTTTCTCTGACCCTTAGGAATTTTCTTAGGATTTCTGATACAAACCCATTGTCCTACTTGCAATTTCACATCCTTGGATCCATATTTAAAATCATGATACACTTTGTTCTTTACTTGTGATAAAGTAAGATTTGATTTAACATCACAAGTATCAAAGCAACACATATCATACCTTTTCATCCAACTAGGATAAGTTTTTGATAATGGAACTCTGCAACGCATAAGAGCAAAAGGGCTTTTACCTAGAGATGGATGAGGTGTAACTCGATAAGACCATAACATTTTGTTAAATTCACTTTCCCAAACAAGTTTGGATTTAATACACAACTGTAAAGTACCTTTGATTACTCTATTGAGCCTTTCAGCAGCACCATTACAAGATGGATGATATAAAGGAGACAATTTATGTTTAATACTATTAGAAGTAAAGAACAATTGCATTTCCTTAGCTTTAAATTGTACACCATTATCCGTAAGGATGGATGCTGGACATCCTTCTTGAATAAAAATTCTCTCCATTAATTTTATTAAATTACTTGAAGTAGCTTTGTCAACCACTTCAATTTCAAACCACCTAGAAAACAGATCTACAATGACAAAAATGTACTTTACACTTTCATCAAACCAATAATTGGACCCATAATATCCATGGCTAAATCTTCCCAAGGAAGATTTGGAGAATTAACTTCACCAAGTAGAGGGTTAAACGTTTTCTTGGATTTATCAGATGTTTCGCAACTTATGCAAGCTCTAACACTTCTTTCAATGTTACTATCCATTCCAGGCCACCAGTACAGATCTCTTACCCTAGATTTTGTACGAGAAATACCGGGGTGACCTTCATGAGATAGTTGAATAATTCTTTCTCTTTAAGACTTTGGAGGTACTATCTTATCACCCCTGATAAGGAATTGCTCAGACACAGAAAGTTCATCCCTTGCTTCCCAGAACCCTCTGAAATTATCATCCATGTCCATTTTTGAGAAATCATTCCATCCCAATAGAACTTTAGACATGACATCGCTTTGTACCACTCATCAACAGAAATACTGTTAAATATTTTTTTATCATTCATTACATTTGCAACCGAAAAATCATTCCAAGAACTCTTGTGTGACTCAATGATAGGTAAAGAAAACCTGCAAAAAAATATGCAATAACGTTTTTAGAAAAAGAAAATCCTGCAAACGCATTGACAATCTAGCTATTCTTGCAGTTGCTTTATAAATACCGTCAGTAGTTAACAATTTTGTAAGGGTTTTATAGTCTGTCCTAACACAAAAACTCTTGCCCCAAACAAATGTTCTAAAATGTTCTAAACCCCACACCAAGGCAAGTGTTTCTCTCTCAATTACGGAATACTTTTCTTCCGTGGGTGTCAGGGATCTAGATGCAAAGGCAAATACCACTTCTTGCTTGGAATCAGAAATTTGAGTTAAAACAGCACCTAGTCCTCTAGCGTAAGCATCAGTACTAATGAATGTGGAAGCACAAGGATCAAATTCTTGTAAATTTGGAGCAGAACAAATAGCTTTCTTTATAAGCACAAATGCTTCCTGACATTCTTGTGACCATGAAAAAGGAACTTTGTTTTTTAACAAATTTCTCATGGGATATGTCTTCTCGGAAAAGTTGAGTACGAACTTAGAATAAAATTCAGCTAGACCTAAGAATGATCTCAACTCATCCTTAGATTTAGGTGATGGTGCGTCCGAAATGGCTCTTACTAATTTAGTTTTAGGTCTAATTCCTTGTTCTCCAATTTCATGGCCTAGATAAATTACACTGTTCTCTGAGAATTTGCATTTAGAAATTTCTGCAGTAAGTCCCCTATCAATAAGAATATTTAAAACTTTCCTAAGTCTAGAATCATGTTGACGCATGTTTTTTCCATGATGAGTATATCATCCTGAAAAAAGATGACGCCGTGTAAATCCCCAAAAAGTTGCAACATGAGCCTTTGAAAGACTGCAGCAGCAGAAGCTAACCCAAAGGGCAGTCTTCTGAAGTGAAAGCAGCTGAAAGGAGTACAAAATGCAGTCAAATCTCTACAAGAATGGTGAAGGGAGATTTGGTGGTACGCCGAAGATAGATCTAGAGTAGAAAAATACTTAGCACCACGAGTTAAGGATAACATTTCATCTATCCTCGGTAAAGGGTACTGTTCAACAATAATATTTTTGTTTAAATTTCTTAGGTCTACACACAACCGGATTTTCCCATTGGAGCGCCTCGCGACAACTAATGGAGAAATCCACTCAGCAGATTCTATAGGTTGTATGATGCCATTCTCTTGCAGTTTCAACAATTCATTCTTCACCTCATCCCTAACAATCATTGGAATATTGCGTACCTTGTGTATCTTGGGAATAGCATCCAACTTTAACTTAATGCAATGAGGAAATCCTTTAAATTTCCCAATCTTACCTGAAAACACGGAAGGGAATTCCTTGAGTACCCAATTTTTAGTATCTTCTCTCACTCCCGTGACCAGGACTTGTTCAGGGCTGTTGGGTTCAAGAATAATGTGTAAAGATCGTTGATCTTTCCAGCCCAATACCGGAGGACCATCAATTGCAACATACAACTTACAAAAGGCAGTACAATTTTTGAACTCAAAAATCAAAGAACGGAAACCTAACATATCAATTTTATCACCAGTAAAACTTTATGGTGAAATATCTGAAGGTTCAAGATGAGGACCTAAATCATTTACCAACTCTGTTTCCCACATTTCTTTGTTAATGATCGGAAATGGAGAGCCAGAATCTGCTGCGACCTGTAATGGAACTCCACCAAATTTCACAATGCACATAGGTTTGCTCTTAACATTATCATCAACATTCAAAACAATGTTACATTGAAATTTTTCTGTAGCACTAGGCTGAGGGCAACTACAATCTGAGTCATAATCAGAAGAATCAGTGTCATTGATACAAGTTACTTTAGCACAACTTGAAGAATTTCTATTACAGACTTTAGCAAAGTGCCCAACAACGCCACAATTGGTGCATTTTGCAGACCTGACTGGACACTTGTCAAAACCCGCATTGTGATTTTTATCTCCACAACAATAGCAGGCAAAAGTGAAGGAATCATTCCTGTTGGATTTAGATTTGTTAAATGATTTATAATTAGAAGATTTCTTTTGAAAGTTGGTTGAAAAGTTCTTTTAGTTTTTCTTTTTAGCAGAATCTTTGTCATTTTTATTGGAAAACTTGTTAACAGTAGGAGAAGTAGATGACTCGGATTGTTCGGATAAGGCTTTTGAGCTTCTGTCTGATAATTCAGCCTTTTTCAATAAAGTAATTACATCCTTGAGACTAGATTCTCCTTCAATCCATAGTCTATCTTTAATACTTTTGTTTTTAGAGCAAACAACAACTTGATCACGAATGAGTTCATCATGAAGTACACCAAATTTACAGTGTGTGGCTAGTAACTTAAGTTGAGAAACATACTCCTCGATTGACTCATTCTGAAGTTGTTTTCTTTTGAAGAAGGCGCGTCTTGTGACACCAATACACACAGTAGGTAAATAATGTTCAGTTAGATCCAGAATGGCTGCTTTAAAGATATCAAAATCGCTTGACCTTTCTGGCTTTTGCCTCTGGTTATAAACTCTCAAACCTTCTGGACCAAGGCTATGTAATAACATCCTCATTTTCCTTTCAGGAGATAAAGGTCCCACATTAATTTCTAATGTGGCTGTATAATTCAGATAATAGTCCTTGCATTCATTCAATTTGATAATTGGTTCTCCAGGAGCTGTTCAAAATTCCTTAGGAGTACTGATATTTATATTAATGCATGAGGAAGAAGCTGAAGTGTTTGAAGAAGCACTAGTAGAAGCAGTATTGTCATTAGGATTGTTATTACTCATGTTAGAATAACAGACAAAAACTGAATGACTTTTCTATAAAAGTGAAGAAAATAAATAAACTTACAATCGTTTTAATAGAAGCAGTAACAGACGTGCTCACTGTTTCTTGTTTCAAATTTGTGTTCGTGGGAATAAGCAATGCAAAAAAAAAATCCAAAATGGAGGCACGTTGCAAAATGAGGTTACGCAGCGTGACCTTCCACGTATGTAAATACAAGTGTGAAGCATGTCAATAGCGTTAACAGTTGCTATGCACTCTCACGATGTCTTGCGCACTGCCCTGGAATGCGAGTGCGATCTGAGCGTGCAGTCGGCAGAAGGCTTTGAAGGTAAACAATTAATTTTTTTCTGTTTATCCCATAAGAACACAAAGCGATGAATAAATAAGGTCTATTATTTTTAAATTGGTGAACCACTCGATCTACTCACGGTTCGCTGGAAGAGATGCAGAATGTTCAAAAAAATTGGTAGTTCGTCGTATTTCTGATAAACCATCCGCATGAGTTCGTTAAAGATGAATAACGAATTGTGAATGAAACACAAAGGTAGTCGATAGTAGGGACGTATATACTAACAACAAAAAAAAAAACTTTTTCTCCCTTTAAAAAAAAAAATAATAAATCCAATTTTTGAACTAAAAGAATCTTGAAACCCGATTGTCGCCAAATATTTGTAGCATTCTCTTCCAAATATGACACATCAGTTTGCAAGAAGTAGTTTCTTCCAATTCTAGGAGCACGTCTGTACAGGTCAACAGCCAGGAAGAAACTGACCAGAGAGATATCAAAACAGTACATGGAACCACAAGAACCATTCAAATAAGTACATGTTATTGTTGCTTCACTGAATACACAACTGTAACATGTAACCACGAGAACCATTCAAATGAGTGCAAGTGGTTAACAAGCAATTACCATACAAAGAATACAATATAAATAATAATATGTATGTATGTATGTATGTATAAAATATTTTATTACGCGCTCTGCTACTACAGAGTATCCTGGCGCGATATGTGAGCTAAAACAGAGCCAAACCAAAGAGAGAGGAAAAACAGCTAGATGCTGAGTTTAAAAAGGTGGGTTTTCAATCCTTTCTTAAATTCTATCAGTGTCGCTGACGCTCGCAGAGAGAGCGGCACGGTGTTCCAGCCTCGGGCTGTTTGGACAGAAATAGACTGACCACCCAATCTCACATATCTGAATTTAGGCATGTCCATCAGAAGGAGATTAGCTGATCGAAGTGCTCGGCGAGGGGTATAGAAAATGAACCTTTTGTGCAAATATTGTGGTCCCTGTTGGTGCAGGGCACGAAAGGCCAGAACCAAGGATTTAAACACAATACGCTGTGCCACTGGAAGCCAATGGAGCTTTCGGAGATAAACAGATGCGCTAGTTCTTTTTGGAAGAGAGAAGAGAAGTCGAACCGCCGCATTCTGAATAATCTGCATTCGGTTAATGAGGTATTTAGGGAGACCACTAAAGAGAGCATTGGCGTAATCCAGCCTTGATAGGATCAGAGCACGCAGAACCGTCTCTTTTGCTTCCCTGTGGAGCAGTGGAAGGAATCTTTTTAGTGACTTGAGGGTCAGGAAACAGGTCGCCGTAAGTTTTTTTAGGTGTGCTTCAAACCAAAGATCCTGTCCAAACCAGACCCCCAAGTTTTTAGCCAGGCCTCCAAGAGAGCTGGGTCGAGCAAAATCGGACGGCCAAATGAGATCCTGAAAATTGGCCGGAAAATTGCCATAAAACAACAGCTCAGTCTTGTCCTCGTTGCATTTAAGTTGGGCTAAAAGGAGCCACCGAAAGACGTTGGATAGACAAGAGCGGACGACACTGGCATCTAAACAATTTTTAGGCCAGGTAAACAACAGCTGAGTGTCGTCGGCATACGCCATTATATTAGCTCCCCACTGCTCAGCCAGATGGATCAGCGGGGTCATATAAATGTTAAACAACAGAGGGCTTAATGTCGACCCCTGGGGGACCCCTGTGCTGAGCTTCTTGGGAGACGAGGCGTGGGGAGGCATCCAAACTTGCTGCGTCCGTTCCGACAAAAACGAGGACAGCCAGGCCAGAACCGCGCCAGACAGACCAACCTCGGCCAGCCGGTTCAGCAGCAGAGCATGGGGCACCGTATCGAAGGCGGCAGATAGGTCCAGCAAAACCAGGACCGCACTGCCGCCTCCGTCCAAACACTCCCTGATGGCCTCCGAGACTTCCACCAGAGCCGTCTCGGTGCTGAAAGCCGCCCTGAAGCCCGATTGAGCCGGATGCAGGGCCTGAGAGGACTCAATAAAATTATTCAGCTGCCTAAAGACCACCTTCTCACAAACCTTCGCTAGTGCCGGGAGCAGCGATATCGGCCGATAGCTGGACGTGGCTAGAGGGTCCAGGCCGGACTTCTTAAGGAGGGGAAGCAATTTCGCCTGTTTCCAACAGAGGGGCACAGAGGCAGAGGCCAGAGACAGATTGACCACATGAGTGGCCTCCTTAACATTTTACTACAATACTACAAGAAGGCTGAGTATTAACGTAGTGATACTGTGAAGTCTGTTATTGCAAAGGTCCAAGTTCTCAGCATCTTTTGGCTCACAGCGACAGCTACCTTTTGGAGTTTAATTTTGTAATTTAGGGGCCGATTAGGATGGCGGACGGAAATGGGTACTGTCCGCCATGGTGGGGGAAATTTTACTCCCGGCTGCGCCGCGGAGATACCGCGTTTGGGATTAGGATATTCATGTGACGAAACTCCGGACGGTTCACAACCAACACCGTCCGCGGCGGTCGGAACACAACCAAGTCCGTCCGCGGCGGACGGAGTTCAATGAACAACCACTGCCGCGGACGGAAATGACCGCGGAAAATAAAACATGTACCGCCATACCTGAGAATACTCCGTGGCCGCAATTAGGATAAATCCGCCCGTACCACGGAACGCACAGCCATCCACGTCCGCGGCGGAAACAATGCCACGAGAACCACAGCATCACCGCGGAAGGCCAACAGGCACAACATCCCTAGCGCCGAACAAATGTCAGAAACTGCACCGCAAGTCCTAAGCAAACATACGAACATTGACAAGCCCCCCCCCCCAACACCAATCACAAGCCACCATGACAAGTCCCAATCATCCAATAATGCACACACGTCAACACGCCCACCTACCACCTGACTCGCAACAACCATTGAGACACGACTACAAAATGACACCCACACACAACCACAATCCTTTGCACCACAGCATTGCTGCCAGCAAGAGGGCAAATCGAGAAACTGCTAACTCACATAAAATCACATAGAAGACACCCACCCACCACCCTACCACACCCACCACACAAACACCCACCACCCAAATCCGACACATCACACACCACACACCTGCACCTCCCAACTCACACAACTCACACACTGAGCACCACACACCATGGCACCCAAAAAAAATCCTAAATTCTCAGAGACAGAGTTGAGGGTAATGGTAGACGAAATAATCCGTGTCGAGCCCCACATCTTCGGGGCCCAAGTCCAGCAGACGAGCGTGGCGCAAAAGAACCACATGTGGGACAGGATCGTCACTCGGGTGAATGCGTCGGGGACTGGGCCGAGGACGAAGCATGACATTCAGAGGCGGTGGCATGACCTGAAGACCAGGGTCAAGGGCATCCGAGCGAAAAACGTCACTAGAGCCAATCATACTGGCGGTGGCACACCCCCGGAGCCATTACCCTACACAGATTGGGAGGAGAAGGTGCTGGGGATACTGCACCGAGAGAGCCTAGACGGACTTGACGAAGGAGAAGAGACTGGTGAGTACAAACCAACACCACGATCAGCACGACATGGTCAGGCTCACACAACTGAGAAGAAACATCCCCTACGCCCCAAACCATGCACGTTCGACACCAACTCACTAACATGTCCATGGCTCCCAACAGGCCCCCATGTTCACGGGGAGGGTGGTGGTGGTGGTGGTGGAGGGTGGGGTGTGTGAGAGGCCCAAACTACAACTCCCAACAGGCCCCCATGTTCACGGGGAGGGTGGTGGTGGTGGTGGTGGAGGGTGGGGTGTGTGAGAGGCCCAAACTACAACTCCCAACAGGCCCCCATGTTCACGGGGAGGGTGGTGGTGGTGGTGGTGGAGGGTGGGGTGTGTGAGAGGCCCAAACTACAACTCCCAACAGGCCCCCATGTTCACGGGGAGGGTGGTGGTGGTGGTGGTGGAGGGTGGGGTGTGTGAGAGGCCCAAACTACAACTCCCAACAGGCCCCCATGTTCACGGGGAGGGTGGTGGTGGTGGTGGTGGTGGTGGAGGGTGGGGTGTGTGAGAGGCCCAAACTACAACTCCCAACAGGCCCCCATGTTCACGGGGAGGGTGGTGGTGGTGGTGGAGGGTGGGGTGTGTGAGAGGCCCAAACTACAACTCCCAACAGGCCCCCATGTTCACGGGGAGGGTGGTGGTGGTGGTGGTGGAGGGTGGGGTGTGTGAGAGGCCCAAACTACAACTCCCAACAGGCCCCCATGTTCACGGGGAGGGTGGTGGTGGTGGTGGTGGTGGTGGAGGGTGGGGTGTGTGAGAGGCCCAAACTACAACTCCCAACAGGCCCCCATGTTCACGGGGAGGGTGGTGGTGGTGGTGGTGGAGGGTGGGGTGTGTGAGAGGCCCAAACTACAACTCCCAACAGGCCCCCATGTTCACGGGGAGGGTGGTGGTGGTGGTGGTGGTGGTGGAGGGTGGGGTGTGTGAGAGGCCCAAACTACAACTCCCAACAGGCCCCCATGTTCACGGGGAGGGTGGTGGTGGTGGTGGTGGAGGGTGGGGTGTGTGAGAGGCCCAAACTACAACTCCCAACAGGCCCCCATGTTCACGGGGAGGGTGGTGGTGGTGGTGGTGGAGGGTGGGGTGTGTGAGAGGCCCAAACTACAACTCCCAACAGGCCCCCATGTTCACGGGGAGGGTGGTGGTGGTGGTGGTGGTGGTGGAGGGTGGGGTGTGTGAGAGGCCCAAACTACAACTCCCAACAGGCCCCCATGTTCACGGGGAGGGTGGTGGTGGTGGTGGTGGAGGGTGGGGTGTGTGAGAGGCCCAAACTACAACTCCCAACAGGCCCCCATGTTCACGGGGAGGGTGGTGGTGGTGGTGGTGGAGGGTGGGGTGTGTGAGAGGCCCAAACTACAACTCCCAACAGGCCCCCATGTTCACGGGGAGGGTGGTGGTGGTGGTGGTGGTGGTGGAGGGTGGGGTGTGTGAGAGGCCCAAACTACAACTCCCAACAGGCCCCCATGTTCACGGGGAGGGTGGTGGTGGTGGTGGTGGAGGGTGGGGTGTGTGAGAGGCCCAAACTACAACTCCCAACAGGCCCCCATGTTCACGGGGAGGGTGGTGGTGGTGGTGGTGGTGGTGGAGGGTGGGGTGTGTGAGAGGCCCAAACTACAACTCCCAACAGGCCCCCATGTTCACGGGGAGGGTGGTGGTGGTGGTGGTGGAGGGTGGGGTGTGTGAGAGGCCCAAACTACAACTCCCAACAGGCCCCCATGTTCACGGGGAGGGTGGTGGTGGTGGTGGTGGTGGTGGAGGGTGGGGTGTGTGAGAGGCCCAAACTACAACTCCCAACAGGCCCCCATGTTCACGGGGAGGGTGGTGGTGGTGGTGGTGGAGGGTGGGGTGTGTGAGAGGCCCAAACTACAACTCCCAACAGGCCCCCATGTTCACGGGGAGGGTGGTGGTGGTGGTGGTGGTGGTGGAGGGTGGGGTGTGTTCGACAGGAAACCGAAATGGCTACAAATCCATATACCCATGTAATGTCCAAATTACTGACCAGCTCGATCTTGTCCCTCAGGTGATCGTCAACTGACTGCGGAAACCAGTACCCGGCCGCCAGCCTCGCCTCTCACATCTACAGGACTCTCTGGTGACGAGGACACAGTCAGCTCCGGGGCGGAGGATGGAGCGGGACCAAGCACGCAGCCAGGGCCATCTGGCTCACAGGGACTCCCTGGACAGACCAACGTCGCATGTGTGACTCCAGCGGCACCTGTCTCTGTGATCTGCACAGTCCCCACCACCACCAGTACCACCAGTACCACCAGTACCACCAGTACCACCACTACCACCAGCACCACGACTCCTGCCGCTGCCACCCAGCAGAACCCACCACGCAACGCTGGTCCAACGGCCCCACACACAAGCAGGGTGAGTGGGCCACAAACACAGGCAACGGGACAACATCCAATCAGGCGAGCCACACACCGCCGTGCAGAGGAGGAACAGCTACCCCAGCCAGTGGCACAGTCCCTACAAGCTCTTGCCAGGTGCCAGGCGTCATACGACCGGTCCCAGGCAAACGCTGATCGTGCACACCAGGACTCAGTGGACAACACCAACACCCAGCGCCAAATCGCTGGCATCCTTGGCCAGATGTTGCGGATCATGGGGCAGCAGGCAACGATGTGGAGTGAATGGGTTGACCGGAACAACCCCCCCCCCTCCACCAAGTGTGGTAGCGCCACCGTCACCTCCGCCTCCCCCGCCACCTCCGCCTCCCCCGCCACCTCCGCCTCCGCCGCCACCTCCGCCTCCGCCTCCACCGCCGCCACCACCACCTGAGCCCCTGGCGACGGATGTGGCCCATCAACAACCTGCCCTCCCAGCTGACTCTGTTCCAGGTCAGAGACGGAGGGGCCGTCCGAGTAAGAAAGAGGCTGAGAGCAGTGTTGGAGCGCCAGGCACACGCTCCAAGAGGGGACGACCATGACAATGTCACTGCCTGTGCCAGACATTCACCCAGCTAAGTAGCCTGTCCCACAGACAATCATTCCCACTGGTCTGCTGGTCTACCCTGACACCCCCCAATGTGGCGTCAGCACGGACATTTCATCAGCCAATACCTTCAACTCCAACTCCCTCCACCCCACTGACTTGTAAATATTCACCAGCACAGAAGCACAACCTGTAAATAAATAGCATTAATTCACACAATGATGTTTTGCCTCCATGTTTATTCACATGATTGCCATCAGATACAGACGTAAACAGGTACAGGGATCATAGTCGTACATGATCATGGCGCTGCGGGAGTGACCTAGAGAAAACCAGAGACAGCAAACACACGTCAGTAAAGAGATTCACACACATCACAACACAATGCACAGCTACATTACACAAACGACAACCATCACACAAGCATGGGATGAGAGCACACACATCATGGACACTTCCATGTCCAAAGACATGAAGACACACATGTGCAACCATCACAAACAACACCCAGCTGATTAACCCCATACCCACACAACACCAGCAAACATACATGAGGCATTGTCAACCGCCACTACAGGTAGATACTCACATTCAAGGGAAGTAGCGATCTATGAGCTGGCGCCTCTGGTCCACACCTTCCTCCTCACCACTATCCTCATCAGTGGACATGGGTGGGATGGGAGGCCGAGGCACTCCTTCGTCTTCAGGGTCCAACAGCAGTTCAATGCCATTGCGTACTGCAATGTTGTGGAGCATGCAGCAGGCTATCACGATCTTGCATACTTTTCCTGGTGTGTAAGGCAGGGCCCCTCCGGTCTTATCGAGGCACCGAAACCTGGACTTTAGCAGTCCAAAGGTACGTTCGATGACTCTCCGTGTCCTTCCATGTGCCTCATTGTACCGCATGTCACCCGCCGTCCTCGGATTACGTAGGGGACTGAGGAGCCAGGGCCGGTTTGGGTAAGCCGAGTCGCCTATGTAGGGGGATGACAGAGACAAACATCTGAAATATATATGGTGGGTACCCCATGCAACACAGAGATCACAAGAGTACCCACTGCACACTCACCAACAAGCCACGCTTGACCGGGTCGCAGATTTGCCATGAGTCGTGGGACATTGCTGCTCCGCATGATGTGGGCGTCATGTGCGGATCCAGGAAATCTGGCACACACATGGGAGATGATGTTGTTCGCCAGGCACACCACCTGCACGTTCAGCGAATGAAAGTGTTTGCGATTCCTGAACACTTGTTCGCGTGCCCGTGGTGGAATCAGAGCGATGTGTGTGCCATCAATTGAGCCCACAACGTGAGGCATGTGGCCCAGTGCATAGAAAGCAGCTTTGACAGCTGGCAACTCTTCCGGCCATGGAAAATGTATGTACTCATCCTTGTAGAGCATCATAGCTGTCAACACATCCCGAAGAACCGTGCTAAACATGGCCTGCGACATCCCCCCGGAAACTGCAACAGTGAACTGAAAAGTGCCAGTAGCGAAGAAATGTAGTACCGCCATGACCTTTGCAGTGGGTGTAATCGACCCAGGATACGTTCTACGTGGCTGCAGATGAGGAGACAATAGTGCCACAAGGTCCATCAACCGACGTCGATCCAGCCTGAATTTCCGAATGATGTCCTCGTCTACCATATCCTCCAGCACAGTGTATGGCCGAAGCACATTTGGAGCCCTCCTGTGTGGGACAGAGATGTAACTTTGGTCAACTTACAAACGACGCATACGTGTAGAACTCCATCACATGTGTACCTTACTGACAAAACTTCTGTCATCACCCTAATGTTTCGTAGACACATCACAGACACTCATGCTACTGCATGCACACAAACGATAAGTGTACACACGCCATGTCATCAAGCACAAATGCCACCACCAATAATGATGTGCATACGGAAATGACATGCATGGTGACACAACGTACAAAACACATACACGGAATGCATGTGTACCACCACCACTGTAGTCACCTCGACACAACAAGAAACTGACAACAGATGCATTAATTGGCCACACAGCCGTGATGTACTGTGTAGTTGTGAAGATGTAACAACGTCTGTAGGGTCACACCCGACGTCAACAAGTAGAAATGCACATCTTTTGCCCATAATGTGCCGACCGATTGCCATTGTATGGACACACATGCTATATTGTATGACATATGACCTTTCCCAATCACGCTCACATCCCTCATGACACAACTGCACACAACACATCACGGTGCAGCGTCTGACAAGATCACATAATTGGCGCCGCCATGGCGGTGCTCAACTTCCGCTACTTCCCAAAGGCCATATGCGGCCAGCGTCCCTCTCCCCATTGGCTGCATGTGCATGGACCGTCACGGGCAGACATCGGCGACCGCACGTGCAAGCCTCAGGCACGGATGCTTCCGTTGCAACAATGTACTATCACTGGCGCCTCCATGGCGGTGCACGTACTCAGCGGGGGAGGTGCAGGCCCATACACCCTGTAGATGTAGTCAATGGACATGCCATTTCATGACCCCCCTTACAGTCACCTTGCATCATCCACCGTACACCGGCCGGAGCGGCCGGGCCTAGGACGACCGCCGTGCCCGGCCATGAACAACCGCCGTGCCCGGCCATGAACAACCGCCGTGCCCGGCCATGAACAACCGCCGTGCCCGGCCATGAACAACCGCCGTGCCCGGCCATGAACAACCGCCGTGCCCGGCCATGAACAACCGCCGTGCCCGGCCATGAACAACCGCCGTGCCCGGCCATGTTGAACCGCCGTGCCCGGCCATGTTGAACCGCCGTGCCCGGCCATGAACAACCGCCGTGCCCGGCCATGTTGAACCGCCGTGCCCGGCCATGTTGAACCGCCGTGCCCGGCCATGAACAACCGCCGTGCCCGGCCATGAACAACCGCCGTGCCCGGCCATGTTGAACCGCCGTGCCCGGCCATGTTGAACCGCCGTGCCCGGCCATGAACAACCGCCGTGCCCGGCCATGAACAACCGCCGTGCCCGGCCATGGCGCTTGTGTTCATGGCCGGGCACGGCGGTCGTCCTAGGCCCGGCCGCTCCGGCCGGTGTACGGTGGATGATGCAAGGTGACTGTAAGGGGGGTCATGAAATGGCATGTCCATTGACTACATCTACAGGGTGTATGGGCCTGCACCTCCCCCGCTGAGTACGTGCACCGCCATGGAGGCGCCAGTGATAGTACATTGTTGCAACGGAAGCATCCGTGCCTGAGGCTTGCACGTGCGGTCGCCGATGTCTGCCCGTGACGGTCCATGCACATGCAGCCAATGGGGAGAGGGACGCTGGCCGCATATGGCCAATCGCAAGTAGCGGAAGGTGTGTACCGCAACTATGGGCCAGTCATTGGCCCATTTCACGATCACGCTTCCAGGGCTGACCAATTGCTGGCGACGTATGCCACTGACACGTGCAGAGGGCCCTATATATGTGTGTTGGCCAAAACGACCCTACCTACCCTGGGGACCAGTGCTGCCTGTGACCATCACCTCGACCTACTGCTGCTGCTGAGCTGACCACCGACTGCTGCCTGTGACCATCACCTCGACCTACTGCTGCTGCTGAGCTGACCACCGACTGCTGCCTGTGACCATCACCTCGACCTACTGCTGCTGCTGAGCTGACCACCGACTGCTGCCTGTGACCATCACCTCGACCTACTGCTGCTGCTGAGCTGACCACCGACTGCTGCTCTAGTGCCATACTCCGTGATCTTGCCATGTCGAGAGGCAATGAGATCCGGTCTCGACCCTTCACCGCCGCGGAGCTTGATGTCCTCGTGGACGGTGTACTCCGCAACTATGGACGCCTCTACGGCGCACCAGGACGGGTGGTAAGTGCAGTGTGGGACATGTTGGTGTGCATGAGGGGGCTAAATGATCTTGCCAATTTCTATCTTAGCTGTGTAGTGTGGGCTACACATATGTTCCCGATTGTGCATGGCTGCTGACAGTTACGTCTTGCCCCTATGTGTGTCACAGGCCACCTGTCCACTGACTAAAACCCTTTTCTCTTTCATCATGGTAGGTCAAGCTGCACCTTCGCAAGGACCTGTGGAGGGGCATAGCACGGGAAGTACGGGCATTGGGGGTGTGCAACAGACGACATACACACTGCCACAAACGCTGGGACGACATTTCCAGGCTGAGCAAGAATGTAGCTGAAGTGACACTGGGCCTGATTCCAAGGACGCCCCGTCTGGCCCGACGCTCCATGACCCCTCTCATGCACCGTATAATTGCAGTGACGCATCCTGAACTGGCCGAACGTCTGAGTGCCGATCAACAGCAAACTAGCGGTGAGCATACTGTCTGTGTAGGAAAATTGTGAGTGCTATGCATGTATTGGTGCCCAGACACACTATTGAGTTCCGTGTTGCGTACGTATGCCTGTGCTGCCATTTTGGTCCCATTGGGTGGTACTCATTTGACAGCCAGGTCCGCCATGTTGACACGCCACTTGCTTAGTACTTGAGTGTTAATGCACATCCCCTAGTGGTCCATGGCCCCATTCCAGGAAATGTGAGGATGACTGGTAGGGGTGGGCCATGTGCAGGATGTTGGCTCCTAAACCTTTGTCTGCTATGTAATTTGGCTATCCTGTTCCATCTGTACGTCAGTCTGCCCATGACTCACACATCTTTTCTGTGCATTTCAGCTTTGACAGAGGACACTCTGCCACAGACGGTGGAGAGTAGCCGAGGAAATGAGTCCGGCTCAGACATCGCACACACGCAGACTGACACGGAGGAGGCCAGCGCCGGAGAGGGGGACAGGACCGTCCCTGAGGACTCGCATGTGGAGACACCATCGTCCTCCTCGTCGGACACTCTTGGTGAGCCTGCACTGTTGTCACAGACTGGGAGTGGGCACTCATCACCTTCTGTCGGAAGACAGCACACAGGGCCCACACTTCCACCAACTGCACCATGTACTGTTCGTGGCCGGAGGAGTAGGGGGAGCAGAGTGGCGTTCGGTGCAGGCACCGCTGCCCCTGCCACGGTGAGCCAAAATGCACTGTGTGCTGAGGCAGTTGATCTGCTGCGACAGCTGTGTGTGGGGCAGACCAATATGACGAATGCATTCCAGGAGCATGATAGGAAGTTGGGGCAGGTGGTGGCATTCATGGAAGGGATGCATGGCGATCTTTCAGGTCTACGCAGGACAGTGCAGTCATTGGCAAGCAGTGTGTCGTCTGCAATAGTTCAGTCGAATGAACAGGGTCCTACTTCTGTTTCCCCATCTACACCGCTGGATGTCTCAGGGGGTAGTGATTATTGTGTGCAAGACTCAAATAAAGGTTATTGCACTAGAAGCAGCGTCAGACAGCACGTCAGGGCACGCAGGGCACAGACCACATCCCCTAGATCACCTACATCTGTTCACGTACACGACGTCAGATGCACTGGAGTACACACACAGGATCCACAAGTGTTGTTGGAGGACATGCCTTCAGGAGCTACACAGGCATTCAACACAAAAGGTACTCCCAAGGCATGGGATACTCACATGTCCATGGACTGTTCCTTGGACAAGGCCAGTCAGAAGACTAAGGCACCTACTAAGTGCAGGGAGACTCCCAAGAGCAGGCCCACAGCAGAGGTAAGGGACACTCCCAAGGACAGTGAGAAGACTAAGGCACCTACTAAGAGCAGGGAGACTCCCAAGAGCAGGCCCACAGCAGAGGTAAGGGACACTCCCAAGGACAGTGAGAAGACTAAGGCACCTACTAAGAGCAGGGAGACTCCCAAGAGCAGGCCCACAGCGGTCGATAGGAACACTCCCAAGGACAGTGAGAAGACTAAGGCACCTACTAAGTGCAGGGAGACTCCCAAGAGCAGGCCCACAGCAGAGGTAAGGGACACTCCCAAGGACAGTGAGAAGACTAAGGCACCTACTAAGAGCAGGGAGACTCCCAAGAGCAGGCCCACAGCGGTCGATAGGAAAACTCCCAAGGACAGTGAGAAGACTAAGGCACCTACTAAGTGCAGGGAGACTCCCAAGAGCAGGCCCACAGCAGAGGTAAGGGACACTCCCAAGGGCATGGACACACACAGAGAGCAGGTGTCTACTGGAGACAGGTGCACCACAGACGACAAGTCTGCTGGCAGGAACAGGGCGGCGAGCAGGGCACAGGCTACATCCAGAGACAACACTCCACCTAAGGATAAGGCACCTCCTACGGACAAGGCATCTAGCATGGACATTGGCGCCATCAAGGACAGGCATACTCCACCCCTGGCTGCACTGAGGCTGATGTTTACTACTGGACGCCAAACTAATGTCTCCGCGGCGGAGTCCCCCCATACCTCCACTCCCATCCAGGCCAGTCAGATGCAGAGGTGGGTGTCCCCTGTTGTAGCATCCCCCATTACACATCATTCCGAGTCCAGGCGGCAGGCACAGAGCAAACGACAAGCAGGCTCCAGCACGTCCCCAGAAACCAGGTCCCCGGCAGCAGTTGCTCCACCTATGCTGGGTGGTGATTCTTTGGAGTCCCCGCCACTTGGCAGTCCAGTCCTGTCCAGGGTGCACTCACACCTCCATAAGAAACGCAGACACACACCATTGACACCTGCCACACCCGATTTGGCTCTAGATGACCTATCACCAGCTCCCAGGGCCACCCTGCCTCCTGGCCCATACAGCCCTGTGGCTCATCATTTCAGTTGTCCCAGTGGCGCTGGTGCAGTTGACTCTCATGTATCAGATGGTGGCACAGTGTCAGTTGTGCCCTCTCCTGTTGCACGTCCTGGCAGTGTATCTGGGTCTATGGCTCACGTGTCAGTTAGGAGATCTGTGGCTGTGTTGCACACTCCTGTTTCTGGTGCTGCCAGTGTGTCTGGGTCAGTGGCTCACGTGTCAGTGACTACATCTGTGGCTGTGTCTCACACTCCTGTTGCTGGTGCTGCCAGTGTGTCTGGGTCCGTGGCCCATGTGTGTGTGACTCGGGCTGTGGCTCACACTCCTGTTGCTGGTGCTGCCAGTGTGTCTGGGTCCGTGGCCCATGTGTGTGTGACTCGGGCTGTGGCTCACACTCCTGTTGCTGGTGCTGCCAGTGTGTCTGGGTCCGTGGCCCATGTGTGTGTGACTCGGGCTGTGGCTCACACTCCTGTTGCTGGTGCTGCCAGTGTGTCTGGGTCCGTGGCCCATGTGTGTGTGACTCGGGCTGTGGCTCACACTCCTGTTGCTGGTGCTGCCAGTGTGTCTGGGTCCGTGGCCCATGTGTGTGTGACTCGGGCTGTGACTGTGTCTCACACTCCTGTTGCTGGTGCTGCCAGTGTGTCCGAGGCAGGTGGTTCACGCAGTCCCCCTGAGTCTGTGATGTGAGGTGCTGTACACTTCACTGAAATGTTACTTCACATGGTGTGTCCATTGGGAACTGCGTGGCACTCTTGTGGTTCCTGTGACGGGTTGGTAGGGACACGTAGTTGTGCAGCCTCTGATGTACCTGCTGTGTACTGCACTGTGCCCTGTTGATGCTCTGATACTGCATAGTGCCCTCTCGTTACCTGCTATGATGTACCTGCTGTGTACTGCACTGTGCCCTGTTGATGCTCTGATACTGCATACTGCCCTCCCGTTACCTGCTATGATGTACCTGCTGTGTACTGCACTGTGCCCTGTTGATGCTCTGATACTGCATACTGCCCCTCTCATGTGCTGCCTCTGATGGACCTGTTCTGTGCAATGGACTGTTGATTCTCTGTGCCCCTCTCATGTGCTGCCTCTGATGGACCTGTTCTGTGCAATGGACTGTTCATGCACTTGGCCCCTCTCATGTGCTGCCTCTGATGGACCTGTTCTTTGCAATGCCCTGTTGATGCTCTGATACTGCATAGTGCCCTCTCGTTACCTGCTATGATGTACCTGCTGTGTACTGCACTGTGCCCTGTTGATGCTCTGATACTGCATACTGCCCTCCCGTTACCTGCTATGATGTACCTGCTGTGTACTGCACTGTGCCCTTTTGATGCTCTGATACTGCATACTGCCCCTCTCATGTGCTGCCTCTGATGGACCTGTTCTGTGCAATGGACTGTTGATTCTCTGTGCCCCTCTCATGTGCTGCCTCTGATGGACCTGTTCTGTGCAATGGACTGTTCATGCACTTGGCCCCTCTCATGTGCTGCCTCTGATGGACCTGTTCTGTGCAATGGACTGTTGATTCTCTGTGCCCCTCTCATGTGCTGCCTCTGATGGACCTGTTCTGTGCAATGGACTGTTGATTCTCTGTGCCCCTCTCATGTGCTGCCTCTGATGGACCTGTTCTGTGCAATGGACTGTTGATTCTCTGTGCCCCTCTCATGTGCTGCCTCTGATGGACCTGTTCTGTGCAATGGACTGTTCATGCACTTGGCCCCTCTCATGTGCTGCCTCTGATGGACCTGTTCTTTGCAATGCCCTGTTGATGCTCTGATACTGCATACTGCCCTCTCGTTACCTGCTATGATGTACCTGCTGTGTACTGCACTGTGCCCTGTTGATGCTCTGATACTGCATACTGCCCTCTCGTTACCTGCTATGATGTACCTGCTGTGTACTGCACTGTGCCCTGTTGATGCTCTGATACTGCATACTGCCCTCTCGTTACCTGCTATGATGTACCTGCTGTGTACTGCACTGTGCCCTGTTGATGCTCTGATACTGCATACTGCCCTCTCGTTACCTGCTATGATGTACCTGCTGTGTACTGCACTGTGCCCTGTTGATGCTCTGATACTGCATACTGCCCTCTCGTTACCTGCTATGATGTACCTGCTGTGTACTGCACTGTGCCCTGTTGATGCTCTGATACTGCATACTGCCCTCCCGTTACCTGCTATGATGTGCCTGCTCTGGTGCCCACTTTGCCCATGCTCACGCATACACTGTGATTGAACCCCTATTTTGTGAAATAAAGGTGGTCTATCAAATCTCGTGGTTTTTCGTTGTCATTCCTGCTTGCGTACTACAATTGTGTATTCGTATTTGCTTCTCATCAGTGGTTACGGTGACATGACACTCCCCCTCCCTACGTCACGTCCCTTGCTGGTATTCACCTCCAGACAGCCAATGGTTTGTGCCTTACCTGCGTCGTCCATAGTAGGCCATGACTAGGACGTGGTGGATCGCGAAGAGCATCGGGAAGGCGTGTAGCGCAGGGTCCATGGTGGTGGTCAGCTTGCGGTGGGTATCTCGGCTATGTCACCTGTGTTCGCTGTGGGGATTCCGACGTGTTCAGACAGGTTGTTTTTCCGCTGCGGTTTTATGTGTGTTTTCCGCCATCTTGATTGGGGGGACGGTCTTCGTCGTCAGTACGTACGGCGGTGCGTCCGGATCTGTTACGTCCGCCGCGTGGTCGTGTGTAGTTGGCCGGCGGAGCGTGCTTTTCCGTCGCGGACGGAAATTTGACAAGTTTTCCTATCCTGATATGGCGGACGGAGTATCCGCGGCAGGCGGACACGGAAAAGGCTTTTTCCACCTACTCACGGGCCGCGGTGGCTCTTCCGTCCGCCATCCTAATCGACCCCTTAGTTTCTTCCTTTAAACACTGTTTTAAGTGGGGGGGGGGGGGTGAGCCCTTTTTTTTGTGGATCTTGTGGTGACATTGTGTGAAGTTGTAGGGCGATTAGTCTATGGTGTACCCTGTTCTGGGGTTGTTGTAACTTACCATGTTTCTGCTACTGTATAGAATAGAGGAGGTGAGTGTGTAGTGTCTGTGATCACTCTGGTCACCTTAGTGTGCGTTGTTGTGTTGTCCTTGGTGTGCATTGTTGTGTTGTAACTTGAGTAGTACTCTGAGTTTAGGGGT
The DNA here is from genome assembly GCF_964263255.1 of Lissotriton vulgaris. Lineage (NCBI taxonomy): Eukaryota > Metazoa > Chordata > Amphibia > Caudata > Salamandridae > Lissotriton > Lissotriton vulgaris. Next base: position 1,279,832,425 of record NC_141696.1, read on the forward strand.
AAAGTATTTACCCTTAGTGTTTCCTTTAGCCTTTGCTTTATCATTTATTTGTGGTTATTGGTTGACATGAAATTGTTGGTGAAAGGTTTTTCCCTGTTTGGGACTGCGTTAAGAAAAGGAGAAGACACCTTCTCACGAAGCTTCGCTGCGTGTATCTTTACATGAGTTGTTACCTGTGTGGGTGAAAGGTTTCCCCTGTTTGGACTACGTTAAGAGAAGACTCTTTCTTATGAAGCTTCTCTGGTTTTACCTTGAAGTGTTTTATGTGATTCTTTAAAGATTGTAGTATTGTTAATGCTTGATGCTTTTCTTGGTCATCTCCGCACATTTTTAATTGTTGGTCATATTGCATGTATGTACTATAAACTTTGATTGCTTTATATACTTTCGATTGCATTTATGTGTTTTGGTTTCCTTAGGAAGGGGGATGTGTTATGATCTACTGTTTGCCTTTCCCCTTGCTTATGTATCTCTTCCCTACGGATCAGCCAGAATGAGTGTTGGAGTGCTTGGAGATGTCTGGTATGTTGAATGATTGATGATGTCGTGGAATGCATGGGTGCCTGGTGACGTTGGGAGTGTCAGTTGGAGTGAGCAGGCTGAGCAGCAGGGAGGCTGCTCCTGGTGGGGCATCACCTGGACTTTACATCTTCCATTACTTATCTAAAGCTGTTATCTTACTAATAAATCTACAACATACTTATACGTCACTTGGCTACTGAAGATCTTTTATTTACAACATCAAGCATGATCAGTACTTCTGCCTCCCCTCCAGTTACCATAGCTCGTATGTCGTACACTGCAGCAACCAGAGCAGATGCTGTACAATGGTCACTTCTGAAGCCTGCCTGCGACCGATCCAGAAGCTCTTGCATTTCAATAAACTTTGTAAGATGTTGGTTACTATTTTTTTCTAGACTGTTAACTGGAGTGGGCAGCAGTGATTTGGGTCAATAGTTTTTAAAATCTTTGGGATAAATGTTAGGCTTTTTCAGAAGAGAGATGACAATTGATTCTTTCCATGAACTGGGAAAATGCCTCACCTCAATAACTGAGTTACAAGTATGAGTAAGATGCTTGGCCAGCTGAGGAATTTTGGGAGGACACCGGTTTAATAAATACCAGGATTTAATTCTTAAAACTAGCTTCTTAACATGTGTCACCGAGAGCAGCGTAAAAGGAGAGAGATCAGCCATACAGTCACTAGGGATAAGATAACATCAGACGTCAAAAAGATTGCCCCTGATCGGATGAACAGGAAATTTCTGAGTATAAATTGAGAACCTTAGTTTGAAAAAAGGCTGCCATGACATCAGAGAAGGATTGAGAGCTATCTACGTGCATTGTGTTCGTAGGATGCAACACATTGCTCACAATATTCCTGATTTAAGATTTTCTTTTTGGCAATAAAATAAAATCCTCTGCGCCACAGAGCTGCATCTTGCTGATGCAGCCAAGTAGCAGAGAGTAAAGTGCATTGACAGGATTGTTTTTATAAATTACCGCCTGCCTGGTGGTCATTAATAAATCTGGTGGGCTTTCCTGCCACCAAAGCAATGGAGCAATTTACTCAGGACGGGTTGTAAGCTACTTTTAAGATTGATATAAAATGCAATAGATTTCACAAGCACAGTGCAAGCAACACCTAAAAACCAGCTGGAGTCCAGCAACTACCTGCGACAGAAGGCTTCCCTTCTTTACAAGCCTGCATGGATCTAAAAGGCAAACTAAAAGAAAAGAGAGAAATGTCAAGACAGAAACATATTAAAAACAGCTAATAAGTAGTTCTAAGTACTTTGAAGATGGCTCTATGCTAGGAGCAAGGTACCTACATTATACTGGCATCATGTGCCATACATGGAAAATAAATGATGCACCACATGGTGGGGGTGTGGGGGGAAGGGGAGGGAATGAAGAGGAGAACAAGCACTCAGGAGGCAATATTGAGTGCTTCTCCTGTCAGTTATGTTCAGAGACTAACATATGACCACAAAGACATTAATCTATAGAGAGGGAAAAACACCTAAACCTAAGGAATGCACCTCAAAAAGACCAATACCCCTACTGAATATTAAGCTTACCAGTTTGACCAAGGTACAAGCCAATCAATAATGTGGAGCGTCAAGGGAACTGTTACATCTAGATGGGTCAGTATTTAAGTGACATAGGTCTATAAGACGCAATCTACCTTGATTGAAGTGTTGTCTGGAGTGCACTAAAAAAAGTTAGAGAACCAATAACGTTAGCACCTGAGGCCAAAAAGTATTTAGATTCAGTGTGTTTGCAGTTTTAAGACGAATGGACTAGGATCAAAATTCCAATCATGGATAAGACTCCTGTACAAAACCCAATAACAAAAGTGAAGGTTAGCGGCATGCTCTCTCCTCCTACCCTTTACCTTGAGCGTGGGACAAGACAAAGCTGCTCATTGCCACCACCACCGCTCTTTGTTGTTATGAGTGAGCCTCAGGCATATTATTATTATTATTTAGAAGCTTATAAAGTGTGCAGCTACACCCAACAGGGGTGTCCCGGCACTTGGACAGGTGAAGGATATGAGTACACTCAGCAGGTTAAGCTCTCGTGAGGAGGACCAGGTCTTAAGGTCACGTCGAAAGATAGATTCGAATTTGGTCAGCCGCAAGGGCAGATGCAGGCTTTTCCAAGTCTTGGCGGCGAAAACCGCAAAGGCTCTACCGCCCATTCTAGCGCGCCGGGAGCAGGAAGTGACAAGGAGGCGAAGATGGTTGGATCTTAGTGTGGGGGTAGACTGTGCATGCTTAAGCTGAGCTCTAAGGTAGGCCGGGCCCGTACCCTGCAGTGCAGAACCATTGACTTGAATTGGATGCGTTCAGTCACCGGGAGCCAGTGAACCTTCTTCAGATGTGGGGAGATCGAGTGGCGAAAAGGAATGTTATATGTCAGCCTAGCTGCCGCATTCTGCACAGTCTGTAAGCATCTGATCAGGTACACAGGGGCCCCAGCGTACAGGCTATTAGCGTAGTCCAGATGTGAGGTGATCAGTGCGTGGACAATGGTCCTGCAAGATTCCCGAGGGAGAAAGGGAAAAATTTTTCGGATCATATGAAGTTTTCCAAACCGGCCGCAGATACCTGATCGGTTTGATTTTTGCATGAAAGTTCATTATTGATCCGGAATCCAGATTCCTGTCTGACATCACTGGTTCCAAAGGGGGGGGTCAGTTCTGATGGCCACCAGAGTGGAGGAGGGGGAGGGCTTGTTTGATTAAAAAAATAGCACCTCATATTTATTTGAATTGCGCTTAAGTGTATTTAGGATCAACCAGGACGAAATATTGAGCAAGCAGCGTCTAAAATTGGAGAAGGTTGCTTCGGAGTGATCCCTGAATGAAACCACCAATGGGTGTCGTCAGCATAGGAGATCGCTCTGACTCCACTGAATTCTACTACAGTGGCCAAAGGGGAGACATTTATATTAAAAAACAGTGGGCTTAGTGCGGAGCCCTAAGGGAGACCGCAGTTCAGTGGTTTCTCCTCGGACACAAAAAGCTGAATGAAGACCGGTTTATTTTAATTTTATTTATTTATTTATTTATAGTGTTTTGTATTGCGCGGACAAGACCCGTGGGTATCAGAGCGCTTAACATAGAAGTTAGATTACAGATTGACATTATAATGGCAATTATAAAAAACAAATAGATATGAGGTAGAGGGCGAAATGGCTGAGGGGGGTGATTACATATATATATTCCTAACGTTTGTGCAATTAGCATTAAGAGGTGGATAAGGCTTAGCTTGTGTCATGGAGCATATAGACAAACTAGGTGAGGTAGGGTTATATGACGTGTATTTAACAAGGACCCCCTGAAAATATGGATACAACAGTTCCTAAGTCAGGGAAAACAAGGTTTTTGACCAAAAACAACCTAGGCAACTGATGTCTTTAGAACGTGCAGCAATATAGAAGGACAATTGGCTACAGCTTACTACAAAAATATGTATTTTATTATTGATTTTAAAAACAGTTTCTTGAATTCAATAACACAATTATAATTAAAAAACGACAAAATTACAGAATTGGAATCATACATAATACATTGTCAATAAAAATTATACAATCAAAGCATTTTATATAAACAAAGGTTTAAAAAGAATTAACAAATCAGTGGCACAATAAGTCTAAGACTAATTTTTTAATTATAATTGAGGTAGGGTTATATGGCATTACAAGGGCCATATAATTACCTGTTGAGTGCGGTTTTAAAAAAAGGATCTGATCCAGGATAGAGGGGTGCCCTGGATTCTGAGGCTGAGTAGTCTCTCAATCAAAATGGCATGAGAGACCGTATCGAATGCCGCGTACAAGTCGAGGAGCACTTACATTGCCATTTCACCTGTGTCCACGCATTCGCGGAAACCTCTAGCAGTGCAGTCTCCGTAATGTAGCCAGATCTTAACCCGGATTGTGAGTCATGTTAGAGGCAACCTGATTCAAGATAGGTAGATAATTGCTCCTGGACAAGATTTTCAAGAACTTTGGCTGGTTTTGGTAGTAGGGAGATGGGGCGATAGTTTTTAAAAACCGAGGGGGTCAGCATCTGTTTTTTTTAGGATAGGTATCAGCATGGCCTGTTTCCAGGCAGAATCGAAGACCCCAGACTGCATTGAGGAGTTCCATATGGAGTTCAGGGGCGAGATAATGAGGGGGGGCACAGAACTAAAAAGTGATGCAGGGCAAAGGTCCTTGGGGGAGCCAGATTTACACACAAGTCATTTTTGAAGAGCAAGCTCAATGGGGATATGGGAAAAGGAGGTAAACAAGTTGTGATTTGAAACCACAGGGTTTTGGATCGGGTGTTTCTGGGTGGGGCCAAACGTGGAGAAGATGTCCAGAATTTTGTGGTAAAAAAATTCCGATAGACCATCACAGAGTTCCTGAGTAGGGGGAATCCTACTGGATAGAGTGGCAGGTTTAGTAAAATCTTTGACAATTTCAACAAGCATTGGCATAGCCAATAGGTCTCACTTTTGGGACCTTATAAGTGTGTAGCCATGCAACACTTGATGTTGTTTAATCAATGATATTGTGCTGGATAACTAAACACTTATAATGTCCTAAAGGCGAGGCCTATCGGCTATGCATTGGAGGGCCTTATAAGTGTTTAGGTAGAGCTATTGACTTTGCCAATGAATGATGCTGTGGTGGTGCTGAGTGATGCTGTGGTGGTGCTGAGTGATGCTGTAGTGGTGCTGAGCGATGCTGTGGTGGCGTAGAGCGATGCTGTGGTGGCGTAGAGCGATGCTGTGGTGACGTAGAGTGATGCTGTGGTGGCGCAGAGCGATGCTGTGGTGGCACTGAGTGATGCTGTTGTGGCCTTGAGGGATATTGTTGTGGGCTTGAGTGATGCTATGGTGGTGCTGAGTGTTGCTGTAGTTGCACTGATTGATGTTGTGGTGCCCCTTATTGATGATGTGGTGGTGTTGAGTGATGCTGCCGTAGTGCTGAGTGATGCTGTGGTGGCGCTGAGTGATGCTGTGGTGGCGATGAGTGATGCTGTGGTGGCTGAGTGATGCTGTTGTGGCGCTGAGTAATGCTGTGGTGGCGCTGAGTGATGCTGTGGTGGTGCTGAGTGATGCTGTGGTGTTCCTGAGTGAGACTGTGGTGCTCCTGAGTGATGCTGTGGTGTTCCTGAGTGATGCTGTGGTGTTCCTGAGTAATGCTGAGTCATGCTGTCGTGGCGCTGAGTGATGTGGTTGGGTCCCTGAGTGATGCTGTAATGGTGCAGAGTGATGCTGTGGTGGTGCTGAGTGATCCTGTGGTGTTGTTGAGTCAGGCAATGTTGGCCCTGAATGATAATGTGGTGTCGCTGAGTGATGCTGTGGTGGTGCTGAGTGATGCTGTGGTGGTGCTGAGTGATGCTGTGGTGGTGCTGAGTGATGCTGTTGTGGCGCTGAGTGATGCTGTGGTAGTGCTGAAAAAAAATGTGTTGCACAGGAACACTCAAAACAACCACAGCACTGACCAAAAATATCATGGAAACTCGTGTATGTGAATATAAAATGGACAAAGCCTATTTGCTTTCAGAATCTGTCACATTATACATAGCGGGCACTAGGCCTATAAAACATCAAGGCCCTGCCTTCCACCTTCCACCTGAGGCTTGTCCATATGTTTTAGTTCTGGCTGGTATCCCACCGCTTAGGGAAGGTCAAGGTGAATCGTGGGTTCAATTGCACAATAAGTGTATAGACTGGTTAACAAAACACAAGGGGGTGGGTTATGATATTTCTAAAGAGATCATAACCACACGGCGAGTAACCTGGGTTGGTCCTCTTTTCAAAAATATCAACGGGGACTGTATTGTAATTAACTTCAGAAACCCGGGCACTGCAAAATTCTTGTTGAACAACAACTCTGCTCGACACGGTCCATCTACTGTGGTGACCCCCCTACCGCTAAATTATTTCTATCGTCCTCCCCACAAGATGATGCAACCCCCACCAGTTTTTCCGTTATATAACAGGTTTGGAATATTTCAGGACCTGGACACATTGGACTGACTGCCCTCCGAAAGCACCGAACTGCCTTCTGTGTGCTTTGACACAGTCCAGCTAGTGGAAACACCTCCAGAGGCAGCCCCGTTAACATTGGAGATCTCTCCACCTAGTATATTATGTGAACAACAGGGGCATGTTACAGCTAAATTCGTCTCAGGAACTAACCAGGGTCCTTGTTTGAGGAATGATAATAACTTAAAAATTCTCAGTTGGAACATCGCGGGTCTGAAGACCAAGATGGAAATTCCTTCCTGGAGGGACTGTGTCAATTGTTATGACATATTAATGTTTCAAGAAACTTGGTGTGTTGAGGACCTGTTGCTTGAGGGGTACAGCTGCCATAACAGGACTGTTTTAGCCCCCCTGTTTGGCCGTCCTAGCGGTGGACTGTCCATTTGGATAAAAATCTCTGCAGAAGTAAAAGTTGACAAACTACTAACCAATCGTCCTAGCTTCATGGCACTCTCATATACTCAGAGGACAAGACTATGTCTAATCAACTTCTATAACAATGATTTTTCGTCCCAACCTAACCCAAATTTTATTCTTTTATTTGATTTTATCAATGAAATTATGGATGGACAGGTACATGGGAAATTTGATGGCATTTGTTTAGGAGGGGATTTTAATGCACATGTACACACAAGAAATCCCCCATGCAAAAGAGGCATAGAACTGTTAAATTTTCTCGCTACCAGTGAACTTGTCAACTGTATGGAATATGTAGGTATGGAGAACAGTGCCTCCCCATTTCCCACTTTTATTGGTCATGGGGGAGGCACCACAATTGATTATGTCTTCGTCTCACCTCTTGTTGCCAAGGCTTTAACAAAGGCCGAAGTAGTGTGTAAAATTTACAGTGATCATTATCCGATTGCCATTCACTTATCATTGCCGAGGGGTAAGTGTCCAAGACATGAAATAGGTGCAAGGGATTTGGAAGTCTCAACAGATAAATTGAGGGTAATCTGGAAGGGAGCAGACAATAAGGGAATCCTAGCAGGAATTTGCAAAAAACACCCAACCTTGATCGAAAATTGTCTCACTACCGATGACTATGGGGTTAACGTAATTAAATCATTCTCTGAACTCTGTTCTGTAATTAAAGGTGAGATTTCCAGACCAGCTTCTAGTAAGGCTGAGGAAACGCCTAGATGGTTTGATGCCCCATGTTCCAAAGCAAATAGGATGCTTAGAGCTGCCCTAAAAGCTGAACCTAGGGACATACCACAAGTAAGGTTGCTCAGAGCAGAGTACAAGCGTGCCCTACGCACCAGATCAAATGAATTACTTAAAACCCACTGGGATTCCCTGGCACGATCTGCTGACCTGAAAGATACCACTGGGTTCTGGAAGGAGGTAAAGGTGATAAGATCTATTGGTTCCAACTTGACCAAAATTAATTGTAATATCACTGGTCCTACCTGGGTTGCACACTTTGGAAAAATCTATGCAACACCAGATAATCCTCCTCTGTCGCTACCCTCCCTGCACCCACTGAATATTTCTGTATCCGAGGTAGCTGATGCTATATTAGAAAGCGCTGGGAATAAAGCGCCCGGTTCTGATGGGCTCTCTATTGACCAGCTAAAATGTGAGCCCGATTTTTGGGCCCCACTGCTTTGCAATGTTTTTAACAATCTAACAGACGGGCAAATCCCAGAAACATGGTCACGTAGCATCATTGTTCCCATTTTTAAGAAGGGCGATAGGCTGGATCCTGGGTGTTACCGCCCAATTTCTTTAATTGATAACACCTTGAAAGTTTTGGGACGGATCATATTTAAAAGGATTAGAACTTGGACTGATGAGAATAACATCCTACACCCTAGCCAGCTTGGTTTCCGTAGTAGTGTCGGAACGGTGGAACAATGTCTGAACTTGAACCTGATCATGGCAAAATATAATATTGCTAAGAAATCCCCTTTATATTTTGGTTTCATGGACTTGAGCTCGGCTTTTGATTTCGTTAATCGTTCCCGCCTTTGGTCTACCCTTCTTGAATATGGCTTAGACGACCATCTGGTACACTTTTTAGCTTTTTTACACCGCGACCTAAAAGCATGTGTGCGTGTGAATCAAATGGGTGAAGTCTCTGACGATATTAGCATTGGCAGGGGGGTCAGACAAGGGTGCGTGCTGGCCCCCCTCCTGTTCATTTTGTACATCAACAAGTTAAGTGGCTCCCTGAGCACTCTAACTAGTGATGTGCCCCACGTAAATGGAGTCCCTATACCCACCCTCCTTTATGCAGACGATGCGGTCTTGATGGGCCGCACTCCAAAGGCACTCCGCATTTTAATCTCAGGTTTTGTCCTTTTTATGGCCGATTTAGGCCTGACTACTAATTTTAAAAAATCCCTGATCATGAGTTGTGGTCCTAAAAATCACAAAATCGCCCAGATCAATTCAGGGTCAAATGTTTTAAAAAGCACCAGCACTTTCCCCTACCTAGGGCTGCTATTCTCAAACAGCGGTACGTGGCATGCACATGTATCTTATGCCAGGAACAAGTTGGGTAAGGCCATTAACTGTGTAACCTCCTTGAGACAACCCAACCACGCTGATGTAATAACACCCCTGGTTAAGATCTATCAAACCCAATGCATGCCAACCGGCACTTACGGCGCCGAAGTTTGGGGTTATACTAACTGCTCCCATATCCAAAGAGAAGAAAATAGATTTTGCCGGAAGGTGCTGGGGGGGGGTTATTTGTTCCCCCAACTATGTATGTCACATGTGAGATCTAGACCAGCACTATTCTGGATAAAGATATGGAACAACACGGCTGCTACCTTGACCCGCGAAATTATTTTGGATTGCCTAAAATGTGATAGGGGACACCATATACCATGGTTGAAAGCGGTAAAAGAGTGCCTTGTAAGTGTGGGGTTGGGCTCTCTGTTTACATCACCAAACTTAATAAATCGCTCCCACAAGACCATCACTCTAAGGGCCTTGTATGATTTGTACAGCGAAGAGCGTGATAGAAAGAACTTGACTAAATGCACTGTTGTAAAGTATTTGGCTTATTCTGAACCACATACCAAAAAACCTGGCCCACCATACAGATATTTACGTCTGCATCTCGGCAGATGGGTTAGGGGTTTACTGTTTCGTTTCCGAGATGGGAGTATAGTTAATCTACTGAACTTCCCTCTGGGATACAATAAACACCTTGAAACTTTAAATTGTCCATGCAACCCTAACATGAAGCAAAACCTTATGCATTTCTTGTTCTTCTGTGGTTTCTACAAAAAGCTCACTGGACATTATCTAATGCCTTATTGTAGAAAAAATGGTTTGACTAATTTTAAATCAGCTTTGAGGTCTTTCCTATTATTGGGATCAGATGAAGTTACTTTTAGGGTGAGCTGCTTTCTCAAAGCTGCTGTCAGATTAAGAATCACTCTTAACACTGAGGTATAATTATCGCACACTGCACTTTTTATTATGCATTTTAGAGAATTTTTACCTGCTCGCTTCACCTCTTTGTAACAGTTTTTTTCATGTGTATGTAGATATAATTATGATATTGTCCTAGCCATCCTTTTTAACTATGGTCGTTAAAATTGTGTTTTTAAACTGTGTTTTTTAAACTGTGCTCTGAAACATTTTTTCTCTTAAAAACCCATTTTTGGATTATGAAGGGACAAATTTTGTTTAGATGTGAAATTGCAAATGGAATTTGATTATGCTTGATTGTTCTCGGATTCATTTTTCAAATGTCATTATTGAACTGAATGTTTTAAATGTATTTTGTCTGTACTTTTATGGATGTTTTTTATTCCGAATAAAGATCTTTTGACTTGACTTGACTTGACATAGCGGGAAGCATAGACCAACCAAAGCCGATCGCAGAAGATTACCCATAAAAGTTAAACAATTCATTTGGGCCACGAGTGCCAACCTCAGGATCTCATTACGCACACCCCCGATAAGCCAGCTAAAACAAATAGCCTGCAAGAGTTTGAAAACGTTCCTTTCTCAAAAAGCACCACTGACAGCACCGAGATTCAGACACTTTCCCAAATGACCAGTCTTAGACAATACAAATAAATTCATGTCAGTAGGGTCATATTTCACTTTAAATTAAGACAAACCTAAAAACAGCAATATACTGGTACCAAAAACAGTCGTCGAGCGAGGAGTTTGGAGAGCATGTTCTGTTTCAGAGACGGGCTCAAGTTTAAAACAGACAAGGAAGAGAACAAAAATCGTGTGTGCCATCACCACCTTCATTCAATAACGCAAATGCCATGTTCTAGGAAGGCGAACCAATAAGGCAGATAGCGATCATGACGGAGGACACCTCGGTTCTTCAATATTGTAAATATTTTGGGTTTGGAAAGCGAGCTGAGATCAGTCAAAACAAAGTTGAGCCTTCGGCCTCAAACACGCAAGCTTACGCCCTAACACAAATGTTCAGGCCTAGATGAAGCTCGTAGTTAGGGTGAACAGAAGTCGCGGATTTCGTGGGACATTCCTGTTTTTATCTTTCATCATCGGTCTCAGCAGATTTCACTTTATTCTGCACGTCCCATTTTTAGAGAGTCGACTGAACACAGACGGAGACCAACTGTGTTGCGATACAGGACTATTATGCAGAGGCATTTTAGGCCAATCACTTCAATAAACAGAGATTTTACTCTATGTAAAAGATAAGTTTATGGTATCCCCCTTAGTGCTTTGCTGGCTGTTTAAAATAATGGTGAGCGCCGTCCTAAATCGTTGTGTCCTTCGGTAGATGTTATAGTCCTACTTTTATGTCTGGGCAATGTTCAGTTGTTTGGTTTCTTAAAATGATTTTTTCTTCAGTTTTCTATACCGCGAAATTGACCCGAAGGTATTGAGCGCTTTATACGAGCACCAGTTACATTGCACAAGGACATTCATTTGCCCAGAATCACAGGATGTTGAGCTAACAACAAAACACAAACCTGGTTACCCAGGTCCAAAGTCAGTAGCTTTGGCCATTAAGCCGCATCCCTTGGTCACCTTAGTTGGAGACAGTCCACCTACAAGAATTACTTATTGATCGGAAAAACGGGATACGCTTGCAGTACTTTAATTTATTCCTGGGGATGGGAGGAGGAGACCAGAATGGACCCACAGTGCATTTCGATCAGCGATAGGATGTCTTTAATACTTCCCACCGAAATAGAAATATCGGTGGGTGAAGTCACAGAGCAATCTAGTGTGCGGCTAAAAATTGTTTCTATACTATGAACGCCATGGGGAAGCAAAACGGATTAAGTAAACAAAATATGTGCAAACACACCTAAGCATTCCGGACCACAAAGGTGTGAATAATCTACAGGCTCCTACCTTCATGGAACCACAGGCTTTCTCTAAAGAAAACAAGCGTGCGCACCTCGCACTGAAAGGAGGCTGCAGGGGGAGGGGAGAGAGAAAGGGGTCTGCGCCTGTTTGCCTTGTGGGAGAGAGAAGCAACCATATGTTTGTAATTAACACATGGTTTGAAAGTTCGCTCCTGCAAGGGAATTGCCAGACGTGCATGCGTCGCCATTGGAAGCAATGCAATGCGTACACGTTTTTACCGGTATAAAGATAGAATATCGACAGGAAAATATCGACTAGCATTAATATCGTCGTTAGAATATCGAATGTAAAAAATATCGTAGTAGTAAATATCGTTGCAAAAAATATCGTTTTGTGAGAATGACAAAAATATCGTCAATAATAAATATCGATGAACAGAATATCGTTTATTAAAATATCGTTGTTTATAATATCGACAAAAAAATATAAGGTGTTATAAAATTAATAAAAAAATCTGTATTATGTTTTTACAAAAGTAACAAAACTACTAGTAGCAATAATATGTGTTAAAAAAAAAATTCTACAAAAGAATTGTAAAAGTTCTAGAAGCGGGTTATTGGTATTATAGGGGATAAGGGTGGGTAGTAATTTAAAATTATGTTATAAAAAAATTTAAAAAATAAAAACAAATCAGAAATTAATTAAGAATTCGAAATTTTAATTTGAAATTTCGAATTGTTCACGAAATTAAAATTGTAATTATATTTTAAAATTTCTAAATAAAATTTTAGGAGCGGGTTTTTGGTATAGGGGATTAGGGTGGGTAGTAATAGAAAAAAGTTGTTTTATAAATTTGTATAAAATTGATAACAAAAGTGAAAATTATTATGAACTCGAAATTTAAAAGCGAAAGTTAGAATTGGTCACGAAATTACAATTATAATTATATATAAATAATTAAAAATATTATTTTAGGAGCGGGTTATTGGTATTATAGGGGATTAGGGCAGGTAGTAATTTAAATTTTTTTAAAAAAAAATATTATAAAATATAAAATAATTATAAATTAATTAAGAAATCTAAAATGTAATTTGAAATTTCTATTTGTTCACGAAATTAAATTTGAACATATAATTTTAAATTTCAAAATAAAATTTTAGGAGCGAATTTTTGGTATTATAGGGGATTAGGGTGGGTATTAAATAAAAAATGTAGTGTTAAAAAATAGTATAAAATATTTATAAAGTATAAAATTATCATGAAATCAAAATTTAACATCGAAATGTAAAATTTTACACTAAATTTATTTATTTATATTCTTAAAAAATTAGAAATTAATATTGAAGAAGTGAGTTTTTGGTATTATAGGGGAATAGGGTTAAAAATATAATTTAGATAGAAAAAATTATATGGTTTACTATCCTGCACATTCCCAGACTTATGTTGGATTGGAGTTAGAATATTATTTTATTATGGTTTCCTATCCAGCACTTTCCCTGAGTTATGTTATGTTTGGAGTTAGAATAGTAATTTATTATGGTTTACTATCCAGCATTCTCCCTGAGTTATGTTGGATTGGAGTAAGAATAGTAATTTATTATGGTTTACTATCCAGCACTTTCCCTGATTTATGTTGGATTGGAGTTAGAATAGTAATTTATTATGGTTTACTATCCAGCACTTGCCCTGAGTTATGTTATGTTTGGAGTTAGAATAGTAATTTATTATGGTTTACTATCCAGAACTTGCCCTGAGTTATGTTATGTTTGGAGTTAGAATAGTAATGTATTATGATTTACTATCCAGCACTTTCCCTGACTTATGTTGGATTGGAGTTAGAATAGTATTTTATTATGGTTTACTATCCAGCATTCTCCCTGAGTTATGTTGGATTGGAGTTAGAATAGTAATTTATTATGGTTTACTAGCCAGCACTTTCCCTGATTTATGTTGGATTGGAGTTAGAATAGTAATTTATTATGGTTTAATATCCAGCATTCTCCCTGAGTTATGTTGGATTGGAGTTAGAATAGTAATTTATTATGGTTTACTATCCAGCACTTTCCCTGACTTATGTTGGATTGGAGTTAGAATAGTATTTTATTATGGTTTACTATTCAGCATTCTCCCTGATTTATGTTGGATTGGAGTTAGAATAGTAATTTATTATGGTTTACTATCCAGCACTTTCCCTGACTTATGTTAGATTGGAGATAGAAGAGTAATTTATTATGGTTTACTATCCAGCACTTGCCCTGAGTTATGTTATGTTTGGAGTTAGAATAGTAATTTATTATGGTTTACTATCCAGCACTTTCCCTGACTTATGTTGGATTGGAGTTAGAATAGTATTTTATTATGGTTTACTATCCAGCATTCTCCCTGAGTTATGTTGGATTGGAGTTAGAATAGTAATTTATTATGGTTTACTATCCAGCACTTTCCCTGATTTATGTTGGATTGGAGTTAGATCAGTAATTTATTATGGTTTAATATCCAGCATTCTCCCTGAGTTATGTTGGATTGGAGTTAGAATAGTAATTTATTATGGTTTACTATCCAGCACTTTCCCTGACTTATGTTGGATTGGAGTTAGAATAGTAATTTATTATGGTTTACTATCCAGCACTTTCCCTGAGTTATGTTATGTTTGGAGTTAGAATAGTTAATTATAATGGTTTACTATCCACATTTACCCTGACTTATGTTGGATTGGAGTTAGAATAGTTAATTATTATGGTTTATTATCCAGTATTATCTATTTACTATTTTTAATAAGAATAATGTATGTCATGTTGTAATATTCATTTCAACAATATGAATTAAAAACATTTTTATAACATTTCTAGATATATATGACAAGTTTATAAATTAATAAACAAAAGATGTTTTTTTAATTATTTTTATTTATTCATAGTTTAATTTGTTACTGTAAAGATTTTGAACATTTCATAAAACATTTAACATTATTTTTGCTAACAAATTATATTGCAGTTTTGTACATAAATACAGTTTCAATAATGCAAAAATTAGTATATTAAATTGTAATAATTTTAAATAAAATTTCATATATGACATATTTTTTATGTCATTTTTTTCAAGATATGTACATAACATAAATTTACATTTTTTAATATCTGAGAAAAATATTTAACAATGAAAAACATTTTTTAGTATACAATAAACAATTAATACATAATTCTATTGAACATATTAATGTATATTTTACAATATTCATATGTTTTTTAACAATAAAAAAAAATATTACTAAACATGGAAAATATTATGCTATTTAATACAATTTATTTTTGATCAAAAGGGTATTTAGTCCTATTTTAGTTTTTATTATGCAGACATTTTGTTTTTGGAACTTCACTTTTTACTCTATCAACATCGTTGTTTGGGTCATTTTAGAAAACGGAACCTCGCGGTTGGGAGCTGCTTCTTGTTGGTGAAGGTAAGTTTATTTTACATTAATTTTAAAGATATTTAAGTTTATTTTAGTGATAGTTGTAGTGTGTACGTTTCGATATGTGTAGTACTTTACTCTTTATGTGCGAATTACGTGTTATTTAGCGTCGTTATGTAGAACGTACTTTGTGAGGTAGTTCAAACACAAGTAACGTTTAGTGTTGTATTAATGGAAGAATTCAGATGTTTTCATATGTTTTCTATGCTATGTGTAGGCTATGTGTTTTTCGTATATTTTGAGGTTGCGTTTTGTTTCGATTATTTACAGGTCTTCGTTTTGGGGAGCAGATGGATTGTAACACTTTTTTTTTAAAGCAGGTCCATACTTTTTTACTTTCCCTGCTTTTTCGGGTTTTCTACTTTTTTACTTGTGATTATTTATCAAATTTTTAATGATTTCAATTTCGAGAGGATTGCGACGTGGGACTATTATCAAACAGTTGTATTTTTTGCATTTTGTTGGGATTTTTAAACACTATATGGATAGCTGTGGAAAGTATCACCGTGGAATATATTCTACAGCAGCAGAACCGTAAGTAAAAGTGATATTTGCTTTTCGGTTGCATTGTGTTATAGTGTACTATTTAGTTAAATGTAATGTTATTATGTATTGTAATAATATATTACTTATATTTTTACATGACATAATGTAACTAAATTTAACTACATAGGATGTTTTGTTATGCTTTGCTTACTTTTTAGGTATTTATATTTAAAGGATGGATTTAGCTATTAGGTCTAAGTATGCTAGACCTTCTATACTTGGGTACATTCTAGTTTTTTGCTGGAGATATTCGTACATATTTAATGTTCGTTTACTTAGTTTAGGGCCAATTTTAGAAAGGGATTGCTCTATTCTGAGTTCTTGGTAGCTCTGTTCTTTTTTAATGCTTTGGATTAGTTTGTGAAGTGTTGGTTGACTTCTTCCTAAAGTGGATTGGAAGGCATTATGCCATCCTTCAACTGCGTTGTTAGTTTTAGTTTTCTGTGCTATTGTACTAGCATACACATTCCACCATGGAATTTGAAATTTAGGTTGTCTACGGTGGCCTGAACGATGTAATCTTCCAACCCATGTATCTTCAAAATAGTCCAAGAAGGGAGTTAGTTTTTTCTCATTGGTGCGGTAGAAAGGGCTGTCAATTAATAAATTGTAGTAGTTAGCTACTTCTGTTGTTGGTACATATGCCAATGCAATTAACTTTTTTATTTGATAAGCAAAGTGACTGTTTGTAGAATATTCAATGCTTAAAGTAGATTTTTGTAAGTGTCTCCATATACTTTGGTTGTAGTGATAATAACAACCTTGTATTGAGGTATGGGGATATATTTTAAGGATAGCTTGAATCATGGCCATTTCAAAGTCAATTATAATTCTTTGAGGATAGTAATTATCAGTTAATTCTTTTATCGTTGTTAAAAGTTCAACGTAGGTAGTATTTGTTTTGTTTGGCAGCAGAGTATAAATTAGAGGGATATTTGTATCTTGGTATTCACCATGGATGGTGTAAAGTTGATAGAAAGGTTTGGGACAAACTTTAAAAGTCCCGTCCATCATCCATGTTTCACATGATTTCAGTTTTTGCAAATTACTATTAGTAGCAAAAAGTAAAATTTGTTTGTCATGACTGTTGTTGTCATACATTAAGAATTTATTTTATTTATTTGGACATTTTTAAAGCGCCTGGTGACGCCAGAAGGCGTGTCCCCGCGCTATGATAAGTGAGCAGTTGCCATCCCCCCCTCCCCCAGGAACTACCTGCTAAAAAGGTAAGTTTTTAATTTTTTCCTAAACAGGGCCTCTGATGGCTCAAGACGCAAGTCTGGGGGCAAGACATTCCAGCACTTGGGAGCAAGGTATCTGAAAGATCTCCCCCCCATCCGCGCCTTCCTAACTCTGGGCACCACAAGTAGTCCCGTCTGAGAGGACCGTAAATTGCGGGTAGGCTCATAGTGGGACACCAAACTCTGAAGTGGCACAGGGGCTTTGCCGCTCAGAATGCGATGGCACGTTGAGAGGGCCTTAAACTCAACTCTCTTCTCCATCGGAAGCCAATGGAGAGCTTGGAGAGCGGGTTTAGAGGGAGACCTTCTCGGGAGTCTTAGCACGAGCCGTGCTGCGGCATTTTGGAGCACCTGAAGGCGCCCCATGACCTTGCCTGAAGCCCCCAAATAAAGCAGGTTACCATAGTCTAGGCGCGAGGTGACCAGGGCGTGCACCAGCGTCCTACGAGCCGAGATGGGAAGCAGATCTAGAACCTTCCTCAAAGTTCTCAAGACACCGAAACACACCCCTGTCACCCGGCCAACCTGCGGGCCAAAGGCAAGGTCCTTATCAAGCCACATGCCAAGATTCTTGGCCTCCAGGCTGGGAGTGGGGGCCTCACCTAGGCAGGGTGGCCACCACGCAGGCGACCACGCAGAAGGCCCGCCCCCCACCACGATCACCTCGGTCTTGCTGCCGTTCAGTTTTAAACAGTGTGCGGACATCCAGGCTGCAAGATCTTGCATGCAGTTCCTGAAGATGTCCGCCGCAAGGCCGGGGGAACGAGATAGGGAGACGACCAACTGCGTGTCGTCGGCGTAGGACACCAGGTGGAGACCGTGGCCCTCCGCGATGGCTGCTAACGGGGAGACGTAGATATTGAATAAAGTCGGGCTCAGGGACGAACCCTGTGGTACGCCCTGGCCCAACTCGATCTCCCTCGAATAGCATTCTCCCATCCTGACTTGGAAGCATCTATCAGACAGGAAGGACTTAATCCAACCAAGCGCAGCACCTGTGACCCCTCCTTCACTCAGACACTGTAGCAAGATGGTATGTGCTACAGTGTCGAATGCTGCACTTAAGTCGAGTAGGATCAGAGCCATAGTCTGGCCCTCATCCACACCCTGTCGGAGTGCCTCCACCGCCGCCAGAAGTGCAGATTCCGTTGAGTGACGGGGACGGAAGCCAAATTGTGAGTCGTGGAGTAGCGATGCCTCCTCCACGAACTGCATCAGTTGCGTATTAGCAATTTTCTCCGCTATTTTGGCCATGTAAGGCAGAAGGGAAATGGGGCGGAGATTGTCGAATTTCTCGAAATTCACATTGGCCTTTTTTTGCAGGGGGAGTACAACTGCTCGCTTCCAAGCCTTGGGGACACTCTGGGACAGAAAAGAGGAATCGAGTAGATTGCGAACATAAGGTTCAAGCACCTGCAAGCTGCCCTTAAGCCGACTAGGGGTCGTCGGGTCTCTTGGAGAGCCAGATTTAATTGACCCGCAGATGCGGATTAGCTCTTCTGTGGGCGGGGTGAGGAATTTATCCTCATTATGTGTAATGGTATATTCAGGATATATTTTTATATCCTGAAAACTTTCTGGGGTTGGTGGAGTTGGATCTGAAGCACGTTTAGTTTTTGCAATTAATCTTTTTAAGTTGGGAATAGAAGGTAGCTGTCCTGTCACATGTTCTGGCACTTTGCTTAAAACATTTTTCAAAATACTAGTGCTTGTTTCTTGTGATCCTGTACTAGCATCTTTCAATGTTTCCAGTGCTTCTGTAACTTCCACTTCTGTTACATTTGGTGGGTGGTTATGCTCACGTACATTTACCACATTGTTATCAACAGTTGTTGCTCTCCCATAGCATGCACTTGAGTAATATTTGCTACATTTCCAATGGGTCTTATTCGCTTTTATTCTTTCTTGGGTGTAGGTGTAACCCATGTAGCTCAGCATTAGTTTCCCTTTTTGCGAAGTAATGAAAGTTGCTCCAGTTGCCATGTCTAAGGTAGATCTGTGGAAATATATATATGTATTTTTATGAACATTGAACACTATTTATAGAGGTGTGTATAAGTGCAGGAAAAAGCGTGAACATATACTTACAATGTGGCTTCACTGGTAATTCTTTTATTCTTATTTCTCTTTATGAATTTTCTCCTTTTTAAGTTCTGTAGTAGTGTTAAAGAATAATTGAAAGACATAATTTAGTGTAATAGGAGTTAGATTTTACTTTCAGAATTGTTATATACACAGTGATTATACTTACTTGATGTAGTAGAAGATGTTGGTAGTGTAGTTATAGATAGGCAAATAATTTTGTAGACTCTGTTGAAAAAATAATCATTGTGTTACTTATAGTATTTGGATGATAGTAGCTGTTAGCATATGAAGTAAATTGTACATTTACTTAGCAAGTTTAAGTAATTTTTATCAGCTATCTAAGTATAAATGGATAAGGTAGTTTATAACTGTTTTTACATCTAAGTTTCTGTTTGTTGTTGATAAGTTCAACATGTTTTCTTTTCACTCTAAAGAAGAACAGTTTTTAAATTAGGGAGTTTATCTACTTTTTGCTAAGATCGAATGAAAAAAGGAATGGGATTTTACTTACTTGAAGTGTAGTATAACGTTTTGTAGTTGTAGTCGTAGGTTTGTATTCTCTTCTCTCAGCAAGGTAACCGTTTTTCTCCAAGTTTGGGCCAAAAATGGTAAATTACGTTAAGTGTGTAATTGTTTTTATATTAGTGAGTTAATTAATGGTAGCTTTTGATTGGTTCAATTAGTGAAATTTCAAATTCATTGGTTGAGAACATTATTTTGAATTAGAAAACCGTTATTTTCGGAAGAGTTTGTTGCATCACTATGTGTTTGTTAAATTACATAGTAAAAAGTTTTATATGTGTTATTTTGTTTTATATGTAAATAGTTTATATGTAGAAAATAATGCAATGTGTTTCACATTTAGGCGATTGGAGTGTATGATAGTATCAGTAAATGTTAAATTTTTAGACATATATTATTTATTTTTATATAAATAAGTAATAGGAAAAATAAATAATTATATGTGTGAATAGTTTTGTCACGTAAATTAGAAAAGAAAGTGAGTAAAAAAAAATAATAGTGCATATCGAGTTGGTAATTAAAAGTCGATATTTTTTATATCTTTATATAAGCAGAGAGGTCGTCGATGTTAGTGTAGTCGATATATATGTATAAGGTAATGTTATTTAAAATAAAGTCGATAATGTAGTAGTCAATATTTATGTTGTCGATATTAGTGTGAACGATATTAGGGTTGTCGATAAAAAAACATCGATATTTGTGTCATTCCTTGTTTAAGTATAGGATGACGATTTTAATGTAACCGATATTTTAGTGACGATATTTATTTTTGACGATATTTATGTTAACGATATTCCATCATGGAACCGTTTTTGCCTTGTGCATGCGCGCTGCGTAGGCGAGACCTAAAAAGGGTTTTGGAAGAATTACTGGCAGAGTTTACTTTCGTAACAAAGTATTGTTTCATTTCTGCACGCTTTAGTCTATGAAAGTTCTTGATTGAGGCTCTATAGATAGCTTTGGCCTCAGTATTGTAGGTGAGTCTCCAGCTGCGCTTCAGTTATTTGTACCAACTTTTTCAGTGTGTAGCGCGGGGGTAAACCAGGGGACAGAAGGTTTTTGTCTGGAGGAGACTTTGGGTTGAATAGGGGCAACCTTTAAAAGTGCAGAGTATAGCCAGTCATTGAAGCTAGAAACATCAATATCCAAATCCCCCCCTCCCTGAGGCTGGGAGCCAGATAGGGCAGGGGCCAAAGTGTTGCAAGTAAATTTTCACCATTTGCTGCTTCGATCCCGGGTAGGGTATACCTTAGTGGATCGAAGGAAGGTGGTAATACTGAATGGGATTCAAAAATGGTCCGACCAAGTAACCAGAAGAGGTGAGGCAATGAGAAGATTTGGGTTGTTTGTGAACAGTAAATCTAAGGTATGGCCAGCCTGGTGGGTGGGGCCTTTAACCCTTTGAGTTAGATTAAGGCCTTCCAGGGTTTCTAAAAGTTGGCCGGCTTTAGCTCAACAGGCATCATCAACATGTAGGTTAAAACCACCAATAACTGTGAAGTGTGCATGTTTAAGTGATCGATCAGCCACAGTATCATAAAAATCCGCATAGTAGGTGAGGAAAGACGTTCTGCATAGGGAACATATGTGGAATGATATGACAGATTTCTCTCCATGCAGATGGCCTGTTATCAAATGTTTCAGAAGCTAATTCGCCACTTCCAAGGTTGTTACTGATGGTCAAAGTATTTGGATGATACTCAAATAAATTATACATTATACTGGTTGAGTTAGGCTGACCTGGAACACCCAGGGATGGGTTTCAAAATTTGAGCATCTATATTACAAACACCAGGGGGCATATTACAAAGCAATAGTGATAATTATCGCTATTGCTTGGTTAGAGACAAAAATGTATCGCCAAGTTTATCGCAAATGCGATAAAAATCGGCCGCAATGCATGAATATCGCTTAGCGCAAATATCTCCAAAAGTTGGTAATAGGAGATAGCGATGTTAGCGACTGTTTCCAGTCGTTAACATCTTGGCACACCCACTTTGCATGTCATTAGTGATAAATATCACTGACATGCAAAGCGGGGCCCAAGATGGTCGCTATCTCCTACTAGCTGGCGCTAAATGGTGTTAGCGACAGCTAGGTAATAGGGAGATAATTTTATCTCCGCTTTCTTGGCTTTTAAAGCCAAAAAAGCGGAGATAAACCCCCTTGATAATATCACCCAGGTTTGTTAAAAATAATTTGGAGATTGTATTGTATTGCATTGTAATTGCATTTATATAGCGCTTACTACCCCTGACGAGGCGTCAAAGCGCCTTTTAGCCGAGTAGCACGCTACTCAGGGACCCAGAGAGGATTAGTGTTGAATTAGTATAGTGAAACATGCATGTACATTTCAAGTGGTGGATAGGTTAGTCAGTTATTTGGATTTGGAATTACAGCAGAAGGATAGAGGAGGAAAAAAGGTTTTATTTATATAGCACTTGTTTCCCCTGATGGGGTTTTGAAGCACGCTACTCCGGAAGCCCATAAAGGATTAATGGTGAATTAGTATGGTGAAATATGAAAGTAATCTCAGTGGTGGATATTAGTCAGTTATTTGGAGTGAGAAGTATAGCGGAGGTATACATGGGGGAAAAAAGGTTTGCATTCATATAACACTTGTTACCCCTGATGGGGTGTTGAAGCACGCCACCCTGGAACCCATAAAGGAATAGTGGTAAATTAGTATAGTTGAATATGGAATTTGAGAAGTGAACATGTTAGTCTGTTAATTTTGATTGAAAAGGATAGTGGAGGGATAAAAAAGTGAAGATTGTTTTTGTTTGTTTTGTTTTTAGGTCTTAGCAGTAGGAGGAGGTTTTTGGATGAGTAAAAGGGAGTTTTGGAAGGGAGAACTGAGAGGGAAGAGTTTAGAAAGGTTTGTTTTGGGGGATAGGTATAGTAGAAAGAGGTGTCAGATGATACAAGGAGGGATAGAGTAGGAGAGAGTCAAGAAAGGGTTATTTTGGGATCATGGTAGTGGAATGGGGTTTGGGATAAATGAGAGTGGATGTAGAGGATATATTGATAGACGTATAGGCTGAGGAATAGGGTAGCACATTGGAAATGCTAAATTAGAAGTAAGCGATAAATATATAGATCCATAAGAACCTTAAGTTTGTGGATGTGATGGCGTGGGCTGGGTATTGCTAAATGGGACAATGAGCAGCATTTCTGGCCCTGGTCCTGGTCAGTCTCGAACAGGCTTAAACAGGCAGCTACCCTTGTCCTCTCCGCCCTTAACAGGCTCAAATAGGCAGCTGTCTTTGTCCTCTCAACCCTTAGCCTCGACACCCAGGCTGAGACGCCCTAACTTTGGCCCTTTATAGCCCTAGTAATCAGGTGTCCCCTTTGGCCAATGGGAACCCTAGCCCTAACACTATCCAATCACAACACTAGCCCTAAAATCTAGAGCCAATAGGAGACCAGGAGCTTACAGCCAAACTTAGCCCTAGTCCAAGCACCCAATCAGTTAATAAATCCTGATCTCTACGTCCAATAGAGGCCCTAGCCCTACCAGTAGTCCCAACCCAAGTCCAAGCAACCAATGGTACAGGAAGCCCTAGTCCCTACTTACAAAAGAAAGCATAACCCTACTCTTAGTCCCACAACTAGTCCAGCAACCAATCACACCAAAAGCCCTAATCGCTACTTCCAACTGCAGAAGTCTGCTATTGGCCCTCAGAGTTAGTGGAAATATTACTGAGTATCACAATCGGTCGTGTCGAATATGTGGGCATTTATGCAACAGCAAGTCCATTTCTGTGCATTGATAAACATGTGATGGGGTCAGAGGGTACATTAGGGATCTTTAAGCAAAAAATAAAGGAGATCTCCCAAGACCCACAAAAGCAGTTCTGCGGATGTGGAGGAGGGCCCTGAAATGTCTCTGCTGGAAAGGCAGATTTATTATGGACACCCCCTTATGGGATAGTGCTGGATTAAAGGAGGTGGGCAATTTTACTGGTTTTAGGAAATGAGACACTATCAGGAAACAGAAGATGGGGCTTGTATGGGAAGGAGGAAAGATAAAAACCTTTGAAACCCTGATGCTGAATTATTCACTACAGGAATTCACTGCACTATAAATATATAGAAACAAGACACCCTGCAAGATAATAAAATAGCGCTCTTGAACATAGATGTCCACTTTAATACATAGTTATCAGAACCACTACTGACTAAAGCAATACCCAAAATATACAAAACAGGAATGCCGAACAACCAGATACACTGAGTAAACTGAGGAAAAGGGAAACATACATCTGTGCTTTAGAAGCTGCGGATTGAGAAGAAGCATGGTGGCATCCCTCAGAGGCAGCACTATGAGCCGGATTCAGAATAGTCCAATTGAAAATTATGCATATCTCTTTTACAAGTAGGAACTGTCGCACTCTAGTAAAATCATACAGGATTAATGTCTGAGAGGTTGCAGGGGTTAAGAAACCTTTGAACATTCAATATGGGACTGTCCCTGGTTGAGGCATTTGTGAATAGAGTGGGAGAATACCAATCCAATATGATTGAGAATTGAGTAAATCTAACCTCACAATTGGCTTTGCTATGGATCTGGGTTGATGACATAGAAGAAAACTTTGGGAAAAACTTTGAAAGTGGTCTAGTAGTAGAGAGAGGGATAGTGTGAGAATATGGGGTGCACAAATGGTACCAGAATTTGATTCTTTGAGTGATAGGCACAGACAGGTATTATTTGAGATCCTGTCCCTATTGTTTTTAACTCAATACGTGTGCTGTTTTAAATATCTGGGAAATTGTCAATACTGCATTGTTATTGTGTAGAGTTTCAGTTTTTGTCATAACTTGCTGTATCTGGCTGTAAACAGTACCTTAGTATTTGCGTGGATAACATCACCTTGTACTCTTCGCTTTCTGTTGCCCTCCCCGTTCCACCGCAGCATTTTTTGCTGATTGAGTGGAGGGAGGACTACAATCTTTGTTCCCTCAATTCCGGGTGGACATTTGTGGTCGCCATCTTAGAAAGGAGACGATCTAGTCTGTTCCATGTGCACCTCCCTGCCAGTACATAAACCAGGGATGGCGGTGACGCACAGCTAATAGGCACAGGCAGGTATTATTTGAGATCATATCCCTATTGTTTTTAACTCAATACGTGTGCTGTTTTAAATATCTGGGAAATTGTAATTCCACACTGCCATTGTGTAGGGTTTTCATTTTTGTCATAACTTTCCGTAACTGGCTGGAAACAGTACCTTAGTGGTTGTGTGGATAACATCACCTTGTAGTCTTCGCTTCCTGTTGCCTTCCCCGGTCCACTGCAGCATTTTTGCTGATTGGGTGGAGGAAGGACTACAATCTCTGCTCCCTCACTTCAGGATGGCCATTTGCAGTCGCCATCTTAGGAATGAGAAGTACTAGTCTCTTCCATGTGCACCTCCCTGCCAGTTCTTAAACCAGGGATGGTGCTGACATGCAGCGGACGCATGCCAAAGGCAAGCTAATCTGTGCCTGTCCGCGCCTGGACGTTGCCAGATGCCAGAACCGCTGGTCCCGGTCCATATCACAGACAAGAGTATTCACAGGACTTTGACACGGTCGCCCATAGAATCCTGCTACATCAATTAGAGATCGGGGTCAAAGCTAAAGCCCTTGCATGGTTTGCGTCCTTCCTGGCCGATAGGTCCTTTCAGCTCTCTGCCCCACCTTTCACTTCTTGTGATGGCACAAGATTACCAGCTTGGGTTATTTCTAAAACACCATATTCACCTGGGCCCATAAACATTCATACAATAGGCTGGCAATCCTCCGCTGGGGATCAGGACTTAGCCTACCTTGGAAAAATATATTTTACCTGTACACCTTTCTTACCAAACTTTAACACCTTAGTGCTTAATTTCCTCTGATCGATAGATCAGGTTGTTAGCATAGTAGACATAAATAACATTTTCTCTTTTCTTTGAATTACCACAGACTCGGGAGAGTTTTAAAATCTATATCTATGCAACATTTTGTGAGTCAAATACCAATACATGTCAATCACCAACTTCTCAAGAAGGAAAATAATGATCGAAGCAAAAATCTTTGAAAATGTAGTAAATTCTCAAGACATTGGTACCTGGGAAGGGTGGAAAAGGACAACGATACAAGGACATAGCACACAGATTTATATTTACCTAGAATGGTGCGAGGACCAACCCCTGGCTAAGGGTTAAAAGTCGGACTCCAGCTAGTGGGAGTCTAAGGATCAGATCAGTTGTAGGACAGGACAGGTAATCTCTTCTAAGTGCAACACCAGCATCACACCCATCTCTGGTGCTACTCTCATCGATTTGCCCTTCTAGATGGATCGATTCTTCTTCAGTAATCTAAGATTCTTCCCCCTCCGCCTCTCTCTATTCTTCTCTCAGAGTGCTCGATTAGCCTTCTGACCTCCGTGGCATCCACGTTCTTCTGCTGCAGTGTTGGGTCAGTAAGAGGTCTGTGACAAGTCGGACAATCCAACTGACTGAGCCTACCTTAGTTATACTATTCTCAGTGGATGTACCACCCCCAAATGTTTCAATATTCGTGTATTCCCTTCATTCGATTGGTCAGTGGGATGGGGAGAGGTCATCACACCATACTAATGTGAAGTCATCTTCTTTGGTTTAATTTTTCTATGTTCCCGCCCTTAATTTGACTTTCCCAGGCTTTATTCCTCCCGGCCACATTCATTTTACTTCATGTACAATGTATATAAAAATTGTCCATTTCTTCTTCCCCTCTCCGGGGCATGAGGTGAGGTTCTCAGGTCCATCGCTGGTAAGATGGGACTTGGCAGTGTTTGAGTGTCACCGCTCGACGTTTGACTGTGTCCCCGGCGCATGCGTACAATCCTTCAAAATGGAGATTTCAGTCACCCTCTTGGACCAAATACGAACGAATAATAAAGTCTAAGAAGTACACGTTAGAATACCAAATTAAATGAATGCACTGTATACCACTTATTCCTACTCTAATCCCTTTAATTTATTTTAACTATTGCATTAATAGTTTAGCAAGACATGCAAAGTTTAGTTTGAGCGGAGCCATGTGCGTTACCATGAGAGATTCAAAGCAGCCATTTTAATACTACTGCGCAGTAGCAAAGAATTCCCACCAAAAGCAAAGACGTCATACTACGTAGATGCAGTAGACGTATGCGCATAAGATTCCAGTGTCTTTGGCAGCCATATGAAGACACTCGGATTTACTTGTTTGTAAAGCACATTCAAAAGCTTCCCCTAGATGAAAAAAATGTTGTGTGGTGCAATTATCAGGATTCACAAAGCATGTTGGTTATTTTATTACATGTTATTTCGAGAGGATTGAGTCTGAACAAGTTTCTTTACGTATGAAACCTTGCTCTATCAATCCCCTCTTTGATGGCATTTTATACCATCACTAATTTCTGAACCAGATGCCAGCTTTAGCAACTTCCCATTTCTATTTCTTCAATTCCTTTGGAATTTTCCTTTCCCTTTCTCTTGTGAAAACCTTTCATTCTTTTGTAAATATCTCCTTTGTTTTTTTCAAGCTGGATTTCATCATATTTTCTTTTTCTCCCTTTTTCATTTACTCCATACCATTTCATTTTTCTGCAGCATTTGCACCAAATAATTATTGATAAGACTAATAGTGTTATTCCCATTATTGGCATCAGTATTCGACCTATAATACTTTCCCAACATTTGAAAACCAAACTACCTATAGAAAAAATACTATCAGCTAGTTTCTTCCAAGGATTGTCAACTTCCAGTAGTTTCAATTCTTCTTCCAAATTCGTGATATTTTTGACATATTTCCCAATTTCAACACTTTTGTCAGGTATGTAAGTACAACAATGTTGCACCTTCAATATTTTACAGACTCCGCCTTATTTTTCCAATAATATATCGGAGCAAGTCGATTTTGCAAAGCCATAGATCTCACTGCAACTAATTTGGTATTGATCAACAGGAATCCTCCAGCAGTGTCCGTGGATAAGCGATCAACCACTGTGGATAATTTACGTATTCAGAATTATCAATGCACTGAATATATATCCTACAATTTCTGAAAAACTAGCTCTTTTCTTACGTGTTAGTCCATTATTTTCTTCATTGCTTCCAGTGATTCTTTTTACATGATATACTTTTGGGAATACTATTCCGAAATTTAAAATAAGCTTTATTTCCACAAACATAATAAACTCTAGGAAATACTGGATCAGTTCCACTTTTTAGTCCCCAACCACCAATTATCAGAAAATTGTATTCATATTCACTGGAACCAATGAATATATTGTTATACTCTGTTTCTAACCTATGGAGACAGATTTTCCCTTTCTTTTCAAGGTCCAGCGACATAGCCGCATGAGTCTTGCCTGTTGCAATAAAATCTTCCCTCTCAGCCCATTTAGGTATCTGAGGTTTCGGTTCAGTGGCCCTTCTATGGAAATCCTGTCTACTTTTCTCTACTAAATTCAAAAATATCTTTTCTTCTTCATGTAACCTGCATGTTAGATTATCCTTATGTGCTTCAGCTATATCTATTGTTTTCATTGTTAGAAAATATTCACCCATGAATTGTGAATCTCTACTGCTAAGGACAGGGTTTATATTTCTGTGCAAGGGAATTTCAGAAAAAAACACATCTATGTTAGAATAATAATATTGTAATTTTCCTGTTCTATAAAATAAACTAGCTAAAATACTACATGAAATACCATATGTCAATGGTAAATGATGATATGTTACTCCTTCTGCTACTGATGTTGGTAGTTTCATACACACATAACAATCACTAACTTCAATGGTTTCTACATAATGTACTAACAAATTTGCAAAAACATTCAAATCCGTCTCATTTTTATACACACTGTGATGTAATTCTGTCTCATCTGGTGCTTCTAATTCTACTCTGTCTTGCTTAATGTTAGCTACCTTTCCATGTGCATTAGTGTCATTCTGTATACTTGCAGTCATTAGATAGGGAATGGCTATTGTCCGTCCTAACCACACTATGAGCCCTAAAAATAGGCTATATATGCATATTCCACAGCATCTCTTTATACAGTTTCGTTTCGGTTTTCCAGCAGCTCTATTATCAGCCATTTCAGACTAAGGAGAGGTATTCCCCTCTTTGTAACTTTTGTATAGAAAACAACCTATAGATTTATTTTTCTTCAAGTTGGTCTCACTTCTTTGTCAAATTGATCAGCATTTAATTCTTCATCACTGTCTCCACTTATTTCCAGATTCTCAAAATCCTCAAGAACCACATATGTCCATTCAGGACCCTTGAATTTATTATTCAGTCTTTTCAAACATGGACTTCTCCTTTTTGGCTTTTCTGTTGACGGTCCAGATTGACTTGTTACTTCATCTACTTGTTGTGGTTCTTCATTTATTGTCTTAAGATGGTATTTCAGTCTTTTAATAATACTAAGGCAAAGTATCACCTTTTCTGGGCCTTTTAGCTGGCATTGTGCTTTCAGGTTCTTCAAGTGCTTTCTTGTTTGCATTAATTTGTTGCACAACTTGTTTAATTCCAACTTCTGGATTCCTCTCTATCTGACCTTGTCCAGGGCTTATTTCCTTTTTTTTAAAATTTATTTTATTTCCACAGTTGTACCAAGTGACAATGTCTTTGATATTCAATCAAATCAAATACAATTACAGAGAGAAAAAATATATATGAATTCAGGAATTTCTTAACATTGGAACAACAAATAATGATTAGCTCATCACTCCTCCATATGATTTTTGATGACACCCCAAATTAATATACCTAGTCATTTTTTTTCTAACCCCCTTCAATGTGTACAGACTCCACTCCATTTCATATATGTTATACAACTTGGTTCTCCAAAATTGAAATGTAGGTGCCTCGGATTGAAGCCATTCAGTTGCGATACATAAACGCGCTACCGTCATGGCCAAAAATATTAAATATTTATACTTACATAATACATTATCATTCACCAGATTTTGCCCCACTCCTAACAACATAAGTGCAGGAGAGATCCTGAACGGATTATGTAGGACATTAGTAATAAAAGTTTCTATACTGGTCAAGAAAGATGTTAACTTAGGGCAGTTAAAAAATATATGCAAAATATCTGCATCCGCCCCACCACAGCGGAAGCATTTACCATCAAATTGTGTGCCCCAGGTTGGCATCCGTTTTAGAGTATTGTATAACCTGAACACTGTCTTATATACTTGAGCCTTTAAATTAGCTGACAAGCATACCTCTTTAGCCATCAATATAGTATTTTGAATATCAATTTCTGATTCTCCTAACTGATTCTGCCAATACATATTATATTTATGCATATCGTCAATTCTATACTCCATCAAGATCTGATGTAGCGTACCAATCATTTTCCTAAGGCAAATTCCCTCCAATAGATTATTAGGAGTGGGTCTTATTTCCTTCTTTAAACAAAAATCACGAATTTGAAGATATTTAAAAAAGGGGTAGCGGATATTGCATCAGTTTCATATAAGTCCCTAATTTTGGCTAAACCTCTCTTTGACCAATCTTTTGCCGTCCTGTCCCAAAATACAGAGGGAAGCAATTTATTAGCGCTAAAGGGGGTATAATATGTGATTCTCCCAAGCTTTATAAGATTCCGTACCCTTCTCCATACTTTAAAAGCAGAGTCTAGTACCTTAAAGCGTGTGTGTTTGTAATAGTTCCCCTCCAGCTCCTTTAATAAACACCCCTTTGCATGCTCCCCTAATAACAAACAAAAAAATATCGATGGGGCTTCCGCTTCTTCTTCAATTGGCTCCCCTGTCACCATATATCTCATTCTTTGCAGAAAGCATACATAATAATAAAATACAAAATCTGATATCCCTCGCCCTCCCCGTTCCTCTGGTAACGTCAGCCATTTCATTGCACGTCTGATTTTCCCCAGAGCCCAGAGAAATTTCAAGCATAAAGACTGAAGTTGTTGAATGTGTTTCAGTGGAAATTCCAATGGGACACTACGAAATAAGTACAGCATCTTGGCTAAAACGTTCATTTTGATGATGTTCCCCCTACCAATTATAGATAGTTGCAGCCGCCCCCACCTCTCAAGTGATTGCTTTATTTGTTGATTTGTCTCTTGCCAGTTAATATCAATTATCTCTTGCATTTGAATTTTGATTTTTATACCTAAATATGTTACTTCAGTGGTTGCCCTTGAGTCATTAAATTGTATATTATCTGTACATAACACTTGGGTCTTTGCTGAATTTAGCTTATAACCAGAGATTGCTCCGAAATCGCTGGCTAATTGCTCGATCTCTGCTATTACCCGCCCAGGATCAACTGTAGTAATGGCAATATCGTCAGCATAAGCAAATACTGAGTGTGCAATATTTTTAACCATGAATGGTTTGATATGAGGTGAGTTTAACAAATTAGTAATAAAAGGGTTTATAAATAAAGAAAGAGCAATGGGGAGCAGGGGCACCCTTGTCGTGTCCCTCTAGTTATTAAAATCTTTTCCGATCTCATACCCATCGCCACTATTCTTGCGTTTGATGACTTATATAAAACCCGAATTGTAGTCAGGCAATTCTTTCCAAATCCCATCTTTAACATCAAATCCCATAAATATTGCCATTCCACACGATCGAACGCCTTCTCAGCGTCGAGCAATATAAGCGCCAGATCTCTTTTTTCCGCTTCTGCTATATCGAATAAAGTTATAACCATATTGATATGTGTAACCGTGCCTCTATTTGGGATAAACCCATGTTGATTTATTAAGACAAGCGATGTAATTACTTTAGATAGACAGTTCGCAATCATTTTGGAATATATCTTGCTGTCGCAATTAAGCAAGGATATTGGACGATAAGATCCAGGTAGTTCAGGAGGTTTCCCTTTTTTAATAAACACCACAATTGAGGTCTCATTCCAAGTATACGGGGCTTTCCCAGTTTGTGCCATTCTGAAGGTCTCCAGCATGATATTTTTCAATTGTTCAAAAAAGCACTTATATACTTCACCAGGAATAAAATCTGGGCCTGCCACCTTTCCATTCGGTATATTTTTTACTGCCATCTCCAATTCTTCCATGGAAAAGGGACTGCCTAAAAATTATTTCTCACTATCTGATAATTTATTGACAATACCATCTTCCCATGCAGAGCCAACTTCTAAATTCGGCTGGTGTGTATATAGTTCCGCATAGAACTGCTGAAAAATATCAAGTATTTTTCCCGGTTCCTCATGAATCATACCATTCTGATCCTGTAGCTTGGGAATTAAACAAGAGGTCTCCGTCATTTTTAATATCAATGCTAGAGATCGACCGATAGACTCCCCGTATTCATGAGTATGTCTTCGATTTACTTATTATTTCCGCGCTATCTCTTCGCTCCATACCCCAGTTATATTAGCCCGGCACCGTGCAGCTTTTCCCTCAGCATCAGAAACATTCAATACGTTATCCCTCTTACCTATTTCCTTAATTAAAACTTCTTCAGAAATCATTAAACAATTATAAAGATCTCGCATATGAGAACGTAATTTATTTTGATGGTAAAGCCCATAGCTCAACGTCTCCCCTCTAAAACAGGCCTTAAATGTATCCCATATTATCTCGGTGCTGGCCGAGTTCACGTTATCATTGATAAATTATGGTATCCACTTAAGCATATAAGCTCTGTACTGTTCATCTAAACAAAGCTTTCTATGATACGTGAAGCTCCGAGATCGATTTGTCTCTTTTACTATTGGACATTCAATTAAGATTGGGGAGTGGTCAGACGATACCCTAGGGAATACCTGTATCTTTGTCCGAGAATGGATAGATGTAGAAATTAAAAAATAATCCAGACAAACAAATTTCTTGTGTGGAGATGAGTAATAAGTATATCCTGGAAGTGTCGGGTGATTTTTACTCCAAATATCTATCAAGCCATGATCTGTAACCAAGTTATATAAGGCTTTAAAAACCCATGGTTTACGACCATTATAATTCTCCAGACCTGCAGCTAACTCCCTCGTGTTTAAATCGATATTAAAATCCCCACACAAGATTAAAGGAGATCTCCAATTCGCAAGTTCTATATTTAACCCTTCTAAAACTTCACCCTCATCCATGTTAGATCCATAAACTGAACATATTGTGAATTGGCCACCCACAGACTTTAATTCCGATATTGCCTATCTACCCCACTTGTCCGTCAAGCTACGAACTAAAGTACAAAAGCGTGGTTTAGAGAGAATCATTACCCCTCTAATCGTGTTGGTTTGCTGAGAAGCGGCAATTAAGATATATCCTAAGTCTGCAATAAGCATCAGTTTTTCCCGCGGTAAATGTGTCTCTTGTAGACACAGGATATCTGGTTGAATAAAACAAATTTCAGAGGCTATTCTCTTCCTTTTATTAATATTATTAAGGCCGGATACATTGAAGGAGCAAATTTTAATATTTCAGGACATAAGATGTTAGTTTCCACCTCCTTCGACCAATGTTAGTACTGATAGAAAAAATATGTCCTAACTTAATTACAAACCTAGAATGAATAGCTCTATACCAAAAATATAGCTTCTTTTCGTTTTTGTCACCTGATAAAAGCGTGGTTTTTTCCCCCTTTAACCCAAGTGCCCACCACCTACCCCCTGCTTACCCCCCCACTTATCCCCCTCCAGAGTCCCCCCCACCCCCGCATCCCCCCCTTTGCCGAGGCTGTTTGACTCACGGTCCTGTTGATGGTAGCGAGCTTCCTACCCCCTCAGTCGTTTCCCACAGGTCTAAACACAAGATTATTCTACATGCTCATCTTAGCTTTCGTTTTTTTTGTTGTTTTTTTATCAACCCTCATTACTCGGAGATTGCTCGGACAGAATGACAAATCATGATTAGCTAAGTGAGAAAAAAAACCCAAGGAAAACCAAAAGAACAAAAATCTATAAGTTAGCGTGACCATTATATCATTGACTTAACAGATTATCATACAAATAGGTGATCCAGTCTAACCCGATTTAACAAATCTAAAAGACTAAGAATCCTTTATAGACTGCAAATATTCCCTTGCTGCTGCAACATTAGTGAAAAACCGAACATTCTCCTTGTAAATCACTTTAAGTTTAGCCGGGTTCATAATATAGGCTTGTGCACCCTTTGTTTGAAATTGATTCAAAAGTTGTCGTAGCTGCCAGCGAGTGTCCATTGTATATTTACTGTAGTCTGGTGTCGCAAAAAAAGTAAACCCTTCACCCATGTTTTCGCTGTTTGGTCGAGTGTGCATATATATTTCTTCTCTGGCACGAAAGCTGTTGAAGGCCACAAGAAAAGGTCTGGGTTTAATGGCATTTTGCCCAGGTCGGAGTTGAATATTTAAGGGGTATCTGTGGGCACGCTCGATCTCTCGCTCCCAGTCCCATTTATTCAGACCTGGGAATGCCTTCTGGAACAGTTCCACTATAAACTTACGTGAATCCTGCTCTTCTTTACCTTCAGGGATTTGCATAAGTCTTAGATTATTGCGCCGAGCACGATTTTATAGTAAGTCCTCTTTATTAGCACTTAAAGATTCAGTGACCGCTTTCTGTTTTACCAACTCGTCCTCAATATTAGATACTCTAGCTTCAACCTCAGTAAACCTTTCCCCGAAGTCAGACTGTGACTTTGCTAGTCTCCGAATAGAACTTTGAAGCTTCCGACAAGAGTTTTGAATTTTATGGCTTTCTTGCTCGGTTTTGTCCATATGGCTCAAAATTGTCTGATATATCGTGGCTAGAGTAATATTATCCATCAGACCCTCTTGAAGCACTCCGACCACCCCCTCTGTCATAGACACATCCCCCTCACCCCTCACGGTAATCGGGCTATCTTCTGTGCCTTCATCAACTTCATCATCATCAGCCTCGCTCTCAACATACGCATTTGCTTAGAGTACTGTGTGACCAAGTCTTCACAAGATGAGGATGAGTTTTCTGACACTGAATAAAAATCTGCAGATTTTGCCTCATTAACTACAACTTTATCCAACTTTGCAGCCAAGCCATTTTCTAACTTGATTGAGCCATCAGGGGGGTCATATACGTTACTCTCCACTAATCCGGAGCTAAGTTCACCAATTATGGGACCGATGCTTTCATTTACAGACAAAGTACCAGGTGGTGTTGTTGCGTGTTTATCTAGGTTCCTGATCGATACTGTGACCTTATGCCCCTATTCGGCTATAAATCCATTTATTCCCTATATTGGCATAACCGTTCAAGTGCGATTTTCTGAAAAGTCATCTCTGGCCTCACACGAACAGAGCCACATTCCAGCATAGTTCCCTCTGCCACTTTCTTTGCGACCAATTAGTGCAATGACAGAGCAGTAGTCACTATCTGATATTCCTAGATAACACTCCGAGTTCTTCAACAAGATAAAAACTCAGCAAACCTGGAAATCCCCGCTTGCTATGTTTTGATTAGTAATGGAACTCTAATGAGCAACTGATAACTATCACTTCCTAGTGACATCTTTAATTGACGTCTTATGTCCAGCAAACTTGCGTCAAACCCGGCACCTGTCAGGTATAAATATTACCAACGTTGCCTTAAGCAATGCCTGTTGTACGAGCTACTGAAGCCAGCTGCCTGCACGACCCCGTGTTGGTAAATCTAGCACTCTGTCGCTGCAGCCTGCTGTCCCTGTGGTGGTGAAGCTGCTGATACCATTATCGCCGCTAAAGCGCGAACTATGGTGCAGTACGCTTAAGGAGCTGAACAGCCGTCCTCTGCAAAGACATCCAGCAGATTCCAGCTGCCCGCGGACGCTGTCCTCCCTCCTTCCTCGACGCGCTGAAGAGACCCGCTGCCTTTCTCGTGCAGAGAAACCAGCCACGGCGTTTCCGGTTTACCCTCGCGGGTGACTGGGATATCGAGAGAGACCCCTGAAGGAGATACCAATCCTCCATCATTCTATTCAGAGGTATGGTGTTGACTAAACCCTTAGACGAGAATTCTTGAAACAAACCTTGGCAAAACCAACTTAACTTAAAGCTACTTACTTACTCCCCTTTCACGTGTTAGGCTTAGGTCAGGCACACTGGGGTAGGCTTAGTTAGAAGCACCAGTTGAGTATGTTAGCCTAATGTATATATGACTGTATATATGTTTTATTACTTTTAAACCATTGTATGGCTAAGAAACCATATCAATGCTTTTACAGTTCTATTTCGCAATACTTATCTTACTGTACGTACTTTTTATAATAACAATTATTGCAATTGTGGCAATACATTTCTCTTGTACGAGAAGAAAGACTGTTCAATAAATGTTAACCCTTTATTGACAAACGCCCGTCTCTCTATTCTCTACATCTCGTGAAAGTAAACTGCACTAGACTGACTGAGTGAAATACATGTCTATTGTTTCACACGACCCTAGAGATTGACTCTTGATCTGAGGAGCAAAGTTGTCATGTTGCACGGTTGTTGGAAAGCTGAATCCCTTCTTGTCGGTGCCAAGGAAGCTGATCACTTCCTATGCAGAGAAGAAAGTTTCCAGTGACCTCTGAGCTAGTTGGTAACACAACCCAATTAAGTTTAGCATAGTCAGTGGAGGCCTGGAATATCCGCAGTTCCACGTCGATACTACTGTTTATGTTATTCCAATGCGCAGGGCCTAGTGGGAAACTAGGAACTACACTACATGGCGCCCTAACGTTTGGTAAGGCGATAAACTAACGCAAGACAGTTAGAGTAACTCAGTCGTGCATATTTCACACCCCTTTCTCCCGTAAATACTCCAATAGACGTCTGGAGTGGGTGAAAGGTTAAAATCCGCCCGACCTTAGTAGGAAGAGATTCCTATGTAAAGCTCTGGTTTATTCAACGTTGAAGGATACAGTGTTCCAAAATATTGTGCACCTAATCTTTGTCTCCTTGGAGACCTACTCTGCAAACCTTGCATTTTTACAATGCCAGAAAATAACGGAACCTCTGGGGCTGCAGCAGATGCGACTCAGCAAGGTCCTGAATACACAGACCCGGATGCTATTATCATCCCGGTCCACTTAAGAAGATCTATAACGTTAAAACTTATAGAAAACGGACTGACACCACAAGGTGGGACAGTAATTTTCGTGATAGAGGCTCACGAGTATCGGCAGACAGAGGTATTCTATTCATGGATAAACTTTCCAGCGTTAAACGCTATAACAAAAGAGTTTCACTATTACAAAATAGAGGAACCTCCGGGAGAGTACGCTCCTTCCGAGGAGATTGAAATCCCACTTAAATTTCAAGAGCACCTGCTCTGGTTTAATGGCGCCCTAAAACACACTGATCAAATAACTAGGCTCGGTCCACTAGGTAGACCAGGAGCCACGTGGCCGGTTCTAGCCAGCTACACACCACATCCGGACATTATAAAAATGTCTAGAGAAGAGCTCTTAGTACAGCTAAACACATTAATAAAAATACATAGGCAATTAGTCCAATATGTAATGCGGACTGCAACAGTCCAGCCAGCTGTTAATACACCACAGCTGACCCCTCATCAGGGGAACACAAATAAAATTACACCACAGAACATACAGTCATGTCTTGGTAAAACACCCGTAAAACGGGAACAAATTCCTTTCTGGTTAGCCCAGAAAATCACTCAAATAGAGGCAGTATTTCCTGATACTACCCCTATTGAGAAACACAGAATCTTGACCATCTGCCTTCCTATGGGAATCGCACCACACGTGGAGGACTGCGACACTTGGGGTACAGTCTTTGCTTCCATTTACACAAAAACACACGGTGTTCCGTCTATGGCGGTAACACCAGAAGTGCTAAAACAGATTCAAAATGAATTCGGTCCAGAGCCCGCTTTAAATCTAGGTATGAAATTACTGAAAGACTTCAAGCAGGTCACGGCTATATTATTAGCCAACATAAGAGGAGAAGCAGCATCTGTGGCGATTCGCCAGAAGTTGAAGGAAACAGATATAAAAGATCCTGTTGAGCTTGCAAAAATCATAGAAAAATGCTATGAAGAATTAGGTAGAGACAGCTTGGGTGGAAAACCAGTTAAGCCCCAACTGCTCGAAAATCCTGAAAAATTATTTATTAAAAATAATTCAAATACTCCTAAAAAGAGCTGGGATGGAAATAAACAATCCACTCCCAAGGAAAAAGTTTTCCAGTCCAGAGGAAGGTCTCCTCGACGGAGGGAAAGAACTCCGACTCGAGAACGCCAGTCTCCCCAGAGGGAGCCCTCTGAGAAAAGATATAACCTTAGAAATAGGGATAATCTGAAAAAACCTGATAGATATCAAAGTATTGATACACGTCCCTCTCGATCTCTTCCACAGAATTCGGAAAGAAGAGGACGGTCAGACCCAGGAGAGCACACCAAGTCCAAAGACAAGGAACCTGCTCAAAATAAGAAATCTCAATTTCAGAAAAAGAAGGTAGCCAGTATTAGAGTAATCAACCATGCCGAGAATACTGAGGACACAGTTGAAAAACGGGGAGTGGGCATTGACAATGTTGGACAGTGCAGCAGAAATCAGTATAGCGCGCAAGATCTTGATGAGTCATCTGGAGACAGTGGACACGAATGAATACATTCAGGTTGAAACTGCCGACGCCAGACTTAGCGAGCCCCATAAAATATACGAAATAACATTGCGTATAGAGGGTGATAAGACTAGGAAAATTAAGGGTCTATTTTGGGATAAGCTCTCAAAAGGCTATGATATTCTGTTAGCTGAAAAAGATTGGCCCCCAGAGTTTGTCAGGGAGTGCCCTCGTGGCGAAGAAGTGATTATGCCTGCCTTCTCGAATCACATTCCGATTCACAAAAAATATACATATGCAAGGAAATGGGCAGTAGCCCAGGCACCTGCATTATATAAAAATCATGTAGGATGGGATGAGGATTCACCGCCTCACAAAATCCAATTAAAAAGTGAACCAACTGCCCAAAGGCAGGATCCCATAAAGCAAGAAGCTAAAAAACAAGTCAGGGAGATCTTAGATCAACTTGAGTACCAGGGGGTGATTGAAACATGCACCTCTCAAATGAACAATCCTTTGTTTCCTGTCTCCAAGCCAGACAATTCATATCGTCTAGTTTTGGACTACAGACACCTTAATACATGTTGCAAAACCTTTGCAGTACAAAACTCGCATAGTGCAGCCCTAATGAATAACATAGTTAGGAAAAAATATAAAACGACATTAGACATTTCTAATGGCTTCTTTTGTCAAAACATTGCACCAGAAAGCAGATATTTGACCGCTTTCTCCGCATTTGGGTCACAGAAAAAATTCTGTCGACTCCCACAGGGGTTCAAGAACAGCCCAGGACTATTCTCAGCTAGGGTAACAGAGTTACTACAAATCTATGATGATGAAGCATTGTCTTACGTAGATGATATTTATCTCACAGATGACGACTTGGATACTCACTTGAAAAGAGTGAACACCATTATACTTGGGTTCGCAGCAGAGGGTTACAAATTCAACTTTAAAAAGTCCCGAATTGCCCATCTGACAGTACTATTTTTAGGGTACGAATTATCAAGTGAAGGGAAAAGCCTAGCGGACAACTTCTTAGAGAAGTGCGCTGTACTCCAAGCTCCAAAAATGCTGAAGAATTTACAATCCATTCTAGGTTTTCTGAATTTCTGAAGAACTTACATACTAAATTACGCAGAGAGGGTTAAACCTCTCTACGCACTAATTAAACCTGATTTTAAACAAATCAATTGGACTCAAAAACACACAGAAATGTTGAGATCACTGCAAACAGACATGTTAGCAAAAACAAAATTAGATACACGCGACAACACACGTGATCTTGTAATCCGAGTCATCCCAGGAAGATGCGGATTCACGTACTTGACCTCTAATGAGGGAGAAAAGGTACCAATTTCAATTAAATCTCACTTGTACACACAAGCAGAAAAAGCATTCAGTCACACAGTAAGAATTGTGAAAGCAGTGCAAATCGCATTAGCAAATGAAAGAGAACTAGCACACGGCAAACGGATTAATATCCTTACAGCGGAATCCGCCTTCGAGGCGCTATTCAGCCCAGTAAACCTGCCTACAGTGTCACTGGATCCGATATGGATACAGTGCATAGATTCTCTAGGAGCGGAAGATGTGAAATACTATTTCGCCCCGCAATTTGAAGAACTGAATGATTTAGAATATGAAGAAGAATATCCTCTGCCAATCGAAATTCTGCCTCTCCCACAATACGCCTGTATAATCTATACAGATAGCTTTGTACAGCATTTCAACGTAGAGAGAAAATCCTACGATGCAGCATGTGCGATCATTAAAGGTCGTTGGCTGTGCGGTAAATTCAGACCGAAAGTAACAAAAACTGAATCTGTAAGAAACTGTTCGGTTCAGAGAACTGAAATCAGATCTTTAAAGATGGCGCTCGAAAATGCAGAACGCGAATTCCCGACACTTATAGTGTGCGATTCTCATTTTTGCGTCAACTCTTACAACAATAAACTGCAGAGTTGGATCGAAAACGACTACAAAGATGACACAGGTGCCACAATAAAGCATAAATTGCTCTGGAACGAGGTAGCTCTTTTACACAAAGAACTACAAAAGACTCACGTGATTCACGCACAGAGTCTTCAGCGTGATGGCGTTCACGTTGCAGGGAATTCATTGGCTAATACAGCCAAAGCGGAAGCAACTAAACCGGCTTCCGTAGCCACAAAAAAGCGTACAGATAAATACATAGACGGGGAAACCATGCTGACAGTAAAAACGACTGTAAAAGGCGACTGTGCAGCACTACCCGTAAACTATCCACTCAATTATGCGTACATAATCGATGCAAACTCCGTTCCTTTTGCTCGAAACCCTGGAGTGGGGGACAGAGTAATTCCAAACAGGAGCAGGAGGGGCTTCCTCTTACTGGAAGCACACATGGGATTGGGTCTGAGACACCAAACAATCAAAGCCTCTCTGAAAGAATTGCAATCAGAGTACTGGTGGCCGGACATGAGTGAAGGAATTCATGACTTCGCAAAGAACTGTCCAGACTGCAACAGAGATCGCAGTGATGAACTGGCAAGTATAGTTTCAGAAATCCTGATAGACTGCATAACACGGTCTATCTGCGCAATCAAAGAAGAGAAGCGCGTCCCAGTGTACACCATTAAGACGAAAAGCACTTAAAAAAATGAGGCCTCCAGCGCTCGGCTGACGCTAGAACGGTTATAAAAGATTTGCGAGTCCATATCAGCATATACGCAATTACCACGTTCCATTCTGACCAGGGTCCTGCTTTCAGCTCTCGAGCTTATAAGGAGGCCATGGCTAGCATGGGAATTGGGTTGCGGTATGCTTGTCCGTCATACCCCGGAAGGGAATAGTGTGATAGAAAGAAAAAACCGGGGCATAAAGCAATCTATAACAGCGAAGGTATTAGGTTCAGGCGCTGGGTGGGTCAAACATTTAATAAGTGTCCAGACTAGTCTCAACAACATGCCAAGAAATTCTCTAAAAGGTTTCAGCCCATACGAACTATTGTTCGGAATTAGAATGCGAGTTCAGGACCTCGATAGTCAGATGTCAGTGGTACAAGAAGAAACAACGCACTTTGATGTAAAGGATTGTTTGGTTGTTTTACAGGAACTGAATGAAACAAGAAAATCATTAAGCAACATAAAGTTAAAGTAACAGCCAAGTACCACTGACGAGGCACCACCCGCAACAGCCCCAGCAAGGCCTGTCTGGATTCCAAAGATTGGGGATCTAGTCAGAGAAAAGATCGCGGTGAAGAAGGAATTTGGGCCTTCTTACAGAAAAGCAGTCACCGGAACAAGATCAGTTGTGCTACCGCCCCTTGCTGGTAAAAAGGAGAACAGAGTTGTGTCTATCGATCTGGTAAAACCACAAGCATGTGGCCTATAATCAACAGTAGGCCCAGTGGACTCCCAAGAAACAACAGAATACCCAAACTTGCAACAATCCAAGAGGTTCAAACTGAAAGACTAATCACATTCGATCAGCCTGCAGTGCACAATGAAGGACTATGCAATAATGCCATGGAACTCGTGCCTCTTGAAACACAGATTGAAACAGTTCGTCAAGAAACAACACCAGTCTACAATGATGTGGCATCAGAAAGTGCTACCGAAAGACAGATTGAAAGAACAATCCCATCAATTGACAGAACTGCCTCTGGTTATTTCATCAACTTCGACAACTTCTCTGAAGATTTAAATGACCCCGAAGTAATGCCAGAAACAAAAAAGTATTCTAAAGAAAATACAACAGGACTCCTTCAACAAATCAAAGAACTATATCTGGATTCACCGTTGATTGAGCATTGGATTATCTCAGGGGTATTCATACTCCTACTATGCCTAATTTTAGTTTTAATTTTAGGAAAGTTTATTACAATTGAATGGACACAGCAAGTCAGAACATCAACCTAGTCCTGAAACCACACAGATCATCCCACGTGAAGAAAAGAGAACTGTCAACAGTAAATGTCACAGCAATTCCAATACCTGGTGGGGTAGTATGGGAGAAAACAGACTATGAGATATATGGTCCGGTCGAAATCCTGAAGTATCCTCATCAACTAAAGGTTTCCTTAAGTGACTTTGTGACACCTAGTACATTCTCTGATGATTGGGACTTTAACAGTATTAATGACATGATGTCTGATTTAGTAATGTCAGCTAGATTCACAGATTATGATTATTTACAAGGTTCATCTAGTTATGAGCAGTTATTCTGTTACACCCATTATGGGGATCATTACTTGCATAAATCTGCACAGCCTAGAAATGTTTTTATGTATAATCAATGGGAACATTGTTCTACACCACCTAAAAGCAGTTCTAAAGCATTTTTTGAGAAATTAAAATACTTCTCAGGGTTTAACACCAGTGATGCAGAAACGTTTTATTACAAACTGTTAGATAAAACAGGAATGAAAACAATGCTGACAAATTCTAAATTGATATATTCAGAAGCATTTTATGACAAAATGATGACATTTGGTTTTGATTATTGGAAAAATAATATTGAAACAAAAACAATTTGGGGTACAAAAGATTGGCAGGTGCAAGGCATAGAAGCACTATTTAGAACCTGCATGATACCTGAACAAATGTTATTTTTGAATGACACTATACACCAAACATCTTGTCTTGGCCTAGCTAAGATCAAAGAACTTAAAACACCGTCTATACCAAAGCCAATACCTGAGAATACAACCACAGATATTGAGTTAGACGTGTCACAAATTTTACATTTCAACAGAACACATTCTGATTGGAAAAAGTGGTTAATCTGGCCTACAGACACAAATAGCTGTCAAGATAGATTCCTGAATAAAACACAGGGTTTGAAAATGACCAGTATAGACCCTAGATACTCCCAGAGACAACATCCAGGGATTATAACAACATACAGTGTAGGGAAACTCTGCCTTGAATGGCTAACCTCGTCCACACTGGCTGAAATTAAGCAACACTTGTCTTTACTAAAAGATGGTGCTGATTTCCGCGATTTCATTCTTGGACCACGCAAACAGCGTCAAAAGCGTTTCATAGCGACCAGTATCTATGCTGCTTACAACGAGGCTTGGAAAGTAAAGCAAATTGAAACTGCTGAAAAAATACGAGAAATTGATCGTATTAATTTGGAGAAATCACTTTCTGTGGTAGACAATGGGTTAACGACTCTGTCTTCCAGAATATATTCGTTGGACAATATTGTATCCTCTGCCTTTGATGTGATAGACAGAGATTTGCTAATGTTACAACATGGCCAGTCTCAATTACGCTCAATTATAGAATTAGGCTGGACGCTGCAAAATCTTCGTTCAGGCTATGTGCCTTGGCGTTTAATCAACACAACGTCATTATTTTCCAGTTTTAACCTTACTGATAAACAGATCAGTTTGGCACAGAAAGGAGCAGACTATACAATCCTGAGCATCGAAAAACTCGAGAGATTACCATTGACAATGTCAGAGAGTCCTGTCATTGAATGGATAATACACGGAATTATCACAATTCCGATAACAACTTTCCGATTTAAAAAGTGCCTTGAGTACATACCTGCTGGCCAGTATGAACAATTGGGTAAAGGATATGTAAAATCCGAATGGAAATTACCATACACTCATTCTTGCTATAGTGACAGTGACAAAAATGTATTTCTTAGTGGTGAGAACTGTAAACATTCACTAAGCGGTATACTTTTGTGTCAGGGTATTAATTTACACGGAGCATGTGATGGAAATTCAAACAACCTTTCATGCCACCAG
The DNA here is from genome assembly GCF_964263255.1 of Lissotriton vulgaris. Lineage (NCBI taxonomy): Eukaryota > Metazoa > Chordata > Amphibia > Caudata > Salamandridae > Lissotriton > Lissotriton vulgaris. Next base: position 1,279,876,362 of record NC_141696.1, read on the forward strand.
CTAGTCACACCTGCAACTCAGATAGAGCCCTTCTTTATGCAACTTTCGAACGGGAGTTACATTCTTAGAACGGATCACAGATGTTGTGGCCTCGCGCCAGGGAAAAGTTATCTAATAGAAGTAACGTCCATGGTCAAATGTTGTATGCAAGCATTGTTTCCGAGTGGGCCTCCAGACATAGTGACTCCCATCTGGCCTCGTCTGAATCTCTATTCTATATGAATTGATACATTAAGCAAAATGAAATCTGTACTTTTACAGACAACAGTGCCTATAACGTCATCTAAAGAGACGTATGATCTTCTAGTTGCAAGGACAGCTACTGAAGTTCATGACCTTTTATCAACAAATTGCCCCGTGCATTTCGTAGAAATGTTCAGCCAACTCCTTAACATGTCTAGTGCAACAAGCATCCCAGGCATATTTAAGACAGTCTTTACGGGACTGCTAACACCCTTCCAGGCAATTTTGGGAATCTTTCCTAATTTTGTGCACTCCATTTTTGGCGGCATACCATTATTTTTGGGACTCGTCGCAGGGATTCTATTTTTGACCCTCCTGCTTCGTTATGGCAAGCCTCGGCTCAGACATAGCTCCCATGGGAATGGAAGAGACAATCCTAGCAATGCGCTACCGGGACAGGATAACTAACGTCCTTGGATTGGCCAGGCTGAGAGATCTAAACATGACCTGGTTCCTTTCATTCAGACCGATATGGCAAAATTGCATTTTACCTGTGCTACGGTGTATGCTTTGCGGCGATGAATGCGTGTTAGACATCTGTCTTTCACTTCCATCAGCAGTACCAATGGACGTCGATACTTTGCTCAGTCCAATAACGGCTCACGCATTGTGTTGTCCCCAGCGGCTACCAATCCTGATGACGGCATTCGTGGAGACTCCTGTACTACAGCCAAGTGGTAACAGTGGAGCGAGTGACAAAAGCAACATCATCCAGGTACAACGTTCTGTGAGCATTGCTGGTCCTGCCTTCGATGACAGCAATCATTCTCACACCTGCCAAGTTACAGCGCTATCTAATTTGGTTGAACTATCACCTGAATTTGTAGACCAATTCTTTGAGAGCCTGTCTGATACGATGTTCTCACCCATAGAGAAACAATAACTTTTGAGAAGCTTTCCGACACACAGCGTTCCCATGAACTCTGAATTCGGCCTTCAGTTTTGATCAACAAAAACTGCCAGGAGCTTTGGAAATCTATTTTCTTTGAATTGGACAATTTTTTTTAATATTGACCCTTTTTGGCACGAACAATTCTTTGCTTAACGTAAAAACTATTCTTAGAGAACAGAAGCTTCACACTTCTATTTCTAAACACATCTAGAGACATAACAACATTACACCAGCCTCTAGCACACATGTTATTACAATGCATTTTTATGTGATGATTTATCTCGCCTTTCTTCTGTCAGAGATACTTCATGTGTAATTCTTTTTGCATAATCGTTCATTGATTTCATATGCAATAATTTTTTGAATGATTTCTATGCTTTAAAAAAAAACGTACAGTACCTAAATTCATGTATTACAAGTACGCCTATTTCGAATGCATTTATGTATTTTGGGGTGGGCAATGTTACACATGCATCTAATTGCTTTAGTTTTAGTAATTTTGATGGACATTAACCCGTGGAGTGGGTGTTGCGTGTTTATCTAGGTTCCTGATCGATACTGTGACCTTATGCCCCTATTCGGCTATAAATCCATTTATTCCCTATATTGGCATAACCGTTCAAGTGCGATTTTCTGAAAAGTCATCTCTGGCCTCACACGAACAGAGCCACATTCCAGCATAGTTCCCTCTGCCACTTCCTTTGCGACCATCTAGTGCAATGACAGAGCAGTAGTCACTATCTGATATTCCTAGATAACACTCCGAGTTCTTCAACAAGATAAAAACTCAACAAACCTGGAAATCCCCGCTTGCTATGTTTTGATTAGTAATGGAACTCTAATGAGCAACTGATAACTATCACTTCCTAGTGACATCTTTAATTGACGTCTTATGTCCAGCAAACTTGCGTCAAACCCGGCACCTGTCAGGTATAAATATTACCAACGTTGCCTTAAGCAATGCCTGTTGTACGAGCTACTGAAGCCAGCTGCCTGCACGACCCCGTGTTGGTAAATCTAGCACTCTGTCGCTGCAGCCTGCTGTCCCTGTGGTGGTGAAGCTGCTGATACCATTATCGCCGCTAAAGCGCGAACTATGGTGCAGTACGCTTAAGGAGCTGAACAGCCGTCCTCTGCGAAGACATCCAGCAGATTCCAGCTGCCCGCGGACGCTGTCCCCCCTCCTTCCTCGACGCGCTGAAGAGACCCGCTGCCTTTCTCGTGCAGAGAAATCCAGCCACGGCGTTTCCGGTTTACCCTCGCGGGTGACTGGGATATCGAGAGAGACCCCTGAAGGAGATACCAATCCTCCATCATTCTATTCAGAGGTATGGTGTTGACTAAACCCTTAGACGAGAATTCTTGAAACAAACCTTGGCAAAACCAACTTAACTTAAAGCTACTTACTTACTCCCCTTTCACGTGTTAGGCTTAGGTCAGGCACACTGGGGTAGGCTTAGTTAGAAGCACCAGTTGAGTATGTTAGCCTAATGTATATATGACTGTATATATGTTTTATTACTTTTAAACCATTGTATGGCTAAGAAACCATATCAATGCTTTTACAGTTCTATTTCGCAATACTTATCTTACTGTACGTACTTTTTATAATAACAATTATTGCAATTGTGGCAATACATTTCTCTTGTACGAGAAGAAAGACTGTTCAATAAATGTTAACCCTTTATTGACAAACGCCTGTCTCTCTATTCTCTACATCTCGTGAAAGTAAACTGCACTAGACTGACTGAGTGAAATACATGTCTATTGTTTCACACGACCCTAGAGATTGACTCTTGATCTGAGGAGCAAAGTTGTCATGTTGCACGGTTGTTGGAAAGCTGAATCCCTTCTTGTCTGTGCCAAGGAAGCTGATCACTTCCTATGCAGAGAAGAAAGTTTCCAGTGACCTCTGAGCTAGTTGGTAACACAACCCAATTAAGTTTAGCATAGTCAGTGGAGGCCTGGAATATCCGCAGTTCCACGTCGATACTACTGTTTATGTTATTCCAATGCGCAGGGCCTAGTGGGAAACTAGGAACTACACTACAGTGTGGTAGCATTTTGAGGCACACCTATTGATACCTGCTCTAGCAACTTATCGTACAGCATTGTCTCTTTTAATACCGACATGGTGGGTTCTCCTGTGCAATTTTTCGATTGTGATACTAATTGTGGACTGCGCGCCGCTTCCTTTAGTTTTTTTTCCTCTACCGCCAAAAATAGGGTGGAAATCGTTTGTTTAACTGTACCAGAAATCTCAGAGACTCCCCCTGCCCCGTTTTTTTTGCAGCGGTCCCGCTCAAGTCTTTCTCACCTCCACATGCAGTCACAGTAATGTTTGCCTCCGGGTCTCGTTTTTTGCGTGTGCCTTTCGGGGCCATAGCGTCAGAAACTCTTGTAGCTCCTCTCTCCAGACGATCTCCAATGAGGCGGCGTTCACAGCGCTCACAGCGGAGCCAAGCTGCAGCACCTGTGTGAGTTACCGCCCACCAGGCCCGGCGGAGTCTCACCAGCGCTGTAACCACTTTCAGCATCGGCGTTCTCCTCCTCGTCGTTCTGCAGTATTCTCCGAAATCTGCTGAAAAGGTCAAGAAAAGCTGCTCGCATTCCTTTCTATTCCAAGTTTATATCACTGCACCAGAAAACACCAGCGTTTACAAGGTCTATTCTGAGACCCGCTGATAGCTACTCTGGACCATAGACCTGTAGGTCAGCGAGAGAGTTCAGCGAGAGAGTTCAGCTCACACGTCCGACACGTCCAACCGTGCGGGGGCCATCTTGCCTCATGGCTTATTTCCTTAGCTGTTTCTGCCTGGATGTGTTCTTCTACTCTATTCTGACCCTGTTCAGAAGTTTGTTTGATTTTTCTTTGTTCTCCTTCTTCTTCCTGAACTTGTTTTTCTTCATCTAACTGGTCATGCTCAGGTATTATGATTTCTTGACTTTCTTCTGCCTGGAATACCTGACTGTCCCTCCTTAGACTCAGGGATGTTGTTCCTACTTTCTTCTGTCTGAGTATATTGCTCTTTCTTTATCTGGTCTTACTCAGATTCTGTATTTTCTTTGTCTGCTGTGATCTGAGTATGTTCTTCTATTCCTGTCTCATCCTCACTATCACTCTGTCTTTCTAATCATGTTTGACTTCTTGATCTCACAATAATTTCAGGTATAGGGCACGATGGCGGCCGCTGCGGTGGCTGTGTGAGAGGCTTGTGAGCTGCTCCCTCGTTAAGGAACCCACCTCTGATTTCTACCTTACCTGCAGCTCTCGGGGGTCTGTGCGATGCAGTGGTAATGCTCTGGCGATACCTTTACAGATCCGGTGCTGGTGTTCGCCCCATTGTGTACTGAAAGCGTTCTCATCTGGCGGCATTGTGCTGCCATTGCTTGGTGGCGTCTCAGCAGTCTTCGAGGCTTCATCTTCGGCAGCTGTGCTGGTGCTGACGGTGTCAGCGTTAGCGGCGCCAAGATTCACAAAGTCGGTGGAGGAAGCCGCACAGTCCTACCAGTTTCTCCTACCCCTAAGCGACGGCTTGGAATGGCTCCGAAGGGGAGCGGGAGGGGTGCAAAGACCCGAGGGGCGGCCGCCGCAACAGAAGCAGCCGCGGTGACCGCGGTGGTAGCCAATACCGCAGCAGCAGCTGCTCCTCCTCAGCCTGGGAATGGAGTAGGACGGCAGGACGGAAGCCGCTCTGTGGAGTATGCTCGAGATCTTGAACGTCGGAAAGCTGAGCTGGAGACAGTGGTGGATACTGCGCTGCAGAGTATTGGGGGGCGGCAGCATGGTATCCCCCTGAAGGAGCGAATTGTTCCTGCTATTTTCAAAAAAAACCTGCATTAAGAGGTAAACCGGAGGAGTTATTGGATAATCAGCCTACAGCTCAGGTGCTGGGAGAGCCAGGCTGCAACAATGTTTCACCAGTAGCAGTTGGAGAAGAAAATGTGGTGAATAGCACAGTGGATTTGTGTAATGTTCTGAGCAGTGCTACTGTATCAACTAACAGCTTGGTGAGCAGTCAAGAAAGGGTGGGGGGAGCTGACTCTGGCTTGAATGGGAGCTCAAACTTGATCTCTGGGACTAGACTATTATAGTCAGAGGTGGTTCCGCAAAACTTACCGAACCTACAGAATCCTGGGAACCCTGTAGCGGATATGTTGAATGACGCAGAATCTGCCGGCTCTGGTGGGACGTTTTATTCTATGTCCGATCTTTCAAACTTTTCAGAGAATGAGAATGTGAGTGCAGTAGGCAATTGGGCAGATGAAAATGATTCCCAGCAAGAGGATGATGATCCAAGTTCTGAGCTCTCGATGAATCAAGAGACTGTCTGAAAGATACAAGATCCTGGTAATCCTCTCTTAAAAGAGACTCCGACCCCTGCTGGCCAGCTTAAATGGAACCACTCACCTTCATCTCAGCTGGATGTGGAAGAAGCTGGCGTTAGCTCTGGACCCAGGGTGCGGTTCGCAAACTGCGGAACACTGTGCATCGCATTGCTAAGTTGTGCACGGAAATATCAACAAGGATTGTCGAAGCAGAAGAGCGGATCTCTGTAATGGAAGATCAGCTAGTTCAACAGAGGACGACGATTGCAGCACTACAAACAATTAAGGAAGACACTGACTGGAAGTTAACTGATCTTGAAAATCGATCTAGACGGAACAATCTTCATGTGCTGGGTGTCCCCGAAGGCAGGGAGGGGAAGGATGTCAGACAATTTGTTATAGAGCTGTTTATTGAGGCCTTCCCTGATCTAAAGCACTGGAATTGGGAGACTGAGATCATTAGAGCACACAGATTTCCTTTTGTTCAGAGAGGGAAAGCAGGAGAGTCCAGGGAAAAATCTGGGGAAAAATCTAGGGCAATCTTGATTTGCCTGAATAACTATTTGTTACGTGAAGCGCTATACGATCTGGCTAGGCCAGACAGGAGGCGAACTGGTAAGGGGTGTGATTTTTTTGTACGACCAGACTTTTGTCAGGCTACAGTGCAACACGATGGAGCCTGCGCCAATTGATCTCAGCTTTTCAGGCTAAAGGGGGGCAGGCGTTACTTTTGAACCCTGCAAAGCTAAAAGTGATATATAAAGAGAAGACCCAGTATTTCATATCAGAAATTGTTGCACAGGATTTTTTGAAGACAATGTGAAGTTAACATGCATTTAAATCACTTATGGCCTTTTCTTTTTAGGTCTTGGCTAGCGTAGGCTGCGCACATGCGCAGTCTCGCCCGCGAGACTTAATGACTCTGAGTAGCGAGGGTAAACCCTGCCCCTCTTCTCCATTGGCAGGCCTCCTAAATGACGGCCAGCCAATGGAGAAGAGGTCTCAGTGTCGTCTTTCTCTTCATTTAAGCCTCGTCATTTTCGGATTGGGGTGTGTTTTTTAGGTTTGTTCTACCCTCTTCTCCATTGGCTGGAATGGTAACCAACAAGTCAAAAACACACCCGTTGTTTACATTCCAGCCAATGGAGAAGAGGGGAGAAAGAAAAACACGACCCCCAGTCTGAAAAGGACGAGGCTTAGAGAAACCTCCATCTGTACCTGCTACCTCGCTGTAACTCATGCCCACTTGCAATTTTCTCCTCATGTAACATTACTGTTCCTATTGTGAAGCGCTCTGACATCAGTTCGGGGAAAGTCCACGCTATATAAAAATGCATAAATAAATAAATGTGCCTTTGTCACCATAATACGTAAACGTAGCAGCCATCTTGATTAGGCAAACCTGTCGTTTATTGGGAAAGATTTATACCATGAAGTTGGCAAGCCCTACTAAAATGACGTCAGTAAGCTTTTTGGGTAGGGAAAAAATAATCTATGATAGTACAATAATGAGTGGTTGGAAAGTCGATGGCCTTAGGTACACAGTCCGCAAGCTTAAAAGTACATGGAAAACAGATGGGGATAGTGGTATATGCAGGTATCCAGCGCTGTTCCCTGAATTCAGTGGCTTAAACAATTATAATAAAAGGCAGCGGGTCGCGAGTGAGCTGCTGATGCTGCAGAGTGACCTGATATGCTAACAGGAAACTCATATAGCATGGGCCAAAAGAAAACTATTAGCGGATCTTGGCCTTACAGTATTGATATGTACAGAGCAGTCCACTACCTCGCGGGGAGTTGTGATTCTAGCTAAAATTAATCATATACAAGGGACAGGTAGAGCTTTGGCAGACAAACTAGGAAGGTGGGCTATTGTTGAATGCATTATTGATAATCAGAAATGCACGATATGTTCTATATATGGTTCAAATTTTGATGAGGCTCCAATAATAGACTGGCTCAATGTAGAACTGGCCCTATGGCCCACTCCACTAATTATCTGTGGTGACCTAAATATACATCTTGGGCCTAATGCTCTACACAATATTAATTACACTTATAAAGGGAGGAAACCAAGGGTATTTAAGGCACTTGAGTCTCTTCTGGTTGATCACGGGTTGATGGATGCTTCGGTCACTTTAAGAGGGGAGGCGCCTGGGTATACCTTTCATTCTTGTCCACATCAGAAATTGGTAAGGTTGGACTACTTTTTTGCACCAAGTCTGTTGCTGGTTGGAGCAAGAATACAGGTATATCCACTGGTTATTTCAGACCATGGCCCTCTTGTGTTAAGCCTAACGCTTCCCAGAATTGGAATTAAACCACAAGCCTTTTCATTTGATAGGAAATTGCTGTTAGATAAGAATTTTGTAGCTCATATGAAGACATGGATTGAGCAATTTTTTCTCATAAATCGTAATAGTGCAGGCACTAGGTGTGTATGGGATACTTTTAAAGCTGCTTTGAGGGGGGAAGTCCTCATTTTTGGCCGATATAAGCAAAAACAAATGCGAGCAGCATTGCAGGAACTATATGCTGCTCTAGCTGTAGCAGAAGAAAAGCTCATCAAGACATACATGGGGGCCAGGAGATTACTGCTCTTCAAACTAAAGTGGCCCGTGGCAAGGCCAAAATAAATCTCCATTGGAGTAAAGAGACAGCCAAGAAATACTTGATCAATAAACAGCTAAACTATGAATATGGGGAGGCAAGTGGATGGTGCCTTGCACAGAAGCTTAGATCTAAAGAGGCAGCCCAGAGGATCAGTGCGATTGTTGATTCTAGGGGCAACCTTATAGAAACAAATGCTGGGATTCTAGATGTGTTTCATGACTTTTATTAAACATTATATACGGGGGAACATTATGATTCACAAGTTGGGGAATCCTTGTTAAAGCATTTTGGTGATAACAACTTGGATAGGCAAGACCCAGAGTCATTGGAGGCCCCTATTACTATGGAGGAGCTGGAAAGAGCCATGAACAGTTTAGCACTGGATAAGGCCGCCAGACCTGATAAACTTCCATTGGAAATTTATAAAACGTTTTGGGGAATTTTGAAGACCGATATGCTTGCTACTTTCATACAAGCTCAGGCAGGAGGTCCTCCTTTAACATGGGACGAGGTCAGTATTATAGTTTTTTAAAAAAAGGATAAGCCCGCTGAGCAACCCGCCTCATACCGTCCTATATCTCTTTTAAATTCAAACGGCAAGATCTATGCTAAAACCCTCGCGACCCGGTTGGCAGAAGTAATAACCCCGCTGGTATCAATTCGACAACATGGTTTTATACCCAAGAGGGGGACAACTAACTATATCAACAGAGTGGTAACTTTGTTGGATATTGCAAGCACCATGGGGAGTGGACTTAGTCTTATATTACTAGATGCCGAAAAGGCTTTTGACTGGGTCGCATGGGGATTTTTATGGGCGGTGTTACGTTGTCGGGGTTTTAAGCAAAACTTTATTTCTGCCTTGCAAGTCTTATACCGCCAACCCACAGCTAGAATTTGCATTATGGGTTTAGAATCTACTCTCGTACATATTACATGGGGAACAAGGCAGGGATGCCCCTGCTCTCCTTTGCTATTCTCCTTATACATAGATTCGTTTTTTAAAAATGTTAGAATATAGTTCAAGGATTGCGTCGGTAATTTGGAGACAAGAGCATTACCGGGTGTTTGCATATGCAGATGATGTAGCAGTGGTAACGCCAAACCCTTTAATAGCTATGCCAGAAATAGAGCGACTGGCGATACAGTTTGGTGCTGCCTCAGGCTACAAACTCAATATTACTAAGACACAGATCTTGTGCATTAATATAATGGCATTTGATGATCAAAGGGTCTTGAATGAGGTGAAATACTTGGGGATCACGTTGCAGACCTGTTTAAAAGCACTGGTTGAGGTCAACTGACTGCATCTTTTAAATGATGTGCGTAAACAACTGGACCGGTGCCAATCTCAAGATGTTGATTCTCCCCAAAAGCTTATATTTTTTTAGATCTGTGCCACTGAAGATTTCTCGTGTCAATTTGGCACTGTCACAATCTATTTTTGCCAGATTTCTGTGGGCTCAGGATGAATCCCGGAGAGCCATGCGACATATGACTTTGCCTCGGGAGAAAGGTGGTTGGACTGACTCGAATTTTACCCTATATTATTATGTTTGTATACTGCAGCATATGAATATCTTATTAACCGGGGCAGAACCGACTAGTGCGGCCGAAGCCCCCTCCATATACCAAATGCAGCTGGGCAGTGATGCCAAAAATTTATTAATCTTGAGATGAGCTACTATAAGAGAACCAGGTTTTAGGTCCTTTACACTGCCTATAAAGTATGGAAGGAAGTTAAAAAGAACTACAGACTAGAGAAGATATCTGTCATGCACGCACCTTCTTTGTCTCGGAAGTGTCCTGGAGTCACGAAGCTTTACACCCTGTCTCCCCCCTGACACCCCCCGGGAGTCAGGAATAAACGCTAACACCCGACAAGTAACCAAGGAGAAAACAGGGGAACAAAACAAGGGTAGGAAGGGGAGAAAAAGATGGCACTTCACAGTCTTCTTCCACTCAGAGGATGTTCTATCTTCTGTTAATGGAACTGCAGTAAGACACAAGAACAATAAGTGAAAAATATCCCCTCCCTTGCTATTCCCCATGTAGTGAGTGTCATATACTGTATCTTTACCTTGTGGAATGATGGGGAAAATGATAAGGAAATAAAGGTGAATTTCTGGAACACTGAATGTCAGACAGGATATGGTCTATCAATTGTAGCCTTAATCTAAATACAAGATAACATGATAAATGAAGCATGATTTATACTTTAATTAGAATTTCTCTTCTCGAAGTGACACTCACCAAATTTATGATTTGAGCACTCCGTAAAATATACCCTAGACCGTTCACCTGGAACGTTGTAAGCAAATCAACATGAAAAAACACTCTGACCTAGGTAGCAAGAACCCTTGAACACACTTGGTCATCCGTCAACCAAATAACTAGTACAACCGCTATAAAGCCTCAGCGGAATCAAATAATACAAGGAAAACTAGAACAGAACAATATCCTAGAAGCAAGCCGCTTCTAAGGACTTACGATAGCAAGAACGGGCTCGAAAACGAGGGAAGACACTCACTTCAACCACCACGAACCACTAGCTCCTCGGACGCCGACACCGTGACCCGGAACGAGAAGGGTAACAATCTGGCTAAACGCGAAGCACTTCCTGAATGTTTGGGGCGGGTTTAAGTCCCGAAACACTATACTTCTGCGCATGCGCATCAACTACGCATGCTCCAAAGCCAGTGTGAATATTTTTGCCAACCATTGCCAATCACGTCTTTTCTTCATTCGGAGAAACAGAACGTTAATAAAACACTGCATCTAAAGCTAGGTTTTATTGAGTATGACGCTCCCATGTACACGACAGGCATGACAGAACACCCCTCCCACAATGTCCCCCACCGGTTTGGGCTTGTGGGGGAACCGCCTATGAAAAGCTCGCAATAAACGTGGTGCGTGTACTTGGCTGGCAGGTTCCCACGATCTTTCCTCAACGCCAAAACTCTTCCAGTGTATCAAATACTGGAGGCGACGACAAACTCTTCTGGATTCAATAATAGCTCCCACCTCATATTCATCGTTAGTATCAACCATTGAGGGAAGAGGAGTTGTCGGAAGGCGAGTATCCGGCTGTACCGGTTTCAACAGGGAAATATGAAAAACAGGGTGTATTTTCATCGAGGGTGGCAATTGTAACTTCAGGGCTACAGAATTGATGATTTGTATAACAGGAAAAGGACCAATATACTTGGGCTTAAATCTACAGGCACCCTTTAAAGCCAGATGTTTAGTAGACAGCCAGACTTTGTCATTCTGTTGGTACACTGGTCCTGCATGTCTGTGTGTGTCCGCTGCCTTCTTGTAATCAATCTTGGCCTTATCGAGATTGTCATGGATGGTGGAATGTATTGTTTGCAGGTGTGAGACTAAATCTTGTACAGCAGGAATGGCACAAGGCCTCAATAGAGAAAAGGGTAGGACTTTAGGATGGAAACCGTATGAAGCATAAAAAGGGGAGAACAGAGTAGAAAAGTGATGACTATTATTGTATGACAGTTCTGCCAACTAAATCAGCTCATCCCACTCTTTCTGTTCTTGCAGTAGTTGACAACGCAAAAACTGCTCGAGGCTTTGATTCACCCGCTCTGTTTGTCCATCCGTCTGGGGGTGATGACTAGAAGACAGGCGGACTTCAATTTGCAGAGATTTACATAACTGTTTCCAAAATTTGGATATAAATTGAGAGCCTCTATCCGTGACCAGGATAGAAGAAAGACTATGGAGTCTGACTATATTTTGTAGAAAGACAGCCGCTAGTACAGAAGATGTAGGCAGACCTTTTAACGGGATGAAATGAGCCGATTTGGTGAACATGTCCACTACAACTAAAAGAGTGTTATTGCCCCTCTGTGTCCGTGGTAATTCTACAATGAAGTCCATTGATACAGACTGCCAGGGAGCCAAAGGCGTAGGAAGGGGAAGTAACAGGCCCACTAATCCTTCGTGTGATGACTTCCCTTGAGCACATATGTGACATGTCTGAACGTATTGTTGTATGTCTTTAGCCATATGAGGCCACCAACAGTATCTCTTTATCAACTCTACTGTTCTCTTGTATCCTGGGTGCCCTGCTATTCCATGTGAATGGCACCATTCCATCACCTGCTTTTGAAGGGATATTGTGGGGATGAACAACCCTCCCTGCACATAATGGAGGTCTGTCTTGACCAAGGACTGATGTTGTTGCAATACTTCTTGAGAAGCGGGTTCTTGTTGGGCATTCTTTACTTGTAGGATGAATTCCTCTTCAGTAGTAATTACTCCGATTATTCTTTGAGGAGCAATGATACAAGGGGGCTTCTCATCACTTGGGAATGGCTCAAACCCCAGACGAGATAAAGCGTCTGCTTTACCATTTTGTCGGCCAGCTCTGAAATGTATACTAAAATCATACTCATTGAAGAACTGTGTCCATCTCAGTTGTCGCATGGACAAAGCTCTAGCCGACTTTAGATACTGTAGGTTACGATGGTCTGTCAGGACAGTAACTGTGTGATTTGTACCTAATAGGTACTGTCTCCATTCTTCCAATACTTTCTTGATAGCTAGGAGTTCTCTTTCCCCAACTGCATAGTTCACCTCAGCCGGAGTAAACTTGTGTGAATAGTAGGCCACTGGATGTAATTCACCGGAGTCAACGTCCGCCTAGGAAAGGATACCTCCTACAGCTACTTGCGAAGCGTCCACCTCTACCACATACGGACTAGTTGGATAAGGGTGTTTGAGAATGGGGGCCCCGTGAATGCTTTCTTTAGAATGTTAAAAGCCTGGTCGGCTTTCTCTGACCAATGAAATGGGACCCCTTTTCACAATAAGCGAGTGATAGGAGCCACCATATCCGAGAACTGGTGTATAAAGCGCCTATAGAGATTCGAGAATCCAATGAATTGTTGCATTTCCTTTACATTCTTGGGAGGTGGCCACTCCAAGACAGCGCTGACTTTTCGTGGACCCATGCTCAGACCCGTTGCTGATACTATAAAACCCAAAAAAGCGACTTGGTGGCGAAAGAAAAAACATTTATCTAACTTACAGAAGAGAGCATTGTCTTGTAACTGATGTAAGACAACTTTTACATGACCTATATGTTCCTCAAGGGTCTTGGAATAGATGAGGAGATCATCAATGTATGCAATAACACTTTTGTCAAGATACTCCTTCAGCACTTCATTGATGAAATATTGGAATGCTAAAGGAGCATTACAAAGCTCGAAGGGCATTACCAAGTACTCATACAGTCCAAACTTGGTGCAGAACGCCGTCTATCACTTATCTCCCTCTCTAACACGGACCAAGTGATAGGCCCCACGTAGATCTAATTTCTTGAACCATTTTGCATCCTTTATTTGATCGAGTAGAGAGGAGATGAGTGGTAAGGGGTACTTGTTTTTAATAGTAATGGTGTTCAATGATCTATAGTCGATGCAGCAGCGTAATCCTCCCTCCCTTTTAGGGATAAAAAACAATGCAGAGGAAGCTGGGGACCTAGAGGGTCTGATGTACCCAAGCTCTAGCATGGTATCAAGGTATTCCCTTAAGTACAGATTCTCTTTTTCGGTAAGGGAGTATACCCTACTAGTCGGTATACCAGCGCCTGGTTGCAAATCAATACGGCAGTCATATACTCTATGGGGGGTAGGCTAGTAGCTTGTTCTTTATCAAAAACTGCCTGGTATTCCTGATACACAGGGGGTAAAACCTTGTCAGGCTGTTCTACCGAATCTGGTTCTTTGGGGATACCTGAAACCAAAGAAACCGTTTTTTGTATAGACAAGTCGTTAATCTGAGCTGAATGATCAGGAAGGTTTTTCCTACTAGTGGCTGTATGTTGTCCACCCTCTTCATCAAAGGTGATGCTGGAGTTTTGCCAATCTATGTGGGGATTGTGGAGGCGTAACCAAGGAAGACCCAAGACCACTGGAAATTGAGGAGATTCAATTAAATCAAAAGCAAGAGCCTCCCAGTGTGTGGGTTCAATATACATGTCCAAAAGAATACTAGAATGCGTGATAGGCCCAGATTTCAAAGGACTCCCATCGATGGTATACACTTCCTCTGGGACTGTTTTTTGCACTTTAGGGATATCGTGGGTAATGACTATCAATGATAGTCCATAAAATTACCCGAGGCCCCTGAATCTATCATAATGGGTTGTGTGATAGATTTTGCAAGCCAGGACAATCTGGAAGTGATAAAGAAGTGTCCTTCATTAGTCATTAGTGAGGAGACCATGTGAACCAAAGGACCCGGCGGTAAGGTCTCTGTTACCCTCGGGTCTGTTAGTTTTCCGACTTGCGGAATAATTTGGGTTTTACTGGGCATTCTCTCAGGAAGTGTCCAGCCTTGCCACAATAAAGGCACAACCTGTTCTCCCTACGTCTTTGTCTCTCCGCCTCACTCAAAGGCACTTTGATACTGCCTATTTGCATAGGTTCGGGATCCTCAGACTTGGCTTCAGACCCTGGTTTCCTTTCTCTGTTGTTAAATCTAGGATACTCATACCTTACTCTGTCTTTACGTCTTTCTCCCAGCCTATGGTCTACTTTCACCACCAGATCGATTAATTCGGGGCATGTAGCAGGAGGATCCACAACATGAGCCAACGCGTCTTTAAGTTCATCACGTAGGTCTTTGTAGAAAAGGGCACTGCGTTTATTAGCGGGCCAATCCGCCTCTACAACCAATCTATTAAACGTAGAAATATAGGTTATAAGATCTTTCGAACCCTGTTTCAAATTTAACAGCTCAGTATCAGCCGCGTGAGTAAATGAATGTTTATCAAACATTTTACGTAATTCTCTACGAAATGCGTCATAATCTAATTACATGGGATCGTCTTTGTCTATTAAGGGAATAGTCCAGTTTGCTGCCGAACCCCCTAGATATGATAGAACAAAGGCTATCTTTGCCTGATCGTTAGGAAAACAGGCAGCTTTGCACAGGAAATGCAGCTGACACTGTGTCAAAAATGCTGCACATTTCAAGGGATCCCCATAAAACCTTTCAGGGGGTGCCTGAGGAATGGTACGGGGAGTAACCACTTGAACTACAGGGGTTTGATTGCTGGCACCTGGTCTCTCTCCTCTTTGTACGCTCAAAGCCTCTAGCCTATCTGAAATGGTTTGGGTTTCTCGCTGGAGATTCCCCACCATGTTTGCGACATCCTGTAATGTGAGATCCATGGCACTTGGGAGACAATTTGATAAGGGCTTCGCGTTCTGTCATGTACGCACCTTCTTTGTCTCGGAAGTGTCCTGGAGTCACGAAGCTTTACACCCTGTCTCCCCCCTGGGAGTCAGGAATAAACGCTAACACCCGACAAGTAACCAAGGGGAAAACAGGGGAACAAAACAAGGGTAGGAAGGGGAGAAAAAGATGGCACTCCACAGTCTTCTTCTCAGAGGATGTTCTATCTTCTGTTAATGGCACTGCAGGAAGACACAAGAACAATAAATAAAAACTATCCCCTCCCTTGCTATTCCTAATGTAGTGAGTGTCATATACTGTATCTTTACCTTGTGGAATGATGGGGAAAATGATAAGGACATAAAGGTGAATTTCTGGAACACTGAATGTCTGACAGGATATGGTCAATCAATTGTAGCCTTAATCTAAATACAAGATAACATGATAAATAAAGCGTGATTTATACTTTAAGTAGAATTTCTCTTCTCGAAGTGACACTCACAGCAAATCAACATGAAAAAACACTCTGACCTAAGTAGCAAGAACCCTTAAACACACTTGGTCAGCCGTCAACCAAATAACTAGTACAACCGCTATAAAGCCTCAGCGGATTCAAATAATACAAGGAAAAATAGAACAGAACAATATCCTAGAAGCAAGCCGCTTCTAAGGACTTACAATAGCAAGAACGGGCTCGAAAACGAGGGAAGACACGCACTTCAACCACCACGAACCACTAGCTCCTCGGACGCCGACACCGTGACCCGGAACGAGAAGGGTAACAATCCGGTTAAACGCGAAGCACTTCCTGAATGTTTGGGGCGGGTTTAAGTCCTGAAACACTATACTTCTGCGCATGCGCGTCAACTACGCATGCTCCAAAGCCCGTGTGAATATTTTTGCCAACCATTGCCTATCACGTCTTTTCTTCAGTCGGACAAACAGAACGTTAATAAAACACTGCATCTAAAGCTAGGCTTTATTGAGTGTGACGCTCCCATGTACACGACAGGCATGACAGAACACCCCTCCCACAATGTCCCCCACCGGTTTGGGTATACTCAGACATGAGTCCCTTTCTCACTGCACCACCAGGATTCAAGCAAGCCGGGCCGAAGAAGGCTGTAATGTCAGAAACCAGTCCCCGGTAGCTTGTCTCCTTTCTGGTGAAGAATTGGCTTGGTAGTTTAGTCTGCCCTGTTCCCATGATGCACTGGGCCAGGGACAGACTGATTTGCATATAGCCAGGTTCTGAGCTGGGATGGTGCAGTGAGATAAATAACGGTGATGGATCAAGCCCTGATCTTTGGACTGGGTAAGAGTGGTCTGCTTAATTCAGACACTCTGTTCATCACCACCCTCTTTTCTGAATCGTTTTTGGCCACTATAGGTGTGGCAGGGTATACTCAGACATGAGTCCCTTTCTCACTGCACCATCAGGATTCAAGCAAGCCGGGCCGAAGAAGGCTGTAATGCCAGAAACCGGTCCCCGGTAGCTTGTCTCCTTTCTGGTGAAGAATTGGCTTGGTAGTTTAGTCTGCCCTGTTCCCATGATGCACTGGGCCAGGGACAGACTGATTTGCATATAGCCAGGTTCTGAGCTGGGATGGTGCAGTGAGATAAATAACGGTGATGTATCAAGCCCTGATCTTTGGACTGGGTAAGAGTGGTCTGCTTAATTCAGACACTCTGTTCATCACCACCCCCTTTTCTGAATCGTTTTTGGCCACTATAGGTGTGGCAGGGTATACTCAGACATGAGTCCCTTTCTCACTGCACCATCAGGATTCAAGCAAGCCGGGCCGAAGAAGGCTGTAATGCCAGAAACCGGTCCCCGGTAGCTTGTCTCCTTTCTGGTGAAGAATTGGCTTGGTAGTTTAGTCTGCCCTGTTCCCATGATGCATTGGGCCAGGGACAGACTGATTTGCATATAACCAGGTTCTGAGCTGGGATGGTGCAGTGAGATAAATAGCGGTGATGGATCAAGCCCTGATCTTTGGACTGGGTAAGAGTGGTCTGCTTAATTCAGACACTCTGTTCATCACCACCCCCTTTTCTGAATCGTTTTTGGCCACTATAGGTGTGGCAGGGTATACTCAGACATGAGTCCCTTTCTCACTGCACCATCAGGATTCAAGCAAGCCGGGCCGAAGAAGGCTGTAATGCCAGAAACCGGTCCCCGGTAGCTTGTCTCCTTTCTGGTGAAGAATTGGCTTGGTAGTTTAGTCTGCCCTGTTCCCATGACGCACTGGGCCAGGGACAGACTGATTTGCATATAGCCAGGTTCTGAGCTGGGATGGTGCAGTGAGATAAATAACAGTGATGGATCAAGCCCTGATCTTTGGACTGGGTAAGAGTGGTCTGCTTAATTCAGACACTCTGTTCATCACCAACCCCTTTTCTGAATCACCCATGTACACGACAGGCATGACAATATCTCGATATACCCCGCTAACTGCTACAACTCTCCTCCCATTGATATTTTGGGACCGAGATATAGATAGGGGCGGGCTAAAGGGGTTCGATATATAGGAGATCTCTACATTAATGGGGATTTTATGTCCTTTGAAATGTTAAGTGACAAATTTCATCTTCTCCGTTCTGAATTCTTTAAATATTTGCAAGTCCGCGATTATTTACTTGCACATATTGGTATACTTTACACCCTGCTGTTAGATACCAACGGTAGCGATTGAGAGACTCAAAATTTGAAATGGCATAATCGGCTGGAGTGCCTCAGCACTTGGGTCGAAACCTCTATTGAATTGGCAGGGAGATTGTTTATGTCTGCTAATGTCCGTGCACAGCACTATAAGACTGTTTTTAACTTGTATTACACCCCAGCTAAATTGTCTAAATGGGGGGGTCTAACAATGGAAAATGTTTTCGATGTGGGTCAGATGATGCTGATATTGGACATATTTTTATACTTGTAGGCACTTAAACACTTAGGGGCCGATCAGGATCGCGGACGGACTTGCGTCCGTCCGCGACCCCAGAGCAGGAGGGAACCTCCGCATGGCATGCGGAGTTCCCTCCTGTGCAATTAGGATGTGACCGCCACCCTGGCGGTCACATCCTCTATTTTTAACATTGCGGCGGGTGCAGCTTCAAGCTGCACCCGCGGCAATGTTAAAAATGCACGCATTGCTTTTGCATGCAGAAAGAGGCAGGCACCGTGCGGTTCCTGCCGCTTTCTGCATGCAAATGCAGGGGGGTACCATAGGTACCCCCCATGTGCACCCCCCACCCCCCCTTCACCTAGGGGGCCCGCAACGGGCCCCCGCAGTGAAGTTCCGTATGCTTTTCCACGGCGGGAAACGCGCCGCGGAAAAGCATAATTCACTGCCCATCCTAATATGGTGGACGGTGTCTGAGAGACACCGTCACCATATTAGAGCTTTTCCGCCGCGGTTGTAAGCCAACCGCGGCGGAAAAGCTGCGGACGGAAACCAGGACCCACCAGCCATCCTAATGTGGCGGTGGGTCCTTGGTCAGTCCGCTGCGGTTTTTCCGCATCCTCGGGGCCGGCGGTGGCTTCCGCCGGCCCCGAGGATGCGGAAAAACCGCAATCCTGATCGGCCCCTTTGTTTGGCCATATAGAGAATTTTTGGGCGGAAGTTTGGGGGGGGCCTGTTTGACTATCCGTTGCTCTTGTAATGTTGGGGGTAGCCGAGGTAGCGGAAGCGGACCAATTGCTTTATAAATTTTGATACCTGATCTTTCTAGCTACAGCTGTTGCAAGATTATGTATTGCCTCAATGTGGCTTCAGAAGGTTGTTCCATGTTTTGAATTATGGAGGGCTAGATTTCTATCAATGTTTAATATAGAATATAGTTTATATGCTTTGAAAGGTAATCGGAAAAAGAAATTAGGCTGTGAGATTGGGGGTCCGGTGGCCGCCTATATGGATGAATGAGCTTCTTTTTGGTTTTGCTTCTTTTCTGTGTACTATGTATGGTATCGACTTTATGGAACAATTGGTTTAATGTACTGTAATGTTTTCTTTGTTCTATCATGGATTAATAATAATAAAAACAAATTTAAATAATAATTTCAGGTATGTCTACTACTGGGATCCAGTCATCTGACTAGTGTAGGTTGTTCTTCAGCTACTTCAGGATCTTTTATCTGTGATCCTTCAGCTGTACAACCTTCAGCCTCTTCCACTTTTTGGACTTGTTGTGGATCTACCTCGTCAGGTGCTGGCACTCTTTTGGTATGGCTTGCATGAATCCAATTTGGCAAGCCTTCACACTTTACAGCTGTTATAGTGATCAATATAACCTGATGTGGCTTTCCCCACCTGGGTGCTAGGCACGATTCTTGAGTGTGATCTTTCACTACTACCCAGTCACCGAGATTCAGAACATGCGCTTGAGTTGATTGCCTGGCAACAGCGTCTTCCCCAACCTGGTGAGAGATAGAATGCACTTGGTCTTCCAACTCTTTGTAATACTCCAGAACCAAATCATCAAATATATTTAACAGCTTGTGTCCTGTATACATGCCTGCCTCATTGCCCTTACCATGAGTATCTCATGGGGATCAAACCTGTATTTTTGTCAGGGATACTTCTGAGTCCCACCAGTCTTGTTGATTGTGCTATTCAATTGTTCTACCACTCCAGACGCCTCTGAGAGTTATGCACAGTGCAGCTTTTGCTCAATTTTAAATGCTTCACAAATTAATCGAATTATTTCATTATTAAAATGAGACCCTTGGCCTAATTCAATAGTTACTGGAAAACCAAACCGAGGTATGAGTTCCCTTAATAGGAGTTTGGTCACAGTTAAACTGTCATTTCTTCTAGTTGGGTACGCCTCCACCCACTTTGAAAATAAACAAACAATGACAAGTACATATTTTAATCCTCGAACAGCAGGTAACTGAATGAAATCAATTTGGAGTCTTATAAATGGACCTTTGGCTTTCCCAATCTTTCCTGGGCAAACTACAATTTTTCTGCCTGAGTTCATTTGTTGACAAATAAGCATCGCTGGCAAAGACTCTCTGCGACATTTCTAAACCTCGCATTGAACCAATCTTGTCGAAAAAGTCTAATCATTGCATCTCTGCCTATGTGGGGGTCTCCATGATACGTCCTAGCCACTGGTGCAAGCATACAGTCTGGTAACACAGGTCTCCCATCTAGATAAATCCACACACCATCCTCGACTCTTTTCTGAAAACCTATTTTCTCGCATTCTTCCTTTTCTTTCTCCTCTGCTTCATCTTGTAAGTCTTTCATTTCTGTCCATGTTCCTAGGCCCCCAAGTAGCAATAGTTGGCAGCTGATTCTACATGCATCAATTTTCTTGTTTACTGCTATTTTGTATTTAGCACAATGTTGAACTTGGTCATCATAACAATTACCAGCTGTCACTTTATGATTTCCTGATTGGTGAGCAGCACATTTGACCACGTCCACTTCCTTTGGCAATTGAATTGCTTCAATTAATTCTTTGATAAAATGCCAATTTTTAATAAGGGTTCCTGAAGAAGTCATAAAATCCAGAGCTGGCCAAAGTCATGGACAACCCCGTAACCATACTGACTGCCAGTGTATATGGTCACTTTCCAATTTTTCCCAATTTTGCAAGCTTTAATTAAAGCTATCAATTCAGCTACTTGTGCAGACT
Organism: Lissotriton vulgaris; assembly: GCF_964263255.1. Lineage (NCBI taxonomy): Eukaryota > Metazoa > Chordata > Amphibia > Caudata > Salamandridae > Lissotriton > Lissotriton vulgaris. The sequence continues at coordinate 1,279,897,285 of NC_141696.1, forward strand.
TGACTCCAGGTAAATAGGATGCTTTGACTATTCCAGCCAATGTGCACACAGCATAAGCAGCACTTAATCCTCCTTCCTCATGTCGCATACATGAGAAATATATATGAGCAACTCATGTTCTGCATTTTCTAGAGGTTCTTCCTTTATGTCTGGACGAGGTTTGGTACTTAATTCAGTAACGTCAAGGCATTCATGTTCAACATCATCTATTACTTCTTCAGTATATGGATCTGGCAACAAGGTTGCTGGATTAAGACAGTACATCTGACTATCATTACATTCTCAGCTCCTAGTATAACTCGCTCATATTTAGTCAGCCGGCTAGGAGTAAGGTAGTGAGTTTGTGTTCTCGTCTTTAAAATCACTACTGCATGTGGGACATGAACCTTTATGGGGTGTTCCATTACAATGGACTCACTTTGTTCCAAACCCATGCATGTTGCAGCTACAGCTTTTAAAAATCCTGGCAATGCAGATGCCATTTGGTCCAGTGTAGCAGAAAAATATGCCACAGGACGTCGCATTGGGCCATGTCTCTGCGTTAAGACTGAAAGTGCACAATTGTCTCTCTCATCACAGAATAGTACAAATTCTTTTGAATAGTCTGGCATACCCAGAGCGGAGCTTCACACAGGCAGTTATTTAATTTTGCACAAGCTGTCATGCTTTCATCATCCCACTCTACTGGATCTTTTGCCCTTTTCTTGGTCAATTGTATCTAAGGTTTGGCCAGTACTGCAAATCCCACAATCCACTGCCTGCAATAACCTACAACTCCCAGAAACATCCTGATCTCTTTTTGGGTCTGTGGTAACTGCATATTTCTTATTATTTTTATTCTTTCTGAGGTCACTCTTCTGACTCCTCTTTCTATTTGGTGTCCCAAATATTTAACTAAGGTGGTGCAAACGTGTAATTTCTCTGGTGACACTCTATGTCCTCCTTCAGCCAGGTTATTTAACAATAAAATTGAATCAATGACACAATCGTTTCAGGTTTTTGAGGCATCTAATAAGTCATCAATGTACTACACCCAAACTGATTGTCTGAGCAACACCAGAGATTCGAGATTTTTTTTCTGAATTTGATTGAAAATGGAAGGACTTTCAGTGTACCCTTGTTGAACACGATTCCAAACGTAAACATGCTCATCAAACTTAAACGAAAACATAAATTGGCTATTGGGTTGCAATGGGATGGAGAAAAAGAAATGGCATAAATCAATTACAGTAAACCACCCCACATTCCAAGGTATCTGATATAAAATAACTGCTGGATTTGGCACTATTGGACAACATGGTACAGTTTTCTTAATTTTCCTCAAATCTTGGACCACCCTATATTTTCCATTAGGTTTCTTTATACCAATTATAGGTGAATTACAAGGGGTACTCATTATTTCTTTTAGAATGGCTTGCTCAACCATTCGTTCAATTTCTGCTGCAACACCAGCCTTTATTTCCGGGTTAATTTTATATTGTCAGTATTTGGATAAACCGCACCTTCCTTTACAGTTACTTTTATTGTATCTACATTTGCCACTAAGCCTACTTCTTTTCCAGTAAAATCCCACACAATAGGATTTACTGTTGTTTGGACCTCTTCTGGTAACTCGTCTAGAGTCATTACTGTAAAAATGTCATTCACCTCTGTTCCCTGTTTGGCTTACATGATTTTGTAAATTCCTTCTTCATCAGGTGTCTGAATTGCAACACCATCCGGTGTGCAAAATATTGTGCAATTCATTTTGCACAATAAATCCCTTTCTAACAGATTTACAGGACTTGAGTCGCAAACAACGAACTTGTACATCTCTTTAAAGTTGCCAAAACATACCTCCATTGGTTCGGTAATTGGGGTCCTAATTTGTTTATTAGAAACACCCACTACTTGGATCGCTTCTCTCGAGAGGGGTAGGTTTGGGATGTCTGCTGTTCTCACACTAGGATGGGTAGCACCAGTATCCAACAAGAAGGTGATGTTATTTCTCTCAACCTTACCGTCTATGTATGGACTTGACTGTCTTACCGCAAGGATGTGCCAAGTTCGCATTTCTCTTCCTCCCCTCTCAGGCACCGTCATTGAATCTCTTCATCAAAAAATTAATCCTGCAAAAGAAACTGTGGCTTTACAGAATTATTCTTACCACTTCCCTCCTGGAATCCGGTGTCCACGCTGTACTTGGCTTGACTCATAAAATTTGGCATGGGGCAGATGGCAATTGACTCTGTACAACCTGCTGCAGTTGCCTCATTGACACCTCAATCTGCTTCTGTAGATTTAAATTTTGATTTTGGACATTATTATTCTGTATAGGTTTACACTAGTTTTTCCAATGCTACAATTTTCTGCACCTGTGACAGGGAAACTTTTTCTTTGCCTCTTCTCTGTTCATTCGCCCTCTTGGTTTACCCCCACTATTCTCACCTCGGCCTTGCCCTTTTCTTTGATTATCTGCCTGACTACTTAGTTGAAGATCTTGTTGCTCCGCTAATTTTACTTGAGCCCACATTACCTTTTTTCGAATTTCTTTTGTCTATTGTCAATCTCATCCCCACAGTATTTTGCATACTTAAGGATTTCAACTATAGGCTTTGCTTGCCAACAAAACTTATGTGATGAAATCATCTGTGATATATCTGCCTTTAGTCCTGTTACAAACCGATATACAAAATGTGTCATATCTTTATTGTCAATGTTTTCAAGCCCACTGTACTGTTTGAATACCTGTAAAAATATATGAAATAAACAAGGACCCCCTGGGTAGTAGTACAGACTCCTAGGGCAGGGTAACAACATATGTGAATAAAGAATCCTAGGCCATCAACTAATGAAATGAACATATAACCAAAACCAGTTGTAAAAGGAACAGTCAAAGATAAAAATATTTATCTAAAAAACATGTTTTTAATTGACATAATAAAATTCATATAGAAACTGAACACAGATCAGACTATATGATAGGAATATACATATATCATAAATCATACATTAACCTATACAAAAAATAAATAGATACATGAAAACATGAAATATACACAATATAATTTAAAATACATTTAAAGATAAAATTAGTGCCTAAAGTGCTAGAGAACACATGAGAACTGGACGCGCGTTTCGGCAAAAACCGCCTTCCTCAGGAGTCAACGACGATATTCTGGAAATATATTTACAGAAAAAGAAACAAATGTCAAACATCCAAGTTCGTGCATTATGAACAAGCAAAATATCATACAAATTAGTAGCAATAATTTAAAAAGATACAATTAATAAAAAATACATAAGACATACTCGACAATCCCTTAAGGCCCAACTGGTCTGGTCTACACATTTGTTCACTCTATGTCTGGTGATCGACAAATCGTTTTCAACAAGTGTACAGTAGTTACCTAATAGTGTATAATACAATACATGTCCATTCAAAGTGCATTGTCAACTACATTCACGTTTTACTGCAAATAACATCCATTCTGAATTTGTTCAAAGGTCGATCAGTGATAACTTTCCAGTTAGAGGTACAGTCCGATGTTCGTCCTGTAAATCCAGCAGTAACATCATAGGAGGTGAGTCCTTTGAACATAATGGCTGCCATACAAGTGCCAATGACATGTGGAACTGTAAAACTGCTAACTGTGTATATTTCATTTTATGCCCCTGCCAACTTGGTTATGTTGGCGAAACATCCCGACCCATCCAGACTAGATTAACGGAAAACCGCTCAGCAATACGAACCAATAAGAGTATGGCACCGTTAGTCAAACACTTTCAAGAAAATCATCATACCCCTGATGATTTTAAGTGGCGAATTTTAGAAAAAATTAGACTTCCAGACAGTAAAGGTGGCGACAAAGTTAGGAGAAAAAGAGAGGTCTTTTGGATCTTCTCTTTGTGCACCTTTAAGAAATTGCTGGATGCATGAAATCCCTTGGGAAAATGCCATAATTTAGATTGGTCCATATTGCCAGTACAACCGAATCTGAAAATCTGCACCTATAATCTTATAGGATCTTTTCCTATGAACATTATATGAATACATCATCCCTCTCACACGCCCCTCTCCGTGTTTCAGAGGTATAGGATCTATTTAAGATTGTAATTCAGCTCTGTAAATAATCTATATCACCTTGATATTGCCTCTATGTGATAAATAAAGAGATAGTCACTTGCATCGTCTATCTAGGTAAAGTCAATATATATATACACCTAATGAATTATATCCAGAGGTGATATCTCGCCCGTCTGTTCCATTATGCCATATATTATCATTTATGGTATAGCTTGTCAACTATGCATCTTTGTATTGCCTTTATACGCTCCCAACCTTGGGGTGTATACCATCTAACCATATGTTCTCCATATGACTTTAATATCCGATATTTTCATCATTAACTGAATATTTGATTACTTCACTTATATATGGCTATATATTATTATAACGTTTTTTCAATCTTTACTAGTTGTGTATCAAAGCGTTAGATTCTGTCTTTCCTTTTATGTATGATGAATCGCGCACCGACGTGCTGCTTGAGAGCCATCTTGGAACGGTATACGAGCTTTAGATGACGACTTAGTAGTCCTTTGCCCCTGTTTACCATTCGGCAGCATCAGGCACTGTTCTTTTCGCGCCGGTTTTAGGGATTTAAAAAGAGTGCAGTAACTGCGGCCACTATCCCATTATTTTCGGCGGAGGACGTATCGCCACGCCACTGACGTCGGAACAGCATTATCTTGCTGTCAACGATCTATTTCGTGTAAGTAAGAGGCATCGAGTTAACATGTACTGAACTGCAAGCGCTTTCACTTAGTATAAGTTAGATTGTTTGTTTTCTTGCCGCATGCGTGATCCACTAAACGAGGGTTTTTGTATTACTTACCCTTTGCAGTCTTGATATCCACATTGGAACCAGACTTCTACGCTTGCTGATGTGTTCCTTGCATCACGTTTTACGGGTCTCGGAAACTTTTTAACCTACGAACCCCACTCCACGAGCTTCGGAACAGCGCTATCTTGCTGCTAACTATTTAATCCTCATAGGTAAGAGGCACCTCACAAGTATATATAAAGTTGCAAGCAATTTTTGCATGCAATCACGATTATGTTTAATAGAATAAGTGGTTTGATATTATGTTGCAAGTCTATATCACTAAAATAAGACATCTATATTATCTACCACTACAGTCTTTATATCATCGTTAGAACTTTATACTCACGTTGGCTGATGTGTACCCTCCATCATGCTCCTTGGGCAAAACAGACTGCCTGAACTAAGGTATTAGCACCTTAAGAACTTTACCTATTCTCTAATGGTCTTTTGTAATGAGTCCTACCTATGCAATTTATTTCATTTTTGATATGTTATGTCTCTTTAACAGCGAAACCCACAATCATTGTTATTTATGTTGACATCCCAACATTAAGTATCTCTCTGCTACACATCTATTGAGTGCACGGTACTATTGTCAGCTCAGAAAATTTACAGCAAGATAGACATATTCTTTATCAGGTAAATATAACGATATACGACCTATAGGTCTTATGGGTGTTCCGGGTATAATTTACTTAGGTCATAGCCACCGTAGTTTCTGCTTTATTTCTGACTACATATCTTAAATTACATAGGAGTTTGTATACTTTCCTTTTTTGCATCTCGTTCGATCTTCAATAAGTTGGATACGGACCTTTTACCTTTGACCATCCACCACGCTCTGAATATTTAGCTGTTTTTAGATCTATCTTTAATCTTTTCCCTTATACTTAGATAGGCTGTATTGAGTGCCTTGTATACCATGATTACGATCTATACTGACTTTCATCTTCCACATGGACCATATAGGCCACTTGATGCCCTCTTTTTATCTACAATATTGGGCCCCCATATAAACTCACTTATCAGTTGAGTGTTTGCAATTATTCTCTCTGCGAGGTCTGACCATTATGTCATATCATTTGTGTGGCCCATTGTATTTAAAGAACAAACAATAAGTACACCTTCTTAAATCACATTTTTGTGTTTTTTTCTTTTTACCAATTAGGAATTAAGCTCAGATCGAATGATAATTTGTTGACCATCTTATGAAGATATCACCCTCTCTGATGTACTGTTATGAAATACAGTCCTATTTGTAAGTTTTCATCACTGTCTACATGCTTAATCTGGATGTACTTAGCATCTTTGGGTGCTTTTCTCAGCATGTCTTAACTAATTGATATCAATGTAGTTGACAATGCACTTTGAATGGACATGTATTGTATTATACACTATTAGGTAACTACTGTACAATTGTTGAAAACGATTTGTTGATCACCCGACATAGAGTGAACAAATGTGTAGACCAGACCAGTTGGGCCTTAAGGGATTGTCGAGTATGTCTTATGTTTTTATTATTAATTGTATCTTTTTAAATTATTGCTTCTAATTTGTATGATATTTTGCTTGTTCATAATGCACGAACTTGGATGTTTGACATTTGTTTCTTTTTCTGTAAATATATTTCCAGAATATCGTCGTTGACTCCTGAGGAAGGCGGTTTCTGCCGAAACGCGCGTCCAGTTCTCATGTGTTCTCTAGCACTTTAGGCACTAATTTTATCTTTAAATGTATTTTAAATTATATTGTGTATATTTCATGTTTTCATGTATCTATTTATTTTTTGTATAGGTTAATGTATGATTTATGCTATATGTATATTCCTATCATATAGTCTGATCTGTGTTCAGTTTCTATATGAATTTTATTATGTCAATTAAAAACATGTTTTTTATATAAATATTTTTATCTTTGACTGTTCCCTTTACAACTGGTTTTGGTTAATTGTTCATTTCATTAGTTGATGGCCTAGGATTCTTTATTCACATATGAATACCTGTAAAAGACGCTCATAATATGCATGTACTGACTTATCTTTTTCTTGGGTTGTTCTGTCTATTTTTATCCACTCAGTTTTTTTGGGGGTAATTTTTCCCTTCATGTAAATTATTACCTGATGATATTTTTTCATTACCTCATCTGATGGGGCCCCTGTCTTTGCATCTCTTGGGTACTCATCATTAGGCCAATCTACTGTAATTTTACATTCTGCCCATAAATCAGCAGGAACAACTATGTTAAATAAACCATGTAAATCCTTCAATAAAACTTTCGAAACATTCACAAACCTCTCAACTTGCCTGTACCATTCTACTGGTTTTTCTCTAAGCTTTGGGAAATCATTTGTAAATGATAAAATATCCTGTCGGGTCCAGGGGACATGTACATAACCTCCTCCTGGAACTTCATTCACTGAGCACAACCTGTCAACCTTTTCTGTTTCCTTCATTAAATACTCAGATGTCGTTCGATTTGCCTGTGCTTCTTTCTTTTTCTTTGTTCATTAAGTTTTCCATCTATCCAAATCTCCCCATTTTGCAATAATGTCAACAATTCATTAATCTGTAATTTTCTTCCTGACACATTCATGTTCTCTAAATCTTTGTCTGAAAATTCTGCTCTATATGGTTTCTGCAATACTTTGGATTTACCTTTGTCAATTCCCATTTCTGAGGCCAAATTCATTAGTTTTTCATGAAATATTTTTGTATTTCGAGTGATACTTGTGCATATAAATAATAATTCATCTTCACTGAAAGTATTTAATCTCTCTATTCCTACATTCCCAGCTAGCATTTCTTCCAGTTCTACTCTTAATTTAAATATATCCAATACCTTTGGTTGTGATTTTGGCTTTTCTATTTCTCGTGTCCACCTTTCTATTTGTTCTGGGGTTACTACAGTGGCACTTTTCGTCCCTGTGGATGTTTCAATCTGTACCTCTTTTGAGCACCCAGGAGTTATGTTCCTGAATTAATAATTTCTTGGTTCCCTTATAGGCAAATCCATTAATGAAATTATTGACTCACACTCACTTGCCTGGTCATCAACTATTATATTTTCTTTTCTGGGTAGCGTTATTGGAGTAGTTAAAACTGGAGCTTTAGGACATGCTTGCTTATCCCCATATAAGGGAACAACAGGGCATATAGTCACTGGTTTCGCTACTGCTTCAGGACTTGTATTTAATTGGGTTATTTTTGGGATTAACTCACTTCTATTTTTATTTATTGCTTCTCTTTCCTTTTCTTGATGTACCCTTTCCTGTGTAGGCTCATGTACAATCTGCGGAACTAAGGGTGTTTTCAGAAACAGGGCACTAGTAGTAGTCCTAATAAAGTGGAAGATTTTTCATTAATGTACCTTCGAAATAATAATCTTCAAGATCCCCATTAGCAGTCACTAATTGTTTTGTTTTCTCTTTACATTTACTTCCTGGCGGTTCTTCCGTGGTAAATACAGGATATAATCCCTCCACTACCATAGCCTGTCTCCATTGCTTCATCTGCTTATCTCGAGTTTCTCGAGGAAATTTAGGATAAAATGTCCTTAAGTTTCTGCCACATCGAGGTCTGTCTCGTTCAAAAGCCTCAGTTCCCTATTATTTCTAATGCTTCATACTGAGTTAATCTAGGCCTTGGTTCTAACTCATTCATGCAAGTTCTCAAATTATGTAGGGTTCTCCCATTGAAGTTCCATGCTCGGGAAATGCTAATATTACATCATCTGTGTATATTCTATCCAGTTTTCGAACCAGACACAAGTGTGGTAACCTCTTTCTATCATCATGTATGATGCAGGTGTTTGCGGGGGAGGAATAATAATGCCTTTCTCTAGTCTTAATGGGTTAATCATTTTTGAAATAATTTGTAATCTTCTGCATAAATGACATTTTCCTTTTTTCACCGTACATGGTTCTTGGTTCCCCTCTGATGTACTGCTTGTGGGAAAACCCTTTAAATCTTCTATCGGGACATGACCCTATTATAGTTGGATTGGGGTTCCACATATAAACTCCACTGTCTATTAACACTGTAAATTCTATTTTGGCAATTTTATCAATTGTTTACTTCACTTAAATGCTTCTCCAATACTAGTGCGTCTTATTCTAATAACCAATCAACATTTGGTTTACTGAACTACTTTAACCAATGCTTGCGCGGCTTTCCTGTGATGTTAGTTTCACTCTCAGTACTCACCCCTTCTTTACAATATTACCTCAGCTACACACCCGCTGTCTCAACCAATCCCAGCGCTGCTCTCAGTGACATCAGTGCAGCACCGCGGCTGACCCCTCCTTTGCAAGTTATTACGACAACTCAGTTTCTTTCAATTTTAATTACACATTTCAGTAATTAACAACATAAAAACATTCGCTACTGTGCCTGATTTCTAATTTCAAAGAAAAAGTCAATTTCTTTTACTGCGAGTAAAACTTTTCCGTTTACCCATCACACACTACGAGTAAAACCTCTTCCCTTACTCTTCACTCAAGCATCAAAGAACCTGCTACTCCTTCAGTATTACCCTTTCTAGGTGATATAAGACCAAAGTTTTACCAGCGAACTCCTTTGCTACCAGTCACTCTCAGTTTTATATAAAAATAATCCCTAACTAGTGCTTCAAGTTCCACCTAATTTTCCACACTTTTTTCATCAAGGCCAGTAACCTCACTGCAGTGTGACTTCCACTTACCACCCGCTATTCAGTATCCCCGGGGAAATTCTGGACAATGTTATACAATACAAACAGGTTTTGGTTAATACATAAATCAATATTCCAATACACAACTAACTACTTATCTTAACTAAAACCTAACCATAGCTCTGCTACCAAGAAATTCTGATGGCGCGAGATTACCAGCTTGGGTTATTTCTAAAACACCATACTCACCTGGGCCCACAAACATTCATACAATAAGCTGGCAGTCCTCCGCTGGGGATCAGGACTTGGTCTACCTTGGAAAAATATGTTTGACCTGTACACCTTTCTTACCAAACTGTAGCACCTAAGTGTTTAATTTCCTCTGGTCGAACGATCAGGTTGTTAGCATAATAGGCATAAATAACATTTACTCTTTTCTATGAATGACCACAGACTCAGAAGAGTTTTACAATCTTTATCTATGCAATATTTTGTGAGTCAAATACCAATACATGTAAATCACCAACTTCTCAAGAACTAGGAAAATAATGATCAGAGCAAAAATCTTTAAAAACGTAGTAAATTTTCAAGACATTGGTACCTGGGAAGGGTGGACAAGGAAAACGGTACAAGGACATACCACACAGATTTATATTTACCTAGAATGGTGCAAGGACCAACCCCTGGCCAAGGGTTGAAAGTCGGACTCCAGCTTTTGGGAGTCTAAGGATCAGATCAGTTGCAGGACAGGACAGGTAACCTCTCTGGTGCTACTCTCATAGATTTCCCCTTCTAGATGGATCGATTCTTCTTCAGCAATATAAGATTTTTCTTTCTCTGCTTATCTCGATTCTTCTCTCAGAGTGCTCGATCAGCCCTCTGACCTCCGCAACATCCGCCTTCTTCTGCTGCAGAGTTGGGTCAGTGACAGGTCTGTGACAAGTCGGACAATCTAGCTGACTAAGCCTACCTTAGTAATACTATTCTCAGTGTATGTACCACCCCCAAATGTTTCAATATTTGTGTATTACCTTCATTCGATTGGTCAATGGGATGGGGAAAGGTCATCACACCATATTAATGTGAAATTATCTTATTTGGTTTAATTGTTCCATGTTCCCGCCCTTAATTTTACTCTTCCATGCTTTAATCCTCCCACCCACATTCATTTTACTTCATGTACAATGTATATAAAAATTGACAATTTCTTCTTCCCCTCTCCGGGTCATGAGGTGAAGTTCTCAGGTGCATCGCTGGTAAGATGGGATTTGGCAGTGTTTCAATGTCATCGCTCGACGTTTGACTGTGCCCCAGGCGCAGTGTACAATCATTCAAGATGGAGATTTCAGTCTCCCCCAGGCCCAAATACGAACTAATAATAAAGTCAAAGAAGTACACGTTAGAATACTGTAACGGGGAGCGGACATCAAACCCCCAGAGCGGGACAACCTTACCCCCGAGTGGGGATTCATCCTGTGCCCCCCCCTCTTGTTTCCACAGCACGACGAGTGGAGAGGCCCGATAAACACGGGAAGTTCCCGGGACGAAGACGACATTGACGGTGGCCCCTTTAAATGTGAAATCCTGGAAGAGGAGGAGGAGCCTACCGCAGCGTCAAATGCGGAACTCGGCGGCACACAGGTGTGCTTGTTCACCGGAGGAGTTGGCGAGAGCAGAGCGGAGTCGGAGGAGTTGGAGAGCGTAGCGAAAGAGAGAAGACGAGGGGGAAAGAACATCAGAAGAGAGGAGGAGAAGAGACCCGTCGGCGGCGCGGGAGTCAGGAGGCCATCGGCACCACGAGCTGCCCAGCCGCACGCCAGGAGGTGTGTGGCTAAACGAGGTACGAAATCGTATAGCGGGCTGGGTAGAGAGGAGGGGGAGGTCCGTCCCGTGACCTGAGACCCTGTGTAACCACCCGGTTTCCCCTCCCAACACCTTCCACATCCTCACAACCGTTTGTACAGTTTCACCTGGTGTTCCCTCACTCCCCTTTCCCTGCACGGACCCCTAGTGAACCTAGGACTGAATCTGTCCTCTTTTCCCTTTCTTTGCATACGGCTGTTGCACCACCATCACGGAGGCGGAGGAAGCGCGGTCCCGACAAAGCCCTCGGCACAGCCCCAGAGACGAAAGCACCCGCCCGGAAAGGAGAAGAGTGAGAAGCCGTTCCCCTAGAAGGCCCCCTTGGAGAAGGACCTGTACGGATTTTCTGTTAACTCAAATAAAACCGCATATCACAAAAACCCGTCTCCTGCCCTTCCCTGCTCAACCCGCTACAAATACCAAATTAAATGAATGCACTGAATACCACTTATTCCTATCTTAATCCCTTTAATTTATTTTGACTATTGCATTAATAGTTTAGCAAGACATGCAAAGTTTAGTTTGAACAGAGCCATGTGCGTTACCATGTGAGGTTCAAAGTGGCCATTTTATTACTTCTGCGCAGCTGCAAAGAATTCCCACCAAAAGCAAAGAAGTCATACTACCTAGATGCAGTAGACGCATGCGCAAAAGATTCCCGTGTCTTTGGCAGCCATATGAAGACACTCAAATTTACTTGTTTGTAAAGCACATTCTAAAGCTTACCCTAGATGAAGAAAATGTCTTGTGGTACAATTATTAACGAACAGAATACACTGAGATATTGTTTGGGGAAATTCTCATACTTCTTAAACACTTGATGAAGACAAACTTGATGTTTCTCATTTGGGTCAAAATAGATCTCCCAACTCTTTTTGGTGGAGCCAACCCAAAATGTCCCCATTGACTGCAACATAACCTTACATTGGGTAACTCCAGGGAGTGCAACAGTATGGTAGGTGTTGGATAGTGTAGGGGTAAAAATTACTATTGTAACTCCAGGGGGTGCAACAATAGGGTAAGTGTTTGATAGTGTAGATGTGCTATGCGTTGTAATGGTATGCGTTGTAATGAATGCGATGTAAAGCCTGCATTGTAGTGACATACGATGTAGTGTCATGTGTTGTAGTGACATGCAATCTAATGGATGCGTTGTAGTGACATGCATTGTAAAGAATGTTGCGATGTAATGACTGCGTTGTAAATGTAGTGTGATGTAATGATTGCGTTGTATAGGTTGTTTCCCCTTAAAAATGAACATGAGTCGAACAATACTTCCACCACCCCATCTCCAATTTTCACCATGCCTGATGGTTTACCCAAAGACGTACCCCCCACACCTCTTTAACATTTTTCTCCACCTTGAGTGCACTTCTACAAGACTTCAGAAAATGCCCCTTACAACCACACCAATTGCACATTGCTTTAATCGCAGGGCACTCTTGGCTATTTGCCATATGTCCAGGCAACCAACAGTGGAAACAGCTGCCTTTGAAAATAGGAGACACTTCATATGTCTTAAAGCACCCTTTCATCTCCACCACACTACTAAGTTCAGCTTTATCCTTTGTGTCTCTTTTAAATCTCTCCATACAACACAGTATGTGTTCCACTAGTGTTCCACAAGTTTCACAGCCATGGTTCTTCTCTTCATTTACCAGATTTTCAATGCACAACAAACTGGTCTCTAGTCCTTTCTCCAGTAAAGGCATAATTTAAAAACAACATTAGTCCTTTGCCCTAGCATAGGACTGGTTCTCCTGGATGTGACAATAAAAATGAGGAGACACATTTTGCATGTTTGTTTCCAGCCTTGAATATGAGGAACTAATAAAATATGACAATAAATTCTTTTTTTTTTAAACTGCCATGAATACAACTATGAGAAACAACTTACTAAGGCCTCTTTAGCGGTCGCTTTACAAATAACCTGAAAAACCCCGGACTAATAAATCCAGTGAGAAAAAAAATGTATTTATTTCTACATAATGAGATGGCTCCTGATTTGTTCTATACTATCAACAGTTGACCAAAATGTTCTACGTGAAGCAGCTGTTTCAAATCTTCTCCACTGCAATTTAAAGGTACTCAACATTCAATCAGTGCATTTTGCAATGACCCACCTTATCAGTGGACAATTATTGAAAATGTAATTTTGGCTGCAACTCTCCCTGTCACAGTGCCTGGAATGCACCAACATAAATGGCTTGAGGAGTGTCTCAGTGATGTTACCATGCACTATGTGAGGATGGCAATGTACGAATGGGGAGCACGCTTATCACACATAGAAAGTACCACAACAATATGTAGGATACTTCGTGACCTAGTGACGCTCACTGGCGTTACGCTGAGACTATCAAAGGCAACAATGCCTTCCACTACAAAAACCAATACAGCTAACTTGAGTGCACTGCTCCCTTTTCTAAGTTTGCACTGTTTACAGCTGGAAAAAAATATGTTACATTTGCACAAAACAGTTGAGATCTGTAACTTTACACAGTGCTTCTAGAGCTTGTCACACAGCCCCCATCTGGCAACTTCCATTTATTCCACCTCAGACACCAACAACCATCTCCCGCCTGTATCCTGTAGACTGTAGTCACCAAGTTCCAGACTGCAGAACCTGGTAAGGTAGAAAACTAGAATTGCATTAAAAACACCACATTGAGCTCACTTAAAACCCTATGGAGCGATTATGATGTCGATCATCTTGGAATCGGGATGACCGAAATCAGACCTCCGGTCGGTGGTCCTGACTGCATAATTACGATGCGACCGGACACGTTGCGGTTGCATACTCCCATTTTCCTATGGGAGCCTGTGCAGCAGCCTTAAACTGGCCGTAGCACAAGCTCCCATAGGAAATGGAAGATTGTGTTCATTCGTGCACCGCGTGACAGGCACTGACAGGTGCCTGCCACGCGGTGCTGGGGTCAACAGGGAGCACCATAGATGCCCCCTCTGCCTCCAACCGGAGGCTGCATTGAGAAGGGGGCCCTGTTAGGGGCCCCAAACTCGCATTCCAGCAGGCTTTCCTTGTCAGAAAGCCAGGCATGGAAAGCCTGTTGGAAACCGAGCATCGTAATCCCGACAGCGGCTTGGGATTACGTGCTGGTTCCGACTGGCCATTTGACTGCTTGAGCTCATTGGAAGCCAGCCGGAATGACCAGCCGGTTTCATTTCTGACCGCCTACATTGAAACGAGGTGGTCAAAATTGAAACCGCTGATGTTGGTCGTAAAGCCTCCGATTTGCGGTCAGAGGCTTTCCGACCGACATCACAATAGGCCCCCCGGTGTATGACCACAAAGCAATGCTCTATCAAGAAGCAGTGTTATTGAACTGTCCTGATGCAGTTTCTTTCACAGGAAAAAAGGGAGTCGTGCTGTTAAATCTTTGAGTGAACTGGGCAGTGTTTATATCTTAAGAGGCCATCCTAAGGCAAATTCATGCATTTGAAAAACAAATATTAGTACACAAATCTCCTCAGTTGACCTTCCTTCTGTTTCAACTGAAAAAAATTACTTCACTTAGGTAATGAATTGGGTGGGGGAGGCCTATTTAAGCATACATGGATTCATTATTTGTGCATTTTATGTGGTTGATTTTGTTATCCCTCTACAAACTTACTTTGACCTATTCAAACCCAGGACATTTTACTTATGACCCTGAAGATGAATTATATAGGAGAGGCAGCTTCACCTGCGAACGGATTGCACGTGTATTTTACCTCGGCTTTTTCATATTGTGATGTATCTTTTTTTTTATCTGTACTGGATAAAGTATTTTGAAATGAAATGAAATGACTTCACTTAGGCTGTCACTTGTTAGAAGAAAAGGCCTTGCATTTGCTGCTTGTCATTTTTCAGTTACTGAGCCTGGGGAAAATATGTACATGTTAAGTTAACTAGGACTTTGTGAATATGCACATCATTCTCCTACTGAAGAAGAAATATTTTTTTTAATGAGAAGTTGCCATGAACTCTTGTATATCAGCTCCACAACTCCTGTCCCCAACATCAATCAATCAATCAATCATCGCATTTATATAGCGCACTACTTACCCAGAGGGTCTCAAGGCGCTGGGGGGGGGGGGGACTGCTACTGCTCGAACAACCAGGTCTTGAGTTGCTTCCTGAAGGCGAGGTGGTCCTGGGTCAGGCGGAGGTGGGTAGGGAGGGAGTTCCATGTCTTGGCAGCGAGGTAGGAGAAGGACCGTCCCCCTGTGGTGGCTCTACGGATGCGGGGAACGGTGGCGAGGGCGAGGCTGGTTGATCGAAGCTGGCGTTTGGGAGCGTAGAAGTTGAGGCGGCTGTTGAGGTATCCTGGGCCTTGGCTGTGTAGGGCTTTGTGTGCGTGGGTGAGGAGACGGAAGGTGATTCTCTTGTTGACCGGGAGCCAGAGCAGATCTCTCAGGTGTCCGGAGATGTGGCTGCGACGGGGGATGTCCAGGATGAGTCGTGCTGTGGCGTTCTGGATCCGCTGGAGTCTCTTCTGGAGTTTGGCGGTGGTTCCAGCGTAGAGGGTGTTGCCGTAGTCCAGACGGCTGGTGACGAGGGCCTGGGTGACCGTCTTTCTGGTCTCGGTGGGGATCCACCGGAAGATCTTATGTAGCATGCGCAGGATGTTGAAGCACGACGAGGAGACGGCGTTGACTTGTCTGGTCATGGAGAGGGAGGAGTCCAGGATGAAGCCCAGGTTGCGTGCGTGGTCTGTTGGTTTGAGTGCGCTGCCTAGGGCGGGGGCCACCAGGAGTCGTCCCACGCGGCAGGTGAGGGTCCCAGGATAAGGACTTCCGTCTTATCTGAGTTCAGTTTCAGGCGGCTGTTCTTCATCCATTCGGCTACCTCTTTCATCCCTTCGTGAAGGTTGGCTCTGGCGGTGGCGGGGTCGTTGGTAAGGGAGAGGATCAGCTGGGTGTCGTCGGCGTAGGAGATGATGTTGAGGTTGTGCTGGCGTGCGATGTCTGCGAGGGGGCTCATGTAGATGTTGAAGAGGGTTGGACTGAGCGAGGAGCCTTGAGGGACGCCGCAGATGACTTCGGTGGCTTCTGATCTGAACAGAGGGAGGCGGACTCTCTGTGTCCTACCGGCGAGGAAGGAGATGATCCACTCCAGTGCCTTCTCCTGGACTCCGGCGTTGCTGAGGCGTTGTACTAGGGTACGATGGCAGACAGTGTCGAAGGCCGCGGAGAGGTCGAGGAGGATGAGGGCCGCTGTTTCTCCGTTGTCGAGCAGCACTCGGATGTCATCGGTGACTGCGATCAGGGCGGTCTCGGTGCTGTGGTTGGCCCGGAAGCCAGACTGCGAGGGGTCGAGGGATCCGTTCGTCTCGAGGAAGGCGGCCAGCTGTTTGTTGACGGTCTTCTCGATGACTTTAGCAGGAAACAGGAGCAGCGAGATGGGGCGGTAGTTTTTGAGGTCGGTGGGGTCAGCCGATGGTTTCTTGAGTAGAGCGCTGAGTTCGGCGTGCTTCCAGCTCTCCGGGAAGGTAGCAGTGTCGAAGGAGGTGTTGATGATGTCCCGCAGGTGGGGTGCGATGGTAGCGTCGGCCTTGTTGAAGACGTGGTGGGGGCAGGGGTCGGTCGGAGATCCGGAGTGGATGGAGTTCATCGTGCGGACAGTGTCTTCGGTGCTGATCGGAGTCCAGGCGCGGAGGGTGGTGTTGGGGGGCGGTGGTTCGGTCGTGGTGATCGTCGGTTGATCTCCTTCCTTCTCAGCTTTGGCCCTCAAATTATGACTTGACTGCCAAAAGCTGAGCTTGCATGGCGTCAGGTAGACCATACTCAGGGCTTACACAATGCAACTTGTCACTTAAAGTAATGAATGTGATGCCCGCACCTCTGAGACGGATGTAGTCTCATGGAAATGCATTGAAAATCCACCTGCCTAATGAGGAACTTTGGGAAACAATATTTTAAGCTTACATTTCTCCACTATGACGCAGTTGTATAATTCTGTACGTATAACCTGGTGAGCAAGATGAGTCTGAAAATATATTAAAACATGAGGAAAACTCTTTTCTAATGCCACATTTTACAAAGGGAACACATTGCTATAAAGATGTCTAAACCACACCTCTGGCCAGTGCAGTTCATACACATATAGCTTAACTTTATCATTTCTTTCCTGACACAGATTAAGGGTTGGTGCATGTGCTCAGATTCTGCTGTGGTTTTAGAACTCCGACGATAGAGATTCCTAATCAGGATTACAGAGCACTTCTCATTGAACTCTCCGAAGGGTGACACCTGACGGAGACTGCAAAGAAGGGATACAAGTGCTCTTACTTACTTTAAATACTTTATTCGGTATTCTTTGATAGAAACCATAAAAGTCACACTTTAAAATACAACACATACACTCTAAAACCATGATACAGAAGATAAAGACAATTGTTGTATAAAAGCTGCAGTTTTAACACACGAGGCAGGGGGGACTAAAGACAACATCAGTGGGCCCAAGTAAGATACAATAGTATTAAAAGTCCAAACAATACAAGTGCATATAACAAAGGGGTTGTAAAATCACGACTCATGTCTTTTGAAATGTGTTCGGATGATTTAGAAAGCGAGAAATGTAATCTCCAATAGGGACTGAGGGATATTTGGATACTTCTTCAGTGCTGTATTACATATGTTTCTTATTTAATATGCCGTCTTGTACTTATTGCACAGAAGTGACTCACAGCAAGTTTTTCTTCAGCTGTACGAGACGTTCCCATGGCTGGCACGCCTCCTCCCAGGAACTCATCAGGTCTTCGAAGACTTGGAATATATCCGAAATTATGTGAAGAAGGAGGTACAGGCTCATAAAGCTAGTCCAAAGGAGGAACACAGCGATTTTATTGACCTCTACCTTAACCAGATCGAAAAGGTGAGTTTTACATTGTGACCTCTTTGAGATTTTCTTATTAATTAGCCTTTGGACAAAGAAATAGAATATTTCCTTAGAGATTATAATGTAGGAGCAATATTTGAAGCAAAAGGCGCCGAGAGGAACCCACCAAAAGGGGCAGAGATACGCTCGATTTCCCAGGGAACGACTATTGAATTCCTTTGCATCCATTCATTGTAACGTACCCCATGTGGGTCCATACCTCAATTTAAAAAAGTGTACCTTGTTTTGATTAGACCTGAAATATGATGTTCTTTATAATAATAGCAGGATTGGACTCTTGCCTATAGGAGCCTTCACTGCTAAGTGGGCAACTAAAGAATACCATGTTGGCCTATGCACCTATGCTTTAGGAGGACTAGAAACAACGATGTGTCACTTTTTTCTTATCTGCCTTATGTAGGCCATTACTCTTCCCATTGTTTAAACAATATGAGACTGAAACCACTAGTGATGCAATTAGACTGTGCAATCAGATTGACATACTATATATTTTTCTCACAGTTGTCGCTTACATCGAGTCAGCATGGCAGCTCACTAGGGGGGGCATGAAAGGACATAACTATAGGCTTCTTAACAATAATCAAAACACTTGTGTCCAGGCTTTTTGTGTACTTTTAAGTATTGTTTTTTTCAAACGAATCTACTTTGCTTCTGCACACAAACTATGTGAGAATACACCATCTCGGTGTGAGAACCGGCCGACCATAGGTCGGCGGTTCTGCACACCTAATCACGATGCAACTGCACATGGTGCATTCGCAAACTCCCATAGAGAAATGGGAATTTTTGAAAATCACTTGACCGTGTGGCAGGCATCACACGTTGTCTGCCACACGGTACAGGGATTTTCTGGGGGCACCCAAGGTGCCCCCCAGGCCCACAACCAGAGGCTGGGAGGCATGGGGGTCCTGCTACAGGCCCCCAAAGTAGCTTTCCAAAAGGTTTTGCATGTCGGAAAACCCGACGAAAAGCCTGTCGGAAACCAACATCATAAACCAAACGGAGGCAACGCCGTCCGCAAGGGATTATGTGCATGCTCCAACTGGAAGGTGGGCTCCTTGAGCCCGTTGGAAGCCAGTCGGTCTGACCGGTCGTATTAAACTATAACCACCTTCATTGTAATAAGGCGGTTTAAGCCTTTGATGTCGGTCGGAAAGCCTCCGACCAGCAGTCTGCAGGCGAAAGCGCTTTTATTGCAAATGGTAATGTGGATTCTCACTAGTATTGTGCAGAGGACAGTAATTGAGGATATCCGTCAGTTCCATGATATAAATGCAACTGATATCCCCAACCAGAAACCCAATTTCTTACAAGAACGCACAGTGTAACAGGCCTACATTACAGTGTTTGCAATAATCCAGTTTATAATCAGCTAGTCTTTAACACTTTTTTTCCTGCCCAGGACTGCAATGCCTAGTATGTATGGTCCTATTCTTTGTCAGTTAGCCAAGTTTTGTGGGTGTTGTAATATCGTGTCATGTCATAATGAATGCTAATGTTTTAAATATGCAGCTGTTGCTCATGTGATGACAGTTTCTGGCCAGAGAGTTTGCTGCGAGTTTTGCCTATGGACTAACATTTCCATTTGATCACTTCTATTGGCGTGAGTGGATACTGTCCCTATGTCCAGACCACTTAATTCTACTGATATATGGTGTCCTACTTGGCTCTCTGCGCATTATTACTGACTTCTTTGTAATGAATAACTGTGGCTTTTACATCTCATTGCCATCTCAGATGGGTCTCTGCTGATTAGTGAGTTGCATGCCTCTGTGCCTATTATTGACAGCTGTGGCCTGCATGGCTGTATGTCATTGATTGACTGATGCTTTCTCTGGCTTCGGCCTGCTGTTTGTAGTATCTAACATGCCTTTGTGTCTGTTACTGCTTTCTCTAATGTCATTGTGTCAAGTAGTGTTGATTGTCCTGTCTCATAACTCTTTACAGAATATAGCAGACTGCTGTTTTGCGTGACTGATTCATATTCTTGATTTCTCCTCAGAGCAAGGCCCAGAAATAGGGTTTCTTAGACCCTCTGGTGCTAAGCAATTAGTCAATTTGCCAACATGAGACAGATAACCCCCTGGACTGCAATCACCTTGCAACCCACTGAGCATTGCTTGAGTGATGTGTGTTTAAGGTAACAGTCAGTCCTGTGAGATTTCACTGGGATAGTCATTGGAACACATGCCCTTTTTCAGCATGAACTGGCACACACAGAATCACTAGGAAGCTATGAATATATATTTCAAGATTCAGTAAAATCAAAATCCTATCCTAATGCCCAGAATATCAACATTAACTATTATACAAAATAAACAAGAGATTGGCACTGACACGTGTCAGAAGGCAGAACAATAGAAAACATAGTAACATTATGACAGTATTACGAGGATTCTTTAAACGAATATCCCCAAACCCTCCTTTCCCAGGCGAACTAAGGCAACCTTAGCACCAAAATGGGATCTACTCAAGTTTCAAAAATGGTTCACACCCACATACCTTTTCTGAACAATGGAAGCAATGTTCAGTGAAGAAAAAACAGCTGTTGCTGTCTGTTTCTCAGCAGCTATGTCCTCAAGTAAATTGATACTTGTATAGCACACTACTCACCCGCAAGGGTCTCAAGGCGCTTGTACGAATACCGCTGTGGAACCCGTCCTGGCTTTCCCTGTGAGGCGTCCACTCCTGGGCGCCCCCAGGGTGAAGGCCAAGACCCGCCGAGGCGGGGAATTGAACCCTGGTCCCGGGCTAAACCTCTGCATCAGGGTCTGCCGCTCTAACCATTGAGCCACACTTCTCCACAAGTCAGCAAATAAACAAAGAAAAACACTTGGTGTGCCTTCCCTGTAGTCTTCAGCATAGACAGAGAGATACTACCTCTTTATTGAGTCACTTGTGTAGTGTGTGCTACAAATGTTCATAAATACACATTTCTATTTGATGGACTCCTCCTCTGCATCTGGTCGATGTGTTTCAGCCCACTGATTCGGGCCTCATCAGGACAAGGGTAACAAAACTCAAAACAAAAACTACTTCACCGCTTTCTGTGTCTAGCAACAGACACCTCTATTAATTTGTACCTTGCAGGTTTAACTGTGTAGTCTCCTCTTGCCATCAATAGACTCACGTTCTACCGTGGGTGAATAAGCCAGTAGAACGAATAGAGAGGTCGTATCTCTCTGTTTATGCAGTGTGTGAAAAGGATTACCTCCCCTCGGATTGCTTAGACATATGCATCTGTTTGCAACAAGGTTTAAATGGATGGGTACAAAAAAGGTTTGAGACATTTATGGTTGTGAGTGTTTTTATATGTATAAGGGTTTTCTTATGTGAAATGTATAATTGTGCAGATATACTTATCTAAAATAAAGCAAAGATATGTGAAAGAACTGAGGATGCCCTTGTGAGTTAGTAAACCTTTGACAAGTTAAAATTGGGGACTAGGCTCCCACGCAAGGGATCAATATTTTTGTCTTTTTGCTGTAGCAACTTATGTATATCTATCCCTGGACATCATTTTCTTTTGTTGAGTTTTCATAACGTGAGCATTCTAAATAAATGTTGTAAGCTCTGACTGCACTACTGACCGTGGTTCCAGAATAAAAATGTGTACACACGTTTTCAAAGTGTATCAATATGAGGCAATGTATACTGCTCCCAGAATGCTCTCTGATTTGATGCAAATATTTGCAGAAGCTTGAAAGCAAGATTGATGATTCTATGCTTTCAATATAAAATGTTCATAAAAATATGACAGCCGGAAAAAAAAACATTTAGCTAAACTACTGTAAAATTTCAGGCACCATTTCTTTGCAGCATCATTTAATAACATGCGTTGATGCATGCTAGTATTTGCCAAAAAATATTCATACTGTAAAATCAGTGTAACCAGTTTTAATAAGATTATGGGAAACAAAAATAAACAAGCATTGGCAAAGCCAGTAGGTCTGAAATTGGTGGTCAACTTTTTAGTTTTGTCAATATGTGACTTGTTTTGGCATGGTGTAAAACCTTATTAGTGTGGGAGCTACTGGGCCCTCACCATTATAACAAGCATTGGTGAAACCAAAAATATTTTTGGGCTCAAAAAGCACACATTGCCACAGTAGTTACAGGCACTGAACAAAACTACTTTGTGTGCCAATATGCTCTTTACGAAAGAGCTGAATGCTGTCACTCATTGAAGCCAGCCGAGGTAGAGAGAGAGAGAGAGAGAAAGAGAGAGAGACAGATTTGTAATAAACGCAAAAGGTCATGGCCAACGCAGACCAAATTAGGGGCCCAATTATTAAAGAAAGTCTCAAAAGTGCATCCATGATATATGTTCTTGCATTAAGTGCAGTTACATGGCTTTCGTGAATTCCCAATAATTTACAGAAGTAGGGCAAGAAATAGTACTCGTAGAAAATATTTCGGAATTGCATTTTAGTAAACCTGAATGTATTCAAGCAAACTAAATTATCACCTTTCAATGAATAATAGCATTAATAATTGTGCATTTATATTAGAAACATACATCTAAATAAACAAACATATATCATTCAAGAGGGGGGTTACTGAGAATAGAATATGTTTACATTCCAAAATGATCATGACAACTATTCTACGAATATCAATGTATTCATTTATGCATAATGATACATGTAAAAACTAGGCTATGTTATCTTATTTCCCTTTCAATTATTTTGTCTAGGTATAAACAAATAAAAGGATTAGTAAAAAAAAAAAAGAAAAAGGGTAAAGTTGACTAAAACTATTTAGATAAGTAAAAAGATAGCTTCTGATTGTTTTGTTTAAGTTAACTTTGTTATGAGAACAAATGAATATTTTCAAACTTGCAGCATCAGAAGGAGAACAATACTCAGATGAGAACAATGATGATTCTTCTTCACATTGGCGGAAAGACTACTCCGTAGAGGCCAAAACTAAGTATAAAGAAACAGTGGCTAAATACAAAACTATGGTTGATGAGGTCAAGAAAAAAATACTTTAGTGACTCCAACAAGGCTTTGTATGAAACCACTAAGCAGCTAGCAGGTCACTCTCCTAACCTGGCTCCACCTCCCTCCCAACCTCTTTGTGACGCTCTAGCCAGCTTTTTCTTCAGCAAGGTCAACGACATCTATTCTGCCTTTGCCAAAAATACCAAAGCTTCTTCAAATTTGTCGATTGCCGTTCATAATGGACCTATCCTCTCTCAGTTTGCAGAAATCTCTAGTTTACAGATTGCGGACATTATATCCACCATTAGATCAGGCTCTGCTCTCGACCCCTGTCCATTTAAAGTTTTATACCTGTTATCAAAGTGGTTCTTCCTGCCATCACTTCAATTTGCAACGCCATGTTTAGTACAGGCATTTATCCAGCCACGCTAAAAAAAACTCTCATTAAACCACTCTTAAAGAAGCCACATCTTGACATGGAAGAACCAAAGAGCTATCGGCCTATTGCTAGTTTACCAGCTCTGGTAAAAATAGCTGAAAAAGCTCTAAATCTACAGCTCTCGGCGTTCATAGAGCAAAATCATCTACTTGATGAATCCCAGTTTGGCTTCCGTCAATTCCATGGGACGGAAATGATATTAGATCCATCCGCGACGCCGGGGGTACAGCAGTCCTGATACTGCTTGATTTATCGACAGCCTTCGACACGGTCGATCATGCTATCTTGATCGACCGTGTCGAAAACATGGGTGTCCAAAATAATGTCAGGAAGCTTCTAGCCTCCTTTTTGGCCGATAGATCCCAGGTGGTCACAATGGGATCCTTTCGTTCTTCCACCTTGTCTCTGCCATGTGGAGTACCCCAAGGCTCATCCCTAAGTCCGACACTTTTTAACATCTATGTGTCGGACCTTGCCAATATCATTCGTGCACATGGGATGAGCCTTACCTCCTATGCAGATGACACTCAGTTGGTCCTGGCCATTAAGAACAACGGCCATAAAATGGCTGATGATCTCAAATTAGGCATGGTAGCAATTGGGAGCTGGATGGCTTCCAATTGTCTAAAATTAAATTCCGATAAGACGGAAGTAGTCATCTTCGGTCAGCTGACCCCTGAGTGGTCATCCCGTTGGTGGCCTTCGTCATTAGGCTCTCCCCCAGAGCCTGTCAGCAAGGTAAGGAATTTGGGAGTCATCTTCGATGACCGCCTCACTTTTCATCCACATGCTATCCAGATTACCTCCTCAGCCTTCCACAAACTGAGACTCATCAAAAAAATCCTCCCCTTCCTTCCTGACACAGCTGGTAAAACCCTGGTTACTTCCCTTGTATTGTCCACCCTGGATTACTGTAAAGCACTATTTTTAAATGCACAAGAAGGAGTCCTAAATAAAATGAAATAATACAAAATTCAGCTGCTAGGCTCTTGGGAAAAATTCCCAAATATCAATCCGCCTCGGACACCATCAGAGAGTTACACTGGCTACCCATCAGAAACAGAATAACATTTAAAACTCTCTGTATTGTGTACAAAGCTTTACATAACCTGGGCCCAGCTTTTCTTGTTCAAAATTTGATCCCTTACTGTCCCTCCAGAACACTACGTTCCTCCAGTCTTATTGATCTTGTGGTTCCCCGTACTAAAACTGTTTCCTGGGGAGACAGAAGATTCCTGGTGTCAGCCCCTAAGTTATGGAACACGTTGCCCCACTCAATTAAAACTAGTCCTTCTCTCTGGCTCTTTCGCAAGCAACTCAAGACCTGGCTTTTTAATCATTAAACTCAGCTCCCCCCTCTCCGGTTAAATATTACAGATATCTTAGCGCCGAGACGCCCATGGGCCATTGTTCGCGCTCTAGAAATATCACTAATAAATAAATAAATAAATAAATAAATAAATACTAAAGTGGAAGTGACGAAACATTTTCAAATTCAGTGCAAATTCATGAATTGTCTCCATGTGCAAATTATACTGAAGTAGCCACACATCTCTCCAAAAACGAGGATCATGAAACCACAAGTGAAAATGTAGTCATTGCCGATGTGGATGACAATGTTGAATCATTCTGCAAAACAACACCAATTGAATCTGAAAATGCAGACACTGTTGGTGGTCCAGTACTTACCATGGCCTGTGTAGTTACCCAGGTGTTAGCCTTTGTGTATTGCCATGTATAGCTTCTTTAATAATAGGCATCTCCATTACAGTGCGATATACTTGATTCACTCTGATTGGGCAAATTATTTCCCAAATGTCAAGGGACTTTATTTATAATTGTTACATCGGAAGGTGCAAATAAACTGTTTCAAAACAGATCATGTATCAGAAAGCAGGTCTCACTTGGGGGGTTTGGAATCTGTAAAATGAAAAAGTCCAGTCAAACTTAACATGTTCAACATGTCTCCTCAATGGAATAATGCCATTGCTTCACAACATTGTTGTTCAGTTGGATGGAATTCATTCTCACTCACGGTGGCATCCATGTCTTAAAACCAGCTAATAGGCCAGAGCAGATGGATTAAAAAATATTTACTGTGCCTCTTGTGTTTGATTCGTGGAAGATGGTGAGCAATAAATAAGCAAAGCATATCATGAACTGAGTCTGCAGAAGTTGTTGATTTCGGAATCAGATTGGACAGTTGAAGGGCAAATGTTTTTACTGCAGATTTTAAAGACCAAACTTTCGGTCACAATTGGAATAAACCTGTTTAATTTATCAAAGTGCATAATTTATCATATCTACTTTTGGTAAAGACATTTTTTCAAACAATTTCTATCACAACATGTCACTTTTGTTTGAACAGTTAATACATAGACAAAACCTAGGCCAACCCACAGCAAGATTAATTTCTTATAATTAGATGGGTACCATTTCCTAGGCATGTGTTAAAATGAAGGAATAATGGAGACAGATGCTAGGAGTGTACAAGCAAGGCCTTCAAAGTGTTACAAGTGCCGCGAAAAGTGACAGAATCACAAAGGAGTGAATGTCCTAACTGGTTTGTGCACGCAGTTGAGCCAAAGAATGCCAGATTGTCTTTTGTTCAACAGCGGAACTTATCGACAATCATAAACATGGAAAGCAGTCATTGTCAAGGAGAATATTCCATGCATGAGCCACATAAGATGTGGCTCTTGTATTAAAAAAATGAGGGCTTTCTAATTTGTCTATTGATATACGATTATACAATTCCTCCTTCTTAGAGAACGTTATTAGTTGGAGGTCAAATTATAGGGGGGAAACACAGCTAATTATTATATGAGCTGCCATGGCACTTTTTTAATTTTTAGAGTTTGTAATGCATAATTGAATTGTTTTACTGTCTGCATTTGGCCCTGCCATTTCTGAAAATGTTCCAGTTTTCTTTTAGAAAATTGAGAGTAGAAGAAATAACAGTTACGATTTAGAACATGCAAGTGTTCGAAAACCATTGGTGATGCTTTTAAATGTGCTCTGAATCATTTCTTTGTCAGTTTCTCTAATTCTTTCTGTGGGATTAGGCAAAAATATAGATGAATAAATATTGAGATACAAGAATATTAATATTGTGGAAATATATTGTCAATTTAAAAATATTATGGGACAGAATGTAGATAGTAAGACTATCATATTTAGGTATATGTTATGTTATGTTAAAGTTTCTTGTAAAACGCACATTCAACGATTGGTTTCTTGGCGCTAATTCTGGGATATGCAGAGGCCCTGTTGGTTCATCATATGCTTACATTTCAGTCATAGGCGTGGGTAAATAACCATGTCTTGAGGATCCTTCAAAATCCCAAACGGTCCCTGCAGGCTCTGATGTCAGATGGAAGGGAGTTCCAGAATCTGGGTGCCAGCACTGCAAACCTGCACCCACCTTGTAACTTCAGTTTGTAAGAGTGTATGGCCAAAAGGTTCATGTAGGATGAGCGCAGGTTGAGAGTAGTTATAAGCAAAAGCATTATCCTTCGTGGAGGATAAAAGGGGATTACTAAGACGGCGCCACGCATGGGTCATAATAAATTCTTACACATGGCTAAGACCACAACCCTATCTAGCAGCTCACTTCTGATTGACTTTAAAAAGGAGATTCATGGCATACAGATTTGGAGATCTTTTTTCATTAGACTTGGCGCCCACCTGGAAAAACAAGCATCAAACAAAGGCATGTCGTTTATGTGGCTATCACACTGAAACTCTGAGCCACTTGCTGTGTGTCTCTGAAACTGTGAAACCAGAAAGAAATAAGTTGCTGAGAACAGTTTTTAATGATTTAAATATTCGCACCTGCAGACAGGCGGCGACAAGTTGGCTGGGTGCCGCATCAAACATTTTAATATGCAGGGGGATAAAATTTATGATAGCGGTAGAAAGCTTACTTATAAATGTGGGCAATGACTGAAGGCTTGGTGCCACAAAGGAACTAAGTGGAATTTTAAGAACTGAAAAAGTTTTTTAAATGAAATGTGTTTTATATGCTTTATGGTTTGTGAAAACCAAATAAAGTTATTTTTGACTGATTGACTGAGAGTAGTTATATGAATTTGAATAAGGCTAGAAATGAATTTTGGGCTTGCGTCATGCAAGGACTGAAAGATAAGGCAACCAACTTTGAATGCTGATCGTTTTGGGATGTGGAGCCAATGTAGCTTCCTCATGAGAGGGGAGACGTGTTGCCATCTGTGCTGGAGGAAGATCAATCTAGCAGCCTGTTTCAGCACCAGTTGCAGTCTTTTAGTGAGATATAATGGAGTGCCAAAATATAGAAAGTTGACATGATCTATATGTAATATAACGATGGCTAGGACAGCCTGTATCAGTACTTCCCTAGTAAGGAGTCTATTGATCTTCCTTATCTTTCTCAACTGAAGGAAGCAGGTCAATGTAATCGATCCGATCTGGGTTTTCATGGTAAGGTCACTGTTAATTATCACCGAGGCTCTTGGCTGAGACGGATGGTATGGGGGAGGAAGCAAACTCAGTTGGCCAAAAATGGGAACTCCATGGTTTCTGAGCACTCCCTCTCAGAATAAGTTCTCGCTTGACCGGATTGAGTTTTTAATGGTTGCTGTTCATCCATTTACGGATGTACAGCATAATAGTTTGGAATTTGGGCAAAGAATCAGGTGTGTGGTTAATGGTTAATGGTTAACATTAATTGTAGATAGTCAGCGTACTTGAACAGGCCCTTGCTTTTAAGTACCAAATCAATAGGAGATATAGGTTGAATAAGTGAGGTGATAACGAGGAACCCTGTGGTACTCCATATGTTATACTAATTTTAGATACTGAACTGAGATAGGAGGACTGATTGGGAACGGTCCTCCAAGAACAACCCAAGTTAAAAATCATTTTTTAACTATTGTATGTATCTTTTTCTTCAATATAGTTGCACTAAATATCATTTTATAAACCATTTAATTTATATATGTATTACATTATTATTAGGTCTTAGTACTATGCTAATATTTGTTTTATAATTATTTTAGTATAGTGTTAAATATAATTTTTGGGAAATGTAATTAGGAATGTAACATTTAGGGGTCGATTCTGATTTCCGAAAAAAAACGTCCACACAAATCATATCTGGAGCCCTCTCCGTACGATTCATACCCATCCGTCCGAGTCGTGTGGTACGGTCCGTATTTCGAGAATCCGTCCGAATCGTCGCGATCCGTACGTATTGCAAGGCTGAAACCATGAACCGTACGACTCGTACATATGCCGTACGACCCGACGAGTACGATCCGGAACGGGGTATGAAGATGCGATTCGGACGGTCCACGTCAGGTAAGGGCGATTTGTACGGAAAAGCACACAATCACATACACACCGTACAGTACGTACACCCCATGATCGCTAGGTACGGTGCGTACCCCTGTGATCATGGGGTGTACGCATCATACCCCTGCGAACATGGGGTACGGTGCGTAGAACCCATGATTGCGGGGTACGGTGCGTACCACCCCATGATCGCAGGGGTACGTATGCGATCATGGGGGGTACGCACCGTACCGGGGGGGGGGCGTTCCGTACCTGTTTCGAGGCGAACTCTGCTTTTACGGCTGTTTTCGGCTGTCGTAGGAAAAGGGTCGTACCGTGCGTACCCAACACGAATCGTATTTGCTGGGTGGAAAAAACCAGCCGCGAACCATACGGCTGTCGCGTACAGCGGGTTCCGAGGGAGAATCGTACGGGGATTTCATTTGTACGGTCTCTGTACGATTCGTACGGAGTACAGCTCCTGGTACGAATCGTACTTCGTCGTACATACGGGGGACGTTGCAGGGTATGATTCGTACGGGAAAAACGCTCTGAACGGCTTTTCGGAGCGGTTTTTCCCGATTCAGAATCGACCCCTTAGGAGGGGGTGGAAGGGAATTTACATATAAATTAATGTTTTTATTGAATGTTTAATGTTAATTACATTATACATTGAAATATATGGAGTTAGAAATGTATAATTATTTATATTAATTATTAGATTAACTTTGCTTATGTAATATAGAAACATTGTTTTATATTAATGATTTGTTTTCATTTTGTTTGTTTCAGTTAGTAATTAATTTACTATTATTATTGTGTAATTATTATTTTTATTAATTATTTTTCTTTACTGGCTTATTTTTTGGTAAAAGTGAGGGAAGTTTATCTATTATAAATATATTTATGTTTATATATTTAGTAAATTAGTTTTCTTATATAGCATTTTTCTCTTCCTACTTGATTTATTATTAGTTTTATATATATACATATACATGTACATATATATATATATATATATATATATATATATATATATATATATATATATATATATATATATATATATATATATATATATATATATATATTAATATATTTTAATTGCTTATGAATCCGAATGGTATATCTAACACCTCAAACACTTTCCCTGCTTTTTCGCAGACTGAAGTGGGAATAGTAAATCTTACCTCTCCAAATCTAACATTTTCCTTGATTTGCTCACATTGGAATGGGAATAGTAAATCTAACACCTCCAAAGTCCAACACTTTCTCTACTGTTATTGAAGTTAGAATAGTAAATCTGACTCCTTTCCTTATGTTGGAGTTAGAATATTAATTTTGATTCCTTTGAAGCGCAACACTTTCTCTACTGTTTTTCAGCTATTTTCTTATTTTGGACTGTTATTACTTTTTAAAATATTTTAACATGTTTAAATTATTTATAAAACATATTTGTATTTATTTGATTTAAATATTGTTTTCATATTTTTAAAGACTATATATGATTATTGTTATTAATTATTAAAACAATGCATTTGTATTTTAAATAAATTACATATAATATGATATTTATGTTATATAGATATATATAATTTTCTATTTTTTATTATATTATTATTTTGTGCTTGTCTAAATATTGTTTTTATATTTTTAAAGATTATATGTAATAATAATTTTGCAGGGCGCTAGGTGGCGCACTAGCAAGATGGCCGCACTAAGGTGAGGCTCCTGTAGCCCAGTGTCCTAATCCTCTAATTTATCCTGCTTGCTGACATTTAACACATCCACAACCACTGCTTACTGGAAGACCTATAGCCCAGGCAGACTCGCTGCAAGTTTGGTGGAGATCGACATCACCCCGAGTGAATTATGGCATGCTAAAGCCTGGGCTGAGAGAGGACACAAGGGTATCAGGAGAGCAAGCGGGGACGTACAGGCTACCTGAGGCTGTGGATGCGCTGGGGACTCGAGGGCCTACCCGCAAATAGAGCGTGGTAAGATTGGAAATGGTGCGCCTTCACCCTTGTGCCTAAACGGAGAGTACCTGAAGACGGGTGCTGGTGGACACCGGGACCATGCGGTGCTCACTGGACTGCGCTGCTGGTGAGGTGGGAAGCGACGGTGAAGCGAAGAGGGACGCAGACAGTGCTCGGCAGGAGTCGGCGGTCCGCGCCGTGGGGAGAGTGAAAGCGCCATCTCCCTCCCCGTGGGGGGTGGGTACAAGCGCATCGCTGCCCTGGCGAGCCTTGAGGGGACTCTGGGGCTTCGGTCGGATCAAAGGTAAGGCGGCCGCATGAACTGACACAGCAGTGAGTGCTGCGGCCCCCCCCTCCCTCGATCTGCGCGAAGACTGGGTAATTGTGATGGAAAGTGGAAGGAAGGTTTAAAATCTGACTAAGGTGAGGAGGGGGTGCAGAAGTTGTGAGGTGTGCCCCCCCACCCTGCTGAGTAGTTGAAGGCGGACAATTAGCCCACTGTGGCGCCATTTTCCACTGGAGGCTACTAGAGGTGCCATTTTTAAAGCGGGGACGGAGGGAGGACGGCCCGGCGGCCCGGAGAATTTATTGTATTGATGACCAGTGGCGTAGTCCCCAACCAGCGCCAGTGCATCTGAGAGCGGCCCAGCTGGTGGGACGATAGCCGGTGGTGGAGACCTCCACTCCCTGACCACAGTGGACAGCACGAAGACCCCACTGACCAGGGAACTGTGTTAGGCATCTGCTTAATATGAGTGATTTGGAAATTCTGGAGGACTGAAGTAACAGGACTCGGCTGCAATTTTTTGTAGGTCACGCTGCCTCCCAAAGTGATCTTCCAAAGTACGACGCAGACTGTGAGGTTCCTAGCAGTCACTACATCTGGGCGCTATCAGCTCTTTGTGTAAGCTGAGGGATTAGACCACTTGGACCGCCTCGACCCTGAGAGGAGTGAGTGCAAGAGGCAAGTTGGTGATCACCCCCCAGGTGCCAGCATGGGGAAACCAGACATACGACAACCAAAGTTGAATTTTGACGCTGCAAAGTGGTCTGGCCGCGCCGTGCACAATGATCAAGGTCAAGTTGGAGGCGACAAAGCGCAGGACAGCGCCATGACGCAAATAGCGGACGTACAGAGCATTTTACAGGAGGTCAGGCAAGGCTTTGCCACCATTGTGGACAAAGTGGACCGTGTGTCGTCGCGAATGGACGCCATAGCGCTGAGGTTCCGTGACGATTGTAAGTGGTGTTTTCGACTCGCACAAATATGGTCGAGTCTGGTATCTATGAACCGCAAATGACGAGTTTAGTGGGTGTACGCAGTTTCGCTGTGCTAACCTAAACCGTTTGTCTGTTTCGTGGGTTTATCCATCTGTACCCACGGGTTCCATCTTAGATACGGCATCCATTTTGTTTCTTGCCCTCAAGTAGCCAGCGAACGGACGTTGTCCGCTTCGCGACCCTGGGATTCCCAAGACTCTTGCGGAAGACACATTTCCTTTGAAAGTGTCTTTATGATGAGGGGGATGATACTGTAAGGCAGATGGCCCTGCTCGAGGCTCATCTTGCCGTGCCGGTCTATAGTCTCAGCCGTGCATCTGATTAGGCACGTCCCTTTGATGCCTGTAGCTCGTGTTTCCCGATACCTCCCCTTTTACACCCTTTCCGATCTCCCCACTGTTTCCATCTTCCTCTGCACCTGTCCTTGTTCCTTCTTCGATCTGTTTTACTGCTGATTGGAATGTACTAATGTTGGGAAGATGGGTTTTTACAGTTGGGAACCGCCAAATGTTTCCGCACTTATGTTCCGGACCTTGAATGCATCAAAGCAACCCCTCTCGGGGATAATTATGGGAACCAAGTTGTAAACCTTTGTGTACTATGTAAACCTATGAGAGAAATGTGTATAAAAAGGAGCGACCCACAGCAGCAAATTGAAGCAGTCTCCTCGAACCTACACTTGTTGTACTTCCTGTGATTTCTGTGTTCCCTGCAGTAAATAAACCTCGAATCTTTGACGCCCAAGGAAGTGTCCCGTGTCTCTGTCATTTGTACGCCGGAGCAGGTTACCCACGAAGGTTTCAGGTGTTGTCCCCTGGCACCGCTGGGTCTTAAATAACCCAGTCCTTCAGTTGGCGCCCCCTTGTGGGGCTGCATCAGTGGTACCGGTCCAAGCCCGACGATCGTGAGGAACTTCGTGTGAAATCTCCGAGGGAAGGTGCACCCCGCTTCATCGATCCTGTTGTCGAAATAAGTGGCCCGACGACTTTTCCCGCGAAGATTCCCGCCTCCTGACGGCTGCGACGGACTGCTGCCCTGACTGTAGACCTGTTTTGGCGCCTGGCGTAGACCTTGGTACAGCGAGACGATTGACGGGCCTTCCTGGTGACGCCATCGATCTTTGAGTTAAGTATTTGTGGGTCGCTCCCAGAGTTCTTGGTTGTGGTTGCTTAGTTGTTGCATGGTTCCATTGCATTTGTGGTTCTTGGTACTTTGTTGTGATATTTGACGACTGCAGCCGCCAAAAACCGAGGGTTTTTGCTCTTTGCAGGGACTTGGTAAATCCCGTAACCCTTGACGTTTGTGGAACTCGGCTAGTGTGCAAGATGCCTGGTCGCAGTACTCTGTTTAGTTGTTTCAGATGTTGTGGTACGGATTCCTGACTGGAGGACTCTTGTCCGATACCTCCAGTTGGAACTCCTACTTATGAGCTCTATAGTAAACATGGGCTAGGCCCGATTGCTTTTAATGAATATTGGATTCGTTACACCAAAAAAGATGGTGTCCTTAGTTGGCCACCTCACAGTAGTTTTGAGACCCCGATTTTAGATAATCTTGAGGCTAAATTGTTTAAGAAGAAGTCAAGGCCGGCCATGTTTGATGCCTTTCGGTTGTGGCGTAAAGAAGCCCGACAGAAAGAGATCAGACAAACTAAACGTAATCAGAGATGGTGTTGCTACTATTGTAAAGAAAGCAGAGCAGTTTCAGCGTGATAAGGAGGATAAGGAAAAGGAAGTATTTGATAGGCTACAGCGTATGTCTATTGATAAATGCTATCCCGCTTTGCCTACGGAGTCGGATAAAAAGGAAGAATTAGTTGAGGATCCTTTAATGTCCTATCTTATGAAGTCACCACCTCCGTACGCACAGGATACCGCAGCTCCTGCGATTCCTCCTGTACCTGCTCCTGTACCTGCTCCTCAACCTGTTCTTCCGACTGTTCCTGCTCCTTTGCCTACTGCTGTTCCTACTGCTCCTCCACTTGTACTTCCACACACTCCTGCTCACGCTACTGCTCCTGCTCTACTTACTCCTGTTGCTTCTTCTGCTTCTACTCCTTCTCTTGTTAATCCCTTATGTTATACCTCTCCATCTACTCGACGTCGTACCCCTTCTGTTGCTGCTAACTTCTTTAATTCTCTTGGACCTATTCTCGAGTCCGCTGATTCGGACGGTCCACAAAGACGTAGCCAGCTCCCTGGTAATAGGGAACGTGCCGCGTTGTACAATATGGCGATGTCATGGATGTTGCATCCCTATAGAAATCCTCCGCGTTCGGTATTGAATACGTTTAGTCAATTCAATATACCGACACAGAGGTATGTTTTTGAAGAAATGTGCAAGGTTTTGCGCGATCAAATATCGGCAGATGCATCGGAAGATGTATTAACTGCTTTGACCAACTTACAGCTTCAGTTTTCGAGCGGAATGGTAGTGGGTACAAATGTTCGACGTGCCATCGAGCAATTGTTGGCCCTTCGTCCCTCTCCGATACCTCAAGCCTTGTTCGTTGAGGACATTGAAAGACAGTTAGATGCGTCTGGTCAGTATCCCATGCACGAGGTTCCACCAGTGTACATGCCAGGTGATGCTACTCGAGCTCCGCCGATCCTGCCACACTTTCAGAGAGTATGGATTCATCTCCTGTGGAAACGATCGGAAGTGTTGCAGGTGAAGCAATCTTTGCCTGACCCCCGCAAGAATCCTGCAGGGTACTATAAGGAATTGTCGCAGCTTGTAGATGCTACGATAATGAATCTTGCCGATATCGATATGCTGTTTGGCAATGTCGTACCGCAACCGGTATGGGCTAAGATTCGTCAGGAAGATCATGCAAACGAATTGGGTGGTGATTGGGCTGCCCTTGTAGCGGCGGATGGGTTGCAAACTGGTGGTGCTAAACCCGAGCAGTTGATTGCTGCTCTCCCTCAGAGAATCATTACCCTAATGAAAAGACTTATGCCAGCTATGAGGGTGAACTGGGACAAATTGTCAGCTTGTAGACAGAAGAAGGACGAGAGTGTCTCTGATTTCTTTACGAGATTTGAGGAGGCATTCATCGACCATAGTGGTCAGGATATGGGCACTGAGGGTGGTCAGCGCTTGTTCGTGGATAAATTTGTCTCTAACTTATTGCCCGACTTGAGCAATAAATTAAAAAATTCCGAGAGTGCGTGGGCTGTCTCTACTTCTGCTCAAATATTGGCTACGGCACAGTATTACGAGAACAGAGAAAAAGAAGAGAACGACCACGCAGATAAAAAGACGAAAGAACTCAAAACTAAAGTGTTGTTGCAGCAGGCTTATCCTCCGCGTTCGAATCAGAATGATTCGCAGCGGAATCGATCGCAGCCGCAATCAAATAGGTCGCAATCGCGAAATGACTCCTCTTCCCAAAGATCTTCGTTAGGGTACAATCAGTGTGCCTATTGTAGACAGGAGGGTCATTTAAAATTCAACTGTCCTGTTCTAAATGATCGTAATAGTGGTAACATATCTAGAGGAGGTCGTGGTGGTTCTCAGCAGACATCACGTGGTAGGGGTCATGGTGCTCAAAATGATCGTTCAGATAACTCATCAAATTCCAATAACTGTTTTGATCAACGTGGATCATCGCAAGGACGATATGCGCAGTACAATGTAGACGATTATTACGTCGATCAGGGAACTGACGACAGTAATTACTAGGACAGCCATAGACAAGGAGAGGGAGTGGTATCAGTTCCGGTTGATCAGAGAGGGCCTTACGTCGCAGTTGTTACATCGGGCGTCGTTGAGCCTTTTCTGTTGGACACTGGTGCAGCGAAAAGTTCCATAATGCATTCGAAACTCCCTGGCGCACCTTTGTCTGGCTTAACAAATGTTTCCGTTGGATTCTCTGGCGCCCCCGTTAGCAATCCAGTTTCGCGCCCTTTGCCCCTTACAATCGGGCCTCGTGAGCTGCAAGCTCCGTTGATTTTGACTACTGGGTGTGGTGAAAAACTTTTGGGCCTGGATTTGCTTAAACGTTTGTATGCGACTTTGTACTGTTCTCCTGCGGGAGTAAAGCTTACTTTGGGTGAGCGAGTCGTCTCTCCAATGTACTTATCTCTCGATAAGCTTCCACCGGAATTGAGTTCTCTTCCTGCATCTTTTTGGGCAACAGGCCCGAATGATGTGGGCCTGCTTGATATCTCCCCTTATGTTGTTCAGCTGAAATCTAATGTGCGATTGCCACGTATTTCCCAGTATCGAATCTCTCTTGACGGTGAACGAGCACTGTTAGCGATTATCTATGATCTGATCGAGAAAGATGTTATTGAGGAAACTCGGGGAAACGTGTGCAATAGCCCTGTACTGCCCATTCTGAAACGTACTGATCCCTCGAAACCACCTGTTTATCGTTTTGTTATCGATTTACGGGAGGTAAATAAAATTGTGATTCCTCAGTTTCCTGTTGTGCCTGAGATCACGGCGCTACTGACTCTGATTCCAGCTTCTGCATCTTGGTTTTCGGTGATCGATCTGAAGAATGCTTTCTTTAGCATTCCGATTGCCGAAGAAAGCAGAGACCTTTTCGGTTTCTCTCTTGGTGGTCGTAGCTTCCGGTTTAAACGTGCTCCTCAGGGCTACTGTGAGAGTCCATCGATTTACAGTCAGGCCTTGAAGGGTCAACTGGATGCGTTTACGTTGCCGGCTGGTGCGGCCTTAATCCAATATGTCGATGACATATTGGTGGCTGCAGATACTCAGGACATTTGCCAAATTGCTACGGTGTCGTTACTGCAACATCTCTGTGACTTACATCACAAGGTGTCACCTTCTAAACTCCAATATTGTTGTCAAGAAGTAACCTATTTAGGTCACTTATTGTCAAAGGAGGGAAGACGGTTGACCCCAGAGAGAATTGCAGCAATTGGGCGAATGACTGTGCCAACAACCCAAAGAGATGTGCGTGCCTTTCTAGGTATCACGTCATATTGTAGGCAATGGATTCCAAATTTTTCATTGCTAGCGAAACCATTGGTGGCTCTGACGTGCAAGGATGTTTCAACTCCTTTACCATGGACGGAGGAATGTCAGAAGAGTTTTTCTGAATTGCGTGATTCATTGTGCTCGGTTCCTGTGTTAGGTACCCCTGACTACAGCAAGCCGTTTACATTATATGTTCACGAGAGGGAAGGTTGTGCATTGAGTGTCTTAACGCAACCTTTTGGTGGTAAGCAACGTCCATGTGCATATTTTTCCTCGACCTTGGACCCGGTAGCTAGAGCATTGCCGAGTTGCTTGAGAGCAACAGCGGCAGCTGCGGTGTCCATCCGACAGTCAGCAGGATTGGTCATGGATAATATGCTTACGGTGATGGTTCCGCATGCAGTTGACACTCTTTTGAATCGTACGAAAACACAGCACTTGACGAGTGCGAGGTTGTCTGGGTACGAGTTGACGCTGTTGGCAAGTCATATTCAGATAAAACGTTGCAATGTTCTGAACCCGGCGACTTTGTTACCAATTAACACGGAATCAGATGGAATAGCAGAACATGATTGTTATTTAAGGACTGAGGAGGAAACAAAAGGTCGAGTGGACCTTAAAAACACTCCTTTGGAAGATCCAGATGGAACTTTGTATGTGGATGGTTCATGTTTTAAATTGCCGAATGGTGATGTGACTACTGCGTATGCTGTTGTAACTTTGAATACTGTTGTGGAAGCTGCAAGATTGAATCAGAACTCTGCCCAGGCTGCAGAACTGATTGCCCTAACTAGAGCGTGTGTGTTGGCGAAAGGGAAACGTGTGAATGTGTTTACCGACAGCCAATATGCATTTGGCGTCGCTCATAGCTTTGGACGATTGTGGAGAGAGAGAGGTTTTATGACGTCGCATGGCACGAAGATTCAGCATGGCCAGCTTGTGAATGATCTTTTGGATGCACTTACGTTGCCTAAGCAGGTAGCGATTGTTAAATGTAGTGCACACCGTAAGGTGACGGATGACGTTGGCAGTGGTAATGCATTTGCGGATGAGACTGCTAAGGAGACTGCCCGGAATCTTAGCACTAGAATGTATGTGACGAATTCGGTTAGGTGGCCTACAGAGACTGGTATGTGTGAGGATACTATCGAGAGTGTGAAAGCAATTCAGAATGAGGCCACCGAGACTGAAAAGACAAAGTGGAAAGAGAGTACGGGAAAGTTGGATGCGAATGGTTGTTGGGTTGATTTGTCGGAGAATAAGAGATGGATGTTGCCAGATGCGTATGTGCTAGCTGTTGTGACAATGGCACATGGGTTAGCACATATTAGCGTGAAAGGTATTTGTAAGTTGCTGTCCCCTGTGTGGAGGAATGATGGTATCACGAAATGTGCTGAACGATTGGTTAAAAATTGTATGGTATGTATGTTGTACAATCCTGGTAAGGGAACCCCAACACCTCCTGGCCATTTTGCTCCCCCTTCATGTCCTTTAGAGGTGATTGAATTAGACTGCATCCATATGGAGCGATGCAATAACCTGAAATACGTTTTAGTTGTGGTTTGCGCGTTCTCCCGATGGATTGAAGCCTACCCTCTCAAAGACAACACTGCCCTGTCGACTGCGAAAATCCTACTGAAGGAATACTTTCCTCGGTATGGAATGCCTCGGATTGTATGGTCTGATAATGGAAGTGAGTTTGTGGGGAGTGTGATGAAGAGTGTGTGTAAGGGCCTTGGAATAAATCAAAAATTCCATAGCGCCAATCATCCCCAGTCAGCTGGTTTAGTTGAAGGGTACAATGGCACCCTTAAACTAAAGCTAGCGAAGATTCAGGCTACGACTGGTCTTTCGTGGCCTGACACTTTACCCTTAGCTTTATTGTCAACAAGGGCGACAGTACACTCCCGAGTAGGGCTTAGTCCCTA
Source organism: Lissotriton vulgaris (assembly GCF_964263255.1). Classification (NCBI taxonomy): domain Eukaryota; kingdom Metazoa; phylum Chordata; class Amphibia; order Caudata; family Salamandridae; genus Lissotriton; species Lissotriton vulgaris. Next base: position 1,279,936,394 of record NC_141696.1, read on the forward strand.
TGAAATAGTGTTCGGTCGTCCTGCGAATGTTTGGGGGGTCCCTAGACCGGGTGTGTTTTCTAATCTTGAGTACCCAATGTTGATTGACTATCTGCATGATCTGACTGCTAAACTGAGGTTAATTCACCAACAGGTTTACGAAGCATTGCCGACGCAGACGGAGGGTCCAGGCCACCAGCTCCAACCCGGAGACTGGGTGGCTACCCGCAACTTTGCCCGCAAAAAGAATTTGGAACCCCGCTTCACTGGACCCTTCCAGGTCCTCCTTGCCACAAGAACTGCCGTCCGTTTGGAAGGTCGAAAAAATTGGGTGCATGCCACTCATACAAAGAAGGTTCCTATACCTTTACCGGCAGACTCGTGGGTGAGGAAGGGCATTGCTTCAGCTGAAACCGAAGGATTGCTGGCTTTTGTACCTTTTAGCGACGCACAACCTGTCGGAGAATCCTCAGTGCAGCAGAAAGACATTGTTGAACATTTGTCATCAAAAGACTCAAGACTTAAACATTCGGCTGATCAGCAGAACTCTGTTCCCTCATCGGATCCTTTGTTTGATGAACAGACACGTCCTGGGAAAACTCGATACTTTTTGCGATCCAGCATCCGAGACTAATAAAGAAAGTTCGTTTTGTCCCTTGACAATTGCATTACCCCGTTTGCCACGATCAGTCTGAACACCCGTATTATTGTGATTATTTTTGTAAATATTGAGTTTTGTTCCACATAAGTTTTTGCTTCCACAGCTGAGAGACTTTTTGTGCATACATTGTGAATAAAGGCCGTAGGGCCGCGCGTGTACTTCCTTCTGGTTAGTAGGTCTTGACGCTAGGTTAAAGACTGTCGGTTCCTGGGAACTCCTAGGGATTGACTACTGCTACACAGAACGAAGTGCGTCAAGAAACGTTGCGGACGGTCATAGGGGATGGCGTTTTCAAAGCTGATGGACTTGGAAGAAGCTCAGGCGCAAAGATTCAAACTGCAACAACTTATTCGTACCAAATGTTTTATGTTTCAATTGTTCCTATTGTTTTTGACTGTTTCTGCACTATTGGCGGGTGGGGTGTATTACATGATGTCGTACTTCTTGCCTTCTGCCATACCTACTCCTACTTCTGACCCTAAACTTACCTCCACTGCATCCCCTCATTCTTTCCACATCTTACCCGAACACGAGCAGGCTAGACGTGCAGAATTCCGAAATAATTCCTTTATCCAGCTCCTTCATCAGCACCAGTTAGTGGTTAACACTACCAATTGTTGGGTGTGTGGGCTGATGCCACATACCACGGATAAGGGAATTCCATATCTGGTCCTACCTTATAGTTCCCAGGGTTCAGCTCGAGCATTCCAAACAATGTTTCGAAGCGCACTAGATTCCTACCCCAAAAGAGGGCCACGTCCTCCACACTTTGGTCCCGGTCCGTACCACAAGCCTCTGGCTATAGCGATTGCCGATTTAGATAGGGATATCTATGAGCCGTCGCTCATCCCAGAGGAAGAGGTGCGAGCCTACAGGGATCTGAGTGAGGCTGAGTATAGTGCGCTCGTGGGAGAAAAGCAGCTTAGAAGCTCGCCTCCAATATGGGTCGTACCCCACCTTGGTAATTTCTGTCTAATGGGTCATGGCCGAAGACCAAAAGCTCGTCTTGGAGAGAGTGCTTGCTCCGAGACTTATATCCTGCCGATGGTCTCGTCCCCTGTGTTTCTGGCTGCCAAGGGTACCTACTTTGTCTGCCATGATCGTGCGTATGCATGGTTGCCCTCCGACTTTGTGGGCTCATGTTTTATCGCAAATCTGTTGCCTCCGACGTTCACTGTAGATGCGGACTATCACAAGACTAGAGTTGTGAGAGGCGTAATTAGCGAAGAGGACACTGCCGGTCAAGAGGCAGGAGACTTTTTCAAGGGTTTCCTCCCGTTTTGGGGACCTATGGTTAATAGTAGGAACCTGAGACAGTTGACTCGAGTGGTGGAATCAACAGCTAATATTACTGCCAGTGCCCTTGGTAATATCACCACAGAACTTCAGGCGGATAGGCTTATGACGTTACAGAACCGTATGGTTTTAGACGTGATCTTAGCAGATCGAGGTGGAGTGTGTAAGGTGATCCATTCGAGCTGCTGTATTTTCATTCCAGATAACGCTCCGACCGTCTATCAAGCCATCTCTAAGTTGCATAAGATCTCTGAATCCATACACGTGGATGTAGGAGATTGGACGCTACTTGGGTGGTTTTGGGGCCTGATGTCGACTTGGGGTTGGAAGATTCTGATGATCATCGTAGTTGTTGTGGCGTTCCTGTTCACGTGTTGCCTTTGTGTGCAGTGTGGTCCTGCCTTATGTGGCCTCTGTGCTACGACGTGTATAAGACAGCCGCCTGTTACCAAAGGAGCTCGGTTGGACAGAGCTATGTTACAGCAACATCTAGATGGTTTGATGAATATCGAGTATGATTCCGACTAGTGCTTGCCTACATGAGGGCAAAAGGAGCGTCTGAGGTTCCGTGACGATTGTAAGTGGTGTTTTCGACTCGCACGAATATGGTCGAGTCTGGTATCTATGAACCGCAAATGACGAGTTTAGTGGGTGTACGCAGTTTCGCTGTGCTAACCTAAACCGTTTGTCTGTTTCGTGGGTTTATCCATCTGTACCCACGGGTTCCATCTTAGATACGGCATCCATTTTGTTTCTTGCCCTCAAGTAGCCAGCGAACGGACGTTGTCCGCTTCGCGACCCTGGGATTCCCAAGACTCTTGCGGAAGACACATTTCCTTTGAAAGTGTCTTTATGATGAGGGGGATGATACTGTAAGGCAGATGGCCCTGCTCGAGGCTCATCTTGCCGTGCCGGTCTATTGTCTCAGCCGTGCATCTCATTAGGCACGTCCCTTTGATGCCTGTAGCTCGTGTTTCCCGATACCTCCCCTTTTACACCCTTTCCGATCTCCCCACTGTTTCCATCTTCCTCTGCACCTGTCCTTGTTCCTTCTTCGATCTGTTTTACTGCTGATTGGAATGTACTAATGTTGGGAAGATGGGTTTTTACAGTTGGGAACCGCCAAATGTTTCCGCACTTATGTTCCGGACCTTGAATGCATCAAAGCAACCCCTCTCGGGGATAATTATGGGAACCAAGTTGTAAACCTTTGTGTACCATGTAAACCTATGAGAGAAATGTGTATAAAAAGGAGCGACCCACAGCAGCAAATTGAAGCAGTCTCCTCGAACCTACACTTGTTGTACTTCCTGTGATTTCTGTGTTCCCTGCAGTAAATAAACCTCGAATCTTTGACGCCCAAGGAAGTGTCCTGTGTCTCTGTCATTTGTACGCCGGAGCAGGTTACCCACGAAGGTTTCAGGTGTTGTCCCCTGGCACCGCTGGGTCTTAAATAACCCAGTCCTTCAGCGCCCAAGCTGGAAGGGCACGAAGAATGGATAAAAGAAACGGAGAAGCACATTTCGGACTCAGAAGATATGGCGTCTGGGCAAACCACACAGCTGGCCCGCATGGATCAGGTATTGCGAGTGATTGATGCCAAAAACGAAGATTTAGAAGTGCGCAGCAGGCACAATAACATTTGCGTGATAGGAGTCCCGGAGTCCACCAACACGGGGAGGATGGAGGAGTACGCTGCAAAATTGCTACTGACAGCGATAGGAGCTGAATCCTTCTCGAGCCAGTTCATCGTAGAACATGCCCACAGATCACTTGGACCACGCCCGCTACCAGGGGCCACTCCGCGGCCCATAATAGCGTGACTTTTGAGTTATAGAGAACGCGGTGTGGCCCTGCGGGCAGCACGGAGTAACCAGACTCTGTCATACGACGGGAACACATTCTCAATCTACCCAGATTTTACTCCCATGGTACAGGAGGAACGGCGAAAGTTTCTGGATGTTAAAAACAAGCTGAGGAAAGCACAGATAGATTACGCACTACTGTACCCGGCGAGACTCCAAATCACGCATCAAGGCAAACAAAGATTCTTTACAAAACCGCAGCAAGTAGTGGAATTCCTCTAGCATGTCAAACGCACAAGCCGGGCTGATGGTGCTGACGCTACATCGCAGCAATCTGTATCAACGGGGGCTAAGGAGAACTCGCAGTGAAGCACGACACCGATCAAGATAAGATTGCAATATTGAGTTAGTAGAATAAATGATTCGGAGTGGGGTTCGAACTCAAGGACGGTATGATACATGAGATGTTAGGTCTACTAAGCTACAATTACTGCACGCTGGGCACCCCAGACTTCCATGGGGCCCGATTGCTCCATCTGGGATGAGCTCGATGGGAGAGGGGCTACTGTGCTGCCACCCTGACATGACCCCCAATGGGTGTACCCCAAGTCTTGTCAATTACAGGACACACAGGGAGTCTGCAGTGTTGTTTTTGTTGCAGATTGCGTTGGGGATAGGGGGGGTGGGAGAATGATGCTGGCAAGTTGGATTTGCTTCAGTGGATGGTGGGTGGTACTGGGGGGATATGTTTCAGTCTGCGACAAGGGTGGGGGTTGGGAGGGGAGGTTGAGTGGTTGGATTGTTGTATTGTATGTAGACATCAGAATGTCATTTGCTGGAGGCGGACAGTTGGGGTATTCAGTAGTCACAAGCGTTTTACAGGAATGTTATACGTTGATACAAATAACTGGGTAGCATTCAATATATTTTGTGCCGAATAAGGTGAAATCTCTGGGAGTGAGACTAGTGTAAATTCTGAAGCCCTGAATGTTATTACGTGGAACGTTAGAGGCCTGGGTGACCCACGGAAAAAAAGGCACATATTGGCATATCTACATAGGCACCAAGTGCACATACCTATGATAAAAGAAACTCATTTTGCACCACAGAGATCTAACAACTTTGCAAGTAGATGGGCGGAACATAGAGTATTCTCCTCTTACTCCACTTACTTGTGGGGACCAGCGATCTTCATAAAGAAGCGGGTACCATTCCACCTGGCGGGCAGTGCATGTGATTCACAGGGCCGCTATTGCATACTGTGGGGGAGACTAGGGTCTGAATCCATCCATCACACTGGCCTGCTGTTATGGGCCAAATACTGACGACCCGAGCTATTATACATCACTGCGGGCCAAAATATTAGAAGTTGGCTCTACTCACATAATTTGGGGGGGTGATTTCAATGTCACACTTCACCCCAGGCTGGATAGATCACATACTGCTCTGCACCATTACACCAAAGCGCGGGCAATGCTGAATGACACTATAGACATCTACCAACTGACTGTTGCATGGAGATACCTTCCCCTTAACACACAGGAGGGCACGCACTACACGGCACAGTCAGCGTCATGGGCAAGGCTCGATTATTGGTTGGTTTCCAGAGGGCTGGCCCCTGCATTATCACAAGTGAGACATCTGGCTAGAACGCAATCAGACAACAAGATTCACCTCTAACAGGTTTTCGTGTGAGCCAAGATATGACAGGCATACACAGTATTTGTTAAAATACCCCGCACACACCAAAAGGTCCCTTGGTGTCATGCTTCATCATCGGGGTCTTCCCGCCCCGCTGCGGGACGGGGCGTGCTACGACTAGGGACTACGCTGGAGCACTCAGATATTGTAAATGCTATGTGAGGTGTATTGTTGTGAGTGTAAGTAGGGTCAAAAATTGATAGGAAAAGTGAGGTTAAAAGAATACCAGGCCTTTAGAAAACAAAAAATTCTTTATTACTCATAGGCGGGTATTGTTAAAAATGTTGGTGTGGTGGAGAAAAACACAGCTTGTCAATGAGCTAGTTCTCCTGATGTTAGGGCTTTATAAACTGTAAATTAATCGCATACCACATAGGTATTAAAATATCCGTTTCGCCTGTATATACACATAACACACATTGATGGCAACATTAGTTAGTGAGTGATAGAGGGATCTGATCCCGTCCTGACGAAGAGGCAGGCAGCCTCGAAACATGTTGACACCATCTTGGCTCACAAGAAAACCTGTTAGAGGTGGATCTTGTTGTTTGAATATACCATTGACTGGAGGAGGGTGTATCCACCCCAGCGTTTTTTAAGCACTACCTCTTCACTCCCTATTTTGATTTTTGCCTGCTAGAACGTAATCAGACCATGCCCTAGTTCTGCTCATGCTCTCTTCCCGGGATTTTGTCAAGCCGCGAAGTGGGTGGCGGCTACATGCTCCTATCCTACTTGACACTGTTTTTCAGGAGGAATTGCGAGAAGAAATACAGGAATTCTTTGTGCATAACAAAGGCCCAGTAGACAGTGTTGAAACCATTTGGGAGGCATTTAAAGTCACGATTCGTGGGTACTGCATATTGAAGGGTTCTGGGGTCCTAAAAGATATACTCAACTCCATTCAAAAGTTGGAGCTAGAGCTCAAGGCACTGGAAGAGGAACTGGCGGCGGACCCAAATGGAGACGTCCAGGCAAAATTTAGAAACACACTCACAGAGTACATGGACACAGCACAAGGAGAGGTGCAGTTTCGGGGCAAATATTGGGTAGCCAGGAGTTATGGAGAAGGTGAACGACTGGGCAAGGTCCTGGCACACATAGTTAGAAAACCTTGCTGTGCTAATTATGTCCTGCACATTGAGGATTTGAACCAATATTCTTAACGCCTTTACGCGCCATTATCATCGGCTTTACACCACGAACAGAGTGGATGTTCTGGATATGGATAGTTTTTTGGGGGACGTGGCGCTTGGCTGGCTAAGCGATGTGCAGAGAACATTCTTAAATGCTCCTTTTGAGTTAGATGAAGTTAAGGAAGCCATCATGAGTATGCAATCTGGGAAGGCCACTGGGACTGATGGCATCCCAGTGGAATTCTACAAAACATATGTTGACCTAATGCCCCCCATTCTTCGTGAGGTATATGAGGAATAACTAGAAATGGGTGGCCTTCCTGCCTCTATGAGGGAAGCTCTTATAATTTCATTGTTGAAGGCAGGTAAACCGCCACAGCATTGTGACTCCTATAGGCCGCTGTCCCTCCTTAACTGTGATGCAAAAAAAAAGATGACCCTGATCCTCCCTGACCAATCGGGCTTTGTGCCCAAAAGGGCCACCTCCCATAATCTGAGGACACTCTTCGCCATCTTGAATAATGTTTCCCAGGAGCTACCTATGGCTGCAGTTTTTTTAGACGCCACAAAGGCATTCGATTCCATCGAGTGGGACTATATTTTTGGTGTAATGCTCAGAATGGGCTTCCCACCCCTCTCGTGGATTAAGCTGTTACACCATTTGCCGAGTGCAAAGGTTTTGATTAATGGGCATATCTTGCAAAAATGTCAAATCACTAGAGGCACCCGCCAAGGATGCCCACTTTCCCCGTTACTTTTTGCTATCGCAGTGGAGCCGCTTGCAGCAAAACTGCGACAACACCACAATGATAAAGCCCTGAGATGTAATTTGTGTCAAATACTTATCTCTATGCAGATGACATCACCCTTTACATTCATGACCTACAGCAGATTCCTAAACTTAGAATCTTATTAATAGATAGATCCCAGGTCACAGAACTGGGAGGATGTGTGGGGCGGTGAGTAATTATCTATGGTTAGGTTCTAGAGCTTTCAAAAAATGCATCACTACCAGTGATTTAAACAAAGAGAGCTGGTCCAGCAACCGCAAAAATTCCAAAAGAGTTAAAAGGTAAACTTTACCTAAGCCTAAAGCAAAGCCTTGTCGGGTGAGAGACAAAACAAAGAACAGAACATCATATGAATTGGTCTGGAGGGTTTCAACCTGGTCTGTACCTCAGCACACCCAACATTTTACCCAATACCTGTTGTATACAGTTTTTGCTGAGGATGCCTGACTGCCAAGATGACATAACTTCAGAAAGCCCAAGTGCATATCCCAGCTCTGTTGCAGCGACAGCAGGTCTCCCTGCAGGGGCGGCCTGATTGGAGGACAGATGCTCAAGCTGTGGAGCACTGGCTACCACAGTCTTCGTGCCCAATCTGGGGCTCCTAAAAAGAATTGGGCCTGGTCGGTCCTCATTGTCTTCAGAAATCAGAGCAAAGGAGGTATTGGCAGAAAGGTGTACAAGAGTCCCGAGCTCTAGGTGGAATACATCTCCAAGTAGAGAAGCTTTCGGAACTCCAATGCACAGAACTGCTGACATTGCAGATAGTCTGGGTTGGTAAATAGATTGAGCCAAGGTTCTCCCCATTCGCAGAAGAATCCTTGCACCACCTCTGAGTGTAACTGCCATTTGAGATCCACTCGACATAAACAGGGGAGTTTGTCTGCCCTTGCATTTAAAGATCATGCTGCTGGTTCACCACTAGGAAGACTTATTGATGGTACAGCCATTGCCAGAGGTTCAGTGCCTCCTGGCACAGAGCCCAGGACCCCCTCTGCCCTGCTTTTTGCAATAACACTTGATGGTGGCGTTGTCCTTAAGCACCTGAACCAGACTCCCCTTGATGGGAAGGAAGGCTTTCAATGACAATCAGACAGCCCAATAGCTCCAGGATGTTGATATGGAGCCAGGCATCTGCAAGAGACTAGAGGCCTCTGATCTCCACCTGTATATGGTGACCGCCCCAACTCAGAAGCGATACATCAGTCACCACTGCTAGCTCTGGCTGGGAAAGGGTGAAGGGTCTGACACTGGGCCAATCGTGGTCCAATAATCACCACAGCAGATCTTTAGCAGTCTCCTCTGAAATCTGGACATGGTCAGAGATGTTCCCTTTATGTTGGGTGCATTGATACTTCAGATCTCTCTGCAAAGCCTTCATGTGCCACTTGCGTGTTCGACCAGCAAGATGAAGGATGCAGTCAGTACCAACAACCACAGGAGCGACCTCACTGACACTTAGGAGAGAGTCTTATTAGCCTGGACTCTCCTCATTGGCGAAAAGGCACAAAACCAAACTGTGTCCAGAAAGGCTCTGATGAAGTGGAATCAGATGTCACTTAGCATGTTAATAATGAACTCCAAACATAACAGGAGGTTCACCATAGTCTGGAAGTGGTTGACAACAGCCTACGGTGAGCCCACCTTCAACAACCAGTCGTCGATGTAAGTGAATACTGGAACCTCCACCTCTAAAGGTATGGATTACCACCGCTAACACTTTTGCAAATACCTGAGGGGTGCTGGTGAGTTCAAAGGGGAGAGCAGCAAACTGAAAATACTCCTGGCCCACTACAAGCCACAGGTTGCACTAAAGGGACTGCAGGATGGGTTAATGGAACTAGATGTCCTGCAGATTCAATGCCACCGTACAGTATTCAGGGTCGAGGGCAGGCAAGACCTGGGCCAGTGTGAACATTTTGAATTTGCCCTTCCAGTGGAAGTCATTGAAAGGATGCAGGTCTGAAAATAGATAGGATGATGGCCTCTGTCCATCTTTGGCACCAGTAAGTAGAAGGAATAACAACCACGACATAAACAACCTCTCTATAACCCTTTGGCTTGCACTTCCTGCCGTAATATGAACAGATAGTCCTCTGACAGTCATTCCGTGGACAGTGGAAGGTGCTGCAGAGTGGTAATGAAGGGAAAAGAGTACCACTTTCGGGCTACTTCAAGACCCACCAGGTCTGGTGTTATGGTCTGTCAAACTTGTAAAAATCATTTGATCGTACCTCCAACTGGGTGGCTAGTTTCCACTAAGGGGGTTTGGCAGGTGGGGTTTGGGGAGGGGACAGTGGGCTGAGTGACTCACTGACCTTGAGTGCAGAGTCGGTGGGCACTGTGGCCATTGTCACAAAATTGCTAGGAACCTTGATGAGGCTGTATTTGCTATCAGTATTGGTTACCTCTGCTGAAGCTGCAACAGGAACAGTAGGGCTGATGTGGCTGTTGAGGCCGGGGCAGACAAGCCCAGGGAGCCAGCTGTGCCCCTGCTCTCTTTGAACAGCTCCAGAGCAGAATCTTCATATCTCTCCAAACCGGCGAGTCCTGTCAAAGTTGTTATCCATGAGGGACAAATGGATATCAATTGAAAAACCTGTGGACCGCAGCTAGGCATGACAGCAAATGGTGATGCTGGTGCTAATGGCTCAACAAATGGAATCAGTGGCACCCAAGCCACAATGAACCGTGAACTTTACTGCATCATGCTATTATGTATACCATTGGTTAGAGCAGGTCAGAGGTCTTTCAGAACAGTTTGCAGGACTTCATCAACCGAATCTCAAAGTGCATGAGAAAAGCGACCCAGCACACATCTGACATTGACAGACATGAGGGCCAAACTGGTGAAAAAAATACCCTCTTCCTAAAGGTTTCTACTCTCTTAGACTCCTTATTGGGGGGAGTAGTCAGGAGTGTGATCAGGTTAGGCCAGCTAATCGATGCAAAAAAAATGCAGGGTAATCCGTTGTAGTCTGTGGTGCCGTGCAATTTGGTTGTTTACTGGTAGCACAGAATATGGTTTGTCCTAGGCCCCTTAAAGGTTATCAGTGAGGGCGTTTTTAGAGGGTAATAGGGGATCGGTTGAACTTTGCACCAGCTGAAGAGATTCAGTCAAGACAATGGTTTAGACCTCTAAGGTAGTGAGCTGGAGGTCAAGAACTGTGTCTGCTCTCCGCTTGACCACCAGAAAAGAAGCAACCACTCAGTAGCAGGACCTGGAGGTTGTGAGGAGGCTAGAGTCAGGAGAGGTATCGAGGCCAGTGGTGTCTTGTAGGTCACCATACCAGTTCATCTCATGGTAGCATTGGTCAATCTCATCATCTCCGTCATAATCTTTATCCGAATCAGGGCCAAACAAGGAATGTAATGTGTGGGATCTTCCTCGTGCAGGTAGACTGTGAAGAGGTGTAGGTTGTGATTGGAAGGCAACCGAGCATGGTGTCAGTCACGGTCATAGTGGCACCTACTCGGAGTCAAAGAGCTCAATGGGCATCTCCTCCTCCAGTTTCAATGGAGTCGGAATCAACATCAAAGTTCCGGAGACAGGCATGGGTTGTGGAGCAGGAGGCCGAGTTGGTATGGAAATTGAAAGGGGCCTGGTGATGGGCATGGCACCGTCTGTCCATCCTCAGCCTTCTCCCTTCCATTGCACAGAGAGTCAGTGGCAGCATGCATACAGTTATAGGAGGTAAGAGGTCATGAATGGCAGCAAGAAAAGGTGACTTCTTCGTGGTCTGTATTCAAACAGCCATTCGGCTGAAAGGTATGCAGTCTATGGAAAGCATTAACGTAAATGCTACATTTAATTTTGAACAGGCTCAGGGTGTTAATGAGCACCTGTGTGACTTTTTTTCACCAAGAACAAAGTAAGAGGCTACTGGCGATTCATTTAAAAATTTAAACATTGATAGGAAGTTGACTTATCTCACACAGGGCCAGATGTAGGTAAATCCGATTTACCGACTTTTAAATACCGAGTCATACCGATTCGGTATTTAAAAGTCGGTAAATTGGAAGGAGGCAGATGTAGGTAAAAAATTACCGAATCTGTCAGAGTCGGTATTTACAGATTCTGTAAATACCGATTCTGTATTTCCCATTGATTCCTATGGGCCTTGAAGCCTTTACAGAATCGGTAAATACCGAATCCTGCAAGGGTGCAGGGGGTGTCACTTTGACACCCCCTTGTGTGCAATGTGGCACACAGACATGCCCTTAGGGCATGTCTGTGTGTCACAGTGCACAGGTGTGCATGCACAGATGTGCATGCACACCTGAATTCGGTATTTTACCACCCAATAGGATTGGGTGGTAAAATACCGATTTTTAAGGGCCTGTGGCACTCTTAGGAGTGCCACCTACATATGGTTTTTCTGAATCGGTAAATATACCGATTCGGTATTTTACCGATTCTGTAAATTTACCGATTCGGTAACTTTACAGAATCGGTAAAATATCGGCCCCCTACATCTGGAAACCCAAATACCGGTCGGTAACGGCCGAATTCGGCCGTTACCGACCGGTATTATGGCTCCTACATCTGTCCCACAATGTCTTAAATAGAAAATGGTTGTCAAAAATAAAGCTTTAACCCTTGTTGTTGCATAGCTTTTTAGGATATGCAGTCTACATATCGAGTTTTTTTTATCTAGTGGACATAATATCGAGTTAGGAATATCGAGTCTGCAATAATATCGAGGTAAGTAATATCGAGGTAAGTTATATCGATTTTTATAGTTTAAAAAAATATCGAAGGTAGTAATATCGAGTTATTAATATCGAGTGTGTAAAATATCGTTTATGTTTGTAAGTAAATAATATTGAAAGTAAAAATATAGAGTGTTAGAATATCTAATGTAAAAATATAGAATGTTAGAATATCGAAAGTCAAAATATAGAGTGTAAGAATATCCATATTTGGATTTTAGATTGTTAAATATGTTAGTTAAGTTATAGAAATATATATATATATTTTTATATAATTTGTAATAAATAATTTAACAATGTATTTATTTTAAAAAAATGTAAATAAAATTTAGGAGCGGGATGTGGGTTTTTAGGGGAATAGGGTGGGGAGTGGTTTAAAAATGTGAATTTGGAATTATTTTTTTTTAAATTATAAAAATATTTAAATAAATGTATAATAAAACTTAAGAGCGGGATATGGGTTTTTAGGGGAATAGGGTGGGGAGTGTTTTAAAAATGTGAATTTGTAATATTTTTATTTGAATTTTTTTTTAAACAAAAGTTTTTAAAAAAGTAAAAAAATATATAACAAAATTTAGGTACGGGATGTGGGTTTTTAGGGGAATAGGGTGGGGAGTGTTTTAAAATTTTGTATTTTTAAGATATCATTTTTTAAAACTGTTAAAAATTTAATTTTTGAAATTTAAAAAAAAATTATAATAAAATTTAGGAGTGGGATGTGTTTTTTTAGGAGTATAGGGTAGGGAGTGTTTTAAAAATGTGAATTTGTAAATGTTATTTATTTATTTTTTTAAAAACTAAATTTTTAAAAAATTAAAAAAAATGTATAATGACATTTAGGAATGGGATGTGCGTTTTTAGGGGAATAGGGTGGGGATTTTTGTAAAAATTTGTATTTTTTAAATGTATTTTTTTCCAATTTTAAAAATGTAATTTGTTTACAAAAATAAAAAAAATTATAATAAAATTTAGGAGTGGGATGTGGGTTTTTAGGGGAATAGGGTGGGGAGTGTTTAAAAAAAGTGAAGAAAAAAAAATTTGGAGCAGGATTTGGGTTTTTAGGGGATAGGGTGGGGAGTGTTTTAAAAATGTGAATTTGTAAAATGTATTTATTAAATTTTAAAAATATTTAAAAAAATTAAAAAACAAAAATTAAATAGTAAATTATATTGGTTTTGTGTTCAGTACCTTCCCTGAGTTTGTACTTGGTGGAGTGGGAATAGTAAATTATATGTGTTTTGTGTCCAGCACCTTCCCTGAGTTTATACTTGGTGGAGTTGGAGTAGTAAATTATATGGGTTTGTGTCCAGCACCTTCCCTTAGTTTGTACTTGATGAAGTGGGAATAGTAAATTATATGGGTTTTGTGTCCATCACCTCCCCTGATTTTATACTTGGTGGAGTTGGAATAGTAAATTATATGTGTTTTGTGTCCAGCACCTTCTCTAAGTTTATACTTCGTGGAGTGGGAATAGTAAATTATATGGGGTTGGTATCCAGCACCTTCCATGAGTTTGTACTTGGTGGAGTGGGAATAGTAAATTATATTGTTTGAGTGTCCAGCACCTTCCCTGAGTTTATACTTGGTGGAGTTGGAATAGTAAATTATATGGGTTTTGTGTCCAGCACCTTCCCTGAGTTTGTACTAGGTGGAGTGGGAACAGTAAATTATATTGTTTGAGTGTCCAGCACCTTCCTTGAGTTTATACTTGGTGGAGTTGGAATAATAAATTATATGGGTTTTGTGTCCAGCACCTTCCCTGACTTTGTACTTGGCGGAGTGGGAATAGTAAATTATATTGTTTGAGTGTCCAGCACCTTCCCTGAGTTTGTACTTGGTGGAGTGGAAATAGTAAATGATATTGTTTGAGTGTCCTGCACCTTCCCTGAGTTTATACTTGGTGGAGTTTGAATAGTAAATTATATGGGTTTTGTGTCCAGCACCTTTCTTGAGTTTGTACTTGGTGGAGTGGGAATAGTTTATATTGTTTGAGTGTCCAGCACCTTCCCTGAGTTTATACTTGGTGGAGTTGGAATAGTAAATTATATGGGTTTTGTGTCCAGCACCTTCCCTGAGTTTGTACTTGGTGGAGTGGGAATAGGAGTGTCCAGCACCTTCCCTGAGTTTGTACTTGGTGGAGTGGGAATAATAAATTATATTGTTTGAGTGTCCAACACCTTCCCTGAGTTTATACTTGGTGGCGTTGGAATAGTAAATTTTATGGATTTTGTGTCCAGCACCTTCCCTGACTTTGTACTTGGTGGAGTGGGAATAGCAAATTATATTGTTTGAGTGTCCAGCACCTTCCCTGAGTTTATACTTGGTGGAGTTAGAGTAGTAAAGTATTGGGGTTTTGTGTCCAGAACCTTCCCTGAGTTTGTGCTTGGTGGTGTGGTAATAGTAATTTATTTGGGATAGCCCCTTAAGCGCTGCCGTCGGCCAAGGGTCGTCGCAAGCACTACCTTGCCAGTGCTGCGCACGACCGTTGGCCGACGGGCCAGTGCTCGTTATTCGAACGTTCAGCACTGGGTGCTGAAAGTTCGACGCAGCTAAGGTGTTAAGGGTCCAGCACCTTCCCTGAGTTTATACTTGGTGGAGTGGGAATAATACATTATTTGGGTTGACTGTTCAGCACCTTGGTAGATTATATAGTTGATGGAGTGGGAATAGTAAATTATAATATATGAATGTTTAGTATTTTATGAGAGTATATATAATGATGTTAACTATGTTTAACTCATGTTGTATGGTAAAATTATTATAACATTATTAATTAATTATTGTAATTGTTAGTAATTAAAAATAAATTAATCAGAGTCACAGCATGTTTAAAAATTTTATTATTTCCAAAAAGGGGGTAATAAAATAAGAAATCCGAAAATAATTCTATTGACATTTTTTAATGTTATCTGTACATTTTTATTTTCATGATATAAATTAAAAATAATTACATTTTATTCACAGTTGTACATTTGTCTCAAAAATTTATTATTGCAAACATAATTTATTAGAATTTTTTTAAGTTAAATAATATTTATTAAGTGTACATTTATTTTTTTGTTTATTTCACAGTTTTTAATGTAAAAATAAAGATTTATTTGACAAGTCATATACATCAACTATTTTTATAATTTTTTAACACTGTGGTAGTATTTTTAAACATTTTTTGTAGTACACATATTTATAAACATTAATAAAAAAAAGGTAGGTTTTGTTAACATTAATATACAATTTACATTTGTGTTTTTTGAAATAAATTATTATTATTAATATATAAAATATTAATAACAATAATTTTTACAGAGGTAAAGTATTTTCACATTGGTAATGTTTTTAGGTAAATTATTGGTTTATACAAACAGTAAATAATAGTAACATTAATAACAGTATTGTATATTCATACAGTAATGTAAGTAATTTTTATTAAGGTAAATGTTTGTTTATTTAATATACAGTCATTGAAAATAACATATAGTACATTGTAATAATTTTTATAACAATGTTACATTTCTGTTTAATTAAAACAAATACAATAGTTACATAATGTATATTGTAACATGTGTAAAATAATTTTAGAATGTTATTTAATGTTAATATAAATGGGACTATTTGTTTGTTTGGGACTATTTTGTAACCACGTCATGTTATTTTGGGTCATTTCGACTTTGAAGAGCTCGCGGTTGGAGGCTGCTTCGCGTGTGGAAGGGTAAGTTTAATTTTAAGTACTTTATTTAAGTTATATGTTTAGTTTGAGTGTTTGTGGTGTGTGTGTAGGTTTTCTATTGTTTGGTAGTTCTAGGATGTGTGTGTTTTAGGCAGTAGTTACGATTATCGTTTTGGTTACGGTTTACTCATTTTAGGTTAGTATGTTGAGGAGGTAGGAATATGGTTAGAAATGTTACTTAAATGTTTTGTATTATGTTTAATAATGTTTTAAATTGTTTTTTGGGGGCATTATGTGCGGGTGGGTATGTTTTTTTCTATTTTACAGGTACTTCGTATGGATGTCGTTTTTGGGAGAAGATTGCAGTTTTTTTTTCCTAAGAAGGGTGTCTATTATTTTTTTATATATTAGAGACACACTTTCCAACATTTCCGCTTTTTCCAGGAGCATTTTTTATCTTTTACACTATTTTCAGGTTTTTAATGGGTTGTCGTTGGATCTATTATGGAGAAGAATCTTTATGGATGTGTTTTTTTTATTTTATTTATATTACATTTCCATGGAGCGTTTTTTTCTGTTTTTGGGGACTATTTTCGGGTTTTTAGGGGTTTTCCAGTGGATTTTGTTGGAGAAAAACTTTTTGGGATTCCGTGTTATTTTTGGATGATCTCGTTTGGATTATTTGGGTGGATTACTTCTAAGGAAGGATTTATTTTGTTACAAAGGTTTCTCTTCAGCAACAAAGTGAGTAAGTATATTTCATTATTTTTTTGGGTGGGATTGTCATGTTATTTTTTATGTAATTTTATGGTATATGTTAGAAATTGTAAGGAAATTATTTAGATATATTTAAAGAAATATATTGAATATATTTGAATAATTTTGTTACAGTTTCTAACATGTGTTTAATATGTATATTTTATGTTTACTATTAGAATAGTGTAGATATGTGAGTTATGTTTAAAGAATTGTTTTAGCTATGGTAGATAGGTATGGTAGGCCTCTGGTAGTTGGGTATAGGGTTACCTGGCTTTGTAAGGTGTTGTACATTTTTTTCGTTTCTTTAGTTAGTTTAGGGCCTGTTTGTGTTATAGATTGCTCCATTCTGAGTTCTTGGTAGCTTTGCTCCTTTTGTAACGCTTGAAGGAGTTTATGTAGAGTTAGGGAACCTCTGCCTGTACCTGCTTGGAAAGCATTGTGCCATCCAGCGTTGTTGATTTTAGCTTGTTTATTTAGTGTACTTAGGTAGACATTCCACCAGGGGATTTGGAATTTTGGTTGCCTTCTGTGTCCAGATCAGTGTAGTCTCCCTACCCATGTATCTTCGAAATAATCTAAGAGAGGGCTTAGTTTTGTTTCATTTTTTTTTATAATAGGAGCTATCTAATAATAGGTTCTAATGTTCCGCTACGTCTGTAACTGGAACGTAGGCCAGTGCAATT
Source organism: Lissotriton vulgaris (assembly GCF_964263255.1). Taxonomy (NCBI): domain Eukaryota; kingdom Metazoa; phylum Chordata; class Amphibia; order Caudata; family Salamandridae; genus Lissotriton; species Lissotriton vulgaris. Next base: position 1,279,953,579 of record NC_141696.1, read on the forward strand.
CATTTTTTTACCTGGTAGGCAAAAGTACTGTCAGTGCAGCATTGGGTGCTTAGGGCAGAGTTTTGTATACGTTTCCATATACATTTGTTAAAGTGGTAGTAGCAACCTTGGATTGCTGTGTGAAGTTAGGTCTTTAGAATTGTATTTATAATTGCTTTCTCAAAGTCAATGATAATGTTTTGGGGGAAGTAATTATTTGTTAGGTCTTTTATTTTATTTAGTACCTCAGTATAGGTTGTTTGCTGTTTGTTGGGTAGTAGGGCATATATGAAGGGGATATTGCAGTTTTGATAGTGTCCATGGATGGTGTATAATTGGTAGAATGGTTTTGGGCATACTGAGAATGTGCCGTCCATCATCCATGTTTCGCATTGGTGTAATTTCACCACATTGTCTGCTGTAGCAAACATTATAATTCTTTTTTCTTTAGATGCATTGTTATATATGATGAAAGGTTCGTTATTATGGGTTATTGTTAGTTCAGGGGGAATTTGGACTTGCTCAAAGGTTTTTGGGGCAGGTGGTGTAGCTGTAGTTGTTCTTTTTTGCCTAGCTATTGTCCTTTTTAGAGAATCTATAGAAGGGAGTTGGCATGGTGCATGTTGGGGGAGAGTTCTTAGATGGTCTTTAAGAATAGTTGTAGATGGGCGGTCTGTGTTAGTGCTTGCTTCTTTTAGTGAGTCAAGCATTTGTCTAATTTCTATTTCTGTCACGTTGGGAGGGTGGTTATGTTCTGTTGTGTTAGTTACAGTTGTTTCCTGAGTTATAGCACAACCATAACATTTATTACTGTAATGTTTGCTGCATTTCCAAAACACTTTCAATTCATGTTGTTTTTCTTGGGTATATGTATGACCCATATAACAAATAAGCATTTTGCCTTTCTGTGAAGTTACACATTTAGCTTCTTCTGTCATTGTTCTGTTTTCTTTCTACAGTAAATCAATGTTACATAGAGAAATTTAGATTTGTTTTACGTTTATCATTACATTTATCACATTTTCACAGTATATTTACCAGTTTTTCAGTTGTTTGGAGGGCTGTGCTCTATTTTTTTATGCTTTTCCTCTCTGTTTCTTTTGTTGATGGCTCTGTTGGTAAAAGTAAAATTATTTATTGTATATGTTTTGTTTACCATTATTGGATTACTTTTCATTTGGACGTTTTCTTTCTACGTTTTGTTTTATAAGCTGTCTCTGTTATTTCAGTTTGTATACTTACTTTGTTTTTAGAGTTGATAGGTTTGTAAATGTTGGCCTTTTTTTCTTTAAATGTGGTATATCTGCAATACATGGTAAAAATGAAAGAAAATTATTAGTTTATTGTTCAATTTATTATTTGTAGCTTTTAGTGCTAAGCCTAGTAGTTAATGTCAGGTATTGGTACTAACTTTTGTTTTGTTTATCCTTTGTTTGATGGTAGCAGCTTTCTGTTCTGGTGAAAAAATATGGCAGAGTTTCCCCTTCTTCACGTTTTGTAGCACCAAGTGGTATCTAATTGTTTGTTTTCTTTCTTTATACAGTGTTTCAATTATGTGTTGGTTGATTTGATTGTTCTATTTAATTGTTTGGTGTTTTTTATTAGTTGTTTGAGATATTTTGAATTTTTTTGGTAGTTATGTGATTCGTTTTGTAGACGCCAGGTAATGGTTTTATATTGTGGAGCATATATTTTTCATTCTTTTTATTTAATATTGTTTTGTAATGTGTGCTGTATAATGTTTTATATGATTATATTATGTGAAGTTATTGTATTATAATTTTTTTTATATGTTATAAATGTTGCTGTGTTTTTATTGCTTGATTGTAGTATGTTATATTTTATATAAGTATGCTGATTTATGTTACGATTTACTGTGTTTTTGTCCTGATATATTCATATTTTTATTATGTATAGTGAAGTCGATAATTTGATTTAGCGATATTTTAGTGGTCTATATTTTTGTGTTCGATATTTTTGATTATGTCTTTATATGTGTTGAAAGTCGATATATTTTATTTGCGATATTTTTTAGGGTGGATAATGTTGTTTTCTATGTTTTTTTGGTGCGATATTGTTGAGTTGATATTTGTGTCGTTTTTTGTTTAAGTATTGGGAGTCGATATTTTTGTACTCAATATAATTACGTCAATATTTTTTGTACTCGATATTCTGTCCGTCGATATTGTTTCAGTGATCTGCTTTTTAGGTCTGACAAGGTGAGCTTAATCTATAACAATGCAATTCTGCATATCCTCTTGGTTGCAATAGCTGTGAAACACTTTTGTGGATGTGGGATGTTAGAAATGGGAGTCTCTGGCTGGAAGTGGTTGGCACCTTGTCTAAGTATGGACCCTTCCTTCTAATCAGGGTAAGGGAGTTACACACTCAAAATAAACCCTGCTCACCCCCTTGGTAGCTTGGCACGAGCAGTCAAGCCTATATCAGAGGCAATATGTAATGTAGGCATCAGTTCTGCTGTATGTAGAAGTGTTGGATCGATTCCTTACTGCGAGGAGAAGCGATGGGTCAAATGATTAATGCGGGGTGATGCACTGGAAACCTGGTGCAGAGGTGTGATGTGTGGGAAAATCCAGGATTGCTGGGTGGAGGCGGTGACTAAACAGGCGCTGCGTCAATTTTTCCAGCCATCAACAGGTGATGCATTAATTCCTTCAGCCGCACATCAGGGTCTGTATCGGAGTCAGAGAGGGGGTCTCGGACCTTGGAGACATGGTGTTCTGGACTCAGGCTGTAGCAGTTCTTCAAGCGCAGTGTTGATTTTTTCAGTTGCGCCACAGCGTTGCACAACTGAACGACAAGCTTGCGGCAGGAAAAAATGCACTTAAGGGCGATGTGTGGATTTTCAGCTCTTGAAGCAACAGAAGCACCTCCAAGGGCCCAGAAAGGGAGTTGGCACCGCTTGGCAGATCAGAACTCCCAGCAGAGGTGTTCAGGGGAGGTGCAGATGAAGTCTTTGATGGCCTGTAGACTTCCAACGGAAGGCAAGCACACACAGAAGTCCGTGAATAACTCGGAAAGCAGGATTCCAGAAAGCAAAGTCCAGTTCTTTTACTGCCCACGGACAGAAGCAGCAACTGCAGGCCAACTCAACAACGCAATACAGCAGAGGGGCAGTATTCCTCATGACAGCTCTTCATCTGTTCTTCTTGGCAGAGTCCTCAGTCCAGAGGTGTTCTAGAAATGTGGGGCTACAGGCCCAACACTTATATCCCTTTCTGCCTTTGCTGTAGGCATACTTCAAAGAATAGTCTTTGTAGAGAACAGATCCTGCTTTGCCCTGTCCTGGTCCCAGACACAATACATGGGGTGGAGATATTATTGTGTGAGGGCAGGCACATCCCTATTCAGGTGTCAGTGACAACTCCTCCTACCATTCTAGCTCAGGATGGCCCATCAGCCTGGTGATGGGCAATCAGGATATGCAGGCACACCTCAGCTCCCTTTGTGTGACTGTCTAGAGTGAATGCCCAAACAGCCCAGCTGTCAGTCTAAACCAGATGTGGTTTCCACAGGCAGGCAGAGGCACATAATAGTAATGCAAGAAAATGCAAACTTTCTAAAAGAGGCATTTTCAAATACACAATTTCAAAACTACCTTTCCAGAAATATGTGTTTTTAAATCCTCAGGGCAGGGAATACAAAGTCCAAACCTCTATCTCTTCCCAATTGAAATTTACACCTGTAATGTGTTACAAGGCATCTCCAATAATAACTTATGGGAGTGACAGCCCTTGCATTTGTGATAAACAAAATAGCAGTATTTCACAATCAGGACATGTTAAACACACCAGTACATGCCCCACCTTACGCATACACTACACCCTGACCATTGATCTACCTTGAGCCTACCTTAAGGGTGCCTTGCGTGTAAAAAAAGGGAAGGTTTGGGCCTGGCACATGAGTGCACTTGCCAGGTTGACATGGCAGTTTAAAACTGCACTCGTAGACACTGAAGTGGCAGGCCTGAGACATGGTTGTAGGGCTACTCATGTGGGTGGCACAATCAGTGCTGCAGGCTCCCTAGTAGCATTTGATTTAAGGCCCTGTGCACACACTGTGTACTTTACTATGGACTTACCAGTAAATGAATATGCCAATCATGGATACCCAAACAAAAACACAATGTACACAGGGATCACTTGCACTTTAGCAACGATCAGCATTGGTAAAGTGCCCAGAGTTCAAAAGACAGCAAAAACAAAGTCCAGCATACAGGAGGCAGAAGCAAAAAGTCTGGGGAACCACATCAAGGATGCCAGGTCTAACATGAGAAATTTGTATAAGGACACACACAGCAGGGTCTGCACCTGCTTGCATTGATGCAGCACAAAGAAAACCAATTAAGTTTAGAAAGCCATTAAGCCATTCTTTCATTTGCTGTTTTCTGCATACTTTTTTGAGTTCAAATGTTTGTATTGGTTGTTTTCTTAAAAACATATACAAATACCAAAATCAAACAAATTACTGATATAAAAAAACAATTAAAAAGGAAGAAACTACATTGGTGGTTGATAGTAAAGTGGCATCATTAAATCCAAGCATTCAATCACAAGATCTGCAGTAATACACATTGAAAAACTAGGTGATGGGTTGAAAGGGCCACCTGAAACAAACCCCATAAGTTATAAAAAATACAAAATACATATTTTAAGTTAACAGTATGCAGAAACTAATATGTTTATACCATCAGCGATCTATTGCATCTCTTTTGAAGGGAATAGTTGAGCAGGACAGAGCACACCTGGGTGTGACCGGGAGGGACCTACCCCCATGTTGATTTTTGTGCATCACAGTGGTTTATGGGAGTTGAAGTAAAGATCAAGGCTATCTCGGATATGTCCAAGGGGGGGTCCATGGTGAGTTTTGGAGAGCAATATTGTCAGCGCCCCTAAGTTGCTTTTTGTGTATCGTTCCAGTTATTTAGAATAACCTTAACCGCTGCTGTCAGTAGGAGGTCTAGTAGGGCTCTATACCTATCGTTTAATGTATCCACCCGGAGGAAGCCGAATGTCAGTGTAGATAGTTCCCTTTTAAGGGAGCATGAAAATAGTTTAGAAATAAAGTCAAATACCCTATCCCAAAATGGCTCAAAACATTTACAGTATAGTAGTAGGTGGACCAAGTCCCTATTTCCTCCTTACAATTCCAGCAGGTGGGGTCATCACATATCTTATGCAAGTGTAGGCGGGCTAGTGTCCAATAAGCCTTATGCAGGAGCCAGAATTTTGTCTGTGAAAGGGCTGGGGATATTTTATTCCTGGAGACAGAGCTCCAAGTGTGAGGCCATTCAGCTTCGGAGATCGGGGAAGAGGAGTGTGAATCCCAAAAGGAAATACAGTTCCTATAGAGGGCAGATTGCTTTGGGCGAAGTAATTTGTAAATCCAAGAGACTTGATGACCTAGCTTGTTTATCCTCTCTACATAGTTTGGTAAGGAAGGGAATGAGGTCAGTAGTTTAGCCTTCGTTAGTGCTGCCTTAACCTTTAAGAAATTATAAAACTCTAGGTTGTCCAGATTATATTTAGACTAAAGATCTTTGAAAGTGATAGGGTATGCTGAATCATCCAGTGGGTACGGAAAAAAGATACCCTTATCAATCCAGGGCTCATTATGCAGTGTCATCCCTTTATATAAAATATTGTGGTTGTCTGATAGTGATTCCAATTTAGATCGTCTTATACTAATGTCTAATTTCTTATCTAATTTCAGTAGAGCTGCTTTAGTGTTTTTAAATATGGATTTTGAACAACTGACAGTCGTGAAGTTGGAAGTCAGAAGGGCTACCGGGGCAAGATTTTTAAGTAAAGAATTTTCAATTTCTAGCCATACTGGGGTATATCAGCGGGTGGCATGATCCAATACGAGCCCTGTTTAGCCAAAAACGCTGTTTGGTAAAGTTTAAAGTCGGCTAGGGTGACCCCACTGAGAGATTTGGCCAATTTGAGTTTTTTCAAACTGATTCTAGCCTTTTTACTATGCCATAGAAATTTAGATATGAGGATATCTAGCTTGCGGTGAAAATCCTCACACAATAAAAGAGGAAGCATGGTGATTGGATAATTCACTAGGGGGTAATCATCTTCTTAATGGTTTCAATTCTACCCCATCACATGGTGAATCTTCGTGACCATGCATCTAAGAGACTTTTAATCTTCCCCAGAGTGATGAATTCATTCTGTTGAAGAGACTCAAGTATATTACTGTCAAACTCTATCCCTAGATATTTGATAAATCCAGGTTGCCACACAAGGCTCGAATCGCCCAGTACCTCCCTGGTGCAGTAAATGTTAAGGGGCTTAACTTCCGATTTATCCCTGTTTAACTTATATCTCAAGTGAGACGAATATTCTTGTGTGGATCGCATCAGGGCCTTAATGGAAGAGTTTGGGTCCTCCATAACAGTGAGAATATCATCCGCGCAAGCGGCCAGTTTAACAAGAGAGTCTTTAAACCCTACTCCTTTTATCTCTTTATTATGCGTAAAGTCCTGAATTAGCGGCTCTAGGGCTAAAAGAAAGAGGGAGGGGGAAAGAGGACAACCCTGTCTAGTACCTTGCTCAAGTGTAAAGCCTTCCAAGAGAGTCCCATTGATTGCTATGCGGGCAGTAGGTGCTGAATACATAGCCATAACCATGTTGATGTACGAACCTCCGAGATCAAAGGACTGCATGCAGTGTTTCAAGAATGACCACGAAACTCTGTCAAATGCCCTTTCTGCGTCTACGGTGATGGCTATTGATGGTTCAGGCATCAGCTTTGCTTGCTCAAGTATGTGACATAATAAGCGGGTGTTGTCATTAGACATTCAGTTTTTGAGGAATGCAACTTGGGAATTACTGATCAACTTCGGAAGAACCCCATTCAGTCTTGTTGCTAGAATGTTTGCATAACTTTTACAGTCCACGTTGATCAGTGAAATTGGTCTATAATTTTTAGGCAATAAAGGATCCTTCCCCTCCTTAGGTATAACAATAATATTGGCATCTTTCATGTAATTGGATATGTGTCCCTCCCTGGCTATAGCATTAAACAACTTTAGCAGGGTTGGTCGTTATGACCCTCCAAACGCCTTATAGAAGGAAGCTGAATAGCCATCTGGGCCCAGAGCCTTATAACTTTTCAAGGCTTTGATAGAGTTTGTTATTTCCGTTTCAGAGATGGGTTTCCCTAGCGCTGTATTTCCTGTCTCTGACAGACTGGGTAGGTTTAGTGAGTCCAAGTATCTGGCACACTCCTCCAAATGTAGTGTTTGTTTGCTTTTATACAAAACCTCATAAAAAGAACTTAAAGGCATTCAAGATTTCTCTTTGTTTATTCTGGGTACTATTACTGGAGTCTTTTATCGAAAAGATAGTAAACTGTCTCTGTTTATGTTTGAGATAAGAGGTTAATAATTTGCCCGCTCTATTACCGTCACACATTTGAAGGGCCTTAAATTTGTTGATCCACACACCCGCCCACTTACTCACAATTTTATTATATTCGTATTTGTTCTGTACCAATTGGTTAAGGATAACGTTACTATCTAACGCATTGGAATGTGAGGTTTCTAGGAGCTTAATTTCCCTTTCCAGCCCAGTTAGTTCAGAGTTAAGTTGTCTATTCATTTTTGCTTTAATCCCGATGAGTACACCTCTAATGGTTGCCTTCAACGCATCCCACAGGGTGAAAATGTCTGTATCAGGGAGATCATTATACTTAATATAGTCCCGGATTGCGTTCTCAATTTTCTCTTTATCTACCGTATTGGAGAGGACCTCGTCATTAAAGCGCTACCTTTTAGTAGGAGGCGTGGAGTGTGTACCTGCTAGTTTGGTGTTGATACAAGAGTGGTCTGACACAAGTTTGGGTGCAATGTACGTTTGGTCAATAAGATTTGCAAAGGAGCCCGATATTAGAATGTAGCCTATCCTAGTGTATGACTTGTGTGGGGCCAAATAAAACATATAGTCTCTAGAGTCCGGGTGTTAAAGGCACCATGAATCCTTAAGATTGAACTTAAAGGAAATTTTTTGAACAACCTAATGGGAGCGAGAGGTTTGATATCTACACTTGGATTGGTGGTCAATTAGGGGGTCTAGAGGGAAATTGAAGTCACCATCCACTATGATAAGATCCTCTTGTGGAAAGTTTCCTATAGTATCTGAGATCTTTTCCCAGAAGTTGGGCTCATCGACATTTAGGCCGTATATGTTGAGGACATGGATTGCGTCATCCCCTTTTTTCAGAAGTGTGACTAACACCCTAACCTGATCATCATCTGTGTGTGAAACAATAGAGCAGTTGGATTTCCTGGCTACAACGGTAATAACTCCTTTTTTCTTATGGGTTGCAAGAGAGCAGGAGATATGTGAGATCCAGTTGTATTTGATTAGGGCAGCATCCTCCTCTGAAAGTTTCGTTTCCTGAAGGTGTATGATATCTCCTTTAGTTTTAGCTAAGTAGTCAAAGATTTTCCTACGTTTAACTGGGTGATTGAGCCCCTTCACATTTAGGGAAACAATATTGTCAGGCACCGGGCAATCCCCCGGGAGGCTGGATTTTCATCACAAGTTGTGGTGACGAGTGACGTGAATCCCTTTAAGCAGCCTGCAGCTTCAGCCAGGACTGGAGGAAAACAAACAAAGCAACCTGCAGATTGTTTGTTTGACCTGTGCAGTCGACGCTGTGGGGTGTGTGCAATGCAGTGCTGTGCAACTAAGTGCAACCTAACATTTCAGGACTCAGAGGAGGTGGTGCTTGTACGCAGTACACACTGTCTCTTCCTCCTACCGCGTCTGCACGCCTCTCTAGCACCAGGTGCAGGCGCTGATGTCCTTCCCCCGCATGCGCACTTTGGCCCTAAAAGTGCACTGACTGGCCTGCAGCAGCATCACGAGTGACAACGAGGAGCAGTGGCACTGTCTTGACCACTGGAGTTTGGGCCGACATAATTTATTTTTATTCCTATGCAAGCCTGCAAGCCGCCGACGTAGCCCCCTCCCCCTGTATTCCACCAACACAGCAGGTGAGTTTAATTGATTTTCCTGATTGACTTTTATTTTTAATATTGTGTAAGTAGAGGTCAGTTACAGAATAGCAACTGGGACACGGACATTCAATAAATCCGATGCAATCCTTTCCCAGTCCTGCTGAAATGGTCTGAATGTTACCCTAGCAAATGGCGGGCCGGGTGTAACTTACTGCCCTTAAAGAGCAAAGTGGGAGGGGTGGCGGATCACCTCCAAACTTGAAGTGGGTAGAACATTTTTTTCCACTGTTCCAGCCTCATGAACTGAGGTGAGCCTGGAAAACAAGTCACAGGCAGCACATTCCTAGGACAGCGCCTGGAACCCTCCACCTAGTGCAGCTTTTTGAACGTGTCACTAGGAACGTTTGCAGACTAGTTAAAAATTTGCATCTGTGTAGGTACTGAGGCAGTATGAAATATCCATCATGGAAAGAAGTAGACTGGTCAGGATATGATGGTAAGAGTGGGTTTATTAAGACATCAAGAGCCCACGCCAACCGCTGCACTGGAATCACTGGAATACCTAGGCATAGGATTCCACATTCCAGAGCATGCGACGAGGCGAGCTCAGCAAGGAGCACGAGGATACAACACAGTATTACTATTTTGTTAGCATTAGGAGTAGTAATCACAAGGCATTAGTGTGTTTCACTTTCACTTTCATACTTAGGAAGCTAGTTCATAGTTGGCAGGTGGTAATAAACTACAAGCTACAGAATGCAATGCACTATTAGCTGAACGGTCAAGACTGACTGAAAATGTTGCAGAATAAAGTGGGTCCTTGGCAGCTACAAATTATTTCCTTCCTTCAGCATCAACAGTAGCACTAGTTTTAGGAAATGTATTTTTTAAGGATGCTTTGCAGTGATCCCATTTCATTGCAGCAGAAAATAATTTGGCCGTGGGGAAAACTGTATGTTGAGCACACGATGAATGAAGAATGTACAGATTTGTATTTATTTATGAGTTCTACTAGGTGCAATGCTTTGCCTTAAGTCATCTATTATTGCTGCGGCTGTAAGATAACTTTTACAGTCCAGGATTTTCATTCAGAAAACCACTGCATTTTGAGTGTTGGTATCTTCGTTCATTCAAGTGAACAACTGGACTTACAAACTTTATAAGAATGATTTGTAAAAATAACGCTTTGGAGTAGAAACATGCTACCTTGTTAACAAGGAGGTATCTCACAGCACTACATAGCGCCTAGAGGCTGCATTGAGTCTGGCCATTGAAATGGGTCCATTCAGGGCCCTGTCCTTAACTTTTCAGGTAAAAGCACTCACTTATTTCTGACCAGTGAGTGTTAAAGCTTTAAGGTAACCATGTTGTTCCTGCTTTTATATTGCTCTTGCCTAGTGCGTAATTTAAATTGAGCCGCATCCAGGTGTTTACAGTTGGCAACAATTGGGTTGTAGTTGAAGGCAGTCTGAGTTTTTCTCAGTGGGGCAGTATGGTGTTCAGTGGGGGAGAGGATGTGACACTATGGCCAGAGCTGCTAAATTTGGAACTTGGGAACTAAGTTCAGCTTTAATAACCAGTCCACCAAACCACTCTCCTGAGAGAGCACTATCTCATGCTAGACCATAGAAAGCTTCGCAAGGCATTAGAAGCCCCGTGTTATAGCACCAGCAGGTGGACCCTAGCATGACAAGTGTAGGTTAAACTTCAAGGCCTGTCCACCACAATCCATACTGAAGTTCACCTCCAGTCTTGTGGGCAGGCCTATGAAGCAGCACACCCTAGAACAACAGTGACCCTGTCACTGAGATCACAGGACCCCGAGAACGGCCAGCTCTAGGGTGGTGCAACCGGTGTGACCGCACCAGGTGCTGACTTTAGGTGGAGACATAATTTCTGCAAGTATATTATGATTTTAAAAGCGCTTGCTGCCTCCTTCCTGGCCTCCAGCAATTTTCAGTAACAATAAAAATGTCATGATGACTCTAGTGATTAATGTTCTTTCTAAAGAGAGATCGGAATGTTGTCTAATGGAAGATTTGACTCATGGAAAGGTAGCTCAGAGGGTTAATGTACCTGCTGCAAAGCACATGCACCATGCAGATCACAAAGTGCACATAATGTAAATAGGCCAGTGGGCTACTGCTTTTGTGAGAGAGATCCTTTTGTTACTTGCAGTTTATAAGTTGAAATCCCAACATAGAACAGTTAGCTATTAACTGTCATCCACTCTGCAGCAACACAAGTCACATTTTTTATTAACTTTTGATACGTTTGAGCTACAAACAATTTATTAGTTGAAATGGTCAGATCATGCAGCAGATCTTGCATTATGAGGCATATATGGCAGAGCCATTATTATTTAAAAAACATTTGCAAACTAGGATATCTAGCCATTTATGTTTGAACTGCTGTTGTGGAAAAGGGAGAAGTGTTGATGACAGAAACTCCATGGCTCGGAGACAAATGGCTTGTGCTTCCAAATATTATCGTATTTGGGGACATTCTGTGATTAGAAGCATATCCCACTTTGTGAATACATGTTACTGTCAATAACTCATTATAACCTTAAATAATCATGTGTATCCATTGGTTGATAAAACTGGGCAGTGAAACCAAACAAATACTAAAAAATGGGAGGTTTGCGCATTCTAGCCACACCTCTGTCTCTGCCCACTGATCCAAACCTTGGGTTATTTCCGCCCTCTGAGTCTCCGCCCTCAGTTCCCCTACTTTTTTTCCACCACTTCCACCACTGATATATCATGTTGATGGATAGTGGGAACACCACACCAGTACAAAGTACCATACCTACGATGTTATAAATTCCAATAAACTGTTGACTAGCAGGTAGCCCACTGTACGACCTGATTAATGAGTCATTATCACACTTTTGTTAACAGGCACAGGGGTTCTGTCTGCAGAGGCACGGCTGGGTGCTCACTGTCTACATGGATTAGGGTGGTAGTAAATATGTCAGAAGCCTAAGCAAGCCCAGGAATAAAGGACCGCACAGTAGGATGCTCACACATCGGGACACCATGGAGTCTGCACCCTGACATCTGATTGAGCCCAGTTTTCTGCTGAGCTCGGCTGCCAAGCTATCCCTCAGTGCCAGGGATACAGGACCTATATTCGGTACAAAGATGGCTAAATTCGAAAAATTCTGTACATCAATAATGGACATATGATGCCGTACCGTAATGACATGTTATTCAGTACGTTGATATCCGTTTTGTTATAATACAATAAGATCTATATTATCTAGCTCAACTATTCCCTTATTCTGTAGTGAAAGAATATTGCATTAAGTGGAACAACAATGGCGCTTTGGTTTAGTGAGGGTAAAATTATAAGTAAATTAGTGGTATGTTCTTTAGTAAAATGATGGAAATCTCTCTCTCTCTCTCTCTCTCCTTCATTCCTTCATTCTCTCCTTCACTCTCTCTCTCTTTCTCTATCCCTCCTTCTCTCTCACCTCTTTCTCTCGCCCTTCTTTCTCCCTTTCTCTCTCTCCCTCTCTTAATCCCTCCCTCTCTCTCCCTCTCTCTCTATCTCTATTTCTCTATCCCTCTTGCTCTCACTCTCTCAATCTCTATTTCTCTCTCCCTCTTTCTCTCGCTCCCTCAATCTCTATTTCTCTATCCCTCTCTCTCTTTCTCCCTCATGCACTCTCTATTTATCCCTCTCTCTCAATCTCTCTCTATACCTATCCTCTCCCACTCTCCCCCCCTCTCCCTCTCTATCCCCATATCTCTCTCGCTTTCTCTCTCACTCTCTATCCCTTTCCCTCTATCCTTTTCTCTCTCTCCCTCTCTCTATCCCTCCCTCTCTCTTTTCGATACCTGTATTTCACTCCCCTTTCTCTCTCTCCCTCTCTCTCCCTCTCTCTCCCTCTCCCTCTCTTTCTCCCTCCCTCTCTCTCCCCCTCTCTCTATCTCCTCTCTCTCTCTTTCCCTCTCTCTCCCCCTCTCTCTCTTTCTCTCTCTCTCATTCGCTTCCTCTTTTTTTCCCTCTTCTTCTCCCTCACTTCTTCTGTCTCCCTCTCTCTCTCTCTCTCCCTTCCTACCCCCTCACTCTCCTCCCCATGTAAAAACATAGCCCGACCTATTGCCACAGTCAGTGCTTGTTCATGCTCCCAGCGTTTCTACACAATATTTTTTGTCAATTAATGTATTATGCAGACGTCTTGATTTTTTTTTCATGAGTATTCAGATCTCAAGGCGGATCCGCCTGGGGATTGGGGTAGAGGGGGCACGGAGCCTCATCATTATTCAGAACACGTGTACCCGGAACACCTGATCTTGCACAAACTGATTAAATTCAGAGGAATAATTAGAATCATTATTAAGAGTTACACTTTATGGGTGTGATGTTTCCATAGCTTCTGGCCTCTGTGCCCTAGGTGCTAGTTATCAGATGCTTATGTGTGACATGTCCACAGTTTCTGCCCTCAGTGCCTAGGTGCTTATAGGTGACATTTCCCCAGTTTCTGGCCTCGATGGCCTGTGTGACATCACACTTCAGTGCTTAATGTGTGACAACGTGAGCGACAATTTATTGAAAATGCAAAAAAGAATATCAGAATGTAGTTTTTATGCTGTAAAGTTATAACAGTCTTAAAAAAAAGCGTAAAACACATAGCACTTTTTGTTGAAAAGACAAGAGTGGCCCGAAGGGTGTTGTGATCATCACTGTACGGCCCCTTAAAGAGTCCTGTGCACCATTGTATGCAATTTCACACTCTTTTACACCTACCCAGGGAGTCTTTATGCTATTTCATATGAAGAATAAATTGGTTATATTTAAATTCACGTTTCATGCTCGACGTTTCATTTTTTAGTGTTCTCTGTAGGAATGTCTGATTTATGACTGGGTATCCTGGTGCTCTATAAGGTAATCATTTACTATGCTTTAACAGTTAATACAATCTAATATGTAATGAAAAATGTGTTGAAAAATGCTTTGTTTAGTCCTTTCTGTCTCCCATATTTTCTTGGGGGGGAGAAGTTCAACCCCCCCAACTCCCCCTAGTAGTAGTTGTTCACTGCGCTTGCTCACTACGCACCATGTGGGGGCTAGTCTCACCTTTACTTTGTTCTCTCTGATTCACTCGTGTCTATTTTTCGTGCTCTCTGAAAGAATGTCTATGGGTACATATGACTGGGTGGGTAACCTGATGTTCTTTAAGGTCACCATCATCTATTTACTGTCCTTTGAAAGTTGATACAATTTGAATATGTAATGAAAAATGTGCTGTAAAATTCACTATTTTAGTCTGTCGTTTTTAAATATTTTCATGAGGGAAGAACCCCCCCAAATCCCCATAGTAGGGGTTGGGATCGCTCGCTGCGCTCGCTTGCTACGTGCCAGACGGGGGCTGGCTTGGCAAAATTTGCCAGGGCTGCTTACAGTTCCCAGTCAGGCCCTGGAGCTAGTGGTGGCTATGATAACAACTGTACACATAAAGTATATGTAAAACATCGCCCGCAAACCCCACCATAGTATATTTTGTTTCATAAGCGTGGACAACCGGTAAGGATGTCTCACGTTGCAGCTAGAAAGGGCTATGTACCTGTCATTGTACATAGAGTAATGCATATCTGTCACTTTAGTGAAAACATGAAAAAAGATAAAAGAAACATGCAGAAAAACGAAAACAACCACATATACTTTTACCCCCATACCCTCCACCCCCTCCCTTCCCTCCCACCCCTACCTGAGAAATTCAGATGTAGGAGCTGCGATGACAGGTCCGTCAGACTGGCAGCATGGAGGATATTAACATGGATTCTGCATGCTTTTTTTGTCACTGAATTTAATTGCATTTATTACAGAACAGCATGTGAAAATGTGTGTGCCACAATTGTACAACATAATCTCACGTATAGATATTTCCATCATTGATTTGGACATTTGAAGAAATATGTATTTGCACTGCGTCAAAGAGGTAACAATAGTGTAAAATTACCTAGTTTTTTGGTGCTTGATAAATGTTGAACTTTTACTAACCACGGTCCAATTGGCATTGAAGAATTTTGTGTTCATTCCTTTACTTTTTAAGTATGTTCATCACATCTAGTGGAGGTATTCTTGGACTTAACTACAACAATGCTACCACAATTTCAGCATTTCTAAAATGTATAGTTAGCATGGCTTGCTTTGATGCTGATACACTTCTTGATTTGTATCTGTGTCTTGTATGCTTCCGATTTATATTCCCACACCACCCACTACCACATCATTGTTGCGTGTTTATCTAGGTTCCTGATCGATACTGTGACCTTATGCCCCTATTCGGCTATAAATCCATTTATTCCCTATATTGGCATAACCGTTCAAGTGCGATTTTCAGAAAGTCATCTCTGGCCTCACACGAACAGAGCCACATTCCAGCATAGTTCTCTGCCACTTCCTTTGCAACCAATTAGTGCAATGACAGAGCAGAAGTCACTATCTGATATTCCTAGATTAACACTCCGAGTTCTTCAACAAGATAAAAACTCAGCAAACCTGGAAATCCCCGCTTGCTGTGTTTTGATTAGTAATGGAACTCTAATGAGCAACTGATAGCTATCACTTCCTAGTGACATCTTTAATTGACGTCTTATGTCCAGCAAACTTGCGTCAAACCCGGCACTTGTCAGGTATAAATATTACCAACGTTGCCTTAAGCAATGAGACCAACAAGAGCTGTCGTGCTGTTGTATGCTGTCGTGCACCCTGTTGTGCATCCCATTGCTGCTGCATGCAGTACGCTGCTGCTGCTGTCCCTTGGTGGTGAAGCTACTGATACCATTATCGCTGCTAAAGCGCGAACGATGGTGCGGTACGCTTAGGAGCTGAACAGCCGTCCCTCTGCGAAGAGCCCAGCAGATTCCAGCTGCCGCGGACGCTGTCCCCCCTCCTCCTCCCGACGCGCTGAGAAGAGAGCCGCTGCCTTTCTCCTGCAGAGAAATCCAGCTCCAGCGTTTCCGGTCTGCCCTCGCGGGTGACTGGGATATTGAGTGCCCCCTGAAGGAAATACCAGACTTCCATCATTCTATTCAGAGGTATGGTGTTGACTAAACCCTTAGACGAGAATTCTTGAAGCAAACCTTGGCAAAACCAACTTAACTTAAAGCTACTTACTTACTCCCCTTCCACGTGTTAGGCTTAGGTCAGGCACACTGGGGTAGGCGTAGTTAGAAGCACCAGTTGAGTATGTTAGCCTAATGTATATATGACTGTATATATGTTTTATTACTTTTAAACCATTGTATGGCTAAGAAACCATATCAATGCTTTTACAGTTCTATTTCGCAATACTTATCTTACTGTACGTACTTTTTATAATAACAAGTCTTGCAATTGTGGCAATACATTTCTCTTGTACGAGAAGAAAGACTGTTCAATAAATGTTAACCTTTTATTGACAAACGCCCGTCTCTCTATTCTCTACATCTCGTGAAAGTAAACTGCACTAAACTGACTGAGTGAAATACCTGTCTATTGTTTCACACGACCCTAGAGATTGACTCTTGATCTGAGGAGCAAAGTTGTCATGTTGCACGGTTGTTGGAAAGCTGAATCCCTTCTTGTCTGTGCCAGGGAAGCTGATCACTTCCCATGCAGAGAAGAAAGTTTCCAGTGACCTCTGAGCTAGTTGGTAACACACCCAATAAAGTTTAGCATAGTCAGTGGAGGCCTGGAATATCCGCAGTTCCACATCGATACTACTGTTTATGTTATTCCAATGCGCAGGGCCTAGTGGGAAACTAGGAACTACACTACATGGCGCCCAAATGTTTGGTAAGGCGATAAACTAACGCAAGACTTTAGAGTAACTCAGTCGTGCATATTTCACACCCCTTTCTCCCGTAAATACTCCAATAGACGTCTGGAGTGGGTGAAAGGTTAAAATCCGCCCGACCTTAGTAGGGAGAGATTCCTATGTAAAGCTCTGGTTTATTCAACGTTGAAGGATACAGTGTTCCAAAATATTGTGCACCTAATCTTTGTCTCCTTGGAGACCTACTCTGCAAACCTTGCATTTTTACAATGCCAGGAGAAAACGGAACCACTGGGGCCGCAGTAAATGCGACTCAGCAGGATTCCGACGATATAGTACCGGGTGCAATAATCATCCCGGCACATTTAAGAAAATCTATAACATTAAAACTTATAGAGAACGGACTGACACCTCAAGGTGGTACAGTAATTTTCGTGATAGAGGCTCACGAGTATCGGCAGACAGAGGTATTCTATTCATGGATAAACTTTCCAGCGGTAAACGCTATAACAAAAGAGTTTCACTATTACAAAATAGAGAAACCTCCGGAAGAGTACGCTCCATTCGAGGAGATTGAAATTCCACTTAAATTTCAAGAGCACTTGCTCTGGTTTAATGGCGCCCTAAAACACAATGATCACATTACCAGGCTCGGTCCACTAGGTAGACCAGGAGCCACGTGGCCGGTTCTAGCCAGCTACACACCACATCCTGACATTGTAAAAATGTCTAAGGAAGAGCTGTTAGTACAGCTAAAAACACTAATTAAAATACATAGGCAATTAGTCCAATATGTAATGCGGACTGCAACAGTCCAGCCAGCTATTAATACACCACAGCTGACCCCTCATCAGGGGAACACTAATAAAATTACACCACAGAACATACAGTCTTGGTAAAACACCCGTAAAACGGGAACAAATTCCTTTCTGGTTAGCACAGAAAATCACTCAAATAGAGGCAGTATTTCCTGATACTACCCCTATAGAGAAACACAGAATCTTGACCATCTGCCTTCCTATGGGAATCGCACCACACGTGGAGGACTGCGACACTTGGGGTACAGTCTTTGCTTCCATTTACACAAAAACACACGGTGTTCCGTCTATGGCGGTAATACCAGAAGTGCTAAAACAGATTCAAAATGAATACGGTCCAGAGCCCACTTTAAATCTAGGTATGAAATTACTGAAAGACTTCAAGCAGGTCTCGGCTATATTATTAGCCAACATAAAAGGAGAAGCAGCATCTGTGGCAATCCGCCAGAAGTTGAAGGAAACAGATATAAAAGATCCTGTGGAGCTTGCAAAAATCATAGAAAAATGCTATGAAGAATTAGGTAGAGACAGCTTGGGTGGGAAACCAGTAAAGCCCGAACTGCTCGAAAATCCTGAAAAATTATTTATTAAAAATAATTCATAGAAAAATGCTATGAAGAATTAGGTAGAGACAGCTTGGGTGGAAAACCAGTTAAGCCCCAACTGCTCGAAAATCCTGAAAAATTATTTATTAAAAATAATTCAAATACTCCTAAAAAGAGCTGGGATGGAAATAAACAATCCACTCCCAAGGAAAAAGTTTTCCAGTCCAGAGGAAGGTCTCCTCGACGGAGGGAAAGAACTCCGACTCGAGAACGCCAGTCTCCCCAGCGGGAGCCCTCTGAGAAAAGATATAACCTTAGAAATAGGGATAATCTGAAAAAACCTGATAGATATCAAAGTATTGATACACGTCCCTCTCGATCTTTTCCACAGAATTCGGAAAGAAGAGGACGGTCAGACCCAGGAGAGCACACCAAGTCCAAAGACAAGGAACCTGCTCAAAATAAGAAATCTCAATTTCCTAAAAAGAAGGTAGCCAGTATTAGAGTAATCAACCATGCCGAGAATACTGAGGACACAGTTGAAAAACGGGGAGTGGGCATTGACAATGTTGGACAGTGCAGCAGAAATCAGTATAGCGCGCAAGATCTTGATGAGTCATCTGGAGACAGTGGACACGAATGAATACATTCAGGTTGAAACTGCCGACACCAGACTTAGTGAGCCCCATAAAATATACGAAATAACATTGCGTATAGAGGGTGATAAGACTAGGAAAATAAAGGGTCTATTTTGGGATAAGCTCTCAAAAGGCTATGATATTCTGTTAGCTGAAAAAGATTGGCCCCCAGAGTTTGTCAGGGAGTGCCCTCGTGGCAAAGAAGTGATTATGCCTGCCTTCTCGAATCACATTCCGATTCACAAAAAATATACATATGCAAGGAAATGGGCAGTAGCCCAGGCACCTGCATTGTATAAAAATCATGTAGGATGGGATGAGGACTCTCCTCCTCACAAAATCCAATTAAAAAGTGAACCAACTGCCCAACGGCAGTATCCCATAAAGCAAGAAGCTAAAAAATAGGTCAGGGAGATCTTAGATCAACTTGAATACCAGGGGGTGATTGAAACATGCACCTCTCAAATGAACAATCCTTTGTTTCCTGTCTCCAAGCCAGACAATTCATATCGTCTAGTTTTGGACTACAGACACCTTAATACATGTTGCAAAACTTTTGCAGTACAAAACTCGCATAGTGCAGCCCTAATGAATAATATAGTTAGGAAAAAATATAAAACTACATTAGACATTTCTAATGGTTTCTTTTGTCAAAACATTGCACCAGAAAGCAGATATTTGACCGCTTTCTCAGCATTTGGGTCGCAGAAAAAATTCTGTCGACTCCCACAGGGGTTCAAGAACAGCCCAGGACTATTCTCAGCTAGGGTAACAGAGTTACTACAAATCTATGATGATGAGGCATTATCTTACGTAGATGATATCTATCTCACAGACGACGACTTGGATACTCACTTGAAAAGAGTGAACACCATCATACTTGGGTTCGCAGCAGAGGGTTACAAATTCAACTTTAAAAAGTCCCGAATTGCCCATCTGACAGCACTATTTTTAGGGTACGAATTATCAAGTGAAGGGAAAAGCCTAGCGGACAACTTCTTAGAGAAGTGCGCTGTACTCCAAGCTCCAAAAACGCTGAAGAATTTACAATCCATTCTAGGTTTTCTGAATTTTGGAAGAACTTACATCCTAAATTACGCAGAGAGGGTTAAACCTCTCTACAAACTAATTAAACCTGATTTTAAACAAATCAATTGGACTCAAAAACACACAGAAATTTTGAGATCACTGCAAACAGACATGTTAGCAAAAACAAAATTAGATACACGTGACAACACGATCGATCTTGTAATCCGAGTCATCCCAGGAAGATGCGGATTCACGTACCTGACCTCTAATGAGGGAGAAAAGGTACCTATTTCAATTAAATCTCACTTGTACACACAAGCAGAAAAAACATTCAGTCACACAGAAAGAACTGTGAAAGCAGTGCAAATAGCATTAGCAAATGAGCGAGAACTAGCACACGGCAAACGGATTAATATCCTTACAGTGGAATCCGCCTTCGAAGCGCTATTCAGCCCAGTAAACCTGCCTACAGTGTCACTGGATCCGAAATGGATACAGTGTATAGATTCTCTAGGAGCGGAAGATGTGAAATACTATTTCGCCCCGCAATTTGAAGAACTGAATGATTTAGAATATGAAGAATATCCTCTGCCAATCGAAATTCTACCTCTCCCACAATACGCCTGTATAATCTATACAGATAGTTTTGTACAGCATTTCAACGTAGAGAGAAAATCCTACGATGCAGCATGTGCGAATATTAAAGGTCGTTGGCTGTGCGGTAAATTCAGACCGAAAGTAACAAAAACTGAATCTGTAAGAAACTGTTCGGTTCAGAGAACTGAAATCAGATCTTTAAAGATGGCGCTCGAAAATGCAGAACGTGAATTCCCGACACTTATTGTGTGCGATTCTCATTTTTGCGTCAACTCTTACAACAATAAACTGCAGAGTTGGATCGAAAACGACTACAAAGATGACACAGGTGCCACAATAAAGCATAAATTGCTATGGAAACAGGTAGCTCTTTTACACAAAGAACTACAAAAGACTCACGTGATTCACGCACAGAGTCTTCAACGTGATGGCGTTCACGTTGCAGGGAATTCATTGGCTGATACAGCCACAGCGGAAGCAACTAAACCGGCTTCCGTAGCCACAAAAAAGCGTACAGATAAATACATAGACGGGGAAACCATGCTGGCAGTAAAAACGACCGTAAAAGGCGACTGTGCAGCACTACCCGTAAACTATCCACTCAATTATGCATACATAATCGATGCAAACTCCGTTCCTTTTGCTCGAATCCCTGGAGTGGGGGACAGAGTAATTCCAAACATGAACAGGAGAATATTTTTAATAGCAGACGCACATATGGGTTTGGGTCCTAGGCACAGAGAGATCAAGGAATCACTGACTGAATTACAATCAGTATTCTGGTGGCCGGGAATGAGTGTAGAACACCAAATATATGCAAACAACTGTGAAAACTGCAATAGGGATCGCAGTAGCGAACCTTGCTACCGGCTACCAGTCAGAAAGAGCGTAACCACTGTTCCCAACAAGCCGCGCGCCAGGGCGCGCGCACGTAAGTCAAACCAAGCGTGCAGTGTGCCATATTTAGCGCGCACACACCATCTGATCCTGCGAGACCCTATTCATGTTAATTGCAGCGCACACGTGCGCTGCAATTAACATGAACACTAATTCAAAGGCCTACGATCAGCCCCGCAGGCGTTGAAGCGACAGACAATAGAAAGGAATGGAGCAGTCCTGCGGGAGCCCAGACCACTGGCAGCAGAGACCGGACCGTGCTTAATTGAAGGTAATGGCACCCAGGCGCCATCCTGACCCCCACTCTGCATCATTCAAGTTAGAGAGAAGGAAGAAGGATGCCGAAATATCCGACCTGCCCCGCCTTCTCAGCTTGTCTTTATGGGCTGGCAGATCATCTGCAGTAGAGTGGCACACGTTTTAAAAGGTTCGAATGGTGATCCACATGGCCGAGGCAGAGGATTTTTAATTGGGAATTCTCATTCATTCACAACCTCGTGTGCATTCCATTTTATATTAGTGTGTCTTTAAAATTATAAAAACATTATCTGTGTCATGCTGCTTACAGTGCATTCGGTTTATAAATATCAAGCAGCAACAATACATTCAGGTGCGTGGCCACTGTGCAGCAGGTGCAGTGACACCGGAGGGGACCCAAGAGTGCGAGCAACCCACTTTCCGGAGATTACGACTGCCTTATACTTTTAACAAAGGGGCATGTTCCAAGCTTGCAAGTGACACCCTTGTAAGTGACACCCTTGAAATGCTTAAATTGTTACAAACGTTTCCCTTTTCAGGTGAACAAAAACACCATCTTTTTCACAGCATCTTACATTTTACACTGTCAAACGTCACAACCATAAAATGATCTTGTCTCTGGTGTGGTAATTGAGAACTTCCTAACTGCGGGACTGGCTCACATCTCCCTCGTCCGGCCTTCTCTGCAGACAGGAGTCAGTCCCTTCCCTTTGTAATTCAGCTGCGAGGACTGCTCTTTTCCAGGTGTGACCCTCCTAAAAACGGGACACTGAATGGGGCTGATAATTACCCTGAATGAGCAGCTATGTGAATGGGTTGTACTAACACTTAAAAGCTGCGTCCTTTGAGCACAGGCTCACACCGTGAGGCATTTAAAGAGACACTTTCTCACCATGCAAGAAAAAAATGAAACTAGCGCCTGAGGCCAAACAAACTCTACCCCATCTCTTCGCCATAAAAGTGACATTTGTATACCGGTCTTGGTACTTGAATAGTTAAGTAACAGCAATGATTAAACTTGATAACTTTTTTTCTTAAAAAGAGATAAACGTAATATTTACGGGGACACTTCAAAAGAAATTAATGTAAGAATTGGCGTTTTTTGTACAGTCAGGGACATCTTAAGGATTTCGGGAGGGGGGAGGGTGCGGAGGCCGGGCTAAGCATATTTTCTGGGCCCCTGTTCAGAATAGCTTTGAATTTCTGATCCAATTTCAGCTCTTACATTTCCTCTTTGGCCTGGTCACTGACAGTGCACAGGCACACTAGTCCAAATTCTAAATGTGTTCATCTAATAAAACAGTAGCAGCTAACTAATATTAAGTGCAAATAACATTTGTTACCGCTCCCATTTCTCATATGTGAGGTCCTGTTTTGATTGAAAGTATTTTTTTAATGGATGTTGCATGGCGCTGAATAACAGTAGCATTACTCTGCAAAATGTCTGTAATAGACTACACCACCCACACTAAAGTAAATTAAAGGGGAATAATATTTAAACCAATCTGTTTAAGAGTTATTTAAGGGCATTAGGGCAAGAATCTCTACTTAACAGAGCAGGCTCAATCTGGGGGACCCCTGAAAGGTTGGGACCCTGGGCCAGGGCCCACTTTTCCCATGCCTTAAAACGTCTGCTCAGTTTAGTCAAGAGCAAATAACCCAAGCATTGGCATAGCCAATAGGTCTGTCTCACCTTTGGGACCTTATAAGTGTTTAGCCATGTAACAGCTGATGCTGTTGCACCAAGGATATTGTGCTGGATACTGAAACACTTATAAGGCCCCAAAGGCAAGACCCATTGACTATGCCAAGGCTTGTTTTCTTTTCTTAACAGTGCACAGCTGCGAGGCACTGAGATTTCGAATGGGCAGACTGCAAGTGGGTCAACTTGAAACACTCAAAATACGCCCAAGTGGAATATTATTAGAAATTACTCTTTCACGTGATATGATGGGCCCCTTTTGGAATGAAGTCTTAAGCAGTTTTGCAAAGGAGAGCTAGTTTAAAATCAATGGACTCAAAAGGCACTCTGGTCAATTTGCATGGCAATTTAGTGACTTATGGCCACACACAGAGTTTAAAATTTGTTAGGCCACTTTTGGCACCACGAATTGGTGGTGCTGTAAACACATTGTTAGGGAGAACACCA
Source organism: Lissotriton vulgaris (assembly GCF_964263255.1). Taxonomy (NCBI): domain Eukaryota; kingdom Metazoa; phylum Chordata; class Amphibia; order Caudata; family Salamandridae; genus Lissotriton; species Lissotriton vulgaris. The sequence continues at coordinate 1,279,977,255 of NC_141696.1, forward strand.
TCCCCTCCTCAGTATTGGCGCCTCATAACACAAGTGTCACTGGTGCCCAGAGTCCCCCTCAAATGATAGAAATGGTACAACTGGCCTGTGCCACAGGTTGACAACAGTGCTGTGGGCATGATGTTAGGGATAACTTCAATCTGAACCTCACCGTTGGCACCTCCCGGCACAATTGTTACTGTACCCCCTCAAGTGATGCAAGTGGAAAAATCCACAGCCATACAGCAACACCCTGGTTCAATTCACTTCAATTAAATAGGGGACCAACTGCAAAGGTCCAAGTGTCTGGAGTACACCTTACAATTGCTCTTGTCCAAACCAACAGACTGAAGAACAAGGATTAGTCTGATAAAAGGCCATGAGGAAAAGGGTCTGGGTCGGGGGTTACCGCACAGCAACAGATCATTGGCCCACGCTCACCCAGAAGCACCCAGCAATCTCTCCTCTTGATTCAGAGGATGCATGAACCTCTTGTCAGACGGGCCATCAGACATATGCTATCATAGAACTAAACCCAAAGGATACTAAACACTCTTACCAAGAACAACAGTAGATGTCTGATGATAGAGCCAAGTGGGGTGGTCTTGCCCTGGCTCTCTCTGGTGCTGACGGGTGCAGGACAGGCCAGCCCTTTGCACTAGTGTGGCCCGTGCATTTCCCGTGCTGCAGGAGGAGGAACAGAGCTAGAAAGCGTGCAGCATGGGGGAATCAGATGTGGCCCCTCTGCCTTTCATCTGTGCAGCAAGGCAATATGGGACACTGAGTGCCTGGGTACAGCAGCAGGCTCCCTCATCATCCCAGTTGATTAAATATTTTTCAATTAATATGTTGTTGTTGCAAAACATTAAATATAGATTTCATAAAACTTGATAGGAACAGGGTTGATCATTACTATTGTCAATGGAAAAATGGATACAATTCTACAAACTGTGGGATTTTGCCAAGGTTTTGTGAATTACTGCATTTTACACCTGTCCACCTTAGGTTGGTCTTCCCCACAATGTTTTGCATACTTACCCTCAATTTGTACTGTATTTCTGCTTTTGTTGGCCTTAGGACTCTGCACTTTGCCACTGCTAACCAGTGCTAAAGTGCTTGTGCTCACTCAGCTAATCATGGTTTAATAGGCATGCAGTTAATTGGGAATATTTAGTTTTATTATAGCCAATAGCTATTCCCCAAGATAGACTAATAATAGTTGCACTTAGTCGAATGTTTTTGGTCAAGCCAGGAACCAGCCGTCTACAGAGAAACTGGCAAGGAGAGGGTAAAAGGACAGACACACTGGCTTCTACGAGAGAAAATCAAGCAGTCCGTGGTGGTTCAAAGAGAGAGAGCGAGAGGAAAGATGTCAATCGCAATGCTTAAGTAACCAAACACTAACTCTGGAGCATGGGTTAGAAGAATGTTCTGTGATACCAGCCCCAGTTCCCCATCAGAGATGTTTCAACTTACTAACAAGCACGCAGCAGGTTGTTTCTTTATAAAAGACACCTTTCTGTAGGTTTTTTTCCAAGAAGGGGGTGCATTGCATTGTTTAGACCAGCTGCCATAGCACAAAAAGGATGTTAATTGTACCAAAGGCAATCTCTGAGCCTGTGAATTTATAAGCTCTTTGACACTGGAGGCGGAGGGTTTCTGCACTCGGGATTCTGGGAACTGTGGTCCACAGGGCACTAGAAGCCGAATGTTCACATTCTGGACATTCTGTCAACAGTAATTCACTGAGCTCTGCTACTAAAAGTATATAGAACTATTGCTGTTGTAAGAAAATGTAGGCAAATATGGTCCGAATTTTACATTTTCATAATTTAAATGTAAGGAAAGTGCAAATGTGTAACCAGTTCATGTTATGGCTTATGTATCTAATTTGAAAACCTGCTTTAAGACCATTCATGTGGCACTGCATGTGTGGAAATGCACTCTCTTTTCACTTATTTAAGCAAAAGTTTGGAATGATCTTTGGCGCTGCACCCCCACGCGCGGTCTCATTCCTGGCGCACATAGTCTTGGTTGCAGCGCACAGAGACCTTACACTGCCGCACACAGGGGAAAAAAATTAGAGGGAACATTGAGCGTAACGCTGCCTACACCCCATCCTGCGTCCTATTAACAGTTAAGGCTAAACACACTTAAAAAATGAGGCCTCCAGCGCTCGGCTGACGCTAGAACGGTTATAAAAGATTTGTGAGTCTTTATCGGCACATACGCAATTACCACGTTCCATTCTGACCAGGGTCCTGCTTTCAGCTCTCGAGCTTATAAGGAGGCCATGGCCAGCATGGGAATTGGGTTGCGGTATTCTTGTCCGTCGCACCCCGAAGGGAATAGTGTGGTAGAAAGAAAAAAACGTGACATAAAGCAATCTATAACAGCGAAGGTATTAGGTTCAGGCGCTGGGTGGGTCAAACATTTAATAAGTGTCCAGACTAGTCTTAACAACATGCCAAGAAATTCTCTAAAAGGTTTCAGCCCATACGAACTATTGTTCGGAATTAGAATGCGTATTCAGGACCTCGATAGTCAGATGTCAGTGGTACAAGAAAAAACAACAAACTTTGACATCAAAGATCGTTTGGCTGTTTTACAGGAACTGAATGAAACAAGAAAATCATTAAGCAACATAAAGTTAAAGCAACAGCCAAGTACCACTGACGAGGCACCACCAATGACAGCCCCAGCAAGGCCTGTCTGGATTCCAAAGATTGGGGATCTAGTCAGAGAAAAGATCGCGGTTAAGAAGGAATTTGGGCCTTCTTACAGAAAAGCAGTACCTGTCTTGGCAGTCACCGGAACAAGATCAGTTGTGCTACCGCCCCTTGCTGGTAAAAAGGAGAACAGAGTCGTGTCCATCGACCTGGTAAAACCACAAGCATGTGGCCGATAATCAACAGTAGGCCCAGTGGACTCCCAAGAAACAACAGAATACCCAAACTTGCAACAATCCAAGAGGTTCAAACTGAAAGACTCATCACATTCGATCAGCCTGCAGTGCACAATGAAGGACTATGCAATAATGTCATGGAACTCGTGCCTCTTGAAACACAGATTGAAACAGTTCGTCAAGAAACATCACCAGTCTACTCTAATGTGGCGTCAGAAAATGCTACCGAAAGACAGATTGAAAAAGCAATCCCATCAATTGACAGAGCTGCCTCTGGTTATTTCATCAACTTCGACAACTTCTCTGAAGATCAAAACGACCCCGAAGTGATGCCAGAAACAAAAAAGTATTCTAAAGAAAATACAACAGGACTCCTTCAACAAATCAAAGAATTATATCTGGATTCACCGTTGATTGAGCATGGGATTATTTCAGGGGTATTCATACTCCTACTATGCCTAATTTTAGTTTTAATTTTAGGAAAGTTCATTACAATTGAATGGACACAGCAAGTCAGAACATCAACCTAGTCCTGAAACCACACAGATCATCCCACGTGAAGAAAAGAGAACTGTCAACAGTAAATGTCACAGCAATTCCAATACCTGGTGGGGTAGTATGGGAGAAAACAGACTATGAGATATATGGTCCGGTCGAAATCCTGAAGTATCCTCATCAACTGAAGGTTTCCTTAAGTGACTTTGTAACACCTAGTACATTCTCTGATGATTGGGACTTTAACAGTATTAATGACATGATGTCTGATTTAGTAATGTCAGCTAGATTCACAGATCATGATTATTTACAAGGTTCATCTAGTTATGAGCAGTTATTCTGTTACACACACTATGGTGATCATTACTTGCATAAATCTGCACAGCCTAGAAATGTTTTTATGTATAATCAATGGGAACATTGTGCTACACCACCTAAAAGCAGTTCTAAAGCATTTTTTTGAGAAATTCAAATACTTCTCAGGTTTTAACACCAGTAATGAAGAAACGTTTTATTACAAACTGTTAGATAAAACAGGAATGAAAACAATGCGGACAAATTCTAAATTGATATATTCAGAAGCATTTTATGATAAAATGATGACATTTGGTTTTGATTATTGGAAAAATAATATTGAAACGAAAACAATTTGGGGTACAAAAGATTGGCAGGTGCAAGGCATTGAAGCACTATTTAGAACCTGCGTGATACCTGAACAAATGTTATTTTTAAATGACACTGTACACCAAACATCTTGTCTTGGCCTAGCTAAGATCAAAGACCTTAAAACACCGTCTATTCCAAAGCCAATACCAGAAAATGTAACTGCAGATATTGAATTAGACGTGTCACAAATTTTACATTTCAACAGAACACATCCTGATTGGAAAAAGTGGTTAATCTGGCCTACTGACACAAACAGCTGTCAAGATAGATTCCTTAATAAAACACAGGGGTTAAAAATGACCAGATTAGACCCGAGATACTCCCAGAGACAACATCCAGGGATAATAACAACATACAGTGTAGGGAAACTCTGCCTTGAATGGCTAACAACATCCACACTGGCTGAAATTAAGCAACACTTGTCTTTACTAAAAGATGGTGCTGATTTCCGCGATTTCATTCTTGGACCACGCAAACAGCGTCAAAAGCGTTTCATAGCGACCAGTATCTATGCTGCTTACAACGAGGCTTGGAAAGTCAAACAAATTGAAACAGCTGAAAAAATACGAGAAATTGATCGTATTAATTTGGAGAAATCGCTTTCTGTAGTAGACAACGGGTTAATGACTCTGTCTTCCAGAATATATTCGTTGGACAATATTGTATCCTCTGCCTTTGATGTGATAGACAGAGACTTGCTAATGTTACAACATGGCCAGTCGCAATTGCGTTCTATTATAGAATTAGGCTGGACGCTGCAAAATCTTCGTTCAGGCTATGTGCCTTGGCGTTTAATCAACACAACGTCATTATTTTCCATTTTTAACCTTACTGATAAACAGATCAGTTTGGCACAGAAAGGAGCAGACTATACAATCCTGAGCATCGAAAAACTCGAGAGATTACCATTGACAATGTCAGAGAGTCCTGTCATTGAATGGATAATACACGGAATTATCACAATTCCGATAACAACTTTCCGATTTAAAAAGTGCCTTGAGTACATACCTGCTGGCCAGTATGAACAATTGGGTAAAGGATATGTAAAATCTGAATGGAAATTACCATACACATATTCTTGCTATAGTGACAGCGACAAAAATGTATTTCTTGGTGGTGAGAATTGTAAACATTCACTAAGCGGTCTACTTTTGTGTCAGGGTATTAATTTACACGGAGCATGTGATGGAAATTCTAACAACCTTTCATGCCACCAGCTAGTCACACCTGCAACTCAGATAGAGCCCTTCTTTATGCAACTCGCAAACGGGAGTAACATTCTTAGAACGGATCACAGATGTTGTGGCCTTGTGCCAGGGAAAAGTTATCTAGTAAGCGTAACATCCATGGTCAAATGCTGTATGCAAGCATTGTTCCCGAGTAGGCCTGCAGACACAGTGACTCCCATCTGGCCTCGTCTGAATCTCTATTCTATACGAATTGATACTTTAAGCAAAATGAAATCTGTACTTTTACAGACAACAGTGCCTATAACGTCATCAAAAGAGACGTATGATCTTCTAGTTGCAAGGACAGCTACTGAAGTTCATGACCTTTTATCAACAAAATGCCCCGTGCATTTCGTAGAAATGCTCAGCCAACTCCTTAAGACAGTCTTTACGGGACTGCTAACACCCTTCCAGGCAATTTTGGGAATCGTTCCTAATTTTGTTCACTCTGTTTTTGGCGGCATACCATTATTTTTGGGACTCGTTGCAGGGATTTTATTTTTGACCCTCCTGCTTCGTTATGGCAAGCCGAAACTCAGACATAGCTCCCATGGGAATGGAAGAGACAATCCTAGCAATGCACTACTGGGACAGGATAACTAACGTCCTTGGATTGGCCAGGCTGAGAGATCTAAACATGACCTGGTTCCTTTCATTCAGACCTATATGGCAGAACTGTATCTTACCGGTACTTCGATGCATGCTATGCGGAGATGAGTGCGTGTTGGACATCTGTCTTTCACTTCCATCAGCAGTACCAATGGACGTCGATACTTTGCTCAGTCCAATAACGGCTCACGCATTGTGTTGTCCCCAGCGGCTACCAATCCTGATGATGGCATTCGTTGAGACTCCTGTGCTACGACTAGGTGGTAACAGTGGAGCAAGCGACAAAAGCAGCATCACCCAGGTACGACCTTCTGTGAGCATTGCTGATCCTGCCTATGATGACAGCAATCATTCTCACACCTGCCAAGTTACAGCACTATCGAATTTGGTTGAACTGTCACCTGATTTTGTAGACCAATTCTTTGAGAGCCTGTCTGATACGATGTTCTCACCCGTACAGAAACAATAACTTTTGAGAAGCTTTCCGACACACAGCGTTCCCATGAACTCTGAATTCGGCCTTCAGTTTTGATCAACAAAAACTGCAAAAAGCTTTGGAACTCAATTTCCCCGTTCAAGCATTAATTCTTTTGAATTGGACATTTTTAATATTCACTTTTATTTTTGGCACGAACAATTCTTTGCTTAAGGTAAAAACTATTCTTAGAGAACAGAAGCTTCACACTTCTATTTCTAAACACATCTAGAGACATAACAACATTACATCAGCCTCTAGCACATGTTATTGCAATGCATTTATATGTGATGATTTATCTCGCCCTTCTTCTGTTAGAGATACTTCATGTGTAATTCTTTTTGCATAATCGTTCATTGATTTCATATGCAAATAATTTTTGAATGATTTCTATGCTTCAAAAAACGTACAGTACCTAAATTTCATGTATTACAAATACGCCTATTTTGAATGCATTTATGTATTTTGGGGTGGGCAATGTTACACATGCATCTAATTGCTCTAGTTTTAGTAATTTGATGGACATGAATACGTGGAGTGGGTGTTGCGTGTTTATCTACGTTCCTGATCGATACTGTGACCTTATGCCCCTATTCGGCTATAAATCCATTTATTCCCTATATTGGCATAACCGTTCAAGTGCGATTTTCAGAAAGTCATCTCTGGCCTCACACGAACAGAGCCACATTCCAGCATAGTTCTCTGCCACTTCCTTTGCAACCAATTAGTGCAATGACAGAGCAGAAGTCACTATCTGATATTCCTAGATTAACACTCCGAGTTCTTCAACAAGATAAAAACTCAGCAAACCTGGAAATCCCCGCTTGCTGTGTTTTGATTAGTAATGGAACTCTAATGAGCAACTGATAGCTATCACTTCCTAGTGACATCTTTAATTGACGTCTTATGTCCAGCAAACTTGCGTCAAACCCGGCACCTGTCAGGTATAAATATTACCAACGTTGCCTTAAGCAATGAGACCAACAAGAGCTGTCGTGCTGTTGTATGCTGTCGTGCACCCTGTTGTGCATCCCATTGCTGCTGCATGCAGTACGCTGTTGCTGCTGTCCCTTGGTGGTGAAGCTACTGATACCATTATCGCTGCTAAAGCGCGAACGATGGTGCGGTACGCTTAGGAGCTGAGCAGTCGTCCCTCTACGAAGAGCCCAGCAGATTCCAGCTGCCGCGGACGCTGTCCCCCCTCCTCCTCCCGACGCGCTGAGAAGAGAGCCGCTGCCTTTCTCCTGCAGAGAAATCCAGCTCCAGCGTTTCCGGTCTGCCCTCGCGGGTGACTAGGATATTGAGTGCCCCCTGAAGGAAATATCAGACTTCCATCATTCTATTCAGAGGTATGGTGTTGACTAAACCCTTAGACGAGAATTCTTGAAGCAAACCTTGGCAAAACCAACTTAACTTAAAGCTACTTACTTACTCTCCTTCCACGTGTTAGGCTTAGGTCAGGCACACTGGGGTAGGCGTAGTTAGAAGCACCAGTTGAGTATGTTAGCCTAATGTATATATGACTGTATATATGTTTTATTACTTTTAAACCATTGTATGGCTAAGAAACCATATCAATGCTTTTACAGTTCTATTTCGCAATACTTATCTTACTGTACGTACTTTTTATAATAACAAGTCTTGCAATTGTGGCAATACATTTCTCTTGTACGAGAAGAAAGACTGTTCAATAAATGTTAACCTTTTATTGACAAACGCCCGTCTCTCTATTCTCTACATTTCGTGAAAGTAAACTGCACTAAACTGACTGAGTGAAATACCTGTCTATTGTTTCACACGACCCTAGAGATTGACTCTTGATCTGAGGAGCAAAGTTGTCATGTTGCACGGTTGTTGGAAAGCTGAATCCCTTCTTGTCTGTGCCAGGGAAGCTGATCACTTCCCATGCAGAGAAGAAAGTTTCCAGTGACCTCTGAGCTAGTTGGTAACACACCCAATAAAGTTTAGCATAGTCAGTGGAGGCCTGGAATATCCGCAGTTCCACGTCGATACTACTGTTTATGTTATTCCAATGCGCAGGGCCTAGTGGGAAACTAGGAACTACACTACATCATGTAATACTACATGGTTTCAAGCTGCATTGTTGTGGACTTTGTACTGTAGGCTAGTCAGTGCCTGGATCAGCTCACACTTTCAGCATCATGCCCTGCTTATGCACAGTGACATATTTTGTATCATGTTTAAAGCATGCCTATAAATCTCTCGCAACTCACTCAACATCTAGGCCAAACTATTTCTAATATCTTATTCAACTATGCACTTTAAAAGGGAATCCAATTGAAGACCAAAGCCCTCTGTAGCCTTTTCCGAGGAATGAATGGTTGTATGAATTCTACATTGCAGAACAAAACAGCCAAGCACATATATCAGTGTTCCTCTTCCATGGACCTGTGTGAGTGGGGTCATGAGTTCATACATGATTCTGTTGGGGTGGGTATTTTTTAAAGGCCAAGTTGTGGTGGATATACAAGTGTGGACTTTCATCAACAGAAATGTCAAGCAAGCAGATACCGCCTACACTGCCTGCCCCATTACACCCTGTGCACCTTGTATTTCTGGGGGAGGGTACACTGGCAAACATTGCAGCAAATGTACCTTTTGGGGTAGGAAGCTATGGCTTACGCTGCCTTCCCCAGTACCTTGAGATCGATGCTTAAAGGTTTCTTGAGTCAGAATTACAGATCTTTAGCATTGCTGCCTCTATGCTGCCTACATCTGAAGCTATAGTGTATCCCTCTCATAGCCTAGCCCTGAATGTAAATGTGTGTGTCTTGCTGAGAATTTTTGTGCATAATGGCATTTATGCTATAAGCTTGCAGAATTGCCTAGAGGTGAAGCACTCTGGAGGGGGAGGCAATGTGTAAGACAGCAGAGCATGAGAGTCGTAGGCATTTAAAGGGGCTGGAAAGGATAGCAAGAACAGAAGAGGGTGCACCATTTAAGACAAGAAGATTAGTAATAGACATGTAAAAGGTGGTGGAAAGGATACTGATTCGAGAGAAAAGGATAGTGTGTGCGACAGAGGAGCATGATAGTGGGAGGCATTAAAAGGAGTTGGAAAGGTGTTGCGGGGTACTAATAAGAGGTTGTACGCCTGGTCATGATAAAGAGGGTTTTATTTTTTCCAACACACGTCTACTCCTCAAGGGTAATTTTTCAGGGTATAGGGAGTCAAGTCCGTCTTGCGTCTGGTCATCCATTTTCTACCAGACTTCAGTGGACTCCTCCTCCTCTCTAGGTGGTAGGCGGTAGATAGGTATCGCAGGAAACACAGTGGGGAATAAAGAAAACAATACTATGTATAAGGGATTGAATTTAAGGAACTTTAGGGCACAGTGTGAGAGGGCACCGCAAAACCATGACGAACATCTCAGAAAATAAGTGTGAGTGCTCAGGAAAGGGGTGCAAGCAGGAAAAGTAAGATAGGAGACAGCTTTATTTCACTGGGCTCTCCCTCCTCCCTCTCCAACCCGTGAACCGTTCCCATACCTGCGATAGCCACGCTCCCCCTGAACCATGAAAAAAGGAGACACAGGCGATGCAAAGTAGATGTGTAAAGAGGCCGGGGAGGAATTAAGGAATTTCTTTCCCATCCTGCCATGCAACTTGTGCACTTGCACAGAATATCATTGACTGTCTTAGGTGCACGTACACTTGGCAGAAGTGCTCAGAAAACCTTCTTTGCTGCACACACAAAAAAATAAATGAGATGAACATTGATGACAAGTCCAGAGGGTTACACTGACACTGAAGGTGAACCTGCCTGTAATGATGAAGACGGAGGACCTCAAGACTCTATGGGGCCGGAAGGCGATACAGTGGGAGTCGTAAAGTATCAGAAGTGTCAGAGGGAGCATGCCCACGCGTAACACTTAGATCTGCCTCAGTGTCCGAAGTTGGGTTGTGCCAGGGCCCTTTGAAGGATGGACTCCGATGTCAATTGACTTTGAATGCTTGATCGAGAGGCATTGGGCTGTCTGTGCACCCTCACTGAAGTTCAAGAGTGACAGGAAGAGGCCTAGCCCAATTTGGATTGTTTCTGCCTCTTCTTCTAATTCCCCCAAAGATTTGGAGAGTGGAGACAATTGACCCATGGATCAACTCCTGTGACTCTTTCACTAGAAGCTGAATGGAGCCCAACCCTTGGACTTGGACTAGTCATGACATGGGGTATTTCGATGCTTGGTGATGTAGAACCTCGCCTCGCTGTCCCATATGGCCTTCAGGTTAATCAAAGCCAAGTCACAGCAGGTCCTTGACTTGTAGCTCAACCACAGCCACCACTGGCAAACCTGGTGAGGATCAGTCACAGACAGTTGCTTTCAACATTCGCACAGGGCTTGAAACCTGTTGTCTTGGGAGAGGACATTTCCCAAGTACACTGATGAAATGTTCTCAAAACATTGTCTCAAAGAGACAAGAGGTATCTCCTAATCCACAAGTGGCACCTATATTGGCCGCACACATCATTTCCAGAGCAGAATGGCATTAGTGCAACCTACTGGTGGACAGAAGTACTGCTCAAAAGTTTCCATATCCAATCAGAACGAATGTATGTCATTACAACGCATTCTTTCACAACGCATGCCATTGCAACACATTTTTTACAACGCAAAAACCATTACAACGAATGTTTCTACAACGCATACCATTACTTACTGATGTAATTTAAAAGCATTAAAAGTACCATTACAACGGAAAGAAATACAACACATATCATTACAACGCATATTAAAAAAACATTTTTAAATACATTTGTAAAATAATTCCTGGGACGGGATGCAGGGAAAATAGGCGTTTTGGGTGGGGAAGTGTAATAAAAAATGTAATGCAACTAGACACGTAATTATGAAATCATTTTCTTTTTTACGAAAAAAATACTTGGGCATTAAAATTAATACTCGAGTATTAATCGAGTAACCAAACAGTAATTTAAAATTTGAAAAAATCATCATGAAGAAATAAATTTAATATAGAAACAGAAATATTTCAAATTGACCTAACTTAACAAGAAAAAATAGATTAAGCCGTGAAAAGATCCGCCATTTTAAAACAAACATGAAGAACAAGTCCTACTATAGTTTTCATGACGAGTACACTAAGTCACATAAAACCAAATGGAGGACAAATCACTGTCAAAGAGAATAAACAGTAACTTTAAAGGATTAAATTTAAAATATAAGTTCTTTCATCAAACAAATCAGTAAAAAACACAAAAAACAACAAAACTTTTACCTAAAATTATGGTGACACACACAAAAAGCTATAAATAACAGTAAGACACCATTTTGAAGCCAGTGCTCAACTGACTACCAGCGAGAGCAGACGGATTTTCCGCACACTCCTGCGTTTAGAGAAAAAACAGTATTCCACAAATACCGTATTTCAACTCTGCAATATTCAAGTAAGTAAAAAACATAGAAGTAAAAATAATATCTTTAAATGAATTCATTTTCAATAATTTTAAAAAAAGATTCATTATTTTTTAGTTTTCAAAACACACGAAAAAAAAACAACTAAGAAGAAAATATTGAGAATCCTTTAAAGATATTAGTAGTAAGTACATCTTTTTTATAAGCAAAATATTTAAAGTACTATGTCACACAAAATGATTCTTTCATTTTAAAATTAATCAATGAAAGAAATAATATGAAAATGATAAAACCCAGAATGTAATTGTTTCATAAAACATTAAAATATTTACAAAGCTAATTAGTATAATGTTTTCAGATTTTCAGCTTACTAAAATATTTTTTAGAAGAAATCTGTTTTTAAAAAGATTGAAGAAAGGACACGAACAATTTATAAAGACATCTTTTTGAAAGGTAAAGAAACTGTACTGCGAATAAATCTTTTTTTTTTAAATGTATGTTTTTTTAAACCACTTTTTATATTTGCTAAACAATTTTTCAACTGCTTAAAAACGATATCATCATACAAGTGGAAGAAAACAATGTTATTCAATTTTATGTCACAATTTCTCAACTCAGAATATCCATGTACTAACGATAAATCTTTTTTTTACCATTAAATTGAGTTTAGATAATTAGAAAATAAACATTTTTTAACTCCTATATCCCAAAACGGATATCTTTAAAGAAATAGCAACTTCAAAAACAGAAACCAAAAACCAGCTAAAGACCATCTTCTTGTAAATACGAAACCATCCACAATTCATCCAAAATAAACAAAAGGTAAATACAAATGTAAAATGTGGAAAGATATCAATTAACCTCATTTAACTCCTCATAGAGTTACCTCGCAAAAAAAGGCACACAAAACTTACATTCACTTTTTTTAAATTGAAACAGCACAACAAATTTAAAGATCATCACAGCAAAAAGAAGATCAACAAAGTACATCTACAGGAACAAGGAATCAAGTTATAAAAAGGAAAACAGATGATACATTTTAAAGTGCTTGATAGTGTAAAAGTACTAATTACTATCCAAAGTCAAAGGGAATGTAAAAATAGGGCAAGTGCTGGATTGTGCAAAAGTATTAAGTACTAATCTAACTACCACGAGGTATTAAAATAAGGTAAGTGAAGGATAATGCAGGAGTATTATTATTATTATTTACTATTCTAACTCCAGGGAGGTGTAGCAGTAGGGTAAGTGCTGGATAGTGCAGGTGTGTAACTTACTATTCTAACTCCAGTATGGTGGTGAGGTAGAGTAAGTGCTTAATAAAGCAGGTGTATTATTTACAATTCTAACTCCAGGGGGGTCTTGAAGTAGTGTAAGTGCTTGCTAGTGCAGGTGTGTAACTTACTATTCTAACTCCAGTGTGGTGCAGAAGTAGAGTAAGTGCTTAATAAAGCAGGTGTATTGTTTACTATTCTAACTCCAGGGGTGTGTGGAATTAGGGTAAGTGCTGCTTAGTGCAGGTGTATAACTTACTATTCTAACTCAAGGAATGTTGTTGAAGTAGGGTAAATGCTGGATAGTGCAGATGTAAAACTTACTATGCTAACTCCAGTGGGGTGTTGAAGTAGGGTAAGTGCTGGATAGTGCAGGTGTATACCTTACTATTCTAACTCCAGGAGGGTGTTGAAGTAGGGTAAGTGCCGGATAGTGCAGGTATATAAATTACTATTCTAACTCCAGTGGGGTGTTGAAGTAGGATAAGTGCTGGATAGTGCAGGTGTATTATTTAGTATTCTAACTCCAGGAGGGTATTGATGTAGGGTAAGAGCTGGATAGTGCAGGTGTATTATTTACTATTCTAACTCCATGGGGGTGTTGAAGTAGGGTAAGTGCTGGATAGTGCAGGCGTATAACTTACTATTCTAACTCCAAGGGGATGTTGAAGTAGGGTAAGTGCTGGATAGTGCAGGAGTATAACTTACTATTCTAACTCCAGTATGGTTTTGAAGTAGGGTAAGTGCTGGATAGAGCAGGAGTATACCTTACTATTCTAACTCTAGTGCGGTTTTGAAGGAGGGTAACTGCTGGATAGTGCAGGTGTATAACTTACTATTCTAACTCCAAGGGGATGTTGAAGTAGGGTAAGTGCTGGATAGTGCAGGTGTGTAACTTACTATTCTAACTCCAGTGTGGTGCAGAAGTAGAGTAAGTGCTTAATAAAGCAGGTGTATTGTTTACTATTCTAACTCCAGGGGGGTGTTGAATTAGGGTAAGTGCTGCTTAGTGCAGGTGTATAACCTACTATTCAAACTCAAGGAATGTTGTTGAAGTAGGGTAAGGGCTGGATAGTGCAGATGTAAAACTTACTATTCTAACTCCAGTGGGGTGTTGAAGTAGGGTAAGTGCTGGATAGTGCAGGTGTATACCTTACTATTCTAACTCCAGTGGGGTGTTGAAGTAGGGTAAGTGCTGGATAGTGCAGGTGTATTATTTAGTATTCTAACTCCAGGAGGGTATTGATGTAGGGTAAGAGCTGGATAGTGCAGGTGTATTATTTACTATTCTAACTCCATGGGGGTGTTGAAGTAGGGTAATTGCTGGATAGTGCAGTTGTATAACTTACTATTCTAACTCCAAGGGGATGTTGAAGTAGGGTAAGTGCTGGATAGTGCAGGCGTATAACTTACTATTCTAACTCCAGTATGGTTTTGAAGTAGGGTCAGTGCTGGATAGAGCAGGAGTATACCTTACTATTCTAACTCTAGTGCGGTTTTGAAGGAGGGTAACTGCTGGATAGTGCAGGTGTATACCTTACTATTCTAACTCCAGTGGTGTGTTGAAGTAGGGTAAGTGCTGGATAGTGCAGGTGTATTATTTAGTATTCTAACTCCAGGAGGGTATTGATGTAGGGTAAGAGCTGGATAGTGCAGGTGTATTATTTACTATTCTAACTCCAGGGGGATGTTGAAGTAGGGTAAGTGCTTCATAGTGCAGGTGTATAACTTACTATTCTAACTCCAGTGGGGTGTTGAAGTACGGTAAGTGCTGGATAGTGCAGGTGTATAACTTACTATTAATACTCCAGGAGGGTGTTGATGTAGGGTAAGAGCTGGATAGTGCAGGTGTTTTATTTACTATTCTAACTCCAGGAGGGTGTTGAAGTAGGGTAAGTGCTGGATAGTGCAGGTGTATAACTTACTATTCTAACTCCAGTGTGGTTTTGAAGTGGGGTAACTGCTGGATAGTGCAGGTGTATAACTTACTATTCTAACTCCAGTGGGGTGTTAAAGTAGAGTAAGTGCTGGATAGTGCAGGTGTTTTATTTACTATTCTAACTCCAGGAGGGTGTTGAAGTAGGGTAAGTGCTGGATAGTGCAAGTGTATAACTTACTATTCTAACTCCAGGGGGATGTTGAAGTAGGGTAAGTGCTGGATAGTGCAGGCGTATAACTAACTATTCTAACTCCAGTGTGGTTTTGAAGTGGGGTAACTGCTGGATAGTGCAGGTGTATAACTTACTATTCTAACTCCAGTGGGGTGTTAAAGTAGAGTAAGTGCTGGATAGTGCAGGTGTTTTATTTACTATTCTAACTCCAGGAGGGTGTTGAAGTAGGGTAAGTGCTGGATAGTGCAGGTGTATAACTTACTATTCTAACTCCAGGGGGATGTTGAAGTAGGGTAAGTGCTGGATAGTGCAGGCGTATAACTAACTATTCGAACTCCAGTGTGGTTTTGAAGTAGGGTTACTGCTGGATAGTGCAGGTGTATAACTTACTATTCTAACTCCAGTGGGGTGTTAAAGTAGAGTAAGTGCTGGATAGTGCAGGTGTATAACTTACTGTTCTAACTCCAGTGGGGTTTTGATGTAGGGAAAGAGCTGGATAGTGCAGGTGTATTATTTACTAGTCTAACACAATGGGGGGGGGTTGAAGTAGGGTAACTGCTGGAATGTGCAGATGTACAACTTACTATTCTAACTCCAGTGTGTTATTGAAGTACGGTAAGTGCTGGATAGTGATTGTGTATAACTTACTATTCTAACTCCAGAAGGGTATTGAAGTAAGGTAAGTGCTGGATAGTGCAGATGTAGGCTTACTATTCTAACTCCAGTGGGGTGTTGAAGTAGGGTAAGTGCTGGATAGTGCAGGTGTATAACTTACTATTCTAACTCCAGGAGGGTGTTGATGTAGGGGAAGAGCTGGATAGTGCAGGTGTATTATTTACTAGTCTAACATAATGGGGGTTGAAGTAGGGTAACGGCTGGATAGTGCAGATGTAAAACTTAATTTTCTAACTCCAGTGGGTTATTGAAGTAGGGTAAGTGCTGGAAAGTGCATGTGTAAAACTTAATATTCTAACTAAGGGAGGTGTATTGAAGTAGGGTAAGTACTGGGTAGTGCAGGTGTATTGCATTTTTATCTGTAAAGAGAGTGAGGAAGTAGGAACATTTTGGATAGTCAAGGATGGAGTAAAATTAACTATTTTATAAAACAAAACCTTTAAACTACTAATTGCAAGGAGAGAATTACAGAACCAAGAAGACATTGGAGGTGCGTGCAATATTACTCAATCCATTGCAAAGGCAGAGCGGTTACTCTGGGTGACACAGTTATTAAAGCATCTGAACATAACCACTCTGCCTCTGCAATGGATATATAGGTAGGAGAAACAATTAACGAAATGAAGGATATTGAAAACACCTCCAATGATTCTTCTAGTTCAATTTTAAGGGAGCTTGCCCTAGTCATGTTGTTAGCAGTATGCCAATCATACCTAATCTGAGAAGAATTATTCAAAGAAAAAAACAGGCAAGTAACCCACAAAGAATAACACCACAAACCTATTCTGATATTTAAATTCCTCCTGAACTCTCTCTTTCTATATCTAACGAACCTTTCATCCTGAATGATAACAAAAACCCTCAAAAATTAATAATTATCTTCAGCACTCCCCGTAATCTAGCCAAGTTAAAGAATAGTGAAATTTGGATGATGGATGGGACATTTAAAAGCACGTCCCATCCAGTCACTCAAATTTACACTATTCATGCAAAAGTTAACAACACAGTAGTCCCCTTAGTGTAGAGTTTGCTAAGTGACAAACAATCCACAACGTACACTGAACTTTTGACAGTGATTAAATCAAAAACATCAAATATAAGTCCTAGGAAAATAATAATCAATTTTGAATTTGCAATGATAAACATTATTACAAAAACGTACATGCATACCCAAATTCAGGGATTTTTTTCCATTTTTCCCAGGCATTTTGGCTTAAAATTAAAAAAACATCCCTAGTTGTGGATTATGCATCAGATAGCAAACTGCAATTCGAATTGAAAAAACTAACTGGGCATCTAAGCAGGTCGGGTCGCAGGAGGAAACCATGTTTCCATGTGGAGTGGTGGAACTGCTACACGAGCTGCTTAGAAGGAGGAGCAAAGACAAACAATGCCATAGAGGAATGGCACAACTCCTTCAACCACACAATTGGAAAACCTCACCTCAACTTTTATCATTTTTTGGAAACTTTGAGGAAGGAGCAAAGTTTCCAAGAAATGAGAATGTCACAAGCATTAACAGGTAGCCTAAACCCACACATTTCTAAAAGATCAAAAGAAATGTCTGAAAGACTATTGGGTACCTTACAACAATTTTCGTTGTGTGTGGCTTTAGACTACCTGGATAATGTTGCTCACATACTACATTATTAACTCTACCTACACCATTACTTTCCTGTTTTGCCCTAAAATATTTAAACAATGCAATTAAATTGACATTTTTCTAAAACATTTTTTTCAAATTAAAAAGTCAGGTCACCTTACCTTAGATGTTTTCCTTTTTCTTTTTTTTATTTGTAAATCCAAACCAAATCCAAGTTTTTTTTATAAAAATGAAAAATCCATTTTCCAAATTTTTAATCCATTCAAAATTTAAAAAGACCTGATGAAAAAGCTTGATTAACAGTAATCCCAATAAAAAATCTTCTCCAAATCCAAATGATTGCGAAGTCCAAATCCAAAACAAACATCGATCTATCTTCTTTCTTCTCTTAACAATCCCAATCTTAAAAATCAACAATCCAAAGAATTCCAAAAAATATACACAGCTTTCACGATCTCAATTTTTTTTCCCAAAAACAAAATATTTCTCCAAAATAAATCCAATCCTTCGAAATTCTCTGGTCTTTTCAAAACATTTTTTTTTTCAAATTAGACATTCTAATAAACTTTTTAACAGTACTTTAACCATTACTTATATATATACAGGTGACCCGAAAATGGCATACTCTATCTACACGATTGGCGACATGCTAAAAGGGTGATAATCACATAAATATATAATTAAACTATTCCTCCCTATTCTCTCCTTGCACTATATATATCTAAAAACATCAATCTATTTGCAAATAAAGTTATAAAAGATTCCTACTTGAGCGCAGGTCTCCATGCTTCTGCTCTGTCCATCAACGCTCCACAAAATGGCCGCGATGAAGCACGTAAACGCGTATACATCATCAGGAGCTATGAAGAAAGAAAAAGGACTATTTATTTTCCATGTACTGTTATAATTAATATATGATGAAAACATGATTTTAAAGTGTATTATTTACATAAATAATTTTTCAAAAAATATGTTCAAAATTAAATAAATATTTCTTTATTAAAAAAATGATTTTATCAATAAAATATAAGTAAAACAGTCACGCATTCCATTTTTATTTTTATTAAAATTTTTAATTACACTACTATTAATAATGTATTGATTTGAATATTAACTAAATAATGTACTTACCTCTTTGCTAGTCCCATTTGTTTCTGATCTGTCCCGCTTCAGTCTTGAGAACTCGAAAATGATACACGCGGCAAACACATAATCTGCATTTGAACTAAATAAAGGACAATACATTACATTGATGTCAATGGAAAAGCGTGGGAAAACATGTTCTTTTATTTTTTTTAATATTTTTAACATCTATTTTTACAAAAATATTTTTAAAAAATAATTTAAAATGTCAGTAAACAAAATATTATTTTTGAAAAAACATTTTTGAATAATACTTTTTTAAATTTAAATTAAAATGTGTTCTTTTTTTAAAATTACTAAACATACTTTTAGGGGATTATAAAAATGTATATTATATGTTTAAAAAAAAGATTATTATTTCATTGTATTTTACAAAAATGAAGTAATTTTATGGAAATGGTTAAATAGTATAGGATTTTGTAATTACTATTTTAATTAATTTTTATTTTAAATACTGGATATTGTAGTGTTAATGCTTAATAGTGAAGAGCTATTATTTACTTACATATATCGAGGTCTGTGTAAAAGTAGGGGACCAGCTGAATAGTGCATGAGTATTAATTACTAATCAAATACCACGTGGGTATTAAAATAGGTTACGTGCTGGATAGTGTAGGAATGCACCTTCAAGGGATATAAAATAAAGGTAAGTACTAGATAGTGTAGGAGAATTATCGTAACTACTGGGAGTATTAGGTGAATATTAAAAGCAATTGTAATACATTGTTTTTTTTTAATTATTTTTTTTAATTAGGATACATTCTGGATAGTGCAGGAGTATTATTTACTAATCAAAATCCATGTGGGGATGAAAAATTAAGGAAAGTACTAGATTTGCTTTGAAAATAATTTAACTACTGGGGAGTATTATTTGGGTATTAAAAACATTTCAGAAGTATTAATTCCTAATACTAATACAGGAGTATTAATTACTATTCCAAATCCATTACATTTTCAGAGGTTGTTATTGATAATACTAATAGAGGTGAATTATTTACTATTCCAAAACCTTTTAGGGATGTAAAATTAAGGTAAGTAATAGATATTTTAGGAGAATTAATGTAACTACTAGAAAGTACTGGTTGGGTATTGTCAAACAACTCACCTCGCCAGTCAGCCGTGAGGGAAACGGCCAGCGCACGAAGGTGACCTGCCGTGAAGGAAACGGCCAGCAGATACACAACAACGAGGGCCAGGGACTACATCCCCCAGCAGCCCCGGACCCACGGCGCTCCCGTGACGCTCCTGCAGCGCCGGCTGGCGCCATAACACCGCGGAGCTCCTCCCGCCTCGCGGGACGCGCGCGGGTAGCGCCGGGCTGAACCCGGGCAGAGGGCGGGCCGTCTGGGGCCGTCAGGGCCCAGAAGAGGCCAGGCCGGGCCACCCCCTTTGGCTGGACAAATGGGTAAGCGAAAACACTTGGGTCCTGAGGGACAGGGGGCAAAAGATGCTAAAGTCCCCCGCAAGGCTGATACAATTATTTCATACCTTACATTAGCGGTAGGAGCTATTAATCAAAAAATTGCAAATGCCGAGAAAGAATTGGAACTGGGCAAAGTTTCTAGCCCCGCTGACACTGAACCCTTACACCCCACGGTGGTAATCCCATCGGCTGAGGAGTTGCCTGCCAGTAACCCCAACATCATCAATTTACCAGAGCAGCGCACTGAGAATGTGGGTTTGGGCCAGAATATGTCTCCCAATAGCTCTAGAAAGAAAGCCAAGAAAATTGGAAGGAAAGGTGTTCCTACTCCCCATCACCAGGATCTTGTCAAAGACATTTGTTTAATTATGGGGGACAAACTGGAAGACTTGGTTACTGCTCGCCTCGAGACAATACTGGAAGAGATTGGTAAAGACATTGTGGACTGCCTGAATAGCTGTCTGGCAGGATTGCTAAAGAGGTGTGAGAGAATCGATACATTTATTAATGATTTTCGAGCTAAAGAGCAATTATCAAATGATGTAACTAAGTCTAATGTTACCCACACCGTGGAGTTAATGGAATGCACTACAGTAAAAACTATTCCATCTAATGCACAATTACAACAAATACTTGTTCCACCAACTCAATTGTCAACTTCATCTCATGTGCCTAATTGTGGCGCTAGTATCCAATTCACCACACAGGGAAACACCGTGTTAGGCTTTAACAACTTACCTAACCATAGCCTAACTAGTACTGTTAGACTGCATTTACCACCCCAAGCAGCTCCCTATGTAGCAGTAATAGGTGGTGTTCCACCCTTACCCCATAATGAGAGAGAGTCCACCAGAGATCTCTTAGACAAATCTAAGGAATGGTGTAAGCAATATTCGAGTGGTGAACTTGACATTACCCCCTATATTATCATGGCTAGAAGGGTGGGGTGGGTTGGACATGGAAATAAGAACATCATGGGAGACTGTATAGTCATTAATTTTTCAGACAAAGTAGTGGCAGATAAATTATTTTGGGATGGATCACCGATAACTAATAATGCAATCCGGCCACTCCCGCTGGGATACTTTTATCCACTGCGGCGGGGCCCAAAAGCTACTTTATCTACACAAAAGCTAGTTGGGAACAAAAGTAGTCCAACTTTAGGGCCATGCGATTTTGTAATGCAAGCCAAGGCTGGGCCCTCAGTACCCACCATTCAGTAGGCTCCACGACTCATGACAATGACATCACAATTGAATAACAAACATACAGAGGGTGTCCCTCTATCTAATCGTTATTCCCCACTTTTACCCACAGATAATCTGGTTTGACTAGAGAAGACAAATATTATTAACCAGACCCCCTTATTGCTGAGTGGGAAGACCTGTAGGATCCTCAGTTGGAACATTGCAGGATTAAGATCTAAGGCTGAAAATGAGAATTGGTTGAGTTTTATCTCATCTTTTGATATTATCACACTACAGGAAACCTGGGACATAGATAACAACTTTGAATTAGATGGATTTGCTCATTTTAATATTTTGGCTACGCCAAGTGCGTCGGGTAGAGCAAAAGGCGGCTTAACCATATTAATCTCACTCAACTTGAAAGGGAAAGCCAAACAGCTACAGACTTGCTCCCCACAATTCTTGGTTGTAGAACTGTCAATGTCAAATTTGATTACCATTCTGTTGATTAATTTTTATAACTCTCCTGAATTTGTCAGCAATAACCAACTTTTGTTATTACTTGAGGAATTTTTGGATAATTACAAATTAAGCAAATGTGGTTTTGAGATTATTTTGTTGGGCGACTTTAATACTCACCTTTGTAGTAGGAACTGTATGGTTAATGATAAGGATGGCCCACCCCTCGCGCTTCTTACACATTTTGAACATACAAAAGGCGGGGAGGGTTTGGAGAACTTTTTGGCCACCCATAATCTATACGAATCTAGTTGCTGTCCACTAGGACCAAGACCAATAACATACAAGGGGAAAGACACAGGCTCAGTCATAGATTTTATTTTTATTTCTTCATTTATTTTGACTTTTATTCTAAGCTATAGAGTTGTAGACTCTATTTTTAGCGATCACAATCCTGTGGTACTAGAGGTCTCACAGGACGGATTGATTGATTTTAAAGATTCTAAAGAATCTGGTATACAAATAGTGATAAATTTAATAACCAAAGATAAGGGGAGAAGTTTAAAATGGTCTAATGTAACACTGATTAGTTTTTTAAAAGAAGTTCTAACAAAAGTTGAAAAGGAGGTAGGCATTTGTCTGGACCCCCTTTCCTCCAATATTACCATCGTACAGGCCTTTAACCGACTATGTCAACAAGTCAATAATGATTTAACCCTGAAAACAAAAACTGGGGGGCAGAAAGTTAGACGGTGGTTTGATTCCAACTGCTCAAGGGCTCACTCTGCCCTGTTAAAGGCACTAAAAGAGTCACCAAGAAATAAATCCACCATAATACAACTAAGGAAGGAGTACAAACAGGCCATTTACATCAGGAAGAAGGACATTAAGGAACAGGCATGGTTGGATCTTCAATCTCCAGAGGTCCTCCGGGATAGCTCCAAATTCTGGGAAGTTATTAACCATTCATACTTCTCAGGAGCAGATAGTCATCCCGTGGAGTGTGTCATACCTGATGACCTGTGGTTATCCCACTTTGGTAATATTTATAGACAGACTCTATCTGACCAACCACAGGATAACCCGACTCATCCCAATGTTGATATAATTGAGGCTTTCCAACCAGAGGAAATTGAAGAAGCTATAAATGAGACATCTAAAAATAAGGCTCCGGGCCCTGATGGGGTCCCGGCGGACCTGTACAAGGCAGCACCTAAATTTTGGGCTAGGATCCTGACGAATGTGTTTAACTCCGCCAGGACAGGTACGATCCCACAGTCCTGGGCTACATCTATTATCGTACCAATTTTTAAAAAAGGCCTAAAGAGTGACCCTGCCTGCTACAGACCTATCTCTCTCATTGACTCTGCGGTTAAAATCTTGGGCAGAGTCATTTTGGGGAGGTTAACATCTTGGCTGGAAGGCAGGGGATTTCTATCTAACGCACAATATGCTTTCAGGCCCAAAAGAAGCACACTGGATCAGTGCCTCAATTTGCATTTGATCATCAGCAAATATACCGTAGTTAAAAAAGGGGCCTTATACATGGCATTTATGGATCTCTCCTCAGCCTTTGACCTAGTTAACAGGTCAAGGCTGTGGGGGGTCCATTTGGAAATAGGCATAGAAAATTAATTAGTAGGTTTCTTGGCTGATCTGCACCAAGGATTGGAGGCATCGGTCAGAGTTACCAGGGATGGTAGATGCACCAAACCCTTTAGCTCTGAGAGAGGAGTGAGGCAGGGATGTATCCTTGCCCCTCTCCTCTTCACACTGTATATAAACACACTCGAGCCGGTGCTTTCTGCCTTGGGGGCCGATGTTCCGCGTGCAGGAGAGACTAACATTCCAGTCCTCCTGTACGCGGACGACACGGTCCTCCTGGCACGAACAGGTGTTGCCCTTAACAAGTTATTGGCCTCTTTCGGGGACTTTATGAGCTCCCTAGATTTAAAAATAAATACGCAAAAATCTCATGTCATGATCATGGGACTCAATGGCAGAAAAAAGAAACCCATAGCTTTTGCCTGCACAGGAAAGGAGGTACATAGGGTTCCTTCTTTTACTTATTTGGGTGTCCTATTCGATGATAAAGGCACTTGGGGTGCTCAACATAAGGTCAAATCGAATGCAGTGAGTAGATCTGCTGGAGCCATCTTGAATTTCGCTAAGAAATTGGGGTCAAGACCGACGAACGCCATTCTTAAAGTATATAACGCTAAAAGCATGGCGATCGCCACCTATGGGGCCTCGATCTGGGGATATACGAGCCCAGTCTTCATTCAGAGGGCAGAAAACAGGTTTCTCAGATCATTACTCACTGTTGCCCAGTCTACCCCCACCTTTACTATCCATTCAGAGCTGGGGGTTGGGTATGTCTCAGACGTTATAAAAGCCGCCCCTGTCATTTCCTGGTTAAAAACTTGGATGTTGAAGTAGGGTAAGTGCTTCATAGTGCAGGTGTATAACTTACTATTCTAACTCCAGTGGGGTGTTGAAGTACGGTAAGTGCTGGATAGTGCAGGTGTATAACTTACTATTAATACTCCAGGAGGGTGTTGATGTAGGGTAAGAGCTGGATAGTGCAGGTGTTTTATTTACTATTCTAACTCCAGGAGGGTGTTGAAGTAGGGTAAGTGCTGGATAGTGCAGGTGTATAACTTACTATTCTAACTCCAGGGGGATGTTGAAGTAGGGTAAGTGCTGGATAGTGCAGGTGTTTTATTTACTATTCTAACTCCAGGAGGGTGTTGAAGTAGGGTAAGTGCTGGATAGTGCAAGTGTATAACTTACTATTCTAACTCCAGGGGGATGTTGAAGTAGGGTAAGTGCTGGATAGTGCAGGCGTATAACTAACTATTCTAACTCCAGTGTGGTTTTGAAGTGGGGTAACTGCTGGATAGTGCAGGTGTATAACTTACTATTCTAACTCCATTGGGGTGTTAAAGTAGAGTAAGTGCTGGATAGTGCAGGTGTTTTATTTACTATTCTAACTCCAGGAGGGTGTTGAAGTAGGGTAAGTGCTGGATAGTGCAGGTGTATAACTTACTATTCTAACTCCAGGGGGATGTTGAAGTAGGGTAAGTGCTGGATAGTGCAGGCGTATAACTAACTATTCGAACTCCAGTGTGGTTTTGAAGTAGGGTTACTGCTGGATAGTGCAGGTGTATAACTTACTATTCTAACTCCAGTGGGGTGTTAAAGTAGAGTAAGTGCTGGATAGTGCAGGTGTATAACTTACTGTTCTAACTCCAGTGGGGTTTTGATGTAGGGAAAGAGCTGGATAGTGCAGGTGTATTATTTACTAGTCTAACACAATGGGGGGGGGGTTGAAGTAGGGTAACTGCTGGAATGTGCAGATGTACAACTTACTATTCTAACTCCAATGTGTTATTGAAGTACGGTAAGTGCTGGATAGTGATTGTGTATAACTTACTATTCTAACTCCAGAAGGGTATTGAAGTAAGGTAAGTGCTGGATAGTGCAGATGTAGGCTTACTATTCTAACTCCAGTGGGGTGTTGAAGTAGGGTAAGTGCTGGATAGTGCAGGTGTATAACTTACTATTCTAACTCCAGGAGGGTGTTGATGTAGGGGAAGAGCTGGATAGTGCAGGTGTATTATTTACTAGTCTAACATAATGGGGGTTGAAGTAGGGTAACGGCTGGATAGTGCAGATGTAAAACTTAATTTTCTAACTCCAGTGGGTTATTGAAGTAGGGTAAGTGCTGGAAAGTGCATGTGTAAAACTTAATATTCTAACTAAGGGAGGTGTATTGAAGTAGGGTAAGTACTGGGTAGTGCAGGTGTATTGCATTTTTATCTGTAAAGAGAGTGAGGAAGTAGGAACATTTTGGATAGTCAAGGATGGAGTAAAATTAACTATTTTATAAAACAAAACCTTTAAACTACTAATTGCAAGGAGAGAATTACAGAACCAAGAAGACATTGGAGGTGCGTGCAATATTACTCAATCCATTGCAAAGGCAGAGCGGTTACTCTGGGTGACACAGTTATTAAAGCATCTGAACATAACCACTCTGCCTCTGCAATGGATATATAGGTAGGAGAAACAATTAACGAAATGAAGGATATTGCAAACACCTCCAATGATTCTTCTAGTTCAATTTTAAGGGAGCTTGCCCTAGTCATGTTGTTAGCAGTATGCCAATCATACCTAATCTGAGAAGAATTATTCAAAGAAAAAAACAGGCAAGTAACCCACAAAGAATAACACCACAAACCTATTCTGATATTTAAATTCCTCCTGAACTCTCTCTTTCTATATCTAACGAACCTTTCATCCTGAATGATAACAAAAACCCTCAAAAATTAATAATTATCTTCAGCACTCCCCGTAATCTAGCCAAGTTAAAGAATAGTGAAATTTGGATGATGGATGGGACATTTAAAAGCACGTCCCATCCAGTCACTCAAATTTACACTATTCATGCAAAAGTTAACAACACAGTAGTCCCCTTAGTGTAGAGTTTGCTAAGTGACAAACAATCCACAACGTACACTGAACTTTTGACAGTGATTAAATCAAAAACATCAAATATAAGTCCTAGGAAAATAATAATCAATTTTGAATTTGCAATGATAAACATTATTACAAAAACGTACATGCATACCCAAATTCAGGGATTTTTTTCCATTTTTCCCAGGCATTTTGGCTTAAAATTAAAAAAACATCCCTAGTTGTGGATTATGCATCAGATAGCAAACTGCAATTCGAATTGAAAAAACTAACTGGGCATCTAAGCAGGTCGGGTCGCAGGAGGAAACCATGTTTCCATGTGGAGTGGTGGAACTGCTACACGAGCTGCTTAGAAGGAGGAGCAAAGACAAACAATGCCATAGAGGAATGGCACAACTCCTTCAACCACACAATTGGAAAACCTCACCTCAACTTTTATCATTTTTTGGAAACTTTGAGGAAGGAGCAAAGTTTCCAAGAAATGAGAATGTCACAAGCATTAACAGGTAGCCTAAACCCACACATTTCTAAAAGATCAAAAGAAATGTCTGAAAGACTATTGGGTACCTTACAACAATTTTCGTTGTGTGTGGCTTTAGACTACCTGGATAATGTTGCTCACATACTACATTATTAACTCTACCTACACCATTACTTTCCTGTTTTGCCCTAAAATATTTAAACAATGCAATTAAATTGACATTTTTCTAAAACATTTTTTTCAAATTAAAAAGTCAGGTCACCTTACCTTAGATGTTTTCCTTTTTCTTTTTTTTATTTGTAAATCCAAACCAAATCCAAGTTTTTTTTATAAAAATGAAAAATCCATTTTCCAAATTTTTAATCCATTCAAAATTTAAAAAGACCTGATGAAAAAGCTTGATTAACAGTAATCCCAATAAAAAATCTTCTCCAAATCCAAATGATTGCGAAGTCCAAATCCAAAACAAACATCGATCTATCTTCTTTCTTCTCTTAACAATCCCAATCTTAAAAATCAACAATCCAAAGAATTCCAAAAAATATACACAGCTTTCACGATCTCAATTTTTTTTCCCAAAAACAAAATATTTCTCCAAAATAAATCCAATCCTTCGAAATTCTCTGGTCTTTTCAAAACATTTTTTTTTTCAAATTAGACATTCTAATAAACTTTTTAACAGTACTTTAACCATTACTTATATATATACAGGTGACCCGAAAATGGCATACTCTATCTACACGATTGGCGACATGCTAAAAGGGTGATAATCACATAAATATATAATTAAACTATTCCTCCCTATTCTCTCCTTGCACTATATATATCTAAAAACATCAATCTATTTGCAAATAAAGTTATAAAAGATTCCTACTTGAGCGCAGGTCTCCATGCTTCTGCTCTGTCCATCAACGCTCCACAAAATGGCCGCGATGAAGCACGTAAACACGTATACATCATCAGGAGCTATGAAGAAAGAAAAAGGACTATTTATTTTCCATGTACTGTTATAATTAATATATGATGAAAACATGATTTTAAAGTGTATTATTTACATAAATAATTTTTCAAAAAATATGTTCAAAATTAAATAAATATTTCTTTATTAAAAAAATGATTTTATCAATAAAATATAAGTAAAACAGTCACGCATTCCATTTTTATTTTTATTAAAATTTTTAATTACACTACTATTAATAATGTATTGATTTGAATATTAACTAAATAATGTACTTACCTCTTTGCTAGTCCCATTTGTTTCTGATCTGTCCCGCTTCAGTCTTGAGAACTCGAAAATGATACACGCGGCAAACACATAACCTGCATTTGAACTAAATAAAGGACAATACATTACATTGATGTCAATGGAAAAGCGTGGGAAAACATGTTCTTTTATTTTTTTTAATATTTTTAACATCTATTTTTACAAAAATATTTTTAAAAAATAATTTAAAATGTCAGTAAACAAAATATTATTTTTGAAAAAACATTTTTGAATAATACTTTTTTAAATTTAAATTAAAATGTGTTCTTTTTTTAAAATTACTAAACATACTTTTAGGGGATTATAAAAATGTATATTATATGTTTAAAAAAAAGATTATTATTTCATTGTATTTTACAAAAATGAAGTAATTTTATGGAAATGGTTAAATAGTATAGGATTTTGTAATTACTATTTTAATTAATTTTTATTTTAAATACTGGATATTGTAGTGTTAATGCTTAATAGTGAAGAGCTATTATTTACTTACATATATCGAGGTCTGTGTAAAAGTAGGGGACCAGCTGAATAGTGCATGAGTATTAATTACTAATCAAATACCACGTGGGTATTAAAATAGGTTACGTGCTGGATAGTGTAGGAATGCACCTTCAAGGGATATAAAATAAAGGTAAGTACTAGATAGTGTAGGAGAATTATCGTAACTACTGGGAGTATTAGGTGAATATTAAAAGCAATTGTAATACATTGTTTTTTTTTAATTATTTTTTTTAATTAGGATACATTCTGGATAGTGCAGGAGTATTATTTACTAATCAAAATCCATGTGGGGATGAAAAATTAAGGAAAGTACTAGATTTGCTTTGAAAATAATTTAACTACTGGGGAGTATTATTTGGGTATTAAAAACATTTCAGAAGTATTAATTCCTAATACTAATACAGGAGTATTAATTACTATTCCAAATCCATTACATTTTCAGAGGTTGTTATTGATAATACTAATAGAGGTGAATTATTTACTATTCCAAAACCTTTTAGGGATGTAAAATTAAGGTAAGTAATAGATATTTTAGGAGAATTAATGTAACTACTAGAAAGTACTGGTTGGGTATTGTCAAACAACTCACCTCGCCAGTCAGCCGTGAGGGAAACGGCCAGCGCACGAAGGTGACCTGCCGTGAAGGAAACGGCCAGCAGATACACAACAACGAGGGCCAGGGACTACATCCCCCAGCAGCCCCGGACCCACGGCGCTCCCGTGACGCTCCTGCAGCGCCGGCTGGCGCCATAACACCGCGGAGCTCCTCCCGCCTCGCGGGACGCGCGCGGGTAGCGCCGGGCTGAACCCGGGCAGAGGGCGGGCCGTCTGGGGCCGTCAGGGCCCAGAAGAGGCCAGGCCGGGACACCCCCTTTGGCTGGACAAATGGGTAAGCGAAAACACTTGGGTCCTGAGGGACAGGGGGCAAAAGATGCTAAAGTCCCCCGCAAGGCTGATACAATTATTTCATACCTTACATTAGCGGTAGGAGCTATTAATCAAAAAATTGCAAATGCCGAGAAAGAATTGGAACTGGCCAAAGTTTCTAGCCCCGCTGACACTGAACCCTTACACCCCGCGGTGGTAATCCCATCGGCTGAGGAGTTGCCTGCCAGTAACCCCAACATCATCAATTTACCAGAGCAGCGCACTGAGAATGTGGGTTTGGGCCAGAATATGTCTCCCAATAGCTCTAGAAAGAAAGCCAAGAAAATTGGAAGGAAAGGTGTTCCTACTCCCCATCACCAGGATCTTGTCAAAGACATTTGTTTAATTATGGGGGACAAACTGGAAGACTTGGTTACTGCTCGCCTCGAGACAATACTGGAAGAGATTGGTAAAGACATTGTGGACTGCCTGAATAGCTGTCTGGCAGGATTGCTAAAGAGGTGTGAGAGAATCGATACATTTATTAATGATTTTCGAGCTAAAGAGCAATTATCAAATGATGTAACTAAGTCTAATGTTACCCACACCGTGGAGTTAATGGAATGCACTACAGTAAAAACTATTCCATCTAATGCACAATTACAACAAATACTTGTTCCACCAACTCAATTGTCAACTTCATCTCATGTGCCTAATTGTGGCGCTAGTATCCAATTCACCACACAGGGAAACACCGTGTTAGGCTTTAACAACTTACCTAACCATAGCCTAACTAGTACTGTTAGACTGCATTTACCACCCCAAGCAGCTCCCTATGTAGCAGTAATAGGTGGTGTTCCACCCTTACCCCATAATGAGAGAGAGTCCACCAGAGATCTCTTAGACAAATCTAAGGAATGGTGTAAGCAATATTCGAGTGGTGAACTTGACATTACCCCCTATATTATCATGGCTAGAAGGGTGGGGTGGGTTGGACATGGAAATAAGAACATCATGGGAGACTGTATAGTCATTAATTTTTCAGACAAAGTAGTGGCAGATAAATTATTTTGGGATGGATCACCGATAACTAATAATGCAATCCGGCCACTCCCGCTGGGATACTTTTATCCACTGCGGCGGGGCCCAAAAGCTACTTTATCTACACAAAAGCTAGTTGGGAACAAAAGTAGTCCAACTTTAGGGCCATGCGATTTTGTAATGCAAGCCAAGGCTGGGCCCTCAGTACCCACCATTCAGTAGGCTCCACGACTCATGACAATGACATCACAATTGAATAACAAACATACAGAGGGTGTCCCTCTATCTAATCGTTATTCCCCACTTTTACCCACAGATAATCTGGTTTGACTAGAGAAGACAAATATTATTAACCAGACCCCCTTATTGCTGAGTGGGAAGACCTGTAGGATCCTCAGTTGGAACATTGCAGGATTAAGATCTAAGGCTGAAAATGAGAATTGGTTGAGTTTTATCTCATCTTTTGATATTATCACACTACAGGAAACCTGGGACATAGATAACAACTTTGAATTAGATGGATTTGCTCATTTTAATATTTTGGCTACGCCAAGTGCGTCGGGTAGAGCAAAAGGCGGCTTAACCATATTAATCTCACTCAACTTGAAAGGGAAAGCCAAACAGCTACAGACTTGCTCCCCACACTTCTTGGTTGTAGAACTGTCAATGTCAAATTTGATTACCATTCTGTTGATTAATTTTTATAACTCTCCTGAATTTGTCAGCAATAACCAACTTTTGTTATTACTTGAGGAATTTTTGGATAATTACAAATTAAGCAAATGTGGTTTTGAGATTATTTTGTTGGGCGACTTTAATACTCACCTTTGTAGTAGGAACTGTATGGTTAATGATAAGGATGGGCACCCCTCGCGCTTCTTACACATTTTGAACATACAAAAGGCGGGGAGGGTTTGGAGAACTTTTTGGCCACCCATAATCTATACGAATCTAGTTGCTGTCCACTAGGACCAAGACCAATAACATACAAGGGGAAAGACACAGGCTCAGTCATAGATTTTATTTTTATTTCTTCATTTATTTTGACTTTTATTCTAAGCTATAGAGTTGTAGACTCTATTTTTAGCGATCACAATCCTGTGGTACTAGAGGTCTCACAGGACGGATTGATTGATTTTAAAGATTCTAAAGAATCTGGTATACAAATAGTGATAAATTTAATAACCAAAGATAAGGGGAGAAGTTTAAAATGGTCTAATGTAACACTGATTAGTTTTTTAAAAGAAGTTCTAACAAAAGTTGAAAAGGAGGTAGGCATTTGTCTGGACCCCCTTTCCTCCAATATTACCATCGTACAGGCCTTTAACCGACTATGTCAACAAGTCAATAATGATTTAACCCTGAAAACAAAAACTGGGGGGCAGAAAGTTAGACGGTGGTTTGATTCCAACTGCTCAAGGGCTCACTCTGCCCTGTTAAAGGCACTAAAAGAGTCACCAAGAAATAAATCCACCATAATACAACTAAGGAAGGAGTACAAACAGGCCATTTACATCAGGAAGAAGGACATTAAGGAACAGGCATGGTTGGATCTTCAATCTCCAGAGGTCCTCCGGGATAGCTCCAAATTCTGGGAAGTTATTAACCATTCATACTTCTCAGGAGCAGATAGTCATCCCGTGGAGTGTGTCATACCTGATGACCTGTGGTTATCCCACTTTGGTAATATTTATAGACAGACTCTATCTGACCAACCACAGGATAACCCGACTCATCCCAATGTTGATATAATTGAGGCTTTCCAACCAGAGGAAATTGAAGAAGCTATAAATGAGACATCTAAAAATAAGGCTCCGCCCCTGATGGGGTCCCGGCGGACCTGTACAAGGCAGCACCTAAATTTTGGGCTAGGATCCTGACGAATGTGTTTAACTCCGCCAGGACAGGTACGATCCCACAGTCCTGGGCTACATCTATTATCGTACCAATTTTTAAAAAAGGCCTAAAGAGTGACCCTGCCTGCTACAGACCTATCTCTCTCATTGACTCTGCGGTTAAAATCTTGGGCAGAGTCATTTTGGGGAGGTTAACATCTTGGCTGGAAGGCAGGGGATTTCTATCTAACGCACAATATGCTTTCAGGCCCAAAAGAAGCACACTGGATCAGTGCCTCAATTTGCATTTGATCATCAGCAAATATACCGTAGTTAAAAAAGGGGCCTTATACATGGCATTTATGGATCTCTCCTCAGCCTTTGACCTAGTTAACAGGTCAAGGCTGTGGGGGGTCCATTTGGAAATAGGCATAGAAAATTAATTAGTAGGTTTCTTGGCTGATCTGCACCAAGGATTGGAGGCATCGGTCAGAGTTACCAGGGATGGTAGATGCACCAAACCCTTTAGCTCTGAGAGAGGAGTGAGGCAGGGATGTATCCTTGCCCCTCTCCTCTTCACACTGTATATAAACACACTCGAGCCGGTGCTTTCTGCCTTGGGGGCCGATGTTCCGCGTGCAGGAGAGACTAACATTCCAGTCCTCCTGTACGCGGACGACACGGTCCTCCTGGCACGAACAGGTGTTGCCCTTAACAAGTTATTGGCCTCTTTCGGGGACTTTATGAGCTCCCTAGATTTAAAAATAAATACGCAAAAATCTCATGTCATGATCATGGGACTCAATGGCAGAAAAAAGAAACCCATAGCTTTTGCCTGCACAGGAAAGGAGGTACATAGGGTTCCTTCTTTTACTTATTTGGGTGTCCTATTCGATGATAAAGGCACTTGGGGTGCTCAACATAAGGTCAAATCGAATGCAGTGAGTAGATCTGCTGGAGCCATCTTGAATTTCGCTAAGAAATTGGGGTCAAGACCGACGAACGCCATTCTTAAAGTATATAACGCTAAAAGCATGGCGATCGCCACCTATGGGGCCTCGATCTGGGGATATACGAGCCCAGTCTTCATTCAGAGGGCAGAAAACAGGTTTCTCAGATCATTACTCACTGTTGCCCAGTCTACCCCCACCTTTACTATCCATTCAGAGCTGGGGGTTGGGTATGTCTCAGACGTTATAAAAGCCGCCCCTGTCATTTCCTGGTTAAAAACTTGGCTAAACGACGAGATTTCATTAAATCATAAAATCCTCGAAGATTGCTTAAGTATGGATGGAGCCTTAAAGATCCCATGGTTGACGTACGTAAAAACAATGTTAACCCAGGTGGGACGTATTGATCTTTTTAACTCCCCTGAGGGCATCCAAAAGGAGGATGTCAAAACGATTAAGGCATCACTGATAAATCTTTTTACAGCAGAGCGGGAGGAAATAGAATTAAATAAAATAACGGTGAAAATAAATTTTGTGCTTAAAACTGTCCCAGGTCCAGAACCATACCTGGTATTTGTTAATAAACCATTTCACCGCTTTCTTTTAATTAGATTTCGTTTGAATTTAATACATTTTCTGTTGGGCACATACCACAGATGGGATACTCCTGATAACAATAAGCCATGCGACTGTGATCACTTTTCACCCCAGAACACATTACATTTTATTATGTTCTGCAATCACTACGATAAAATCAGAAGTCAATATCTTGTTCCCATCCTTAGAGAGGCTGGCTTTTTACAGGTTAGGCCTGCGCTCCTATTTCTGCAAATTTTGCACGATGCACAAATCACTTTTCATGTTGCTAATTGTTTAGTAGCAGGAGTACGTATTAACAAAATGCGCAGCAAAGGTAACAATGGATTAATTATAAACGAAATATCTTAAGTGTATCTATAATAGACAATAGATATCAGATATCATGATGTTTTAAAATGTTCTAATAGTCATTTTAAACCCTTGGATTGTATATATTGTTTGTTTATGCATTTGTCACTTTAAATGATATGATTTATGACTCATTATGTAAATACATTATGTACATATTTTTTATATTGTCTTTTTATATTTCGTGTAATTCATGAACTGTACCCTGTGTCTTTTTATGATTTTCAAAAATCGAATAAAAGTGATTGACTGACTGACTGACTGGGTATTAAAAACATTACAGGAGTATTAATTACTATACAAAATACTAGATAGTTTTTGATAATGAATTTAAATATTGGGCAGTATTATTTTGGTATTAAAACATTGAAATTACAATTATAAAAAAAAATAAAAAAAATCTTACAAAAAATAAAAAAATAACCATACTTACGTTGTAATAGCTTGCGTTGTAATAGCATCTTTGTTGTAATGGCATGCGTTGTAATAGCATGCAATGTAAAGGCTCTTGCGTTGTAATAGATTTGTTGTAAAGGTAGTGTGTTGAAAAAGTTGCGTTGTAATGGTTGTTCCCCATCAGAACCGTCAGGGGTGTTCAAAAGGCGAAGAAGGTGATGTTAGAACTCTCTATCAGAAACAATATTTTGGTACCACTATATTTTTGTAGACAATATTTTGTCATACAACCTTTCTCTGCACCTTTTCTTTCAGAGTATGCCTGCTTTGTTTTTATAGCAGCATATATCAGAGTGTATATTTAAATCTTGTTTTACAGGATATGGCTCCAGAAGACAATCACTTAAATCCAGGTCTATGCTAAGCTTTTACAGGTGTTCTTTCACAGTATTCAATCTGGAATGAGAAAGCCATCTCTGGCACAATTTTCCTACACTGTCCATAGTTGCAGTCATAGTCATATGTCATATCAGGGATCTAGTTTGTTTTGGGTTGGACTAGTGGGTTGAGATAGAAATCTGTGCATACACATGTGCATATCTATTAGCCACAAAGCTATTCACTCTGATTCAAAGATCATTAAGCTGTATGTTCCATTCTACACCATTTCAATTTTATCATTGTCAGTAACATTTTCAATTTATAATCTGTAAAGTTTGTCAAATACATTTTTGCAACTGGTGGTGTCTTTAAATCTTTAGAAGATGCAAAGCTCATGCATGTGGTTTGTCTTATTTAGGACCATAATTTTTCTGCATGTATGGCCTAAACAGAGTAGCAGTGCCTAAATTTGCCAAAGTTTAGTCCCCTATACACTTTTGTCATTTATTCATTCCTTTCTGTACACATTACTTCTTTCTTTAATTGAATAGGATAAATAAGCATGTGCTTCGCAATCAGTCTTTTTTCAATTTTTCTGAGAATAGTGAAGAAACAAAATGATTAGATCTGTCATCATCATTAAAACAGGGAAACCTATTTATGTGCGTGGTCCAACAGTGATCCAACTGTGTATAATTATATATTTCTCTAGAGCAGATAGATCAGAGAATTTATTTGTATCCATAATCATGAAAAACAGCTCTTGATGATTTCCTGCATTTAAATAAGGATCCTCCCCATTGTTTAACTCAATCATTCATTCATTATTTATCAGCATTTATGTCCCACAAACTGGCAAAAGGGCCAGAAATTCCAATTTTGTCCAGAAAGATTTTTAAAGAAAACAACACAGTACAGCAGCACAGGCTATGCATTGATGTTAGCAGTATGATAATCCCTTTTTGCTCTGTAAGAAAAAGAATGAGGTTACAATTTCTGAACTGCAGGAAAAGGCACTATTTTACTAGGTAGGCACTTTCCATGTACCAAGAACAAATTATAATCAACATTAGAATCCACATATCCACATTTGAATGGACAGAACTTCATCAGCAACATAGATAAATGACCATGATTAAAAATGCATCTGTCAATGAACCCCACCTTAGGGACCCGTCAATCAGAAGCTTTAGTACCCGTCAATCAGAAGCTTTAGTACGTTTACCTTTGTCAGTGGTGGAGTCATAGTTCTTCATGTTGGACAATTTAATTCTAATTTCTTGCCCGGTCTGCAATATATTTAACTGTAAAAGAGGGCCTGCTGATTTGATTTTCGACTCTGCCACCTTTCCAGGGACATCAAGGTGAGGCACAAACATTAATACTCCAAAGACTAATTTGTATAGGGTGTGACTACCATTTACTCTAGGCAAGTCATACATTCTAGGTAACCATTTCTTTCCTGTATCCAAAAACCAGGCAGAACGAGTGTGAATATAGTAGCTGTCATTCTGTACATCTTCCCATCATATTAGGGACATTTCTTCCTCCACCCCCAGTAAAACTGGGGGATGAACAGATACCATTGTCTGTGAGAAGCAGTCACTGACTATGTGTGCAAGCACACCACCCCTATGCATGCTGCAGCCTCCGATATTGATGGCTTTCTCATTCATTACCTCTGTTGGCAGCAATGCAGATCCCTCTGGCAGCCCTTGGCTAGTGTCCCTGTTTCCGGAGATGAAGCACAGAACAGCATGTGGGGTATAGGGATGCCTTTCATCGTGCAGGAGGTTTGGAGTAAGTGTGCCCGCCTGAGATCAGTGTATTATGCTGCGTGAAGCCCAGATTGTGGATGATAGAAGCACAATCAGGGAGTCAGGTGATTGCTTTTTGGCAGTGCTGGTGCTCTATGTGACTTTGAGCTTAGAGCTTATTGAGTAAATCTCTTCCCTCTGTAGGCCCAAGATGATTCAAGAGCTGCATATGATGAGGCCAACCTGGTACAAGTTGTGATGGACTTGTTCATCGCAGGCTCGGAAACCACTACTGCCACACTCCTGTGGGCCCTGCTTTATGTGGTAAAACATCCCGAGATACAAGGTGAGTTGTTGAGTAAACGACAGTTCAAGTATACCGATCTGCATAATCCTTTAATTGTATAATATGGAATGAAAAGTTCTCTATGGTTGCAAATTCGAGGTGGCCTCAATTATAGATGTTGATGCTTGCACCCACTATGTACCAATGTGATAAAGAAATAGAATGTTGATATTTGACCTCAAAAATACTGTAGTTAGAAACATATTGACAAGAAAAATCAATCACAGAAATCCCTTATAGCATTTGAGATATCCTGTCAGAGGACACCTCAAACCCCAACAGGTGCCGTAAAATAAGGCAACATTCTAGCTTACATATTGTTGGTGAAAGTTAGAGATGCAGGATTTGGTAAAGCGAATTGCTGTTTATTCACTTCACAGAGTAGCCCCTCTTATGGAATATTATATTAGGGTGATTTTTATTCTATTTATGATTTACATCAACAAACCCACGAGGACATTTGCATAATAGCTGACATTTCCTTAAAGACCCCCACATCAGGGGGCGTGGCCAACTGCCGAACATGGCGGCAGCTTAACTCGGGAGCTCCGCAAGGCGATCCGGCCCGCGCAATAATCCGCATGCACATCCGTCTACTGACCTGCCCGAAGGGGTGAAATCGGCTCCGGGAACCAAGCGGCGCCCATCAAGCCGCCCCCGGCGCAAATCCGACGCCGGGAAGTGCTCCATCCGCCGACAGCGAGGCGAGGCCTACGACAGCTCAGCGGCACCGGCCTAAAGTACGGGACCAGGCCGACCGGAAGCTTGCCTAGCCCGGCCGGAAGAAGTCAACCTCAGCCGGCGCCCGCACCTCCCCGCCTGGCGCCAAGTCTCACCACGGCGCTCCATTAACGCTACGGCTGGGAACAACCTCCGGTCCCCCTGAGCCAAGACTTCGACGACATCGAGGGCGGACGAGGCCCCGCACAGCGTTGAAGCAGTCCTGGATCTGCGCTGCCGGGCGAACGCCCAGCCACATGCGGCAAGGTAGTGCGGAGGACGCCTGGGTCGGCACAGTCCTCCCGCAGCTCTGAACATTACTCCGGGCCACCGTTGAGCAGAAGGGCCGAGTACACAGTGGTGGCGCCAGTCTCCAGCCACCCATTGCAGCACTAGAAGGCGGCGGCACGGCACACGTGGAGCGGGGGAATGTAACGGAGTACGAGTAGTGCACACGCCGCCAACAACACAGCAAAAAACCCTTCTACTGCTCCAACGGCAGCCACTATAAGACTAAACTTCAGGCGGGGAACGACCTGGGCCCTGCGGTACGCCACCACCCGACCCTTTACCGGCTGCTTCAACGGCGAACACCAAGGGGAAGGTTTACACGGTAGGAGGCCGGGCTGGGACCAATTGAAAGACCGGACACTGTAGACCCAAGCATAACAACATGTCGGGCAAAAACACGAGGAGCATGACGACGACACAAGCAAAGCTTGATAAATTTGCCTATGCCCAGAGCGGCCACTCACAGGGGCCTGGTCGACACTCCGCTGGTGCTTCCGCCGGTGCCTCCACTGACGCCAATGGCACTGGGAAAGTCACGCTGGAAGCCATTATGAGAACCCTCACGGACGTCCAGGCGACGGTAGGCACCATCTCCACCGAGGTGAACCTGCTGCGAGCAGACTTCAAGAAAATGTCGGAGAGGGTGTCGCAAGTGGAGGTAGTCACGAAATCCCTCATTGAAGACACCTCAGATCTTCAGGTGGCGATGGAGCGACTGGAAAAGACCACTAAACAACTACAAGAAAAATTGGATGACCAGGAAGGACGCTCGAGAAGAAATAACGTCCGCATCCTAGGCCTTCCGGAATCGGAGGGGAAGGGGGCCATGGACCTGTACATCGAAGACCTCATTAAGACCAAACTGCAGCCTAAAGGCCTGTCCGCCTTCTTCTCCATCGAGAGGGCTCATCGGGTCCCGGGGGGTACGGCCAAACCAGGGGCCACGCCACGACCGGTGCTGGCCAGGCTCTTCAACTTTAGGGACAGGGACGCTATTTGCAGGCAGCCAGGGTGGCGCCACCGGTGAAAATTCTGAACTCCACTCTGGCGTTCTTCCCAGACTACACAGCCGAGGTGGCCAGGCGTCGAAAATCCTTCAATGAAGTCAAGAAGACGCTACGAGACAGGGGTCTGCCCTATTCAATGCTCTTCCCC
Organism: Lissotriton vulgaris; assembly: GCF_964263255.1. Lineage (NCBI taxonomy): Eukaryota > Metazoa > Chordata > Amphibia > Caudata > Salamandridae > Lissotriton > Lissotriton vulgaris. The sequence continues at coordinate 1,280,016,290 of NC_141696.1, forward strand.
GCCAAACTGCGGATTGTGGCTGAGGGGAGGACATGGTTCTTCGACAACCCAGAGGTGGCACGAGAATGGCTGGATGGCTGGAGACCGGCGGGCAAGCCTCAACGCCCGCACAAAGACCGCCAGGACCGCCGTAGTGAGAGGACGTCGGACCACCGTGCGGCCAGCCCGGCCACTGAACAGGGCGCGGCCGGGGGCCTAGAATCCGATCTTGAGAGGGACCCGTTTGATTCTGGTCAACCTAGCAGGGGCTGAATGACTACGATGGGAGCAACAAGATATGGACACAGCCCTTGGAACCTTGGGCCGATGGAACTGAGTAGGGCGGGTTATGGCCGGTGCCTGTAGGGGACTCACCAACCCCACGAGCAAGTAAGACCAGATAGGGGGGGGACAAAAGCACTCTGCCAAGTTGGGGATGCGGGCGGGAATTCGTCCGTGGTGCAGGGGAGCAGGGAGGGGGTGGAGGGATGGGAGTTGCGAAGTTCAAGTTAAAGTTAAGTTTTTTGGTCATCATCATTGCGATCTTACAAGGCACAGAAACAGTGCTAACTACGGGCGGCATACACCGCCTCCACATTCTGGCTTCCTTATCCTGCTGCACATAGTGAACACGGTTCATACACTAAAATGGCACAACATAACCAAGCAACACCCGATATGGGTACCCCTGTAACGACAAAGGTACCCCCACTGAAGCTCCTTACATGGAATGTCAGGGGGTTGGGGGACAAAATTAAACGGGGTCTGGTGCTGCAAACTGTTAAACGTGATCGATCTGACCTAGTGCTGCTGCAGGAAACACATCTAGCAGGGACCACCTGTAAGGCTCTGAACAGGCATGGGTACACCATGGCAGTACACTCTGAGTTTACCTCAGGTTCCAGGGGCACCGGGATACTCCTCAGAAACAATTCCCCCTTCTTGGTCACTGGCCACAAGACAGATGATCAGGGGCGGTTCGCAGCACTCTCAGGCAAGTGGGAGGGGAGGGCCCTGAATGTGATATCTGTATACATCCCCCCAGCACTTCATGCTACAGCCTTGCCAGCACTTAGCCGATTCCTTATTGATCTCCCAGAAGGGGACGTGATCCTGGGGGGGGACTTCAATGCCCTCACGGACCCCCTACTTGACACCATTCCCATGCGAGATCGTCAGAGAGGGACTGCCGCACTTCCGGGATTCTTGTCAGCCATGGGCCTCACAGACGTCTGGCGTCACCTGAACCCCACAGCGCAGCAATACACACACTACTCAGCGCCCCACAATAGCCTCTCACGTATTGACTACTTCTTCTTTCTAGGGGTTGGGCTGAGCTCCGTGGATAGACTTGATATCCTGCCACGAGGCATTTCCGATCACTCCCCGATCTCCCTTCACCTTTCTACCAAAGATTGTAAACGAGCTAGGTTGTACCCGATCTATCCCAATTATCTACAGATACCTAACATTAGGAAAAAACTCAAGTTAACCACCACACACTATTTCAATGAGAACACAGGATCGGTCACCTCACCCTCAGTTCTGTGGGAGGCTTACAAGACGGTCCTCAGAGGGGCGTCCATATCAGCCATTACTGGGTATAAAAGGGAGTCTAGGGCTACACTGGCCAATTTGGAATTAGCATTACACACGGCGAACACTGCGCATATGGCAGACCCCACCCCTGAGACGCTCCATGCGCTACAGCTTCGTCAGCAGCAACACCAGGCACACCTCACTGTGATCACCAAAGGGCACCTCGCGAACACTGCGCACAGAATCTATGATGTGGGCGATAAGGCAGGGAAGATGCTGGCATGGCTGGACAAACGAGGTGGCAGTAACAAGGGGATACACGGGCTCTACGATGCGGCCGGCGTGCTGCAAACTCACCCGGAACAAATAATCCAGGCTCTAGCTCGCCACTTCCAGGGGATCTACACACCGACACGGCCAGTCACTGAGCGGGAGGCCACAGAATCACTTAGTCACATTCCTGTCCCCGTGCTCACACCTGAAGCACAGCAGGAACTTGATGCAGACCTGACAGAGGGAGAGGTCCAGTTGGCAATACAGGCGCTGCAGTCAGGCAAGGCCCTAGGCCCAAACGGGATACCTGTGGAGTGGTATAAGACGATGGACTCTGTGCTGGCCAAGCCCCTCTTAGACATGTATAACGACAGCGCAAAAAAGGCGCTGCTTCCACTCGACCAACGCACGGCCACCATTGTGGCCATCCCCAAACCAACCAAGCCACCAACAGACAGTGCCTCTTACCGACCCATTTCCCTGCTCAACACAGAAGCAAAGGTCCTGGCGAAACTCCTGGCCAGTCGCCTAACCAAACATCTGAGTACCCTAATACACCCTGACCAATCGGGCTTTATGCCACACAGAAGCACAGCGCTGAATCTACGGAGGGTCCATGGGGTACTGGCGAAGGCGCATCTTCTTACGGAGCAGGCTGTGATACTTTCCCTAGATGCTAAAATGGCGTTTGATTTGGTAGAGTGGGAATACCTTTTTGCTGTCCTAACCCGCATGGGTTTCGGACCCCAATATCTGGCATGGGTGCGACTACTCTACACCCAACCGATGGCGCAGGTGGTTGCAAATGGTCGCATATCTTCGACCTTTCCACTGGGGAGGGGAACTAGGCAGGGGTGCCCGCTGTCACCCCTGTTGTTTGCGATAGTGCTGGAACCACTGGCAATCCTGCTTAGATCGACGGCGTTGTTCCGGGGAATCACTTGGAGCGACGGGTGGGAGGACAAGGTCTCCCTATACGCCGACGACATGTTAGTATACATGGCCGGCCCAACTGAAGGGGTCCCCGCCCTGTTGGCAATTTGCGATGAACATGGCAGGGCCTCGGGATATACTCTGAACTGGTCCAAATCTGTACTCTATGTCCTTAAGGGCCCGGCTCCGGTGCTGCCGGCTGACTGTCCTCTCACAGTAACCACCTCCTCCTTTAAGTACTTGGGTATTTATGTGACGAATGACTCTAAACAGTTCTATGCCGAAAACCTGCAGCCGCCTCTGCAAAGATTGCGTGCTGATGTCAAATACTGGGCGGCACTGCCACTGACCCTCCTAGGGCGCGCGGCGCTCTACAAAATGATGGCTCTCCCGAGATTTCTGTATGTGCTTGAAAACTCCCCTTATGTGGTTAAACCACAGTACTTTAGACGGGTAGCGGCGTTGGTCTCCAGCCTGTTGTGGAGTAATGGCCCGGCGCGGATAGCACAAGCAAAACTGGTGAAGAGCTGGTACGAGGGGGGTATTGCATTACCCGACCTCCAACTATATTACTGGGCGTCACAGCTTAAGGTTATTAATCATTGGATCCACGCCTCACGGGAAGACCCCGCATATAAGGCGGACTGGTCGCAACTGGGGACTGAGGGCATGCTCTCGGTGCTGTACAACTACCCGCAGGTGAAAACCCTGCTTGGCCCAACATTCCACACAGCGACAATCTGGCATGCGGCGCAATCACGCCTAGGGTGGAAGGGTAAAATCACCAGGCTAACGCCGCTATGGGACACTAAAACACTGGGTAACCTACGGACTTGTAAGGGGTTTGCGAGATGGGACGACATAGGGATCTCGGTGGTGGGGGACCTCTGGGACAAAGGCACGGTTATTCCCTTCCAGCACCTCCAGCAACAATACGGCCTGGGGCCCACTGAAATGTACCGATATGTACAAATCCGGCATGCACTACTGCAAGCGATCCCACCAGACACCACACTCCCAGAATCATCGCCACTTGAAGATAGGCTACTCACCGAATTCATGGAGCAAAAAGCGACCTCACTCACGTACAAAAAATTGATTAACAACCTGCCAGATCCCACACACAAACTTAAAGAGAAGTGGGTGGAAGAATTGGGCGACATGGATGAAGCGGATGAAGCGGAGTGGAATGAGGCATTGGCCTCGCCGAGGGAAGTGGGCATATCAGCCAGATTCCGACTGGTGCAGCTCAAGGTGTTACACCGCACCTACTACACTCGCACACTACTCCACAAAATACAGAGAACACCACACCCATACTGCCTCAGGGGATGCGGGGAGGAAGGGACTCTCCTACACACGTTATGGGAATGTCCACAAATCAGGGAAACATGGCGGCAGATTATGCGCACAGTCTCTCAGGCCATCAATGTCTCTGTCCTACCGGAACCTCGTAAATGCCTGTTGAACATTTGGGACCCTACAGACTTAAACAGATATGGACAACTGTGGGTCACCCTAGCAGTGACAGTGGCCAAACGAGACATTGCACAGAGGTGGGGCGCTCCGGAGTTGCCGACGGTGGCAGGGTGGATAAGAAACATGGACCTTCTCATGGTAAAGGAGAGAGCAGTATATGTACTAAGAGCCTGCCCCCGCAAATGGAATCGGGTGTGGATGCCATGGAACAAATATAGGGGTGACCCTTGTGAGGCATTGCCGGAGGGTGAGGACTCGGAATCGGAGGAAGACGAGGACTAGTGGCAATGGATATGCCAGCATCAACAGGGGAGGGACCGGGAGGCGGAGGGTATGCACGGCTACTGAGGACGGGATGCTGAATGTATAAGCCTGTAGGATATTATATGTGAACGTACACACTTATTGGTATAATGATGACCGTTGTTGGGTTTATAGACTTGTTTTCTTTATTCTTATATGTTCCCGCTAAACACCACGTATGGGTGAAGTCAGCCTACTGAATCGAAATAGGGTGGACGGGATGGGCGTTAAGAAGAAGGGGTGAAATTGGGCCATGTAATACATATGACTGTCCTATTCACTTTTCAGCTACTAGGCCATAATTGGAAATGATGGCGGTTGATGCAAATTGTGTTAAATCCTTTCCCCACTAGGGGATCATAATGCTGTTATGTCGCTACAACTACAAAATGTCGATATGAATATCTCTTCTATACTCCTGACAATAAAGAATTTTCAAAAAAAAAAAGACCCCCACATCATCTCCCCGTACACAATTTTACATTCTGATGTAAGTTTCTTTCACACTTGAGTGATACATATATCCTTCATTACTCCTTATGGGTTAGTTGCTCTTCAGACTGCAACAGGTACTGTAGAAATGGTGACAAGATATCAGTCTGCTAGTCTCTGGTAATAGTTTCTGACACCCACTGGTTGAAAGTTGATACCTTGGCTACGTCCATGACTATTTACACCTGCCAAGACTTTTTTGGAACTAAAGAAAGAAAAAAAACCTGCATATTTTGGACAACATTGCATTTTGTTCCTGTTTGACTCCCTACTGTGAAAACTGGGTATAAACCTTTAGTCGCTACAGCTCTACTACACCTTTTCATTTGATCCTCTCGCTTCTCAAATGGGTAACTCGAAAATAATATTCTATATTTTCTACCACCTCTATCCTTTTCTCTCTCAAATGCTTCCTTTTCCCACTCTACCAATGCTTCATACTGTGTACGTCTGGGATTTGGCTCCAAAGAGTTCATCTTATCTGTCAATTTTTGCAAAATCCTCACATTACATGTACCAAACTCAGGGAAAGCTAACATTCCTTCATTCTTTGTATATTTTCTCCAGTTTTCTAACCAAACACATGTATGGTACCCTCGCTCCATCATCACTTTTCTATTAGTAATTTCTACCCAAAAGAAACAATGAGACGTTTCTGTATTCCTCGTTTCCCTGTTTGTTAACTTCTATCCTATCCCGGCGAGTCTTACACCAACCAACCAATCACAATAAACTATGTAATTTCAGTCTTATTTATTATCAGTGCATCTCACACTAGTCAATCAATCACCACTCTGTTCGCCCCGGCTGTCTGACCAATGACAGCGCAGTTCTTTGTGACGTCAGTTTACTCCTGCTACTAACCCTCCCTTTATAATCTGCTCTTCGATACACACCTGCTGTATCCTCCAATACCAGTGCAGCACCTTTGTGACGTCAATATCACTACTGCTACTGGCCCCTCCTTTACAAAATCTTACGGCAATATTTTTCTGAATTTATTTTTCTTAATCAAAATTGGTTAGTAACGACATATAAAAACGATGCTACTTTGTCTGGTCCGCTAAATAAAGAGATAGTCTTCACCTTTCAAAGAGATTTTCATTTTTTTTTCCTCATCTCACCTTGTCAAGTCGTTGCGGATGTTATACAGCCTTATACTCGAGCTGGGGGCCACATGGCTTACTGCATGCACTTGAGTCACCTGACCTTTCCCCTTTTAGTACGGGGACATGGTGTAATCATTGGACCAACTGGATGAGTCTTAGATTTCGTCCCCAACTCATTAGAGGATGCCAGATGTTAGATGGCTTATCCTCTACACCCTCATACTCCAGCCGGGCCATGGCGAAAGCTGCTTTAAGCAAATCCTCTCTTTTCGGGGGAAGGGGTTCTTTCCATCTGCAGATTTCACTCCTTGCCAGTGAGATCATGTATAATAACAGACCTTTGTCCAGCCACAATGCAGTCTGACAAAAAAGACCATTATCCCCAAATAGGATCAGGGGGAGATTTATCTCCACTTTGGTCTTGAAAACTCCCGACAGGGTGTCCCCCACCCCTTCCCAAAAGAGTTCCAACTCTGTACATTCATAAAAAATATGGATGTCATTAGCTAATGAAGTATGACCTCTTCGACATTTGGGTGAAGGTGTTGGGGCAAATTTTGCTATTTTAAAAGGCGTATAATAGAGTCTATTGATGACAACGAAATGGTTCTTTTTCAAGCAGGCAGGTTTTATACACTTATATAATTTCTTTAAAGACGGTTCAAAGTGGGTCTCTGCCTGCAGTGCCATGGGGGATTGGCTCCAAGCCACCTCTGCAGCTACGATCCGAAGATCTTCAGTATTTGATAAATGATTATACCAAATGGATATTTCCTTCTTAACTGGTAGAATGGATTGACACAGCCTCTCAATTTCTCAGTTTCCTTTTATCTCACCCCATTCTGCAGCAAACAAGGAAACTAACTGGAGGTATTTAAATCTTGATAATCCGGTCCCTACCTTTGCCCTCAAATATTCCCACGGATGTACCCCTTCATCATCAGTCAATTATGTCCAGGTAGTAATTCCTGCCATCTTTATTGGTGCTGCCAGTGTATCTCTCAGAAATTCCGGGGTTCCGGGCGAGTCCCAAACAGGAGCAAGATCTGAATAGTAGCCGACCCCAGCTGATCCTTACCCTATACCACACCTCCAGTGCTGCCCTTAGAACCTTCAGACCAACCCGCTTGAAAAATCTCGGGGGACCAAACTTATACAAGAAGGCCTCTCCTCCACCTCCTCCTTCTACTCTCACCATCTCACCCAACACTCTGCCCCAAGTTGACCCATCTGGTTTAATAAGTAGCATCTGAATACTCTTAAACTGAAATGCCACAGCGTACAGGTTAATGTCGGGAAGGGCCAACCCTCCTTTAAGCAGTCTACACTGCAAGCAATAATAATGGCAAGCGCTATTTCACTTTTCTAGCAAGTTCCGAAGTGACCTATTCCTTCTCAAGGGATGAAACCAAGGTTTCACAAGAGGATCGTTTGACGTACAAAAAGGGTGTCCAGTTACTCCTCCCGGAGATACTGCCAGAGTTTCAAAAGGTAAGCCTTTGATGTTACCGACTCTCCTCTTTCACACAAAAATTTCCCTAAATATATTACCAATTACCCTACCTAGCTTTTCAGTATTATCACAACAGACAAAGTACTTCTGCAGTGTGATTTTTTTAACACACTCTTCTTCTGCCTACGTCAGGCTAATTCCTTCCCGGGATTCCTCTGGCAACTCTTGGACCTGTACTTCTGGACAACATATAAACCAGACACTAACTCTTCAGGTTAAAACATATAATGAATACTCAATAACCATTACCTAATTAATCAATAATTAAACCATAACTCTGCTACCAATAAACGGATCCAGCGCAAACCCAGTATTTTGATCAGGGATGAACATTGAATAAAATCACATACTTTCGCCCATACACAGACACCGAAATCCCTGTTGTGCTTAAGTCAAGTTTGCAAATTTCTTTCAAAATCTTTACTCTGTTGATCAATACTTAGACAATCCACAGTTTTCACAGTAAACATGTTATTCAATTCCCATCTATTTGGTCGATGGACCAATTAGTTGAAGAATTGAAGGCAATGGCAAGTCTATACAAAGTTCTAATCATAAACCTGACTAAAATAACCACAGCCTCTTAGTTTGCAAATTATTAATTTTTATCTAAACTCAATGCATTAATCTTGCAAAAACCTCATGAGAGAGAGTACAATCTAATAAAAACATTCAGCAAATAAACAATCTAAAAAAACATATGTTGCATTGAGTGGCTAGGTAAAGAGACATCAGACAATATGCAATAATCAAAATTCATCAATTTGGAGGAATAGATGAAGAGACAAAAGGTGCAAAGAAATTCAAGGTAGGCGTCTCCATCATCTCCGTTGCTTATTTGCTATTACCACTGCGGTCGACTTTGCATGCTACACAGTTAGTTTAACTAATGTATGTATTGGCCGCATTTCTGCATGAAGTGATACCACAAACTCCTGGCATAATTCTGTGCACTACTAACTCAAGCCCTATTATGAGTAATTAGGCCTGCATCACACAGAGTTTTTGGGATTGCTTCAAGACCACTGTCGCAATATTTGCCGAATGCCTGTTTTACTGTCTCCTAGTCACTCAATTCTTTAACTGGATGTTTCTCCTATCCTTCTTATGGATATTGTTCTTTTTACGGGTCACTCTTACCATGTATAACACAGCCTGGTTCCATACACCAACACTTGCTACATCGAGCATACGTTGGAGTCGTGTGTGACTTGTTATTTAACATTACGACATAGCAAGTGCCATGCATGACTATATTGATATTCTCTCTATGTAATATACTCTGTTTTCTTTGTTGTCTTTTGGTTTGTGTCTTTACTAGGTTGGGTAAAAAGAGACTACGAACAAAATGAGTCTCCTAAGCGCCTCAGATGCACCTGACCCTACATTTGGGTATGGTGAGAGTATTACGTGTTCTTCCCAGACTCTCAAGGATTTTTTTACTTCACTTTCGCGGTCCTGACGAAGCACACTGCGCACCCATTAGGGACCCACCTTATGCGCGAAACATGTTGACCACATTGCACTTTCACATCACCCCCATGGACTGAGAGTACTGGGAGCATATCTACCCCCTTACACATTTGTATTAAGGTTATGCTGTAGTCCCTTTGATTTTACCTTCCGGACCCCTGAATAAAGTTATGTTGGGGCACTGAAGAGGTAATTTTATTTTCACTCACACACTTTTTTCACAGGGTCCTTACACCCACATGCACAACTGCGGCACCTCCTAAAAAAGATCTCAGATAAAGAGCCCTCTCGCAGGGCCCTTGGTGGACTGCAGCACCACCTCCACGTGGAGCAACGCCTGATGATGAAGCATGGCACCCGCAAGGGTTTGTGAGGGCACCATTATCTAAAGGAGGAATTCCCCTATGCTGATTTATATTTTCTATGTTCCTCACCATTGCTTCAGACACATTCTTTCTCAATAAATAGTTGTAGAAAAATGTCTTCTCATTTAGGGCCATATGTATCAACATTCCGTTTTGCGATTCCTAAATAGCGATTTTTAAGGAATCGCTTATTAGAAATCGCAAAATGGTATGTATGTAGAAATTAGCTTCTTTTTAGCGATTTCTTACAATTCCTTAATTGCGATTAGCAAATTGCTAATCGCAAATAAGGAATAATTTCTCATTCATTTCTATGGGCCAGGAGGCCCTTAGGAATGAAGGGGAAATTTGCGATTCGCAATTTGCTAATCGCAAATTGTGAATATTTTCAAGGGTGCAGGGGTGTCGAAAGGACACCCTGTTGCACCCCTGAAATCAGCATGGGTGGACATGTGGTGCATATACATGCCCTAAGGGCATGTATGTGCGTCACATGGCACTTAGAAAATAGAAAAAATATGCATTTTGAAAGGAATTCGCAACTTACCACCAACTAGAAGTTGGTGGTAAATTGCGATTCCTTAAGGCCAATTTACTATTTTTTTGGGCTTCTTACATTGCATTTAAGGTATCTCAAAATTTGCGATTCCTTAAATGCAATCGCAAGATAAGGAATCGCATATTTTGTGATTCCTTATTTTGTAAGAAGATTTCCTTGATGCATACCAATCGTCCAAATTGCATTCGCAAACGCCGAAATTCAGCGAACTTCGGCGTTTGGGAATTCAATTTGGCTTGATACATTTGGCCCTTAGGAACAGCTACCACTCAATGTGTGTACAAGAATTCAAGTCATCAGAATACCAACCCAAATAATTTGAAAGTAGAAAAACCACCACCCAGGCCTAGGTAGTAGTAGGGGACCCCCGGACAGAGAGTCAGGGATCAAGTACTCAAGAAGCAGGACAGGGACAGGACAAGAACAGCTAGGCCTCTCTGCAACCCGACAATCAACGGTGCATCCCTCTATCTCCTCCAGTTCCTTCCGAAACTCGCACCAGCAGACCCCACCCCTAAATCACCTACTCTTTATACCTTTAATTCACATGTCCATCCAACTATGCGCTGTATGCTGGGCTTAATAGGAGCCACCTACAGCGCTTACAGGTGGTCCAAAACGCCATAGCCAGATTTGTTCTGGATATTCCCAGACGTTCCTCGGCCACTGCGGCCAGGAAAACGCTGCATTGGCTACCGGTAGAACATCGAATCAGGTTCAAAGTCCTATGCTTGACCTACAGAGCCATCGCCAAAAACAGCGACTCTGGAATCGGGTCCATCATTTCCCACTACATTCCTGGAAGGGACCTGCGTTCCTCCGGGAAATTGCTTCTGACAGTCCCCCGAGTACGAAGAGCTAGATGGGGTGGCAGGGCCTTTTCCACTCTAGCTCCCAAATGGTGGAATGACCTTCCCCTGGACCTGAGATCCCTTCCGTCTTTACAGAACTTCCGGACTGCCCTAAAAACTCTCCTCTTTCGGCAAGCCTACATGTAAGGTCTTCTGTCTCTATTTCTGATTATTTTGTTAGGCGCCTTGATACCTGCGGGTTATTGTTTTTGCGCATTATAAATCCCCTTCATATCATATCATATCATAACTAAAGTTGCTAAAATCGCCTGTCCCAGCTACCGGATTGGCTGAAATCTAGGGGAGGATGGTCACCCTACCATTAGAAGACGATTCTTTGAATACCCCATTTTTAGGCTTCCGTTCCCACATAGTTTACCAGTTTAATAGTTTACCGGCTGAATCCGTTCGGAACCTGGGAGTGATGTTCGGTTCCAGCCTGCAGCTGGACGTGTCCGTGAATAAAACGGTGACCACTTGTATGGCACTGCTTTGTACACTGCGGAAGATACTACCCCTGCTCCCTGTGCAGGTCAGGCCAGAGGTAGTGCGGAGTATCATCTTAAGTAGGCTTGACAACTGTAACGCACTACTTCTGGGGGCGCCTACGACCTTGGTGGGAAAACTACAGCATGTACAGAACTTTGCTGCCAAATTGGCCCTTTCGTGCCGACGTTCTGGCTCATCTACTATGGCACTTAGGGATCTTCACTGGTTGTCAGGCCTTCAGCGGATTGATTTCAAAGCCCCTTGTCTGGTATTTAGGGCCCTTCATTGACAGGGCCCTTCTCCACTGCAGGACTTGTTCTCCTGGTACACCCCGTCCAGATCTCTCCGCTCGGCCTCAGCTTGTTTGGTAGTAGTTCCCAAGATTCTGAGGACCCGGATGGGAGGTCGGTCCTTCAGGTTCACTGCAGCGAGACTGTGGAACTCCCTACCGTTGCGCTTGAGAAGTATGGGAGATCTCCCTTCTTTCAAGAAAGCTCTAAAAACACACCTTTTTCCTAGAACAATGTAAGCTGGGCAGTAGCTGGAAACACTGTGTATGGATTACAAAAGTCTAAAGCGCCAGGATACCCGTTGGGTGACAGCCATTGCGCTATACAAGTGTGCCAATACATACATACATACATATTCATTTTTCATCCCTTCTCTCTCATGAGTATATGTGTAACAATCAAGGAACAAAAATTAATACATTCAACAACTACAGAATTTTCTCATGAAGACACTGGAGTTGGTCGCATGCCTAGCATATTTTCCTTCACCGAGTCAGGCTCTTTCAGCTTGTTCAGGAATAAAGCAATACACCTCATGCTTTTTACTCTAAATTCATGCGGCCTTGCTGTGCAAGCTTTTGTATCTCGTTCTATACACAATAGTACCACATTCCCGATTATTTACATATGTTAGGATTAATTCATGCATATTGCAAAGCAAATTTTCCATGTGTGATGTGAGGGTACACGTTAGGAAATATTCACTACTTACAGTTAGTACATGTTACAGGGGTACTCAATACGAGCGGTTTTCGTTTCGTGAAATCCTGCTCCATCAGCCGCAAGGAGATGCAAAACTAATAGCTCAACATATGTTCTATACAATTTGGACCCTCTGGTTTGTCCTACCAGGGGGTCTTTCCATCTTGAAGCTCAGTTATCACCTTCCTTATCTCCCCTAGTGAGAAGGGCTGTAAAATAAATTGCCTTTATCCCTCTCCCTATCAGGCTATGTAGTACAAAAATATGGCCATACGGACGTAATTCTCGGCGCTCCTGCTGGCAAAAGGGAGATCCGATAGAATCCTGGGGTGTAGAAATGACACCTACCTCACAAAACGGCATCCTGTCTTTGGATGATTATCTGGAGGAAGCCGATCTGGTGTAAAGCTGAACGAGAGCCCGGTAATAGAGGCTGGCTCCTGAACTCCGGTGCCATCTTGGTAAAGTGAGGAGCTGAGACGCCGGGATCCGGGGGCCTGCAACCCAACAAAAGAATACCAGGCCTTGAGGTTCTGATCCTGGTGGTGTGCAGTAGGCAGACGGAGCAGCAGGGCTGGTAGAGACCCGCAGTAGACGCGGGCAGAAGTACTGTGGCGAACCAGGTGGCCGTCTCTGCGGGCCGTACAGAGTGGCTCCAAGAGTGGCAACCATATAGAGAAGAATGTCCCTGCGAGCAACTCCTGAGAGGTATGAGAGCCGGGAGATTTGAGGAGGACCAAAACATAGTGAGCCCCCGAGAATAAAGTGGGTGGGCCTTAGCCGAGTCTAACCCTGTGAAGGGACTGGACACTGCAACGCACTGTTGGAGCTCCGTGGCCAATATAGCAAGAGTGATTGAAATTGGATAGATGCACAGCTGATTTGTTACAGTGTAGTTATGTTAGGTTTAGTTGAATTTTATGGTGCACCGAAAGGTGGCGTCGAGGGTCCGACGGCGTCTTGAACATAAGCTGAAAAGTGAGACTAGAGGTTCTCTAGAATCATCCCTTTACGGGCACACATTTTGTTGTCTTTCCTCGTAAAAGACTTCCACTCCGTTAATTCAATTGTTTGCAAATTGTTTATTTCATTAACATTTTGACTTGTTGATTTCGAGCATAGTTTGTTATCCTTTTACATTTTTCAAACATTTTTATCCTTCAGGCAATATCATCACAATGTATCCAATGCATTTCGGGCATTTAGGTCATGCCCTTCATCAGGGAATTGACACTGCAAAACGTAATAGGGTACCGTTACTGTAGTGTAAAACAATTTGTGACATAAATAATATCATTGCAACGTGCCATCATGCAGATTTAACTTTGCGATGTGAACAAAACTGAAAACAAACATGCAAACAGGGTTCTGGAAATATTCTGCTAGACAGTGTAATGGTGGTGTGCACACGAAGGTGCTCTAGGAAATGAGAATGGGGCATCACTTACATGCCTTTCTGTGTGTTGTTGTTACGATCTGTAAAAAAACGGTAGGACTCGGTTAAAGTATGGATATTGAGAGCTGGGGCGTAGCGCTCAAGGAATATGGGCCTGTGAAGTATCCATCATGGAAAGAAGTAGACTGGTCAGGATATGATGGTAAGAGTGGGTTTATTAAGAAAGCGAGATAGAGACATCAAGAGCCCACGCCAACCGCTGCACTGGAATCACTGGAATACCTAGGCATAGGATTCCACATTCCAGAGCATGCGACGAGGCGAGCTCAGCAAGGAGCACGAGGATACAACACATCCCCCTTACTAGAAAAGAAAAGAATTAACCTTAACATATAATACATACAAGCAAAACAATGAATGCAATTTCATAACATTGAGAACATTTTGAAGAAAGAAAGTTATTCTCCAACAACGTAATCTTTGTGCCAAACAGGAGGTTTCCTCAGACGGGGAAAACTCGGATGAGGGGAGTGAATGGGAATGGGCTGAAGGGAACGTGGGAAAACAGGAGGGTGACGTGAATTGGAACTTGAAGGAATGGTCCCAGAATGGTTGGGAGAAAAGGAACTGCTAAGGAGAGGCGGAACTTTGACAACTTTAGAGAGGCTCCAAACATTGCCGTCTGACAACTCTACAACTTGCCTACCCACTCTAACAACTAACAACGGGTCAGAAAAACGTGACACACCAGATCTAAGAAAACCAGACTTTCTCACACGTACCCAATCACCAACCTTGCATGGATTGCTGGAATTGGAAGACACCACAGGAGCACCACAACTAGCACGATTACCACTTACAAGGTCTCGCATCCAGGGTTGGCTTAAGTTACATACACTCTTCCTCCCCCGCATTTTTTCAAAAGGGGACAGGTCACCATCAGCCTTAGGAGTATTCCGATAACTCCACAGAAGTTTTCTAACAGCCTCGTAACAATTCTCACCGTTGCACACAGCAAGTTGCAGACCCTCCTTGAGCACCCTAATCCACCTTTCAACCATGCCGTTGCCTTGAGGATAGTAAACAGAAGAGCGTTTGTGTAAAATGCCATGGTTGCAACAAAAGGATTTCATCTCAGCAGAGGTGAACTGTGTGCCATTATCAGAAAGGATGGAAGAAGGGAAACCTTCTTTTTCAAAAATTGAATTGAGGAAATCGATAACCACCCTAGAAGATACATGGGGGACAAATTTCACTTCAGGCCAACTGGAGAACTGGTCTATCAAGACAATGGCGTACACTGGACTCTGACCAAAGGACATCGGACCAGCAATGTCTACAGAAACGCATTCCCATGGTTTTGACGGTCTCGAGATAGAATCGTGGTGATATTTAACAGGCTTTTGCGATTTATCACTCACACAACATTCAACGCAGAACCTTACTTTTTTCTCGATTAACTTGTCGACACCAGGCCACCAAAATTCACTCCTTATCCTTCTTTTCATACTGGACATGCCTGGGTGACCCTCATGAGCCATGTCCAATACGGTGTTCCTTAAATTATCCGGAACCACTAACAGTAAACCTCTCAAGAGAGTTTCTCCCTGGATGGAAAGTTCTTGAGCCACTTGAAAATAAGGCAAAAAATTAGGGGATAGACTGTTCTTGGAAGGCCAACCATTTTGACAAAAGACACAACATCCAAGTAATCACGGTCACTATTACAAGCCAAAATCCAATCATCTTCACGAATGCATCCATTGGACACTTCACAAATTGACACCACTTTGTCAGGGTCATTGTCAGGTGCAACATGATTATCGTCTTCCACGGGAAGTCTGGAAAGAAAGTCAGCAATGACATTCTTTGCACCGGGAATGTACTCAACAGAAAAATGGAAATCTTGTAACTTGTACTGCCATCTTGCAATTCTAGAAGTGGCTTTTCCACATCCTTTGGTCGTAAAAAGATCTACAAGGGGACGATGGTCAAAACGTACAACAAAGTCTGCACCATATACATACCTGCGAAAGTACTCAATTCCCCACCAGCAAGCCAATGTTTCTTTTTCAAGAGTGGAATATTTTGTTTCAGCACCCCGTAACGGTCTTGATGCAAAAGCGATAGTGACAAAACCGCTGTGTTGCTTTTGCATCAGAACCGCACCAATGCCAACGTTGCTTGCATCTGTGACAATAAATGATTTACAATTGGTGTCAAATGGGGACAAAGCAGGAGCAGAAATAATACATTTCTTGATAAAATTAAATTGACATTTGCAGTTATCATCCCAAATAAATTCTTGATGGTTTTTCATCAATTTGCGCAAGTGAGACGTTTTATCAGAGAAAGAGGGGATGAACTTGGCATAGTATTCGGCTAAACCGAGAAAGGATCTAAGTTGATCCTTGTTGATAGGTTCAGGTGCATTTTCAATTGCCTTAACTAAACTCAATTTGGGAGAAATGCCCTCTTTACTGATGGAATGACCCAAATAATCTACTGAATTTTTTCCAAACTTGCATTTTTCTTTGGTGAGGGTAAGACCGTTGTCTTGAAGGATGGACAGGACTTTAAACAAAACTTCAGAATGTTCAGATCCGTCCTTGCCGAAAACCAATATGTCGTCCTGAAAATATAACACATTAGACACATTCTTAAACATGTTGTGCATTACACGCTGAAACACTGAAGATGCGGATACTAATCCAAAAGGCATCCTTTTATATCTGTATGCACCCTCAGTGGTTATAAACGAAGTCAGATGCTTACTATCATCATGAAGTGCTATCTGATGATATGCGTTAGATAAATCCAATGTGGTGAAGATAGATGCATCCTTAAGCTTAGCGAACATTTCTCCAATATTGGGTAAAGGATGTCTATCAACCCACACATTTGAATTTAAATCGCGCATATCCACACACAAACGAATTTTCCCATTGGGTTTGTGGGCTACGACTACAGGCGAAAGCCACTCAGAGGATTCAATTTCCTCGATTACATCTAAGTCGCATAATCTCTGAAGTTCTTTTTTAACAGATTCACGTAAGGCTAAGGGTATGTTGCGTACTTTATGTACTTTGGGAACAGCATTATGTTTGAGGATAATTTTGTGTTTAAAATTTTTGAGTAAACCCAAACTAGGGGAAAAGACCTGTGGAAAAATAGTTTCCCATTTGTTGTCGGAGGACACATCAACAGAATTGATGAAGTCAGAATACCCTAAAACTTGATCAGGGTGATTGGGATCAAGTTTCATCATCAATTCTCTCTGCTGTGGCCAACCCAGTAAGCATGACCCATCCTTAGCAACATAAACTTTAGCATGTATTGACTTGCCCTTAAACGATAAAGTGGAGGGAAAGTATCCAAATACTTCAATGGGTTTTTTACCATATCCCCTTAATTTTATGTCAGAGGGAAATAAAGATATGACATCTGGAAATTCTTTTAACAACACATCATCACCAATTAAAGTGTACTTCGCACCAGAGTCCGCCATGACTTTTATAGATTTGGACCCAATTTGGAGCATACAGAAGGGTGAGTCTTTTTTTTCCTCTCCAACTTCGTAGACGTTGCAGATATCATCGTATTCATCGTCATCAATGTCCACCGGTTGAACCTCAGAGAATTTGGGACGTCTAGGATCAGAATTAGAATATTTCGATCTGTTGCGACTTTTGCACATCCTGGCGAAATGACCTCTAGACTTACAGTAGTTGCAAAATTGTCCTATAGCGGGACATCTTTTATCCGTTGCTACATGGCCTGAAAAGCCACACTTGAAACAAACTACATCCTTCCTGAAATTTTGATGCGAAGCAGAAGCAAACATAGGTTTGTTGGAAGTAAATTCAGATGGGTTTTTCTTGATATTTTGGACAACAGATATGTTGGAATTTTCGGAAGAGGATTCTTTAGGTTTTTTATCGGACAATTCTTTGATGCCAAGCTTCATATCTTCAAATCGGTGTGCAATGTCAAGCGCTTTTGAAAGGGATAAGTCTTTTGCATCGAGCAATTTCTCTTGAAGTTTCACATCAGAAACATTATGTACAAGCTGGTCCCTTAGCATTTGATCTTGGAATTGTTGATAGTTGCACTTGGCAGCCAGGATCCTTAAATCTTTGATAAAAGAATCAATTGGTTCAACGGGAAGTTGTTGTCTGCTAAGAAACTTGTGACGTGCCACCACTTCATTGACTTTTTTAATGAACTGTTTATCGAGCTGCATAATTGCATTTTCATAGACATCAACTTCTTCCTCGGATGAGTTATCTAATGTCATTGGAGGCAGATGGGAAAGAATTTGCCTTCCTTCTGCGCCAAGTGAATGCTTAAGAATGGAAAGTTTGCGTTTGTCGGTGTAATTCTCACCACCAATGGCTTCAAGATAAGCCTCAAATCCTTCACGCCACTGTTTCCATTCTAGTGGTGGTTCACCGGGACTCGCCAAAAATGGCGGAGGGGCATTGAAACTTTCCATTATGATTCAGGAGAATAAATGGAAAAAAGCTGAAAAATATAACTTCACTAGTGTGCAGAAAATGTCTTAGTAAAGTATTGTGATGTCATAAAACAACAGTGGTAAAACGTTCTTGAAAGGAATTATTCCTTGAAGGAGAACACGAGAATTTCCTTGAAGAGGAGCTTTGTGACGTCACAATGGCAGACAGGACGGTAATATTACAGTACAGACGTAGTTTGCTTGTGCTGACGCTGCCTGGTTAGAATGTAGAGAATCTTGAGCGCTGACGTTTCCAGACGCGTGACAGTGCGCATGCGTTAACTCGCGCACAGAAAACAAAGCGTTCAAATGGCAAAAGAGGATTTAAATGAAGTTATTCTCACCGCTTAACGTGGAACAAGCGGGATTTTCAGGAAAATGACATCAATTCGATCACGAAGGCTCCGCTGACATAAGAGAGGGAATTCAGCACCTTATGGCGGCAACGGTAATCTTGGTCCGGAGATACCGGGGCTGCAGGCTCTCAAGTCGCGTAGGTTCGTTCTCACCAAGTCGCCAGTGAAGTATCCATCATGGAAAGAAGTAGACTGGTCAGGATATGAAGGTAAGAGTGGGTTTATTAAGAAAGCGAGATAGAGACATCAAGAGCCCACGCCAACCGCTGCACTGGAATCACTGGAATACCTAGGCATAGGATTCCACATTCCAGAGCATGCGACGAGGCAAGCTCAGCAAGGAGCACGAGGATACAACAGCCTGTCCTTAGTTGTGAACTAACCTGGAAAGGAACTCGAACGTGCTCGGGTCCGTTACTCGTCTTCCATAGCGACGGCACGAAGATTACCGGCCGCGCTTTGCTATTTTGAAGTGATTCCGGTCATGTGATGTGTCACGTGACAATTGACAAAAGAGAAAGACTACGGCGAGTCTGTGATCATCAACCGGGGGGTCAGAATTAACTGGGGGAATCACCCGTTAGGTGAGACGGTGGACGCACGAAGGTGATTTGTGGTATGGAGAATGTAATAAAAAAAAATTAGATGGGCATGGGCTCCCAACAGTGAGAAGTAGAGAAAAAAACGTAAAAAATGCTATGAACCCGTCAGGGCGCGAACCTGTGTGGTATGGGTGTGCAAGTGGTCTAGTTTTATGAGTAGTGCCACTGACAAGTATTGCAAGTTACAAGAAAATATAGGGGTACAATAAACATGGTACAGTGAGTGTCAGATATTATTATGAACGAACACAGTATACACAAGGTACAGTCTGCGGAGCAATTGATTACAAGTAACAAGAGAATTCGATTCTTTCATTCAAACCCATCGGTTTTTGGGTGGAAAGTTTCTGGATCCAGTGGTTCTCTCTTCTAAGAAGATGTTTAGAATTGTCTCTCCCCTCAATTTTCTGGACTGTTTCTAGTATAATGTACTTGATTTGGGAGACATTATGATGTTCTTCTACGAAGTGCGATGATAGGGCTGATTTCGTATTCTTCAATCGAATGTTAGATTTATGTTCTGTTAGTCGTACCTTAATACGACGCTCTGTCTTTCCCACGTACATCTTTCCACATGGGCATCTTATCCCATAGATTAGATTGCTGGATTCACAAGTGGCATTCACCTATTAAACTCAAGGTGAATGCCACTTGTGAATCCAGCAATCTAATCTATGGGATAAGATGCCCATGTGGAAAGATGTACGTGGGCAAGACAGAGCGTCGTATTAAGGTACGACTAACAGAACATAAATCTAACATTCGATTGAAGAATACGAAATCAGCCCTATCATCGCACTTCGTAGAAGAACATCATAATGTCTCCCAAATCAAGTACATTATACTAGAAACAGTCCAGAAAATTGAGGGGAGAGACAATTCTAAACATCTTCTTAGAAGAGAGAACCACTGGATCCAGAAACTTTCCACCCAAAAATCGATGGGTTTGAATGAAAGAATCGAATTCTCTTGTTACTTGTAATCAATTGCTCCGCAGACTGTACCTTGTGTATACTGTGTTCGTTCATAATAATATCTGACACTCACTGTACCATGTTTATTGTACCCCTATATTTTCTTGTAACTTGCAATACTTGTCAGTGGCACTACTCATAAAACTAGACCACTTGCACACCCATACCACACAGGTTCGTGCCCTGACGGGTTCATAGCATTTTTTACGTTTTTTTCTCTACTTCTCACTGTTGGGAGCCCATGCCCATCTAATTTTTTTTTTATTACATTCTCCATACCACAAATCACCTTCGTGCGTCCACCGTCTCACCTAACGGATGATTCCCCCAGTTAATTCGGACCCCCCGGTTGATGATCACAGACTCGCCGTAGTCTTTCTCTTTTGTCAATTGTCACGTGACACATCACATGACCGGAATCACTTCAAAATAGCAAAGCGCGGCCGGTAATCTTCGTGCCGTCGCTATGGAAGACGAGTAACGGACCCGAGCACGTTCGAGTTCCTTTCCAGGTTAGTTCACAACTAAGGACAGGCCCATATTCCTTGAGCGCTACGCCCCAGCTCTCAATATCCATACTTTAACCGAGTCCTACCGTTTTTTTACAGATCGTAACAACAACACACAGAAAGGCATGTAAGTGACGCCCCATTCTCATTTCCTAGAGCACCTTCGTGTGCACACCACCATTACACTGTCTAGCAGAATATTTCCAGAACCCTGTTTGCATGTTTGTTTTCAGTTTTGTTCTCTTCGCAATGTTAAATCTGCATGATGGCACGTTGCAATGATATTATTTATGCCACAAATTGTTTTACACTACAGTAACTGTACCCTATTACGTTTTGCAGTGTCAATTCCCTGATGAAGGGCATGACCTAAATGCCCGAAATGCATTGGATACATTGTGATGACATTGCCTGAAGGATAAAAATGTTTGAAAAATGTAAAAGGACAACAAACTATGCTCGAAATCAACAAGTCAAAGTGTTAATGAAATAAACAATTTGCAAACAATTGAATTAACAATATAGCAAGAGCCCAGACACACTTGGTGCTTGTCCTGATGAGGGGGAGCACAGATCCATAGCAGAAGTCTGTCCATGTGCGCATTGACCGGCTGTAGCCTGCAGAGAGGGAATAAAAGTATGTACAAAGGTCTTACCTGGAACCGGGAGCGTTGTCTCAATTCCAGTGGGGGGAAGCGAAGAGACCTGTAAAGTAAACATCTGAATAAGAGCCTCCAGCACACCTGAAGGAGAAGGGAGAGACTGGCACGAGAATTGTGGACAGGCTGCGCCCTGTCTCAAGCAGCGACGAGACTGATAGCAGAGTAAGGGGGAGAAGAGACCAACACAATAAGTCTCCGAGGCCACTGGAAATTACCTCGATAGCTTCCAATAGAGTTCACTGGTGAACGGACAAGACGCAGAAGTACTGCCTGAACTGGGCATATGGAATACGAGCACATACAGAGAATATTGAAGCTGGAGGGAAGGGAGGTGCACAATGAGTGATCCTTGAGACGAGTGACGTGACACTTATACCGACCAGGACAAGGGCTCCCATGGTCGGATTCTTTGGGCCAAGAGCACTGTGGGCCCATAGATAGAGGTTCTTTTGTGGAGCCATTAGTGATACCAGCCAGTTCCTGAGGAGAATTTATAGCACGCACCTATAACAAGTAGATATCCTGACACATCTGAGGGGCTTACTGGACTGAAAGAAGTGACAGTGATCCTAGACCTGTGGCCTTCTCAGAGACCAAGCCTAAGTGCATCCTAATGTACCAATTTAGTGAAAGGCCAAGGTACCCGGGTACAGTCAAATAACATTTCCAATTATGCGCTGCCATGTCCACCGGAGTCGGTGCAACAAGCAGGGGATGCAGAGGTGCAAGGAGAAGAGGCCATAAATTTGGTGGTCCCCGATCCATCACTGGCAGACATTATGGCAGCAATACAGTCTCCAGGAATGGCATGGTCAATAAAATTGATGCAGTGGCCATTGACGTTAACCTACTAAGATATAACCTATGCCAGGTAACAAGCAGGGTCACTGCAAATGAGAAAAATGTGGAGGCCCTACAGGCAGGAGTTAAGGTAATGAAGGAAACTGTCTCGGATTTTTCCAAACATGTCTGTACTTGATGATGGAGCCGAAGATCAAGAGGGATGATCAAGGAGAAATAACCTGAGATTTGTGGGCTTTCCAGAGCGAGCAAAAGAGCCCTCTGCAGAACTGGTCTTGGAGGATTGGATTATCAAGGTCCTGGCTCCCAAGAAACTATCATAGTTTTTCAATATTGAAAGGTCACATAGAGCGTTGGTTCCTCCCTCGCGACCCGGGGCACCCCCACGGGCTATTAGTGCGTGTTTTTCCAACTATCGTGACTGAGATGTGATACTGCAGGCCACTCGTCAAAGGGAAGTGCCATCATACGCGGGTCATCGCATTGTTATTTTCCCGGATTACATCCAATGTGTGCAAGATCAAAAGAGAACATTCATGGCAGTCAAAAGATGATTAGGCGAAGAAGGGATGAAATATAGCTTTTTCTCTACGACAGAGGCATCTGAATGGTTGGAAGCTCTAGGGGGGACACAGTGCACAGTGGGGCAGAGACTCCCAGAGATCTGAACACTCAAAAATTTCAGAGCGAAATGGGGATACAGAATAGATTCTCTACAATGGCACAGCGGACAAAGGTGGATAGTGCGGGTTGCATCCAGGTATGCCAGAATGGAACACTGCAGTTTGCTGACCCGTCATCGGAATCGGATACCTCCATACAAGATCTACCGGTGTCTCCTTCGCAGGGCTATGGCATCTGCTAACAAGGCAAAATGCTGGGCCATCGGCCAAGCTCTACATAACCCCTTATGTATTGATTCCAAATATCTCATTTCTGCTTTCACTTTTGTATCAGAAAATCAGATGCATTTGCTATTGATGTGGATTTATGTGGTTGTGACAGTAAGATAGGACACTGGGTTTCCACAGCAGTTTCCAACTTGCAGATAAAACTGTTAAAAAGTCTATATTATCAATGTTACATCTATGTTACGTTCTTAGAGTACCACAATTGCACTTGGAGAATCTTCTCCTATTTAGGAGTTAAAAAGCTTGTGAATGCCACAGGCCTGAATCCTCCCAACGTGATTGCAGAGGAAAGGGGAGAATGGGTAGTCTCTATTGCATCTCCCACTAGTAACTATTGCATATCTTTCCCCAGAGAAAATCCAGAGAGAGCTTGATGATGTCATTGAACCCAACAAAACAATCCAATATGAACACCGGATGAAGCTGCCATACACCAATGCAGTGATCCATGAGATACAGCGCTACAGCAGTATTGTTCCTCTTGGCCTACCACATCTTTGTGTGAAGGACACCACTATTCAGGGCTTCCATCTTAAAAAGGTAATGATGTTTGTCATTGAGTTGTCAGGATGGTTACTTCTCTTTGATTCAGAGACATGCGATTGCTTCTGTGTCTTTGGCTTCACTTTGCATATTTTATGAACTCATAGTTTTGATGACAGATCATTCATGCAAAATATTGGGGTGATGGATTACTGGCAAATCTTTGCATTTATGGGAAAAGTGCTCAATTCAGAAGGCAGAACGCTGCTTACACAATGTAAAAGGGACACACCAGTTTTGCTCAAGCTAAGGCTTGATTCTGATTTCAGGCAAAACTGTTAAAGGAAACTCCACCCGCTGGAATCTCTTCCATCTTGGGAATATTATGGTGGAGGAAATGCCACAGGTGGACTCTTTCTGGATCTACCACTCCCTATGATATTGGAGGGTTTCCCACTATTATCAAACTCTGAATCATGCCCTGCCATTCCAACTGCACTATACTGTCACTCCTCCTTACACCACCACCTGTAACCTGTCAAAGTCTGCCATAACTCGCCACAGTGGGTAGAAGTGGACAGCAGTAGGAAGCAATAGGCGGTGATTAGTGCTACAGAGGGAATTCCTTCTGGGGGTGATTAGTGGGTGTTGGCTGCACAGGTAGAAAAACACAGTTGACTTTTCTGGGGGAAAAGTCTGGAGGGGCACAAGTGCTCCCTGACATTTCTCCAGGCCTCAGGTTTCAGCCTCCTACCTTCAGCTTGCGGTGCCTCAAATCCTCATCACATCACATCAATCCTTGCTTTGAGCAGATGACAATCCTGTAAAGCCAAATTTAAATTTTTCAGTCATATTCCCAAGGTGAAGGCGATTCCACCTGAAATCAGAATCAAGCCTTAGTTTGAGTTAAACGGGTGTATTCCATTTTGATTGTGTAAGCAGTGTTCTAGGAGTAGGAGAGTTTTATCTAGAAGGGGGAGGTGGCATGAAGGCGGCTCTCAGTGCGGCTTGTGTGCCCAGCATGATGTCACAACAATGTAATAGTGCAATAACTTTCTATTTACTGGTACAGGCTGACATAAGAGTAAGCCTATCAGCACTTGGGAGCAAAGAGTTGCCCTAAGAATGAGTTGGTGCTGTGGCTTCCAACAAAACGAAAACCTCTTAAGATCCTTTTCAGGATCCTTTCTACAAGAATAGCTACGAAACAGCCATTGCGAAACTCTTTAGAGAAACAGACTGTATATATATATGTATGTATGTATATATATATATATATATATATATATATATATATATATATATATATATATATATATATATATATATATATATATATTCACAGAAAAAACCATAGGTTATAGACCATATATAGTTAGGAATTTGCATTTACAAAACCTTGAAAATTCACTGAAAAAACCATAGGTTATAAACCATATATAGTTAGGGATTAGCATTTACAAAACCTTATTTTACTCGCATAAAACCATTGAAATTCCATATATAGTTAGATGCGCTAACTATATATCGCGCACCCGCAATCCACTGCTGATGATGTCACATATTACATCATTCATGACATGGTTAGTGACATCACTGATGACATCACTGATGACATCTCAAATGACATCACTGATGACATCACTGAAAACATCTCATTTGACATGACTGATAACATCACTGATGATATCATTCATGTGATAATACGATGAACCTCTTCAGACTCTAATATAACCTTAGATACAATCAGTGTAAACAGACACTCACAGACTGTCACTCATCCATGGAGTTACTCACACACCTAGTCAGTCATGCAAAGAATCAATCACACCTCCATTTCCTCAAAAACACAGTTATACAAACTTTACTTATTCAAACATATACTAACACATATTTACTCTCTTATACAATCCCTGATACAAGTTCACAATGATCCATACAGCCACTCACACATTCACTGGCTCTTATGCACAGTTATTTATATATGTCAACTCTCACATGTACTGTGTTTTACATATGTACTTACTTTGACATGTAGCACTGAGATATCCATTCACTCACCAATACACTCATGCACACAGTCAACCGCCCATACAGCTGTTTCCACATGCACTTTTGAAACCACACATCTAGTGAATCAACTGCTTACACATCTATGCACAGAGTCACACACCTCCCAGCTACCCACACACACTCACTCAGTATCCCATACAAATACTTGGGCAACCAATCAATAACCCATATAGTTACTCATATAGCTACTTATCAACACATGGAACAGTTTACAGAACAACAGACATAATGATGCACAAATTGAGACAGTTTAGTCATTAACCCATGCACTCAGTGAGACACATTTAATCACTCACTCATATAGTCAGTCATGCACCTACTAAATCCTTCATCCAGACACTTATATATCCACTCATTCTACAATATGTAAGAGATATTTTAACTTTACAGAAACATACAGTCACTGGATGATGTCATTTGAGATGTCATCAGTGATGTCATCAGTGATGTCACTAACCATGTCATGAATGATGTAATATGTGACATCATCAGCAGTGGATTGCGGGTGCGCGATATATAGTTAGCGCATCTAACTATATATGGAATTTCAATGGTCTTACGCGAGTAAAATAAGGTTTTGTAAATGCTAATCCCTAACTATATATGGTTTATAACCTATGGTTTTTTCAGTGAATTTTCAAGGTTTTGTAAATGCAAATTCCTAACTATATATGGTCTATAACCTATGGTTTTTTCTGTGAATTTCATTGGTTTTTTAAAAGCTAACATTTGTAGCTGTAAAATGTATTCTTCTTTAAATCCAAAAATATATTTTAGATGTCTATTGATAATTTTTTTTTTAATATTTTTTTTCTCCGCTTCCGGTAAGCGAACCGGGAAGCTTTCCGTTAGCTCATCTTGATGCCGCGATCTAGTACGCGAACCGGTAAACGTTTCGTTAGCGCAACTGTGACGCGTCGCGGAAGCGCGACGTATCACGTTGTCGCGTAATGCGTCTTATGACGCGCCGCGTGCTCCGGACCGCGAACCGGAAGCTATCCGAGGCGCGGCGCGCTCCGCGTAACGTGAGCGGAACAGGTCATGTGACTTGTTTATTAAAGTTTTCATTGGTTCATTTCACTTTCGGTTTCCTAATGATGTAAAACTAGGTCATGTGACCTAAAAATAACACTTTTTATTGGTTTAGAACTATTTCTTTTCCCAAATGATGAAAGCCCCCACCTTTTTTCTCACTCTGACTTTCAACTTTGTGAAAGGAAGACCTGATTTTTTTCTGTGATGGCTTCAATAGTAGCTTCAGCTTCTGCACCCCCACCACCACCACCCCCATCTCCTAATAGGAAGAGAGGACCCCCTCCACAATTTCTTGGAAACATAGAGGAGGAAGAGGAAGAAGAAGACGGGGAGGAAGAAGAGGGACCACAATTTGTCGAAGAGTTACCCCGGGTATCTCATCGGAAAGAAAGCTTTATATGGCAATTTTTTAGCATTCCTTCTGACGAAAAAAAAGTCAATGCACGATATGCTAAGTGCCTTATCTGCAAAAAAAAATTATCCCGAGGAACAAACAAAAAGTACAGCTTTGGAAATCACACAATGCATCGACATATGCAGAGGTGGCATCCAATGAACTACAGTCGTGGAGAGATGCGTGACCTGCAACAAAACCCCCCAACTTCGGTGCCTTCAACATCTTCTGATCTGTCTCTGTCAGTGGCCGAGGCGAATGAAACAGTGCCCAACATACAGAAACATTTTGTGCATCTAAAGCTCACATGCTTGTATTGTGGAACACTAATTTCATGCGCTAACATGAGCGTGAAATTGATTAATCTTGCTTTCGAAAAACATCAATGTTCCAAACGTAAGAATTTTTAATTTTTTTTTTGCTCCTGTTGAGCCATTTTCAATACCTCTTTCTGTTCATTCCCTTTAAAAAAACAACAAAAAAAACAAAAAAGTGTTCAAAAAATCCAAAAAAATTAAATAATGTTCAAAAAAGTAAAAAAAAAAAATAAAAAAAAAAGTTCTTTTCAGAACTACCTCCCCTTTTTACAAAAATTGCTAGAAAGTGTAACACTCTGGCAAGCTGGTTTTTTTTAGTTCGCTTTCCGGTTAGCTCTCCGGTACGCGAACCGGGAGCTAACCCCAAATTTATTTTTTTTTTTAAAAAAGGAGTAATTACAAGAGAACATGGCTAAGAACTGCTCACAAATGAGGCCTATTTTGAAACATGATGCTTCTTTTGCATTGCTTATGTCTCACAATAGTGATGCAATAACAGCGCAAAAGAGATGTAAAACCATCATAAAATTGTGTCAAACATTTTAAATGATTGTTATAGGATGCAAATAAGATGTGTGCTTTCAAGAGCTTTCTTTGAGGTGAGGCCTATTTCTTTTTTTTAAAAAAAAACAGTACCCAGAAGTACAGCACTGTAAGCATTAAAATTGACACTTACAGAAGACTCAGCTTCTCCATATCTACCTCACATTTCTAAATGTATATCATAAGTACAAAAAGCATAACATTAATTATACATGTTAAATTGTTTATTTTTGCTGTTCTCAGAATGTATCAAATTTCACTTAAATCAGTGACTTGAAGGTATTCATCATGTAACAGCGGGGAAAAAAAAACACAATCAAAATGACTGTGTTTAAAAAACCCATACAAGCTAAGAAATCTGATTTCAAAACTCCTTAAAATTAACTTACTTTCAATAAAGTCGAAGGATCTCCTATGTACAGCGTCCACTCTGTTGTGCTATAAATATTTTCAGCCCGCCACTTTCTGAAAGAAAACCTCCATCGATACGAAAAATATGTTACATAGAAAAAAAGACTTCTCTCATTCTATCACATGTTTCCACTAGGCCAAATCATATTGCCGCGATACGCAAGTCTTGTTATTCTTCCAATCAAATCCCAAAATTTTCTATTTTTGCAACTTTCAAAAAGAAAACATTTGAGATTATTTTCACAATCCTGGACTACTAATAACTTACTCTTCTTTGTCACTCATGTTCTCCTTTTCCTATGACACTGATACTGCTTACTATGAAGCAGACTTACTTGCAGCAAGTTTATATAGTTGGATTTTTAATCTAGACAGCATTGCAGACTTACATTCCCTCTACTTAAAATTTTGGTTTTAAAAACACCAGGTAAGAATTTTTAAGGTCAAACGGCAATTTTTTTTTGAAAGTTACAGCGGAATCATTACAGAATGACCAGCCGTTTCCAGACTTTAAGTAAGCTGTATAATGTCCTGATGTTGTTGATGGACCATTGTGATAGATAATTGCTACAGTTACAAAAGTCCTCCCTGATATTGACAGCTGAGAAGCCACAAAATTTTTTATTAAAGTTGACAATTTTGATCCATCAGGCCTACATCGTTGGATCATTAAAATGACATACTGGCCATATCTACGTATAAATAATGTTGACATCATATCACATTTACATTGGCTACACTCCATGTTGTGATCCGCTGCATTTACTAGCTTATTAAAGGACACTGATTTACTGTCTGGCAAAGTTAAATATATAAATCTTTCTGAGTCTACACTAGTAGTACTTGATACCAAACAGTTCTCGCAGTCATGCTGCCATTGATAAGAAAGCCCAAACAGGTGATCTACATCTACACCCTCATCTTGCAATACATCAAGCATATACATTAAAAACTCCTGACAATCTTGCTGATTATTTTCAGAGAAGTCTGTTTGACCTGAACATTCATCTAACAGATAACGAACTTCAGACACACTTTCTACTTTTGTTCGATCACTGCTACATTTCTCGAAAACAGAATTCAACAAACAGCATAAAATTTGTTCTGAATTCAACAGAATCTGTTCTCTTAAACTCTGTAGTGAAAAGAGAACATTAACCACTACATTTGCATAGCAGTTGACACCAGAACTGTTTTCAAATTGAAAACCGACAACATCTTCAACAGAATCCACTTTCTTTCTGGTAACAATTTTCGGTTCATTGACTTTTAGTCTTTTTGCAACAACCTCCCTACTATTACTGATATTTCTACGTTTCCGGCCTACCACACGTTTCTCAAACAAAGGATATTGAGGCAAATGTGGCGCATACTCTCTTCTTAACCTATTGTATTCCTTAACACAATCTAGATCCGCACAAATGTTTGTGACATCACAGTCAATCAAGTACAATCCCGATAAAGTTCTAACTCGTGACAATGCCACATATGCCATACCCTCCTTGAACACAGAACTGCCAATATTCACCAATGCACAGTCTACACTTAAACCTTGCGATTTATGGATTGTCACCGCATATGCCAAGCAAACAGGAAACTGTTTACGGCGAACATATAAGTCTTTAACAAGCAAAAACCTAGCAGAACAACGACCAATTT
Source organism: Lissotriton vulgaris (assembly GCF_964263255.1). Lineage (NCBI taxonomy): Eukaryota > Metazoa > Chordata > Amphibia > Caudata > Salamandridae > Lissotriton > Lissotriton vulgaris. Next base: position 1,280,046,281 of record NC_141696.1, read on the forward strand.
GCTGTACTTCCTCAATGCCATCAAATTTAATTCTTAAAAATTCTATTCCATCTCTATTTCTGTATTTCTCAAAATCAACAACATTACCCATTGATCCATTTACCAGACCTCTTTCTACATGTAAATTCCTTCTCAAAATGATTCGGCAATTTAAACACACATTCAAAGTCTTTTCAAAACCCGCTGTTTTGGATATAGTCTTCTCTAATGAATCCAATTTTGATTTCAAATTGTCTGATAAAATAATTGTTGATCCCATATGCTCTAATTTGTCGATAGCTTCAAGTTTCACAATCTCTTGCTTTTCTAAATTCAACATTTTGTTGTTGAAAATGGCACATTCTGCAAGAGTTGGCATCAAACATATCCCGGATTTCTTCTCAGTAATTTTCTGAAAAATATTCTCAGGCACAATCTCTTGTTTGGGATATAAATTTGTCAGTAATCGTGCATTTAAAGCTTCTTTCCCATGCTCGGTCACTTTTCCAATTCTAATATCTTGTAGAATATTCTTGTAATCTTCATCCTTTGCCTGACGCATATTTTCATGCAGTTCAGCATAATTGAAGTTTAACCATATATTGACGTTGCCAATGCTCCCTAGGCACTTCCTGGTATCTTCATGCGTGAGTATTTTGAACACAGGTTGACCTTTTACTGGTGTCAGCTGCAGAAGATCTCCGAAAACAATGATGTGTTTGCCACCAAATAACACATCATATTCAGTTTTAAGTACTTCTTGCATTCTCAAATGCACAAAGGCAAGCATGACATTGGAAACCATGCTTACTTCGTCAATGATAAGTAGTTTCATTTTCCTCAAGACTCTTGAAACTTCACAGCAAGCATCCCCAGATAACTTGTTGTATTGTAATTTGTTGTCATGCTCCACCGGCAGCATCAGTAGACGATGCAAAGTAATACCTTTAATGTTATGTGCTGCCAGTACAGTAGGAGCGGTGACAACACAAGACAACGATGACTCAGTCCTTTCCTGCAAATAACAAGAAATTGCTTTAATGAGGAAACTTTTGCCAGTTCCCGCTTCTCCACTCACATACAGTCGGACAGGCTTCAACAATGTACATGAGCACTCGTTCTTCTCATGACTTAATCTGTGCTCAATTTCCTTGGTAACTTCATCATATATTTTCCTCTGCTCAACGTTGAGTTGTTTTTCCAAGTCTTTTAAGTTAACTGAATCCTCCTGAGCATGTGCCATGGCTCTTTCTACTTCATTCATAGCAGTGGCAGCTTCATTTTCGATAATAGGTCCTCCAAGTGGATCTTGACTCAATGAAACAGAACTCTGACTGTCCTGAGAACTGTCTCTGGCAATCTCGGCTGCAATCGTTGCTTCCTGCTCAATTTCCAAAGTAAGCATTTCTTGATATTTAGGAAAAGCAGGACATTCTATGGACTCCTTGGCTGCATTGAAAGAGTCTTCGTAACAGAGGAAATCTCCAAGCAGTTCCTCTTCTGCACGCCAAGGCTTGAAAAGTTGCAAAAGTGCTAAATAGAAAAACTCCTTTTTTTCTGGAGATTCGCCACTCAATTTTCGATGGTTTACTAATTGGCATTTTCTTTGCTTGACCAGACATCCCTCACTTCCAATTACAGCATACACTCCTTTCTCAATATCTTCTTTGATGTTCCTCTTGAATATATAATTTTGTAGAACCTCATATAGGCAAACATTCTCAAGGTGACTGCTTCGATTTGGATAATATGTATCCAACATGTTGGTCTTCAAAATGTCGGTACTGTTTGGCTCCTTTTCCGCCAAATACTCAATTTCCCGGACAGGTTTTAGAACTCGATTTCGTGTTGCAGCAAGACCAAGACTTGCCCAAACGATACTCCTGGATTTGGCATAGAGACTTGCTGAAGACAAGCAGTCAGAACATTCGTAAGCTCCGATTTCTCGATGCGACAACATCTTCAGACTGAAACTGTACAACTTCTTGCTGAGGCTCTTTTCATGGGAAATGTCCTCCCACATATCCTTCAGTTCTGTCTTTTCTTTTTTGGTGATGTAAGATGTCACATACCGAGCCACAGCCATACAGTTGTCAGCCACAAACTGTATATCCATGTTAGCATTCCACATGGACAAAATCACTGGGTTGTAGTCATTGATGTACTTGGACTCTTCGTTCCTTTTCAAATTGTATGTATTCTTGGGTGATTTCCTCGTCACATTATGTCGCAGCGAGGACATCAAACTGTTCACTCTTCCTTTAGAAATCACCGGTCGTGGAAAGTTGAAACGACATTTGGTGTAGAACTTGTCCTTGTTTCTGAATTTACGACGACAGTACTTTCCACAACGATGGCTTTGGAAACGTAGAACTTGTTCTCTTAGGCTTTTCTTCTCCATTGCGTTTGGAACAGCACACGTAGAATACTGTTCTATGAAACTCATCACTAAGTCATCCGGATCTGTTCCAAATTTAGGTGCATCCTTGATCCACAACAACATATGTATATGAGGGGCACCTCTTGCTTGGTACTCCTTTCTCCAGAAGAAATCCAACACCTCTCCAAGAGGTGGATTCTTTTTATTTGTGATGAAAGACATCATAGCTTCAAATCTATGATTGAAGTACCTGCATACATTCACTGGATCCAAAGAACACAGTTCTCCAGGTGTCTTGAATTCAATGTTTTCAATATTTCCATTTGCCTCTCGTAGAAATTCAAGTAAGTCTTCCCAGCCATACTCGGCACAGCTCAGAGTGAGGAACCATGTCGGAGTTCCTAAGTTCCTCAACATACATTTTAAATCACCATGACGACGGTACCAGTACTCATTAGTACCACGCTGACACGCCATGAGATTAATTAAGTGAGAATCCAAAATACTGTCTTGGACATTGACTTTATGCATAAAGTCACTTGCCGAGATGTTTCGCATCTGTATACCACTTTTTAAGATGTGGTTCACTGCATATGACAGTCCAGACAGATCGCTTTCAAACAGGAGATGAAACAAATAGGGAATGCATTGACGAAACCTAGCATCTTCTGCATACAATCGTAAAGTCCGGTATTCAGACGCAGGAATTTGACGAGGTCGCTCATCATATCTTCCTCCTTGACCTGTGGGAAATAGCTGTGGGAAACACAGAGCTTCCAAACTTTCCTCCCAAACACTAATGGGACTCCCTTTGGCTTGTTTCATTTGAAACAACTCAATAGCATTCCCCATGACTTCCTTGGAATGCAAAGGATGAACACTATAATGTTCATATATTTCTTCACTATTAGACACCTCTACTTTCTCAATTTGGCCAGCACACAAAACGCTATCCTCTTCATCACTTACTTCCTCTTCTGCAACATATACATTCTTATAGTACTTATTATTTTTCTTCAAATACAAAGTTGCATTTTTCACTTTCCTAACATCCACTAAATCTTGCCATATTTTCTTATTCTTTGTCGGAACCCCATTAACCAAGATAACCAGAGGTTCCTCTTCCACTTTCTCAACTCCAATTGTGTTAATGTTTTTGTTCAAATCTAGAGGCAAATAAACAACTCTTCCCTTTAATCCTCTCTGTAAATCTGCTGGAGGCAACTTCCCTGTCTTGGGCTCCATTCTTACAATAGCCTGAAAGGGATGGATACTTTGAATCAAAATAGATTCATAAGTATTTAAATCCTTCAATTCTGAAGGTATCTCAACCAATTCCAGATTATTATGAACTGCCCTAGCAGGCATCTGGTTTTGATTTAATTTATTACAACAATAAGTACACACACGTTGATCCACTCCCAAATCAAAACAATTTTCTACCATCAAGTATGTGGCAAAATCCTTCCATTCACTATTATTTTCCCTTTCAGTTTTTGCATATAAATCCACTAACTTAGTCTGATTCTTATAATAAGTGCGTCGACAACATACACAAGTGAAATTAGGCCTCTCACTTGATTTCATCTGAAACGTGGCAATTTCCTTCTGAAAATTATCTGAACTAGAAACCTGTATATTATCTTCAACATAACCCTCTACTTCTGGGTCAATTTGAACATTCTCATCTCTACTACCAAAGTAACAAAAGTCAATTTCTTCACAAATATTCTTCACATCTATTTCAGAACCATGCAAAAGAGCAGCACATAATTGTTTAAGCATAATTGCTGGACTCTTAGCATAATACAACATTCTCACTAATTTTCTCACTTTATTATGATGCACTGCTAGCATCCTGAAATGATGAAAAACACTCTGGCATATTCTCCTGGAAAGACAAGCCAGTGAATGACCACGCAAACCTGTCATTTGTCTCACTCTGCAAGGATCTAAATCTTGCAACAACTTCATTTTCTGCTTCAAACTTTTCTTATTAAATGTCCGTATAAAATCACAAAGCAAATTGATGGAAACCTGTCGCACACTGCAAATAGAACTACACTTCCAAATGTACACAGGACCCTTAGGACGTCTTCCTAAAACCTCATCACTTAGCGCCTCTTCTGTCTCTGTTGTCACAAGTTGTTCTTTTTCAACTGGACAACCATCCTTCACTTCATAAGCTCGACCACTGGTGTCAACTGCAAACACCAAATCATTATCCTGAAAATAACTCTCCTCATTAAAAAATGCCTCACAACTAGAACTATGCATCCATTCTCCGGAAAAAACTTCACAAAAGTTAGTACGATTTACTACTCTCTTCCATCTACTTTTAGTTTTGAAATCAGAAATTACCTTGCTTAGTTTCCTAATTCTATTGATTACCAAAATAAACAACTTTCGCTTAATTTCAAAAGCATGATCAATAATTTTCTCTACATTTTTCTTCTTCTTATAAAATGCTGCTTTCTGTTGGCCTTTTTTTTAAATATTTTTCAATAAATTAACTATTATCCTATTATGGAACATTCGATGTCGAATGTCCCTAAACTGTTGTTTCCTTCTACTATCATGCACAGAGTTATCTCTTCCTCTACCAGTAACATTTTTGATGGGTCTCTCCTTTCCATTTAAATTGCTTTTCTTTTTGAGGACTGAAACATTTTTTGTAGAAATACTTTTTTTATGACAAATATTTCTTAAGAATGATTTCGTGCTCTTACCCGGACCTTTCTTGGTGTTTTGACAAGTATTTGGGGAAGAGGACTGCTGCAATAAAACATCATCCTGCTGTCTTTGACGTTTTCTCGCCTTTCTCGTTCTATTTTTTGTAGGCATTTTCCAAACTATGAAAGAATCTACAGTTGAATCTGTGGAAAAATGTATTAAAAAATGTTATTAACCACTATTACCAAACAGTAAATGAATAACAGTCATCTAAAACTTAATGCCCTACTAATTATTTAACATAGCAAATCTTTTGCACCAGCACTGCATCACAAAAATGACACTCAATGGTACAAAACAGGCATAGAACAATCATAAATCTCTCCCTAATATTTTAAATGATTAATTCAGGATGACGATAAGATGTAGCTTATCTAAAGGTTTGTTTAGGCCCAGATAAACCTTGCTATTAGCAAGGTTTATCGCAAATGCGATAAAAAACGGCCGCAATGCATGAATATCGCTGAAAAGTCAACGATATTCATGCATTATCCAGCAAATGCTCTTAGCCATGTTATCCACCTTCCATTGAATAACATGGCTAAGAACTGCTCGCAAATGCAAAAAAAAACGGCCACAATGCAAGAATATCGCTGAAAAGTCAGCGATATTCATGCATTTTCCAGCAAATGCTCTTAGCCATGTTATCCACCTTCCATTGGATAACATGGCTAAGAACTGCTCGCAAATGCAAAAAAAAAACGGCCGCAATGCATGAATATCGCTGAACAGTCAGCGATATTCATGCATTTTCCAGCAAATGCTCTTAGCCATGTTATCCACCTTCCATTGGATAACATGGCTAAGAACTGCTCACAAATGCAAAAAAAAACGGCCGCAATGCATGAATATCGCTGAACAGTCAGCGATATTCATGCATTTTCCAGCAAATGCTCTTAGCCATGTTATCCACTTCCCATTAAATAACATGGCTATGAACTGCTCAGGGCCCCATGAGGAACCCTATCCATTTTAAAAGGAAAACATAACATCAAAGACACTCAAATGCCTTATAAATATGGCCCAAAACAACCTATGAAGCTCTAACAGTACATATCCAGAAATGTAATTGATTTCAAAATTCGTTTTTAAACACAGCATATAAATCAATTGTATACCTGCATTCATGAAGAAATGACTGAAAATGTCCTTGAGACACATGAAAGTGTTTTCTGGAATGCCCTAGCACCATTTTTGGGACACTATTAACATGGCTAGGTAACTCCCATAATCAAAATCTAAATTTGCCCAGCGCAATTGGGAGCGTATTTACAAGACACTTGCCCCATGAAGAACACTTTCCATTTAAAAAGGTAAACCACAATGCAAGAATATCGCTGAAAAGTCAGCAATAGTCATGCATTTTCCAGCAAATGCTCTTAGCCATGTTATCCACCTTCCATTGGATAACATGGCTAAGAACTGCTTGCAAATGCAAAAAAAAACGGCCGCAATGCATGAATATCGCTGAACAGTCAGCGATATTCAAGCATTTTCCAGCAAATGCTCTTAGCCATGTTATCCACCTTCCATTGGATAACATGGCTAAGAACTGCTCGCAAATGCAAAAAAAAACGGCCGCAATGCATGAATATCGCTGAACAGTCAGCGATATTCATGCATTTTCCAGCAAATGCTCTTAGCCATGTTATCCACTTCCCATTAAATAACATGGCTATGAACTGCTCAGGGCCCCATGAGGAACCCTATCCATTTTAAAAGGAAAACATAACATCAAAGACACTCAAATGCCTTATAAATATGGCCCAAAGCAACCTATGAAGCTCTAACAGTACATATCCAGAAATGTAATTGATTTCAAAATTCGTTTTTAAACACAGCATATAAATTAATTGTATACCTGCATTCATGAAGAAATGACTGAAAATGTCCTTCAGACACATGAAAGTGTTTTCTGGAATGCCCTAGCACCATTTTTGGGACACTATTAACATGGCTAGGTAACTCCCATAATCAAAATCTAAATTTGCCAAGCGCAAGTGGGAGCGTATTTACAAGACACTTGCCCCATGAAGAACACTTTCCATTTAAAAAGGTAAACATAACATCAAAGACACTAAAATGCATTCTAAATATGACCCCAAACAACCTATGAAGCTCTAACAGTACATATCCAGAAATGTAATTGATTTCAAAATTCGTTTTTAAACACAGCATATAAATCAATTGTATACCTGTTTTCAAGAGGAAAGGACTGAAAATGTCCTAGAGACACAGGAAAGCGTTTTCTTGAATGCCCTACCACCATTGTTTGGACATTATTAACATGGCTATGTAACTCCCATAATCAAAATCTAAATTTGCAAAGCACAAGTGGCAGCGTATTTACAAAAAATTTGCACCATGAAGAACGTAAAATAGCATAATAGACACTCAAATGCCTTATAAATATGACCCAAAACAACCTATGAAGCTCTAGCAGTACATATCCAGAAATGTAATTGATTTCTAAATTCGTTTTTAAAAACAACATATCTGTTTCAGCTTACATAACAGACCATGGAATGGGCTCCATGTACCACAATAACTTGTGTTACTGCATGCCAGAATGCTACACCGAATATGCAATTACAATTTCTCAAAGTAACAAAATCTATTTCTATATCACTACAGACAAAGCCACAGTTTAAAAACACAGCTTTCTTCATCATTTTCTCCTTAATTCATACTATTCTCTCTCTAAAATAAATAAATCTTTTCTCACCTTAGCAAATACTTTTTAAGTTTTGAAAACAGTCTCAGAAATACACCAAATTGTCTTCAGCAGAAGAAAAACGATGCACTCCAGAGGCTGCAGCTATTGAAAGCACAGAAAAACAGATATTCATTTCACATATCTCTCATATTAGCCAATCATAACTCTTCCCTCACTTTTTTCAAATCAAAACCCTTCCCCCCTCTGCCCTCTCTGCCTTTTTTCCATAGCAACCACCTCCTGGAAGACCTCTCATGTTTGCAAATTCACACAACAATGTTTCAATTGAACTCTGAACTCTCAGTGCACCTGCGTATCCAGTGCAATCTTTCATTAAATGTTTCTTCCTTGACCATTCAAATTACATCTTTCAAAGAACACATCCATGCACCCTAACTTTCTGTTTTCAGAAATGGAAATGCACCAATCACTGCTAATGATTCATTAGCATTGGAAATCCACAGTTTTTTTTTCTTTACAAACTCCTACTGTTTCAACTGCCCTTTCATTACCACACTTCATCTGACTGCAGAACAACCTTCTCCCACCATGTTTAAGGTCTGGATTGTTGGACATAGTTACATCCACTGGGCTCAAAGGTATGCTGAGAACAGAAATTTACACAACCTCAATTTACAGGATGTGGAAATTAAGTGGTTGGGCCAAAGAGGATTAAAATGTCACCAATTGATACCATTGGTGAAAACCTTTATGCATTTGCCAAAACCTGACCTGTTAATAGTGCACTGTGGAGGTAATGATTTGGGCACTTTGACAGGGGTAGGTCTGGAAATGCTTTTAAAGGACACCTTGGAGCAATTAATGGCACTTTTTCCTCAAACTGCTTTGGTATATTCCAATATATGCCAAAGACAGAAATGGAGGTGGTCCAACCAATTTTCTCCACAAATTGAGAAAGCGAGGAAGCATGTAAACAAATCTGTTTCAGCTTTCATGAGAGACCATGGAATGGGCTCTCTGTACAACAATAACTTGCGTTACTACATGCAAGATATCTACAGAGGAGATGGAGTTCACTTCTCAGATGAGGGCAACAGAATTTTCATTCTGAATTTAAGACTGTGCATTGGTACCTACTTATAAGTACCTAAATGTACCATAAACCCAAAAGCTCTTCTCAGAGCTACCCTTCATCTGATCACACACTTTTATTATTTTTTTTTCTAACTTTTTTCTGTAATTTTCAACAAACTACGCTCAAAGAGCGCTATCCGGTACGCGAACAGGAAGCTAACCGCGCAAAATTTTTAAAAAAAATGTTTTTTCTTCGCACATATAGTCCTCCTCAGCCACCCTCAGAAAACGTAGGGGGGCAAACTACTTGTACCATGCCCCCTTCTACCCATTCAGAACATTATTTACCCTCCATTTTATACCTTGATGCGACCGAAACACAAAATGGTGGACTCCCGTTACGCTCCTAGTTCGCGGACCGGACCGCTTTCCGGGAAGCGGTCTAAAAAAAAGGTGGGAAAGTGATTCACAGAAAAACGACTAGAGACACTCTCACCAAATATAGATTAGCTCATACTACATAACAATCCCTTTCATTTTCACAAATTTGATTGAAATTCCATTTAGCCATTAAGCCTGTAGACCTCTCCAAGTACCGTGAGGTAAATTACTTCACAAAACACATCTGAAGTGTTGGAATTGACAACCAATGAAAATGTTACTTTCATTTTTTACTTTTATTACCTGACATTTGATTGGTTATATACTTGAATATATATAAAGGAAGAGAAGGAAACACAGCCATTTTGACTGCTACTTCTTGTTGTACATTACAATTGAATTATCACTAAACTCTTCAACTTGTTTGTAAAGGTAAGTTGTTATTTTTAAAACTGAAGTATATTGTACACTATAACTTAATATAGTAGACTTTTTCTGCTAGATATACACTATCCCTCTGTACTAGTAATGTATTTAGATAGACTTCTCTGTTATAGTTATGAATGGAGTTGACTTGTCTTGGTTAAATAACATACACTTTTTTATAGTCCTATTTCCACTCTGATACTATACACTGCCAAAAGAAAAATTCACTGATAAAAAATGACTATCTAAAATTAATCCCAACAGTGCCCTATCTCTACTAATATATATTGTTTTAATCCAAATTTCAGGCAAAATGGAAGGCGAAAACCAAGTTTCTTTTGAAATGGACCTGCAAGAGAGCAGCCAGGAATTGATTGAACAAATTGACATGGAATTTATGGATGAAAGCTTGGATAATGAACTGCTGCAATGTGTCCAAGCAGTAGATGCCCTCCTTGCAAATGAGGACATTTTACAACCTCACAGCTTGCAAACAATATTTCAAGAAAATAATGACATTTCAGACACTGAAATGTTAGAAAGTTTAATAAATTATGAAAAACAATAAAATTTTAAAAAAAAATTTAAAAAAAAGAAAACAAAAAAAAAACAAAAACAACAAACAAAACAACAAACAATTAACATTTAGTCTTTGAAAAGTATATCATTCTATTATCCTTAAAGTACGCTGCCTAGAACGCTTTCCGGTTCGCGTACTAGGCGCTCATCGCGAAAAAAAAAAAAAGAAAAAATTTTTTTGAACCCTGCTGGGCCCTTTTAAAACCTCCACATAAAACCTAGGGGGTCAGGGAGGATCTACTATGCCCCCTTATGGAAATTTCCCCCTTTGTTTTGGCCTCCTCTTATCTCTCGATCCTACCGAGAGACAAGATGGCGGCCGCACCGGACTGTTTAGAATGTTGACAGACACCGAAGAGCCAATCAGCTTTCCGTGCGCAAAGTTCCGTTACGCGAAAAGTACGCGAACCAGATCGCTGCCCGGAGCGCTGTTACAGATATATATCTTGATTTAAACGTTAATTTCTCAAAATCCACTGGAGCACATATATTGAGACCTAGCAAAGGCACATCGGCCTAACAGTCCCTACAATTTTGCCAAGTTTCGTGCAAATCCATTCAGCCGTTCGAGCTAAAAGTGAGTCCAACCGCCCTATGGAAAACTCAATGTTAAAAACGCGTTTTGGGACCCCCCTTTTTTCTCAACCCCCCCTTGACGACCCCCCCCAAATTTCCTGGAGCTGCTCAGAAACAAAATGTGCCATTTTCCTGAAAATTTCAGCCAATTCCGTCCACAAACGCCAAAGTTATTAGGCATAGAATTTTCAGAAATCCCATAGGGAAAAAATCCTAACTATATATACCTACTGGCGACCGCCAGTAGGTAATATATATATATATATATATATATATATATATATATATATATATATATATATATATATATATATATATATATATATATATCAAAGTTTTGCCTGCAAGGAGGAGAAGAGCCCAGAGCAAGGTACAGAATTCGGCTTTTATTCAGTGTTGGGAGCATCTTGCGAAATGGATCCAAATCCAGCAACAGCTTTCAAAAGAGGCGGAGGATAAATTGCTGTGTAGATGCCCACAAAATGTTTTCCTTGAAGCCCGAGTCAATGCCTCTGAAGAAGTTTTAAAAACAAAACGCATCAGGCTGACTTTTGAGGAAGAGCTGGATTTTTTAGTGGCGGAAAGACTGTCAGCCTTACATATATATATATATATATATATGTATATATCAAAGTTTTTCCTGCAAGGAGGAGAAGAGCCCAGAGCAAGGTACAGAATTCGGCTTTTATTCAGTGTTGGGAGCATCTTGCGAAATGGATCCAAATCCAGCAACAGCTTTCAAAAGAGGCGGAGGATAAATTGCTGTGTAGATGCCCACAAAATGTTTTCCTTGAAGCCCGAGTCAATGCCTCTGAAGAAGTTTTAAAAACAAAACGCATCAGTCTGACTTTTGAGGAAGAGCTGGATTTTTTAGTGGCAGAAAGACTGTCAGCCTTACGCCCTTGGCAAAAGAATGCAGTAAGAAACGAAGGAACAGAAGGAGGCACGAAAGACGAAAAAAAAAAAAGAAAAAAAAAATGTGCAGAAAAAGAAACAACAAGGATGGCGGAACAAGAAGCAATAAGAAATAATGCTGTCATCAACCTTACTGATGTCACCCTCACTAAAGCGGAGGAACAGTTACTTTCGCTGGGATTGAACTTTTGCCCTGCACAACCATTTAAATATGCCCCAACAAGAGTTGATGTATTTCAGTTCATACAGAAGCTCAAATTGAAAAAATTCTTCACTTTATAAACCTTGAAAACGGGAGTCAATGCCCGCCCTACGAGTGTAACTTCAGGGGATCCTGAAGTCTCAGCAGCAGATGTCCCCGTGCTACTAGATATGCAAGATCTTAATGCAGCCACGGACTCACAACCGATGGGACCTGATGTGGACTTGTCCACTCAAAGAAGGCTGAGCAAAATACATTTGATACAAAAAGGAGCAGGACTAACTCCATTTAAAGGCAAGTCAGACTTTGTCCCTTTGATGGCAAAAGATGTGATTGATACTTTCCACGACTGCATCACCACGGAAATTAAAGCTCTTTACAAATCGACCAACAGCAGCAAGAGTCAAGTATTCAACCAACAACGTGCTAATTACTATGCCCTTATAAAGAAACTAAGCACTAACCCTAACATTGTAATCAAGACTGCGGATAAGGGTGGGAACTTGGTGTTATGGCCCAAAGTAGAATATATCACGGAAGCCCATAGACAATTACATGACATTAACTGCTATGTTAAATCTAGCAATAAGGACTATGGGAAAGCTTGTGAGAGCTTATATAAGTTGTTATCACAATGGCGCAGGGAAGGACTCATCTCAGGGGATGAGTTCAAGTTTCTGCATAATGAGTTCCCGACCCTCCCTGCATTTTACTTGATACCAAAAGTGCATAAAGGCATTAGACCTATGCCTGGCAGACCTATTATATCTGCATTGAACAGTGTGGGTGAAAGGGTAGGCCAATACATATATTTCTTCCTCCAAGACCCTGTCAAAAAGCTACCTAGCTATGTCCGTGACACCACGGACTTCTTAAAGAAAATAGAGACAATTGAATGGCAGGAGGACATGTTGCTGATAACACTCGATGTGGAATCTTTATACACGAGTATAGCACATAAAGATGGCCTCAATGCTGTAAAATATTTCTTGAGCCAGAGACCAGCACATTATTATCAGCATAATAAGGCAATTTTGAGTCTCATAGAGTGGTGACTGAAAAACAATTATTTTTCTTTTGGGAAAGAGATTTGGCGACAGGTGAGAGGCGTGGCAATGGGGGCCTGCTTCTCCCCCAGCTATGCGAGTCTTCACGTTGGCTGGTGGGAGGAGTGGGTCCTCAATGTGATACATAAAGTGTGGGTCAATGAAAAGATAATCAAGTACCTGCGGTACATCGATGATGTTTTTATTGTGTGGCAAGGTGCAAAGAGGAAGCTGTCTCCTTCATCGAGGAAATTAACAACAACTCCCTGAATTTAAAGTTTACATCGCATATTAGCGCGTGCCAGGTTGAGTTTCTAGACGTCAAGGTCTATATTGATGACTCGATGAAACTACACACTACATTATTTAGAAAGCCGACCACAGGCAATACTACCCTGCATGCCTCTAGTCTACACCCAGAACACACCATCCAGAGCATCCCATACGGAGAAATTCTCCGGCTGAAAAGGATTTGTAGCTCTGAGGCTGATTTTATGCAATGTGTAGGGGAGTTAGAAGTACGACTGAGGGGACGGGGGTATTCAAAGAAAACTTTTGATCGAGCTTTGGCTAAAACTGTTCTAAGGACCCGTGAGAGCCTTTTACCTGTCACTGATGGAGAGGTAGTTCTGACCACTTCATCATCGGACAAGTCTGAACTTTGCCCCAGATTTATTACTTCTGACCAGGAGCGCAAAATCAGAAAGATTATCAATAGGAACTGGCCCATTGTTTTATCTGACAACATCCTGGGGTCCTTTTTACCACAGAAACCAACTGTAACTTTTCACAGAGCACGCAATATGGGCGCGGTCTTGGACCAACCATGCCCAGAATGAAAAGAAAAAGCAAACTGGCTGCAATCTGCAGGTGGTTTCCGAAAATGTGCCAGTTGCCGTGCCTGTAAATTTGGGGTAAACAAAACTCACTACACCACCCCCTTTAGCGACACGGTGACTGGAATCGTTGGTCAACACACCTGCAAGACAGAATTTGCAGTATATGTCCTGAAGTGCACCTGCGGCCTTAATTATATTGGCAGCACCAAGCAGCAGGTGTACGTTAGGATCCTGCAACATCTGCCACTTCGAAATCAAACACAATAAAGATATTAATTGTTTTACATACTTTGTTGTAGGGGCAGTGCCTAAACTACGAACAGGTGGCAACAGAGAGTTGAGGCTCAGACAGCTCGAATCGAACATGATTCTGGAATTCGCCAGCAAGTGGCCAAATGGCCTCAACAACACTGAGGACTTACACACTTTTTTGTAGGCTGGCCCTCGAGTGGCATTTCCTGATTTTGATCTCCCGTGAATTAACACGATTTATATCACCCTTGGTAGTCGGGTTCCCTGTTACCAGGGGATGTGCAATTTCAATTGTCAAGGTTTTTCTTTTCGGTATATGTTTGCTGTAATAGCCTTGGCTAGTCAGTGTCCCTGCTAGCCAGGGATCATGATCTATGCAATTATCAACCCCTCCGTGTAAATATATTCAATACTAAAATCATTTTTTGATATATCTAATTTTAACACTAATTTCAGACACAGGGTGTTTGTATTATCACCTTTTACCACTTTTTTATGATGAACCCTGTTAATAATATGAAATGTTTTTTATCAAGCTTTTATCAGACAAAATGAGACTATTGTCCGTTTGTGCAGCTAGCATGGAGTAATCATTTCTAAAGGCAGGTAGTTTTATCAGGCATTATGCACTTTTTTCCTTCTCTTGTAAATATATTGTAGCACTTAGGTGAATTTTTGCACTTTTGGACATGCACTGTTTGGCACTAATATTAAGCACTTTACACTTTATTCACTGGACTATGCCCACCCCTAAATAAGATAATGACATACAAATAGAAATAGTCTCCGCATCCCTTATGAGACCAATGGTGTCTGTATGTGATAAAACTGAAATAATATGTGCAACTAACGGATTTATCCGGTAATAGTCTCAATTGCCTTCATAATATATGACAATGATTTTATGTCTAAAATAAGTATTTATACTGTTTTTATAGCTTGTTTGTTTGGTAAAAAGTATGTTTACTATGTCTATGATCACATGATGTGTGGGAGGGGCGTGTACCAGTGATCACTTGGCATTATAAAAGTAGAAATGTAACAAACAGTCTTGTACATGTGAACAAGAGCTTGCAGCCCGAAACGCGTTATGCATTTCCTGAAACGAACGTAAAACCTGGATTTAAAGAATTGTTACCTAATCTGGTGGTCCGTCTCCTGCTTGACGCTTCGCTAATCTATATAATGGATTATATATATATATATATATAAACATATATATATATATATATATATATAGATAGATAGATAGATAGATAGATAGATAGATATACACACACACTCACACATATATATATATATATATATATATATATATATATATATATATATATATATGTGTGAGTGTGTGTGTATATCTATCTATCTATCTATCTATCTATCTATCTATCTATCTATCTATCTATATCTATATCTATATCTATATCTATATCTATATCTATATTATATATATATATATATATATATATATATATATATATATATATATATATATATATATATATATATATATATATATATATATATATAACCTACTGGCGGTCGCCAGTAGGTATATATAGTTAGGATTTTTTCTCTATGGAACTTTTGAAAATTCTATGTCTAATAACTTTGGCGTTTGTGGACGGAGTCGGCTGAAATTTTCAGGAAAATGGCACATTTTGTTTCTGAGCAGCCCTTGAAAATTTGGGGGGGGTTCGTCAAGGGGGGGCCAAGAAAAAAGGGGGGTCCCAAAACGCGTTTTTCCCATGTTAATTTCCATAGGGCGGTTGGCCTCACTTTTAGCTCGAACGGCTGAATGGATTTGCACGAAACTTGCCAAAATTGTAGGGACTGTTAGCCCGATGTGCCTTTTCTAGGTCTCAATATATGTGCTTCAGTGGATTTTGAGAAATTAACGTTCAAAAAAAGATATATATCTGTAACAGCGCTCCGGGTAGCGCTCCGGTTCGCTTACTTTTCGCGTAACGGAGCTTTGCGTAGCGAAGCTGATTGGCTTTCCGGTGTCTGTCAACATTCTAAACAGTCCGTAGCGGCCGCCATCTTGTCTCTCGGTAGGATCGAGAGACAAGAAGAGGTGAAAAACGAAGGGGGAATTTAATGAAAGGGGGCAAGGTAGACCCCTCTTGACCCCCTAGGAATGATGTTGGGGTTATTAAAGGGTCCCGTGGGGAAAATAAAAAAAAATTGATTTTTCACGGTAGAAGCGCTTCCCGGATCGCGAACCGGGCCGAAAACTGGTAGCGAAATGGGAATTCGCCATTTTGTGTTTCGATTTAATTAAATTACTAGGTATAAGGGGGTACGGGAGACGTATCCTGATCCCTTATGTTTTCTGAGGGTGGCTGAGGAGGCTCATATATGTTGATACATGTCTTCCAGCCGCTGTGCGTGAGCGTTTTATTTTTTTTGCTGTGTGACGTCTGTTAACGTTCGATTCGATGGAAATCAGGAAGTGTTGACCGCCAATTTGTCACTGCGATAAAATATTTTGTTATAAATGAATCCTTATTGATAAACATTGTCTGCGCCATCTTGCCTTTTTTCCAATGCCACAATTTTGTCGTGCACGGCAGCCATTTTAGATGCCTTGACCAGACCCACTCTCTGCACGCCGTCGATTCTCAGCACGGCTCCCCACCCTCGCAAGCATCTCCCCCACGCACTGGTCACCCCGCTCTCTCTCTCATGCATGGGCCATAAACCTCCCCCCATCTGCGCTGCTCTTCCCTGAGAATCACACCCCGTGCCCGCCCGACACCTCCCTTTCACCCTATTCACTACCGCACCCTCTGACACTCCTCTTCCTCTGTGTCCGATTGTCCAGGCCGGTCCCAGGCTATCACCTAGCCCTGCGGATGTAGTTTATGGCCCCAGCTGTAGAGAATCCAGACATGCCAACCCTCCCGATTCAGGCGTGAGACTACCGATTCCAGTGCTAGTCTCCCGCCTCCCGATTCCTGCAAGCAAAAACCCGATTCCTCGGGGGTTTCAGCTGACAGGGCTTGGTATTGTGTTACGTGCTAATTCTTCCAGGAAACGTCAGAGGGCCGATGCAGGGGCTCTAGAAGGGGTGATAAACCATTTAAGCCTCATTAACAAGCGCATGGTCTTTTAAAGATCTGTGAAGTACTCGGGGCGGCGGTGTGTGTGCCCTGTTTCAGGAGCGGGCGGGGGGCGAGCGGGGGGGCACTGCCAGCAACTTGCCAGGCCAGGCAGTGTTCAACACTTGCATCACCCTTTCTCTGCCTGCTATTGCGCTCCATGCTTCGGAAAGGTAAGAAAAAGAACGTGCATTTGAGTTTGAAATGTCCGATCCTGCAGCAGCACCCTACCAAAGCCCACACATGACAATAACCCGATTCAAGACCCCATTCTCCCGATTTTTTTAAAAAAAATCTCCCACTTTCCTCTTCTGAAATGTTGGCATGAGGCGGCAGACCCGAGAGCAGAGGACGGCCCGGGACCAGGGTTCGATTCCCGGCGCGGCAGGTTTCTGGACCAGGGTCAGCGGACTCGATAATTCTCTCGCCTCGGTGCCCACTCTGATCAGCGTTCACACTCGGCAACTCTGGGCATTAGCTTGCCTCATCTTCACTAACGGCCCCACCAGACCGCCGGGGATGCCTGGTCTCACCCTGGAGATACCCATTAAGGGACCATCTCTCAGGGAAGCCAGGAAGGGTTTCGCAGCGGTCGAAGCGCCTTGGGACCCTACGGGTAAGTAGTGCGCTATATAAATGCCTATACATACATACATACATACATACATACATGTATGAGAATCATCCCTCTTCAAAGGAGTTACAGTAGATGAAGGCCCCCACCCCATGAGATCCGTCACACCATACGGGTTCCTACTATCTGATAACCATCCTGTATTGTGCTTGGGGAGGGGATTCTCACTGTGAGGGTGTGTGGGTCCGAGCCTGAAGCGGAAGATTCCAGGGATGCCTCTTTGTAAATCAAAGTTTTTACAATTATGTGTCACATTAAAAATATACTCCAACAAAGTAGTAGGATTATAACACTTTAATAACTTATAAATATTTAGAACGCAACAAAAACAGTAAATACATTTAAACATTTTTTTGAAAAAAGAAGCAACAATGGTCAGTAGCTGTGTTTTGTGCGAATAGTCCCAAGGCAGCACAACGTGCTGAGTTCTGGACGGCACCCAGGTGATGTTACCTGGGTGCCGCACTGGTTTTTGGTATCCTACAATGCAGCTCTGAAAAACGGCGTGGGGCGTCCCGGGGGGTGTGCGGGGAGGCCTCGTCAGTAGCGGTCTGTTGTGCGAATAGTCCCAAGGCAGCAGAACGCGCTGAGATGTGGATGGCACCCAGGTGATGTCCAGTAAGTTGCCGCACTGGCTTTGGCATCCTACAATGCTGCTCCGAAAAACGGCGTGGGGTGCCCCGGTGGGGGGGGGGGGTAGGGGGAGAGGCGGCGTGAACGGGCCTCCCCAGGTGGCGGCTCGTGTGCTGTAGTGGGGCGCCCCTTTACCGTTTACCGTTTCAGTTGCCATTCCGCCCGCTTTTGGTACACTGTGCCAAAATCCCCCATTCAGCTGAGTTGCGCCTACTCTTGCGGTTCAGTGATAGGCGGCTGCCACAGGACTCTCAAAATGGCGGCAGGCTCTTTCCCTTTTGGGCCTGGTCCACTAAAATGGCCCTGGGACACCTTAGAACTCGGACGCTTGTCTGCTAGGTCTTGGATCCCATTCTCGAAAGCGTCCCCTCAGCCGTGAAGATTCTACAAAAGTCTTGGGGGCCCTCGACTCCTGCAGGCTTCCGGTGGGGAGCGGCTGCCATGATTGCTCGCGGAATGACCACGACGGAGCCACGAGATGGTGGTGCTTTCATGCTGACGCCAGCTTCAGTCTGAAACATCCAGAAACAAGGTGGGGCTTTCATCGTTTGGGAAAAAAAATGTTCTAAACCAATGAAAAGTGTTATTTTTAGGTCATATGACCAAGCCTTCCATCATTAGGAAACCAAAAGTAAAATGAACCAATGAAAAGTTTTATAAACAAGTCACATGACCTGTTATGCGGCATAGGGCTATAAAAAGCGTAGAAAATCCGTTGGCACGTGAGGCAGCGTCAGTAGCGGACTGATGTGCGAATAGGCCGAAGGCAGCACAACGCGCCGAGATCCGGATGGCACCGAGGTGGTGTCCAGCAAGTTGCTGCACTGGTATGGCTATCCTACAATGCTGCGCCGAAAGTCGGCGTGGGGCGCCCCGTTGGCCTGTGAGGTCGCATCAGTCAATGGGGGCTGTGCGTCTCCCCCAAGATGGAGGTTCCTCGGCTGCAGTGGGGCGCCCCTTAGCGTTTCACTCGCCGTCCAACTGAGTTGCGTCCGCACTTGCGGCTACAGTAGGCCGAAGGCAGCACAGCGCGCCGAGATCTGGATGGCACCGAGGTGTTGTCCAGCAAGTTGCCGCACTGGTGTGGCCATCCTACAATGCTGCGCCGAAAGACGGCGTGTCCAGCTGAGTTGCGGTCACTCTTGCGGTACAGTGACTCGAACGCGCCGAGATCCGGATGGCACCGAGGTGGTGTCCAGCAAGTTGCCGCACTGGTGTGGCCATCCTACAATGCTGCGCCGAAAGTCGGCGTGGAGCGCCCCTTTGGCCTGTGACGTCGCGTCAGTCAGTGGGGGCTGTTTGAGGATCTGACTGCATTGGTGATGCTGTGCGTCACCCCCAAGATGGAGGCTCCTCGGCTGCAGTGGGGCGCCCCTTGGTGTTTCACTCGCTATCCAGTTGAGTTGCGTCCGCACTTGCGGCTACAGTAGGCCGAAGGCAGCACAACGCGCCGAGATCTGGATGGCACCGAGGTGGTGTTTAGCAAGTTGTTGCTCTGGTGTGGCCATCCTACAATGCTGCGCCGAAAGTCGGCGTGGGGTGCCCCGTTGGTCTGTGAGGTGGTGTCAGTAGCGGACCGATGTGTGAATAGGCCGGAACCAGCACAAGGCGCCAAGATCCGGATGGCACCGAGGTGGTGTCATAGTTGAGAGTTCTGAGCAGTGCTTGTAACACTGTCTGAAGCTTATTTGCACCTGCTGCAGCTTCACTATCGCCCTGGTGTGGCCAAAGATCGCCCATGACATAGGCGGCCGGCTCCCGGGGTCCGGCGGAACTTTTTTCCTTTTCCTTTCTGCATCTTGTCCCACAATCCGTTTGACCTGAAGACACGACCAGGTCCCTGAATGTGTGCAGGGGGACGTTATTGATTGAATCAAAATGGCGGCTTCACACAAAGATGAGTCAAGCGTTGCTGTTGATGCTATACAGACAAAAATTGGTTTTCAGTTTGTACATTCTTCAGGATTTTTTTTTCCATCCAAGGCTGGTTGAGAGTTTGTAGAACAATGGCTTCAGATTTTCAACATACTACTCTTCAACATTCTTCCTAAATGTAACAATGTGACACTCACTAGGAGAACGGCTGTTTATCTTTCCTTTCAAAATGCTGCCAACAATATTTTCTGAATGGAAGACACCATCTTGTAGCACAAAGGGCCGAAAGGGGTTCTGGTCTGGCCGATGGTTGGTGGAGACATTTTGACTATATCTTGGACCTGCCCGGCCTCGCCCAAAATGGCGCCGGTATAAATGGGACTCGTAACTCCTTGTTGTGTACTGGTTGAACAACCTTGATATCACGAGATATGAATGCAGTTTTGATGCTCATGGCGGGCGGGGACGAGAATTTATTGAATATTTCGACATCCCTATTGATATTAAGTTCTGATGTGTTATTGATTACTGTACTATTGAAAGTTCGAATTAACGTCACCCATGGTACTTGTCCGCAAATGTATATCTAGATAATTTTATTGTAAGTGGCCCTGTTGTATTTTAATTACAAAATGTACGTCCACCGATTCCGCAACTGTTAGACACCTTAGTTCTTGCAACCTAATGGCCCGCTCGGTACGTTCCTCTACAATGTAAATGTCTCCTCATCATATACGATTTCAGTTTGCTCCGTGGCCGGCCCACGTGGTTATAGGCCCGTATTTGTATGCTGACATTTTCACAATAAAGGTTTTTAAAACAAAACATGGTAGTAGTATTTACATTGGTAAAGTTTTTAATTTTAGTCACTGTTTTCGAATCAGTAAAAGGCAAGTGAAATAAAGCAGTCCAATTACATGACGGATAAAAGGTATAATACGCAGGAACGCAGTAAAGATAAATGGTCAAGGGCAGTTGTGTTTTCCACTCCTGCAACATAAAGTGATCAATAAGAATCTGATAATCAGGCGTATTGGCGACTAAGACAGCAGGCCGAGCCTCTTTTACTCAACGGCTCCGTCATGGGACGAAGAAACGCGCTTTTTCTCGAAAAAGGAATATATTTTACTTGCAGGACAGTTGTAAATTTTCCGGGAAAGTACATTAGCCTGGAACATTATAACATATATGTTTAAGAAAAAATAATGTTCGAAACCTATAAAAAGCGTAATTTTTAGGTCATATGACCAAGCTTTTCATCATTAAAATAACAAAAGTAAAATGAACCAATGAAAAGTTTTATTAACAAGTCACATGACCTGTTATGCTTACGTTACGCGCTGCGCGCCGCGCCCCGGATCGCTTCCGGGAAGCTGCGCTTCGCGCACCGGAGCACTTCCGGGTGCGCTAACGCGGCGTGTCATATAACGCATTACGCGACAACGTAGGTCCAGAATATAGTCAAAATGTCTCCACCAACCAGCGTTCGGAACACAACCCCTTTCAGATTTCTAAAAAGTTCTGTTAAATGACAACAGAAGGGACAGGCAACAAGAACCATCAGTCAAAGAGGGGAGGGCAAGTTCTTCTCTACCGGGTCATGTTGGGGCGCTACCGGAACTGATCGAATTGGTAGTCTACAGTGTTTCTAAATGTTTCAAACTGAAGCTGGCGTCAGCATGAGAGCAGCACCATCTCGTAGCTCAGTCGTGGCCATACCACGAGCAATCATGGCAGCCGCTCCCCACCAGAAGCCTGCGGGAGTCGGGGGCCCCCAAGACTTTTGTAGAATCTTCAAGGCTGAGGGGACGCTTTCGAGAATGGGACCCAAGCCCTATCAGGCAAGCGTCCGAGTTCCAAGGTGTCCCAGGGCCATTTTAGTGGACCAGGCCCAAATCTGAAGAGCCGGCCGCCATTTTGAGAGTCCTGTGGCAGCCGCCTATCGTTGCATCGCAAGAGCGGGAGCAACTCAACTACATGGTGAGCGAGACGCTGTACTCGCAAGAGCGGGCGGTAAACAGCTGAATGGCGGAAGAGGCACAGTGTAGCAAAAGCGGGCGGAATGGCAACTGAAACGGTAAAGGGGCGCCCCACTACAGCGTGTCTTCAGGTCAAACGGATTGTGGGACAAGGTCCAGAATGGAAGAGTCATCAAAAGGCAAAAAGTTCCGCCGGACCCCGGGAGCCGGCCGCCTATGTCGGGGGCGATCTCAGGCTACACCAGTGCTATAAGACTTGGGGAGGGGGTCGGAGCCAAGCGTCTTCTCCGAGTCCGTGCCATCACACCGCCCCTCGGGGGCCTCCGTCAAGCGGTTTAGGGAGGTACCATATCACATTGTTTTCAAATGCAGTCAGGTCCACAAACGGCCCTCACTTACTTTGAGAATAGTGAAGCTGCAGTAGGTGCAAATAAGCTTCAGACAGTGTTACAAGCGCTGCTCAGAACTCTGAACTATGGCACCCAACATCCAGAACTTATGCCATTTGAGCATGGCAGTGACATCGAAGCAACTCAGGGACCAAAACCATGAACGTACACTCACGTATGAAAATCTTACTTGGGGAGGGGGCAGGAGCCAAGCGCCCCCTCCCAGTCCGCGCCACCACACCGTATGTTGAAAATCTGAAGCCATCGTTCTACAAACTCAACCAGCCTTGGATGGAAAAATCTAGAAGAATGTACAAACTGAAAACCAGTTTTGGTCTGCATAGCATCAGCAGCAATGCTTGCTATCAGAGTGCATGAGTTTCATGCTCGATCGATTGAGCTAGCCGGATCGGGCAACAAAAAGTATAAAATAGTTATGTAAATAGTTATTTAATAAAATGTTTTACCCTGTTACTTTGCTGGTGTGTTGTATATATTTATAATATTTGCATAGGGTTTGTTGTTATTTTGGGCGGGGTGGGTGGCGGAGTCGAGCTGTCTTGCAGCCATCATGGTGTGAAGCTCAGTTCATCTCACTAGTTTCGTATTTCTCATGAGGGGTTGTTCTTAATGTTTCTATTTTAGCGAGGTCAAAAAGAGATCCCATTAGTGGCCTACTGATTTTGCTCGATTCCTTTTGTTTTTTAAAACGATTTTTCACTATCTGCAAAGACTAAACGGAGTATTGCGAATCTGTGCTTGTTTGTAAACCGAGAATTAACCAAAGAGAACCAATTCTAAAATAGTAAATGCTTGGATAACAATCAATCAAATGGAGAGAGAAGCAGGCACAACGGATTACAACGGGGGCAAAGGCCTGCGTTAACTACCCTTCACTATCTGCAAAGAGAGAGTACTCCTAAGAGAAAAGAGGGGGGGGGGCAGCGTTTCAAAGCACATCAGTGTGCATAAACACGAAAATGTTTTTACCTATCACGTACTTGACATTTGACAGCTTTTGATATTTGCTATTAAAAAACCATTGAAATTCACTGAAAAAACCATAGGTTATAGACCATATATAGTTAGGGATTAGCATTTACAAAACCTTGAAAATTCACAGAAAAAACCATAGGTTATAGACCATATATAGTTAGGGATTAGCATTTACAAAACCTTAATTTACTCACACAAAACCATTGAAATTCCATATATAGTTAGTTGCACTAACTATATATCGCGCACCCGCAATCCACTGCTGATGATGTCACATATTAAATCATTCATGACATGGTCAGTGACATCACTGATGACATCACTGATGACATCTCAAATTACATCACTGATGACATCTCAAATGACATCACTGATGACATCTCATTTGACATTACCGATCACATCACTGATGATATCATTCATGTGATAATACGATGAACCTCTTCAGACTCTAATATAACCTTAGATACAACCAGTGTAAACAGACACTCACAGACTGTCACTCATCCATGGAGTTACTCACACACCTAGTCAGTCATGCAAAGAATCAATCACACCTCCATTTCCTCAACTATACAGTTATACAAACTTAACTTATTCAAACATATACTAACACATATTTACTCTCTTATACAATCCCTGATACAAGTTCACAATGATGCATACAGCCACTCACACATTCACTGGCTCTTATGCACCGTTATTTATATATGTCAACTCTCACATGTACTGTGTTTTACATATGTACTTACTTTGACATGTAGCACTGAGATATCCATTCACTCACCAATACACTCATGCACACAGTCAACCGCCCATACAGCTGTTTCCACATGCACTTTTGAAACCATACATCTAGTGAATCAACTGCATCCACACATTCTTCAATATGTAAGACATATTTTAACTTTACAGAAACTTACAGTCACTGGGTGATGTCATCAGTGATGTCATCAGTGATGTCACTGACCATGTCATGAATGATGTAATATGTGACATAATCAGCAGTGGATTGCGGGTGCGCGATATATAGTTAGTGCAACTAACTATATATGGAATTTCAATGGTTTTGTGTGAGTAAATTAAGGTTTTGTAAATGCTAATCCCTAACTATATATGGTCTATAACCTATGGTTTTTTCAGTGAATATATATATACACAAATGAGCCAAACGCGTTTCGGGCGTAGAGACGCCCTTGATCACTGGCAATGGAAGCCCCATCAAAGCAGTCCACCTGAGCACATAGTGAATGTCCCGTGGGCGTGTGCTGCGATAATTCTGGTTGCTGTAGTCCGCTTTTTAGATACAAACCCCAGTGGGCGATGCGGGCTTCCGAACAAAATAAACAGTCTTACCCCAGTGAGTATGTGGTAGAGTGAGGCTGAATACTGGTAACATCCTCCACGGATGGGACACGGTGTTCGCATAGTGCCTCTTCGTCTTTTGCACCAGCGACCTGCAGTTGCGCAGTGGGGCCTCATCGCGGCTGGGCCAGCCGCTATATTTTCAAACACAGAGTTGCCCCCAAAGATGAAGCCACAACACACCGTGCTAGTCCGTGACTCCTTGGATTTATTCAGCCAAATACCGCACACAAATGAGCCAAACGCGTTTCGGGCGTAGCGACGCCCTTGATCACTGGCAATGGAAGCCCCATCAAAGCAGTCCACCTGAGCACATAGTGAATGTCCCGCCCATGTGGGCGTGTGCTGCGAGAATTCTGGTTGCTGTAGTCCGCTTTTTAGATACAAACCCCAGTGGGCGATGCGGGCTGCCGAACAAAATAAACAGTCTTACCCCAGTGGGTATGTGCTAGAGTGAGGCTGAATACTGGTAACATCCTCCACGGAGGGGACACGGTGTTCGCATAGTGCCTCTTCGTCTTTTGCACCAGCGACCTGCAGTTGTGCAGTGGGGCCTCATCGCAGACAGGCGAGGAAAGAGACACAGACCTCCGAGGTTTTCAAGTGGGCAAAGATGTTTATTTTACAAGTGACCCAAACACAATGCGTTTCAAGCCCGTAAGCCCTTGTTCACGTGTCAAAAGTGAAAAAACACCATCTACTATTTAAAGTGAGTAATACCACTCCCAGTTTCTGACATCACAGGTCACATGATCATGGGCATTAACAACAGACTATAGTTGCTACACTGATCGTTTTTGTAGTTCTAGACTTCTGAGGCAGATTGGTATAATACGACACATTTGATTTATAAACACGTTTTAAAAACATGTAAAGTGCTAAGTGTCATAGTATTCATAAAATAATAAATACAAATCATATTAAAAGTTCTCGTTGGATAAATCCAAGACTGCCTGCGTTGTAGCTGCACCAATACTGTAATATTACCGGATAAATCGGCTTATTGTCATTTCAACCAGTATGACCTATGAGTCCTGCGTACATAACAACATGTACCTATTTTTGTCTCAATTTTAGACCAATTTTCTTTGTAATTCTTGCTGTCCAGTGTAAACACAAGTGGGAGAAGGTCTGTGCAAAAGTGCATATGTAAATATAAAGTGCTAGTATAGATAGTATTGATTTCTCAACAAATCAAATGCTAATTTAAGGTAAAACCATCTGTTCACAAAACATAGATGAATCTAATTTCTAAAATTCATGCATAATTGACAGCAGCCACCTTTATCCTAAATACATTTGATTATGTATATAATAAATACATTTTGAGAAACCAAAAAGAGAGAAAGGCGAAATATGATAAAAATGATTTGTGAAATCAGAGAGTTAATATATCTACAAAGAGGACGTACTTCATTGAACTATTTATATACAACTCCACTTGTCATTGGGAACCACAATATTAAAGCTAAAGTATGTTATTACAGGAAGCTGCGCATATCCTCAGTGGTATTCAACACATTGGGCCATTTGCAATCAAGCTCGATAATGTATTTGGTTTCAAGCTGACGGAGTTGGCGCTCCCTATTGCCCCCTCTTCTTTTCTTAGCCACAGCGTCTATTACAAAATAAGACAAGCAATTGATGTTATTTGCATGTACCTTCCTAAAATGTCTCGCAACAGGATATGTTGTGTCACTGTGGAGAATGGCCCTTATATGCTGCAAATATATATATATATATATATATATATATATATATATATATATATATATATATATATATATATATATATATATATATATATATATGTATTTGCTCAAGAACACACAAACGTAAAGTTCATAAACCACGCTCGAAAGAAGCAACGAGGAGACACCAAAATCTGGCCAGTGCTGTTTAATCCAATATATATATATATATATATATATATATATATATATATATATATATATATATATATATATATATATATATATATATATATATATATATATATATATATATATATATATATATATATATATATATATATATATATATATATATATATATATATATATATATATATATATATATATTCACTGAAAAAAACATAGGTTATAGACCATATATAGTTAGGGATTCGCATTTACAAAACCTTAATTTACTCGCACAAAACCATAGAAATTCGCATATATAGTTAGTTGCAATAACTATATATCGCGCACCCGCAATCCACTGCTGATGATGTCACATATTACATCATTCATGACATGGTCAGTGACATCACTGATGACATCACTGATGACATCACCCAGTGACTGCAAGTTTCTGTAAAGTTAAAATATGTCTTACATATTGAAGAATGTGTGGGATGTATAAGTGTCTGGATGAAGGATTTAGTAGGTGCATGACTGACTGTATGAGTAAATGATTAAATGTGTCTCACTGAGTGCATGGGTTAGTGACTAAACTATCTGAATGTGTGCATCAGTATGTCTGTTGTTGTGTAAGATGCTGCATGTGTTGATCAGTACCTATATGAGTAACTATATGGGTTATTGATTGGTTGCCCAAGTATTTGTATGGGAGACTGAGTGTGTGTGTGGGTGGCTGGGAGGTGTGTGACTCTGTGCATAGATGTGTGAGTAGTTGATTCACTATATGTATGGGTTCAAAAGTGCATGTGGAAACAGCTGTATGGGCGGTTGACTGTCTGCATGAGTGTATTGGTGATTGAATGGATTTCTCAGTGCTACATGTCAAAGTAAGTACATATGTAAAACACAGTACATGTGAGAGTTGACATATATAAATAACTGTGCATAAGAGCCAGTGAATGTGTGAGTGGCTGTATGGATCATTGTGAACTTGTATCAGGGATTTATAAGAGAGTAAATATGTGTTAGTATATGTTTGAATAAGTAAGGTGCGTATAACTGTATAGTTGAGGAAATGGAGGAGTGATTGATTCTTTTCATGACTGACTAGATGTATGAGTAACTCCATGGATGAGTGACAATCTGTGAGTGTCTGTTTACACTGATTGTATCTAAGGTTGTATTAGAGTCTGAAGAGGTTCATCGTATTATCACATGAATGATATTATCAGTGATGTGATCAGTAATGTCAAATGAGATGTCATCAGTGATGTCATCAGTGATGTCATTTGAGATGTCATCAGTGATGTCATTTGAGATGTCATCAGTGATGTCATTTGAGATGTCATCAGTGATGTCACTGACCATGTCATGAATGATGTAATATGTGACATCATCAGCAGTGGATTGCGGGTGCGCGATATATAGTTATTTCAACTAACTATATATGCGAATTTCTATGGTTTTGTGCGAGTAAATTAAGGTTTTGTAAATGCGAATCCCTAACTATATATGGTCTATAACCTATGGTTTTTTCAGTGAATTTCAATGGTTTTTTAATAGCAAATATCAAAAGCTGTAAAATG
The DNA here is from genome assembly GCF_964263255.1 of Lissotriton vulgaris. NCBI lineage: Eukaryota > Metazoa > Chordata > Amphibia > Caudata > Salamandridae > Lissotriton > Lissotriton vulgaris. Next base: position 1,280,074,763 of record NC_141696.1, read on the forward strand.
TCAAGTACGTGGTAGGTAAAAACATTTTCGTATTTATGCACGCTGATGTGCTTTGAACGCTGCCCCCCCCTCCCCCTCCTCTTTTCTTTTAGGAGTATTCTCTCTTTGCAGAGAGTGAAGGGTAGGTAACGTAAGCCTTTGCCCCCGTTGTAACCCGTCGTGCCTGCTTCCCTCTACATTTGATTGATTGTTATCCAAGCATTTACTGTTTTGGAAAGGGGCGACCACTCGGTCCCCCCGAACGTATGGTTGGGGGCCCAGATCCTCCCGGAAAACCATTCTTGGCGGGGGGCGTGTCACGACTGGTATGCACATAGCGGCGTAGTCGGGGCGCGCCTTTTTCCCGCCCAAAAGGGGTTGTCCTAGACACCTACACCGATGGCCACGCCCAGTAGGCGTACCGGCAGAGGGTACACGCCCTCCCGGAGAAGAATATAGAGAGCGGGATTCCGAAGAAGCATCCTCTTGTTCCTGTGCTTGGAAGCTGCACCCACTCGTTGCACGTGAGCCCTCGACGGAACAAGGAGCAATTTTGAGAATTTTATAATTCTTGTGTTTATCATTCAGCGACTTCGAGGCTACAAAGACCGGGGACTGTTTCGGATCGTCTTGAGTGACTTCTTGGAAGGAATGCCAGGCAAAAAGGCAGGAAAGAAGTCCGAGACCGAACAAATGCTCCGGATGCTGGTTGGTAGATTGACGAAGATGGAACGAACCGTTGGACGCGACCAAAAAAGGTGATAGGCCCAGCATTGCCGGGCGTTGCTCCGGAGGGTAGGGGGAAGCGGGCCAGGAATAGAGCCCCAGGGGGGGAGGTTCCCGTTCCTGAGGTGCCCCCGGCGAGCCCCGTTCCGATCGAGGCCCCTATACTCCCTGACCCGGGTCAACCGATACCGGTTGTGATTACGCCCGCTAGCGAGGAGGACATGCCGCCTGAATTGGCCGCCCAGTTGGCTGCATGGTTCGGCAAGAAAACAGGGGGTGCTACGGCGCCTGGAGACACGGCCGAAGAGGCCAGGTTACTAATACAGCAGTTGCGGCAGTCGCGAGATGCCGCAAAGGCAAATCTCCCTCTTCTCCCCCCACAGGTAACCTCGGAAGGACCGGTGACTGGAGTGGAAAAAACGGCGGGAACATCAACCTTGCCGGGTAAGCAGGCATTGCCAATGGCGGGGGGGGGGGTATTGCCATCAAGGCGGGAGAAAGTGGTTCAACATATCCCATTGGCCACGAAAGAGTTAATTTGGGCTGATAAGTATGTTAATATGTTCTCTTTGTTAACTGACCATCAAGAGATGGAGTATGCGAAAACGCAGAAGGATTTTTTGCACCCGAGTGTGTGGCGAGCCAAGATGGCCGGTTTCAGAGTGGATGAGACGATTACAAATTGGGCCAAGGCCTTTGCAATGTTTACTGCCATTATTGGGGAACGTAAGCCGGAAGTTTTGTCAGAATTATCTTGCTATCAGGCACGAATAATGGATTTTTACGAAACGTATGAGGGTAATGAATGGATGGGTTACGGCATGAAGTTTCGTAAGGCCAAGGAGTACGATTCATCTCTGACGTGGGATTGTCTCGACTCGATCTCTTGGCAGAAGCAGCTCCTGCCGGGCGCGCCGAAGGCGTCCTCGTCTGGCGGGAACGGGTCGGGGGTGTCCCACCAACAGCCCGTGGTGCCCTTTCGAGCAGGCTCCAGTGGCGATCACCAACCAAGGCCCGGGGGGAATGGGGGAAAGCGGGGGGTTTGTTGGACCTTTAATAGAGGCAACTGCTCCAGACCACAAGGGGCATGTAAGTTCAGACATGCATGTGCCGGTTGTGGGAATTCCTCGCACCCGGAAATTTCGTGCAGAGCCAAAAATGGCGGATCGGGAGGAAAGGGGGGTCCAAACAAGACTGAGGAGGGTCATTGTGTACCATTACCTACCCCCGTTGATATCATGGCAATAACCCCCTGGCTAAATGAATACCCTGATCATGTCTCCGCGGGAGTGCTGAGGAACGGATTCTTATACGGTTTCTGCATTCCGGCGGGGGATTTTCGAGGGGAATCACTTTGTAGAAACCAACTATCGGCCCGGCAGAATCTGGAGGTGGTAGAGAGGAAAATTGGGAAAGAAGTTTTACTAGGCCGGGTGGCGGGCCCATACCAGCACCCTCCAGTGGCAAATTTTGTCTGTTCCCCATTGGGAGTAGTCCCCAAGAAGGACCCGGGGGAGTTTAGGATCAAAACTTATCGGCACCGAAGGGTCTCTCGGTGAACGAAGCGATTGACCCGGGAGTTTGTTCGGTGCGGTACGCATCCTTCGATGATGCCGTCACCATGTTGAATTGCCTGGGGCCCGGAGCGCTGATGGCGAAATCAGATATCGAGTTGGCGTTCCGGTTGCTCCCGGTACACCCACAGGACCACCGTCTGTTAGGCTTTGTGTTTCAGGGACGTTGCTACATGGATAGGTGCATGCCAATGGGTTGCTCCATATCTTGCGCCTATTTCGAGAAATTCAGCTGTTTTTTGGAATGGGCATTCACTGAGGCCACTGGGCATAGCCATGTTATGCATTACTACAGGACTTTTGTATTCTTATGAGGGAATTTGGGGTGCCATTGGCACCAGGTAAGATGGTGGGACCATCTACTTCACTCGATTTTCTGGGAATTGAGCTCGATTCTGTGGAGGGATGTTTCCGCTTGCCGGTGGAAAAGGTAGAGAAATTTAGGGCTGCCTTGGAACTGTGCCTTAGTAAGGACAAAGTGACCCTGCATCAGTTACAACAGGTAGTGGGCCAGCTTAACTTTGCCCTGAGGGTGATACCAATGGCCCGCCCCTTTTCACGCTCTATTGCACAGGCTATGGTCGGTCTCAAAGAAGGACACCACCGCACGAGACTGTCGGCAGAGGTTCGCCAGGACATGCGTATTTGGTTAGCATTTCTGGCGGACTTTAACGGTCGAGTAGTATGGATCAGGCCGCCAGCGTCTTCGGACGAGCTAGGTTTGTGGACTGACTCAGCGGGGAGCGTGGGGTTTGGCGCCATTTTCGGCAATCGATGGTCGGCGCAAACATGGCCGACATGGTGGCACACCAGCGGTCTCACAGGGAACATTGGTGTCCTCGAGCTATTCCCTATATTGGTGGCTCTGAGGGCATGGCCGGACGAGTTCAGAGATCGCTCAGTGGTATTTTGGTCAGACAATATGACTGTTGTTGAATGTATAAATAATCAGGCAGCACGCTGCAGGTGGATATTGAGATTGCTGAAAGAAATTGTACTAATTTGCATGAGACTAAATGTACAATTCAGGGCAAAGCATGTTCCGGGGGTACTGAATCATGCAGCTGATGCACTCTCTCATTCACATATGCAGGCGTTCAGGGGTTATCTACCGACTGCGGACCTAGCGGCGGCACCATTCCCCGAAGTACTCTGGCTACTCGGTGCCCCGGATTACAAGACCTCGTGGCAGCAAGCTTAGCCCCCAGGACAAGGAAAGCGTACGAAGGAGCGTTTTGTTCCTATTGTGCATTTTTGGGTCCGGCAGGGGGTCAGACATGGGGTCAGGAGGATTGCTTCCTGATGTTTCTGGTAGCATTACATAGGGAGGGCCGATCAGTAGCAACGGCCAATAGGCACCGGGCGGCCATTTCATTCATGGCGCAAGTGCATGGTGTCAGGGACCCGGCATCTTCTGTTTTGGTAAAGAAAGCTCTCCGGGGCTGGCAGCGCCTAGAGGGTCGTAGAGTAGACGAGAGGCACCCGATTGGATTAGAGAGGTTGTCCCTGCTCATGGCGATACTACCCTCGATATGTTCCTCCCAATTCGAGGCAGTTCTGTTCCGGGCCGCATTTGCATTAGCATTCCACGGGGCTATGCGGGTGAGTGAACTGGTAGCAAGGAATAAGAACGATGTGGAGGGAGGTCTGTGTAGGAATCACGTCCTGATTAGGGGTGATTCGGTGGTAGTTACAATAGCTAAATCCAAGACTGACCAAACATCTATGGGAGACAGTTTTGTGGTCCAGCGCCTACAAGGGTCACCCATGTGCCCGGTAAAGTGCATTGAGGAATACCTGGAGCTGAGGGCTGATACGTGGGGTGGGAGTCTGCTGAGACGCCTCGATGCCACCCCACTGACGAGGTTCCAGTTTCAGAGGGTGCTGACGATGGCAATCGCAGCGCCGGCTTAGACCCGGGCGATTTTGGGACCCACTCCTTCAGGATAGGGGCTGCTACTGAGGCTACAGCCAGGGGTCGGAGTGCCGAAGAGGTGAAACTGTTGGGACGATGGTCCTCGAATTGTTTTAAAAGGTATGTGCGGTTGCACATGTTGTGAAGTCAAGTTACATGCACTCACGCTTCTTGTCTTCTGTTTGATTTACAGTTTCCCGAGCATGTTATTCGGGGCGGAATTTGCAGTCGACCCGGCTCCTGGGGACCAGCGGTCAGAGATCACCAGCTGAGGAGAAAGTGGTATGGGTCGTGGGCCACTCATACGTGAGGCGGGCCGGGGACGTATTCAAAGCAGGTGACATGACTCACGCAGCTGGGGAATACGGGTACAGAGTGACCTTCTATGGAAGGGGCGGACTCTGTATTGACCAGTTCGAATCTTTTATCGAGGGACTCTTAGGGTGGCAGAGGTCACCGCCATCTGTGATCATAGTACACCTGGGGGGCAACGACATGGTGACACTCGGTAAACGAGTACTACTCGAGCGAGTGTTGTCTACCGTTAGCTGGCTGGCGAAAAGGATCCCGGGGTGCACAATTGCATGGTCCCACATGATTCCCAGGAAAGTATGGCGGGGGGGCCTTTCGGTGTCAGCACTGAACCATTCAGTTAAGAAGGTTAACAACAAAATTGGTAGGTTGTTTTGCTCAGCACAGTTGCACAGTATTCCGCATGGGTGTATTCGGGGCGATCACATGTATGTCGAGGATGGGGTTCACTTGTCCCGGGAGGGGAATGTCTTACTCATAGGAGCCTTCATAGCATGGTTAAGGGGTTTAAGAAAGCAAGACCTTTAGGAGGAGTTTGTGGGGGGGCCGGATAGCCGGTCAACTATCCGGCCTGTGGTGGTAAGGTCATGATCGGTGAGCAGTAATTTCAAGGTCCCTAGAGGGGGGCGCCACCCACTATGGATGGGAGCGCCTGGGGGGAGGCGGCACCCACTAAGTATGGGTCGCCTAGGGGAAGACGGCCATAGACTACTTCCAGGGGAGGAGGCGGATATATGCCCCTCCTAAGAATTTCCCGGGGCCCAGGATATCCGCGACGGCGGATGTGATAGACAGTGTGGGGTGGGAGGGGGAGTCCACGCTGCCTTCTTACAGACACCTCACACGGGTCCTCGGACGACCTTTAAGATGGCGCCGAGTTTAGATGGGGGGCCCCCAACAAGACAAGGGAAATTGGAGTTGGTACAGAGGGTGGAGTCCTCTGCGCATGCGCCACTCACACCGTGAGGGCGAGAGTTTGGTAGTAGGGATCTGACACCGGTTGCGACCTTCCCGTTGGCCCGTAATGCTAGGGATGTACAATTTTAATTTAGAAAGTATGCATTTGAAGGATGTTAGACTCGGCTAGGAAACCTTTGTATTAGAGATTTGTTAAGGTTAGCCAATGAACATGTCTTCATCGAAATGTAATAAATGAAAATTGTACATGATATGAAACTTTTATTTAATGTTTTAATTTTGTTTCATATTTTAATAAATACGGCCGGGAGGGTAACTCCCTCCCGCCTTCCAAAAGTTCAGAATGACGTCCGTTTCCCATCATTGGGGATTGTGTTGGGAGGGGGTGACGGGCATCCCGGCCATATGGAAAGGGGCGACCGCTCGGTCCCCCCGAACGTATGGTTGGGGGCCCAGATCCTACCGGGAAACCATTCTGGGCGGGGGGCGTGTCACGACTGGTATGCCCACAGCGGCGTAGTCGGGGCGCGCCTTTTTCCCGCCCAAAAGGGGTTGTCCTAGACACCTACACCGATGGCCACGCCCAGTAGGCGTACCGGCGGAGGGTACACGCCCTCCCGAGAAGAATAAAGAGAGCGGGATTCCGAAGAAGCATCCTCTTGTTCCTGTGCTTGGAAGCTGCACCCACTCGTTGCACGTGAGCCCTCGACGGAACAAGGAACAATTTTGACCCACCCACCAGCCCCTTATGGCAATGTTTCTGCAATAAAAGTCTTTTTTCTTTTTGACAAACATCTTCTTCCCTCAGGTGTTGTGATGTATGAAGGTCTAGTTTTATGATATGATTTCTGCTTGAAGGTACTGTTTTCTTATGGCATAGGCAAACATGCAAGTAGATAAGTGATAGTTTTTCTCTTTCTAGGTAATCAATGTCGTATTTATGATTTTTTGGTCGGGCGGTAAGGTCATGTTCGGTGAGCAGTAATTTCAAGGTCCCTAGAGGGGGGCGCCACCCACTATGGATGGGAGCGCCTGGGGGGAGGCGGCCATTGGCCCCTCCCACGGGGAGGCGGCACCCACTAAGTATGGGTCGCCTAGGGGAAGACGGCCATAGAACCCTTCCAGGGGAGGAGGCGGACATATGCCCCTCCTAAAAATTTCCCGGGGCCCAGGATATCCGCGACGGCGGATGTGATAGACAGTGTGGGGTGGGAGGGGGAGTCCACGCTGCCTTCTTACAGACACCTCACACGGGTCCTCGGACGACCTTTAGATGGCGCCGAGTTTAGATGGGGGCCCCCAACAAGACAAGGGAAATTGGAGTTGGCACAGAGGGTGGAGTCCTCTGCGCATGCGCCACTCACACCGTGAGGGCGAGAGTTTGGTAGTAGGGATCTGACACCGGTTGCGACCTTGCCGTTGGCCCGTAATGCTAGGGATGTACAATTTTAATTTAGAAAGTATGCATTTGCAGGATGTTAGACTCGGCTAGGAAACCTTTGTATTAGAGATTTGTTAAGGTTAGCCAATGAACATGTCTTCATCGAAATGTAATAAATGAAAATTGTACATGATATGAAACTTTTATTTAATGTTTTAATTTTGTTTCATATTTTAATAAATACGGCCGGGAGGGTAACTCCCTCCCGCCTTCCAAAAGTTCAGAATGACGTCCGTTTCCCATCATTGGGGATTATGTTGGGAGGGGGTGACGGGCATCTCGGCCATATAGAATTGGGTGCTCTCATGCTGACGCCACCTTCAATCTGAAACATCCAGAAACACTGTAGACTACCAATTCGATCAGTTCCGGTGGAGCCCCAACGTGACCCGGTAGAGAAGAACTTGCCCTCCCCTCTTTGACTGATTGTTCTTGTTGCCTGTCCCTTCTCTTGTCATTTAACAGAACTTTTTGGACTGCTGAAAGGGGTTGTATTCCGACCGCTGGTTGGTGGAGACATTTTGACTATATTCTGGACCTGCGTTGTCGCGTAATGCGTCATATGACGCGCCGCATTAGCGCACCCGGAAGTGCTCCGGTGTGCAAGGCGCAGCTTCCCGGAAACGATCCAGAGCGCGGCGCGCAGCGCGTAACGTAAGCATAACAGGTCATGTGACTTGTTAATAAAACTTTTCATTGGTTCATTTTACTTTTGTTATTCTAATGATGAAAGGCTTGGTCATATGACCTAAAAATAACGCTTTTCATTGCTTTCGAACATTTTTTTTTCCCAAATGATGAAAGCCTCACCTTTTTTTTTCTCACTCTGACTTGTAAAGCAAAGGACCCAGATGCATTTACAGTTTATCACTAACAATGTTCAAGGCTAATGTATTTTCCCGGGAAATTTACAACTGTCCTGCAAGTAAAATATTCATTTTTCGAGAAAAAAGGCGTTTCTTCGTCCCATGAGGGAGCCGTTGAGCAAAAGAGGCTCGGACTGCTGTCTTAGTCGCTGATAGGCATGAATATCAGATTCTTATCGATCACTTTATGTTGCAGGAGTAGAAAACACAACAGCCCGTGACCTTTTTTCTTTACTGCGTTCCTGCGTATTATACCTTTTAACAGTAATGTAATTGGACTGCTTTATTTCACTTGCCTTTTACTGATTCGTAAACAGTGGCTATTATTCAAAACTTTACCAATGTAGGTACTACTACCATGTTTTTTTTAAAAACCTTTATTGTGAAAATGTCAGTATACAAATATGGGCCTATAACCACGTGGGCCGGCCATGGAGCAAACTGGAATCGTATATGATGAGGGCACATTTACACTGTAGAAGAACGTAACGGGCGACCCATTAGATTGCAAGAACTAAGGTGTCTAACATTTGCGGAATCGGTGGACGTACACTTTATAATTAAAGTACGACAGGGCCAGTTACAATAAAATTATCTAGATATACATTTGCGGGCAAGTACCATGGGTGACGTTAATTCGAACTTTCAATAGTACAGTAATCAATAACACATCAGAACTTAAGATGTCAAAATGTTCAATCAATTCTTGTCCCCGCCCGCCATGTGCTTCAAAACTGCATACGTATCTCGTGATATCAAGGTTGGGCAACCAGTACACAACAAGGAGTTACGAGTCCCATGTATACCGGCGCCATTTTGGGCAAGGCCGGGCAGGTCCAGGATATAGTCAAAATGTCTCCACCAACCAGCGGTCGGACCAGAACCATTTTCGGCAGTCCAAAAATGTTCCGTTAAATGACAACAGAAGAAATAGGCAACAAGAACAATCAGTCAAAAGAGGGGACGCTTTCGTGAATGGGGCCCATGCCCTAGCAGGCAAGGGTCCGAGTTCCAAGGTGTCCCAGAGCCATTTTAGTGGACCAGGCCCAAATCCAAAGAGCTGGCCGCCATTTTGAGAGTCTTGTTGCAGCCGGCTATCGCTGCACCACAAGAGTAGCCGCAATTCAGCTAGATAGCGGGTGAGTCACTGCACCGCAAAAGCGGGCGGAACTCAGCTGAAAGGCGAGTGAAACGCTAAGAGGCACCCCACTGCAGATGAGGTGCCTCCACCTGGGGAGGAGATAGAGGCCCGTTTGCGCTGCCTCCCCCCCCCCCCCCGGGCACCCCACGCCGTCTTTCGGCGCAGCATTGTAGGATGACCACACCAGTGAAACTTGCTGGACACCACCTCGGTGCCATGCGGATCTCGGCGCGTTCGAGTCACTGTACCGCAAGAGTGGGAGAAACTCAGCTGGACACGCCGTCTTTCGGCGCAACATTGTAGGATGGCCACACCAGTGCGGCAACTTGCTGGACACCACCTCGGTGCCATTCGGATCTCGGCGCGTTGTGCTGCCTTCGGCCTACTGTAGCAGCAAGTGCGGGCGCAACTCGGCTGGACGGAGTGTGAAACGCTAAGGGGCGCCGCACTGCAGATGAGGTGCCTCCACCTGGGGAGGCGGAAGAGGGCCGTTCGCGCCACCTCCCCCCGGGCACCCCATGCCGTCTTTCGGCGCAGCATTGTAGGATGGCCACACCAGTGCAACTTGCTGGACACCAACTCGGTGCCATCCGGATCTCGGCGCGTTGTGCTGCCTTCGGCCTATTCGCACATCGGTCCGCTACTGACGCCGCCTCATGGGCCAACGGATTTTGTACGCTTTTTATAGCCCAAAGCCGCATAACAGGTCATGTGACTTGTTTATAAAACTTTTCATTGGTTCATTTTACTTTTGGTTTCCTAATGATGGAAGGCTTGATCATATGACCTAAAAATAACACTTTTCATTGGATTAAAACATTTTTTTTTCCCAAACGATGAAAGACCCACCTTTTTTTTTCTCACTCGGCAATCAAAAAAGGTTCCGTTAGATGACAACAGAGGGGACAGGCAACAAGAACCATCACTCAAAAAAGGGGAGGGCAAGTTCTTCCCTACCGGGTCACGTTGGGGCTCCACCGGAACTCATCGAATTGATAGTCTACAGTGTTTCTGGATGTTTCAGACTGAAGCTGGCGTCAGCATGAGAGCACCACCATCTCGTAGCTCGGTCGTGGCCATTCCGCAAGCAATCATGGCAGCCGCTCCCCACCGGAAGCCTGCGGGAGTCGGGGGCCCCCAAGACTTTTGTAGAATCTTCAAGGCTGAGGGGACGCTTTCGAGAATGGAGCCCAAGCCCTAGCAGACAAGCGTCCGAGTTCCAAGGTGTCCCAGGGCCATTTTAGTGGACCAGGCCCAAATCCGAAGAGCCGGCCGCCATTTTAAGAGTCCTGTGGCAGCCGCCTATCGCTGCACCGCAAGAGTGGGCGCAACTCAACTACATGGTGAGCGAGACGCTGTAGCCGCAAGAGCGGGCGATAAACAGATGAATGGCGGATGAGGCACAGGTTAGCAAACGTGGGCGGAATGGCAACTGAAACGGTAAAGGGGCGCCCCACTACAGCAGACGAGCCTCCACCTGGGGAGGCCCGTTCACGCCGCCTCCCCCCCCCCCCCGGGGCGCCCCACGCCGTTTTTTGGAGCAGCATTGTAGGATACCAAAACCAGTGCGGCACCCAGGTGACATCACCTGGGTGCCGTCCAGAACTGCCTTGGGACTACGCGCACAACAGACCGCTACTGACCATTGTTGCTTCTGTTTTAAACAGTTTTTGTTGCGTTGTATATATTTATAAGTTATTCAAGTTTTATAATCCTACTACTTTTTTGGAGTGCTATATATTTTTAATGTGACACATAATTGTAAAAACTTTGATGTACAAAGAGGCATCCCTGGAATCTTCCGCTTCAGGCTCGGTCCCACACACCCTCACAGTGAGAATCCCCTCCCCAATCACAATACAGGATGGTTATCAGATAGTAGGAACGCGTGTGGTGTGACGGATCTCATCGGGTGGGGGCCTTGATCTACTGTAACTCCTTTGAAGAGGGGTGATTCTTTACAGTTGAGGCCATAAACTACATCTACAGGGCTAGGTAATAGCCTGGGACCGGCCTGGACAATCAGACACAAAGGAAGAGGAATGTCAGAGGGTGCGGTAGTGAATAGGGTGAAAGGGTGGTATCGGGCGGGTACAGGGTGTGATTCTCAGGGAAGAGCAGCGCAGATGGGGGAAGGTTTATGGCCCATGCATAAGACAGAGAGCGGGGGTGACCAGTGCGTGGGGGAGATGCTTGCGAGGGTGGGGAGCCATGCTGAGGATCGGCGGCGTGCAGAGAGTGGGTCTGGTCAAGGCATCTAAAATGGCTGCTGTGCACGACAAAAGTGTGGCATTGGAAAAAAAAGCAAGATGGCGCAGACAATGTTTATCAATACGGATTAATTTATAACAATTATTTTTAACAATATATTTACTCGCAGTGTCAAAATGGCGGTCAACACTTCCTGATTTCCTTCGAATCGAACGTTAACAGACGTCACGCAGCAAAAAAAAAAAAACGCTCACGCGCACGCGCAGCCGCTGGAAGACAAGTATCAACATATATGAGCCTCCTCAGCCACCCTCAGAAAACATAGGGGGTCAGGATACGTCTCCCGTACCCCCTTATACCCATTTCTCACATTGTTTTTCCTCCATCTTGTAATTTAATGAAATCGAAACACCAAATGGGGAATTCCTGTTTCGCGTCCCGGTTCACTACCCGGTTCGCGAACCGGAAAGCGCTTCTACCGCAAAAAATCAATATTTTTTTTATTTGCCCCACGGGACCCTTTAATAACCCCAACATCATTCCTAGGGGGTCAAGAAGGGTCTACCTTGCCCCCTTTCATTAAATTCCCCTTTCGTTTTTCTCCTCCTCTTGTCTCTCGATCCTACCGAGAAGCAAGATGGCGGCCGCTCCGGACTGTTTAGAATGTTGACAGACACCGGAGAGCCAATCAGCTTCGCTACGCAAAGTTCCGTTACGCAAAAAGTTCGCGAACCGGAGCGCTATCCGGGACGCTGTCACAGATATATCTGTTTTTTAAAACGTTAATTTCTCAAAATCCACTGGAGCACATATATTGAGACCCAGCAAAGACACATCGGGCTAACAGTCCCTACAATTTTGCCAAGTTTCGTGCAAATCCATTCAGCCGTTCGAGCTAAAAGTGAGGCCAAACGCCCTATGGAAAACTCAATGTTAAAAATGCGTTTTGGGACCCCCTTTTTTCTCGCCCCCCCCCCCCTTGCTCAGAAACAAAATGTGCCATTTTCCTGAAAATTTCAGCCGATTCCGTCCACAAACGCCAAAGTTATTAGACATAGAATTTTCAAAAGTTCCATAGAGAAAAAATCCTAACAATAAATACCTACTGGCGTTCCTTTACCCCGGCATCCGCCGCTTCTTTGACTGGTGCGTTGGTATATATATATATATATAAATAACAAACATGGTTCCTTTACCCCGGCATCCGGCGCTTCTTTGACTGGTGCGTTGGCCTCGCGGTCGAACCTCACCGCAACTCAATGTCCACAACACCTCCACAGCGGAATTAATAGGGCTGCACACCAGCAGGATTTAAAACACGAAGATGGTTTTATTTTTGAAATTTCATTCATTTGCCAAACACAGTGTAGACAAGAGCCCACGCTTTCAGGTATATCCCAATACTTCGTTCACGGCTAGCGCACTTTTTATAGTGTTCTCATTTTAACTATTCAACATACAGGAAATTCAATTTGCATCATTTCCTGTGTCTACCACTCGGACTACCCCAAGTTGGTTTCTGGGAGATGTAGTCTCGGTTATCACAAATACAATATTTACATGGTGATCCACAATTCAATATGTCCAGCATAACCTCATTAATTTTATAAATGGACTTTGTGTTGGTTTTTGCCATATTATTATCAAATTAAACATTTTAAACGTTGTATGAAGGTATTTTATAAAGGTATCTTATAAAAGGAGTTGATTTAGTGTCCCACTGGTGGGGAATGTCGACATCTGTTATAAACTAGTCAGACCTTTTAGACATCAGTATTTATGTGATGAACTTCATTTGTTACCTACCATCCAGTGGGCCATCCCTCAGGTGGGTGATGTCGGTATTTTGGTTAAACAAACAAATTAATTCCCAACTTATATACGGGGTAAGTTTCTTTAAAGCCCTCCAGTGGGCCAACCCCAACACTTTTTAACAAAATTATATGCCGGACGGCAATAATTTTTGCCCACTTTCTAAATTTTATGTGGTACACCTTACAGGGGAGCTAAACGTAAATTTACAAATGTATATAAAGTTCTTCTGATTGTTTCAATCCGTAAGGCGTCATAGTTCTTAAATTCAGAATGTGGCGGGATTCTCTTTGACGCAATTTTTTCAGACGGTTTCCTCCTCTTTCATTTATTGGAATGTGTTTCCATATGTTTAACAACCGCATTATTTCGGTCTTTGTTTTTGGTTGCTCGTACATGTTCAAGTATGCACTTCTTCAAATCGCGAATAGTGCTGCCGATGTATTTTAGCATGCAAGGGCATTCAATAACGTAAACCGTGTATTGGCTTTTACACGTGATGAGTTCTTTAATCTGCCAAATCTTGTTGTTTGCCATTGCCATTTCTGCGGTTGGTTTTGCGATCTCACAAACTTTACAGTTGTGACACTTAATGAAGCCTTTTGTTTTTAGCCAAGTGATTTTTGAGGGTTTTGCCTTGAAGTGACTGTGGATCAGCCGGTCTCTCTGATTTTTTGCTCTTCGATAGGTTATTACCGGATGGGGCCTCATTTTTTCTCCAATTGTTGTGTCTAGCTGTAGAATCTTCCAATTCTTCTTGATGATATTTGCAATCTGCTTGGACTCCTGACTATAATCCATGATAAGTCTAATGGGTTCATCCTTAGTCTCTTTTTCATTGATACCGCTGACTATGAGCGCACAGTGAGTGTATCATAAGGGCACCCTTCCGGTTACACGCTGAATGCTAATTGGCTGTTAAGTGGTTGTCAACATTCAAAACCAGGAACTGTTGGCAGCCATTTTGAGCCTCGGTAGAAGCAAGGCTGAAGAAGTTAGTGGAATATGTGTGCAAAACGTAGAAAGGGGGCAGGGTAGAAATACTTTTACCCTCTTGACCTGCTTAGGGGGTCCCAGAAGGACCACCCGGGCCCACTAAAATGTTGTTGTTTTTTTTAAAGACCCGGCAGGTGCGTGTTGGGTGCGGGGACTGTGCTGTAAAAAAAAGTTAATTAAATAAAACAGAGCTTTTTTTATAATTAGTCCTTGGGGGGCCAAATACAGGGTGCAAAATTATTAAATTTAAAAGGGGACCAGAGGCCCCCCAGCCTCGGGGACCGCCACCCCCGGAGCTATAATATAAATCGTTGGGAGGGGCTCAAAAGCCCCTCCTAGTATAATTTGTGGGGGGACCACCATCCCCTGGGGCTTTATGTATTGTAGGAGGGGGGCTACATGGCCCCCCCCCACCCCCCAGGGCCGGCTCCTGCAGTGTCCAGGGGTGCCCACCCCAGGACACTGTTGTTTGCTATGAGAGGGTGGGAGTTTCCCACCCTCCCATAGCAACCGTGGTTTGGATTTTGAAAGAGAGAGTAGGGAAACCTGCTTTCTCTTTCAAAATCCAAACGTATTGCTTTTCCACACGGGGAGCTGCATGTTAGCAGCTTCCGATGTGGAAAAGCAATGCTGGCTCTCGTAGGATGCGAGGAGACGGCTGGGACCGTGGGGGCATTGGGGCTTTCCTCAATGTCCCCAATGTTATTTATAAGCCCGGGAGATGGGTGCACAACTTCGGCACGTTGGGTGCACGACTCCAAGCAAAAAACCAAATAATATTTTTCAGATATACATCAAACTTATGTGTTTAGTTCTTAGGTGGCCCTAAAAAGAGCCCTTGTGTTTGAGATATTTTAGTACCTACAAGTAAGTACCTATGCAGAGTCTAAAGTTCAAGAGGAAGACTCTTTTTCCCTCCTCTGTAAATTGTACACCATCTCTCCTATAGATGCTTTCCATATTGAAACGCAGATTGTTGTGGTAAATGGACCCCATTCTATAGTCTCAGAGAAAAGCAGAAACAGATGTATTCACATGTTTCCTAGCTTTCTCAATCTGTGGACAAAATTGGTTGGACCAGTTCCATTTCTGCCTTTGGCATATATTGGAATAGACAAAGGCAGTTTGGGGGGAAAAGTGGCATCAATTCTCCAAAGGTGTCCTTCATAAGCATTTCCAGACCTACCCCAGTCAAAGTGCCTAGGTCATTTTCAACACAGTGCACAATTATGAGGTCAGGGTGTTGGAGATGCAAAAAGGATTTAACCAATGGCATCAATTGGTGGTACTTTAACCCTCTTTGTGCAATCCATTTAATGTTACATTTGGTAAACCTAGGTGTTTGTGAATTTCGTTGTTTTCTGCATACCTTTGGCTCCAGAAACTATACCTGTGCCCCACAATCTACACTCTAAGCATCTTGAAGGGAGGTCTGGATGCACTCAGATGGTCTCTGTAAATGAAATGGCAGTTTGAAAACTAAGATTTTTCTAAAATGGTGGATAAGATGTAGTTTTGAAAAAAGAAAAGAAATGATTGGTTGTTTGACAGCATTCTACACTGAAAACTAGGGCGCATGTTTCTGTTTTTTAAGAGCATGATACTTATTGGTTAACAAAAACTGATTGAAAGGAATGTTACATAAGATAAGCTGATATGTTGAAAAGTCAAGCACACTTGCTGTTTTGATTAGCAACATTATGTGATGAACTTTTGACCTGTGTGCTCAGTTAAGTGTTCCATGAACTGTTTCTATGGTAACAGGCAGAAGGCAGATTGGGGGTAGGGTTTACATTTATGTCAATTGGAAAGGGTTGAAATGTGTAACCAATAGAAATGTGTGTTTGCTTTTGAATTAATGTGGGAAGGAATGTGATTTGATGGTTAGGTGTATAGGTGTGCAAAATGAGAGGGAAACATTGCCATTCTTTGGTTTTGGTGAAAGGTGTACAGAACAGAGATTCTGTATAAGAAAATCTGCTGTGTGACTGACATACTTCTTAATCTAAAAAACAATTTGTCAATTGGAAAGGGTAGAAATGTGTAACCAATAGAAATGTATGTTTGCTTTTGAATTAATGTGGGAAGGAATATGGGCCGGGATGCCCGCCACCCCCTCCCAACACCAATTCCCCATGGGAGGAGACAGACACAGATTTGAATTTTTGGAAGGCGGGGGGGGAGTTATCCCCCCGGCCGTATTTATTAAAATATGAAACAAAATTTAAAACTTTAAATTAAACGTTTCATGAATCATGTACAATTTTATCTTCCATTACATTTTGATGAAGACAAGTTCTTTGGCTAACCTTAACAAATCTCTAATACAAAGGTTTCCTAGCCGAGTCTACCATCCTGAAAATGCATAACATTCTAAAAATAAAATTGTACATCCTAGCATTAAGGGCCAACGGCAAGGTCCTAACCGGTGTCAGATCCCTACTACCAAATTCCCGCCCTCACGGTGTGTGTGGCGCATGCGCAGAGGACTTTACCCTTGCTGCATACTGTAACTTCCCTTATCGTGGGGGCCCCCTTTCACTCGACGCCATCTTAAAGGTCGTCCGAGTTCTTGTGCGAGGTATCCGTAAGAAGGACAGCGTTGACTCCCCCCCTTCCCCACACTCTCTTCCGCCGGAGCGGATATCCGGCCCCCGGGAAATTCGTAGGAGGGGCATATAGCCGTCTCCCCCTGGGAGGGGCCTATGGCCGTCTCCCCCTGGGCGACCCATCCGTAGTGGGTGCCGCCCCCCGTGGGAGGGGCCAATGGCCGCCTCCCCCCGGGCGCTCCCATCCATACTGGGTGGCGCCCCCCCTAGGGACCTTGAAATCACTGCTCACCAATCACGACCTTACCGCCCGACCAAAATAAATACGACAGCTGTTTTACCTACTAAGGAAAGAAAATACGCCTAATCTGTAACAGCTTGACAATTCACCAACTTTGACATTGCTACGAAGGGAAAAAAGTCCTAAAGCACAAGACAATTTTTATTATTTGATCCATTCCTCTACGTTTCTACAAAGGAAAAAATACCTACAACATCTATTCAATCAAAGGCATACATCCATGATGCAAACTTACTGTATCTTTTTAATACATTCGAATAATCACCAACAATTATTTTATTCAAAACATTGCCAAATGGGGCTGGTGGGTGGGTCAAAATTGCTGCTTGTTCCTTCGAGGGCTCACGAGCAACGAGTGGTGCAGCCTTCAGAGCACTGGAACAAGAGGAAGCTTCGTTGGATTCCCTCTCTATTTATCCATCTGCGGGAGGGCGGATGCCCACGTCAGGTACGCCCATCTGTGCGTGGACTTCCGGGCGGGTGTTTAGGACAACCCCTTCTGGGCGGGAAGGGCGTGCTCCGGCTACGCCGCTTTGGGCATACCAGCCGAGACACGCCCCCCGCCCACAACGGTTTCCCGGGGGGATCGGGGCACCCATCCATACGTTCGGGGGGACCGAGTGGTCTTCCCTTTCCATATGGGCCGGGATGCCCGCCACCCCCTCCCAACACCAATTCCCCATGGGAGGAGACAGACACAGATTTGAATTTTTGGAAGGCGGGGGGGAGTTACCCCCCCGGCCGTATTTATTAAAATATGAAACGAAATTTTAAACTTTAAATTAAACGTTTCATGAATCATGTACAATTTTATCTTCCATTACATTTTGATGAAGACAAGTTCTTTGGCTAACCTTAACAAATCTCTAATACAAAGGTTTCCTAGCCGAGTCTATCATCCTGAAAATGCATAACATTCTAAAAATAAAATTGTACATCCTAGCATTAAGGGCCAACGGCAAGGTCTTAACCGGTGTCAGATCCCTACTACCAAATTACCGCCCTCACGGTGTGAGTGGCGCATGCGCAGAGGACTTTACCCTTGCTGCCAACTGTAACTTCCCTAGTCGTGGGGGCCCCCTTTCACTCGACGCCATCTTAAAGGTCGTCCGAGTTCTCGTGCGAGGTATCCGTAAGAAGGACAGCGTGGACTCCCCCCCTTCCCCACACTCTCTTCCGCCGGAGCGGATATCCGGCCCCCGGGAAATTCGTAGGAGGGGCATATAGCCGTCTCCCCCTGGGAGGGGCCTATGGCCGTCTCCCCCTGGGCGACCCATCCGTAGTGGGTGCCGCCCCCCATGGGAGGGGCCAATGGCCGCCTCCCCCCGGGCGCTCCCATCCATACTGGATGGCGCCCCCCTAGGGACCTTGAAATCACTGCTCACCGATCATGACCTTACCGCCACAGGCCGGATAGTTGACCGACTATCGGGCCCCCCACACCTCCTAAAGGTCATGTCTCCTCAACGCCCTCAGCCACACTACGAAGTTTCCTATGAGTAATTCATTCCCAGCCCTGGACAGGTGCACCCCATCATTCAAATAACAGAGATCACCCCGGATACACCCATGAGGAATGCTTTGTAAATGAGTAGAGCGAAACAGTTTCTCGATCTTGTTGTTGACCCTCTTTACCGAGTGGTTCAATGCCGACACAGACAGACCCCCCCGCCAAACTCTTCTGGGAATCATGTGGGACCAAGCAATCGTACACCCCGGAAGCCTCTTGGACAACCAACTGACTGCTGACAATATGTGCTCCAGCAATACCCGTCTTCCCAGCCTTACCAAGTTGTTGCCTCCCAGATGCACTATGATTACAGATGGCGGTGACCTTTGCCGCCCTAACGTGCGGCTTTCGACACGGTTGATCATGTCACTCTGATCGACCGTGTCTCAGCTCTAGGAATTAGAGGCAAAGCTAAAGACCTGATTGCCTCTTTCCTAGCCAATCGCCCCCAGACTGTCAAGTTGGGTAATTTCACCTCCCAGACCTTCTCCCTTCCATGCGGCGTTCCACAGGGCTCCTCGCTAAGTCCAACGCTTTTTAACATCTATGTATCGGACTTAGCGAGGGTGATAAAATCTTATGGAATTGCCCTGACAACTTACGCCGATGATACCCAATTAGTATTATCAGTGCACAACAACGGAGCATCTATCGCCGCCAACTTTCAAGAGGGAATGAAGGCGATAAGCTCCAGGATGTCATCAAACTGCCTCAAACTTAACTCCGATAAAACGGAGGCGATGACTTTCGGGAGCTTGCACCCAGCATGGTCCCCTCAATGGTGGCCACCTCAGATGGGGTCCCCCCCCCCCCCAACCGGTAGTCAAGGTCCGAAATCTCGGAGTCATTTTTGACAATAAACTTACTTTCATATACCACGCCAATGCTGTTGCATCATCTGCCTTCTACACTCTAAAAAAAATAAAAAAATTACTTCCTTACCTACCACAGTCCGCGGGCAAAACACTCATCAGCACCTTAGTGTTCTCGAGAACCGACTATTGTAACTCTCTTCTCCTGAATGCCCAAGAAAAGGTTCTCAACAAGCTCCAGACAGTACAAAACGTGGCGGCCAGAACCCTACTATCCATTCCTAAGTTCACTTCAACCTCAGCTCATATCAAGGAACTACATTGGCTTCCGGTTAGGAGCCGAATCAAATTTAAGGCTCTGTGCATAGCCTATAAAACTTGAATAATGCAGGACCACAGTTTCTAAAAAGAGCTCTCCGCCCACTGGAACAACGCAGGACCCTTCGATCTTTCTCTGCCTACTTGCTGAACGTCCCTAGGACAAGAAAGGCCAGCTGGGGAGACAGATGCTTCACAACCGCAACGGCCAAACTGTGGAACACCCTACCACTTCATATCAAAACTGCCCCCACGCTCCTCAAATTCACAAAGAGCCTTAAAACATGGCTGTTCTCATCGTCCTAACTCCCCCGTCACACCATCAGGGAGCTCTGTAATTACTAGCGCCGAGACACCCTTACGGGTATTTGCGCGCTTTAAAAATTGCAAAAAATAAATAAATAAATAAATAAAATAAATAACAGTTCCTCCAGATAGCTCTGAAACTGGTCAAAACTAGCTCTGAAAATGGGTTCAGAGTGTCCCATGGAAGGACACTCTGAACCCATACTCTTCAGATGCGTGGATCGCGTTACCTGCCTTTAATATGTCCCCGGCACGCCTCACGTATGAGTGGCCCACGACCCATACCACTTGATCTCCAGTCGGCGATTCTTTCCCGCTGGTCCTTTGGTGTTGGGCCGATCCCAATTTTCGCCCCGCTTTACAGGCTTGTGAAACTGTAATCCAAACAAAAGACAACAAGCGTGAGTGCATTTCATCAGTCTTTTACAACATGTGCAGTCGCACATACCTCTTGAAACAGTTCGAGGACCAACGGCCTAACTGTTTCACTTCCTCCGTACCCAGACCCTGAGCCGTAGCCTCAGTAGCGGCCCCTATTCTGAATGAGTGGGTCCCAAAATCGCACAGGTTCAAGCCCGCCGCAGCAATTGTAATTGCCAGCACCCTCCGAAACTGAAATCTCGTCAACGGGGTGCCGTCCTTGTGTCTAAGCAGGGTCCCCCCCCCCATGTTGTCAACCTCTGTGCCAGGTAGTCCTCTAAATACCCTATTGGACAACTGGGGCTCCCTCGGGAGCGCTGCAGAACCACACTATTCCCCAAAGCTTCCTGGTCCGTTTTGGACCTGGCTATCGAGATCAACAGAGAATCACCCCGTAACTGAACATGATCCCTGCATAGACCTCCCTCCACATCCTTCTTGTTTCTTGCTACGAGTTCACTTACCCGCATGGCCCCATGGAATGCCAATGCGAACGCCGCTCGGAACAGAATTACCTCGGTGGGCGATGAGCATGTCTCATCCAGTTTAGCTAGTAGTAAGGACAATCTGTCTAGCCCAATCGGTTGCCTTTTATCTTGTCTGCGACCTTCCAGGCGCTGCCAACC
Source organism: Lissotriton vulgaris (assembly GCF_964263255.1). NCBI lineage: Eukaryota > Metazoa > Chordata > Amphibia > Caudata > Salamandridae > Lissotriton > Lissotriton vulgaris. The sequence goes on from NC_141696.1 coordinate 1,280,095,496, forward strand.
GCGGAGGGCCTTCCTGACTAAGAAGGAACCCGTCGGGTCCTGTATCCCATGGAGCTGTGCCATGAATGATGTGGCCGCCCTGTATCTGTTGGCGGTTGCTGCCGATCGGCCTTCTTTATGAAGTGCCACCAAAAACCCGAGGAAGGAATCCTCCCACCCCCAGCTATGTCCCCCTACCGGCCCTAAAAAGGCGCAGTATGAACAAAACGCTCCTTCATAAGCTTTTCTCGTCCTGGGCGCTAAACTGGCTGCCACGAGGTCTTGTAATCCGGGGCACTGATCTGCCATAGTGCTTCGGGGAACGGTGCCGCCACTAGTTCCGCTGTGGGTAGATAACCCCTGAAGGCCTGCATGTGTGAACGAGAGAGTGCATCAGCTGCATTATTCAGGACACCAGGCACATGCCTTGCCCTGAATTGTACATTCAATCTCATGCATCGCAATAAAATTTCTTTCAACAGTCTCAAGATCCACTTGCATTGTGCAGCCTGGTGATTAATACACTCGACCACCGTCATGTTATCTGACCAAAACACCACTGAGCGGTTCCTAAAGTCTTCCGGCCATGCCAACAGAGCCACCCAAATGGGGAATAGCTCCAGGAACCCAATGTTACCTGTTAGGCCACTTGAATGCCACCACGCCGGCCATGTTTGCGCCGACCATCGGTTACCAAAGATCGCGCCAAATCCCACACTCCCAGCCGAGTCGGTCCACAAGCCCAGTTCGTCAGACGATGCTGGGGGTTTGTTCCACGCTACTCGACCGTTGAAATCCGCCAGGAATGCTAACCAAATGCGCATGTCCTGGCGAACCTCTGCCGACAGTCTAGTGCGGTGGTGTCCTTCTTTGAGGCCCACCATAGCTTGTGCTATGGAACGTGAGAAGGGGCGAGCCATCGGTATCACTTTTAAGGCAAAATTAAGCTGACCCACTGTCCGTTGTAACTGATGTAGGGTCACCTTGTCCTTACGGAGACATTGTATCAAAGAAGCCCTGAACTTGGCCACCTTCCCAATTGGCAGACGGAAACCCCCCTCCACTGAGTCCAGCTCAATCCCCAGAAACTCCAGTGAGGTAGATGGCCCCACCATCTTACCTGCCGCCAATGGGACCCCAAACTCCTGCATGAGTGTGCAGAAGTCCTGCAGTGTTTGCGCACATTCCGGAGTGTCCGCCGGACCTAGAAAAAGGAAATCATCCAAATAGTGCATCACCTGTCTATGCCCTGTGGCCTCAGTGAACGCCCATTCCAAAAAGGAGCTGAACATCTCAAAATAGGCACATGAAATTGAACAACCCATGGGCATACATTTATCCATGTAATACTTCCCTTGGAACGTGAATCCCAGCAAGCGCCGGTCCCGAGGTTGTACCGGGAGCAACCTGAATGCAGATTCGATGTCTGATTTTGCCAACAGTGCACTGGGGCCCAGGCGATTCAACAGAACGACTGCATCATCGAACGATGCGTATCTAACTGAGCACACCTCAGGGTTAATAGCCTCATTTACTGAGGCCCCCTTAGGGGCAGATAAATTGTGGATGAGTCTATACTCCCCCGGGTCTTTCTTCGGAACCACTCCTAAAGGTGAACACACAAATTCCGCAACTGGCGGGCAGCCAAATGGCCCCGCTACCCACCCCAAGCTGACTTCTTTCGCTATTTTTCTGGCGGCCACCGCCGGGTTATGCTGAATAGACAGTTGGTTCTTACAGAAGGGGCTCCCCCGAAAATTTCCCGCCGGGATTTTGAAGCCATACAGAAAGCCATTCCTCAAAATCCCGGCGGATACATGATCTGGGTATCGGTTCAGCCAGGGGGTCAAAGCCAAGATATCAATGGGCGAAGATGTTTGCTTCCAAGGCACCACCTCAATCCTGCTTGGATCCCCCCTTTCCTCCCGTTCCATTGGACTTGGATCGACAGCTAGTTTCTGGGTGTGAGGAATTCCCACAGCCCGAACAAGCATGCCGGAACTTACACGTTCCTTGAGGCCTGTTACAGGTTCCTTTGTTGAAACCCCAACAAACCCCCCACTTGCCTCCATTCCCGCCGGACCTGGGATGCGGCTCCCCTCCGGCGTTCGCCCGAAAGGGTTGTGTCGGCTTCTGTTGGAATGTCCCAGAAACGCTCGTGCTTGGCACCGACGTACCCGCCGTCCCGGCAAAAGCTGGTTATGCCAGGACACGGTGTCCAGACAATCCCATGTTAAAGCCTTGTTAAACTCTTTTGCTTTTCTAAAGGTAACGTCATAACCCTTCCATTCATTTCCCCGTACATTGCATAGAAATTCATGATCCTGTTCTGATAACATGATAAGTCGGGCAACACTTCAGGCTTACGCTCACCCATAACTGCCGTAAAAATAGAAAAAGCCCTGACCCAGTTCACCATGGTCTCATCGACCCTGAATTCCGCCATCTTGGCTCGCCATACACTGGGGTGCCACAAATCTTTCTGGGTCTTTGCATATTCTACCTCACGATGGTCAGTCAAAAGTGAAAGCATGTTGATGTATTATTCTCAAGAGTTCATCAATGTTAGGGAAGAGGAATGGCTGTCCTATCTGTTCCCCAGAACTAGGTAGAATTTATCAGAAGTGGATAGGACACTTGTAACCACTTATACCAAGAGATATATTGAAGAACCCTCATAAACGTTGTGTATAACGAGAAGCGGTATATCTTGTTCTCCGCCCCACACAGACGTTATGGCAACAATCATTGGGTTCAACAATTTGTATCTTGCCAGCCTCACCCGAGGCGATCTCTGGTTTTTTCGTGGCAGTCTCCAGAGAATTCTGAGCACCCCACTCAAAGTGCACAATATGGATAAAATTGTTTCCAGGCGATTTGGGTACTCTTTATTAATGTCGCTGGAATACTAAGTTAAAAAGGTCGGTATGTGTAGTATTCACTGTTTTGTGCCTTCCTGGCACCTGTAGTTAGAACCTTTGTGTACCTATGTTCTATGGCTCTGTAGTAGAATGTTGCCTTCTGGCAGTTGATAGCCTTTGCCTGGTTCCTGTCGCTGTGCTTCTCCTAAGCTGAATAAACCTATTCTACAAGCCTAACTAATGTGCTGTCCTCTTCAGTACTACAAAATTGTTGGCGACGATGCTGCTTAGGAGAAGGTAAAAGAACCTGCCTTTACCTCGCTTCTCCTCGTATTCCTGCCAAGAATACACTGTGGATCGAGTGTACTTCAAGCCCAGCTGTTCGACCCTCTGGTGAAGATCTCCAGTGAAGATAAGTGGCCCGCTTTGGTTTTGCGCGTCTTCAGCTTTTAAAAGCCATTAATCTGCTTAATTTATGTCCCTGCAACGTCATTGGGGCCAGCGCGAGACTGTTTATTGAGGAAGCTCGAGCGCGAGTGTGTCACGTCACTCTTCTCAGCGCGAGGCTCATTCCAAGCGCGAGCGCGTCACGTCATCAGTTTCAACTCGGTTGCTAACGCGTTACCCTGACGCGTCCCCATAGCGACTGTCAACAATTGCCTGACGTGCGCTCTTCTCTTCAAAGACGCGTCTCCCTAGCAACGCGTCTCCAAGCCTGTTCGTGCCTCGCCTGACGTGCGCTCCCTACTACAAAGACACGCAACGCGTCTTCAAACCTGCTCGTGTCTTCTTCCAGCGCTAATTCCTCAGAAGCGGACCACATCGTCGACGTTTTAGCACCTTTCCATTGCAAATAAAGACATTAACATAAAGCATAGCGTTTTCAACCACAGACTTCATTTCTTCTTTAGGGAAGGTGTTTCTAAACACGCTGGTGCCATCTAGTGGTGGGAAAAATTATCTCATGGTCTTTTCCAAAGGCAAACCTTTGCATACTGAATTTTTGCTTTACACAGCGGCAGAGTCTTTAAAGAGGGAAATCTATTCCAACCTTTTCCAGTATGCAGTCTGTTTCTTCTCCTCCTCCTTTTCTCGAGACTCCTGGCAATCCTCCTATTGTCTGGAAAAAATGGTTTGATGCATTTGAGACTTATTTGGGAGCCATAGGCGCGTCCAGATATCGCGCAGAAAGGAAGAAGTGTCTTCTACTGCACTCTTTGGGTTTCGAGGGAAGAGAAATCTTCAAACATTTACCTCCCTTAGTAAGAAACAATGCTGAAGAGGATGTAGACGAATACACAGAAACAAGATTAAAGCTTGAGTCGCGTTTTGACATCAAGCCAAGTCTTGTTGTCATAAGACACAAGTTCTTCAAGAGAGAGCAACTATCTGGGGAGGATGTTGAAACGTATGTTTCCTGTCTCAGACAACTAAGTGCTGAATGTGAATTTGAAGGCTTTCGAGAGCAGTTAATAAGGGATCAATATGTTTGCAAGTGCTCTGATAAATCTATTCAGCAGAAACTTCTTACTTTGGGCAATCCCACACTTGAGGAGACTATTCGTGTGGCCAAGAGTATAGAGTTGTCAAAAAAAGAAGTAAAGGAACTTGAAAAAAAATGTGATGATGGAGTTTCGATAGTTAGAACCAAGGAGAACAAAGACAGTAAAGCGGCGGGCAGTCAACGTTTTGACAGAAACAACACTCCTGGTTCTCAACGCTTTGAGAGGAACGCCTTTTCAAGGAATGACATTTGCTACAGATGTGGAAATCCCTCCCATAATAAAAGTAACAAGTTTTGCCCTGCCAGGAACTCTACTTGTCGCAACTGTGGGAAGTTTGGGCACTTTGCAAAGATTTGCCAAATCTCCAAACAGGGAAATTCCACTTTTAACAACAAGTCTCAGGGTATGAGTACTGTCAACACTATTGGGAATGTCTCGGAGTCCTGTGGTAATACTGACGATGACTCTGACTCCATAAATGGCATTCAAGACGACCTCAGAGACATGGTTGTAGTGGTACGAGATGATGGGGTCATCATAGGTGATCCATCTGACTGTGTTGATCCTCTCGAAGATTTTGGTGTGGGTGACAAGATTGTTACCCTACTAGTGGACTCTGGAGCTAGAGTAACTATGATCACGCAAAAGTTGTTTGATGTGACCTGGCCTGAAAGGAACCTCCTACCTCCTGATAGAACCCCTGTTTCTTATGAAGGGCGTAGAATTGCTCTTCTTGGGTTCTTTGAGGAAATTATTCAGTTCAGGGGAAGGAGGATTTTTGGTAAAGTGTACGTTTCCTTGAAGGGCCTTAACATTTTGGGTTGGTTCCACCAGGGTCTGTTCAAGATGATCCTTAGACCAGGTTCCAAAGAACAAATCAGTATTGATGAATCCTGTGATAACGTAGGCAGTTTAGCTGTTATCGTTCCAGGCGACAATGTTGAGGGTTTGATTTCCAAATTTCCAAGAGTTTTTGGGAATGGCCTTGGCATCATCAAAGGTTTTAACCACGAAATCAGAGTTAAGGATGGTGCCATCCCTGTAAAACACAAGGTGAGGAGTGTTCCTTTCAGCGTGAGGGATGATCTAGAAAAAGAGTTAATGGGCCTTTGCAGAAAAGGAGTCATAGAGCCAATTGAGTCATCCCTGTGGTTGTCTCCCCTTGTTGTCGCCAGAAAAAGGAATGGGGATTTGCGCGTCTGTGTGGACTTACGCAGCCTCAATAAGAACATCTGGATTGACTCACACCCCTTGCCCAAGATTACTGATTTATTGTCCCTTACCAGGGGGGCAAGATGGTATACCAAGTTGGACTTGGCCTCCGCTTATCACCAGGTGGTGTTGAGTCAATCTTCTAGACATCTAACTGCTTTTGTCTCCCCTTTTGGGAGTTTTCAGTACTGCAGGATGCCGTTTGGCCTTGCGTCAGCGGCTGCAGTCTTCCAAAGGTTGATGAGTCAGATGTTTAGGGACACTCCTGGAGTGATTGTCTTCCAGGATGACGTTTTGATTTTTGGCGAGAACAAGGCGGATCACGATTTTTCCCTAAATCAGGTCCTGGAAATCATGCAAGACAAGGGTATTGTCTTAAAGAAAGAGAAATGTGTCTTCTCAAAAGAAAAAATGGAATTTCTAGGCCATGTTGTTTCTCATGCAGGTGTCGAACCACGGCCTGGTCTAGTGAAAGCCATTGTCGATGCTCCTCCTCCTGCTGATAAGTCTGGACTAAAATCTTTTATTGGTCTCAGTGAATTTTACTCCAGATTCATCAAAGACTATGCGTCAAAGGTTCAGCCTTTGACTAACATGTTAAAGAAAAGCGTGCCATTCGTTTGGGATGAAAATTGCCAAGAGATTTTCAAGTGGATCAAATCTCAGCTTGTTGGGGAGAGCATTCTCAAACCTTTCGATCCCAACAAGGAGTGTGTGGTGACTGTTGATGCAAGTGGATTTGGACTTGGGGCTGTCCTCACTCAGAGGAACGGACAGGTTGACAACACCATCGCATATGCCTCCAGGGTACTGCGTGGAGCAGAAGTTAACTTCTCTGTTATTGAGACGGAGCTTTTGGCCTGTTGGTGGGCGGTCAGGAAGTTCAACCCCTATCTCTGGGGTAGTCATTTCACTATTTGTACTGATCACAGCCCACTGGTTTCTATTTTGTCCGGGGAAAAAATCAAGGAACACACCCCTAGAATCGCGAGGTTGTCCACCAAGCTTCTTCAGTATGACTTTAAGGTTGTTTATCTGCCAGGCTCAAGGAATGTCAGAGCTGACTATTTTTCTCGTTTTCCATTAGCTGATAATGACTCAGAAGTTGAAAAGGATGAAGACCAAGAGGATTGTTTTGTCGCGGGTCTGGATCTTGAGGGCATGTGTGCAATTAGTGAGAGTGAGTGGAAAAGAGAGTTGTTGAAAGATGCAATTCTTCTACGAGTTGTCGACTATCTGAAGTCTGGTTGGCCCAAGGAGAAGAATGTTACTGGGGTTTTTCAAACCTTTGTCAAAGTTGCTGACGAGCTCACTGTTGAGGATGGCATTCTCATGCGGTGTGGGAGGCTCATCCCTCCTGAGAGCCTGCGGAAGCGTCTGGTCGATGGTGCACATGAAGGGCATTTAGGGAAGACTTTCACTAAACGCAGGTTGAGAGATGTGTTCTGGTGGCCGCAGATGGATGTGTGCGTTGATTCCTTGATTGACAACTGTGTAATTTGCAAGTCCTCAGATAAAAGTCATAAGGTTAGGTCTCCTCCCATGGAGCCTGTTCAACTTCCGGAAAGGGCGTGGGAAAAGATTGGGATTGATCTGGTCGGCCCTTTTTACCTTTTACCTTCATGTTCCCGTTTTGCCATAGTTGCCATTGATTACTACTCAAAATGGCCGGAAATTCGTTTTGTCAATGAAGCCTCCTCTGCCAGTGTAATTTCCTTTTTGAAAGACATCTTTTTGAGAGAGGGGTTTCCTTCTGTTGTCATGACCGACAATGGTGTCCAATTTGTCAGTTGTGAGTTTGAATCTTTTCTCAAGCAAGGTGGTGTGACACATAAGAAAAGTTCCCTTTACCACCCCCAGGCCAATGGCCTTGTCGAGAGGATGAACCGTGTTCTCAACAACTGCATCCAGTGGTCCATTGCTAACAAGTGTGTAGTTGAGAATGCTGTGCGTTCCATGTTGTGGTTTTATCGTACCACAGCCCATTCTTCTACTGGGGTTTCTCCTTTTGAGCTTCTGAGGGGCAGGAAACCCTCCACCAAGATTTGTCCGGGTTGGATGTCCAAGTGGGTAAAAATGAATGTTATGGATGGAGTTGATGTTTTTGTCAGAGACAATGTGTCCGAGGCTCAGAAGAAGCAAAAGTCCTATTTTGATGAAAGGAAGAGATCTGTTGCCCATGACTTCTGTGTTGGTGATGTGGTTCGAATTAAAAATCCTGTCCATGTCACCAAAGGTAGGAGCAAATTTTCTCAACCTGTTGTGGTTGACAAGATCTGTGGAAATGCTGTACGGGTTAATTATAAGGATTGGTGGAACGTCTGCAAAATTGTTAAAGTCAGTAGTGAAGATGCTCACGCTGGTGTTTCTCAGCCCAATCCCTGTTCTGTTTCAAGTGACAAACATTCTGGTACTGTTGTTATTGATGGTAATGGTGGGGATGTTGTTGATGCTTCTGTTCCTGGACCTCGCAGGAGTCATAGAGTGTGTAGGATTCCTGCCAGGTTCAGATAATCTGCTGCCTCTGTTTTGTTTTTCCTTTTTCTAGTTGTGTTCTTCTTCCTCTACAGTCTTTCTTTTTCTTCTTCTTCTTTTCCTTCTCTCTTCTTTTCTCTTTCTTCTTCTTCTCCTAGTACGGACTCTTCTTCTTTTGTTTTACTGAAAAGAGGATAATGTAGTATTCACTGTTTTGTGCCTTCCTGGCACCTGTAGTTAGAACCTTTGTGTACCTATGTTCTATGGCTCTGTAGTAGAATGTTGCCTTCTGGCAGTTGATAGCCTTTGCCTGGTTCCTGTCGCTGTGCTTCTCCTAAGCTGAATAAACCTATTCTACAAGCCTAACTAATGTGCTGTCCTCTTCAATACTACAGTATGCTCACAGGAAATTTAGGAATCCATAGCATATATTAATGGGACTGAAAGAACGTCGACATGTTTCTGCTCTCTTGGCCCGTGGGTCTAAGAGCATTCGTCAGGACAAATACAACACTTAACACAGATAAAACTACATGTCACTATTTGTGATGTAGAAGGGTAAATTTTTAAACTTAATAGTCTTACCCTTTTGAGGTTCTATGGAGTCACCTCTAAGTTGGGTGAGCTTTGAATGAACCTTAAGGGTGATTTTATAAGGTTCCCTCAGGAGGTATGGACAATTGTCCCAGGCCGCAACGGAAGCGTGTTCCGCGTCTTGTGCTGACTCTGCCTCCTGGGAATTCCTCACACCCAGAAACTAGCTGTCGATCCAAGTCCAATGGAACGGGAGGAAAGGGGGGATCCAAGCAGGATTGAGGTGGTGCCTTGGAAGCAAACATCTTCGCCCATTGATATCTTGGCTTTGACCCCCTGGCTGAACCGATACCCAGATCATGTATCCGCCGGGATTTTGAGGAATGGCTTTCTGTATGGCTTCAAAATCCCGGCGGGAAATTTTCGGGGGAGCCCCTTCTGTAAGAACCAACTGTCTATTCAGCATAACTCGGCGGTGGCCGCCAGAAAAATAGCGAAAGAAGTCAGCTTGGGGCGGGTAGCGGGGCCATTTGCCTGCCCGCCAGTTGCGGAATTTGTGTGTTCACCTTTAGGAGTGGTTCCGAAGAAGGCAGAGTCAGCACAAGACGCGGAACACGCTTCCGTTGCGGCCTGGGACAATTGTCCATACCTCCTGAGGGAACCTTATAAAATCACCCTTAAGGTTCATTCAAAGCTCACCCAACTTAGAGGTGACTCCATAGAACCTCAAAAGGGTAAGACTATTAAGTTAAAAAATTTACCCTTCTACATCACAAATAGTGACATGTAGTTTTATCTGTGTTAAGTGTTGTATTTGTCCTGACGAATGCTCTTAGACCCACGGGCCAAGAGAGCAGAAACATGTCGACGTTCTTTCAGTCCCATTAATATATGCTATGGATTCCTAAATTTCCTGTGAGCATACCGACCTTTTTAACTTAGTATTCCAGCGACATTAATAAAGAGTACCCAAATCGCCTGGAAACTATTTTATCCATATTGTGCACTTTGAGTGGGGTGACTCAGAATTCTCTGGAGACTGCCACGAAAAAACCAGAGATCGCCTCGGGTGAGGCTGGCAAGATACAAATTGTTGAACCCAATGATTGTTGCCATAACGTCTGTGTGGGGCGGAGAACAAGATATACCGCTTCTCGTTATACACAACGTTTATGAGGGTTCTTCAATATATCTCTTGGTATAAGTGGTTACAAGTGTCCTATCCACTTCTGATAAATTCTGATGTATTAATCTCCCCATATCATTTCCTTCGTAGCCATGGGAATGTGCTGCGACAAACTTTCCCGCCTTGAAGGTACTGAACTCTCCCCCACCAATGGCAATGGTCTCTTACCGGGTTCAGCCGTCCTCGCAGCTGTGTCCGTTGTCTTCGCTCGACCATCCGTCGTGACCCCCGTCGCTACCTGCCGGGGAATAATAGGTACATTCGCTGTCCCGGCATCCCTTGACTGCCGCAACTGCTCAATAATTAATCTGGCTTCTTCAGCCGGATCGCCCGCAGCCACTGATCCTCCTGCTCCTTTCTTTAGCCAAGGTAATATAGCTGCTAACTGACGGGCCAGTTCAGGGGGCATTTGGTCATCCCCAATTGGCGTTATCACTACGGGGATTGGTAAACCCCCATCCGGACCTGGTACCGGGCTATTTACCGGCGCCCGGGCTCGATGGAGGCACTTCTGGGACTGGGACCTCCCTGGAACCTGCCCTCCCCTTATTCCTCTTACCCTTACCCCCTGGGGCGACGTTCGGCAAGGCCGGTCCTATGACTTTTTTAGGCCGCCCCGAGGGGGTGTTCTGGGCCGCCATCTGCTTCTTGATGGCCGCTAAGCCCCGACCGAGCTCATCCACTTTACCCATCTTCCGGTCCATCACTGCTACTCGGTTCACCAAGGTGCGTAGCATCCTCTCTATCTCAGAGCTCTTTCCCGCTTTCTTGCCAGACATGACCTCGGCTACTCTGTCCGACTTGATCCACAAGGGTACTCGATCTTCCGCACGCCTGACACTGAAAGAGAAATAACAAAGATTACAAGTTCTCAAAATTGCTGATTGTTCCTTCGAGGGCTCACGAGCGACGAGTGGTGCAGCCTTCAGAGCACTGGAACAAGAGGAAGCTTCGTTGGATTCCCTCTCTATTTATCCATCTGCGGGAGGGCAGATGCCCACGTCAGGTACGCCCATCTGTGCGTGGACTTCCGGGCGGGTGTTTAGGACAACCCCTTCTGGGCGGGAAGGGCGTGCTCCGGCTACGCCGCTTTGGGCATACCAGCCGAGACATGCCCCCCGCCCACAACGGTTTCCCAGGGGGATCGGGGCACCCATCCATACGTTCGGGGGGACCGAGTGGTCTTCCCTTTCCATGTGATTTGATGTTTAGGTGTATATGTGTGTAAAATGAGAGGGAAACTTTGCCATTCTTTTGTTTTGGTAAGAGGTGTACAGAACAGAGATTCTGTATAAGAAAATCTGCTGTGTGACTGACATACTTCTTAATCTACAAAACAATTTGAAAGGTGAGTTATTAATTTGTGAGGGGATGTATGTGGTGCATTCTGATTTTAATCAGCCTAATGTGTTTCTCCTGCTAAAGTGCAGAGAATACTTTTTTCTCTAGAATCTTATTGTGAGTGTGTGTGCATTTGAAACCATTCTGAGATAAGCATTTGTATATTTCATGTGTTTGAAGACAGATAACTGTGCTGTTATCATGTTTTGGTAGAATTAGAAATCCGTCAGTGTTTACGTATTGGCAAAATGAGTCAAGTTTCTACATTAAAATGCAGTACTCCTTCTAGACTATGCTATGTGTTTTGGTAAAATGCAAGGGATAGTGCTGTTTGTCTAGAATCACACAGTGAGTTTTGTGTGCCTTTAGGAATCAGTCTGACAGAAGCACTCTATCCTAATGAGTAGTAGAAAATGTTGTGCAATGTGTGCAGTCACCTTATGTCTTGTAGACTAGTAAATGTGTTTTGGTAAAATGCAAGGGATAGTGTTGCTTGTCTCGAATCAAAGAGTCAGCCTGTGTACATGTAGGAATCACTCTGAGAGAAGCATTTTGGTACTTCATGTGTTTGCAGACATGTAATTGTTTAAAACTTAAAAATTATTGTGTTCTCACATTTTGGTAGAATTAAAAAATAGTCATTGGTTATGTATTAGCAAAATGACTTTAGCTTTAATAGTAAATTGCAGTAATGAAATATGTGGAATGGATGCTTGATGTGTTTGCAGAAACATAAGTACATGTACTCATGCAGTGAGCTAGGCTTTAGGGCACGCAGTGCTTCAAAGTCCTATGTTTTATGCATGTACTGGTCTAACCACCTTCACACTTGTGTTTCAGGCCTACATTTCCCCAGTCAATATCTATACACTCCATTTATAAGAAATACTGGTATTTGTCTAGAATCACACTGTGAGTCAGTGTGCATTTTGGAAAATTGGGAGAGAATGATTTGGTTGGTTGATGTGTTTGCAGACATATGAGTACATGCACTGTTGCAGTGAGCCAGGCTTTAGGGTATGCAGTGCTTGAAACTTCTATGCACTATGCAAGTAGTAGTCTAACGATCTTCACACTTGTGTTTCAGTCCTACATTTCCCCAGTCAGTATCTATACACTCCATTTAAAAGAAATACTGTTATTTGTCTAGAATGACACTGTGAGTCAATGTCTATTTGGAAAAATTGAGAGAGAATGATTTGGTTGGTTGATATGTTTGCAGACATATAAGTACATGTACTGTTGCAGTGAGGCAGGCTTTAGGGCATGCAGTGCTTGAAACTCCTACGCACTATGCAAGTAGTAGTGTAACCATCTTCACACTTGTGTTTCAGGCCTACATTTCCCCTGTCTGTATCTGTATACTCCATTTATAAGAAATACTGTTATTTGTCTAGAATCACACTGTGAGTCAGTATCCATTTGGGAAAATTGAAAGAGAATGATTTGGTTGGTTTATGTGTTTGCATACATATAAGCACATGTACTGTTGCAGTGAGCCAGGCTTTAGGGCATGCAGTGCTTGAAACTCCTATGCACTATGCAAGTAAAGTCTAACCATCTTTACACTTGTGTTTCAGGCCTATTTATTTATTATTTATTTATTTATAGTGTTTTGTATTGCGCGGACAAGACCCGTGGGTATCAGAGCGCTTAACATAGAGGGTAGCTTACAGATTGACATTATAATAGCAATTATGAAAAACAAACAGATATGAGGTAGAAGGCGATATGGCTGTGAAGGGGTGATTAGATATATATATTCCTAACGCCTGTGCAATTAGCATTAAGAGGTGAATAAGGCTTAGCTTGTGTCATGGAGCATATAGACAAACAAAGATGAGGTAGAGGTTATATAGGTTTGGCTGTGAGATACAGTTATAAGATCACATAGACATGAGGTAGCTATAAGGGTACAGCCGAGGCTTGTACGTGGAGTCAGTCATTTGTCAGTTATTGTTCTTCAAAATATTCATGACGAGGACCATCATTCTTCTGGCGTAAATGTTCATACCAGCGATCCATAGGCTTCTCTATGCAGGGTATTTACTCATCATTTGGCTCTTTAGTTCCCGTTTGAATGCTACAGTATTTTGAATCTTCCTGATGCTTGGAGGGAGTGAGTTCCAGACTCTGGGGGCGGCTCCAGAGAACACTCGGTCATAGGTCTTTTTCTTTCGGAAAAAGGCTGGCCGCAATAGCAGCTCCTTAGCGCTTCTAGTTGGTCTGTTACCTCCCGATAGCTTAATTTTCTTGGCTAGGTATCTTGGCGTGTTGTAGTGAACCGCTTTGTGGGTAATACATGCCATCTTCATTTGAATTCTGGCCTCGTAAGGTAGCCAGTTTAGTGTTTTCAGGTGAGGAGATATGTGATCAAATTTCTTCGATCCAGTGATGAGTCTTGCCGCTGCGTTGAGACAGGCTTTTAGTGGTGCTGTGGATGTTGTAGGTAGGCCAGCTAACGTGGTGCAACCGTATTCGATCCTCGAGATAACTAGGGATTGGATAGCCAGTTTTAGATCCGCCTCTGAGATGAATGGTTTCAGTTTTCTTAAGTAGTTCAAGTGGAAACGGGCGCTCTTAGCCATTGAATTAATGTGGGCTTTCATGTCGAGGTTCTCATCTAACGTGATTCCTAGTGATTTAGCTGAGTTGACTAGGGTTAGGGTGCAATTTAGCGCAGTCACCAATTTAGTCCATTCCTTTACTTCGGAGTGGCTCCTTGGAGGTGAAATTAGCAGGAATTCTGTTTTATGGACTTTTAGTTTCAGATGATTAGTCGTTAACCATTGCAAAGCTCTCTTTAGTGTCTCGTTCATTAGATCAATGTCATCAAGGGAGGCAATCTTTATGTATATTTGCGTGTCGTCTGCATACATGTGATAGGATATCTGTGATTTTCGAAGAATCTCCGTGAGAGGTTCTACATACAAGTTAAATAGATCTGGGGATAACGTTGAACCTTGCGGGACCCCGATTGCGTTAGGGCATGGAGATGAGATTGTTTGGTTGACCAGGAATCGTTGAGTTCTGTTCTGTAGGAAAGAATTGAACCATTTCAGCACGTTTCCGGACAAACCCATCCTGTCCTGTAGCCTGGTCATTAGTGCTTCGTGATTTACCGTGTCAAATGCCGATGACAGGTCTAGGAGAATCAGTAGGCATGCTTGATTTTGGTCCAGGGCTTGTAGGGCGTCATCGACAATATGCAGGATCGCTGTTTCCGTGCTATGCCCTGTTCTGAATCCTGATTGGCAGTCATCTAGTAATGAGAACTTGGAGATGTGTTGGCTCAGTTGGCCCATGTACGCATTTCTCAATTAGTTTGGCCAGTAAAGGGATGTTGGTCACCGGTCAATAGTTATTCGGGTCTGTTGCATCCGCTGTCGGTTTTTTGATGATGGGCACTACTTGACCTGTTTTTAGGCAGTCAGGGAGGGTCCCTTGTGCAAGTGAAGCATTTATTATCTTGGCCCAGATTGGAACCACAATGTGGCTGATTTCTCCTACACACTTTGCCGGTAGAGGGTCTTGGTAGTGGTTGTTCGGTCTGATTTCCGCTAGCGTTTTGGCGATCTTTTTCTGGTCGTATAATTCAAATGTGTCCCAATTTGCCTTATTTTTTGTCTGAATACACTCTGTTGTCAAGTTGGCCTCGTTCTTAGGCAAAGGTTGGGTCGGAAGGTTAGCCGCGGCACTTGTGAGCTCAACTTCTAGCAGTTTGGTTTTCTCCGTGACAAAATGTGGAGAATTCCTCACAGCTTATGGGAGTTTTTGAGTTTTCTTGAACCGTTTTGGTTAGTTTATTTGACTGTTGTTTTAAGATCTCGAAGAGTTTTCGTGGTCTGTTTATGGCATTGTCCAGTTCTGCTCTTATAAATTCTTTTTTGGAATTGATTATCTTTTTGTTATATTGGTTTCTGGTTTTTCTGAGGGCTTTCAGCTCGGGGGAGGAGGGATTTTGTCTCCATTTTCTTTCGGCCATTCTCAGTTTGCGCCTGTCTTCGTTTAGTGACTCATTAAACCAAGGATTTTTTGGCTTCTCTGAGACTCTTTTCAGTTTTAGTGGCATGGTGTTATTGACGATATTTCCGATCGAGGTTATGTAGTGATCCGTCAACTCATTGACATTCTGCATGTTGTTAGGTGGCTTTAGGTCTCTCTCACAGCTTTCAACCAATAGTTCAATATTAGCCTCTTTTGTATGTCGGATCGATTTTTTGAACTTGAGGGGTTGCCCGGTCCTGCCCTTTTTCATTGTAGGAATCGCGAATGTTATGGCGTGATGGTCAGACCAATCACACGGGTCTATAGCGAGGATTGATGTCTCTTTGTTTCTTGAAATAATCCAGTCTAAGGTCGCTCCTTGCGAGTGAGTAGGTTGGGTGCATGCTTGTGTGAGGTTTAGCTCGCTGAGGAAGTCTTTAAGCGAGTTAACCAGTTTGTCATTGCCGTCGTCCCAGTGGAGGTTAAAGTCGCCTAGGAATATGTTGTTGACATCAGAGTTAGAGTTGGCCGTTATGATCTCTATTAGTTGCTCTGTGAACTTTGCGTAATCTCCTGGTGGGTGGTAGAACACATGCAGGTTGCATCTTTGATTACTTGGTGATCTTATATTAAGACGAAGGTATTCACAAGATTCTAGGGGGTCGGCTTGGAATTGGCTGACCTCGATCTCTGATCGGTGAATGCAGGCTATACCTCCTCCCACTTTCCTTGGTCTGTCTAACCTAACAATGTTATATTGTGGTGGTACTAAGAGATCAATGGTAGGAGATGATGATTCACTTAGCCATGTTTCCGTGAGGATTGCCAGGTCGATTTCCTTGTTAATGATGAGGGCTGCTATGTCTGATGCATGTTTAGTTGCCGAACGACAATTAAGTAGTAGGCAATTCAAGGGTTTCTGTGAGTTAATGAGGTTCCCATTTTCGGATTTGGTTGCTGTTACCTGGATATGTTGTAAGTTGTGGTGGATTGCTTTCCTGTCATTCTTTCTGGATGTTCTATTAGGTCAATAGGTACTCTTTTGATACTCTCCTCTCTCTCCCGGGCCGGTTGTTCATAAGATCGGAGTAAGGCCAGGGCTTCTTCATTTGACAAGAGATTGGTCCTGTCTGGTCTATTGAGCTTGTTATCTAAAGGCATGGCCATCTCGTGATTCTTTCTTTGTGCGGAGAGTACTAGATTCTGGATGTGTGAGACCTTAGTGTGCGTGCTTACCATCATCTCCCAAATGTTTCCAATTGTCTGTGAGACTTTCATCGAGTCTTGTGCCAGGTTGCCTCCTAGTTTCTGGAGCTCCTTAATTTCTTTCTGGGTTCGGGGTGATTTCTTAGGTAAGATTGACCTGGATATCCGGGTTCTGCATTTTGCTCTTCTCCGTAATTGATCTGATCTCATTGCCACAGTTCTTTCCTTTGTATCCTTAGTTTGGTTGTCATTTCTGACTCTATTAGAGGTGTCACAATTGTTTACTATGTTGTGTGATGTTAGGAGTGTATTTGTGGATGGGGATCTATGAGACTCTGGTCTCGTATTCGAGGGAGGTCGAGGAAGGTAGATATCCTCTACCTTGTTCATTTCACGGTTATCGTCATAGGGTGACTCGCTTGGAGCTGAGGTACCCTCTTCGAGTGAAGTGGCATCGAATGATGGCGGCATCGGCTCTTCCCTTTGGACCTGGTCCTTCTCTTTGTTTGCAAGGTTAGTAGACTTCGCTACATTTCCCCAGTCAGTATCTATACACTCCATTTATAAGAAATACTGTTATTTGTATAAAATCAAACCGTGAGTCAATGTTCATTTGGGAAAATTGAGAGAGAATGATTTGGTTGGTTGATGTGTTTGCAGACATATAAGTACATGCACTGGTGCAGTGAGCCAGGCTTTAGAGCATGCCGTGCTTGAAACTCCTATGCACTATGCAAGTAGAAGTGTAATCATCTTCACACTTGTGTTTCAGGCCTACATTTCCCCAGTTAGTATCTATACACTCCATTTATAAGAAATACTGTTACTTGTCTAGAGTCACACTGTGAGTCAGTGTCCATTTGGGAAAATTGAGAGATAATTATTTTGGTTGGTTGATGTGTTTGCAGACACATACGTACATGTACTCTTGCAGTGAGCCAGGCTTTAGGGCATGCAGTGCTTGAAACTCCTATGCACTATGCATGTAGTAGTCTAACCATCTTTACACTTGTGTTTCAGGCCTACATTTCCCCAGTCAGTATCTATATACCCCATTTATAAGAAATACTGTTATTTGTGTAAAATCACACTGTGAGTCAGTGTTTATTTGGGAAAATTGAGAGAGAATGATTTGGTTGGTTGATGTGTTTGAAGACATATAAGTACATGTACAGCCCCCTGGCCCTGCTGGCCTGTGGGCTTCTGCATTTCCTGACTTAGTGCAGCTACCTTCACCATCTTAGGTGACTGGAATCTTCATTTTGACGATTCTACCTGTCCTATTAGTACTACTTTGATATATGATTTGGTGGCCATGAACATCATGCTCTCTAATATAGGTCCTACTCATGAGGCTGGCAATCTATTAGATCCAATTTTTTCTAATATTCCCAGCATACGCTGCTCTGCGGCTCTTCCTGTGACTGGGTCTGATCACTTTCTTGTGGAGCTTAGGGTCATACTAGAGTTGACCAACTTAACTGTACCCAACCTAGGAAGTAGGATAACTTCAAGAAACTGGGGTAAACTAGACATGGAATTTTTCAATAGATCTCTAATTGAAACTATGCCTGTTATCAACCTAGTTTCCATGATAAATCTAAATACTATCATGAATTGGATCTAGAACTCGGTTGCCACTTGTCTCCCTTCCTCTTTACAGAAAATAAAGGAACATCGTCCTCCCGCTCTTTGGTTTTCACCTAGTCTAAAAAAAGAAAAGAGCAAGTGTAAAGCGTTGGAAAAACGCTGGAGAAAGTATTATGCTCCTGAACTTAAACAAATCTAAAACAATCAATTAAAATATATCATTCTCTTTGAAACACTGCTCAGGCTAACTATGTAAGCTCTACTATTTGTAATGCTAAAAACTGCCCTAAAGTTCTATTTAAAATGATCAAGGAACTCTCTGGTGCAGTCAATTAAGCTCCTCCTCCAATCCTCTCTGAGCTTAAATGCAATGATATTCTTAAAAAAGTAGAGCAGATCTATTCTACATTAAATGTTGCTAAGATCCCCACTTTGCAGCAAAGTAGGGCCATCCCTGGCTTATCTAATAGTGTATCTCAGTCAGAGGTCCCAGATGGGCTTAGTTTGAATCTGCTCAAACAATGGCTACCATTCGAGATCACTTCCTTCTGTCACATTTTAAAAAGCATTAAATCAGGTTCTCCTTAGGACCTGCTCCTTATTTCTATATTGCAAAAAATGGAGCTGTCTACCTTACAGCTGATTTGGGAGTTACTTAATGCCTCCCTTCGAGAAGCCGTGATTCCACCTGAGTGGAAACATGCAATGGTTCGTCCATTGCTAAAGAAGGCTAATGCAGATTCAGACCAGATGTCCAACTTCCGCCCAATTTCCTTGCTACCTGTTTTTTCCAAAATTTTGGAAAAACACAAAAATTTACAACTGACCCATCATGTGGAAACTAACAAGCTCCTTCATATGTCAAAATCAGGTTTCAGGGAAGGATATTCCACAGAAACGACACTTTTGGGAGTAAGTGAAATGATACATGGCTGTATGGATGCTGGTGACACTGTGGCGCTCATATTGTTAGATCTGAGCGCCGCATTTGATACAGTATCCCATTATGTGCTTCTGCAGACTTTACAATCTATTGGCATTACTGGACAGGCCCTGAAATGGTTGGCTAATTTTTTGCTGGACCGTACATATCAGGTTTTCTCTACAGAGGCTGCCTCTAAGACCTATGCCTCTCCCTATGGAGTTCCACAGTGTTCGATTCTTAGCCCCTTATTATTTAACATTTTTGTTAAACCCCTGGCCCACATTGCTGAGCAGGTAGGACTGTCGATCTTTTCCTACGCTGATGACACCCAAATAGTTTTTTCCCTTTCTGCCAAAGAATCTTCGAAGCCCTCGTCTCTCCAAGTTGGCCTTTGAAAAATTGCACAGTGGATGCAAGTAAATTCACTTAAGCTCAAAGGGGAGAAGACCGAGGTATTAATTTTGGGGAAGAAGAAAGAGCTTTGGGGCCCTCAACATTGGCCCCTTGAATTGGGTGCCCTCCCCCAGCCTACCAATCAAGCTCGCAACCTGGGTTTTATCATTGATGACCATCTCTCGATGAGACCCCAAGCAACTAAGGTGGCTGCTACTTGTTTTGTCATCCTTAAATGGCTGAGGAAAATCTTGTGGATGCTGCCTGATTCCACAAAAAGAACTGTAATCCAAGCCCTGGTCACCTCTCGCCTGGATTACGGAAATATCCTTTTTTTAGGAGCTAATAAGGATGTTATTCGCAAATTGCAAGTTGTGCAAAATGCTGCTGCTCGCTTGCTTTGCCGGATCCCGAAAACAACTTAGGTCTCAAGTTCCCTGCGTGAACTCCACTGGTTGAAAGTGGAAAACCGCATTAAATTTAAAACTCTAACATATATGTTTAAGGTAAAAATAGACAAGGCCCCTGAATATTTGAATTCTGTTGCCAAACTTTACATCCCTTCTCGCTCTCTCTGGTCAGCAAATCAAGTAAAATTTTCGGTCCTGAGGTATAGACTGGCCACGGTGGGCGGTCGCTCTTTTTCATACTTGGGCCCAACCTTGTGGAATTCTCTTCCTCTAGCACTGAAGAATGAGACTATTCCTGTTCACTTTCGCAGATCTCTAAAAACCTGGCTATTCAATCAATAGATCCTACCTACCCCTTTTGTGTATATTCAGGCGGCGCCGGGAAACCCTTGGGTAGCTGTGCGCCTTATAAAAGCAAAATAACAATAACAATGTACTGATGCAGTGAGCCAGGTTTTAGGGCATGCCGTGCTTGAACTCCTATGCACTATGCAAGTAGAGTGTAATCATCTTCACACGTATGTTTCAGGCCTACATTACCCCTGTTAGTATCTATACCCTCCATTTATAAGAAATACTGTTACTTGTCTAGAATCACACTGTAAGTCAGTCTCTATTTGGGAAAATTGAGAGAGAATTATTTGGTTGGTTGATGTGTTTGCAGACACATAGGTACATGTACTCTTGCAGTGAGCTAGGCTTTAGGGTACACAGTGTTTCAAACTCCTATGTAGTATGCATGTAGTGTTGTATGACGTTTTAGGACCCGAGTGAAATTTTCCCAATTTATACCCTTATATAGGTACAAATCACATTGTCCTAATATAGGCATAGAAATCATACCCATATTTAGACATAGCCCATGCAGTCCAAATACAGGCATGGCTACTTCCACCCGTACTTAAAAGTCACAACGATTTTTGGGAAAATCGGCTTAAGCAGTCAGGGACATCCCCTTGCTTGAATATTGATTTGTCCAAGAACTCACGGAGTTTTCAAAGAACTGACATTCCCTCGGGGTTCTTTTCTGACGTTAATATGCCCGACTTTACGTCAAACCAGGCACCTTGAAGGTATAAATATGCCTTCACTTGCCCTAGCAAACACACAGTGGTGTGGAGCGAAAGATTGCAGATATACACGACAGCTTCGGACCCCAGACTCCGCCTCCAGTCACCGAGCCAACAACCCCCACCACCACCCTCAGTGCCTGGACCCCCATCAGCACTGAAGAAACCACCAACGTCATGAACTCCATCCACTCCGGCTCCCCCTCGGACCCATGCCCCCATCATATCTTCAACAAAGCCGACACCATCATCGCACCCCATCTCCGGAACGTCATAAACATCTTGTTCGCGTCAGCCACCTTCCCCGAGAGCTGAAAGCACGCAGAAATCAATGCCCTTCTGAAGAAACCCACAGCAGACCCCAAAAACCTCAAGAACTTCTGCCCGATCTCTCTTTTTCCCTTTCCGGCCAAGGTCATCGAGAAGACGTCAATAAACAGCTGACTGCTTTTCTCGAGACAAACAACTCGCTCGACACTTCCCAGTCTGGTTTACGACCCAACTACAGCACCGAGACCGCCCTCATCGCAGCCACCGACGACATCAGGACCCTGATGAACAACGGAGAAACAACCGCCCTCATCCTCCTGGACCTCTCGGCAGTCTTCGACACTGTATGCCATCACACCCTAATAACACGCCTCTTCAACACTGGGATCCAAGGAAAGGCCCTGGAATGGATCACCTTGTTCCTCTCCGACAGAACCCATAGAGTCCCCCTCCCTCCCTTCCGCTCGGAAGCCACCAAAATCATCTGAGGCGCACCCCAAGGATCCTCGCTCAGCCCAACACTCTTCAATATCTACATGAGCCCACACTACGCCATCGCACGCAAACACAACATCAACATCATCTCCTACGCCGACAACACCCAGCTTATACTCTCCCTCACCAAAGACCCAGCCACCGCCAAAACCAACCTACAGGAAAGAATGAAAGACGTCGCAGAATGGATGAAGCTCAGCCGCCAGAAGCTGAACTCAGACAAGATAGAGGTCCTCATCCTCGGACAATCCCCCTCCGCCTGGGACGACTCCTGGTGGCCCTCAGCACTGGGCTCCGCACCAACACCCTCGGACCACGCACGCAACCTGGGATTCATCCTGGAGTCCACCCTCACGGTGACCAAGCAAGTCAACGCCGTCTCGTCATCATGCTTCAACACCCTGCGCATGCTTCGAAAGATATTCCGGTGGATCCCTACCGAAACCAGAAAGACGGTCACCCAGGCCCTCGTCACTAGCTGACTCGACTACGGAAACGCCCTATTCGCAGGAACCAACGCCAAACTCCAGAAACGACTACAAAGCATACAGAACGCCTTCGCATGACTAATACTCGACATCCCTTGCCATAGCCACATATCCGCTTACCTGAGAGACCTGCACTGGCTCCCCGTCAACAAGAGGATCACATTCAGGCTCCTCACCCACGCACACAAAGCTCTCCACCACATGGGCCCCGAATACCTCAACAACCGCCTCACGTTCTACACTCCCACCCGCCGGCTCCGCTCCGCCAGCCTCGCCCTCGCCATCGTCCCACGGATCTGCAGAACCACAACCGGAGGAAGATCGTTCTCCTACCTGGCCGCCAAGACATGGAACTCCCTCCCCGCACACCTACGTATGATCCAGGACCATCTCACCTTCAGGAGGCACCTCAAGACCTGGTTATTTGAGCATTAGCAGCACCCCCCCCCCACTCCCTTCAGTGCCTTGACACCCTCACGGGTGAGTAGAGCGCTCTATAAATGTTTTGATTGATTGATTGATTGATTGATTGATTGATTGACTATCTACTTGCCCGACGCAGCTCACTACCGTAAGTGTAGAAGGCAGCCGACCATCCAGCTGACACACTGATCGAGAAGCTGTCCTTTCTCTCACTGAGAATCCAGGTCCAGGGTTTCCAATCTTCCCTTGCGGGGTGTTGGGAAATCGAGTCCGAAACAGAGATACCAGACCTCCTTCATTCTAACTAAAGTATGGAGCTGATTAGACCCTAAGAGAAATCTTGGATAGATTCTTGGCAAAGAATACTAAACCCATACTACACCACACACTAAGACGTTGATTACGATGGCAGACGGAAACTGGTCCGACTGCCATGGTCACGACAAATATTCTCCCGACCGCACCGTGGATAAACCTCAGGTGCGATTAGGATATTTCTGTCATCACACACCGACCGCGGCAGACGGATCACATCAAAGACCGCCGCACGTGGATGGTACCACAGAAACACCTTCCACCGCAGACGCAACGACCGCGGAAA
This sequence comes from Lissotriton vulgaris, assembly GCF_964263255.1. Classification (NCBI taxonomy): domain Eukaryota; kingdom Metazoa; phylum Chordata; class Amphibia; order Caudata; family Salamandridae; genus Lissotriton; species Lissotriton vulgaris. The sequence continues at coordinate 1,280,118,447 of NC_141696.1, forward strand.
CAGGCCCAATCGCCGCCAGACCTGTGGAGGGTCCGGCCGCACGTTTAGGATAACCCCGCCATCCCAATGGATCTTACCACCGTCCTTGACCGATGCGGAAAAAAAGCATAGACAAACGGAGCTTGGCTGCAGAAGGACCAAATGAACATCACCCCTGCCGTCAAACCGAAACAAAAATGGCGGACGGAAGTAAATAGTAAAACAAAAAAACAGGACACACACCCACCTGGAACACCCACCCCCAACAACTACACGCCCCAATAACACCCCTCCAGCACAAACAAGAGCACCCAAGTCTCCACACCCACAGAACACCTGACTGCTAAAAACCATTGGGATACAACCACCACACAGAGTATAAAATGAATCCCTCCCATTACCACAATCCTTTGCATCACAGCACAGCTGGAAGAAAGAGGCAGCACATCACACACAACAGACACACACAAACACACATACAACCTGCACACCAACACACCCAGCACACAAACCCCCACAACACCATCCCTACATACCACACACCTGCACACCCCACACCACCAACACCTTGCACATCACACACCATGGCCCCCAAGAAAAACCCCAAGTTCACAGAGAGTGAGTTGAATGTCATGGTGGATGAAATCATCCGTGTTGAACCACATCTGTTCGGTACCCTAGTGCAGCAGACCACCATGGCAACTAAAACCACTATGTGGGACAGGATAGTGACCAGAGTGAATGCTTCAGGGACCGTGCCACGCACCAAACACGATATTTAGAGGCGGTGGCACGACCTCAAGGCAAGGGTGAAAGGCATCAGGTACAAGAACCACCTGCGGGCACACAACACTGGCGGTGGCGGACCTGCGGATCAAATACCATACGCCGAATAGGAGGAGAAGGTGCTAGGTATACTGCACCCTGAGAGTCTGGAAGGAATAGAAGAGGGAGTTGAGGCTGGTAAGTACAAACTCATGACCACTATCACACCGTCATGTTCTGCCTTGCACAACTGCTAAGACACATCTCCCAGGCTCCAATCCATGCATGTGGACCACACAGTCACCCAAATGTCTACAGGGAGGGTGGGGGTGGGGTGGGTCCAGCACCACAACTCCCAACAGCCCCCCATGTCTACAGGGAGGGTGGGTCCAGCACTACAACTCCCAACAGCCCCCCATGTCTACAGGGAGGGTGGGGGTGGGGTGGGTCCAGCACTACAACTCTCAACAGACCACCATGTCTACAGAGAGGATGAGTGTGGGGGGGGTCCAGCACTACAACTCCCAACAGGCACCCGTGTCTACAGGGTGGGTGGGGGTGGGGTTGGGTCCAGCACTACAACTCACAACAGGCACCCATGTCTACTGGGAGGGTGGGGGTGGAGTTAGGCCCAGCACTACAACTCCCAACAGGCACCCATGTCCCATCCCAGAGCAAGATGGAGTCCGCCTACCATGTGCTGACCAGTGCATCTCCCTCTTCAAACTTACATGTAGGTAGCCATCTTCACAGGGGCACCATCCAGAACGCCAGTTGCCTGGTAGTTTTTAATTTTACGATATGCCTCCGGGGTAATTTAGAAGATAAAGAATGTGCTCTGCGCCGAGTATCATTAGCAGGAAAAGGATTCCTCCTGATATGAGGTAAATTACCGATGTTACACCGCTATTAATAAACTATTCAAACGGACCGGAGGGGGGAGACTGGTTACGGCGGAAGCCGGGAGCGAGGCACCTCTTTTAAAATTTGATTGTCACTGATTTACGTGTGCTATTTTAAAATTTCAGACTGTCACAGATTACTTGTGTACTTTTAATTCACTCACTTGGAACCAGCAGTTAGTCACAGCGGAGCCAGAGCTGACGCTGCACGGCAAACTCCATTACTCCTTCGCGCCCTCGCCACAAGCAGAGGCCACGCCCCCTTTTTAGGCCACGCCCCCAAGCCGACTCCTACAAAGACGCCGATTCTGGGCGCCAGGCAAAACTTAGAGCTGTGCTCCTGAGGCGGAAGCCGGGAGCGAGGCACCTCTTTTAAAATTTGATTGTCACTGATTTACTTGTGCTATTTTAAAATTTCAGACTGTCACAGATTACTTGTGTACTTTTAATTCACTCACTTGGAACTAGCAGTTAGTCACAGCGGAGCCAGCGCTGACGCTGCATGGCAAACTCCATTACTCCTTCGCGCCCTCGCCACGAGCAGAGGCCACGCCCCCAAGCCGACTCCAGCCCCACGCAGTGATATAAACCATGTGCATATTCCTGTCGCGCAGCGGGCGAGCTCAGCGGGCGCGACGTTTGCGCGCCGAAGGCGCGACGTTTGCGTGCCGAAGGCGCGCCTAAGGCAAGCCCGTCTGCGCCCGTCCGCGACCGACCGGGACTAGGGGCTACACCCCCTATTGGTTCTACCCCAACTCTGCCTATTCCTATCCGTTACTCGCGCAGTGAGCTGCTAGCCATTAACAAAGTCAATACGAATACAAAAACTCTGTGCACCCAAACCGGCCCTGGCTCATCCTATGGACCCATTTCCTGCCTCGCATGCCGTTGGCCTAGCGTGGGTCAAATTCCAACAGACCATTACACAATCATCGGGAAAAACCAAAACCTTCTGGCACTGAAATGTCTTTATTTTAATGCCAGATCCCTACCTAAACATGCCCTGGACATCTGGGATCTACTGATATCAAAGGCCCCAGACCTGGTTTTCATTACCGAAACCTTACTATCTGAAACTAGTGCTCCAGACCTAGCAAATGCCCTTCCTCCTAATTACAAAATTATTACACAAGACAGACCGGGCAAAAAAAAAGGTGGCGGAGTCGCTGTGATCTTTAGGGATCACCTAACGTGCCTCGCCAAACCCACAACTGTCTATTCTGAACATCAGACCCTACCTTTCAAAGTACTTTTTGAAGGCCTCACCATCATAGCCGGAGCGGTCATATATAACCCCCCAGGGCAACAAGCTAGCTTAAGCGCCAAATTACTGAACCAACTGCTACCACTCTGTCTGAAAAACAAAAACTATATGGTAGTCGGGGAATTTAACATCCATTATGAAAAAGCGGACGTCCCTGGATCTTCCGAATTGGAATACGACATGGGAATTTTACAACTGAAGCAGTGGATAGTGGGGCCCCACACACTCAGCTGGCCATACCTTAGACCTACTATTCACCAACATTGAGTCGACCGATATTAAAGAAATCCTACCCCTATCTTGGTCCGACCACTCCATGGTATCCTTCTCATTTAAACTCCCCGGTAAACTTTTGAAGCCTAGAACTACCCTGCCCATGGCCAGCAGAGCCTGGAGGCTAATTAATGAATCAAACTTTCAAAACTATTTTCTTGAGACAACTACTACACCGGCGGACGATTCTCCCGTCTGTAAAGACGCCGCCCTATTAGAGGCCGGAATCCGGCAAACGCTAGACAAACTAGCCCCCATGCGGGAATCGAGGAAAAAAAAACACAAACGAGAAATGGTACACCCCTCACCTCAAGAAACTTAAAAAGGAATGCCAAAAAAATGAACATCTTTGGAGACAAATGAAAGATAGTGAAGCGAGAGCAAACTATATTACCAAACGGAAACAATACATCTCGGCCATTAAAGATGCAAAAAAGGAGTACTTTACTGAACGCATTCATGAAAACAGCAACTCAGCAAAGGAACTGTTCAGAATAGTGAAGGAGCTTAGTAAACCATCCAGCACCTCACAAACCCTCACCCCCTCAACCGAGGCTTGCGAGCGCATCAGCACTTTCTTTTCTGATAAAATTAATAGAATATACTCCACCTTCACTCCCCTAAACACCCCTAGCAAGCCGGACAACCCTGGTGAGCAAATAATGACATCAGAGAGATGCAACACACCTTGTCTAACTAGTTTTCAACTATTCTCTGAGGAGGAGGTATTAGCGCTACTGAGCACTGTCAAATCCGGATCCCCCTCGGACCCCTGCCCCCACTTCGTGTTTTCCAAAATCGCACCCACGCTCTGCCCCCTTGTCACCCAACTCTTCAACAAGTCATTAACCACCGCTACCTTCCCCGAGGCCTGGAAACACGCCTCCGTGACCCCGCTCTTGAAGAAAGCAGGATCCGACATTTCTAATCCAGAGAACTACAGACCTATCTCCCAGCTTCCCTATCTCTCCAAAGCCTTGGAGAAGTCGGTCAATATACAACTGACCCGGTATCTGGAAGATAACTCTCTCCTGGATCCATCTCAAACCGGCTTCAGAGCTAACAATAGCACCGAGGCAACGTTGCTGGCAGTGTCGGACAGTATCAGATGCTCCACTGATCAAGGGGGATCGGTGGCACTGATACTGCTTGACCTGTCAGCGGCGTTTGATATGGTTTCCCACGACTGCCTGCTAAACACACTCCTGAGTAAAGGAGTGCAATCAACAGCACTGAATTGGATTCGATCCTTCCTGAGCAATCGTACCCAGGCAGTGCATATGGGTCAGTTCCACTCAAAACCCAACACCATCGGCTGTGGGGTCCCCCAACGGGCCTCATTAAGCCCCACTCTTTTCAATGTCTATATTTCATCACTGGCCGACATTGGAAGGAAGTGGGGCATTGGCATATGCTCTTATGCTGATGATACACAGCTGATGGTGGCAATGGATGAAGGGCCTGAGACAACAAAGAAAAAGCTTCACGACTGTCTCTCCGAGATGGCCCAATGGATGCACAACCACTGCCTAAAATTAAACGCCGGCAAATCAGAGATTCTCTTGTTCAGGGGAGCTAAACTCATATGGGACGCCACATGGTGGCCACCCACACTAGGACTGGCCCCCACTCCAAAACAACACGCGAGAAACTTGGGGATCATCATGGACGACGCCCTGTCCATGAAGGACCACGTCCGTTCACTCTGGGGCAAGGGTTTTGCCATACTCAAACTTCTCTCAAAGATATTCCCCTGGATACCCCTGGATTGCAGACGCTCAGTACCCAAGCCCTACTGGTTAGCCGCCTGGACTATGGCAACGCATTATTCGAAGGGATGAACGAACAACTCTTCTCCCGCCTTCAGGTCTTGCAAAACCAGGCGGCCAAACTGGTCTGTAATAAAGGTAAGCGAGATTCGGCATCAGAATGCCTAAAGAAACTTCATTGGCTACCGATGCGCCAGCGAGCTGCCTTTAAACTATTAAGTCACACGCACAGAGCTCTTCACAAAACTGGCCCCACAATTCTCCAAGGGAGGGTCGATTTCTACGTTCCCAACAGGAATCTACGATCAAATCAATTAGCTCTGGCCAAACCTAAACGTATTTACAAAGTCAGAACAGGTGGCCGCGCTTTTTCCTACCTGGCAGCCAGAAGATGGAAAGACCTACCTTCTGACCTTAGACACACCACAAACTATCTTCAGTTTCACCAAAAACTGAAAACCCACCTTTTCCCTAAAACATAACCCTTCTCTAAAACATAACCCCCCAGCAATGCCTCAGTAGTCTCTCTTAGTTCATAGCGCCGTGATATCCTTTGGGATGAGTGTCGCGCTTTATAAGTACCGAAAATAAATAAATACGTCGTCTTACGAAGGATTGAATCCTTTGTATCAGGAGGAATCAGGAGGAATCCTTTTCCTGCCAACGATACTCGACGCAGAGCACATTCTTTATCGTCTAAATTACCCCGGAGGTATATCGTAAAATTAAAAACTACCAGGCAACTGGCGTTCTGGAAAACTACCAATCAAAATACGACCATAAAGTTCCTTTTTCCAGAATTCTCTCTAAAAAGACATTGTAACACCGCAATAGAAGTTTCTGGACTAAAAGTAGAAATCTGTAAAACTTCGACACATCTGAAGTTTCGCGGATGAAGATATATATTAGAAATTTAGATTTTATTTATTTAATCTGTCTTAAAAGAAGGATTATTGGCTCCGTATCCTGTTGAGCTGCCAACACTTAGAGAATCTGTAGTACGTGGCTACTCCTGAAGAAGGCGCTGGTCGCCGAAACGCACGCCGTGAATTGTGCCACTTTTTAATTCATTTCCCAATTTATCTGTCTTTGTATAATTCTGTGACTGATATTTCTTTGTTGAAGTATATTAATATGTTGTTGCAGAAGAATATACTTATGTGTAAAATGTATTTTATTTCTTTTTAAATGAAAATATTAATAAACTATAGAAAGTGAAATACACCTGTTTCTTTCCTCTCTGCAGATTTTCTATATGACAAGCCAACTGTAATTGCCTAGGTTGTTGCCTTTCATATGCTGTTCTTTCCCTGACCTAGGAATTGTCTATTCAGGGGGTCCTTTATACATATGCTAACAAGAAAACAGTAAAACAAAGTTGAGAAATAAGGGAAGGGGGTAGGGTAGAGACATTCTGACCCTCAAGGCTTCTTCAGGGGGTCGTACATGGATGTTTAGGCTCTATTTTTTATTTTATTTTTTAAAGAAAAATTGCGGCGTACGCGTATGGAAATAGGTACAATTACGAGCAGGAGCTGCATGCTGATTGGCTGTTAATACTCCAAACCAGGAAGTGTTGGCAGCCATGTTGTTTGTCGGGAGAGCAGAGTCAGAGGAAAACAGTAAAACAAAGTTGAGAAATAAGGAAACGGGGCAGGGTAGAAACATTCTGAGCCTATAGTCTTGGTCAGGGGGTGGTACATGGATCTTTAGGCTTAATTTTATTTTTTTTAAAATAAAAAATGGCGGGGTACTCGTGCAGTAGTTGTACGCGGTTGAAAAGTTGAAAAAAAGTAGAAGTCTGTTTTATTTATTAGGTCCCGGGGGGGAAATTATGGGGGCAATTTTTCTGTATAAAAATGGGGACTTGTAAGGTGCCCAGAGCACTGAGGAACGGAACTCCTCTGTTTTTATTTTGAAGTATGCGGGGGGGGGGTTACAGTCGTACTCCCCGCGGTCTCTGTGAGCGGCACCCCTCCACTCTTTTAAAAAAACAAATATGTTTTTAGGTCTCTCTCTCCCCGTACACGTCGCGGGGAACGCCACATTTCTGGGGCAGTGATATGTAAAATGACCTTCCAGCTCCGGGTACCTGTATTGTGTGGAGTTTTTTATTAATGTTGGGAGGGTGGGCTTGATAATACGTCCTTGTAAATTGCCGTAGAAGCCTATGTTCTGATGTTAACATGGGCTTCTATGGGAAATAACAAGGCCGTATTATGAAGGTCATTATTGCCGTTTTATCGGCATTTTCCTGCCAATGAAATGGCGATAACTTTAACACCGGTCCTTGATAATATGCACCTAAGTTTAGTGGTAAAAAAAAGAGCAATGGGCCATTTAATCAACAAAAGGCGATACATTATCGTTGCTTTTATTGGCAGGAAACTGCCGATAAATCGGCGATAATGGGCCCAGGTTGACATCAGAACTGCTATGGGAATTTACAAGGGCCTATGTTTTTTTATTAATGTTGGGAGGGTGGGCTTGATAATACGTTCTTGTTAATTGCCATAGAAGCCTATGTTCTGGTGTTAACATGGGCTTCTATGGGAAATAACAAGGCTGTATTATCATGGTCACTATCGCTGTTTTATCTGCAGTTTCTTGCCATTAAAACAGCAATTATTGTAACATCGGTCCTTGATAATATGCACCTAAGTTTACTGGTCAAAAAAAGAGCAATGAGCCATATTATCAACAAAAGGCGATACATTATCGTCGCTTTTATCGGCAGGAAACTGCTGATAAAGTGGCGATAATGGGCTTGATAATATGCCCTTGTGAATAACCATAGGAGCCGAGGTTAACACCAGATGCAGGGCTGCTATGGGAAGTTACAAGGGCCTATTATCAAGCACATTATCGCCGCTTTATCGGTAATTTCCTGTCAATAAAAGCGGCGATAATGTATCGCCTTTTGTTGATAATATGCTCCTTAATTTCTATGATAGTATGAAAAGCTTTCCTTTTTTTTTGGTGTAGCAGTTGTACTGTCTTTGCATGCTTAGCGTCATTTCGAAGCCCACGTTTTCTTTTTCTTCAAGTTTAACAAGCAAACCTTTCTTTATATCAGTTAGTAAATCTGTTGCTTTCTTTTCCCGGTTTGTGTCATCCGCTGCTGTACTTTTGTACAGTATTAATAGTCATATTTTTTATATATTTATTTGAAAGGTAGTGCCGAGGAGCCAAACATTGATTACGTACTTCGTCCACCGCCATTTTAGTAGAACTCAGTAGTTTTCTAGTCTTGAGTATCTTACTATAGTATTTCAACATTATTTTTATTGTGGGCAGTCATACCCCTCCCCCACAAGTTTTTTTATTAACTTTTATTGAACAATAAATATAAACGAAAGTCAATTATAACTATATTAGAACTGGAAAAATAACTTAAACAATGTTATAAACAAATTGTGAAATAGATTCCAAAAGGTGTCCGATTGTTAATCTGCAAAAGAAAAAAGAAAATTAGAGTTTAGAATTATGTAGATGTGAGTAAATGAGCTGAAGCATTACGGGGCATATTATCAAGAACGGCGATAAAATTATTGCCGTTTCAGTGGCAGGAAACTGCAGCTAAAGCGGCGATAATGGGCTTGATAATATGCTGTTGTAAATTCCCATAGCAGTGCAGGTTATGGTGTTAACCTGGGCTACTATGGGAATTTACAAGGGCATATTATCAAGCTCATTATAGCCGTTAAAGAGCAGTTTCTTGCCGCTGAAACGGCGATAGTTTTATCGCCGTTCTTGATACTATGCCCCTACAAGTTTTGGTAACTCTACGGTTTTACGTGTGCAGTGTGACTAGTACATTCCAGTTCTGGTATAGTGCTGCGTTCAAGTGGTGTCTATATGGAAGTGCCTAGTGCGTTACTGACGCCCGTTATGGCGACTTATTTCTAATGCATTCCTGTGAAGGCTTTGTAGATCTAGGCCTTTGTGCTTACCGTTGTATAAACCTTGCGGGTAAACATTTTAGGCAGTTGGTGTCACAACTTATTCTGAACAATTCTTCTACACGTCTGCACGTCGAAGACAGCAGTGTCTAAGTTTAAGAGAGAAAGAGAAATGATGTCACAGAGAGTGAGAGAGAGAAAGAGAGAGAGAGAAAAGAACATTAAAACTGTGTCGCAGAGTCTGGAGTTGAGATTTTTTCCTTGCGTCACTTTACTCATGTTAAAAGTGACTCAAAAGTGACGTAATAAGGTTGTAGATCTGTTTGTCAGACTGTTGTAACCTATCTGTTGCCATTGCTCGAAGGTAATTATAGATCAAACCCATTATAGACACTTTAGCAGCAGTTTGCTGCTGATAAAGTGGCGATAATTTTGTCGCCAAGGCTTGATAATATGGCCCTCTCTCGTTTCACAAATAAAGCTAACACTACAGTTTTACGAGTGCAGTGTACCTGGTACATTTTACTTGTTATAGTGCCGCGTTCAAGTGGTGTCTATATGGAAGTGCCTACTGCGTTAATAACGCCCGTTATGCCGAATTATTTCTAATGCATTCCTATGAAGGATTTGTAGATCTAGGCCTCTGTGCTTACCGTTGTATTATCCTTGCGGCCAAACACATTAGAAAGTAGACTTCACAACTTAAGTTCAACAATTCTTCTACACGTCTAAGCAGACAGCAGTGTCTAAGTTTAAGAGAGGAAGAGAAATGATGTCACAGAGAGTGAGAGAGAGAGAAAACATTAAAACTCTGGGCCATAATATCAAGCCTGGGCCACAAAATTATCCCCACTTTAGCGGCAGGAAAGTGTCGCTAACATGGCGATAATGGGTTTGATAATATGCTCTATGGAATTCCAATCAAAGGTCATGTTCGATGTCCTTCACATCTAACATGAGCTTCGATTGGAATTCTATAGAGCATATTATCAAATCTATTATGGCCACTTTAGCGGCAGTTTGGTGCCGATAAAGTGGCGATAATTTTGTTGCCAAGGTTTGATAATATGGTCGTCTCTCCTTTCATAAATAAAAGTTACACTACAGTTTTACGAGTGCAGTGTATCTGGTACATTTTATTTGTTATAGCACCGCTTTTAAGTGGTGTCTATATGGAAGTGCCTACTGCTTTACTAACGCCCGTTATGCCAAATTATTTCTAATGCATTCCTATGGAGGATTTGTATATCTAGGCCTCTGTGCTTACCGTTGTATAAACCTTGCGGCCAAACTCTTCAGGCACTTGGATTGACAACTTGATTTCAACAATTCTTCTACATGCTTAAGCAGACAGCAGTGTCTAAGTTTAAGAGAGAACGGGAAATGATGTCACAGAGAGTGAGAGAGAGAGAAAACAACATTAAAACTGTGTCGCAGAGTCTGGTTGAGATTTTTTCCTTGCCATGTTAAAAGTGACTCAAAAGTGGCGTAATAAGGTTGTAGATCTGTTTGTCAGACTGTTGTAACCTATCTGTTGTCGCTGCTCAGAGGTAATTATAGAATTTAAACAGAAGCTACTGTACAGTACGCTCTTTGGGCCATAATATCAAGCCTCTGCCACAAAATTATCGCCACTTTATAGGCAGGAAAGTGTCGCTAAAGTGGCGATAATGGGTTTGTCGATATGCTCTATGGAATTCCAATCGAATGTCATGTCTGATGTCCTTCACATCTAACATGAGCTTCGATTGAATTCTATAGAGCATATTATCAAACCCATTATCGCCACTTTCCTGCCGATAAAGTGGTGATAATTTTGTCGCCCAGGCTTGATAATATGGTCCTGTCTCGTTTCACAAATGAAGCTAACACTACAGTTTTACGAGTGCAGTGTACCTGGTATATTTCAGTTGTTATAGTGCCGTGTTCAAGTGGTGTCTATACGGAAGTGCCTACTGCGTTACTGACGCCCGTTATGGCAACTTATTTCTAATGCATTCCTGTGAAGGCTTTGTTGATCTAGGCTGCTATGCTTACCTTGTAAAATGAGTGCGGCCAACGGAGTTCACCACTCCACTTGAACTCTGCTTCTATACGTCAAAGTATATTCAATACGTTGCAGAGAATTCCATTGATGTTGCTCGATAGGCTGTGGTTGCTTCTGAACGATGTTTGTTGAAGGAAACAAAAGGACATTTTTATTAGTCATCATAAACGGAGTTGCGTAACTACTATAAAAAGGGAATTTTAATGTGAGTTCTTAATATTCCGTAGTTAAGAGTGTTGCAGCTACAGCAAACAAAGGAAGATCAATAAGTTAATAGAGGCTTGGGACGGCCTCGTGACGCAGAAAAAAAAATAGGCGTAGTACAGAAATGCAACACAGAAATGTATGCTCGCACAATTTTTAAGATTAGAGGTGTATAGGAAAGAAATATTTCAATTATGTAAGTACAATTTAAAACTATTGAGTGGTAGGAAAGCCATATGAAGGATAAAAAAATAGCATTATGCATATACAATTTACAGTGGAGGCTGATGTTGTGACGTCTTCTCTTACCTTTGTTTTTGTCGTCTTTTGTCGTGTCTTGAAAGGCTGTGGTTTTGCTGAGTCTGGGGTGTTTTTGACAGTCTGTGTGTCATCGCAGCAGAGGCAGGCAAAAGAGAGTGTGCCCACATCAGTGCCCCCAATATATGGGAATCGCGGGGGCTGACCAAACCAAGCCCAGGGACATCATTGGTAGCGTTTTCACGGTATGCAAGAATGATGGCCTTGGGGTACATCCCATTGGCTAATGTATTGGTTTCCAGGCTAAATGATAGCAAGCATGTTTGGTGGTGGCATGTGTGTAGTGTGGGCGGGCGTGCACCGCGCATGTGCAAGTGTGAGTGTGTGCACCAACAATTAACAACAGAGAGAGATGGGGCAGTGCTATCATGTGCGCAGAGGCAGGCTCAGAATCGGATCTGCAATGAGTCAGCACTTCTAAACATTCTCCTTAGCGCGCCATGAGCTCTGATTTGTCACTGAGAGGGTGATCGCACCATAGTTTGTACTGCTTATCATACTCATTTGAACAAACAATATCCCAACAGGTATCACTTAGACATTCACTTAGACATTTACAAAGATATGCAAAAACATTATCAATGACAGACAAAAGAGACTCAGTATATCCGTTTTTATGTGCCAATGGCATCAAAATTAAACAAACAATTTAGAAAAGACAGTACTATAAGCACTGGAAGTTGAAATTACACAACCCAAGTTGTACTTGGTGCAAACATGGTGCAAGTGATGTGCACCACAGCGGCGCAAGTGACAAACGTGCTCAGCGTGAACGGCGCAAGAAATACAAGTGTACAATATTTCCAGTGATACAGTGTGACTGGATCCTAAATAGGAACAAATTATTTTTGGTATTTGAAGGTGGTCACATTGTAGGTGGCGCCTTTTGAATGGGCTGGGGAGTCGACGACGTTTCGATCCAGTCAAGTTTGGATCATCCTCAGGACAGGGTTGTAGAATGAAACAGTGCTGTCAGATGTGAAAGGGTGTTCCGGGGTGTCGACTCAATCGGGGATTGGAATCTGGCGGTGACCTGTATGGCGTCTGTAGTCCCGTGTACAAGTGGAAAATTACGGACCAGGAATTGACGCTCGAGGACAATGTCGGGGATCGCGATGGCCAAGGGTGAGTCTCTAGCTGCTTCAATGGCAAAAACAATTTGAGATTCAAACAAAAACGACATGCTCTAACTCTGATGCTAAGCTATTTACTTTCTTCAGCTTAAACTGTCGCTCCCTGCCCAAACATAAAATAGAAATTTTCAACTTACTAATAGATGAAGCTCCTGACGCTTTGTTCATTACTGAAACATGGCTTCATGCAAGCTCTGGGCCTGATGTGGCCATGGCCCTGCCTGATTCATATGCGATCATACGCCTTGATAGGATAAATAAAGTAGGAGGCATAGCGGTGATTTTTTAAAAAATCTACACGTGTGAGTTTAAAAAATTCCCCTGTCCGGGGTGTGAAAGCGCCACTTTTAAAATTATACTTTCCCCCAATTTTACTTTTTCGGGTGCACTCATTTATCGTCCACCTGGAGCAGCATCAAATTGGCTAACTAACATATCGGAACTCTTAGGCCCTCTCACCATGAACACTGCCAATTTCACAGTCATAGGTGATTTAAACTTACATCTGGAAAATGACCACTGCATTAAGGCCACTGAACTCATTGCCGACCTTGCGTCCCTCAATCTAAGCCTACAGAACTCTGGCCCTACACATACCGCAGGTCACCTATTGGACCCGATCTTCTCCAATATTCATAACTTAAACACCTTTCCGGCCCTGCCTATTCCCTGGTCAGATCACTTTCCTATTAAATTCTCATTCCAAACGCAACCCTTTAAAAAGGACATTCCGATGATCCAAACCCCTACTATTAGGAAATGGAAAAAACTTGATATCAACATTCTGAATACCTTACTAGAAGACACGATACCGTGCACTAACTCGAGAGTGCAAAATCTATCAGCCTCTATCCAAACATGGCTTCTGACAGCCATCGATTCGTGCTTGCCCAAAACAAAGCTAAAGGGTATAAATCAACGTCTACCTGCCCCCTGGTTCAACGACTCCTTAAAGCTAGAAAAGACCAAATGCAAAAATGCTGAGCGTCAGTGGAGAAAGTCCTATTCCATGGAAGCCAAAAAAGATTATAAAATCCAATTAACACACTACCAAAAGATGTGTAGTAAAGCCAAAGCTGATTTTGTCTGCACTAAAATCACTGCAGCCTTAAATCAATCTAAGACTCTTTTCAAAACAGTTAAAGAGCTGGCCGGCTCAAATACCTCACCAACCCCACCTGACCTTAATAAAACTCAATGCGATCAACTAGCTACCTTTTTTGTAAACAAAGTTGATAAAATTTACCAGGCTATCGAACTCGATCAGAATAAACACGATGAAGCTCTCATTGATACTCGTAATTCCCCTCCTAACAGATCTTGTATTCAAGAGGACATTCTAGATGCCAATGTTTGTAAAACTAACACCGTCATTAAACAATTGGCCTATGCTTAATGTTGAAACTGTCATTGACCTCATAAATACGATTAAATCTGGTTCACCAAGAGACACTTTACCATGTCCTATTTTACAATTACTCAGTAAAAAAGCCTTATCCACTATCACGGATCTTTTAAACAGTTCCTTGCAGGAAGAATTTGTGCCTCAGGACTGGAAACATGCAATGATTCATCCACTACTGAAAAAAGCTGACGCTGACCCAAAAGTTCCCGTCTAACTTCCGGCCAATATCTCTTCTCCATATTTTTGCTAAAATTCTGGAGAAACATGTCCATCGCTGTCTCACAAATTTCATAACCACACATGACCTGCTACCTCCCCATCAGTCTGGCTTCCGGGCTGGTTTCTCAACTGAGACCACCCTACTAGGTGTGACAGAGAATATCCGTGCTATGATAGATAAGGGTGAAACAGTGGCACTGGTGCTTCTTGACCTTAGTGCCGCATTTGACACTGTGTCACATGCAGTACTAATAAAGACTCTTCACTCATTTGGCATCTGTGGCTCCGCCTTAAAATGGATTAAATCTCTACTTGAGAACAGAACGTTTCAAGTTTTTTCCCAATCTGCTTGTTCTGAAACCCTTACCTTCAAACACGGAGTTCCACAAGGCTCAATTTTAAGTCCGTTACTTTTTAATCTATATATGAGCCCGCTCGCAAAAATAGTGGAGGAGACCGGCTTATTGATGTTTTCCTACGCTGATGATTCTCAGCTTCTCTTTTCCCTCCCATCATCAGGAAGCAACAATCCCTCCACATTAAATTCAGGATTAGTGAAAATTGCAGGGTGGATGCAAAAAAACTTCCTGAAACTAATCGGTGAAAAAAACGAACTAATCATTTTGGGAAAAAATAAAGAACTCTGGGGACCCCAGCATTGGCCTTCTGTAATGGGCTCTCCTCCAACTCCGACTACCCAGGCCCGTAATCTGGGCTTTATTGTCAATGACACACTCAGTATGCACCAGCAAGCTGTCAAAACATCGGCCACCTGCTTTGTCATCTTGAAGTGGTTAAAGAAAATTTGTTGGATGCTACCAGACCACACAAAAAAAACTGTCATTAATGCCTTAATAACATCAAGGTTAGATTACGCTAATGCATTATATCTGGGGGCTAACAAAGCCACAGTCCGCAAACTGCAAACTGTGCAGAATGCAGCCGCGAGACTGCTAGGTAAAATTCCTATCCATTCATCCACCACCAAATTTATACGTGAGCTGCACTGGCTAAAAATAGAGAACAGAATTAAATTCAAATCCTTATGCTTCATGCATAAGATCTCTACAAATAAAGCCCCTAAGTATCTACAAAATCTGGTACATTGTTACCATCCATCTAGGACTCTGAGATCTGCAACAGCTAATAAGTTTGTTGTTCCTAAAATAAAACTATCACGTATGGGCGGCAAATCTTTCGCCTACCTTGGTCCCTCTTTGTGGAACACTATGCCACAAGCTCTGCGCTCAGAGGTGAATTATATTAAATTCAGAAAGGCCTTAAAAACCTGGCTATTCAACATCTAAGTCAGTCGTCCGATCAACTACTACTGAATCACAGCGCCGGGAAACCCTTTGTTGGGTAGCTGTTTGCGCTATACAAGATAAATAAATAAATAAATAAATAAATAAATAAAATGGCACTTCCGGGTCAGTCGGGGAGCATCGGGACGAAGTCATACTCAGCGTGTACCCGCGCATACAGTATGAATATGCTTTGACGTTACGCGTCGTATTAAAGCTTCAGTGTGACGTCATGAACGACCTTCTGTATGCGAAAGGGGGCAATGTTTCTACTTGGTTTAAAACATATATGTATTTAATGTACATACTAAGGGCAGACATTTGGGATAACTTTGAATTTTTTTAAATACTTGTATTAATCATATATTACTTTTAAAAAGAATTACACAAATCGCGATAGAAAATCATGCGTACTCGTATTGAAAGAGTTTCGGAAGCGCATCATAAGCGTACGTAAAGCCATGTGACTTAAAAAAGTAGAGATTTGATTGGTTTATAACTTTTCCTATTGTGACTGTTGAAAGTTCCGTCCCATTATAATTATTCGACTTTGACTTTCTAAGAAGAAGCATTTGTTCTGAGAATCTTCTCAAATAAGGAAGATCACAATAATAAGAGCAATGGAGTCATATTCCATCAGTTCTTCAGAGGGAGATTGCATTCCTGAAGAACCTCCAAAGAAGAGGAAAGAAGCTCTAATTTGGAATTTTTTCACTTTTCCAGAAGGCCAAAAAAAGTTTAATGCTCGGAAAGTAAATTTGCGAAACAACTCTTTCAGGGGGTGATCCATGTAAGAAATACTCCTTTGGCACAGCAAATATGGTGCGACACGTGAAGAATTTGCACCCCAAGAACTTTGCTGGAGCTGCAAGACGGAGGTTGCACGAGAACCCACCTGCTGCTACACCTAGCACATCAACTTCATCAGCAGCAAGCAGTCCACACCCACATATTGATTCTGACTTTGCTAAAGTTAAAATTCTATGCATTTATTGCGATAAACTTTTGTGATATGGGGAACAGTCTATAGACTTGATGAAACGCAGGATGCAGGATCATTGCTGTCCTCGACATTAGTTGTTCTTTTTTTCATTCTTTTGTTCCGCTTGGAATTTGTTGAGAAAACACAAAAAAAATACAAAACAAAAAAAACTGTTCTTTTTAGAACTACCTTCACTGGTCAAAGAAAGAACTATGGGCCCGATGTAGGTCTGTCGGTAACGGCCGAAAATCGGTATTTTCGGCCGTTACCGATCGGTAAATAGGCGAATGGTATGTAGGGGGCATTATTTTACCGAATCGGTAAAATTACCGATTCGGTAATTTTACCGATTCGGTAAAATAAGTAATCGGTAAATTTACCGAATTGGAGCCACCCATATGTAGGTGGGAGTCTTCAGAGTCCCAGGAGCCTTAACGAATCGGTATTTTACCATCAAATCCAATTTGATGGTAAAATACCGATTCCGGTGTGCATGCACATGTGTGCACGCACACCTATGTCATGTGACAGGCAGACCTGCCCTTAGGGCAGGTATGCCTGCCACATGGCACCCGTGCCTTTTTTGGGGGTGCCAGAGGGTGTCAAAGTGACACCCCCTGCACCCTTGTGTGAATCGGTATTTACCGATTCGGTAAATACCGAATCGGTAATGCCCATTCATTCCCATGGCCTTCAAAGCCCATAGGAATGAATGGGCATTACCGATTCGGTATTTACCGAATCGGTAAATACCGAATTTATCCGATTCGGTATTCCAGCACATCTGGAATCCCTACATGTCGGACCCATAGATTTACCGATTTTAAATTACCGAATCGGTAAAATTCGGTAATTTAAAATCGGTAAATCTTTCCTACCTACATCTAGCCCTATATTTCTATGTTAGTGTGTAAAAGTTTGTCAGAATGAATGTGTAGTTCATAAATGAATGAATGAATATGTTACTAGTGTATGGAGAATGTGAAAGTGCAGAACTATAAGGAACTGCTAAAGTATAAATCTATAAGGTGTTTATCTATTGTATACTGTAGTATGTCCAAAGCACTTGAATGTATCATATTTACATAAATATGTTACAAGTCTATGTTTCAATTTGCGTAGCTGGTGAAAGTGCCTGGGTGAATTTGTATGTCTTAGGGGTGGATTTACAATCCCCTTGTGTCTCGTTTACTCAGCTGTTATGTCACTTTTGTGACACAGCGGTGGTGTAAAAGATGTGCCGGGGTGTGCGGTATTACCAATGTGACGCATCTGGAGGGTGTATTACATTGTAAAGCGCTGCACCAGAAGAGGGTTTCTTATGCAGAAGAGGGTGCAGCAAGGCCTCCTAAAAGTGACTGAGTGAAATGTATAACATTTTATTCAGTGACTTTTGAGCTTATGCTGTGTCAAAACCTTACACGTGCTTGAAGCAGGTGTAAGGATTGATACAACATTGTGAGCATAGGGCCCCAAGAGAATTGCTGGAGCTGTGTTATACTTGCAACCAACGTCAAGCAATAATTCTTCCAAAAATTACTTTGCAATTTAGTTTTGTTATTCTTTTATAATAAGAATATGAAATATAATCTAAAAAATAAAATAAATATAAATATTTATATTAAAAATATAAGAAATTAGTATAAAAAGAAAGACATAATAATTAATACATTTATAAATTATCATTTACAAAACCTATGAAATTCACTGAAAAAACCATAGGTTTCACACACATTACAGTTAGGAATTAGCATTTAAAAAACCTTGCAAATTCATTGAAAAAACCATGAGTTTCACACATTATAGTTAGCTGAACATTTCTATCATACAAAACCTTTGAAATTCCTCCATTATAGTTAGCTCAGCTAACTATAACTTGCGCGCCCGCAATGCACTGCTGATGACGACACATATTACATCACTCATGACATGGTCAGTGACATCACTCATGACATCACTGATGACATCTCAAATGACATCCCTGATGACATCACTGATGACATCATCCTTGTGGCACACCTTCTCTTACTGTAATATAACCTTTAATACACACAATCGAAAATAGAAACTAACATTTTCAAAAAAATGGAGATACCAATTCCAGTTAGAACAACCTATTGAGTAATCCCAAAATCTACATACACATCCACTCATTCACCAACAGTTCTATGTAGTCACTCCTACATGTACTGACTCATCATATGTACTCATACACCTATATATCCTGTTATACACTGACACTCATCTATAGAGTTACTCACACGCATACTCACACATGCAAATAAACTATCAAATATCCATTTACTTGCATATACAGCTATACACCCACCACTACACTAACGTCTACAGAATCGTAGACATACTTACTCTCTTAAACAATCACTTATAGAAACACATACTTATTTATACAGGAAGTCTTAGAATCTGTCGCTCTCAGATATACTCACTTATATACATCAATACTCACATATACTAGTTTAAAACATATGTAGTTACTCATAAAGATACAATTGAGACAGTCATTCACTCACTAAACACACCCATACATACACTCATCCACCCATACAATCCTGCACACATGCTGTCTTCAAAACACATACAAACAGTGAGTCAGTCATTCATGCATCCGTGCGCTAAGTAATACTCCCCACCGAACCGTACTAACACTTATTTTGGTACTCCGAAAACCAACTAATAACCCATATACACAATCATGTAGCTACTCACCAACCCATGCAGCCACTTATATACAGAGTGAGACACTGATACAGATATGGAGAAGTGTGGCTTACTGGTTAGAGCGGCTGACTCTGAAGCAGAGATCGGGCCCGGGATCGGGGTTCAAGTCCCGAAGCGGCAGGGTCTTGGGCTCAATGTCTGCGGACTTGATAATTCTCGCCTCGGCGCCTACTCTAATCATGGGTCCCACGCTGCAATTCAGGGCAATAGCTTGCTTAATCTCCACAATGGACCCTACAGCACTGGGATGCCTGGCTTCACCTTGGGGGTGCCCAGGAGGTGCATCTCACAGGGAGAGCCAGGAAGGGTTCCACAGCGTTATACAGCGCCGGGACGCCCCGTTGGGGCAGCTATGCGCTTTACAAAATACACTACACACACACATTTAAAGATTACTCGCCAGTACACCTATTCAGTAAGATATACTTAATAAGTCCGTTATACAATCAATTTTACAAAAAAAACATCCATTTAGACACTTATTTACCCATTTATTCTTCCATCGACCTTTAGATATACATATATAAAAAAAATTATTTTTCAGAAAGGCACACATTTACTGGATGATGTCATCAGTGATTTCATCAGGGATGTCATTTGAGATGTCATCAGTGATGTCATGAGAGATGTCACTGACCATGTCATGAGTGATGTAATATGTGACTTCATCAGCAGTGCATTGCGGGCGTTCAAGTTATAGTTAGCCGAGCTAACTATAATGGAGGAATTTCAATGGTTTTGTATGATAGATATGTTCAGCTAACTATAACGTGTGAAAACTATGGTTTTTTTCAATGAATTTGCAAGGTTTTTTAAATGGTAATTCCTAAATATAACGTGTGTAAAACCTATGGTGTTTTCAGTGAACATATATATATATATATATATATATATATATATATATATATATATATATATATATATATATATATATATATATATATATTCCAGGAATAATCCGGTGTAGCGCAGAGCTCTCAGTCAGCTGCCAAAAACGGACTTGAACCCAAAATTCAGTGCAAAGATGATTTATTCAGCAAGTGGTATT
This sequence comes from Lissotriton vulgaris, assembly GCF_964263255.1. Lineage (NCBI taxonomy): Eukaryota > Metazoa > Chordata > Amphibia > Caudata > Salamandridae > Lissotriton > Lissotriton vulgaris. The sequence goes on from NC_141696.1 coordinate 1,280,138,700, forward strand.
CCCATAGTCATCACGACGCGTTTCGCGCTTCACAGAGCGCTTGATCACATATTTATTTATTAATTTTATGTTAAGAAGTAAATCTCACCAAACTTTGATTGGAGGGCCAGAAAATGTTAGCCTCCATGTCTTTAATGACGTTCAGATTCTCTTGGCAGTAAATCTGGAGAATCGCTATTTCATTACAAGACAGGAGCCTACAATTATGGATGTTGGTTGACCTCCAGTACCACAAGTGCTCAAATGGTTTACAATAATGTTTAGCAAACATGGAAGCATTAGACCAATATGCTGCTCCCATGTCTTCTAGTCTTCCACCTTTCCAAAAGGCTTGACCTCACATAGAATGAGCACAACATTTTAATACACCAACACCAGCCCAATGCATAGTCCACTTCACCCACCTTGCAATAGTTGCTGTGGTAACGGCTTGAAACGGTTTAACAAAAGAAATTTGAAGTTTGTTAACACCATCAGGACCAAATTAATTCATACGGGAATCATGTTCTTTCATTCAATCCACTATATACACTCTTTTTCACGCGTCATAACTTGGATAAAAGTTGGTATCTGACATAGTCCGAGTCATTGTAGTCAAATCAAAAGTTACCCCAAAGGGATCATGGAGTCTGTTACTTACCTCCAACACTTTAACGTCTGAAACCCTACGAGAAGAGCTTATACACATTTAAGAGGTTAGTTTCATAGTAAGTCTTTTAGAATCCAATTATTACCTGGTAATGGTTTCACATCTGAAAGACCACAACAAGATATTATCCCCTATCTGGACCAGTGGATCCTCCTCTCCATCTACACCTTTTAGCAGACCCTCCATAGCAGCAAAACAAATGGAGCGTTGCAAGTGAGTACCAAAGTCATTGGGAACCACACCTGTGTAACTCAAAATCGAGTTATCGGTATAAGGGAGCATCTCTTGTCTCACCTTCTGAAGGACCAACTGAATCTTTGCGAAGGGTAGGAACGCGTAAGCATTCGTCCTCTTCCAGCTCTGAAGGAATGCATTCACAGTTAAAGCTTTCGGGTCTAGCATTCAACTGTAGTACTTCTTCAGCTGAAATGTCAGTCTGCTTGCAAAGAGGTCTATCTCCTGAGAACTAGAATCCTGGTCTAATTTCTTAAAACAATATTTGTTCAGTTTCCAATCACTGTAATCCCTTCCAAAATCTTGAATTCCAGTCCGCAGTCACATTTGGCTTCCCAAGCAAATATTCTGCCCTGAAGCTGATTTTGTGTTTTAAGCAAAAGCCAAATGTTCTTGGCTAAAACTGCCAGATCCAAGGATTTTGTTCCTCCTATGCGATTTATATAAGCTACTGCAGAAACTGTCAGAATCGGTCTCTATGGGCCGCTGTACGCGCAATGCGTGGGGTTTGAAGACCTCAATGTCCTGAACCACAAATCCCAGGGGGCCAAGGGTGAAACTGCGCGAGACGTTAGCCGCGCAGACCAGGAAACATAAACCAAACTTAGAGAGGAATCGGAGCCGATAATTGAGGTGAACCGGAGAGGAGTGAGGTCGTGTATTCCTGGTGTAATCGTGAGTAGGAGTTACGGTGTGTTTCCCGGCTGGGAACACACGGAAGCAGAAACCATTCGAACTTGTGTGGTGTGTATTGAAGGAGTGGACGGACACGGCTGTGTTCGTCAGTTACCCGTTTTTGTCCCCCTTTGAGGTACTTGTGTGGATTTTCTTGGAAAGAGAAGCGCGGCTGCGTTTTCTCGCATGGGGGAAATCCTCTGGATAATCCTTATACACATCGGAGAGAACAAGTCGGGACTGGCTAGTTAACGTTGTACATTGGGGGACTATTAACAACGCTCACAGTGAAGTGAGGGTTACTGGACTATTGATTTACGGACAAGTGCAAGTTTCAATACTGATAATACAGTTTCTAATTGGTTTGCGGAAGAAACATTTCCAAGGTGCAATTAACCTTCCATCTATCGTTTGTTCTCTATTTCTTTTGGCAACTTGTTTGTGTTTTATTTTACACTACAGGAGAGAGGGAACAGGGGGGTACCTAGTTATAACAGAAGAGTGGAACAAGGCTGAACATTATCAAGAATTGGTATGTGAGGTGTATTAAGAAACCTTTATTTCCTGGTGAAACTGCTGTATATTTCATGTGTATCCTTTTGTTCTTTCCTTATTAGATTGATACCACTGATAGGACTTTCCCTCCCTCTCCTGCATTTAAAGAAACTGAATTTTCCTTTTCAGGTATGCATGACTACTAGGGTGAAAAGAGTCCCATTCACCGATAGGGGGATTCTGTGTTTTAGGGTAGATAGGGAGGGGTGTGAAACTAAATCCCTTGTCTTTGTCGTTGCAGATCTCCCTCCCCGCTGTCCCCTTCCTTTCCCGCGATTGCGGAACCCTCCTACTGGTCTGTGATTTATGCCAGGTCACGGGTTGGTTGCGTAAGAGCGGGTATAGGACTTTCAACACAGCCCCGAGGAGACGTGTGTCGGAGCCTGACAGAATTATCGGCCCAAGGAAACGATCCTCCTCTTGGCTGTGTTGAAAGAAAATGGCCACTATGGACGACGTGCTGGCTGCCCTAGCTTTAGTCCAAACGGAACTAGCTGCCTCCAATAGAGAGGTCGATGCTTCCAGAGCAGAAAATTCTCAGATAAAGGCCCGTTTGGATAGCGTACAAGTTAATCCATTTAGTGCAGGGGCTAGCACTTCTACTCCCCCCTCCCTAGTAGTTGAAATGCCCACGCAAATTCCGCTAGCTCCCCCCGAGAGGTTTTATGGGGATAACAAAAAGGTACAGGTGTTTATGACGCAAGTACGCCTCCATTTCATGTGTAAACCAAAGATGTTTACGACTAATCAAGCCCGAGTGGCCTTTTTGATCTCTTACCTGGGTGGGGAGGCGGCTCAGTGGGCGGTTCCCATAGTCAGGAGAGATGATCCCCTATTACACGATTGGGATGAATTCCGGTTGGAATTTGAAAAGACCTTCGACCGCAGAGCTGAAACGTTTTCAGCAGACCGTGAGCTATTGGTTCTTAAACAAGGCTCTTCCGATCTGGTCTCCTATCTGAACAACTTTCGTCGCCTGGTTGCTGAAACAGATTGGCCGGAGGCCAAACAGTCTGCATTATTCTACCAAGGGTTAAACGACGAAATGAAGGACGTGTTGGCACACATAGACCCTCAACCACGTACATGCTCTGCGCTCATAGAACTCGCTCTTCGCTTGGAACACCGCATAAGGGAGCGCAAAGGGGAACTACGAAAGAAAGAGCCGGTGGTGATGGTACATGAGAGAGGAGGAGGGAGCAGTGAAAAACCTACGTCCGCTCAAGAGGCTATGGAGACTGGGGCTGTTCGAGATTCCTTGTCCTTTAGTGAGAAAGAACACCGCAGAAAGAACGGACTTTGTTTATATTGCGGAAAGGAGGGGCATTATCTAAGGAAGTGTCCAGTGAAACCAAAACCCGGAAGGTTCAGGGTTGGTCAAGCAGCCGCTGGAACCATGGAGGAGAAATCGGAAAACTCCAAAGCTTGAGAGTGAATGGAGGGGAACCCTCAAGCCGAACCACTATCCCTTCTATTATGGCCTGTTGCGAACAAGAAAAGAATCATGTCTTCCTGTCTATGGTACTGGTGATGGATACTGGAGAACAAGGTGTAAAGGCTATGGTGGATTCCGGTGCCACTGGGTGTTTTATGGATTATTCAGAGGCAGAAAGGCTGGGCATACCACTCATTGAAAAGAAACAACCTGAACCAGTATATGTGGTGGATGGTAGCGAACTGATTGCAGGACCCATACGATACCACACCCCGGAATATCTGTGCATCAGTAAGGAACTGCATCAGGAGACCATTTCCATTAACATTATCCAAGCACCACAGTATGGCATCATATTGGGACTTCCTTGGCTTCAAAAACATGAACCCTACATCCATTGGTCCTCGAGGATGATCGACTTCGTCTCAGAGTTCTGTAAGGAACAGTGTTTGGTTCCTACTGTGAGCCCTTCTCAGACTTTGGCAAGCATTCATAACCTCGCCACAGCGGCCAAGAAAGAAGTACAACTCCCGTCGTGTTATGCGGAGTACGTAAAAGTATTCAGTGAAGAGCAGGCGGAAGCACTCCCGTCCCACAGACCATTCGATTGTCGCATCGACCTGGTTACAGGAGCAGTAATACCAAACGGCAGGCTTTACGCTCTTACTGTACCGGAAAATGCATACCTGAGAACCTATCTAGACAAGTATTTGACTTTAGGGTATATACGCCCCTCTCGGTCGCCTGCATCTTCGCCCTTATTTTTTATACCTAAAGCAAACGGGGATAAGAGATGTTGCATAGATTATCGCGCCTTGAACACCATCACGGTAAAAAACCAATACCCTTTACCTCTGATTCCTGTTTTGTTAAAACAAGTCAGAACGGCCACCATTTACACGAAGTTGGATTTGCGAGGAGCCTACCATCTGGTCCGCATAAGAAGGGGCGATGAATGGAAGACAGCCTTCAAGACGCGGTATGGGCTCTTCGAGTATCTAGTGATGCCCTTTGGCCTATGCAACGCCCACGCCGTGTTTCAATTCTTTTTAAACGAGGTGTTGAGGGAGTTCCTTGACCTCTTTGTTGTCGTATACATCGACGATATCCTGGTATACTCCACCAAGACGAGTGAACATCAATTTCATGTGAAACAGGTGTTGGGTGCTCTGATGACACATCATCTCTACTGTAAGATCACGAAATGCGAATTTCATGTAACCACCGTCGAGTTTTTGGGAGTGATGCTTACACCTACGGGCCAGGTCATGGCTGAAAGAAAAGTGCAAGCTATAAAAGAGTGGCCTCGTCCATGCACCGTCAAAGACGTACAATGTTTATTGGGGTTTGCGAACTTTTACAGGAGGTTCATCTGTGGATTCTCTGCCCTGGTAACCCCTTTAACCCGTCTAACGAGAAAGAACGTTCCGTTTCATTGGAATGCTGAAGCACAACAGGCGTTTGATGGGTTGAAGGACGCATTCAGTAGTGCTCCTGTACTCACGCATGCCAACCCCGCCTTGCTTTTTATTGTAGAAGCTGATGCGTCCGAAGTCGCCTTGGGAGCGGTTCTATCACAGCGACAAGAAGACACAGGCATGTTGCATCCTATCGCCTTTATGTCCCAAAAACTCAATCCAGCGGAAATCAATTATACGATAGCCGAAAAGGAGTTATTGGCAATAAGAGATGCCTTTGTGGAGTGGAGGCATTGGCTATTAGGAGCTGTTCACCAAGTAACGGTTTATACCGACCATCGCAACTTACAATTCATAAGAGCAGCCCATCACTTGACGCCCAGGCAATTACGCTGGATGCTATTCTTTGAAGAATATCAATTCATAGTCACCTACAGACCCGGAGCGATGAACAAAAAAGCAGACGCCCTGACCCGGCAGGAACACCCGGTGTTACATACTCACACCCCGAACAGATCAATCATAGATCCTTCAAAAGTGGTATGTGTGACTCAAACCAGCGATTTTGTACAATCCCTACGTTCCGGGATTCAATCATGTGTGCGGAGGACCTGGCTTCGGCATCACCCAGAATGGCAGTTGAGACAAGGAGTGGCCATGAAAGGGAAACAAGCACTAGTGCCCACTAAAGCCTTACAACGTATAGTGTTCCAATGGTGCCATGAAATGCCTAGCGCAGGACATATGGGATATGTCAAAACACTGGAAAAGGCATTAAGACAGTTCTGGTGGCCCTCCATTCGTCTAGATTTGAAAAGATGGGGAAACCAGTGCACGCAATGTGCTAGAATGAAAGCAGACCGACAGCAACCTCAAGGTCTTCTGCTACCCTTACCAACCCCCGAAATGCCTTGGGAAAGCATTTCTGTGGACTTCATAGTGGGTCTGCCAAAAGACCAAGGGAAGACGGCCATCATCGTAGTAGTGGACTTTCTTACGAAGATGGGCCATTTCATCGCTTGTGACAAGGTGCCTACTGCGGGTCATTTAGCTCATCTCTTGTTAACACACATAGTTAGGTTGCATGGTCTTCCGAAAGTGATAGTGTCAGACAGGGGGGCCCAATTCACTGCAGAGTTCTGGAAGGTGTGGTGTGCTGAGCTGCAGGTTTCATCTTCTTTATCAACCAGTTTCCATCCGCAGTCGGATGGCCAAACCTAGAGACTGAATTAGTCATTAAAACAGTACCTCCGCTGCTATGTTCAGGCAGACACTGATTCCTGGGTGGATTGGTTGTGGGTGGCGGAGCTGGCCTACAACAGCACACAACACTCTTCGACAGGTCACTCTCCTTTCTTTAGCAATTATGGTCACCACCCTAGGGTTACTCCCTTAATCCTCCCCAGAACCACTGTTAGATTGCCAGACGTCAAGGCACGATTGTTGCGCATTCGCAGGATTCTCCTGGCGACGCGCAAAAATCTTGTTCAGGCCATGGGGAGATACAAGACTCAGGCTGATAAACATCGTAGACCGAGTCCTGTATACAAAAAAGGGGATTTGGTGTGGTTATCCACTAAACACATCAAATTCCGGAGGTATAGCGTGTTCAACCCTAAATTCATTGGGCCTTATCGGGTGGTGAGAATGATTAATCCAGTAGCGGTGAAGTTACGGTTGCCTGCTCATTTACACATTCACCCTGTGTTTCACGTGTCCCTTCTGAAGCCTTCCCGAAGCCCTGTCCATCGTCCTCCAGTACCTGTGTGGGTGCAGAATGAGTCTGAGTACGAGGTGTTGCGAGTGCTGGACTCCAGATGGGTGAGGGGGAGGCTACAATATCTGCTATCTTGGAAGGGTTATGGGCCCGAGGAGAATTTGTGGGAGCCTTCTGGGACTGTGCATGCTCCTCGGTTGGTTTCTTGTTTTCACCGCAGCTTTCCGGATAAACCGGCTCCTGGCCAGCGCCCCTTGTGAAGGGGGATGTACTGTCAGAATCGGTCTCTATGGGCCGCTGTCCGCGCAATGCGTGGGGTTTGAAGACCTCAATGTCCTGAACCACAAATCCCAGGGGGCCAAGGGTGAAACTGCGCGAGACGTTAGCCGCGCAGACCAGGAAACATAAACCAAACTTAGAGAGGAATCGGAGCCGATAATTGAGGTGAACCGGAGAGGAGTGAGGTCGTGTATTCCTGGTGTAATCGTGAGTAGGAGTTACGGTGTGTTTCCCGGCTGGGAACACACGGAAGCAGAAACCATTCGAACTTGTGTGGTGTGTATTGAAGGAGTGGACGGACACGGCTGTGTTCGTCAGTTACCCGTTTTTGTCCCCCTTTGAGGTACTTGTGTGGATTTTCTTGGAAAGAGAAGCGCGGCTGCGTTTTCTCGCATGGGGGAAATCCTCTGGATAATCCTTATACACATCGGAGAGAACAAGTCGGGACTGGCTAGTTAACGTTGTACATTGGGGGACTATTAACAACGCTCACAGTGAAGTGAGGGTTACTGGACTATTGATTTACGGACAAGTGCAAGTTTCAATACTGATAATACAGTTTCTAATTGGTTTGCGGAAGAAACATTTCCAAGGTGCAATTAACCTTCCATCTATCGTTTGTTCTCTATTTCTTTTGGCAACTTGTTTGTGTTTTATTTTACACTACAGGAGAGAGGGAACAGGGGGGTACCTAGTTATAACAGAAGAGTGGAACAAGGCTGAACATTATCAAGAATTGGTATGTGAGGTGTATTAAGAAACCTTTATTTCCTGGTGAAACTGCTGTATATTTCATGTGTATCCTTTTGTTCTTTCCTTATTAGATTGATACCACTGATAGGACTTTCCCTCCCTCTCCTGCATTTAAAGAAACTGAATTTTCCTTTTCAGGTTTGCATGACTACTAGGGTGAAAAGAGTCCCATTCACCGATAGGGTGATTCTGTGTTTTAGGGTAGATAGGGAGAGGTGTGAAACTAAATCCCTTGTCTTTGTCGTTGCAGATCTCCCTCCCCGCTGTCCCCTTCCTTTCCCGCGATTGCGGAACCCTCCTACTGGTCTGTGATTTATGCCAGGTCACGGGTTGGTTGCGTAAGAGCGGGTATAGGACTTTCAACACAGCCCCGAGGAGACGTGTGTCGGAGCCTGACAGAATTAACGGCCCAAGGAAACGATCCTCCTCTTGGCTGTGTTGAAAGAAAATGGCCACTATGGACGACGTGCTGGCTGCCCTAGCTTTAGTCCAAACGGAACTAGCTGCCTCCAATAGAGAGGTCGATGCTTCCAGAGCAGAAAATGCTCAGATAAAGGCCCGTTTGGATAGCGTACAAGTTAATCCATTTAGTGCAGGGGCTAGCACTTCTACTCCCCCCTCCCTAGTAGTTGAAATGCCCACGCAAATTCCGCTAGCTCCCCCCGAGAGGTTTTATGGGGATAACAAAAAGGTACAGGTGTTTATGACGCAAGTACGCCTCCATTTCATGTGTAAACCAAAGATGTTTACGACTAATCAAGCCCGAGTGGCCTTTTTGATCTCTTACCTGGGTGGGGAGGCGGCTCAGTGGGCGGTTCCCATAGTCAGGAGAGATGATCCCCTATTACACGATTGGGATGAATTCCGGTTGGAATTTGAAAAGACCTTCGACCGCAGAGCTGAAACGTTTTCAGCAGACCGTGAGCTATTGGTTCTTAAACAAGGCTCTTCCGATCTGGTCTCCTATCTGAACAACTTTCGTCGCCTGGTTGCTGAAACAGATTGGCCGGAGGCCAAACAGTCTGCATTATTCTACCAAGGGTTAAACGACGAAATGAAGGACGTGTTGGCACACATAGACCCTCAACCACGTACATGCTCTGAGCTCATAGAACTCGCTCTTCGCTTGGAACACCGCATAAGGGAGCGCAAAGGGGAACTACGAAAGAAAGAGCCGGTGGTGATGGTACATGAGAGAGGAGGAGGGAGCAGTGAAAAACCTACGTCCGCTCAAGAGGCTATGGAGACTGGGGCTGTTCGAGATTCCTTGTCCTTTAGTGAGAAAGAACACCGCAGAAAGAACGGACTTTGTTTATATTGCGGAAAGGAGGGGCATTATCTAAGGAAGTGTCCAGTGAAACCAAAACCCGGAAGGTTCAGGGTTGGTCAAGCAGCCGCTGGAACCATGGAGGAGAAATCGGAAAACTCCAAAGCTTGAGAGTGAATGGAGGGGAACCCTCAAGCCGAACCACTATCCCTTCTATTATGGCCTGTTGCGAACAAGAAAAGAATCATGTCTTCCTGTCTATGGTACTGGTGATGGATACTGGAGAACAAGGTGTAAAGGCTATGGTGGATTCCGGTGCCACTGGGTGTTTTATGGATTATTCAGAGGCAGAAAGGCTGGGCATACCACTCATTGAAAAGAAACAACCTGAACCAGTATATGTGGTGGATGGTAGCGAACTGATTGCAGGACCCATACGATACCACACCCCGGAATATCTGTGCATCAGTAAGGAACTGCATCAGGAGACCATTTCCATTAACATTATCCAAGCACCACAGTATGGCATCATATTGGGACTTCCTTGGCTTCAAAAACATGAACCCTACATCCATTGGTCCTCGAGGATGATCGACTTCGTCTCAGAGTTCTGTAAGGAACAGTGTTTGGTTCCTACTGTGAGCCCTTCTCAGACTTTGGCAAGCATTCATAACCTCGCCACAGCGGCCAAGAAAGAAGTACAACTCCCGTCGTGTTATGCGGAGTACGTAAAAGTATTCAGTGAAGAGCAGGCGGAAGCACTCCCGTCCCACAGACCATTCGATTGTCGCATCGACCTGGTTACAGGAGCAGTAATACCAAACGGCAGGCTTTACGCTCTTACTGTACCGGAAAATGCATACCTGAGAACCTATCTAGACAAGTATTTGGCTTTAGGGTATATACGCCCCTCTCGGTCGCCTGCATCTTCGCCCTTATTTTTTATACCTAAAGCCAACGGGGATAAGAGATGTTGCATAGATTATCGCGCCTTGAACACCATCACGGTAAAAAACCAATACCCTTTACCTCTGATTCCTGTTTTGTTAAAACAAGTCAGAACGGCCACCATTTACACGAAGTTGGATTTGCGAGGAGCCTACCATCTGGTCCGCATAAGAAGGGGCGATGAATGGAAGACGGCCTTCAAGACGCGGTATGGGCTCTTCGAGTATCTAGTGATGCCCTTTGGCCTATGCAACGCCCACGCCGTGTTTCAATTCTTTTTAAACGAGGTGTTGAGGGAGTTCCTTGACCTCTTTGTTGTCGTATACATCGACGATATCCTGGTATACTCCACCAAGACGAGTGAACATCAATTTCATGTAAAACAGGTGTTGGGTGCTCTGATGAAACATCATCTCTACTGTAAGATCACGAAATGCGAATTTCATGTAACCACCGTCGAGTTTTTGGGAGTGATGCTTACACCTACGGGCCAGGTCATGGCTGAAAGAAAAGTGCAAGCTATAAAAGAGTGGCCTCGTCCATGCACCGTCAAAGACGTACAATGTTTATTGGGGTTTGCGAACTTTTACAGGAGGTTCATCTGTGGATTCTCTGCCCTGGTAACCCCTTTAACCCGTCTAACGAGAAAGAACGTTCCGTTTCATTGGAATGCTGAAGCACAACAGGCGTTTGATCGGTTGAAGGACGCATTCAGTAGTGCTCCTGTACTCACGCATGCCAACCCCGCCTTGCTTTTTATTGTAGAAGCTGATGCGTCCGAAGTCGCCTTGGGAGCGGTTCTATCACAGCGACAAGAAGACACAGGCATGTTGCATCCTATCGCCTTTATGTCCCAAAAACTCAATCCAGCGGAAATCAATTATACGATAGCCGAAAAGGAGTTATTGGCAATAAGAGATGCCTTTGTGGAGTGGAGGCATTGGCTATTAGGAGCTGTTCACCAAGTAACGGTTTATACCGACCATCGCAACTTACAATTCATAAGAGCAGCCCATCACTTGACGCCCAGGCAATTACGCTGGATGCTATTCTTTGAAGAATATCAATTCATAGTCACCTACAGACCCGGAGTGATGAACAAAAAAGCAGACGCCCTGACCCGGCAGGAACACCCGGTGTTACATACTCACACCCCGAACAGATCAATCATAGATCCTTCAAAAGTGGTATGTGTGACTCAAACCAGCGATTTTGTACAATCCCTACGTTCCGGGATTCAATCATGTGTGTGGAGGACCTGGCTTCGGCATCACCCAGAATGGCAGTTGAGACAAGGAGTGGCCATGAAAGGGAAACAAGCACTAGTGCCCACTAAAGCCTTACAACGTATAGTGTTCCAATGGTGCCATGAAATGCCTAGCGCAGGACATATGGGATATGTCAAAACACTGGAAAAGGCATTAAGACAGTTCTGGTGGCCCTCCATTCGTCTAGATTTGAAAAGATGGGGAAACCAGTGCACGCAATGTGCTAGAATGAAAGCAGACCGACAGCAACCTCAAGGTCTTCTGCTACCCTTACCAACCCCCGAAATGCCTTGGGAAAGCATTTCTGTGGACTTCATAGTGGGTCTGCCAAAAGACCAAGGGAAGACGGCCATCATCGTAGTAGTGGACTTTCTTACGAAGATGGGCCATTTCATCGCTTGTGACAAGGTGCCTACTGCGGGTCATTTAGCTCATCTCTTGTTAACACACATAGTTAGGTTGCATGGTCTTCCGAAAGTGATAGTGTCAGACAGGGGGGCCCAATTCACTGCAGAGTTCTGGAAGGTGTGGTGTGCTGAGCTGCAGGTTTCATCTTCTTTATCAACCAGTTTCCATCCGCAGTCGGATGGCCAAACCTAGAGACTGAATTAGTCATTAAAACAGTACCTCCGCTGCTATGTTCAGGCAGACACTGATTCCTGGGTGGATTGGTTGTGGGTGGCGGAGCTGGCCTACAACAGCACACAACACTCTTCGACAGGTCACTCTCCTTTCTTTAGCAATTATGGTCACCACCCTAGGGTTACTCCCTTAATCCTCCCCAGAACCACTGTTAGATTGCCAGACGTCAAGGCACGATTGTTGCGCATTCGCAGGATTCTCCTGGCGACGCGCAAAAATCTTGTTCAGGCCATGGGGAGATACAAGACTCAGGCTGATAAACATCGTAGACCGAGTCCTGTATACAAAAAAGGGGATTTGGTGTGGTTATCCACTAAACACATCAAATTCCGGAGGTATAGCGTGTTCAACCCTAAATTCATTGGGCCTTATCGGGTGGTGAGAATGATTAATCCAGTAGCGGTGAAGTTACGGTTGCCTGCTCATTTACACATTCACCCTGTGTTTCACGTGTCCCTTCTGAAGCCTTCCCGAAGCCCTGTCCATCGTCCTCCAGTACCTGTGTGGGTGCAGAATGAGTCTGAGTACGAGGTGTTGCGAGTGCTGGACTCCAGATGGGTGAGGGGGAGGCTACAATATCTGCTATCTTGGAAGGGTTATGGGCCCGAAGAGAATTCGTGGGAGCCTGCTGGGTCTGTGCATGCTCCTCGGTTGGTGTCTCGTTTTCACCGCAGCTTTCCGAATAAACCGGCTCCTGGCCAGCGCCCCTTGTGAAGGGGGATGTACTGTCAGAATCGGTCTCTATGGGCCGCTGTCCGCGCAATGCGTGGGGTTTGAAGACCTCAATGTCCTGAACCACAAATCCCAGGGGGCCAAGGGTGAAACTGCGCGAGACGTTAGCCGTGCAGACCAGGAAACATAAACCAAACTTACAGAGGAATCAGAGCCGATAATTGAGGTGAACCGGAGAGGAGTGAGGTCGTGTATTCCTGGTGTAATCGTGAGTAGGAGTTACGGTGTGTTTCCCGGCTGGGAACACACGGAAGCAGAAACCATTCGAACTTGTGTGGTGTGTATTGAAGGAGTGGACGGACACGGCTGTGTTCGTCAGTTACCCGTTTTTGTCCCCCTTTGAGGTACTTGTGTGGATTTTCTTGGAAAGAGAAGCGCGGCTGCGTTTTCTCGCATGGGGGAAATCCTCTGGATAATCCTTATACACATCGGAGAGAACAAGTCGGGACTGGCTAGTTAACGTTGTACATTGGGGGACTATTAACAACGCTCACAGTGAAGTGAGGGTTACTGGACTATTGATTTACGGACAAGTGCAAGTTTCAATACTGATAATACAGTTTCTAATTGGTTTGCGGGAAGAAACATTTCCAAGGTGCAATTAACCTTCCATCTATCGTTTGTTCTCTATTTCTTTTGGCAACTTGTTTGTGTTTTATTTTACACTACAGGAGAGAGGGAACAGGGGGGTACCTAGTTATAACAGAAGAGTGGAACAAGGCTGAACATTATCAAGAATTGGTATGTGAGGTGTATTAAGAAACCTTTATTTCCTGGTGAAACTGCTGTATATTTCATGTGTATCCTTTTGTTCTTTCCTTATTAGATTGATACCACTGATAGGACTTTCCCTCCCTCTCCTGCATTTAAAGAAACTGAATTTTCCTTTTCAGGTATGCATGACTACTAGGGTGAAAAGAGTCCCATTCACCGATAGGGTGATTCTGTGTTTTAGGGTAGATAGGGAGGGGTGCAAAACTAAATCCCTTGTCTTTGTCGTTGCAGATCTCCCTCCCCGCTGTCCCCTTCCTTTCCCGCGATTGCGGAACCCTCCTACTGGTCTGTGATTTATGCCAGGTCACGGGTTGGTTGCGTAAGAGCGGGTATAGGACTTTCAACACAGCCCCGAGGAGACGTGTGTCGGAGCCTGACAGAAACATTGTCCATTTTCAATAAAACTTCTCTGCCTTGTAAACAATGTCTGAAAGTCAAGAGAGCACAAAGAACTTCTGTCAATTCCAAATACTTTATTTGGTGCAACCTCTCTGTATTTGACCATATACCTCTAGTTTCCTGTACACCCACGCATGCACCCCAACCAGTTAGACATGCAACCGACTCCAGAATGAAGTCTGGTGAACATCCAAAGATTGCCTTGCCATTCTAGTTATCTGAATTCTACAACCACCAAACCAGTTCCGTCTTTGCTTCCTGATCGAGTGATATCTTGTCCCCTTATCATAATTCTCCCTGAAGGGACCTTCCATTTATCCTTGGCAATGCACAGTAGAGAAAGGGTCAGGTAAATTGCTTGAATAGGAGAGTATCCCTTAAAGTCTTGCTAGCTCCCTCAGAGTTAAAGAATCTTGTTCGAAAAATATATGTTACTTCTTTCCTTATCTTGGTTATCTTCTTTAAGGGAAGAAGTAGAACTACATTGACTGCATTGATTGGGAACCCTAAAAACTCCACAAAGAGCGAGAAGGGACAATACTAGATTTTTCCTTGTTCACTATGAAACCTGAACTTTCCAGTAGGGACATGACCATGTCCAAGTCTTTCAAAACTTGTGATTGACACTGGGACATGATCAGAATATTGTTCAAATAAATTATCATGCAGTCACCTGTTTCTCTTAGGTAGGAAGCTACAGCTCTTATTACTTGGTAAAGCACAATGGTGCTGAAGAAAGGCCAAAAGGGAGTGAGAAGAATTGGTAAAGTTGACCCCATCGGGAGAGTTGAAGGTAAGGCTGGCACTCCCTGGCCATGCATATTGTAAAGTAGGCATCGATTAGTTATAACTTCACCAGCCAGTCATTCTTCTGTAACATGACTCTCAACAAATGGATCCCTTCCATCTTGAAGTGTCTGTACATCAGGAATCTGCTAAAGTACCTTAGGTTTATAAAAGACCTCCATCCCTGGTCTTTTTTCTCTAACAGGAAGAGAATGCTTACGAAGACTCTGCTGTCAATCTTTACCTCTACAATAGCACCTTTCACCAACATAGAGTTTACCTCCTCAACTATTACTTTCTGTTGATCTGCATTCAAGGTCAGTTTCCTTGGAGGAGAAGTTTGAAAGGGCGTTTTCCAAAAATCTATTCCGAAACCCTGCAGGGTTTCGAAAACCCATGGATCTTGAGTAATGGTTTCCCCACACATGGGTAAAATGTTTGAGGTGGCCCCCAACTCTTCCCTGGGAAGAGGAAGAATGATAGATCCTTGAATTCACCTTAGTATGTGAAGGGACCTTGGCCTTGAGGTTTATTTCCTTTTGCACAATGATAACAGCCTCTTTGGGGATTGAAGGTGGTTGAGGCATGAGGTTCATACCCTCTGCCATACCCTTTCTGTCTATAGTTAGTGACTGGGACCTTTGGAAACCCTGTTCTGGCAGTGAAAATTGCAGCGAATTCGCCCAAACTCTTAACCATATCTCCGCCGAAGAGTAGGCACTTAGGGTTCTCTGTGGCTTCGTTCTCTGCTAGATCACCCAGCTTATCATTGATTTTTATTAGGACTGCTTTGCATCTCTTGGCATTTAGTACTGCATTTGAGTACCCAAGGAGAACCATAGTGTACTGGCACCAGCCTCTCAAGAGATCCACGTCTAACTGTAGCCCCTTAATAGATGCCTCTTTGGGCATGTCAATAATCCTAGCCAGCGGGCTGACAACGTCGAGGAGGCAATTTTGGCATAGTTTGAGGGACCTCTCAAGGCCCTTCCTGGGGTCTCTGACCATCTTGAAGAGATCCAAGATTTTGAGAAAGGCACACTTTGTAATGAATGACTGGCCTTGAACATTCAACTTTGAGGACATTCCTCACTTCTTTCTCTAGTGGATTCCTGATCCACCTTTTAATGAAATTGCCAACATGTTTGAGGGGTCACCACTCAGCACTTTCGGGGCAAAAGCATCTATTTTCCTACAGGGTTCTTGATTACATCTTAAGGTTTAACTCTTTTTTATTAGAAATCTGCACCTGGAAGGCAAATCATTCAGAGTAGACATTACAACGTCAACAGCAATAATATACATGAGAAGGGAAAGGATAAGGCATGAAAAATCATTAGAACAGTCCAGTATTCCTCTGATCTGCTGCTGCATTGATCTGCAAGGAAGGGTGCTTCATGCCAACCAGGTGGAAACTCCCTTTCTCCCTCCCCCCAACATCCCCAGTCCCCCTCCCCGTCCCTCCCTGTCCAGTGCTCAAATCGTTCTCCCCCTGTGTCGCCACATCAGGCCTCAGCTCGGATTCCCCTCGATTCCCCAGTGTTAGGCCTCGCCCTCTGGTTCCATGAGACGTAACAAGCAGAGATACCGTGGGCATGTAAGTTCTCTGAATTCAGTGATCAGTAAAGTGCGGAATGGTTGCCAAAGCTCGCCAAATTGATCTTTATCTTCGGCTAGAGTAAGGGACATCTTCTCCATCCCCAACACCCCCATAGCCGATGGAGCCAACCTGTTGTGGTGGGGATCGTAGCAGTGCGCCAGTGTATCAAGATGTTTTGGATCGCTGAGCTTAGGGCAATAGCCATTTGGCGTCCTCTTCGTGAGCTTAGGGGGTATGTTAATGGGTTAGGGAGCCCCAGTATGATGTAGGCGGGGAAGCGGGGCAACTCGGTGTGGAAATGTGTGTCTATGTCATCAATCACTTGTGTCCAGTATGGTTGTATTAGGGGGCAGTCCAACAAGATGTGCAGTAATGTGCCCAAGTGGCAGCAACCCCTCCAGCAGTTCTTGTCTTTGCTGTGGTCCATTTCACTAACGCATTCTGGTGTATAGTACCAATATGTAGTCACCTTAGTCAGGGTCTCCGTAAGTCCTGAGTGATATGCCGAGGGTCGCGCTCTGTAGGATATTTGGCTCCATTCTTTGTGGCTCAGGGACCTGCCCAGCTCACTCTCCCAACGTTCCCTTCCTGGATTATAAAGATGGGTTGATTGAGGTTGGAGGAATTAGTAAAGGTCCGATATGAGTTTGGTGTCCGAGGTGCGAGTCAGTAACCATCTCTCATATGGCCGAAAGTGTCGATCAGCTGTTTCCCTCACCTGTGGCTGTAGAGCCCAGTGGCGAACCTGAAGGTAACGCATGCGTTCCGTTTCGGGGAAGTTATATTCTTGTCGGAAGAGGGGGAAGGGGAGCACGCTTTCCGGGCCATAGATGTGACAGAGGCAACGACATCCCGCCGACCGCCAGTGGGCGTAAGCCCCCCTTGCCATACCCGGGGTGAAGTCTGGATTGTCGACCAGGGGTGTAAGCGGTGAGGGAAAGGTAGTGAGATCATGTACCATGTTAGTGGCATCCCACGCTTGCAGCGGGACCCGTGTGATGAATGATGCGTAGAGGTTAACCGGACGGGCTGCTTTGCTAAGGAATGGGATTTCCTGAAGTGGACGTCCCGCTATTGCTTGATCCTGGAATAGCCAGGGTTTTTCGGACTCCCACCTGCTCCATTCTACCAAATAGCGCAGTTGCGCCGCTTGGAAATACTTGCGTAGGTCCGGTATTCCTAGCCCCCCCTCCTCGGGGGCAAGCGTGGTCAAGGCCTTTCGCATCCTCGGCTTCCGGCCCTGCCAAATAAAGCGGGCAAGATCCGCCTGCATTTGCCGGAGCCATCCCACGGACGGCTGGAGTGGCAATGCTCGGAAGAGGTGCAGAATTTGAGGTAGAATTGTCATTTTGACCGCCGCAATTCTGCCCAGCCATGAGAGGGAAGGCTTTTCCATCGACCCAGTTCATCTCGTACTTTCTTTTGGAGCGTGGCGTAATTGACCGCTGTCATCATAGGGAGTGTGGAGGTCAACTGGATCCCAAGGTAGGGCACCGCATCTGACGCCCACTGGAGGGGATGGGTGGTTTGCAAGTAGTCCCTGGTGGTGGGTTTCAGGGAAAGGTCAAGGGCCAGTGATTTATCTGCGTTCATTTTGAAGCCGGCTACTGCCGCAAAATCCTTCAGTTCTGCCAAGCTCGCGGGGAGGGCCGTCCGCGGGTTGTCAAATGTGAGCAAGACGTCGTCCGCGTAGAGGCTAATGGTATGTGTGTAGCCACCAAATTTTATCCCTGTCACCGCGTTGTTTTGACGGATCCTCTGGGCTAGTGGCTCCATATAAAGGGCAAAGAGCAGAGGCGATAGTGGGCAGCCCTGCCTCGTGCCTCTTTCAATGGGAAAGCTCCGGGAGCTATGGCCGTTAACTCGGACCACTGCTGTTGGAGATTTATAGCAATTAAAGATGAAGGTGCAGAATTTTTCACCAATGCCAAGTTTCTTCAGGACCAACTCTAGGTATGGCCAGTGAACTCGGTCGAATGCCTTTTCGGCGTCAACCGCCAGTAGCATACGTTCTCCTGGAGTTCAGGAGGTCTTCTCTATAAGATAAGTAACTCTCTTGGTGTGGTCAACCGTTTGGTGGTCCGGTATGAATCCCGCTTGGTCTGGGTCTATGAGGCCCGGCAAGTGGGGGCCCAGTTGAGCTGCTAAAATGCTTGTGTATAATTTGAGGTCGATGTTGAGTAGCGAGATGGGCCGATACGAGCTGCATTTAGATTTGTCTTTCCCTGGTTTGGGGATGACTGAGAGAGACGCCCGTCCAGGGGTCTTGGGGTCTTGGGGGATTGCACCAGGCTCCGAGAAGGTGTTGAAAAGACGGGTGAGGATCGGAGCTAGGATAGTGCAGAAGGTCTTATAGAAAAGGCCTGTGAAGCCTTCAGGCCCCGGGGCCTTCCCCGGTTTAAGTTTAGCTATGGCCGAGATCACTTCCTCTATGCGGATGTCTCTATCGAGATCTTCCGCCTGTGAGGGCTTTAAGGAGGGGAGCACCACCGTGTCTAGATACTCGGCCGCTGCCTGACCGTCAAGACGGTCACCGGCATAGAGAGAGGTGTAGAAGTCTCGGAACGTTTCCGCAATCTCTACATCTTCCGTGATTGTAGCTCCATCAGTGCGGGAGAGCTCTTTCACCGTTTGTGGATGATGCAAGACATGGAGTCTGCTTGCCAGCGGCCTGCCGCACCTGTCCCCTCCCGTGTAATAGGCATGTCTCATCCGTAAGGCTGTGTATTCTGCCTGATCCATGTCTAGCGCGGATAGGAGGTGTCTGGCCGTTTTAAGCTGTTTCCAAATTCGGGGGGCTCCTGTCCGCTGGTGGATGCGCTCTAACTCCCGCACCCTTTGGGTAGGTTTGTCTCGCTTGAGCTGCCTATCTTTGTTCTCTGCTGTAGAGAGGGCTATAAATTCTCCACGAAGCACAGCTTTCATGGCTGCCCACTGCGTCGCCTGCGTTGTGTCTCAGTCCGTTAGCATTATGTAATTGGTAGTCGTGGATTGCGTCCTGAATGTGTTTCACTACTTCTTTTCTATGTATTAAAGTGTCACGAAGGCGCCACACCCTGAGGGGATTAGTGGTAGGTGGTAACGTAAGGGTGGTGGTAACCGGCGCGTGGTCTGAGAGTGAGAGCACCCCTATCTGTGTCGAGGTGGCTAGTGTGCAGACCGGGCCTGAGGCTAGGAGGTGATCTAATCTAGCATAGGTCTTGTGTGCGTTAGAGTAATAAGAATATTCTCTGTCATTTGGGCGAGTGCTACGCCAAATGTCATGAAGATCCAGCTCGGTTAGTCGGTCTGTGCAGTTGGCGGAGAAAGTCCCGGCCTGGGGAGAACGTTGCGCTGACCTATCTAAGACTGTGTCAAACACCATATTGAAGTCCCCTCCCAGTAAGATGTGTCTGTCTGGCGTGACGGTAATGTCAGTGAGGGCTGAATGCAGGAAGCGCTCTTGGCCTTCGTTGGGACTATAAATGGACCCGATTGTGAACAACAGGCCTCCCAGAGCAAAGCGGTATGCTAACAGCCTCCCTTTCTGTTCTGTGCATTTGTGTAAGACTTTACCTTTAAACGCCTGTGCTACTAAAATAGCCACTCCAGCGGTCTTATTGGGGCCAGAGGAAAAAAGCTGATTGGGGAATTTTCAGGACCGTAGGCGATGGCAATCACGTGCCATCAAATGTGTTTCTTGCAGGAGGCTAATGTCTGCCTGGGTATTCTATTGCAGGGACAAAATGGCGCGCCTCTTGACAGGCCTGTTGAGACCCTGTATATTCAGAGTCAAAATGTTAAGGGTTGTAGGTGGCATGATGTCTATGGGACTTGGACTGGCTGGCTTGGACGCCTGACGGGATGTGGGACGCCGGGATCGGACCACGACCATTGTGTATAGAACTGAGCACTGGACGACCCACCCACTCCCCCACCCCTCCCTCTCCCTGAGAGTAAGTCCACTATATTATGGGATCCCTTGCGTCCTGCGTGCGCCATGTCGCTGATGTATGGAGTCCTGTGTGTTCAGGCGTGGTATTCAAGGAGGGCGCGGGTAGTACTATGGTGATGTCGGGAATGGCACCCACTAGGTCCGTTGATCTGACGAGGATTCTCAAGGCCCGTCGTGCGCTAGTCACCAAGGTCAGCGCGTAGTCCTGCCTGGCTGGGGTGCCTGAGGGCTGTCTCGTGGTGGGCCAGATCCGGGCCAGCAGGCATAGGCAAAACGCGATGGTGAGGGGTGGGCGAGTGAGGCGTGCTAATTCGTCCTGGCGATGGTGGATGCGTTATTCCTCAGTTGGCGTCGTCGATGGGCAACTCGCCTCGTGTGGAAGCTGTGGGCTGGGGAGTGCTGATCAGGGTCCGCTGTGTCTCTGCCTGCAGGGCCGGGGTATGAGGGCCCCCCTTCTGGGTCTGAGATCCCCGTGGCCGGTCCTCCGCAGTGGAAGCTGTTGATCGGATCTCGCCCTGGGGACCCCCGTGTAGTCAATGATCGAGGGGTGTCTCTCCCCAAGGGGCTACAGGTGTCTGCTCCCCAGCCTCTCTTAAGCTAGAAAATGGCACCTCGTTCCTGGCAGTTAGTGCCTCACCGAGGCAGGCCCAGATCAGGGGTCGCAGGCCCTAGCCCCTTGTCACGGGGCAAGTAGGTCCGGGGCCCCTCCGCTGGTCTCCGGGGAACACTGCTACGCGGTAGTGTGTGGGGTTGCCCGGGTCCCGGGGCGGTACAGGTCTTCCCCGCCTCTGTACTCTGGGTCACGACTGTGGCCCTCTCTGGATTGAGGCCCGGTCCATCACCCACGTCGCCTCACGGCCTGCTCACCTCTATTTTGGCTCAGTCTCGCAGCGGCGGGTGGAGCTGTTGCTTTCTATGCCGGGGGTCCGATGCTTCCCTCAGGGGCTCACAAACGCTCGGGGTGCGGGAGTTGCTCTCCGGCTCCGGACTCCTCCGGGACTAGGCCCCAAGCCGGGGGCTCGAGTGATCCAGCTGTCCGTACTGGCGCAGGCCGGTCCTTCCACCGCCCGTCTCTGTTGGAGGTCAGCTGCGCGGGCCCCGATTGTTCACTCGTTGCTTCAAGGGTGGCGGGGTCGACGTCTGTCTCCCGGACTGCTCCGCCTCGGGTCCCAAGGCTCTGTGTTCACTCTGGGCGGTGAGCGCCCGCGACCGCCATTTCTCTGCTGTTTATTGTGGGAGCTCTCGGAAGGTGTTTCTAGGCTCCGGGAGGCTGCGTGGTCCGAGTCTTTAGCGGAGAGGCACCGGGACCAAGCGTTTCAACCCCTGTTGTGGAATCAGTGCATTTATGAGGTAAATCACTCAGTTAGGAAGGTGCGTTGGGGTTCAGAGCCGAAGAGCCTCGCAGAAACACGTCCGTTCAGGCCGCCATCATGGCCACGCCCCCCTTGATTACATCTTTAGAGGTAAAAAGGAACTGCATCCTCAATGAAGAGGTATCTCCATCGATATCTCCTTGATTGAGTACATATTCATCATACATCTCATCATCACCCTTGAGGTCCTCCTCCACAAACTTAATCTCTTGAGTGTCCCAGACTTGTTTTGCCCTTGGGCCACCTAATTCCATTGTACTGCATCACACAGTTATCTCTTTTATGCAACGTAGAGCACCAATCCCTTTTGAGGTGCTCAGACCTCCCATCCGTTTTGAAGTGCTTCGACCTCCCATCATCTTTGAGGGTATAGATCCTTTCTCAATATGTTTGGTCTTCCTTCTTTTCTTACCTCTTTTATCCCAAGTATCGGAGTCTCCCTCCAAAACAGACCAGCACTCATTGTCCAAGTCTCTGTTGTTTCTTTTTCTATTCCTGACTTGGTCAATTCTCTCACCTACAAAGTTACGCATTGTGTATTGAATTAATTTTTTTATGAGTTCCTCATTAATTTTACTCTCTGGGATCTCAGGCGATTCTCTCTCCTTTTCGAGCATTGTGCAAGGAAGGGCAAAGCTATGTATATGGAGCCTTATTAGAAAAAGTAAAGTTTGTAAGCAAGTCTCTCTAATATTATTACATTATTCAAATTACCCTAAGAATAATAAGGGGAAGCAAACAAGCCAATCCTGGCATAAATAGGCATAAATAGGGACATTAGGCAATTCAAGTCTTGAAATAAGGCAAAGGAATGCAGAAATGTGTTGACAGGTGACTTTCTTCTGATACCTGCTGCACTCATCAGGTTATTTGGGGACGCATGTGACAGGCCTGTGCAAGAGTGTGGGAGTACCTTGACACTGCCTGTCAACACCAGTTGCAGCGTGGTGCAGAGAGCGAGGGAAGAGCTCCTGTAAAGTAGGTGAGGGCTACATACAGGCCAGAGGGGCCCGCAACACCTGAGACACTTGCACAGGCCGGAGGGGCCATGGTATCAGAGACACCCCTGACAAGCCAAAAAGTCAAAAAGGAAGTCGGCAGCCAGCGAGCTGTTTCAGAAACAAGCCACTTTGACAGCAAGATTAAACGAAAGGCATGGCATAGCAACAAAAATATTCACAGATATAAAGAAGAAGTAAACAGCAGAACGTTTCCATAAATTGGAAAACAATTAAAGTGAATATCCCGCTGATGGATTTCGTGGAGGAGGCCTGCCTCCTACACGACTCCCAGTTTGGATTCTGGCAACGCCACTCTACCGAGTCGGCGCTACTCACGGCGGTTGAGACCATCCGCCAGGGAGTGGATGAGGGCCAGACCATGGCCCTGATCCTTCTGGACCTTAGCGCAGCATTCCACACTGTAGCTCATACCACCTCGCTACAGTGTCTGAATGATGGTGGGATCTCAGGGGCTGCACTAAAATTAATCCAGTCCTTTCTAACAGGCAGAGGCTTTCAGGTCAGACAGGGAGACTGCTACTCAAGGAAGATTAGTTTGGCTAACTTTATTCAATCTGTACGTCTCCCCGGTGGCAGCCATTGTCCAAAGCTATGGGCTGCACATAGTGTCATTTGCCGATGACACACAGATTGTCATCTCCCTCTCGCGCGCGCCTGGTCTTGCTGCAGACAGCTTCAGAGCCTGCATGCAGGAGTTGGCTACCTGGATGTCTTTCAACTGCCTGAGGTTGAACGGCAGCAACACTGAGGTGCTCGTGGTGGGGTGGGGGGGGGGGGCGTCGCTGTGGTCATCGGCATGGTGGCCATCCTGCCTGAGGGAAACTCCCACACCCTGCCAGGAAGCTAGAAACCTTGGGGTATGGCTGGATGCGGACCTAGCATTCGGACCTCAGATAGGCCGGGTGGTGGGGGCATGCTTCGGAGTCCTGAAAAGCCGTCGGAAAGTTGTCGATCTACTTCCCACGGCAGCTCGGAAGATGCAGGTGCCCTCCTAACGTCACGTTTAGATTATGGCAACCTGCTCTCTCTGGGGGCAACGGGCAAGGTCATCAGCCGTCTTCAAGTGCTGCAAAATGCAGCGGCCCGTCTGGTCTTGAGGCTTCCGAAGAGATCGCCCTCAAAGACAGCTCTCCAAGCACTCCACTGGCTTCCAGTAAAAAGTAGGGTTGACTTTAAGGCTCTTTGCACATGCCACCGCATTTTGT
This sequence comes from Lissotriton vulgaris, assembly GCF_964263255.1. Taxonomy (NCBI): domain Eukaryota; kingdom Metazoa; phylum Chordata; class Amphibia; order Caudata; family Salamandridae; genus Lissotriton; species Lissotriton vulgaris. The sequence goes on from NC_141696.1 coordinate 1,280,162,365, forward strand.
GCTAGAAGGCACCGGCACCGCTACAGGACCTGGTTACTCGATATGAGCCTGCGCGCGCCCTGCGATCTTCTGGCTCAGGGCTACTGAAGGTCCCCAAAGTAAAAAAACGCGTATGGGGGTAGGTCCTTCAGATACTTGGCTGCCAAGAGCTGGAATGCTCTGCCAAAGGAACTGCGCCTGGAGCTCTCTGAGCCCAGATTCAGGAAGAAACTCAAAACATATCTGTACACCCGGTAGGAAGTGACCACCGCCGGTTGGGGTAACCCTGCCAACACCGCATACCTTAGCGCGGGGACACGCCGGTGCGCGTAGCCATGCGCTTTATAAATTTCCCTTATTATTATTATAAAGAAACTGCACTTAAACTGTCTTAATAAAAGAAAATAATAAGACAGAAGCTTTCATTATCAAAACAGTAAAAATATAAAGGTTATAGAGAGTAAATTTATAAAGCACCTAGGGCCAGATGTACGATCCGTTTTTGCATGCGCAAACGAGTTTGCGACCCGTTTGCAAATGCAAACACCTACAGGGTCATGTACAAAGCCTATTTAGCGAGTCAACATTTAATTCCGACTTGCTAAATAAGATTTGCAACTTGCAATTAGGAAGGGGCATTCCAAAACACTCACAATTTACCGCCCTCTTCAAGTGGGAGGTAATGCACTCGCATATTGGAAGGGGTCACCTTTCCCTTTGCAAATGCAGGCAAAAATATTTTTTTACAGGCAGTGGTCACAGGGAACACTACCTGCCCTTAGAAAAAGAAACAAAAACGTTTCATTTTTTTATTTTTAAATGCAGCCTCTTTTACTTTAAGAAAAACGGGCTGCATTTAAAAAATAAGACACTGCATTTTTTAAAAGCAGTCCCAGACATGGAGGTCCGCTGAGTCTAGCAGGCTACCATACCTGGGAGGGCCAGTCATTCTCAATGGGGTCGCAAATTGCGAGAGCCTCATGAATATTGATGAGGCATGCAATTTGGGACTCCATTGAGAATCGCTAACAGGGTCTCTGACACTGTTGTGCATGTTATTTTGCGAGTCGCAAATTGCAACTCGCAAATGAATGTAATTTGCGACTCGCAAAATAACATGGTCGTACAGCTGGCCCCTGGTAACTCCAACAGAGTGTGCCCGAGCTAAGCAGTAGCCACATACCAAGGTCAGAAATAAAGTCAGAGTCAGGTAGATCCTCCTACTACTCCTACTTTTAATAACTCTGTCTAAAGAGCCAGGTCTTCAGGTTTTTACGGAAACTTGTCTCCGAAGGTTCACATCTCAAGTTGAGTGGCATTGAGTTCCACAGCTTGGCTGCACGGAGACCAAAAGGAGCATCCCCCAGTCGGGCACAACACACTCTAGGAATCACTGTCAGACCTGCTCCCCCTGATCTAAGTTCTCTAAGGAGAATCAGCATTAATCAAGGGGAAAAGATAGCTCGGACCCCTCTGATTCAGTATCCTGTGCGTAAAACAGAGAGCTTTGAATGAGATGCTATTCTCAATAGGGAGCCAGTGAAGCTCAACCAGCCCGGGGCTAATGGGAATCCATTTCAGAGTTCTTAACACCTTCGAGTCTCATGACAAGCTCAGCTCGTCATGAGCCACTGGTGGTCGTGTGCTCATGACGAGCTGAGCTCATCATAAGACTGTCCGAACATTCTAAAGAAACGGATGTGGTCATGATTAGCTCAGCTCGTCATGAGCACACGACCACCGTGGCTCATGACGATCTGAGCTCGTCATGAGCACGGGGGCGCTGTGCGCGCCCCCCCCCCCCTCCAGCACAGCAGGGGAATTCACCCAGCTATGAAGGGGTTAATAGCATCCAGGCTGCTACATTTTGTATTCTTTGAAGCATTGCCAGTCTGCCTTTAGAAATCCCTAAGTAGAGCAAGTGCAGTAGTCAAGCCGGGACACCAGCAGGGACTATGTTACTTTTTTTTGTACTGAGCCCTCTATTAGCCTCAAAAACTTCCTTAACAGTCTTAGCACTCCGAAACAGGTGCCCACTGTTGCCTTGATCTGATTTTCAAATGATAGCTGAGCATCAAAGAGGATGCCGACATTTTTCACTTAAAGTTTGGAATAGAGGTGGGGCCCAAATCAGCAGGCCACCATGCAGACGACCAGATACACATAAACAAGCACTGTCAAAGCCAATCGATCTCAGCAATACATGAGCTATTGGCATTGTCAATATAGAATGCATCGCTGAAGCAAGCTTCGAAAGTGTTCACCAGAGAAACTCATATCTGAATTGCACTTGTACCGAGACCTAAAAATTAGTAAACAGGATACAAAACTAACCAGAGAAAATAGACCTAATCCCATTTAGTTCTGAGAAACACCAGTCATGTTAGTCGTGGCACCAAAGGAGATGGCTGATTCTCTAAGGAGACTTTACATTACAAACAATTATTATGTTCTTAGAAAATACACATCAATCTGTGTACCTTATTTTTCAAGAATGTTGAGGACATAAACATTAGGTCAAGAGGCTTTAAATTCTTTTTTGATTGCTATTACTACAAGTCTAAAAAGAAAAGGACATATGTACAATGATTTTATATTTCCAGGTCCATAATGATGCTGTGATTTCACCACAAGTTAGGTGTCAAGGTAATAAGGAGTCGACGCCGTTTTGATCCCATTCACAATGGTACCGGGATCATCATCAGGACTTAGTTATATTGGCCTGAGATTAATACTGTTTACAGAAATGGCAGTTGTCCCGGAGGAGACTCCAGGGAACTGAAGAGGCAAATTAATGGCAACTCTTGATCCATAATCGCGATCCGAAAAAGGGATGGGGGGACCACATTAGGTAAAAGAAATTGGTAGATAGTGGGGCGAAACCTCAGCCACACGAGTGATATTTCTGATCGTTTTGACTGCTAAACAATAGGATAGCAGAGAAGAGTAAACCGAGATTTAGGAGGAGGAAGCGGAGAACAGAAAGTAGAAAGAGCTACTGACGGGGGTAGGTTAGGGGAGGTGGATCACGGTGTGTGCCGAATTATACAAGGTAAAGAGGGCGATACCAGGAAGAAACCGGATGACCATATTGAGGAAACAGTACAAAAGGGGGTGGTGATGGACGGAGCATCTGAATCAGAGTGGGCTAAAGAACGGTGATGGATGAAACCCAGATCTTTTGACTGGGTGTGAGTGTTTGATTGATTCAGATGCTCCGTCCATCACCACCCCCTTTTGTACTGCTTTTGGCCGCCATAAGTGTGGCAGGGTATGCTCAGACGTGAGTCCCTTGCTCACTTTGCCATTGGATTCAAGCAAGCCGGGCTGAAGACGACTGGAATGCCAGAAACCGGTCCTCGGAAGCTTGTTTCCGGTCCAGGGAAGACATGGCTTGGCAGTTCAGGCTGGACTGTTCCCACGAGGCACAGGGTCAGACTGATTTGCATATAGCCATGTCTGAACTGGGGTGGCAGAGTGGGCTAAAGAACGGTGATGGATTAAACCCAGATCTTTTGACTGGGTGTGAGTGTTTGATTGATTCAGATGCTCCGTCCATCACCACCCCCTTTTGTACCGCTTTTGGCCGCCATAAGTGTGGCAGGGTATGCTCAGACGTGAGTCCCTTGCTCACTTTGCCACTGGATTCAAGCAAGCCGGGCTGAAGACGGCTGGAATGCCAGAAACCGGTCCTCTGAAGCTTGTTTCCGGTCCAGGGAAGACATGGCTTGGCAGTTCGGGCTGGACTGTTCCCATGAGGCACAGGGTCAGACTGATTTGCATATAGCCATGTCTGAACTGGGGTGGCAGAGTGGGCTAAAGATCGGTGATGGATTAAACCCAGATCTTTTGACAGGGTGTGAGTGTTTGATTGATTCAGATGCTCCGTCCATCACCACCCCCTTTTGTACCGCTTTTGGCCGCCATAAGTGTGGCATGGTATACTCAGACGTGAGTCCCTTGCTCACTTTGCCACTGTCAGGAAGGCCAGATGAATCCACAGGAGTCGACGCTTAGTCCCAACGCCCCTCTGCCTCAGAAGTCACCCGACACAGCAATGTCAAGGTAACCGCTAAAACAGAAGGGAAAGGGGAAGTGGATAAAATAACAAAAGAGAAGAGAGGCTGCCCTCGAGAGTTGGAGAACACTCTTCGTATTGGTCTTCAGTTTGACCTGTAAGGAAATCCTATTTAATTTCAAGCAGCTATTTTACATGCCAATCATTTATTACACTAGCAAAACGCTTACCCTTAAACCACAGGCAATTGCTTCTCTCTTATTAATTTTCAACTGAACTCGGGTTTCAATTCACCTATGCAAAACACAGTATCATTAGCTATCGAGAATATCTTACGGAAATAGTTTAGTGTGACTCTATGATGGATCTTATAATGGATGTACCTGGCAGAGTTGGGATGTGTTCTGTAACTAAGTCCATTTAAAGTAGCATTCCGTAGCTTGACAACAAAAATATAAATAGTGTTCCAAAAAATGCACGATACCCTAGCTATGAGTAAACTATAGAAGAAAGAAAACAGCTTCCGGCATATCAGTTCAGTCACTTGATAACGCCTTGACTAGAAGACGCCAAATGCGTCTAAAACAGTTCATTTCAGTCTAGAATGAGGCTTGAAGAGTCTTACTTCAGGTCCCTCGTTGCGCATGCGAATGTAGAATCTTTTCGGATGAAAACTGAAGATTTCTCTGGAAAACTCGGAACTCCGGAACTTCACTCTGTCTTCGTGGACGATTCCAGTTGAAGTGCGCAGTTCGTTATCAGAACGCGCGCCTAGCCAGCTGCACTGGTTGTGAGCGAAGAAACACTAGACCGGCAACTTTTCATTCTGCCACGTCCCGTTCCTTCGACCATGTTTACGCTGCTATTTTGGAGTTCAATTAAACACCGCTTAAGGAAAATTATTGGAACCACATGACGTCTTTTCCAGCGTGAGTGTTTACATTGCGTCTGACCTCTTGACATGATTTTTGGGGTTTTCCCACTATTTTGACTAATGGCTAGGCAAGACCTGACAGCCACTGGATTCAAGCAAGCCGGCCTGAAGACGGCTGGAATGCCAGAAACCGGTCCTCGGAAGCTTGTTTCCTGTCCAGGGAAGACATGGCTTGGCAGTTCGGGCTGGACTGTTCCCACGAGGCACAGGGTCAGACTGATTTGCATATAGACATGTCTGAACTGGGGTGGCAGAGTGGTCTAAAGAACGGTGATGGATTAAACCCAGATCTTTTGACTGGGTGTGAGTGTTTGATAGATTTAGATGCTCCGTCCATCACCACCCCCTTTTGTACCGCTTTTGGCCACCATAAGTGTGGCAGGGTATGCTCAGACGTGAGTCCCTTGCTCACTTTGCCACTGGATTCAAGCAAGCCGGGCTGAAGACGGCTGGAATGCCAGAAACCAGTCCTCGGAAGCTTGTTTCCTTTCCAGGGAAGACATGGCTTGGCAGTTCGGGCTGGACTGTTCCCATGAGGCACAGGGTCAGACTGATTTGCATATAGACATGTCTGAGCTGGGGTGGCAGAGTGGGCTAAAGAACGGTGATGGATTAAACCCAGATCTTTTGACTGGGTGTAAGTGTTTGATTGATTCAGATGCTCCGTCCATCACCGCCCCCTTTTGTACCGCATATTGAGGAAACAACACGAAAGTGGGAGTAGGAAAGGGAAGCCAGTGAGGGGAATTAGCTAAAGAGAAGTGAGACCAAGGATAGCAGCAGAGATTACAGTATAATGAGCCCAGACAGGAGGTAAGTGCAAAAGTAAGGGTGAGAGGAATAAAGGTATTCACTCACTCTCAAGAATGCCAACTGTATAAATTAATACTACAAAGTTAGTGATCACAACAAAAGCACAGCTCTATTCTTTTATAGATTGTATGTGTGCAGAAGTTGTGCGTCAGAGTGCGGGAGGTGGAAAACACAAGCACTCCTGTTAAGCGCTGAAAACAAAAACTAGGACTAAAACCCACATGGCAAGCTAAGGCGAGGTAGCATACAGCGTGGCAGCATATGGCGGCGCAAGCAGGAAAAAAAGAACAGTGCTAGTTAAAACAGGAACGCACGCGAAAGCGCTCTTACGGAAATATAAAAGGAGTCCCTAAAGAATGCCCTAAAATGGCCACTGTGTATGTTTAGCAGTAACCCGGTCACTCAGCTTCGTAAGGTAAAGTTAGGAGAGGCATGACGAATGCATGCATGCATAGAGCAATGAGGAGAAGGAATAATAGAGGAAGTGGGAGCCAGCAAATGGCAAGCCTATGGGTGGGCTAAACCCCACAACGGCAGAAATAGCATTTCTCGGTTTGAGACAGCGCATGTGTGCCGTCTAGAACCAAGGCATAAAAACTATCTTTAATGTAATTATAACCAAGTGGGTAAATGGTTAATGACATGTTATACATAAACATCGACTTCCCTAACATGATCAAGAATTTCACCAAAACAGAGACAATAGTCATGTTTAACATCTACATGCAACCATCTGTAGTACGGACAGTTTATGTAAATTAAGAACAGATGTTCCAAATAGTAATTTTTTGTTCTAGCATTATCCATGACATTTGGAGTTTCCTAAAGATATAGATATATCTATATATATATATCTATATATATATATATATATATATATATATATATAAATATATATATATATATATATATATAAATATATATATATATATATATATATATATATATATATATATATATATATATATATATATATATATATATATATATATATATATAAAACCTACTGGCGGTCGCCAGTAGGTAGTTATAGTTAGGATTTTTTTCAATGCAAAATCTCAAAATTCTTTTGTGAATAACTTTGGCGAATCTGCCTAAAAATTTCCTCAAATTTGCCTCGCGGAGCTCCGGTCCTTCCCTGAAAGTTTGGGGGGTATTCGTCAAGCGGGGGCCGAGATAAAAGTTAATTTCCATAGGGCGGTCGAACTCACTTTTAGCCCGAACGGCTGAATGGATTTGCACCAAACTTGGCAAAATTGTAGGGACTGGTACCCCGATGTGTCTTTGCTATGTCTCAAGATATGTGCTCCAGTGGTTTTTACGAAAATTAACTTTGAAAAAATGTATATTGGGCTACATTGGGCTCTATATATGTTAGCGCCCAAATGTAGCCCTAAGATGGCCACCAGAGACAAAAAAAAACATATGGCCGGGATGCCCGTCACCCCCTCCCAACACAATCCCCAAGGATGGGAAGTCGGACGCAGGCTTGAACTTTTGGAAGGCGGGAGGGAGTCACCCTCCCGGCCGTATTTATTAAAATATGAAACAAAATTTAAAACATTAAATAAAAGTTTCATAATCATGTACAATTTTACATTTATTACATTTCGATGAAGACATGTTCTTTGGCTAACCTTAACAGATCTCTAATACAAAGGTTTCCTAGCCAAGTCTAACATCCTGCAAATGCATACATTCTAAATTAAAATTGTACATCCTAGCATTAAGGGCCAACGGCAAGGTCTTAACCGGTGTCAGATCCCTACTACCAAAAACTCTCGCCCTCACGGTGTGAGTGGCACATGCGCAGAGGACTCTACCCTCATTGCCAACTGTAATTTCCCTTGTCGTGGTGGGGGCCCCCTTTCCACTCGCCGCCATCTTAAAGGTCGTCCGAGTTCCTGTGTGAGGTATCTGTAGGAAGGACAGCGTGGACTCCCCCCCCATCCCCACACTCTCTATCCGCCGTCGCAGGATATCCGGCCCCCGGGAAATTAGTAGGAGGGGCATATAGCCGCCTCCTCCCCTGGGAGGGGCCTATGGCCGTCTCCCCTTAGGCGACCCATCCTTAGTGGGTGCCGCCTCCCCGTGGGAGGGGCCAATGGCCGCCTCCCCCCGGGCGCTCCCATCCATTCTGGGTGGCGCCCCCCTCTAGGGCCCTTGAAATTACTGCTCACCGATCGTGACCTTACCGCCTGACCAAAATAAATACGACAGTTGTTTACCTACTAAAGAAGTAAAAAATTCTGACATTTCCTCGATGTGTCATCGACTGCTCCTCCTACCAAGAAAAAACATTATCCTACAGGCAGAAGTCACATCCATATCTTAAACATTCCTTTACTTTTCTACAAAGGAAAAAAGGCCTACTCAGCAAAACTTTATTTAAAACAAGCATTGCCATAAGGGGCTGGTGGGTGGGTCAAAATTGCTGCTTGTTCCGTCGAGGGCTCACGAGCAACGAGTGGGTGCAGCCTTCAGAGCACAGGAACAAGAGGACGCTTCTTCGGATTCCCGCTCTATTTATTCTTCTGCGGGAGGGCGTGTACCCTCCTCCAGTACGCCTACTGGACGTGGTCTTCGGTGTAGGTGTCTAGGACAACCCCTCTTGGGCGGGAAAAGGCGCGCCCCGGCTACGCCGCTTCGGGCATACCAGCCGAGACACGCCCCCCGCACAAAATGGTTTGGACTCTACCCTCATTGCTAACTGTAATTTCCCTTGTCGTGGTGGGGGCCCCCTTTCCACTCGACGCCATCTTAAAGGTCGTCCGAGTTCCCGTGTGAGGTATCTGTAGGAAGGACAGCGTGGACTCCTCCCCATCCCCACACTCTCTATCCGCCGTCGCGGATATCCAGCCCCCGGGAAATTAGTAGGAGGGGCATATAGCCGCCTCCTCCCCTGGGAGGGGCCTATGGCCGTCTCCCCTTAGGCGACCCATCCTTAGTGGGTGCCGCCTCTCCGTGGGAGGGGCCAATAGCCGCCTCCCCCCGGGCGCTCCCATCCATTCTGGGTGGCGCCCCCCTCTAGGGACCTTGAAATTACTGCTCACCGATCATGACCTTACCGCCACAGGCCGGATAGTTGACCGACTATCCGGCCCCCCCAAACTCCTCCTAAAGGTCATGCTTCCTCAAACCCCTTAGCCATGCTATGAAGTCTCCTATGAGTAAATCATTCCCCTCCCGGGACAGGTGAACCCCATCATTCAGATACATGTGATCACCCCGAATACACCCGTGAGGAATGCTATGCAACTGCGCAGAACGAAACAGTCTACCAATTTTATTGTTTACCCTCTTCACCGAATGGTTCAGTGCTGACACCGAAAGGCCTCCCCGCCATACCTTCCTGGGAATCATGTGGGACCAGACAATCGTGCACCCCGGGATTCTTTTCGCCAACCAGCTAACAGCAGACAAAACTTGTTCAAACAACACTTGTCTACCCAGTGTCACCAATTCATTGCCCCCCAGGTGTACTATGACTACAGACGGCGGTGACCTTTGCCGCCCTAAGAGACCCTCAACAAATGACTCGAATTGGTCAAAACAGAGCCCGCCCTTCCCATGGAAGGCCACTCTGTACCCGTATTCCCCAGCTGCGCGAGTCGCGTCACCTGCTTTGAATACTTCCCCGGCGCGCCTCACGTATGAGTGGCCCACGACCCATACCACTCTCACTCTAGATGGTAATCCATGACCGCTGGTCTCCTGGTACTGGGTCGACTGCAAATTCCACCCCGCGTGACAGGCTTGCGAAACTGTAATTAAAACAAAAGACAAGAAGCGTGAGTGCATGTCAATTGATCTTTACAACATGTGCAATCGCACGTACCTTTTGAAGCAATTCGAGGACCATCGCCCCAACTGTTTCACTTCGTCCACACTCTGACCCCTGGCTGTAGCTTCAGTAGCAGCCCCTATCCTAATGGAGTGGGTCCCAAAATCGCACGGGTCCATGCCCGCCGCAGTGATTGTCAGTGCTAGCACCCTCTGGAACTGAAACCTCATCAGTGGGGTGCCATCCTTGTGCCTGAGCAAACTCCCCCCCCATGTAGCCGCCCTCAGTGCCAAGTATTCCTCTATACACATTATCGGGCATGTGGGGGACCCTCGCGCGCGCTGCACAACAACACTATTTCCCATAGCCCCTTGGTCGGTCTTGGACCTGGCTATCGTGACCACCATCGAATCACCCCTAATTTGGACGTGATCCCTGCACAAGCCCCCCTCAACGTCTTTCTTATTCCTTGCGACCAGTTCGCTCACCCGCATAGCCCCGTGGAACGCTAATGCGAAAGCTGCCCGGAACAGAACTGCTTCGAACTGGGAGGTGCATGTCTCGTCTAGTTTCGCTATGAGTAAGGACAACCTATGTAAGCCAATCGGGCGCCTCTCATCTTGCTTGCGACCCTCAAGGCGCTGCCAGCCGAGAAGGGCTTTTTTCACCAAAAAGGAACCCGATGGGTCTTTTATGCCATGCACCTGCGCCATGAATGAAATGGCCGCCCTGTGCCTATTGGCTGTTGCCGCTGATCGGCCTTCCCTGTGCAGTGCTACCAGGAACCCCAGGAAGGATTCCTCCTGACCCCAGCTCTGATTCCCTGCCGGACCCAAAAATGTGCAATAGGAACGAAACGCTCCTTCGTATGCCTTCCTTGTCCTGGGGGCTAAGCTTGCTGCCACGAGGTCTTGTAATCCGGGGCACCGATTAGCCAAAGTGCTTCGGGGAATGGTGCCGCCACTAGGTCCGCTGTAGGTAGATAACCCCTGAACGCCTGCATATGTGAACGAGAGAGTGCATCAGCCGCATGATTCAGTACACCCGGCACATGTTTCGCCCTGAACTGTACATTCAGTCTCATGCAAAGCAGCACAACCTCTTTCAACAATCTCAAGATCCATTCGCAGCGTGCTGCCTGTTGGTTAATGCATTCGACAACAGTCATATTATCAGACCAAAACACCACTGAGCGGTCTCTGAAATCATCCGGCCATGCCATCAGAGCGACAAAAATGGGGAATAGCTCCAGGAACCCAATGTTACTTGTGAGACTGCTGGAGTGCCACCACGCCGGCCATGTTTGCGCCGACCATCGTTTACCAAAAATGGCGCCAAATCCCACGCTCCCCGCCGAGTCCGTCCACAGACCTAGCTCATCTGAGGACGCTGGCGGCTTGTTCCATACTACTCGACCGTTGAAGTCCGCCAGAAATGCCAACCAAATGCGCATATCCTGGCGAACCTCTGCAGACAGTCTCGTACGGTGGTGTCCTTCTCTGAGACCAACCATGGCTTGTGCAATAGAGCGTGAGAAGGGGCGGGCCATTGGTATCACTCTCAAGGCAAAGTTAAGCTGACCCACTGTTTGCTGCAACTGGTGCAGGGTCACTTTCTCCTTACCAAGGCATAGCTTCAAGGAAGCCCTAAATTTAGCCACCTTTCCCAACGGCAAACGGAAACATCCCTCCACAGAATCGAGCTCAATTCCCAGAAACTCCAGTGAAGTAGATGGTCCAACCGTCTTACCTGGTGCCAATGGGACTCCAAACTCCCTCATGAGGATGCAGAAGTCGTGCAGCGCCTGCGCACATTTCGTATCGCCGGCTGCTCCCAAAAACAGGAAGTCATCGAGATAATGCATAACATGCCCATGCCCTGTGGCCTCGGTGAATGCCCACTCTAAAAAACAACTGAACATTTCGAAAAAGGCACAAGAAATGGAGCAACCCATAGGCATGCATTTGTCCATGTAATAACTCCCTTGGAATGCAAAACCCAGCAAACGCTGATCCTACGGGTGTACCCGGAGCAACCGGAACACCGACTCGATATCTGATTTTGCCATCAGCGCTCCGGGGCCCAGGCGATTCAGCATGGCCACGGCCTCTTGGAACGATGCGTACCGCACCGAACAGACTTCTGGGTCAATGGCCTCATTCACTGAGGAACCCCTTGGAGCAGACAGATTATGAATAAGTCTAAACTCCCCTGGGTCTTTCTTCGGGACAACCCCTAACGGGGAACAGATGAAATCCGCCACCGGTGGGCGATGAAAAGGCCCTGCCACTCGCCCTAAGCTGACTTCCTTTGCAATTTTTCTCTCTACCACACTTGGATTATGTTGCGCCGATAACTGGTTTTTACAAAAGGAGTTCCCTCGAAAATCCCCCGCCGGGATGTTGAAGCCGTGCAAGAATCCCTTCCTCAACACCCCAGCGGAGACATGATCAGGGTATTTGTTTAACCAAGGAGTCATAGCCATGAGATCAACGGGTGTAGGCAATTGGTCACAACATTCTCTCTTACTCCTGCTTGGACCCTCCCTTTCCTCCCGCCCCGGTATTTTTTGATCTACATGAACTCTCTGGGTGTGAGGAATTCCCACAGCCCGCACACACATGCTTGAACCTACATGTTCCTTGCGGTCTGTTACAGTTGCCTCGATTGAAGCCCCAACAGACCCCCCGCTTGCCGCCATTCCCGCCGGTTTTCGGCTGATGATCGATACCGGCGCCTGCTCGAAAGGGCACCACGGGCTTCTGGCGGAAGGCCCCCGACCCACTCCCGCCCGGCGAGGATGTACCTGCCGCCCCCGGCAGGAGCTGCTTATGCCATGAGACTGAGTCGAGGCAGTCCCATGTCAGAGAGGCGTCATATTCTTTTGCTTTACGGAATTTCATGTCATAACCTTTCCATTCCTCTCCCTCATACATTGCATAAAAATCCATAATACGAGTTTGATAGCAAGACAGTTCAGTTAACACCTCGGGTTTACGTTCCCCCATAACTGCAGTAAAGATTGCAAAGGCCTTCGCCCAATTCGTTATCGTTTCATCCACCCTGAATTCCGCCATCTTGGCGCGCCACACGCTCGGGTGCCACAAATCTTTCTGGGTCTTGGCATATTCCATCTCGCGATGGTCAGTTAATAATGAAAACATATTGACATACTTGTCTTCCCATATTAACTCTTTTGTGGCCATAGGGATGTGCTGTGCCACCCTCTCCCGCCTTGAGGGTAATGAGCCCCCCCCCCCACTGGCAAAGCGAGCTTACCCGGTTCAGTCGTTGTTCCCGCTGTTTTCTCGAGACCAACTGCAGGTCCTACTGGTGTCACCTGTGGGGAAACAAGAGGAAGATTCGCCTTTGCAGCATCTCGCGACTGCCGCAATTGCTGGATTAGTAGCTTGGCCTCTTCGGCCGTGTCTCCGGGCGCCTTGGCACCCCCTGCCTTCTTATTGAGCCATCCGGCCAACTGGGTGGCCAATTCGGGAGGCATATCTTCATCATTAGCGGGGGTAATCACTACCGGGATCGGTTGACCCGCATCTGGGATTGGTACCGGGTTGTCTGCCGGTGTGACAGGGGTGGCCGGGGGTACCTCTGGGACCGGAACCTCTGGGACCGGAACCTCCCCTGAAACCGCCCTCCTTTTGACCCGCTTCCCTCTACCCTCGGGGACGATTCCCGGCAAGGCCGGGCCTATTACCTTCTTAGGGTTACCAGGATTGCTCAGCGCAGCCAGTTGTTGTTTGACCTCCGCCAAACCTCGACCGATCGATGGGACTTGACCGAGTTTCCGCTCCATGCCAGCCATCCTGTTCACCAACATGCGTAGTACTTTATCCGTCTCGGAACCCTTTCCTGCTTTCTTGCCAGCCATGGTTTCGATTATCCGCTCCTAGACGATCAACGAGGTCCTGGACTCTTCGCCTTCGAGTCACTGAAAGAGAAACACAAGAATTACAAGTTCAAAATTGCTGCTTGTTCCGTCGAGGGCTCACGAGCAACGAGTGGGTGCAGCCTTCAGAGCACAGGAACAAGAGGACGCTTCTTCCGATTCCCGCTCTATTTATTCTTCTGCGGGAGGGCGTGTACCCTCCTCCGGTACGCCTACTGGGCGTGGTCTTCGGTGTAGGTGTCTAGGACAACCCCTCTTGGGCGGGAAAAGGCGCGCCCCGGCTACACCGCTTCGGGCATACCAGCCGAGACACGCCCCCCGCACAAAATGGTTTCCCGGGAGGATCGGGGCACCCAACCATACGTTCGGGGGGACCGAGTGGTCGCCCCTTTCCAAATGTAGCCCAAATATCAGCCAGATGTAGCCCAACTATAGCCCAATGACAGAATGTCCCAGAGTGTTCTAAAGAACAACTAGAGCGCTAACAGTCTTACTTATGACAAAAGTGTGGCACACATGAAGTCATCTTGATTGGAATAAAGTGTTAACACTTAAAACATTTATTTTGCAAAGGAACAAAATGAGGGGGTTCATTTTGCCATAGAAATTATGATTAGTGCTGAAGAAAGAAAAATTAGGGCACATTTTGAGTGACTTCTCAAATCCTCTTATATTTCATTAAAAAAATTCTGATATGCAGTCTCCCAAGATGGCCACCAGAGACAAAAGAGCCCAAATGTAGCCCAAATATCAGCCAGATGTAGCCCAACTATAGCCCAATAACAGAATGTCCCAGAGTGTTCTAAAGAACAACTAGAACGCTAACAGTCTTACTTATGACAAAAGTATGGCAGACCTGAAGTCCTCTTGATAGGAATAAAGTGGTAACACTTAATACATTTAATTTGAAAAGGAACAAAATGAGGGGTTTCATTTTGCCACAGAAATGTTATATATATATATATATATATATATATATATATATATATATATATATATATATATGTATTTGCTCAAGAACACACAAACGTAAAGTTCATAAACCACGCTCGAAAGAAGCAACGAGGAGACACGAGGGGTGAAGGGGGGTTCTGGTTAATAAATTGTACAAAACGGATACCAGTGTGCCGGCCTATTTTTCTTTCTGGAAACCGCATGGAGCCAGTAAACGTGCAGCTATATATATATATATATATATATATCTAATTTGAGATGTCATCAGTGATGTCATGAGTGATGTCACTGACCATGTCATGAGTGATGTAATATGTGACGTCATCAGCAGTGCATTGCACGCGCAAGTTATAGTGAGTCCAACTAACTATAACGTGGGAATTTCAATGGTTTTATGCGAGTAAAATTTCCACCTAACTATAACTGGTGTGAAACCTATGGTTTTTTCAGTGAATATATATATATATATATATATATATATATATATATATATATATATATATATATATATATATATATATATATATATATATATATATATATATATCCAACCAAAAACCCTCTCCAATAAGGAAAAGAAATCCGGGCCACTTTAAAGTGCAAAGCGTGGTTTAATCAATGGCTTTCTCGACGCGTTTCGCAGTAAATACTGCTTTTTCACGAGACCGAACCAACCAGGAAGTGCAAGTTATATACAGTCACATGATACAATCACATGGTATTGGAATCATACATATGGAAAACAGACTACCAAAAAATACATGGGCTGTGTCCTATGTGAACAGACACTCGTAATGCAGACACATGGACATTTGTAAAATGATCATAAATTGCAAAAAATAATAATCGTGGTGCACAATAGAGTTACGTGAATTCTCATGCAACCCATGGACAAGTGAGACGGAAATTCCGCTCATGAGCGTCTGAAGGTTAACTTACGGTGCCATAGCGCCCAGGTGGGCGTGGCCACTTCATAAGGAAGTTCAAAGGATGTTGAGTACAGCCCCAGTGGGCATAATCGTGACTGTATAGTAAGAGTCCATAGCACCTAGACAGCCGTGAATCTCACGAAAGTTGCTTGCTGGCTACGTTACATAGACGACATTTTCGTTGTGTGGAAGGGTAGCCAGCAAGAGGCGATTGACTTCGTCGGGGATTTGAACTCAAATGACTTTAATTTGAGTTTCACATGCAGTACAGATCCCACTACTATTGAATTCCTTGATGTCAGGGTTGAGAATAGGAATAACACCCTTACCACTACCCTGTTCCGCAAAAGCACGTCTGGAAACAGCCTACTACACGCCTCAAGTTGTCACCCGACCAATCTCATCAACTCCATCCCAGTAGGGGAATTCCTCAGGGCTAAACGGAATTGCTCTGATGAACTAGACTACAATAAAGAGGTAGTGGTCATGAGTGAAAGGTTCAGAGAGCGAGGATATGGACGCAAATGCATAACCAGGGCTCTGGCCTCAATAAAAGAGAGAGATAGGACAAGCCTTCTCAGCCCCAATACGCCAGAGAGCCAGTCCAAGAAAGATGTAATCAGCAGATTTATCACGGATTACAATTGTGACTCGAAAGGGGTGAGGAAAGCTCTCAGTAAATACTGGAGCATTTTAAAATTGGATAAAGATCTAGCTCCAGGAATTTCTGAACATCCCCAACTGACATTCAGGAGACCGAAATCCCTTAAAGATCTTCTCTGTTCGACTCTCTTACCCAAGACGATCAAACAGAGAAACCCAATTCAAGGTTTTTACGTTTGCGGCAGGTGTAAAGCCTGTCGTAATAGCAAAAACATAAAGGAAATACAACTGTCTAAGGACACCACCAAGTTCAAAATTACCAAGCATGTGACATGTTTAACTGACCATGTGATATATGCACTGAAGTGCCCCTGTCAGTTGCATTACATTGGCAGTTCTAAACACCAAGCCAAGAAAAGAGTGCTTGAACACATGCGAGCCATAACCAATGGGGATAAGCAATATCCCATTGCTAGGCATTTTTCCACGCACCACAAAAGCAATGCCAATCTGCTTTCGTTCTGTGTCCTGGAAACAGTTCCCATAAGAGAACGAGGGGGAGACCGTATTAAAGAGATGAGAAGACTTGAATCCAGGTTGATCATCAAGTATAGGACAACCCAACCCAATGGCCACAACCTGCATGAGGAACTGAGTGTCCATTTAGGTTAACATGCGATTTTTGCCTGTGTACATGTCTGCCGTTTTTTAAACCTAAGATTGTGTTATTAACTTGTCACTTTAAGTACTATCACTCACCACATATCTCTCACTTTGTTTGGTTTACAGAATTGCCTGGGAATCTGTCCAGAATATAAGCCTCGGATGAGCATGAAATGTATGAATGGACTGCATTGTGAAATTGCATAAAGGATTGGCTTTTGCCCACTTGGGCGCAACCACTAGAACGGACAGTATGAATGAATCAATTCACGGCTGTCTAGGTGCTATGGACTCTTACTATACAGTCACGATTATGCCCACTGGGGATGTACTCAACATCCTTTGAACTTCCTTATGAAGTGGCCACGCCCACCTGGGCGCTATGGCACCGTAAGTTAACCTTCAGACGCTCATGAGCGGAATTTCCGTCTCACTTGTCCATGGGTTGCATGAGAATTCACGTAACTCTATTGTGCACCACGATTATTATTTTTTGCAATTTATGATCATTTTACAAATGTCCATGTGTCTGCATTACGAGTGTCTGTTCACATAGGACACAGCCCATGTATTTTTTGGTAGTCTGTTTTCCATATGTATGATTCCAATACCATGTGATTGTATCATGTGACTGTATATAACTTGCACTTCCTGGTTGGTTCGGTCTCGTGAAAAAGCAGTATTTACTGCGAAACGCGTCGAGAAAGCCATTGATTAAACCACGCTTTGCACTTTAAAGTGGCCCGGATTTCTTTTCCTTATTGGAGAGGGTTTTTGGTTGGATGTTATTGGGATTCGCTATCCCATTCGAGGCCCGCCTTTGGCAAGTGGCAAGGTTCTACAGCGGCTCTTGTGGTTGGATATATATATATATATATATATATATATATATGAGAGCACAAAGTTCCTCCTCTGTCTGATCTGCGCTCGTGGTCACAGCCTCCACGCCAACAACAAAAAAGATACGGACCACCAAGCCAGCAAATGATGTTGTTTATTTTAGCTCCACAGAGCCAAAATCAGCGACGCGTTTCGAGCACAAGTGCCCTTGTTCACGCTGCAGTTAAATGAAACAATCACAAGCCTTTTAACAGTATGCTAACACTCTGTTACCACCCCCTGGTGGTAACCTCACATGTCACGTGAGTAACAACAGTGAAAAAAGACTTTTGCTGCAAATATCAAATATAAACAGCACACATAGAACAACAGTCTCAGATTAAATCCACATGAGGAAAGTAATGACATTATAGCACAGAGAAATGTAATTGACTGGTTAAATCCAGGATTCATGAATGAATTCATAAAGTGCAAATATTCCGTACATCACAAAAAAGTGATCTACTCATTACAATACTGACCCATCAAAATAAAAAGATGGTACAAATAGTTTAACTTTCCAAGCAACAAGCTAATGATTAGGAAATGTAAACAATCGACTGTCATGTGCAAAGTAGCAAAATTAGATAGCAGCAAAAGGGAATAAAGTGCATAAATAGACAAAGTGCAAAAAAAGTGATTGTGACGAAACATGCCAAAGTGCATATTGAGCCGCATTTTCATAGGACAAGAGATGCTATATAAGATATAATTGCTCATAAAAATTCAGATCCCTGAGTAAAAATGACCAATAAATATAATAAATAATAGCACTCAAAATCACATATGATAAAAGCTAGTATCAAAAATGTATATCAAAATTTAAAAATGGGTATATATATATATAAAAAGCACTATATCCCATATATTTACAAGATAAACAGACAAAGCACCGTATCAAATCCAAATTTCATAGAGCACAGGCACATATGTTTAACATTGAGTAAATAAAATGCAGCAAAGTACAAAAATATATATATATATATATATCTACATGGTGATAAACACTCCATTAAGCACCAATATTAGTAGCAGCGTAGGCAAAATATGATATGTATCACAAATAGGGAACCTAACTTGTGAAACAATACTCCTGTTAAAAATAAGGCCATAGAGACGAAAACAGAGAATAGAAATGCATAAAAAAAAATCAATAAGATGGTAAGTCATTCTAGAAAGTGATGCATTTCTTCAATGTTTTTGAGCCCATTGGGCCAACGACTATCGAGCTCTAGGATAAACCGAGATTCAAGCTTTCTCAGTAATAGTTCTCTGTTACCTCCCTTCCTCTGCAAAGGAACAGACCCGATCATAAAATAAGTGAGGCAAGATAGGTCCCTATTGTGGACCTGATTGAAATGCCTAGCGACCGGATAGGCAGGGTCGTTATGTAGTATGGCTCTTAAGTGTTGTAATATCCGCACATGCACCTGGATATATATATATATATATATATATATATATATATATATATATATATATATATATATATATATATATATATATATATATATATAATATGTGACATCATCAGCAGTGGATTGCAGGTGTGCGAGTTATACTTAGTACAACTAACTATAACGGAGGAATTTCAATGGTTTTGTGTGAGTGAAATGTCCATCTAACTATAACACCCCTGAAACCTATGTTTTTTTAAGTGAATTTCTAAGGTTTTTTAAAGGATAATTCCTAACTTTAACCTGCCTGAAACCTATGGTTTTTTCAGTGAATATATATATATATATATATATATATATATATATATAACATTAAGCTTGTTGTTGGAACACCTTAGCCAATTAAACATTACATTTATTTCACGCACACATACAGAACACGCCCTCCTACATATTAATACATTTCCTGTAACAAAGTGTCTCTATCCGTAACATAAGTGAACACTGTTTAATAAGTAAACATTATTCCACATTATGTTAAAGAAAAGCCGCAATACGCCGCATTGTTGTTTTCCCGATATAATTTCCACAGCCAACTGCACCCCTCTCCCAACATGAGTGAAGCCCCGGGACTGTGGGGGCGCCAGCGAACCCCCACTATTATTTTTATTATATTTTCCACTGACTTCTTCTATGACTAACGGTTCCTATGGAAAAAAATTAAAACTCCAGCACTGTAACTGTTTCGATTAACCAACATTGTGGGGTGAGCTTCTAACCTCTGCGTTCACTTAACTATTCCATGAATATTTACTATGGTAACAGGCAGTAAGCAGTTTAGGGGTAGGGTTAAAAAGTACTGGCTGTACAGAAACCGTTAAATTTACCCAGGATCCTCTTCATAACATAAAGGAAAGCAAAGTAAGACAGAACACTGTGTAGCCGATTCACAAGCCCCTTGCGCCACTTTCATGTCACTTTTCCCATCTTAAAAATGATGTACCAGTAATTCAATGAACTTGTAAATCTGACCCTATGCACATTACGAGCAAAAGAAGTACACAACTCTTTCAATTCTTTATCGATCACAATTAGACAGTGTTGCTTCACGATTCACAATGCACTTCAATAAATAATTTGTGACTATTTAAATGGGAGACGGGATTGTCGACATTACAAAACTTAGGGGCATATTTATAAACACGGCGTTAAAATTGTCATTGTTTTAACGGCAGCAAACTACAACAAAAATGGTGAAAATGGACTTCAAAATCCTTTGTTATCCTACAGGAAGAGTTTTTCAACATTGCATTTTGCTATGCAAGAGTGAGAGCCACCCCCGGCTCTATAAAATAAATGGTGCTTACCCACGGGACACTGCTGTTTGATATGATACGGTGGAGTCTCGTGGCTCCCGCCCTCCCATTGCAAACTTGGTTTCTATTTTGAAAGAGAGAGCAGGAAAATTTGTTCTCTCTTTCAAAATCCAAACTAGATTGCTTTTCCACATGCATGTTAGCATCTCCCCATGTGGAAAAGCAATGCTGGCTCCCGAAGGGCGCGGGGAGCCAATGAAACCGTGGGGGCATTGTGGCTCCCCCCACGGTCCCCAACATTTTTTATAAGACCCGAGGGATGGGGTCCCCGGGTATAATAGAAATTACTAATAGGGGCTATTTTTTTACGATATAATTAGAAGTTGTGCACCCAGCGCAGCGCTCAGTGCGCCCCCCTGGGTGTGTATACTCTGGATGCGCGACTCATAATCTGTAGGGTGCATGACTCGAGAATCGGCAATGCTTTTCCACATGGAGAGCTACTAACATGCAGCTCCTCATGTGGAAAAGCAATCTGGTTTCGATTTTGAAAGAAAGAACAGATTTCCTTGCTATGGGAGGGCGGGATGGGCACCCCGGGACACGGCAGGAGCCGGACCTCCCACAATACATAAAGCCCCGGGGGTGGTGGTACCCTGGGCTTTGAGTACCTTGGAGTCCCACCGATCATGTTCTTTTTTGTAGCCCCGGGGGTGATGATCAACCGGTCTGGGGGGCCCCTCTGGCCCCCCATCAAATTTAACAATTTTGGCCCCCTTGGGGGCTAATTATGAAAAAAGCTCCATTTTATTTATTTATTTATTTTACGGCAGAGTCCGCGCACCCTACGGCACTTACCGTTTAAAAAACAAAAACGTTTTAGTGGGCCCTGAAGGTCCTTCTGTGACCCCCTAAGCACCTCTAGAGGGTCAAAGTATTTCTAGCCTCCCCCTTTCCACATTTTGCACACTTGTTCCACTGACTTCTTCAGCCTCGCTTCTACCGAGGCAAAAAATGGCTGCCAACAGTTCCTGGTTTTGAATGTTGACAACCACTTGACAACCAATTAGCATTCAACGCAAGATCGGAAAGGTGCGCTTACGATACACTCACAGTGCGCTCATAGTCCGCGGATCCACCGCACCCATAGATATATATATGCTTTTAACTGTGATTTTCTCAGGATCTACTGAACAGATTGACACCATTTAAGCAAAATGCACTAGTCTGAACTGAGGACTACATCTCTGCCAAATTTGACATAATTCCGTTCAGCAGTTCGGGCTTAGCTGTGGCTAAAGGTCCTATGGGATATTGCATGGCGAAAACACGTTTTGGGACCCCCCTTTTTTCTCGGCCCTCGTTTGACGAATCACCCCCAACAGAGCTGGCAATTAGTTTTGAAAATTTCGAGAAGATTTATTAACCAGCGCCAAAGTTATTCCAAATAGAATGTTGCGGATTTCCTATGGAAAATAGGTCCTAACTACAACTATCAACTGGCAACCGCCAGTAGATAATATATATATATATATATATATATATATATATATATATATATATATATATATTTTAAATTGGTGCATCAGAAAAATCTGCATGATCTTCGCTACTTTGTAATTGACGCCGTTCCTGAATCTATCAGAGGAGGGAATAGAGAGAAGAAATGACGTCAATTAGAAAGTAAATATATTGTACGGTTAGACACCAAGATGACAAATGGGCTTAATACAGGGGAGGATCTCTATAACTTTTTATAACTACAAACCTTTCTGGAATAGAACTTTAAGCCTTAATCACAACCAAGTATATCTGTGCTTCTAATCTCTAATTTTTAATGCAAAATTGAGTGAGCCATTGTACTGCATTGATTAATCGCTAATGTAATATCCATCCTCTTTACTATTGCTGCTGTTATGAATATGAATGAACTTATAGATATCGTATTAATAATTTACTATTTGATTGATTTTTCTATAGGGATTTTATGTAATCTGTTTGAGTATTTATACAAGTATTTATGCATCTATTTATATATTTTTGTAGTGTGTATAGTTGGGTCATTCGTACATTTTAATCTCGCTTTTATTGTGATCTTTATTGATTTTACTGGGTACCTGGTTTTACTGGTTTTGGTCCGATGATGGTGTGATGTTAGTGTTTGTGATGACTTTTTTACTTGCACACTATTTAAATATATTTAACTCTGCTATTCTGCACAAATGTTGCACTTTATGCAGGACGTTCGCCAGACTTTTCTCAGTCGTTTGCACTTGAATAATACTTTTCGAATTTCTTAATGAGTCTTTTGTTGAGAAAAATTAATGGCATCCGTTAGATATATTGTTTTTTTTAATTATGTCGTATTAGCTGGGTTTTCTTTCCTAGTCATAACGTCTCACATTTACACTGTTGGTGAAATGCTCCATTTTTCCTCTGTTTATCATGTAATATTTGATTGTGTGATTGACTTTGATGATGAATAAGTGGGCACTTGCCTAGTATATCCAATTTTCTTGGACAATCATGAATTAATTTTATATTCATGTTCATCGTCTATATAGGTTAAAAGAGTTTTTTCTGATATACAGTTTTTCAGAAATTAATTCTTCTTTTCATGTTGGACGTGATTACAAAGTGTTTTTTATATTATGAATTCCTTTGTATTTTCACTAATCAAATTCGTGCCTTTGACATTTACATGTATTTATGTTAGGCATTACGATGTTTTTGAGCCAACCTGTATCCCTATAAGTCTTTCTTCACTCTCCATGAAATGTTTGGGAGGGAACATGGTGGAATATGGGAGTATTTAAATCACGCGGGATTCCTGGCATGTTAGGTGATCAAGACCGGGGTGACCCGGTCGAAATGCGTCATGTTGAGAGAAAGGGGCAATAAAGCACTTTAATAGCATTTTATACCTGAGCGGTGGTCCGTTCCTGTCTTAGATAGATAGATAGATAGATAGATAGATAGATAGATAGATAGATAGATAGATAGATAGATAGATAGATAGATAGATAGATAGATAGATAGATAGATAGATAGATAGATAGATAGATAGATAGATAGATAGATAGAAAAAACATAGGTTTCAGGCATGTTATAGTTAGGAATTAGCATTTAAAAACCCTTAGAAATTCACAGAAAAAACATAGGTTTCAGGGGTGTTATAGTTAGCTGGACATTTCACTCATACAAATCCATTGAAATTCCACTGTTATAGTTAGTTCATCTAACTATAACTCATGCGCCCGCAATGCACTGCTGGTGACGTCACATATTACATCACTCATGACATGGTCAGTGACATCACTTGTGACATCGCTCATGACATCTCAAATGCATCACTGATGACATCACTGATCCAGTGAATGTCTGTCTTTCTGAAAATTAAATATTTTTTATATATGTATATCTCAAGGTCGGTGGAAGAATAAATGGGTAAATAAGTGTCTAAATGGATGTTATTTTTTGTAAAATTGTTTGTATAACTGACTTATTAAGTGTATCTTAGTGAATACATGGGTTAGCGAGTATTGTTTAAATATGTAAATATCTGTATCAGTTTCTCACTTTGTGTATAAGTGGCTGCATGGGTTGGTGAGTAGCTACATGAGTGTCTATATGGGTTATTAGTTGGTTTTTTGAGTATCAGTATGAGTGTCTGAGTGTCTGTATGGTTCGGTGCGGGTATTACTTAGTGCATAGATTCATGAATGAGTGACTCACTGTTTGTATGTGTTGAAGACAGCATGTGTGCAGGACTGTATGGGTGGATGAGTGTGTGTAAGGGTATGTTAGTGAGTGAATGACTGTCTCAATAGTGTCTTTATGAGTAACTACATATGTTTTAAATTAGTTTATGTGAGTATTGGTGTATATAAGTGAGTATATGTGAGAGTGAGAGATTGGAAGAGTTCTTGTATAAATAATTATGTGTTTCTATAAGTGATTGTTTAAGAGAGTAAGTATGTGTACGTTTCTGTAGAAGTAGGTGTAGTGGTGTGTGTGTATAACTGTATATGCAAGTAAAAGGATGTTTGATTCTTTATTAGCATGAGTGACTATGTGTGTGAGTAACTCTATAAATGAGTGGCGGTGTGTAACAGGATGTATAGGTGTATGAGTACATTTGAAGAGTGAGTACATGTATGAGTGACTATATAGGACTGTTGGTGAATGAGTGGATGTGTATGTAGATCTTTGAATTACTGAATAGGTTGTTGTAACAGGTATTGGTATGTAAATTTTTTTGAAAATGTTAGTTTCTATTTTTCAATGTGTGTATCAAAGGTTATATTTGGGTGAGAGGAGGTCTGCCACTCTATCACAAGGATGATGTCATCAGTGATGTCATTTGAGATGTCATCAGTGATGTCATGAGTGATGTCACTGACCATGTCATTAGTGATGTAATATGTGAGGTCATCAGCAGTGCATTGCTGGCGCGCGAGTTATAGTTAGCTGAACTAACTATAACGGTGGAAATTCAATGGTTTGTACGAGTAAAATGCCCAGCTAACTATAACACCCCTGAAACCAATGTTTTTTTCTGTGAATTTCTAAGGTTTTTTAAATGCTAATTTCTAACTTTAAATGAAACCTATTTTTTTTAAGTGAATTTCAAAGCTTTTTTAAATGCTAGTTTCTAACTATGCCTACAGAGGTAGGACATGTGAAGAAAGAAGTAAAAACACACAGAAAGAAGCAAAAGAAATGCAGAAAGAAGCAACAGAAGTCCTCAAAGACGAAGAAAAGTGCAGGAAGAAGGAAGACGTTCAGAAAGAACAAACAAAGGAGCAGAAAGAGGCTTTTTTGCAAAATCATCCAGCACCCTCAACTTTTTCAGATGGGTACTGGTGGTAACTGACTCTGACTAACCAGTCCTAGAGCCAGAGCTATGCTAAAAGACACTTAGAATACAGTTAAAACACCTACATACACTAGGGAACACGATGCGTTGGGATACCCTTTTTATTAGCATGACCTCCTCTGTAAGCCCCTAGTATATAATAGGGCAGGGGGATTAAAACTACCTCTTAAAACGTGCCACAGGGTGCGTTTGCACACTGGTGAAGGGAGGGGGGCTGAGCTGACGTGTGCAAACACGCCCTCTGTTTTAATTTGGGAGATAAAGTCCCCTTGAATCCTGAGTGTCCCTTGGGTACAACTAGCCCATCAGGTATCTCTACTTAGCACCACAGAGCTGCGTTGCTGAGAAAATGGGCACGGCCTGAACAATCTCTCTGCAACGCAGCACAGTGGCATTTACTGGAAGCACCTGGTGGGCTAGTTGGCCCCCATGGGCTCTCAGGATTGAAGAGGAATTATGTCCCCAACTTAAAACACGTCATAGGGTGTGTTTGCGCACGTCACCTCAGGCCCCGTCCCCTTCCTTCCCCACTGTGTAAACACATCCTGTGGCCGTTTTAAGTTAGGAGATTAAGTTCATTTGAATCCTGATGGTCCCTAGGGTCCAACTAGCCCACTAGGTACCTCCAGTAAGCGCCACAGAGCTGCGTTGCAGAGAGGTGTAAAAAGTGGAACGGCCTGGACCAACTCTCTGCAACGCTGCGCAGTGGCGCTTCCTGGAAGCACCTGGTGGGCTAGTTAGCCCCCAAGGGCCCTCAGGATTGAAGGGGAATTATTTACCCAATATAAAACGTACCATAGGGCTCGTTTGCACATGTCACCTCAGGCCCGGTCCCCTTCCTTCTCCAGGTGTAAACAGGCCCTGTGGCCGTTTTAAATTGGGAGATTAAGTCCCCTTGAATCCTGAGGGACCCTAGGGGCTAATTAGTCCACTAGGTACCTCCAGTAAGCACCATTGCAGAGAGGTGTAAAAAGGGACACAGCCTGCACCACCTCTCTGCAACGCAGCACAGTGGCGCTTACTGGAAGCACCTGGTGGGCTAGATGGCCCCCAGGGTCCCTCAGGATTGGAGGGGAATTGTTTCCCCAACTTAAAACGTGCCACAGGATGTGTTTGCACACATCACCTCAGGTCCCGTCCCCTCCCTTCACCACTGTGTAAACGCGCCCGTTAGCCGTTCTAAGTTGAGAGATTAAGTCCCCCCTTACCTCCAGTAAGCGCCACAGCGGTGCGTTCCAGAGAGGTGTAAAAAGGGGCATGGCCTCTGAACACCTGTCTGCAACGCAGATCCCTGGCGCACACTGGAGATACCTGTTGGGCTAGTTGGCCCTCAGGGACCCTCAGTATTAAAAGAGAGTGAATACCCCCCAACTTAAAACGCGCCACGGGGTGCGTTTGCACAGTGGTGAAGGGAGAGGGATGGGGCTTGTATTGACATGTGTGCAAACACACCCTGTGGCACGGTTTAAGTTGCGGAAAATAATTCCTCTTCAATCATGAGGGTCCCTGGGGGCCAACCAGCCCTCCAGGTACCTCCAGTATGCACCAGAGAGCTGCATTGCAGAGAGGTGGGACCCCCTTTTTTCTCGGTCCCCTCTTGACAAATCACCTCGAGACTTTCAGGATAGGAGCGGACCGGAGCGCCCCACCAGTTTTGAACATAACCGGTGCCAAAGTTATTCCAAATAGACGTTGCGGATTTCTTATGGATAATAGATCCTAACTATAACTACCTACTGGCGACCGCCAGTAGGTTGTATATATATACTATATACACTATTTCATCAGCGACACCTGTTCAAGTTTTGATGTCATGGACAGATCATTACTACATAAATCTAATTGAATGGAATTGTTCTTTTTTAGATCTACTACTATAATTTAAACGCATTACGCAGTTAGATAAATTATGTGATTTGGCATTTTTAAAGAACACCAATTGTTTCATTTCCTACCATATGCAATAATATATGAAATTGGAAGTGTTATAAATCTATGACTGTTATATGGTGTAATTGTAATTACAATTGCGCAGGTAACTCAATGATTTTAAGGAGAATCATTGTAAGTATGTTTTCTAGTTCTATCACCACAGAACAGATCATGTGATGAGGGCGGGATGTAAAGCGGCATTTAAAAATGGCTACTCTTCATATAATCTCTTACGTGATCAAGGGCTCTTGGGCCCGAAACGCGTCAGCTGTCATTGCTGTTTGGATGGAAAAGGGTTAAATAAACATCTTGCCTACAGAAGTGGTCCGTTTCTCTGTCTTTGCGGCCGCGCTTTGGTGGAAGTAGCCGGAGTTTCTGTTTGGAATTGCATTTACGGAAGTTTGGCTTGCTCCCGTTCACGGACCCTCTCGCCCGGAAGTGGAAGCCGCCCTCAAGCCGAAGGAGTTACTTAGTTCGTGGGGAAACTTTGGCGGCTTCTCCCTTCGTGCTGCCGCAAGACGCTGACACCCGAAATAATTGGACTGCATCGTAATCGGAGGATTCGTCGCAGACCAATTGCTCTGGTGAGTGATTAACCAGCATTTGCACGGAGGTGGGGAGATTATAGGCGCTTTATCACATAGCCGCTAAATCAGCACGCGACTAACAGTAAACCTTAGTCATAAATTCAGCAGCATGTCAGAGGAGGCTGTACGCCAGCGGGAAGTAGCAGCTGACGAAGTATTCTTCAGCCGACCAGCGAATGCCTTTAACAGTGCGTCCGTCTCACGGACAAATGAAACTACTGTAAGCAATGAGAAGATGCTATTGAAAAATTTTGAAAAAAATGATGAGGCTGAAGTTAGCTTCTTATTCGGCCAGCTTCTTATTCGCAGGCTGAAGTTAGCTTCTTATTCGGCCAGCTTCTTATTCGCAGGCTGAAGTTAGCATCTTATTCAGACACCATTTTATTTGCAGGCAACATTTTATATAAAATGCAATCATAAATGATTCAATGAACTCCATTTTATGGGACTCTACATTGCCATACAGTGAATATGTTGTTTTTGAAATACAAAACGTATCACTATTATGTCTATTAGGATTTAGTCTGACACTAGCAACCT
Source organism: Lissotriton vulgaris (assembly GCF_964263255.1). Classification (NCBI taxonomy): domain Eukaryota; kingdom Metazoa; phylum Chordata; class Amphibia; order Caudata; family Salamandridae; genus Lissotriton; species Lissotriton vulgaris. The sequence goes on from NC_141696.1 coordinate 1,280,190,476, forward strand.
TTCAACAAAAATGGGACAACTTTGCCACCATCACAAGTTAAGCAAGAGAGCACTCCTTTGCAGAACCTGTTTGTAAGTTTTCTGAGCTGATGATAATTTATGGCAGCATATGGGTTGCCTTGAACTCAAAGCATCCCCAAGCAGTTATATTCTAATAAGTAATCATATTTTTCCTATAATAAATTCACATTATATCACAATCATTTTAAAAACAATCCACCCTCATACAAGCTCCATAAGGACTTACACTGAGCCAAGCAAAGTTACCACCTGTGCCCACTGTGCCACCTTCAAGCCAATGCATTCATATGGAGTTATTGATGAATAATTAACCTACATTTCTCCCATCAAGATCAACTTGGCTCATCAATGTTCATATTCATTCTAACACAGGAAGCTCCCGTATACACCACCCATATGTAAATTGCCTGAGCCAAGAAAAATTTGTCACAACAGGTGGCACCAAACTGTTTGCCCTCACCTCAATGCATCCCTATATAGTTGCATGCAAATAGGTAATTGTGGTTCTCTTATAGGAAAAACACATTGGCTCACACATATGTATTTTGTTTTTCAAACATACCACATCCCCCTACAAGCTCCATCAGGATTTAGCCTGAGCCAAGCAACGGTCCCACTTGTGCCCACTGTGCCACTTTCAAGCCAATGCGTTCCTATGGAGTTATAAACGAATAAGTAACCATCATTTCTCACATGAAGATCAACTTGGCTCACGAATATTCATGTTGATTCTAATAAAGGAAGGTCTCCTCTATACTTCTGATATGTAAATTGCCTGAGCCGAGCTAAATTTCTCACAACAGGTGGCACCAAACTGGTTGCCCTGACCTCAATGCATTCCTATATATAGTTGCATGCAAATAGGTAATTGTGGTTCTTTTATAGGAAAAACACATTGGCTCACACATATGTATTTTGTTTTTCAAACATACCACATCCCCCTACAAGCTCCATCAGGATTTAGCCTGAGCCAAGCAACGGTCCCACTTGTGCCCACTGTGCCACCTTCAAGCCAATGCGTTCCTATGGAGTTATAAACGAATAAGTAACCATCATTTCTCACATGAAGATCAGCTTGGCTCACTAATATTCATGTTGATTCTAATAAAGGAAGGTCTCCTCTATACTTCTGATATGTAAATTGCCTGAGCCGAGCGAAATTTCTCTCAACAGGTGGCACCAAACTGGTTGCCCTCACCTCAATGACTTCCTATATAGTTGCATGCTAATAGGTAATTGTTGTTCTCTTATAGGAAAAACACATTGGCTCACACATATGTATTTTGTTTTTCAAACATACCACATCCCCCTACAAGCTCCATCAGGATTTAGCCTGAGCCAAGCAACGGTCCCACTTGTGCCCACTGTGCCACTTTCAAGCCAATGCGTTCCTATGGAGTTATAAACGAATAAGTAACCATCATTTCTCACATGAAGATCAACTTGGCTCACGAATATTCATGTTGATTCTAATAAAGGAAGGTCTCTTCTATACTTCTGATATGTAAATTGCCTGAGCCGAGCTAAATTTCTCAAAACAGGTGGCACCAAACTGGTTGCCCTCACCTCAATGCATTCCTATATAGTTGCATGCAAATAGGTAATTGTGGTTCTATTATAGAAAAACACATTGGCTCACACATATGAATTTTGTTTTTCAAACATACCACATCCCCCTACAAGCTCCATCAGGATTTAGCCTGAGCCAAGCAACGGTCCCACTTGTGCCCACTGTGCCACTTTCAAGCCAATGCGTTCCTATGGAGTTATAAACGAATAAGTAACCATCCTTTCTACCATGAAGATCAACTTGGCTCACTCATTTTCATATTCATCCTACTAAAGGAAGGTCTACTACATACTTCTGATATGTAAATTGCCTGAGCCAAGCTAAATTTGTCACAACAGGTGGCACCAAACTGTTTGCCCTCTCCTCAATGCTTTCCCATATAGTTGCATGCAAATAGGTAATTGTGGTTCTATTATAGAAAAACACATTGGCTCACACATATGTATTTTGTTTTTCAAACATACCACATCCCTCTACATGCTCCATCAGGATTTAGCCTGAGCCAAGCAACGGTCCCACTTGTGCCCACTGTGCCACCTTCAAGCCAATGCGTTCCTATGGAGTTATAAACGAATAAGTAACCATCATTTCTCACATGAAGATCAACTTGGCTCACGAATATTCATGTTGATTCTAATAAAGGAAGGTCTCCTCTATACTTCTGATATGTAAATTGCCTGAGCCGAGCTAAATTTCTCACAACAGGTGGCACCAAACTGGTTGCCCTGACCTCAATGCATTCCTATATATAGTTGCATGCAAATAGGTAATTGTGGTTCTTTTATAGGAAAAACACATTGGCTCACACATATGTATTTTGTTTTTCAAACATACCACATCCCCCTACAAGCTCCATCAGGATTTAGCCTGAGCCAAGCAACGGTCCCACTTGTGCCCACTGTGCCACGTTCAAGCCAATGCGTTCCTATGGAGTTATAAACGAATAAGTAACCATTATTTCTCACATGAAGATCAACTTGGCTCACTAATATTCATGTTGATTCTAATAAAGGAAGGTCTCCTCTATACTTCTGATATGTACATTGCCTGAGCCAAGCTAAATTTCTCACAACAGGTGGCACCAAACTGGTTGCCCTCACCTCAATGACTTCCTATATAGTTGCATGCTAATAGGTAATTGTTGTTCTCTTATAGGAAAACACATTGGCTCACACATATGTATTTTGTTTTTCAAACATACCACATCCCCCTACAAGCTCCATCAGGATTTAGCCTGAGCCAAGCAACGGTCCCACTTGTGCCCACTATGCCACCTTCAAGCCAATGCGTTCCTATGGAGTTATAAACGAATAAGTAACCATCATTTCTCACATGAAGATCAACTTGGCTCACTAATATTCATGTTGATTCTAATAAAGGAAGGTCTCCTCTATACTTCTGATATGTAAATTGCCTGAGCCGAGCTAAATTTCTCTCAACAGGTGGCACCAAACTGGTTGCCCTCACCTCAACGCATTCCTATATAGTTGCATGCAAATAGGTAATTGTGGTTCTATTATAGAAAAACACATTGGCTCACACATATGTATTTTGTTTTTCAAACATACCACATCCCCCTACAAGCTCCATCAGGATTTAGCCTGAGCCAAGCAACGGTCCCACTTGTGCCCACTGTGCCACTTTCAAGCCAATGCGTTCCTATGGAGTTATAAACGAATAAGTATCCATTATTTCTCACATGAAGATCAACTTGGCTCATGAATATTCATGTTGATTCTAATAAAGAAAGGTCTCCTCTATACTTCTGATATGTAAACTGCCTGAGCCAAGCTAAATATCTCACAACAGGTGGCACCAAACTGGTTGCCCTCACCTCAATGCATTCCTATATAGTTGCATGCAAATAGGTAATTGTGGTTCTATTATAGAAAAACACATTGGCTCACACATATGTATTTTGTTTTTCAAACATACCACATCCCCCTACAAGCTCCATCAGGATTTAGCCTGAGCCAAGCAACGGCCCTACTTGTGCCCACTGTGCCACTTTCAAGCCAATGTGTTCCTATGGAGTTATAAACGAATAAGTAACCATCATTTCTCACATGAAGATCAACTTGGCTCACGAATGTTCATGTTGATTCTAATAAAGGACGGTCTCCTCTATACTTCTGATATGTAAATTGCCTGAGCCGAGCTAAATTTCTCACAACAGGTGGCACCAAACTGGTTGCCCTCACCTCAATGCATTCCTATATAGTTGCATGCAAATAGGTAATTGTGGTTCTATTATAGAAAAACACATTGGCTCACACATATGTATTTTGTTTTTCAAACATACCACATCCCTCTACATGCTCCATCAGGATTTAGCCTGAGCCAAGCAACGGTCCCACTTGTGCCCAATGTGCCACCTTCAAGCCAATGCGTTCCTATGGAGTTATAAACGAATAAGTAACCATCATTTCTCACATGAAGATCAGCTTGGCTCACTAATATTAATGTTGATTCTAATAAAGGAAGGTCTCCTCTATACTTCTGATATGTAAATTGCCTGAGCCGAGCTAAATTTCTCTCAACAGGTGGCACCAAACTGGTTGCCCTCACCTCAATGCATTCCTATATAGTTGCATGCAAATAGGTAATTGTGGTTCTATTATAGAAAAACACATTGGCTCACACATATGTATTTTGTTTTTCAAACATACCACATCCCCCTACAAGCTCCATCAGGATTTAGCCTGAGCCAAGCAACGGTCCCACTTGTGCCCACTGTGCCACGTTCAAGCCAATGCATTCCTATGGAGTTATAAACGAATAAGTAACCATCATTTCTAACATGAAGATCAACTTGGCTCACGAATATTCATGTTGATTCTAATAAAGGAAGGTCTCCTCTATACTTCTGATATGTAAATTGCCTGAGCCGAGCTAAATTTCTCTCAACAGGTGGCACCAAACTGGTTGCCCTCACCTCAATGCATTCCTATATAGTTGCATGCAAATAGGTAATTGTGGTTCTATTATAGAAAAACACATTGGCTCACACGTATGTATTTTGTTTTTCAAACATACCACATCCCTCTACAAGCTCCATCAGGATTTAGCCTGAGCCAAGCAACGGTCCCACTTGTGCCCACTGTGCCACCTTCAAGCCAATGCGTTCCTATGGAGTTATAAACGAATAAGTAACCATCATTTCTCACATGAAGATCAACTTGGCTCACTAATATTCATGTTGATTCTAATAAAGGAAGGTCTCCTCTATACTTCTGATATGTAAATTGCCTGAGCCGAGCTAAATTTCTCTCAACAGGTGGCACCAAACTGGTTGCCCTCACCTCAATGCATTCCTATATAGTTGCATGCAAATAGGTAATTGTGGTTCTATTATAGAAAAACACATTGGCTCACACATATGTATTTTGTTTTAAAAACATACCACATCCCCCTACAAGCTCCATCAGGATTTAGCCTGAGCCAAGCAACGGTCCCACTTGTGCCCACTGTGCCACCTTCAAGCCAATGCGTTCCTATGGAGTTATAAACGAATAAGTAACCATCATTTCTCACATGAAGATCAACTTGGCTCACTAATATTCATGTTGATTCTAATAAAGGAAGGTCTCCTCTATACTTCTGATATGTAAATTGCCTGAGCCCAGATAAATTTCTCTCAACAGGTGGCACCAAACTGGTTGCCCTTACCTCAATGCATTCCTATATAGTTGCATGCAAATAGGTAATTGTGGTTCTATTATAGAAAAACACATTGGCTCACACATATGTATTTTGTTTTTCAAACATACCACATCCCCCTACAAGCTCCATCAGGATTTAGCCTGAGCCAAGCAACGGCCCTACTTGTGCCCACTGTGCCACTTTCAAGCCAATGCGTTCCTATGGAGTTATAAACGAATAAGTAACCATCATTTCTCACATGAAGATCAACTTGGCTCACGAATATTCATGTTGATTCTAATAAAGGAAGGTCTCCTCTATACTTCTGATATGTAAATTGCCTGAGCCGAGCTAAATTTCTCTCAACAGGTGGCACCAAACTGGTTGCCCTCACCTCAATGCATTCCTATATAGTTGCATGCAAATAGGTAATTGTGGTTCTATTATAGAAAAACACATTGGCTCACACGTATGTATTTTGTTTTTCAAACATACCACATCCCTCTACAAGCTCCATCAGGATTTAGCCTGAGCCAAGCAACGGTCCCACTTGTGCCCACTGTGCCACCTTCAAGCCAATGCGTTCCTATGGAGTTATAAACGAATAAGTAACCATCATTTCTCACATGAAGATCAACTTGGCTCACTAATATTCATGTTGATTCTAATAAAGGAAGGTCTCCTCTATACTTCTGATATGTAAATTGCCTGAGCCGAGCTAAATTTCTCTCAACAGGTGGCACCAAACTGGTTGCCCTCACCTCAATGCATTCCTATATAGTTGCATGCAAATAGGTAATTGTGGTTCTATTATAGAAAAACACATTGGCTCACACATATGTATTTTGTTTTTCAAACATACCACATCCCCCTACAAGCTCCATCAGGATTTAGCCTGAGCCAAGCAACGGTCCCACTTGTGCCCACTGTGCCACCTTCAAGCCAATGCGTTCCTATGGAGTTATAAACGAATAAGTAACCATCATTTCTCACATGAAGATCAACTTGGCTCACTAATATTCATGTTGATTCTAATAAAGGAAGGTCTCCTCTATACTTCTGATATGTAAATTGCCTGAGCCGAGATAAATTTCTCTCAACAGGTGGCACCAAACTGGTTGCCCTCACCTCAATGCATTCCTATATAGTTGCATGCAAATAGGTAATTGTGGTTCTATTATAGAAAAACACATTGGCTCACACATATGTATTTTGTTTTTCAAACATACCACATCCCTCTACATGCTCCATCAGGATTTAGCCTGAGCCAAGCAACGGTCCCACTTGTGCCCACTGTGCCACCTTCAAGCCAATGCGTTCCTATGGAGTTATAAACGAATAAGTAACCATCATTTCTCACATGAAGATCAACTTGGCTCACGAATATTCATGTTGATTCTAATAAAGGAAGGTCTCCTCTATACTTCTGATATGTAAATTGCCTGAGCCGAGCTAAATTTCTCACAACAGGTGGCACCAAACTGGTTGCCCTGACCTCAATGCATTCCTATATATAGTTGCATGCAAATAGGTAATTGTGGTTCTTTTATAGGAAAAACACATTGGCTCACACATATGTATTTTGTTTTTCAAACATACCACATCCCCCTACAAGCTCCATCAGGATTTAGCCTGAGCCAAGCAACGGTCCCACTTGTGCCCACTGTGCCACCTTCAAGCCAATGCGTTCCTATGGAGTTATAAACGAATAAGTAACCATCATTTCTCACATGAAGATCAGCTTGGCTCACTAATATTCATGTTGATTCTAATAAAGGAAGGTCTCCTCTATACTTCTGATATGTAAATTGCCTGAGCCGAGCTAAATTTCTCTCAACAGGTGGCACCAAACTGGTTGCCCTCACCTCAATGCATTCCTATATAGTTGCATGCAAATAGGTAATTGTGGTTCTATTATAGAAAAACACATTGGCTCACACATATGTATTTTGTTTTTCAAACATACCACATCCCTCTACAAGCTCCATCAGGATTTAGCCTGAGCCAAGCAACGGTCCCACTTGTGCCCACTGTGCCACCTTCAAGCCAATGCGTTCCTATGGAGTTATAAACGAATAAGTAACCATCATTTCTCACATGAAGATCGACTTGGCTCACTAATATTCATGTTGATTCTAATAAAGGAAGGTCTCCTCTATACTTCTGATATGTAAATTGCCTGAGCCGAGCTAAATTTCTCTCAACAGGTGGCACCAAACTGGTTGCCCTCACCTCAATGCATTCCTATATAGTTGCATGCAAATAGGTAATTGTGGTTCTATTATAGAAAAACACATTGGCTCACACATATGTATTTTGTTTTTCAAACATACCACATCCCTCTACAAGCTCCATCAGGATTTAGCCTGAGCCAAGCAACGGTCCCACTTGTGCCCACTGTGCCACCTTCAAGCCAATGCGTTCCTATGGAGTTATAAACGAATAAGTAACCATCATTTCTCACATGAAGATCGACTTGGCTCACTAATATTCATGTTGATTCTAATAAAGGAAGGTCTCCTCTATACTTCTGATATGTAAATTGCCTGAGCCAAGCTAAATATCTCACAACAGGTGGCACCAAACTGGTTGCCCTCACCTCAATGCATTCCCATATAGTTGCATGCAAATAGGTAATTGTGGTTCTATTATAGAAAAACACATTGGCTCACACATATGTAATTTGTTTTTCAAACATACCACATCCCTCTACAAGCTCCATCAGGATTTAGCCTGAGCCAAGCAACGGTCCCACTTGTGCCCACTGTGCCACCTTCAAGCCAATGCGTTCCTATGGAGTTATAAACGAATAAGTAACCATCATTTCTCACATGAAGATCAACTTGGCTCACTAATATTCATGTTGATTCTAATAAAGGAAGGTCTCCTCTATACTTCTGATATGTAAATTGCCTGAGCCGAGCTAAATTTCTCTCAACAGGTGGCACCAAACTGGTTGCCCTCACCTCAATGCATTCCTATATAGTTGCATGCAAATAGGTAATTGTGGTTCTATTATAGAAAAACACATTGGCTCACACATATGTATTTTGTTTTTCAAACATACCACATCCCCCTACAAGCTCCATCAGGATTTAGCCTGAGCCAAGCAACGGTCCCACTTGTGCCCACTGTGCCACCTTCAAGCCAATGCGTTCCTATGGAGTTATAAACGAATAAGTAACCATCATTTCTCACATGAAGATCAACTTGGCTCACGAATATTCATGTTGATTCTAATAAAGGAAGGTCTCCTCTATACTTCTGATATGTAAATTGCCTGAGCCGAGCTAAATTTCTCACAACAGGTGGCACCAAACTGGTTGCCCTCACCTCAATGCATTCCTATATAGTTGCATGCAAATAGGTAATTGTGGTTCTATTATAGAAAAAAAAAATCCATATCCAAAATATTATAAAAAGTAAAAACAAATAGCTCTAAAGGATTGCTGCTACCAACATAAATGTCCTCAGAGTTTATATATTCTTCATACTTTGCAGGTGTTTTCTCCACTTCTGTTTTTTCCATGCAGAGTATCTTTGGTGTACATATACTTCCATTCATTTTGTGCATGTTCACTTCAAGCCACTTGTTTGCCGCCTTAGTATCATGAAACATTCGTATCCCCTGTAAAATGAAGAATTATATGTAAAAGTTTCAATATCAAGTGAAAACATTTAATGTTTTACTTCAGTGTCTTTTCATTGCGGATGCGTTTTTAGGAACTATTTAATGCCAGTCTCCGCAGAGTAAATCCAATCAGCACATTTAAGACCAAATGTGAACAGACCTTATATCAACTATTAAAAAAGGAAATCACAAGATTTGTTGGATGGATTCCGATATCTTGGACCTCAACTATGGAAAAATAGTTTTGTCATTTTTTTAAATTGAGTTTGCTGACAGCTCAAGTATTTGTCTGAACTCCCCCTGCCAAACTTATTTACAGATTTTTGCAGTCATAGAGACAACCTTACAATTTAAAATTTGACATTGCTGGTGATCCACCCGAACTATGATACTGAGTACTTGGTTTGTGATGTAAGGTTGAGACTGCCAAGAATCCTTGACTCTCCAAATAGCTTGGTTGAGCAGTCATTGCATAGCTTAAAGCAGGTGGTATGATGGTTGACATAAGGTAGAGGACAACACAGTGCTTGTATCTGCAATAATGAATATCAAGGCAAAGTGAGGTAAAATGGTGTTTGCTGGATGAAAAGTATCTAAATATAATTAAACAACATAACACAATACAATTCAGTTGCAACACTGTACAACTAACTTAGACACCGAGGGCCTGATTCATAAAGGTAAACATACATGCTGGTGTAAGTTAACTCTGTGTTGGTATTTACAAGCAAGAAGTTAATAGGAACTTTACAACTGCGGAAGCACCACACTGTGGGCAGAGAACTCTGCACATAAAAAGATAGGACAGTCCTATCTTTGTAGGTGCTAAGTTCTCTGTCCAGATTGCTGAGTCTATTACGTTACAATTGTGATCATTTGAAGGAAGAGTACATTTACACAAAGGTGTAAGTTTACCTTTATGAATCTGATCCACTGTGATCTGTTTGCAATATACGAATCTGAATACTGCCAAGTTCATAGAACAAATATGGCACACAAGATTTGATCTCCCTCCACAATTATGCCAAGTTTCCAAACATTGTTTGTTGTTGTAGTTGCAAATACGAGAAAAATTACAAATATGCACAATACATTTAGGGAAACCTGTAAAGGAACGAAACACATCCCACAGCCTTCAAATCACATGTTTCTGATTCTTTGTTCGTAGTTATGGAATCGCTAAGATATACTTATCTCCTACTTATGGGTTATTATTTCCAGTTGTTTTAAAAAGGCCGCTCTCTAGACATGAGGTCCGTTTGACTCCAGATCAACATATACACATTATCAATATAATAAATAAATAATAATAAAAGGGGTTTATAAAGCGCATGGTGACGCCATCCCGGCGTGTCCCCGCGCTGTGGAGAAAGGTCAGGGCCAAGTGAAAGAGATTAAAAAGAAAACAGGTGAGTTTTCAGACGTTTTCTAAAATTAGTCTCTGTATCCGCTAGTCTGATGCTCATGGGGAGAGAGTTCCATTCCTTGGCAGCCACTACACGAAAGGAGCGTCCACCCATTCTGGCTTTCTTGATGCGGGGAATTTTAAGCAGTCCTGTTCCTCTAGAGCGAAGAGTTCTGTTAGGCTCATAGGGGATAGCCAGATCGGTCATATAAGGGGGAGCTTTATGCGAGACGATCCTATAGCACATAAGAAGTGCTTTAAATAGGACTCTCTTTTTTATGGGTAGCCAATGCAGAGTGGCTAGGGCTGGTTTAGAGGCTGCTCTTTTTGGAAGTCTAAGGACTAGGCGTGCTGCCGTGTTTTGGAGTACTTGGAGTCTCCTGATGTTTTTTTGCGTTGTTCCGAGGAGAAGCACATTGCCATAGTCTATTCGCGAGGTCACTAGGGCTTGGGTCATAGTGCGCCTGGCTTCAAGAGGGAGGAGGTCTAAGGTACGGTTAAGGGTCTTCATAACCCCGAAGCATTTCCCTACCACTTTGTGCACATGGCTGTCATAGGAAAGTCTGGGATCCACCCAGATCCCCAGGTTCTTAGCTGCTTTACAGGGAGTGGGTACCGGCCTCAGACATGATGGCCACCACTCCTTGGTCCAGCTCGTATCCTTGCCTCCAATTACCAAAACCTCCGTTTTTGATCCATTTACCTTCAGGCAGTGTTGGGTCATCCATCCTGCAAGAGCCTGCATACAAGTTTTAAAGTTGTCCGCAGCTATGGAGGGGGCTTGGGACAGGGAGATGAGCAGTTGGGTATCGTCGGCATATGAAACTAATTCAATGCCGAACGATTGAACCACTTCTGCCAGAGGGGCCATATAAAGGTTGAACAGGGTGGGACTCAGGGCAGAGCCCTGAGGTACCCCCTGTTCTAAGGCTATGCTGTCAGAGAGGTACATGCCTCTCTGAACCTGGAAGCATCGGTTGGTAAGAAATGCTTTCAACCAGCCCAGTGCTTCCTTGATGACCCCGGCTTTGTTCAGACACTGCAGCAAGATGGAATGTGCTACAGTGTCGAACGCGGCACTAAGGTTAAGCATAATCAGTGCCATGGTCTGGCCCTCGTCAGCGCCTGCCCGTAAGGTTTCGGTCGCTCTCAGAAGGGCGGTCTCAGTGGAGTATCCTGACCTAAACCCTGATTGTGAACTGTGAAAGGCATTATTGGACTCTAGATGAGCCATGAGTTGACTATTTGCTATTTTTTCGGCCACCTTCGCCAGATAGGGCAACAACGAGATGGGCCGCAAGGGTACAAGATGGTTGTATGACCCTCAAGAGAGGTCAGTGTGTAAGTTAAAAGGCACTAGTGCCTATGCTGGAACCATGTAGGTACTTTTTTCTCTATGAATTCAGCTAGTACCCAATCTAGCAAATCGCTAGAGCTCTACAATGAAAGGCAGGGGGCAACAAAGTGTGTCTTGGGTACAGTTTTTCCAACACCTAAACCCTTTTAGACAAATTATGAAATCAAGCTCATTACTGCAGTGTGAAGTCATTTGAAAACAATGATTGGAACATTTGGCCCCTGCAATTTAAAGATGCACATTGGATTCCAAATTGCAAACAAATATATTTTGCTTCTAACACCTTAGAGCAAGCTAAATAAAACAAGGAGTTTAAACAGAATATCGTAAAGAAAAATATTGTGGGACAAAGTACTGTGTCAAAATGTAGAGGACAAAAATAATGTGAACGTAAGTTTCAATAGGCAAGCAACGTTTTACTATGTATAACTCCACATATATGTACCTCACCTATATATATATATATATATATATATATATATGTATTTTCACTGTACGTAGATGTGTAGTTAATTATAGAAGATTTATACTTACCTATTTGCACTTTCCTTCTCAATATTTCGGGCCTTGATATTTGTAGGTTTAAATCTTTTTATTGAGTATATCAAACCAAGCAATTGTTAATTTGGCGTGTAAATAGGTTCATTTTGAAAAACAATAAAACCCTCATCTCCCTCCCTTCTTCCCTAATCAACCCTCCCTGTACCCTTTTTTCTTCAGCTCTGATTCAGGCTCATCGATGCAGTCTATGCTGTATTAGGGAGGGGGTCTGTGAGCAGTAAAAAGGCTTAGGAATCCCAGACAGGTGAGCTGCCGCATCACCGTGCTCATTAAGGAAAGGAAAGGGCGCCACAGGTCTCCGAAAGTGGATCCACTACCCTGTAGAATGATATGCGTTACATCCCCAACACGTGCCACAATTTATAGAGCTACCCCTGATATGTAGGGATCCGGTCTCTGTCCCAGTGGGCTAGTATGCTTTTCAAGGCTGCGCCGAAGGCTAAGCTTATTTGTCTAACCCTGCGGGATTTAATTGGGAACGTAAGTGCATTGGAGAGGCTCAGGATGACATATGCTGGAAATCGAGGTAATTCCGTGTTGAAGTGTGTATCTGCCATCAAGGACTTGTGTTTAGTAAGATGTCATGGTGGGGCAGTCCCACAATATGTGTGTAAATGTTTCTAGGGAGCGGCATTTCCGCCAACAGTCAGGCCGCGGTTTGGATTGCTTTTGTGGCATCTGGGAGGTGTGAGGCATCAATAAATTGCAATCTTGGTCATTGTCGGAAATGTTACAGTCTGTGTGCCACTCATGGTGAAATATATCACCCCATTCCCTACGAGTAAGTGTGCGCCCCAATTATGTCTCCCAGCGCCTTTGTCCTGGATATTTAGTCATTGATTCCGGTGGGCATATGAGGTTGTATAGCTCGGTAATGAGGAGTGTGTTACAGGTTTTGGTGAGCAAGCATTTCTCATAGGGGGTAAGGGGTCTTTGAACTTTAGTTCATATTGTGGGATGCATGACCCACCTGTTGATGGAATGGTGTGGCTCACTGGTTAGAGGCGGCAGACCCGTAAGCAGAGGACGGCCCGGGAACAGGGTTCAATCCCCGACGCGGCAGGGTCGTGAACCAGGGTCAGCGGACTCGATAATTCTCGCCTCGGTGCCTACTCTAACCAGGGATCACACTCGGCAACTCTGGGCATTAGCTTGCCTCATCTCCACAACGGCTTCCCACAAACGCCGGGGATGCCTGGTTTCACCTTGGAGATACCCAGGAGGGAACATCTCACAGGGAAATCCAGGACAGGTTCCCCAGCGGTCTATAGCGCCAGGACGCCTCCGGGTAGCAGTGCGCTTTACAAGACACACACATTTACATTTACATAATGATAGTATACAGATTCCGGCATAGCCATGTCGGTGCAGAAGCTCTCAAAAGACATATGGCCATCCTCTTCAAAGAAGTGGCCAATTGATCTACAAACCTCTCGGTCCCAGTGGTGGAAGGTTAATGTGTTGAGACCTGGAGTGAAATCCGGGTTGTGGACAATCGGTGTCAGGGGCGATGGGAAAGAAGTAAGCCCGCAACTAGTATCAGTCAAGTCCCAGGCCTTCAATGTAGCGCTTGTAAAAGGGAAGCGGTATATCCTTTTTGGTTGCTGGGTCTTGTGGAGGAAAGGAATCTTCCACAGTGACTGGCCAGCTATGGCTCTATCCATGAAAAGCCAGTGCTTTTGTATTGCTGGACCATTTGTGGAGCATCTGAATTTGGATTGCTTGACAGTGGAGGTGTATATTTGGTATTCCCAGCCCCCCTTCCCTCAGGTGTCTATAAGTCAGTTCTCTGTGAATCCTCGACCTTCAGCGGTGTAAGTCCTGTCAGGTTTAAAGGAGTATGCATTTGTAATTGAGGGTGGCGGGGTCTTGGGTGGAAGTTGAGCCATAAATAAGGAATTGAGTCTGCCGCTCACTGTATTGGGCATGACTGTTGCAGGGCCTCTACAGTAGAAGAGCGGAAGGAAACTACAAGAGCTTGTGATTTTTGTATATTGACCTTAATGCCCACTGCTTGGGAGAAGGCCTCAGCTCTAGAAGAAATGCTGGTATTAAGACCTGGTGGTCTTCCAGAGTTGTGATGACATCATCTGCATATACGCTAATTGTGTGCCTTTCTCCTTCAAACTACACCCTTCTAATCAGGGGATTCTCCCATACCGTGTGTGCCATGGACTCCATGTAAAGAGCGAATAGGAGGGGTGATAGTGGACACCTCTTCCTCATCCCTCTGGTGATCGGAAAGGGGGCTGGCGTGTGTCCATTTACCCGCAGTACTGCTGATGGGCGGGTAGAGCTGCTGAATTTCCATTTTCTAAATAGGTCCCCCATTCCAAAGTGTTTGAGGGTGGCTTCTAATTATCACCAGTGAAACCTTTCATACGCTTTCACGGCATAGATAGACAGCATTGTGCATTCCAAATCATGATTTTGGGCCTTAGCTATGAGATGAATCAGTCTTCGTATGTTATCGCTACTTTGTCGGGTTGCAACGAAGCTCGCCTGGTCTGGGTCCACCAGCCCCAGCAGCATCAGGTCTAAATTGGCCACCATGATCTTGGTGAAGAGCTTCAGATCCATGTTTAAGAGGGATATTGGTCGGTAGGAGGAACATTGCTTTTATATCCCTGCCAGGTTTTGGGATTACAGCTATGGAAGCCAGTAGCATCATGGATGGGACGTAGCGGAGTTGCCAATTGCGTTATACAATTTAGTTAATATTTGCGCTATGATATTACCAAAGGTTTTGTAAAATGTGGCGGAGAACTCATCTGGGCCTGGATCTTTTAGAGGTTTGAGACTGGCAATGGTAGAAATCACCTCATCTTTACCGATCGGGCTGTCCAATCTTGGCACCTGGTCTGAGGTCAATATGGCTAGGGTCACCACTTAGAGGTATGCCAATTATCCCTCCCCAGTAAGTTGTTGTGCTGTGTAGAGATCAGCATAGGAATCAAGGAATGTCTGTGTTATGTACAAGTCATCAGTGTGTCCAGAGTCAGTCTCGTACCCCACTGTTTGAACATTGGCCCCCTGGTTTTGCGCCTGTAGTTTGTTAGCTAGAAGCAGTCCGCATCTGTTCCCCCACACATAAAAGGAATATCTCTGTGGCTAAGCAGCGTACTATGCTCTGTCCATGTCCAGGCCAGCTAGCTGTGATTGCACCGCTTCCAGCTGACATCAGACCCATAGAGCCCCCATCCTCTTGTGAATGTAAACCAGCTTGCGCACTTGTAAGATTGTCTCTTTTGTCCCTGCATATTTTATTATCTGCAGAGGAAATTGGAATAAGGGCCCCTCGTGTCACCACTTTGAGTGTTTCCCACAGGACAGTGATGGACGTGTTGGGGTGTAATTGAGGGTCAGGAACTCTTCTAGTGTTTTTGTGAACTACTGTACCATGGTGGACAGTTGAAGTACTATGTTGCATAGCCGACATGAGTAGGAGGGTCTGCCCGCAAACGGGGTATCTAACATAAGGGTCACTGCCGCATGGTCCGAGAGTGGGCGAGGTTCTATATCTGAGGTTTGGACAAGGGTAAGCAATTCTCTTTATCCTATTAAATGATCACGTCTAGAGTATGTCTTATGTTCATGTGAATAGAATGTATAAACTGAGTTAAGAGGATGTAGGGGCTGCCTGAAGTCCACCAGCCACATCTCCCATAACCATCTTGACTCGTTTCTCAAGAGGGCCCCTGATTGTCCTTGCTGCTGGGCCGAGCGGTCAAAGTTGTTGTCAAAGACCATGTTAATGTCCCCACCCATCAGCACCTGCCTGTCTGGTGAGCTTGTCAATTCTGTCACCACCCGACTGAGGAAAGCCGCCTGTCCCTCGTTTGGGGCATAGATTGAGCCTTGGGTGAGAGACTGTGTATCTATGGTTATAGAGAGGTCTAAGAGTCTTTCTTTGATTTCAGTCTGTTTGGGATCCATACAGTCTGATATGGTAAAGACCATACATTCATTGAGGGCCTCATTATCAGTAGTATAAAGTAAATCTTGTGTTACCTAAACCAACCATGCTCTGTAGTGGAAATAGCAGTCAATAATGCCTGTGATATCAAAAGCTTTTGGTGTTTTGTAAAAACATATGGCATGTTACTGAAATATGTATAACTTGCATGATGCTAAAGTGTATTTTGATTCTGAAGAAAACTGAAAAATAACTATTTGAGATAATGAGCTAAATTCAGTAGTGGCAGAAGTCAGTGTTCATCAAAGAATTACCATTTTCGGGTCCAGTTAGTGAACAAAGTAATGAACGTAGCAAAACTTTAGAATGGCAACTTTAGAATCAATCAATTCACCTGAGTTAGGGGCTTTGCTAGGTAAGCGATCAAAACCAGTGGAACTAGCATTTTTTTACTCTAATATTAACACATTTCTTTATTACCTCTGTAGCATCAGATGGTGCTTCATCCAGGCGAACTAAAACAATATGCCCCACTGTATGGGATGATGTTAAGTCTCGTTCCATAGCTTCAGTTGTGCAAACTGTTTGGCCACTGCCTGGATTGTACATTTCTTTCATTCCATCGTAAAACACCCAGTACTTATCACTATCCGGTTAATGAAAGCACACAAAGTGTGCAGCAGCATGGTATGTGATTAAGCATGGGCGGAAAATCCGTTCCGCTCGCGGATTTTGCG
Source organism: Lissotriton vulgaris (assembly GCF_964263255.1). NCBI lineage: Eukaryota > Metazoa > Chordata > Amphibia > Caudata > Salamandridae > Lissotriton > Lissotriton vulgaris. The sequence continues at coordinate 1,280,207,316 of NC_141696.1, forward strand.
GATTTTCGGGAAATTCGCAATCCGCGAGATTCGCGAATCTCCCGCAAAATCCGCAAATCCGCGAGCAGTGGATTTTGCTCGCACTGCTCGCACTGTTCGCGTGAGTTCGCGCCCCGCGAATAAGTGCAAAATTGCAGAAATACGATCTTAGCAAAACTGAAAGTAACTACTTACCAGGTTCAAAAGTTCAGGCTCATCATTAGTAGCCATTTCCTGTAGTGCTTCCTGAGGGGCCCCTCCAGAGTTCAGTTGCCAGTTGAAACTATTATGTGACCCTGCTCTGAACCTCAGAATAGTTACACATATGCCACAAAGGTCCTGAATTACAGCTAAGGGAGACAAGCAGGAGCCAGGCTGGAAGTTAAAATCCATTAATCAGCCCCTAATTCATTATTGTCAGTTGGGGCAGGGCAGGTGTTGTAACTAATTTTGCAACAATGAAAGCACTTAGCAAGTGCAAAAGATCACTAATCAGGGCACACTAAGGAAGCAGGTGCCAGCTAAAAAAATATTCTGTGACACATTAATCAGCCCCAAATTAATTCAGGTCACTTGAGGCAGGGAAGGTGTGCTTTGCTTTGCCGAAAATAATGTACACTGGACAACCAGAGGGTGTGGTGATGAAACAGAGGGTGGCATGGGTGGGCCAGAGGGTGGCATGAGTAGTCAGAGAGTGGCAGTGGTGACAGAGAGTGGCAGTGATGAAGAAGAGTGTCCCAAACAGGCTGGACACGTAGAAACAACAAGTTCGCAAAACTTGCGACCCGACAGGTAAGTTCGCAAATTGCGAAATTGTAAAAACCCTCGCGAACTGGCAGAAACACGGGCGAACACAAAAAAAAAAAAATCCGCAAATTCGCGGGAATTCGCGGATTTTGCGGATTGCGAATCCGCAAATCCGCAAAATTCGCGAACGCGAGATCCGCAAAATTCGCCCATGCTTATATGTGATGGCCACTGGTTTATATCTAGTTTAGGTGAAAACAGACTTGATATAAGTTTTTAGCAACATTTTTGTAAAATTTGCATGCATTTCAAGAGAATGTATCCTACGAAAGCTCTATCAAATTTGCATATTTCTAAAAAAATGACAACCAGAGGAATAGAGTGAGATAATTGAACTGTTTATATATCCCAAACATAATTTGATCCATGTTGTGTCGGAAACTCAAAGCAGGTATGATCGACAGGAATATGATAGGTAGGAAATATCTTTTTAAGTGGCGTTTTTAATGTGAATGAAGAAAATATAGTATATGTTTATAGTATGTGGAGTTTTTGCCTGGAATCTGTGTCCAGAGCAATGAGGTCTGTTAACCCAAGTGCCTCTGAAACAATCCATTAGGGGGCTTGGTTTTTCTTCGTTTTGTCTGTAGAAATGACTTTTTATTAGCAAACCTTTGTGGTTACATACCTCTGTGACAGGGACATATGCTAGCAATATCATTTTTTATTTCATAGAAAAATTGGCTGTTTGCAAGATATTTCACACTTAGTACAGATTGTTAGCGGTATCTCCATATGCTTTGATTGAAATGGTAGTAAAACCTTTGTATGGCCGTGTCGGGGTACATTTTTTAATTGTTTGAATCACTGCTTGTTCAAGTTCTATGCTTATTTTTTGTGGGTAGTTGCATATTATATTTTTAGTGTGTTCTAAGAGTTCATAGTAAGTGCTGCTTTTTTAGTTGGTGGTAGGGCACCTATAAAAGGAATATTTGTGTTGTGATATTCACCATGTATGTTGCATATCTGAGAATGGATTGAGACACATTTTGAAGGTGTGCCACTTAAGTTCCCATCCATCATCCAGTTTGACAATATTGTAGTATTAATATGTTATTTGCTGTAGAAGATATTAGGATTTCTTTATAATTGTTTACATTGCCATATAATAGGAAAAGTTCCCTGTAATGTGTCATTAAGAAAAGTTCAGGTATTACTATAGAGGCAGGAGGAGTATTGCTGGTGCCTTTTTTTGCTTGTGCCATTAAACCTTTTTACAGTAGGTATATGTGTTAGTGGACCTATGATGTGTTTGGGGGCTTTAGGGAGTATGTCTTTTAGGATTTTGGTTGTGGGTTCCTGGGCACTGGTCCATTCCTCTCTTAAAAATTCAATGGATTTACCTGCAGCCTTGTATACTAATAATTTGAAGATCATCAGGAATTGGGGTGCGATATGTGGCATTATTTTTTGTTGGTGCTGAAGCTGCGATAATCAATATGCATGGCAGACCGTGCTCAAACTTTCTGTTGGAATACGTCCTCATGCCAGGACACTGTATCTCTTTCCTGAGAAGAAAACATGCATTTAAATTTTTAATCAATCTAAGGCACATGATGTGCAGTTTAAAAAAAATGTAAATATACCCTTTAGAAAAGTAGTATTGACATGACAGTAATCTATACTGTAACTCTTTATGTTGGTATTTTTTAGGACAGTGTTACCAACCTGTTAACAGAACAAACGGCTAATAAACCCTCATTCACCAACAATTAATACATCTTTATTTAATTGTTAACAGAGCACTGAACTTGAAAAGCCAACATGAATGACATATGACAGGGTAGAAGAGGGCAATAGTTGAGGAAGCCATTTATGTAGCCACTGATCACACCCAGTCAAAAGATCTGGGTTTAATCCATCACCGTTCTTTAGCCCACTCTGCCACCCCACTTCAGGGATTAAATACGCTATTCTCTTCCCAGCCAAGTTAAGAGATGAATCAGAGGGAAGGGCTTGGTGATTTGTTACTCCTGAAGAAGCCTGGGACTGGCTGAATGGGAAGCGAGTGGCTGGGAAGAAGAGTCACCAAACTCAACGGAACAGACAAAGAAGACTTCGAGAGGAACAGGGTGCAATATCCCCACCATGCGGAACCACGTTGACTGAGGGTGGCGAATGAGAACAGGTCTGTATGAATCATTTAATTGCAAGGGTCCCATTGACATTCACTCCCTGGGCCCGGTTCAAACTCGACCCTCCAGATAAAAAGCATTGGGGGGCGAGGCATGAAGTATGAAGCCTCATTGAAGGTGCAAGACTGACTAATGTTATTTAACCAGGATGTTGTTGGTAGCATTGCAATATTGAATCAGTATTTCTGTAAAGTAACTGTTCAATGGGGGTAGGGTTGGCAAACAGCAAGTTTGGGGTGGCGGGAGATTCCAATACCGCCATGCAGGGAGTCGGGGCAGGGAGGGGAGTGAAGTTCACTACAACCAAGGGTGGGACTCCAGTCACCGAGACTCTCTGAAACACTCTATGGACACATCACATCCCAGCATGGGGACATCTCTAGTGACAGCAAGGGGGGGCAGGGAAGTTTAGTGTTGTTGAATAGTTTGGACATGGTTGAAACTAGATGGAAAACTGGGGAGCGCACACTGGGTGAAGTGGGCAAGGTCACACTGACAGACGGCAGGGTTGGGAGGCTGTCGGTTGTTGCAAAGAATGTTGAGACACACAGGGGTTTCCCCTTGATAAAGCAAGTTGATATTTTGAGCAGATATGGCAGCTGCATTTAGACAAAGACTTAAGTTTCTGTCATGGAACGTAAATGGGATAGGCGACAAGATAAAAAGGGGAGTAGTGCTCCGATTCATAAAACGGCACTCCCCAGATGTGATTTTGCTGCCAGAGACACACTTACTAGGAAATACATGCCACGCACTGTCGAGATGGGGATTTAAACTCGTGCAACACTCTGCATTTGGTTCCGGATCACAGTGCATGGGTACAAAGACTCGGAAAACCCTATAGATGACTTTCGACTGCACATGGATAGATAATCTTGGTGGATTTGTGGCAACCGCCAGGATGTGGGAGGGAAGTACGATAAACCTGGTTTCCACCAAAGTACCACCGGGTCTTCTGGCCCCAACATTTAGGGATCTCGTGCCCTCCTTCTCGACCTACCAGAGGGGAGGTTTTGCAGGGGCACTATACACCAACCAACCCAGATAAGCTAAGGCTCTCGGGACCCACGGGAAAAGCGGTTCAAGTGTGGCAGGCAGCCACGAGGAGTGTGGGTTGGGAGGGCAAGATCTCACTGGCCACCCCACTCTGGGACACAGATCTACTTAGCAATATGAGACACACCCTTGGATTCAATCATTGGGACTTGATAGGTATCTCCAAGTGGGCGAGACCTATGGAAAGAGGGTGGACTGATTCCCTGTGCTCAATTACAATTAGAGTATGACTTGGCTAACACAAAGTATTACAGGTACCTGCAGATCCGTTATGCTTTACTTGCAGAGATATGAAAGGGAGAGACACCACCAGAATTCTCCCCGCTGGAAGATAGGGTCTTAGATGGGAGTCTCCTAGAAAAACTATATCACTAATATATAAAAAAAATATTAATAATATGGCTGACCCCCTACTTCGCTTGGAATAAAATCGGAATACGACGTTGCTGGGTTGGATAACAAGGAGTGGATCAAGTCTCTAGCCTCCCTTAGAGAGACTGCAATCTCCGCTTGGCTCAGACTTGTGCATTTGAAGATACTCCACAGAATATACCGAGCGGGACCGATGTTGGTAAGCATGGGATTCAGCAATGACACCGACTGCCTTAGGAGGTGTGGTCAAGAAGGCACTTTTATACATACACTCTGGGAATGCGCAGTCATCCAGAGATATTGTTCTGCGCTAACGAAATGTATGGAACAAGTAATGGGTTATAAAATTGACTGTAACATTAACCTGCACCTGATTGTATGATGTCTATCATTTCTAATGTTGTCCTCAATAAAAAGTTATGTTAAAAAAACAAATTAAAAAAAAGCAATATAGTATGCCTGTCGCACCTTAAACCTGATCTAAAGGTACGACAATGGAATCGCCACACACTGGGCCCGATTCACAGAATGAACTTACTACTTTTGGCATTCACAGAATGCACTTACTACTTTTGGTATTCACAGAATGAACTTACTCATTTCGGTATTCACAGAAGTTAGGACTACTAACTTTAGGACTCCTAAATGCCTTCTGTGAATATCGAAAGTCTTAAAATTAGGATTTTTCTCTATTTAGTAGTAGTAAAGTTAGGACTCCTAACTTTAGGATGCCTAAATGCCTTCTGTGAATACCGAAAGTCTTAAAATTAGGATTTTTCTCTATTTAGTAGTAGTAAAGTTAGGACTACTAACTTTAGGACGCCTAAATGCCTTCTGTGAATACCGAAAGTCTTAAAATTACGATTTTTCTCAATTTAGTAGTAGTAAAGTTAGTAGTCCTAACTTTACTACTACTAAATAGAGAAAAATCCTAATTTTAAGACTTTCGGTATTCACAGAAGGCATTTAGGCATCCTAAAGTTAGGAGTCCTAACTTTACTAATATTAAATTGAGAAAAATCCTAATTTTAAGACTTTCGGTATTCACAGAAGGCATTTAGGAGTCCTAAAGTTAGTAGTCCTAACTTCTGTGAATGCCGAAATGAGTAAGTTCATTCTGTGAATACCAAAAGTAGTAAGTGCATTCTGTGAATGCCAAAAGTAGTAAGTTCATTCTGTGAATCGGGCCCTAACAGTCTCACCTGTACTATGCCCTATTCATTGTCACCTCTAATTGTTCTTACTCAATAACATTTGTATCTTGAGCAAGAATTAACAAGTCAGTTTCAAATCATTACATTTGGGGAAAAGCTCAGGTAGAGACTCTGCATTGTTTACAAAGTCAGAAATGATTCGCTTGTGTGCCTGCTATACCTGTTTGTCAAGACATCAATGCCCCTGGGACAGTTTTTTTTTTAACCAATTTGAAATTCATATTGATTATTTAGATATGATACGCAGGAAGATGAAGTATATACCCAGAAACACTCTACCTCCCTGGTGACGAGGGCGACATGGGAGTGCCTGATTTTGGATGTAATTATACTGTTGGCATCGATAAGTCAAGAGGCCTTCCTTGAGCTGAAATATCTGCGGACCGATATATAAGGGGTTTCTATGGTTGACTTTATTTATGGCCGAAGAGACATGATTGGAAACCGAAGTAGATTATTGAGGATACCATGTACCGACGGAATAGACATAGGCAAAGATTGGGTGGTAGGGTGCCACACTTCCCACAGCCCCCAACTTGGTGTGCAATGGAATCACTCAAATATTGACACAATTATAACACAAGCTCCTAATATTTAGTTGAGCTTATACATAGAGGTCAGTTTTATGCCTAAGGAATATTCAGCAAACTTGAGGGCCTCAGGGACGAATATGGGCTACCCGTAGGCTAAATGTTGCCTTTTGATGTGTTGCATTTGGTTCTGAAGATAACATGGTGTCGGCAAACAGTGAAACCCGCAACAAATCAGGTCTTGCATTCCATATTAACACACAGTAACAGTGTTGTATGAGGTTGCAAGGATGGGAAAGTGACCTATAAATTGAATTGACAGGCAGAGAGTGGCAGCTAGTACTTTAACATACATTGAGCTTTCTACAAATGTGAAATTCAAATATTTGCAACTTAGTTATATTCATCACACTTATCTTACACTTGCTTGCCTCATTATGACATACCCTGGCTCCACACTAATGCCCTAGCTGCCATAAGGCATATACATCTTTTTGTCATATGGTTCGAGACTTTCTAGTTGCAGGTAACAAATTAGGTAAGCAACTGGGCGCGCAAAGAGAATCTGTGTAATTGGAAAGTATGTTTGATGGGTCTGATAGTCATGTCTACAAATTGGCTGGTCCAACTGTAAGTGTGTTGATTCTGCCCTGTTGCTTGGCAAATAAGCAATATCACAAAACTGGAAGGCAGCACAGCTTCCTGCTCTCGAGAGTCACAAAGCAGAATTTTAGAGGTTTATGCAGGCTGAGGTTGCCACATTATGATGCCTGAGGCTTAGAGCAAGAGCGGATAAAATCATGGTTAGCTGGGACTCCCTGACCTTGGAAAAAGAGCTAAAATCAGACAATAGACTGCCTTGAGTATCGTGGCCTCTGGAGTTCAACAAGATATGGGAAACAACATCCAAAATACAGAGCAGAAGTTCATGCCTAAGCTTAGCTCTTCTCTAAGGGTCCTTATCTACTTGCCTACTCGTGATTGGAAAGACCCAGAGTGCCAGCTCCAAACTCAGAGCAAGATGTGTGTATTTACGCGGTGCTTAGCCAGTACATTACCTCTTAATTTACGAAGTTATACTCTTATTTGAATACGTGGATGATACCCGATTTCCTGTTAATGTATTTTAACTTTCAGGCACAAGTTGAGATATTGTTGGTGTTTTTATATTTTTTATTCTAATGAAGATCCATGATTACTTTGTACCGCATCATTGTCTATTGTTTTGTTATGGATAATAAAAATCGATAAAAGATGTAGGTGTAAGGAACTGGGTTGTTGTTGCAGTCACCACCCCCACACACTTTTCCCCTCTTTTTAGCTACTAGATGCTGATTTTTAACTTGGACAGGGGACTGATGCCTGCAAACCAGACCTCAGTGCCAGTGCACTTTCCATGAAACAAGGTAAAATCCAATTGTCTTACAATTGGTCAAGTAATTTAGCAGACCTGTAACTCCCTAGTTAATAGTACTCTAAGTACAGAGGGCAGAGGTACTAAATAGGGTCCCTAAGGGCTGCAGGATATCTTATGCTACCCTAAGGGACCCACCTACAAATTCCACACAGACTGCCAGTACAGGCTGCGTAACATGGTGCAAACCATGAGTGAAAACTTGGCATGACACACTTCTGTGTGTCATGCCAAAGTCACTAGATATAATATATGTTAGTCATCCCTACAGCAGGACTTTGAGCCCTAAGGTAGGGTGCATTATATTTTATGTGAGAGCATATCTGCATGCATGACCAAATATGCACCTGTGATGTCTAGTTATATTTCTAGATATTGCAAGTGAGCAGGTAAGCCATCTTAAGGTATGTACTGGGAACTGCTCCAAATGAGTTCCCCAGCTACATAATGGTTTAACTGAAACTTAGGGTGTTTGGTATCAAGCACTTCATATTAATTAACCCTCACTTATTACAGTGATGGATTTATTAATACATGCACCCAGAGGGTACCTTAGAGGAACCTCCTGAAACCTACTCTAGAGTTTTGGCTGACAGGTCCAGTCCAAACTGCCACCACAGATGTGTTTCTGACCCCCTACTAGGTGAGAGGCCTGCTCTCAGAGTACAGAAACATTGCCTGCTCTGGGGAGAGGTGTTATCACCGCCTCCTCTAATAAAGGCTGTTAAATTAGCATTCCAAGGCAGGAAGCTTCAAAGAGCCTGTCGCTTTTGATATGCAAATGTAGCTTCCCTGAGAGGTTAGGGGCTGCCAAACCCCCTTTGTCCACAGCCCATTTGGCACCAAGGCATTCAAGAAAATTTTCTATACAGGAGTCATGTTGCACTGCCAGGCTGGACACGCCTCTAGGGTGACCAAGCCCGAAGTGAACACCAAATTAAGAATTCCACCATCTTGTGTGATTTGGAATTATGAATTGTTGGATAGGGTAATGCCCTCTCCCTGAAGTTAGTGGTCTGTAGTGACCTCAGAGGTATAAAGTACATTGGCTACTTCCCCTCGCTCCCCTTAATGCCCCTAAATTGAGTATTTAGGAGACCCCCTGATACCAACACTACAGACTTTTGATGGATCAAGAGAAGGATTGGACAAAGAAGAGTCCGGTCACAAGATCCAAGAACCAAAAACTTACTTGGCACCAACCCTGCCAACCTGACTGCTGCCCCCAACAATCGTGGAAGAAACAGATTCATCCTTCCACTGGGCAGACTCCAAGAAACAAGGAGGGCTGCCAGTGTTTCAAAAACTGCATGAGAAAACTCCCTTGGAGCAGAGGAGCTACTTCCCTGCAGCAACCGGCACCAAAGACACATGGTGCAGTTCACCGAGTTGCCGCTCACCAGACAGCCCCACACAGCAGCTTCCTAGGAAGAGGACCATGTGCTACTGAAGATCTGACCTGTCCCTCCACTTAGCGGGAGGACACTGGGACCACCAAAAGCTGCACAGGACCAATACCTGTGGTACTGGACCCCTTGCAGAAAACAAGGCTTTGTTGTGTCCAGTACTGACACCAACGTTGAAGAAGACTAACCTGCACATCAAGGGACTTTAGGGACACAGAGACCCCCAACAAGAGTGGCCCAGCTGTCCTGTTTGTATCTTTTCTGCAAAACAAAGAACAGGACATGAGATTGCAACCGCTACCGCACGTCCCCTCAAAGCAACTATGCACTTGCACTCCACTGCCTGAGTCCAATGGAGAAGACGGATGACAATAGGGTCCCCAGACCCACAAGAGCTAACCCCCTTCTTGGGTTTGCCCAGACTGGAATTCCATTCGCTGCCTGCTGCCTCTGTCTGTAGGCCCCTTCCAATGCGAGTAGCTCCTTCTTCTGAACTTGATGTCAAAAGACACCACTGCACCCATGCCCTACAGCCCATGGAATAGTAGACCAATGGTGCCCATACGTTCACAAGCATCTCGAGTGTTGAGCCCCCCTGTGGTTCCCTAGACTTTTCTACAGGTCCCAGCTTGCAGCCTCTTTGTAACCAGACCATTCCCCATTTAAGTGAATGGGACACCCAACACTGTAACATACCTCTACACCCAGTTGCCACTGAGCTTTCTAAGGTGACCTGTTAGTGTGGCCATGGACCCTGCGCCATACTCACCATAGGTTCTCAAGAACAGTCCTGTAAGTCGTTGTCAAATACCCAAACGCAATACATGGTTTTCCTCCATAGGATAGCATTACCCCCTTGAGAAATTGCACTGTGCCCATTTCTGAAAACTGTAAAAATTCATAACTCGTAAAGTACTTACCCAATTCCACTGTGCCCATTTCTGAAAACTGTAAAAATGTATAACTCGTAAAGTACTTACCTAATTCCAAGTTCATTTAGTGACTTTTGTGCCCTGACAAGGACTGTAGCTGTTGCCTTTTAAGTAAAATCGAATGTGACATATCCACTGTTGTTTGTTTACCCACTTGCTAGACCCGGTATGTAGACCAGTGTCTATTCCACACAGAAGACAATTTCTAAAATAATTGATCATGACAAGATTTTCCATAGTAATGTATTTGAGGAAATGAAATGTACGTTTTAGGATTGCCATAGAAGAAACTTTTTACTTTTTATGTTGAAAACTGTGACCAGAATGAATGTTGGAGACTAGAGTCAACAATTTCATGTAGTACCTTTTCACGTGAACATAAAATATTAACATTTGAACTACTCACTTGGGGGCATATTATCAAGCACAACATCATAATTATCGCCACTTTAGCGGCAGAAAACTGCTGCTAAAGCTGTGATAATGGGCTTGATAATATGCCGTAGAGAATTCCCATAGAAGCCCATGTTGACTCCAGAACATGGGCTTCTATTGGAATTCTCAAGGGTGTTTTATCAAGCCCATTATTAAGTTTTCTGCCGCTAAAGCAGCAATAATTATAACCCCGTTTGTTGATAACATGCCGCTAAAAGAGGTTTAGGACGAGTGTGTATTTGAGGGACACTCTTTACAGCAGCAAACATTTAGCAAGTATATATGGTCAGATTTTTAGGCAGTCCTCTTTATATATTTATTGCAAAGAATACTGGTCATAATGTTGTTTTTTCTCATTTGACCTCTTGTGTGTGCATCCACCAGTAAAGTTCATACAATATATAAATTGTTAATGGAAAATGTTACCCTGAAATCTTCCTTTTACATACAGAAGTATGTCCTGCTAGCCAATTGTCCATCACCTCCTGAATTTTTATGAGATCATCACAACTAGAATACATATAAAAAATATTACTTTAGTTTTCACATTGTTAGTTATTAATTGGATACAATTTAACATATTCTCAGTAGCTAAACCTACAATTATAAGTAGGTTTGATATTATCTTCCAGAACAGGAAACATTATCACATTGCAATGTAAATGTTGCCTGTTTACTGAAAAGCTAAGGGCAGAGTTTTGTGGTTTGAACCACCTATCTGTAAAAATATCCCAGATTAAATAGAAAAACTACACTTTAAATACTATGCCTGTGTTGAATTGTGTATGTGCATGAAAAGCATTAATGTGTACAGAAGACTGCTGCAAAGCACGTAATAACTCCACCTCCTGATATACCTGATGTCATCATACAACGCAGCCAAAAGGAATTCTTCATCACATCCGTCATCACTCACTTCAAGGATGTCCCGATCGCTGACTACAGCATGCAACACATGGCCCAAAAACAAAAAACAGCAAGGGGACCGAGTCATTCACAAGTCTTCCTTCTTAAGCTACCTTAGTGCCCAAGCACCACTTAAATCAGTCTAGTTTCAGACTTCACACCAAGCTGCAGCATGGAGACTGCTGCTCTTCATGTACCAGACAATACTCATCAATGACAGAAATTAGGCCTGCCTTCTGATACTACTTGACCACTCTGAAGACTCGCACCCAGCTGACCATCAAGCACTGAGCCATAACCTTGAAACAATCAAGGAACCAGAAATGTTTCCCCTCTTATTTCAACCTCATACACTGCAGCTGATTAATTAAAAAGCATGCACAATCCCAAAACCTTTCTCTGTTATGCAGAGTGCTTCAGGGTTTCATCTTCACCGCCATCATTTTAAAACCGGTATATAACACCTCGGAATGTGACACCCAACACCATCAAGATACATCAATATGCCAACAACACACAACTATATCTAATAATCTCTTTACCAAACGATGTTATTTGATTCAAACCTGCCTTAAATTTATCCACAATTGAATACATGTCCAAAGCTCAACTCAATAAAGCTTCAGACAACCACAAATTCAATCTTATCTCACTGACATGAACCAAGATGACTTCACTCTATAGCTAATAGACAATGTGGAATCCTTTGGATTCATCCTCAGCAAACCTTCTTGTTCAAACAAAAATTCAAGATACATAACACTAGCAAAGCCAAGATAGGATGGTATGAGAAATCCTCCAAGAATAAAACAACCTCTTTTCCCCAGAAATTGATTTTAGGACTTTTCCCACCTGGATTGAGGGAACAGTTTGATAAGTGGCTGCCATGACTTAATTTAAAGGTATCATATGTACTGCCATAGCATGTTCCAGATTATGTCCTATAACTTGAAAGTGCCTATTTCCATGTGGAACCTTGGAACATAAATAGTCATCGGTGTCAAACAGTGAATGACAGGAATTCTTTCATCAAGGGGTTCTGAGTTTTCTCAAATAGACAAGAGTGAAGCTAAACTGTCCTATGATGTCAGTCCGAATCCAAAGCGTATAGCATCCCCACAATTCACATTTTACGAATCTATAATTTTATGCTATGTTTGCCCCAATCTTATCTAGCCCTTTTTTCAAATTCTTCAGTTATTGGGGAGTCATACATACTTGTCCTCAACTGCCTATGCCAAATGTATAGAAAAATACCTTGCCTCCTGCAACCCACCCCCACTGCCATGAGAGTCATCTACCTCCTTCCCATCCCTGGCCTCTTAAAGAGGTACCCTCTGCTATCCATGGAGGTAAAGAGCTACTCTGCACTGACAGGCTCCCAGAAAGTGCTCTCACAACAGCCTGGAATTCTTTAATGGTGCAGCAACGGTGATAAACAAGTTTTATTTCCCACTGTCTCTGAATTATAGCAGTGCATAGCCAGATTTAGAATCTGGTATTCACGAAAAGGTGCACAGAGGAAGCCATGCATAACAATTCATTTTATTGCTTTACCAGGATGTTTTTTTAGGGCAGACATTGGATACTTGGTGATACACTTTTCATTGTTGTATTTCGTGAAACCGGTTAGTGATTAGACCTGTTTACACACTTGCTGCAATTCTGTAGATTATTAAGGCCATTTTAGCATTACTAAAATCTATACCCCATACTACATCTGAAATGTTCTATCCTTAAAAATGTGACTGAAAAAGACAAAGATACAAGCAGTCAAGGAGGCTTTCGGAAGAACTAATAGGCACACATCTTTGGTCAGTCATTATCATTCAGAAAAGCTTTGCCTACTGCCTTGTTTTTTCCTATACATCCAAGACTATATGAAATGGACATTGGAGATGCCTTGACTCTAGCTAATGCACCACCATGATCTGTGAGGGGGCCAAGTAAAGAATGGCATATATGTCCCACTGACGTAAATAACAATATATCAGGATATGAATAATGAATAATTTCTTACCAGACTTCAATCAAGTTTGTTTGTCTCATGATCAATGGTTCTGGGCAAAAGGGGGCATTGCATCTTGCTTCAACAGTAGTGATTAGAAGATAGTCAAGACGGCAGACAACTAGGTCGTTTTCAGTGCCAAATGTATCCCAAATACTTTTGCTTTGAAAGCGTGCAAATTGTTTTAACCACTGAATCTTTCCTTTCACCCACTGTCCTTTAGTAAAATGTGCATGCACTGTCATAAGTGCTTGAATCCATGGCTCTTTTTGTGCTATAGCCATCAACTCATGAAAAACCTGAGGATATTTCTGCAGTGCCAAGTGAATAACAAAAAGCAAGTTGTCAATTGTACAAGTGTTACATAATTTAATGCTTCTTCTTCCCAACTTTCCTGTGCCTGACCATGGTGGGCAGTTGCTTGCAACTTTCTTTAACACTGATTTAGGTCTTGGTGAGCTATAGTACTTAGCCTGCTTTATTTTCCTTTTCGGCCTCTTTTTCCATTGTTCTTCATAGGTTAACATATGTCCTTCATCTTCGGAACCATGGATTAGGCTCACACCTATCTCGTCGCCCTGTGCAATGTGCTCTGTAGTAGACTCACTGGCACATGTATATGTTATGTTGTGTTGTTGTTTTCTTTTACACGTCTCACCTGTGGCACATTTTATGTTTACAAGTGCAATCTCACGCATTTTTCCCTCAACAAACTCTTTCATTATTTGCAAAAAGTCACCTAATCTCCGATGTAACCTATCATTTAAAACATCTTTTTTACAGTCCTGAACCAGTTTTCCACTGTTGCATTAGTGTCTCTATGTTGTCCTTCACCTAACATTATTCCACTCCAAAGTGGTAAGGTTGTGACATATTTGCCTAGCAAATTAACAAAGTGTGGACAGCAATTCATGTTTTGCCTCAGATTTTTATTTTCATTTTCAGACTTCAGTGCTTTTTTCTCAGTTTCAGATAAAATTTCTTGAAATATTTTTGAAAATGGAGACGACTCTTTTAAGGTGGACTCTTTTAAAAGGTCATCTGTAGTTTCCGCGTACCGTGTGTCTACTAACTCATCACTACAGAGCTTAATTTTTTGTTTGTTGATTGATGCTCTCATTTCTGTCATATATTCAAAATATATATGTGTCTCAGTTTTCACTGTTAGAACATAGAGTACTCTCCTGAGGTGTACTTTAATCTCATTCAATGTACTTGCATTTTGAAAAAGGGCAAAGGAGTACATAAACAACTCTTTGGCTTCTTTTCTGGCTTCCGCTTTGCTCACTTTATTGGCCACAAGTCTAATCATGTGAGCTGCACAGATATGGACCACAGTCAACATATTTTTCTCTCCACCACTGCACATGTTCAAACAGTGTTTTAGGTACTGAACAAGCGTAATCTGATTGAAAGCCTGCATAGCTGCATGAATCATTGCCCAACTGAAATCTACCTCAACTTTTTGTGGGATGAGTCTGCGGTTGGACAGCTTGAGGAAATCACGACATACACAGTTTAACCAGTGCAAAATGGTTGGTGTGCTTTGGTCTGATGATAACATTTCTGCAACGGGGACTGTATGATTGGTAGGTGTCTTTGTTTGAAGACACAAAGCATAATACAAGACTCTGTGGTGGGTCTCTTTGGGGTTTGCAATGACTGACCCTGTTGCATCAAGATACAGATAACAATTACCAAACGCCTGAAGGTCCTTCAGCATGTGTAGCTGTACATCATTGTACACATGAATTACAAGAGGGCTCATGCAAATATATTGAATGAAAGCATGAGCAGTCACAATTGGATTATGTTCTTTCTGATCTTGTCTTTGTTGCAGTTCAAGGCAATCTAAAAATACATTTTTATTCATTCGGTTACTGAGATTCTTTTCACTGGAAATTTTCTGTAAGACTGTAGTTGTTTTAACGGTATTCAGGTTACCAGCTAAAAGTTGTTCTGGATCTGCATTAGCTATGGATTTTATATACAGATGAGAAGGTTGTGTCTCTCCTAAACAGGATTTCAGTTTCTCTCTTTCTAGACCACGAGTATGCCTCTTGTGAAAATGTTGAACCGTATGGTTGATTGCACCAGTCATCTCCACTTGAATAATGACATTGCTATGCTTTGTGGGTTTTTTGGCAATTGAAAAATCATATTTGGTGCAGCCACTAAATTTACAATGCCCTTTGCCACGCCAGAAAGCAGATACTTTTTTTCGCGACCCTTTGGATCTTACTCTATTGTATTTGAAAGAAATCACACAGAATTTATTAATTTCATTAAGCTTGCTACAAATTAAGTCAGACCAGCCATTCATTAACAGACGATACCCCTGCCTGCTCTCTGGTTTTATCTGTTTCCATTCTTCTTTAGTCAGTTTTATTTTAAATCTTGATGGTAGGTTGTATTCCTGTTTTATACTAACCATAGAAGTGTGTGTTAGCATCATTTTTGTAACGTTGTATGGCTAAAGTATTTGCTTTTTTTAGCATCTATTGCTTTTTCAGAAGAGTCCTCTGTTTTTTTATTTACTGTTGCATATTCAGTTTGGTATTTAGAAGCCTTAACAAGCTTTGGCACAGTAGGCTGAGAGACTTCTTTATCATTCCCACTTTCAATAGGCAAGATTTGACTTAATTCTTTTGAATTCATACAGGACTTAAGTTGTGAGGTGAATAATGTTTTGGGAGATGCAAATGAAGCTAAGTCTGTGAATCTTAATTTCTTGGCACTGTTCTTTTTTGCTTTACATTTAGGGCAAAACCATGGTGAAATAGATGCTATATCCATAATGCTTTTATAGCCAATACAAGTTGGATGAAACCATTCTTTACAGGAATCACACTGGGCATATGGTTGTCGGGGGTCATTTCTTTGCCTGCATACACAATATAGATTTTCATCTTCTTCTTGAGAAAATGAGGGTTGATCCTTGACAAGCAAGCCTGTTTTTTTTACTATTTTGATACACAAGTGTTTTTGTCTTAATTGCCCTTCTGTCTTCTCTCCAAACATGATAAAGCCATAACCTTGTGCATAGCTTGTTCTGTCCAAGTTCCAATCCAATTTTTCCCCAAACAGAGTTAGATTTACGGTAACCCTCATTGTTTAGAGATGCAATATTTTCATGGAATAACTTTATAAGTTTACTTTCCGAGTTTTTATCAGAAACAAGTTTCCAGGACATTTTCAACAATTTACAATTCTTGCATACATTTCTGTTTGAAAATAATATTTGATATGAAATTAGACACAAAACGTTTTAATTACAATGAAGTATCCATATCACAGACCTGTTTAAATTTAAGATTAAGACGTGAGGTGCTTTCTTGGCAATAAGAGCAAGAACAATCAGGAAAACTGAAAACCAGAAAGCAACTTTGCAATATAAATAACAATGATTCCAAACATGAATGTTTGCTGTGAAAATATCCTTTGGCTCTTCTTAGGCCTATAGTAGGAAACAGCCCACTGATGGTGCAATGAAACCCTCAAACCTTTGGAGACCAATATTAATGTTACAAAATGAACAACAAAAGTTCCATACAGTGCATATTAATACGGGAAAATCTCATGATTTTGCTATGTTTCTAGAAACTGCAAGACTTATCTTCATAGCACATCTCCTTCTGGTGTTTAAGTGAAATTCTGAGGTCTTTATTAAACAACAGACTCAGAAATTGTAGACAAAGAACTGTGTTGCAACCAAACCAGCACTGAATTAGTTTGGTGCCCTCTGCAGGCTTAAAGAATAATGCATTAGTATGTTAGCCTCATAAGGTCATTTTGTATCAGAAAGCAAACCTTCAAAACATAAAACAGTAGAACAACAAGCATTTGCAATGCAGTCGGTCTCGCCTTTGTGACCTTATATGTATTTAGCTTTGCAGCACATTCATCTGGGTGCTAAAACATCGACTGCTATTAACAAGGAGGGTAAATAAGCACCAAACTGCATGATACAGCAGGTATGGGAATTCATGGAGAGAAATACTGCCTTTCAGCGCAAAATGGTATAGTACAAAGCTCTGTTTTTAATATACAATCAGGACCTTTGGTGGTCATGTCACTGAAAATACAAGATTTGAAAAAAATATTATTGTCTATGGGTGCTTATGGAATAATTTCAATGAACTGGAATCCAGAGAATGTTGGAGCGATTATGGTATTTTACTGACCTCTGCTAGTCGTTTGCCATCAAGAAGGTTAAATATAGGCAGTTACCAGAGAAATTAAAAACAGAAAGTTCCTAAGCAGAAATCGAAGCTGGTATTTTACTGACCTCAGCTGGTCGTTCTCTATTAACACAGTTGAATAGAGGCAGTTGAACAGAAAAACTCCCTAAGCGGAAGCAGACAAGTCCTAGGGATGATCTCCAGAGCCCACAAAGTATATACTAAAGTATCTACAAATGTCTTGAATGCTCGACCTAAAAATTAGTCGTTAGGGGAAAAGTAGGACGGCACTCCTCATCCGAAATTAACATTATTACACAACTTGCATGGCGTGGTACTTCTATAAACATAATGCATGGCCACTTAAGCTTGTAGGTGTCATACATAAATTTAGGGGGTCATTACGATGGCGGAAGGCCCACCTCCGCCAGCCGTGCGCTGGCTAGCCCTCCGCCATCGAACGTGGATTCACCGCCCGCCATATTAGGATGTCAGGCAGATCCAGACCACAATCATGGCAGGCGCATAGACCGCCCTCCACTGAACCAGGGGCAGCCTTAGACATATGCAAGCTGTGCACCTGCACAGGGCCACCAAACCCAAGTGGCCATCACGCCAATATTATCCTTAATGTAATAATCCTCTGAGATGGATACATATTTGTGTGGTGACCCCATGCAGGGATTTGACGGCCTCTGGCTCTGTTCCACTTCCAAACACCCTGACCCCTCCCCCTCTTCACTGGCCTCCGCACCTGCGTTCCTCCTGGTTCCTGATTGACTTCTTTTTTCCCTACCCACTGCTGGCCCGCTGGTACAGGCGTATATAACATTGCAAGCAAAATGAAGAGAATTCGAGTACACAAATCTGGTTATTTGAAATAAAAGAGAAAGGCGGCTCAGCAGCGTCACAGGAAGGAGCAATCCTGAAGTTTATCACCCAAGGGAAACCTAAAGATGGGGAATCCTCCGACCAGAGTACTGCTGATGCACTAGGTAAAACCGGCGCTGACTAACATAAACAAGAAAAAAAAATTAAGATATCCATGAGCAGAATGATACTCGTGGCGGCCCCAGGCAGGGATGTTTCTGGTCAAAGAGGCCACCGATTCTTTCTCTGTGGGGGGCTGCTGGCACGGGGCCCCTGTCATGGCCCTGGCACTGCAGCTGTCTGTGCCAGTCCCTCACATCGCGTGTCACAATATACCCTCCTCCTCCTAAATTTTATCAATCTGAGATGAATTTGAAAGGGTAGGAGCAGCCGCAGGCACTGCTCATCTAACACCATTTCTGGACGTTTTATTAAAACACCTTCCTGACCTCCAGGGGGGCTCCGCCACGCCCGGACCCCCTCTTCCGGGGCCCCCTACCTACCCTCCCTGCCCAGGGCCGCCGTGAGCCTGGAGCCGCACCTGACTGAACCTCCATAAGCAATTGTTCCAATTGCCTGGTGGAGTGGGCTGCATCCCTAAAATGGTGGCGGTGCCTAACAGTCACCATCGGCCAAACCAGAATGTTGGCTACAGCCAGCCTTTCCATAGCGGCAAAACCTCCATTGAAAGGCTGGCAGGATTAGTTTCAGGGGCCTGGTGTGGGCACTCCTTGTGTTGGGTGGAGGTGTTGGTGCACTGGGGGGTAGCACATTTCACTGCACTACGTGGCAGACACCCTGTGGTGCCTGCCACTTAGTGCAGTGAAATGCAACACATGCATTTTTAACATTGCAGGGGATACTGAAGTCTGCAGCGCCCACATCAATGTTAAATTTCAAGATGCGACTGCCATGGTGACGGTCACATCCTAATTTATAGTGCGGGACTGCCGCATACATTGCGGGCAGTACCGATCCCCACTAGGATGCCTGGTGAACTCGAGCCCGTCCGCCATTCGTAATGACCCCCTTCGTTTTTATTTGGCAGTTAAGTGCAGAAAACTGCCATGAAAGCAATAATTTAGATAGAATTACTTCACTTTTCACATTGGTGTTATTTGAAATTAGGCTTTATTACAGAAATACTTGCTTTGAAAATACTGAGGGCAGATTTGAAAGTATTGAATTAGTAAAGTTTGAGATGATCAAACAATGGCTAAGCTGGTGTTGATATTACGAAGTCAGTGTCCTGATGAAAGCTGGCATTTAATGAAGGAATGCATAAAGTAACATAGCTTGTGGAATCTGTGGACTGCTTTGGTTGCTGCTGCATCATAACATTTGGATTACTTTCCCCCACCGAAGGCTGGGCAGACAAGAACTGATGAGCGTGCCATCTGCTCTGAAAATAGATATATGCACTCCAGTATTTTGTATAGCCTGAGGAGGAACCCTTTGCTGAGAGTTTCACTCAGCGCATAATTATAATTTGAATCCATACTTGTAAAGCGCAAACATATCACCCCTTAAGGTTGCAAGGCGCAGGGGGGCCATCGTGGAGATTAAGTGAACTATTGCTCAGAGTCACATGATGCTGAGCTGAGCTGCCGGCGGTGATTCAACCATCACCCCTGCGCTCTGGAGTCAGCTGCTCTGGCCGCTGCACTACACCTCTCCCTCCTAAGGCACATGGTATACATTTAAGTAACTTTTGTGTCTGGGACTGTCATAGTTCACATGTTAGACTCAGACAGAAAGTACTCCTGCCACGATGGTGTAGGAAGGAAAGCTGGAGAAAGGTGGAGCATGCTGAGTAAGGTAGCCATAATGCCCCCTTGGAATTTCCCAGACAGTTCGAAGCTAAAGGATTACAAAAGGTAATGTGGAAAATGTGTGCTCGACATGGCAGCCTTCGAGTGTTCTTCCCCACACGTTTTGCCTGCTTTCTTCATCTTTTTGCTGATTTCTTTATGTTAGCTTTAGGACACTGAACACTTTACCACTGCCAACCAGTGCAAAAGTTTATGTGCTTTTCCACTCAAACATGTTTTGAATGACCTATCCATAATTGGCATATTTAATTTGCTTATAGGCCTATAGCAAAATTCACTACATTAAATGCTACTAGTGGGCCTGCAGCATAGATTGCGCACCCACACAAGTAGCACTTTAAACATGTCTTGGGCCTGCCACTGAAAAGCCTATGGTTGCAATTTATAGTGCCATGTAGACTTGCCATTGAGAACCTCTTGCCAAGCCTTAAACTTCACTTTTATTACATATAAGTCACCTCTAGGCAGGACCAATATATCCCATAGGCCAGGGTGGTGTGTATTTAAAAGGTAGGAAGGTTTTACATGTTCTGGTAGTGAAAACCTCCCAAATTCCTTTTTCACTACTGTGAGACCTACCCCTCTTCTAGATTAACATTGAGAATTTCTTATTTCCTGATTGAGAGGGTGTAGGTCTGTCATGTTTCATATCATTGGAAGGTAATGATAAACACTCTTTATTCATATAAGTGATTCTATCATTACCCTATTAAAAATGCAACTTTTAGAAAGATGCAATTTTCCTACTCTTAGCACTTTGTGCCTGCAGCCTGTCTTAACTACACATCTGAGGTGGGTGCCATATGGACTTTGTGCCTCCCCTCTGCACAGCCACACACAAAGGAAGCTTCGATGTGGATGATGAGCCATCCGCAACCCAATGGGTCATCCTGGACAGGATGAGGGAGGAACTGACATGCCTGATTAGGCTGCATCCTACCCCCACAGAAAGGGCTGCATGACACCCCGTGGCGAGTCTAGAGCCAGGGTATGAAGAAAAGACCTCTGTGCACTTCAAAGACTATTCTTTGAAGTCACCCCCTACTTCAAATGCACAAATTGGGTCCCTACCACTTGAGTACACATTCTGGACCAGTGAATAACTCTGCCTGGGAGAATGACTGCTGTGCTGCTACAAGGACTGCCTCTCTGCTGGACTGCTGCTCTGGAAGAACCACCTTTATGCTGTGCTTCCCTGCTGCCTACCACCCTCTGCCCTGCTGGGCCAATTTCACTTGAATTGACTCGGAGGGTATGCTGCCTTGTACCCTGTTCAAAGTTTCAGGGACATCAAAGACTTCTCATCTAACTGCAACAGCACCTGAACTTTCCTTGCTGCATGTCTTGACCTGCCAAGTGGTACCATTCAGTCCTGGGCCCTTGAAAGTGTGTATAGAGTACTGCACTGCTAGAATCCACACAACAATGCTGTCGCACCGATCCGAACCGAGGCATATCAACCATGCCGATGCATCATTGCTGCCACCAGGAAAGAAGCCATTGCATTGCCGACTGTGCGGCTCATCGCCTCTTTTGTAAGTAAGAAGAACAGGAAGCTGTTGAGGTTTTGTAGTTTATTTGTAGATTGGACCCTAAGATGCCACAGGTAGAGAAGCTCAGCTGCAACCGACTTTATTCATTCCAATGTACACACAGTGGAGTCACTAACATTCCACCAGAATTAAAGGAACAGTAATAAAATAGAAACAGGAGAATGTAACACATCCTTCTTCTTAATAAAAAAAAAATAAATAAAAAAAACTATATACATTACATACATTGCAAAGACATTCAGGATCATTCTATATGTATATACACGGAGTCACATCAAGTAATCTTTAAGCTTGACAGGTTTCACAATGATTCGACCTGACAATCTTCTGGGCCTGGGAACATCCACTTTTGGAAGATCAGATGACGTGGATTGGACATGAGAGGAATGAATAGGACTCGGAACAGAACTTGAACCAGACCCCTTTTCCAACCAAAGATTACGTTCCAAATCGTTGCACTTAACCACATTACATACATTCCATTTGTGTCCATCATCCAGCAGAACACAATTACCCCATATTTTTAACACCTCCTTGGGACGAGACCATCTGGAAGAACCATCCTTGGATAACCCAGCTGCAACCGACTTTATTCATTCCAATGTACACACAGTGGAGTCACTAACATTCCACCAGAATTAAAGGAACAGTAATAAAATAGAAACAGGAGAATGTAACAGCCTCCACTTCCCAATGCATTGCCTACATCTTATGGTGTGAGCACAGTGAATCACTGATTTGACTATCCCAACGACAACGTATTACCGACAATCCTGTGCTTTGGTGTCAAAGCATCGGCTGTTGATTTCCACATCTCGTCTCTGTCGACAACATAAGTAAGGTACTTTTCAGTGGGCCAAAACTGGTCCTTGTATGCGACCCATGCTCCATAGCAGTGCTCTCCATATTAGGCTTCTTTATTGGCATTAGCTTGAAAGAAGCACAGTGGGCACAAGTGGAACAATTGCTTGGCTGAGGCTAAATCATTATAAAGCATGTAGGGGGAAGGGGTATGGTTGAAAAACAAAATACATGTTTGTAAGCCAATGTGTTTTGTCCTATAATAGAACCACAATTACTTATTTGCATGTAACTCTATAGGAATGCATTAAGGTGAGGGCAACCAGTTTGCTGCCATCTGTTGTGACAAATTTTGATCGGCTCAGGCAAATCACATACCGGTAGTGTAGATGGATGCTCCCATTGATAGAATGAAGATGAAAATTGGTGAGCCAAGGTGATCTTCATGTGAGAAATGATGGTTACTTATTCGTTTATAACTCCATAGGAACGCATTGGCTTGATCGTGGCACAGTGGACACAAGTGGGACCGTTGTTTGGCTCAGGCTAAATCCTGATGGAGCTTGGAGGGGGATGTGGTATGTTTGAAAAACAAAATACATATGTGTGAGCCTATGTGTTTTTCCTATAACAGAACCACAATTACCTATTTAGTAGGATGAATATGAAAATTAGTGAGCCAAGTTGATCTTCATGGTAGAATGGATGGTTACTTATTCGTTTCTAACTCCATAGGAACACATTGGCTTGAAAGTGGCACACTGGGCACAAATGGAACCGTGGCATGGCTCAGGCTCAATCCTGATGGAGCTTGTATGGGGATGTGGTATGTTTGAAAAACAAAATACATATGTGTGAGCCAATAAGAGAACCACCATTACCTATTTGCATGCAACTATATATAGGAATGCATTGAGGTGAGGGCAACCAGTTTGGTGCCAACTGTTGTGAAAAATTTAGCTCGGCTCAGGCAATTTACATATCAGAAGTATAGAGGAGACCTTCCTTTATTAGAATCAAATTGAATATTAGTGAGCCAAGTTGATCTTCATGTGAGAAATGATGGTTACTTATTCGTTTATAACTCCATAGGAACGCATTGGCTTGAAGGTGGCACAGTGGGTACAAGTGGGACCGTTGCTTGGCTCAGGCTAAATCCTGATGGAGCTTGTAGAGGGATGTGGTATGTTTGAAAAACAAAATACATATGTGTGAGCCAATGTGTTTTTCTATAATAGAACCACAATTACCTATTTGCATGCAACTATATAGGAATGCATTGAGGTGAGGGCAACCAGTTTGGTGCCACCTGTTGTGAGAAATTTAGCTCGGCTCAGGCAATTTACATATCAGAAGTATAGAAGAGACCTTCCTTTATTAGAATCAACATGAATATTCGTGAGCCAAGTTGATCTTCATGTCAGAAATGATGGTTACTTATTCGTTTATAACTCCATAGGAACGCATTGGCTTGAAAGTGGCACAGTGGGCACAAGTGGGACCGTTGCTTGGCTCAGGCTAAATCCTGATGGAGCTTGTAGGGGGATGTGGTATGTTTGAAAAACAAAATACATATGTGTGAGCCAATGTGTTTTTCTATAATAGAACCACAATTACCTATTTGCATGCATCTATATAGGGATGCATTGAGGTGAGGGCAACCAGTTTGGTGCCACCTGTTGTGAGATATTTAGCTTGGCTCAGGCAATTTACATATCAGAAGTATAGAGGAGACCTTTCTTTATTAGAATCAACATGAATATTCATGAGCCAAGTTGATCTTCATGTGAGAAATAATGGTTACTTATTCGTTTATAACTCCATAGGAACGCATTGGCTTGAAAGTGGCACAGTGGGCACAAGTGGGACCGTTGCTTGGCTCAGGCTAAATCCTGATGGAGCTTGTAGGGGGATGTGGTATGTTTGAAAAACAAAATACATATGTGTGAGCCAATGTGTTTTTCTATAATAGAACCACAATTACCTATTTGCATGCAACTATATAGGAATGCATTGAGGTGAGGGCAACCAGTTTGGTGCCACCTGTGAGAGAAATTTAGCTCGGCTCAGGCAATTTACATATCAGAAGTATAGAGGAGACCTTCCTTTATTAGAATCAACATGAATATTAGTGATCCAAGTTGATCTTCATGTGAGAAATGATGGTTACTTATTCGTTTATAACTCCATAGGAACGCATTGGCTTGAAGGTGGCACAGTGGGCACAAGTGGGACCGTTGCTTGGCTCAGGCTAAATCCTGATGGAGCTTGTAGGGGGATGTGGTATGTTTGAAAAACAAAATACATATGTGTGAGCCAATGTGTTTTTCCTATAAGAGAACAACAATTACCTATTAGCATGCAACTATATAGGAAGTCATTGAGGTGAGGGCAACCAGTTTGGTGCCACCTGTTGTGAGAAATTTAGCTTGGCTCAGGCAATTTACATATCAGAAGTATAGAGGAGACCTTCCTTTATTAGAATCAATATGAATATTAGTGAGCCAAGTTGATTTCATGTGAGAAATGATGGTTACTTATTCGTTTATAACTCCATAGGAACGCATTGGCTTGAAGGTGGCACAGTGGGCACAAGTGGGACCGTTGCTTGGCTCAGGCTAAATCCTGATGGAGCATGTAGAGGGATGTGGTATGTTTGAAAAACAAAATACATATGTGTGAGCCAATGTGTTTTTCTATAATAGAACCACAATTACCTATTTGCATGCAACTATATAGGAATGCATTGAGGTGAGGGCAACCAGTTTGGTGCCACCTGTTGAGAGAAATTTATCTCTGCTCAGGCAATTTACATATCAGAAGTATAGAGGAGACCTTCCTTTATTAGAATCAACATGAATATTAGTGAGCCAAGTTGATCTTCATGTGAGAAATGATGGTTACTTATTCGTTTATAACTCCATAGGAACGCATTGGCTTGAAGGTGGCACAGTGGGCACAAGTGGGACCGTTGCTTGGCTCAGGCTAAATCCTGATGGAGCTTGTAGAGGGATGTGGTATGTTTGAAAAACAAAATACATATGTGTGAGCCAATGTGTTTTTCTATAATAGAACCACAATTACCTATTTGCATGCAACTATATAGGAATGCATTGAGGTGAGGGCAACCAGTTTGGTGCCACCTGTTGAGAGAAATTGAGCTCGGCTCAGGCAATTTACATATCAGAAGTATAGAGGAGACCTTCCTTTATTAGAATCAAATTGAATATTAGTGAGCCAAGTTGATCTTCATGTGAGAAATGATGGTTACTTATTCGTTTATAACTCCATAGGAACGCATTGGCTTGAAGGTGGCACAGTGGGCACAAGTGGGACCGTTGCTTGGCTCAGGCTAAATCCTGATGGAGCTTGTAGAGGGATGTGGTATGTTTGAAAAACAAAATACATATGTGTGAGCCAATGTGTTTTTCTATAATAGAACCACAATTACCTATTTGCATGCAACTATATAGGAATGCATTGAGGTGAGGGCAACCAGTTTGGTGCCACCTGTTGTGAGAAATTTAGCTCGGCTCAGGCAATTTACATATCAGAAGTATAGAAGAGACCTTCCTTTATTAGAATCAACATGAATATTCGTGAGCCAAGTTGATCTTCATGTCAGAAATGATGGTTACTTATTCGTTTATAACTCCATAGGAACGCATTGGCTTGAAAGTGGCACAGTGGGCACAAGTGGGACCGTTGCTTGGCTCAGGCTAAATCCTGATGGAGCTTGTAGGGGGATGTGGTATGTTTGAAAAACAAAATACATATGTGTGAGCCAATGTGTTTTTCTATAATAGAACCACAATTACCTATTTGCATGCATCTATATAGGGATGCATTGAGGTGAGGGCAACCAGTTTGGTGCCACCTGTTGTGAGATATTTAGCTTGGCTCAGGCAATTTACATATCAGAAGTATAGAGGAGACCTTTCTTTATTAGAATCAACATGAATATTCATGAGCCAAGTTGATCTTCATGTGAGAAATAATGGTTACTTATTCGTTTATAACTCCATAGGAACGCATTGGCTTGAAAGTGGCACAGTGGGCACAAGTGGGACCGTTGCTTGGCTCAGGCTAAATCCTGATGGAGCTTGTAGGGGGATGTGGTATGTTTGAAAAACAAAATACATATGTGTGAGCCAATGTGTTTTTCTATAATAGAACCACAATTACCTATTTGCATGCAACTATATAGGAATGCATTGAGGTGAGGGCAACCAGTTTGGTGCCACCTGTGAGAGAAATTTAGCTCGGCTCAGGCAATTTACATATCAGAAGTATAGAGGAGACCTTCCTTTATTAGAATCAACATGAATATTAGTGATCCAAGTTGATCTTCATGTGAGAAATGATGGTTACTTATTCGTTTATAACTCCATAGGAACGCATTGGCTTGAAGGTGGCACAGTGGGCACAAGTGGGACCGTTGCTTGGCTCAGGCTAAATCCTGATGGAGCTTGTAGGGGGATGTGGTATGTTTGAAAAACAAAATACATATGTGTGAGCCAATGTGTTTTTCCTATAAGAGAACAACAATTACCTATTAGCATGCAACTATATAGGAAGTCATTGAGGTGAGGGCAACCAGTTTGGTGCCACCTGTTGTGAGAAATTTAGCTTGGCTCAGGCAATTTACATATCAGAAGTATAGAGGAGACCTTCCTTTATTAGAATCAATATGAATATTAGTGAGCCAAGTTGATTTCATGTGAGAAATGATGGTTACTTATTCGTTTATAACTCCATAGGAACGCATTGGCTTGAAGGTGGCACAGTGGGCACAAGTGGGACCGTTGCTTGGCTCAGGCTAAATCCTGATGGAGCATGTAGAGGGATGTGGTATGTTTGAAAAACAAAATACATATGTGTGAGCCAATGTGTTTTTCTATAATAGAACCACAATTACCTATTTGCATGCAACTATATAGGAATGCATTGAGGTGAGGGCAACCAGTTTGGTGCCACCTGTTGAGAGAAATTTATCTCTGCTCAGGCAATTTACATATCAGAAGTATAGAGGAGACCTTCCTTTATTAGAATCAACATGAATATTAGTGAGCCAAGTTGATCTTCATGTGAGAAATGATGGTTACTTATTCGTTTATAACTCCATAGGAACGCATTGGCTTGAAGGTGGCACAGTGGGCACAAGTGGGACCGTTGCTTGGCTCAGGCTAAATCCTGATGGAGCTTGTAGAGGGATGTGGTATGTTTGAAAAACAAAATACATATGTGTGAGCCAATGTGTTTTTCTATAATAGAACCACAATTACCTATTTGCATGCAACTATATAGGAATGCATTGAGGTGAGGGCAACCAGTTTGGTGCCACCTGTTGTGAGAAATTTAGCTCGGCTCAGGCAATTTACATATCAGAAGTATAGAAGAGACCTTCCTTTATTAGAATCAACATGAATATTCGTGAGCCAAGTTGATCTTCATGTCAGAAATGATGGTTACTTATTCGTTTATAACTCCATAGGAACGCATTGGCTTGAAAGTGGCACAGTGGGCACAAGTGGGACCGTTGCTTGGCTCAGGCTAAATCCTGATGGAGCTTGTAGGGGGATGTGGTATGTTTGAAAAACAAAATACATATGTGTGAGCCAATGTGTTTTTCTATAATAGAACCACAATTACCTATTTGCATGCATCTATATAGGGATGCATTGAGGTGAGGGCAACCAGTTTGGTGCCACCTGTTGTGAGATATTTAGCTTGGCTCAGGCAATTTACATATCAGAAGTATAGAGGAGACCTTTCTTTATTAGAATCAACATGAATATTCATGAGCCAAGTTGATCTTCATGTGAGAAATAATGGTTACTTATTCGTTTATAACTCCATAGGAACGCATTGGCTTGAAAGTGGCACAGTGGGCACAAGTGGGACCGTTGCTTGGCTCAGGCTAAATCCTGATGGAGCTTGTAGGGGGATGTGGTATGTTTGAAAAACAAAATACATATGTGTGAGCCAATGTGTTTTTCTATAATAGAACCACAATTACCTATTTGCATGCAACTATATAGGAATGCATTGAGGTGAGGGCAACCAGTTTGGTGCCACCTGTGAGAGAAATTTAGCTCGGCTCAGGCAATTTACATATCAGAAGTATAGAGGAGACCTTCCTTTATTAGAATCAACATGAATATTAGTGATCCAAGTTGATCTTCATGTGAGAAATGATGGTTACTTATTCGTTTATAACTCCATAGGAACGCATTGGCTTGAAGGTGGCACAGTGGGCACAAGTGGGACCGTTGCTTGGCTCAGGCTAAATCCTGATGGAGCTTGTAGGGGGATGTGGTATGTTTGAAAAACAAAATACATATGTGTGAGCCAATGTGTTTTTCCTATAAGAGAACAACAATTACCTATTAGCATGCAACTATATAGGAAGTCATTGAGGTGAGGGCAACCAGTTTGGTGCCACCTGTTGTGAGAAATTTAGCTTGGCTCAGGCAATTTACATATCAGAAGTATAGAGGAGACCTTCCTTTATTAGAATCAATATGAATATTAGTGAGCCAAGTTGATTTCATGTGAGAAATGATGGTTACTTATTCGTTTATAACTCCATAGGAACGCATTGGCTTGAAGGTGGCACAGTGGGCACAAGTGGGACCGTTGCTTGGCTCAGGCTAAATCCTGATGGAGCATGTAGAGGGATGTGGTATGTTTGAAAAACAAAATACATATGTGTGAGCCAATGTGTTTTTCTATAATAGAACCACAATTACCTATTTGCATGCAACTATATAGGAATGCATTGAGGTGAGGGCAACCAGTTTGGTGCCACCTGTTGAGAGAAATTTATCTCTGCTCAGGCAATTTACATATCAGAAGTATAGAGGAGACCTTCCTTTATTAGAATGAACATGAATATTAGTGAGCCAAGTTGATCTTCATGTGAGAAATGATGGTTACTTATTCGTTTATAACTCCATAGGAACGCATTGGCTTGAAGGTGGCACAGTGGGCACAAGTGGGACCGTTGCTTGGCTCAGGCTAAATCCTGATGGAGCTTGTAGGGGGATGTGGTATGTTTGAAAAACAAAATACATATGTGTGAGCCAATGTGTTTTTCTATAATAGAACCACAATTACCTATTTGCATGCAACTATAAAGGAATGGATTGAGGTGAGGGCAACCAGTTTGGTGCCACCTTTTGAGAGAAATTTAGCTCGGCTCAGGCAATTTACATATCAGAAGTATAGAGGAGACCTTCCTTTATTAGAATCAACATGAATATTAGTGAGCCAAGTTGATCTTCATGTGAGAAATGATGGTTACTTATTCGTTTATAACTCCATAGGAACGCATTGGCTTGAAGGTGGCACAGTGGGCACAAGTGGGACCGTTGCTTGGCTCAGGCTAAATCCTGATGGAGCTTGTAGAGGGATGTGGTATGTTTGAAAAACAAAATACATATGTGTGAGCCAATGTGTTTTTCTATAATAGAACCACAATTACCTATTTGCATGCAACTATATAGGAATGCATTGAGGTGAGGGCAACCAGTTTGGTGCCACCTGTTGTGAGAAATTTAGCTCGGCTCAGGCAATTTACATATCAGAAGTATAGAGGAGACCTTCCTTTATAAGAATCAACATGAATATTAGTGAGCCAAGTTGATCTTCATGTGAGAAATGATGGTTACTTATTCGTTTATAACTCCATAGGAACGCATTGGCTTGAAGGTGGCACAGTGGGCACAAGTGGGACCGTTGCTTGGCTCAGGCTAAATCCTGATGGAGCTTGTAGGGGGATGTGGTATGTTTGAAAAACAAAATACATATGTGTGAGCCAATGTGTTTTTCTATAATAGAACCACAATTACCTATTTGCATGCAACTATATAGGAATGCATTGAGGTGAGGGCAACCAGTTTGGTGCCACCTGTTGAGAGAAATTTAGCTCGGCTCAGGCAATTTACATATCAGAAGTATAGAGGAGACCTTCCTTTATTAGAATCAACATGAATATTAGTGAGCCAAGTTGATCTTCATGTGAGAAATGATGGTTACTTATTAGTTTATAACTCCTTAGGAACGCATTGGCTTGAAGGTGGCACAGTGGGCACAAGTGGGACCGTTGCTTGGCTCAGGCTAAATCCTGATGGAGCTTGTAGAGGGATGTGGTATGTTTGAAAAACAAAATACATATGTGTGAGCCAATGTGTTTTTCTATAATAGAACCACAATTACCTATTTGCATGCAACTATATAGGAATGCATTGAGGTGAGGGCAACCAGTTTGGTGCCACCTGTTGTGAGAAATTTAGCTCGGCTCAGGCAATTTACATATCAGAAGTATAGAGGAGACCTTCCTTTATTAGAATCAACATGAATATTAGTGAGCCAAGTTGATCTTCATGTGAGAAATGATGGTTACTTATTCGTTTATAACTCCATAGGAACGCATTGGCTTGAAGGTGGCACAGTGGGCACAAGTGGGACCGTTGCTTGGCTCAGGCTAAATCCTGATGGAGCTTGTAGAGGGATGTGGTATGTTTGAAAAACAAAATACATATGTGTGAGCCAATGTGTTTTTCTATAATAGAACCACAATTACCTATTTGCATGCAACTATATAGGAATGCATTGAGGTGAGGGCAACCAGTTTGGTGCCACCTGTTGAGAGAAATTTAGCTCGGCTCAGGCAATTTACATATCAGAAGTATAGAGGAGACCTTCCTTTATTAGAATCAACATGAATATTAGTGAGCCAAGTTGATCTTCATGTGAGAAATGATGGTTACTTATTCGTTTATAACTCCATAGGAACGCATTGGCTTGAAGGTGGCACAGTGGGCACAAGTGGGACCGTTGCTTGGCTCAGGCTAAATCCTGATGGAGCTTGTAGAGGGATGTGGTATGTTTGAAAAACAAATTACATATGTGTGAGCCAATGTGTTTTTCTATAATAGAACCACAATTACCTATTTGCATGCAACTATATGGGAATGCATTGAGGTGAGGGCAACCAGTTTGGTGCCACCTGCTGTGAGATATTTAGCTTGGCTCAGGCAATTTACATATCAGAAGTATAGAGGAGACCTTCCTTTATTAGAATCAACATGAATATTAGTGAGCCAAGTTGATCTTCATGTGAGAAATGATGGTTACTTATTCGTTTATAACTCCATAGGAATGCATTGGCTTGAACGTGGCACAGTGGGCACAAGTGGGACCGTTGCTTGGCTCAGGCTAAATCCTGATGGAGCTTGTAGGGGGATGTGGTATGTTTGAAAAACAAAATTCATATGTGTGAGCCAATGTGTTTTTCTATAATAGAACCACAATTACCTATTTGCATGCAACTATATAGGAATGCATTGAGGTCAGGGCAACCAGTTTGGTGCCACCTGTTGTGAGAAATTTAGCTCGGCTCAGGCAATTTACATATCAGAAGTATAGAGGAGACCTTCCTTTATTAGAATCAACATGAATATTCGTGAGCCAAGTTGATCTTCATGTGAGAAATGATGGTTACTTATTCGTTTATAACTCCATAGGAACGCATTGGCTTGAAAGTGGCACAGTGGGCACAAGTAGGGCCGTTGCTTGGCTCAGGCTAAATCCTGATGGAGCTTGTAGGGGGATGTGGTATGTTTGAAAAACAAAATACATATGTGTGAGCCAATGTGTTTTTCTATAATAGAACCACAATTACCTATTTGCATGCAACTATATAGGAATGCATTGAGGTGAGGGCAACCAGTTTGGTGCCACCTGTTGTGAGAAATTTAGCTCGGCTCAGGCAATTTACATATCAGAAGTATAGAGGAGACCTTCCTTTATTAGAATCAACATGAATATTAGTGAGCCAAGTTGATCTTCATGTGAGAAATGATGGTTACTTATTCGTTTATAACTCCATAGGAACGCATTGGCTTGAAGGTGGCACAGTGGGCACAAGTGGGACCGTTGCTTGGCTCAGGCTAAATCCTGATGGAGCTTGTAGGGGGTTGTGGTATGTTTGAAAAACAAAATACATATGTGTGAGCCAATGTGTTTTTCTATAATAGAACCACAATTACCTATTTGCATGCAACTATATAGGAATGCATTGAGGTGAGGGCAACCAGTTTGGTGCCACCTGTTGAGAGAAATTTAGCTCGGCTCAGGCAATTTACATATCAGAAGTATAGAGGAGACCTTCCTTTATTAGAATCAACATGAATATTAGTGAGCCAAGTTGATCTTCATGTGAGAAATGATGGTTACTTATTCGTTTATAACTCCATAGGAACGCATTGGCTTGAAGGTGGCACAGTGGGCACAAGTGGGACCGTTGCTTGGCTCAGGCTAAATCCTGATGGAGCTTGTAGAGGGATGTGGTATGTTTGAAAAACAAATTACATATGTGTGAGCCAATGTGTTTTTCTATAATAGAACCACAATTACCTATTTGCATGCAACTATATGGGAATGCATTGAGGTGAGGGCAACCAGTTTGGTGCCACCTGCTGTGAGATATTTAGCTTGGCTCAGGCAATTTACATATCAGAAGTATAGAGGAGACCTTCCTTTATTAGAATCAACATGAATATTAGTGAGCCAAGTTGATCTTCATGTGAGAAATGATGGTTACCTATTTGTTTATAACTCCATAGGAACGCATTGGCTTGAAGGTGGCACAGTGGGCACAAGTGGGACCGTTGCTTGGCTCAGGCTAAATCCTGATGGAGCTTGTAGAGGGATGTGGTATGTTTGAAAAACAAAATACATATGTGTGAGCCAATGTGTTTTTCTATAATAGAACCACAATTACCTATTTGCATGCAACTATATAGGAATGCATTGAGGTGAGGGCAACCAGTTTGGTGCCACCTGTTGAGAGAAATTTAGCTCGGCTCAGGCAATTTACATATCAGAAGTATAGAGGAGACCTTCCTTTATTAGAATCAACATGAATATTAGTGAGCCAAGCTGATCTTCATGTGAGAAATGATGGTTACTTATTCGTTTATAACTCCATAGGAACGCATTGGCTTGAAGGTGGCACAGTGGGCACAAGTGGGACCGTTGCTTGGCTCAGGCTGAATCCTGATGGAGCTTGTAGGGGGATGTGGTATGTTTGAAAAAAACAAAATACATATGTGTGAGCCAATGTGTTTTTCCTATAAAAGAACCACAATTACCAATTTGCATGCAACTATATATAGGAATGCATTGAGGTCAGGGCAACCAGTTTGGTGCCACCTGTTGTGAGAAATTTAGCTCGGCTCAGGCAATTTACATATCAGAAGTATAGAGGAGACCTTCCTTTATTAGAATCAACATGAATATTCGTGAGCCAAGTTGATCTTCATGTGAGAAATGATGGTTACTTATTCGTTTATAACTCCATAGGAACGCATTGGCTTGAAGGTGGCACAGTGGGCACAAGTGGGACCGTTGCTTGGCTCAGGCTAAATCCTGATGGAGCTTGTAGGGGGATGTGGTATGTTTGAAAAACAAAATACATATGTGTGAGCCAATGTGTTTTTCCTGTAAGAGAACCACAATTACCTATTTGCATGCAACTGTATAGGAATGCATTGAGGTGAGGGCAACCAGTTTGGTGCCACCTGTTGTGAGAAATTTAGCTCGGCTCAGGCAATTTACATATCAGAAGTATAGAGGAGACCTTCCTTTATTAGAATCAACATGAATATTCGTGAGCCAAGTTGATTTTCATGTTAGAAATGATGGTTACTTATTCGTTTATAACTCCATAGGAATGCATTGGCTTGAACGTGGCACAGTGGGCACAAGTGGGACCGTTGCTTGGCTCAGGCTAAATCCTGATGGAGCTTGTAGGGGGATGTGGTATGTTTGAAAAACAAAATACATATGTGTGAGCCAATGTGTTTTTCTATAATAGAACCACAATTACCTATTTGCATGCAACTATATAGGAATGCATTGAGGTGAGGGCAACCAGTTTGGTGCCACCTGTTGACAGAAATTTAGCTCGGCTCAGGCAATTTACATATCAGAAGTATAGAGGAGACCTTCCTTTATTAGAATCAACATGAATATTAGTGAGCCAAGCTGATCTTCATGTGAGAAATGATGGTTACTTATTCGTTTATAACTCCATAGGAACGCATTGGCTTGAAGGTGGCACAGTGGGCACAAGTGGGACCGTTGCTTGGCTCAGGCTAAATCCTGATGGAGCTTGTAGGGGGATGTGGTATGTTTGAAAAACAAAATACATATGTGTGAGCCAATGTGTTTTTCCTATAAAAGAACCACAATTACCTATTTGCATGCAACTATATATAGGAATGCATTGAGGTCAGGGCAACCAGTTTGGTGCCACCTGTTGTGAGAAATTTAGCTCGGCTCAGGCAATTTACATATCAGAAGTATAGAGGAGACCTTCCTTTATTAGAATCAACATGAATATTCGTGAGCCAAGTTGATCTTCATGTGAGAAATGATGGTTACTTATTTGTTTATAACTCCATAGGAACGCATTGGCTTGAAAGTGGCACAGTGGGCACAAGTAGGGCCGTTGCTTGGCTCAGGCTAAATCCTGATGGAGCTTGTAGAGGGATGTGGTATGTTTGAAAAACAAAATACATATGTGTGAGCCAATGTGTTTTTCTATAATAGAACCACAATTACCTATTTGCATGCAACTATATAGGAATGCATTGAGGTGAGGGCAACCAGTTTGGTGCCACCTGTTGTGAGATATTTAGCTTCGCTCAGGCAATTTACATATCAGAAGTATAGAGGAGACCTTCCTTTATTAGAATCAACATGAATATTCATGAGCCAAGTTGATCTTCATGTGAGAAATAATGGTTACTTATTCGTTTATAACTCCTTAGGAACGCATTGGCCATGAACGTGGCACAGTGGGCACAAGTGGGACCGTTGCTTGGCTCAGGCTAAATCCTGATGGAGCTTGTAGGGGGATGTGGTATGTTTGAAAAACAAAATACATATGTGTGAGCCAATGTGTTTTTCCTATAAGAGAACAACAATTACCTATTAGCATGCAACTATATAGGAAGTCATTGAGGTGAGGGCAACCAGTTTGGTGCCACCTGTTGTGAGAAATTTAGCTTGGCTCAGGCAATTTACATATCAGAAGTATAGAGGAGACCTTCCTTTAGTAGGATGAATATGAAAATTAGTGAGCCAAGTTGATCTTCATGGTAGAAAGGATGGTTACCTATTTGTTTCTCACTCCATAGGAACGCATTGGCTTGAAAGTGGCACACTGGGCACAAGTGGAACCGTGGCATGACTCAGGCTAAATCCTGATGGAGCTTGAATGGGGATGTGGTATGTTTGAAAAACAAAATACATATGTGTGAGCCAATGTGTTTTTCTATAATAGAACCACAATTACCTATTTGCATGCAACTATATAGGAATGCATTGAGGTGAGGGCAACCAGTTTGGTGCCACCTGCTGTGAGATATTTAGCTTGGCTCAGGCAATTTACATATCAGAAGTATAGAGGAGACCTTCCTTTATTAGAATCAACATGAATATTAGTGAGCCAAGTTGATCTTCATGTGAGAAATGATGGTTACTTATTCGTTTATAACTCCATAGGAACGCATTGGCTTGAAGGTGGCACAGTGGGCACAAGTGGGACCGTTGCTTGGCTCAGGCTAAATCCTGATGGAGCTTGTAGAGGGATGTGGTATGTTTGAAAAACAAATTACATATGTGTGAGCCAATGTGTTTTTCTATAATAGAACCACAATTACCTATTTGCATGCAACTATATGGGAATGCATTGAGGTGAGGGCAACCAGTTTGGTGCCACCTGCTGTGAGATATTTAGCTTGGCTCAGGCAATTTACATATCAGAAGTATAGAGGAGACCTTCCTTTATTAGAATCAACATGAATATTAGTGAGCCAAGTTGATCTTCATGTGAGAAATGATGGTTACTTATTCGTTTATAACTCCATAGGAATGCATTGGCTTGAACGTGGCACAGTGGGCACAAGTGGGACCGTTGCTTGGCTCAGGCTAAATCCTGATGGAGCTTGTAGGGGGATGTGGTATGTTTGAAAAACAAAATTCATATGTGTGAGCCAATGTGTTTTTCTATAATAGAACCACAATTACCTATTTGCATGCAACTATATAGGAATGCATTGAGGTCAGGACAACCAGTTTGGTGCCACCTGTTGTGAGAAATTTAGCTCGGCTCAGGCAATTTACATATCAGAAGTATAGAGGAGACCTTCCTTTATTAGAATCAACATGAATATTCGTGAGCCAAGTTGATCTTCATGTGAGAAATGATGGTTACTTATTCGTTTATAACTCCATAGGAACGCATTGGCTTGAAAGTGGCACAGTGGGCACAAGTAGGGCCGTTGCTTGGCTCAGGCTAAATCCTGATGGAGCTTGTAGGGGGATGTGGTATGTTTGAAAAACAAAATACATATGTGTGAGCCAATGTGTTTTTCTATAATAGAACCACAATTACCTATTTGCATGCAACTATATAGGAATGCATTGAGGTGAGGGCAACCAGTTTGGTGCCACCTGTTGTGATAAATTTAGCTCGGCTCAGGCAATTTACATATCAGAAGTATAGAGGAGACCTTCCTTTATTAGAATCAACATGAATATTAGTGAGCCAAGTTGATCTTCATGTGAGAAATGATAGTTACTTATTCGTTTATAACTCCATAGGAACGCATTGGCTTGAAGGTGGCACAGTGGGCACAAGTGGGACCGTTGCTTGGCTCAGGCTAAATCCTGATGGAGCTTGTAGGGGGTTGTGGTATGTTTGAAAAACAAAATACATATGTGTGAGCCAATGTGTTTTTCTATAATAGAACCACAATTACCTATTTGCATGCAACTATATAGGAATGCATTGAGGTGAGGGCAACCAGTTTGGTGCCACCTGTTGAGAGAAATTTAGCTCGGCTCAGGCAATTTACATATCAGAAGTATAGAGGAGACCTTCCTTTATTAGAATCAACATGAATATTAGTAAGCCAAGTTGATCTTCATGTGAGAAATGATGGTTACTTATTCGTTTATAACTCCATAGGAACGCATTGGCTTGAAGGTGGCACAGTGGGCACAAGTGGGACCGTTGCTTGGCTCAGGCTAAATCCTGATGGAGCTTGTAGAGGGATGTGGTATGTTTGAAAAACAAATTACATATGTGTGAGCCAATGTGTTTTTCTATAATAGAACCACAATTACCTATTTGCATGCAACTATATGGGAATGCATTGAGGTGAGGGCAACCAGTTTGGTGCCACCTGCTGTGAGATATTTAGCTTGGCTCAGGCAATTTACATATCAGAAGTATAGAGGAGACCTTCCTTTATTAGAATCAACATGAATATTAGTGAGCCAAGTTGATCTTCATGTGAGAAATGATGGTTACCTATTTGTTTATAACTCCATAGGAACGCATTGGCTTGAAGGTGGCACAGTGGGCACAAGTGGGACCGTTGCTTGGCTCAGGCTAAATCCTGATGGAGCTTGTAGAGGGATGTGGTATGTTTGAAAAACAAAATACATATGTGTGAGCCAATGTGTTTTTCTATAATAGAATCACAATTACCTATTTGCATGCAACTATATAGGAATGCATTGAGGTGAGGGCAACCAGTTTGGTGCCACCTGTTGAGAGAAATTTAGCTCGGCTCAGGCAATTTACATATCAGAAGTATAGAGGAGACCTTCCTTTATTAGAATCAACATGAATATTAGTGAGCCAAGCTGATCTTCATGTGAGAAATGATGGTTACTTATTCGTTTATAACTCCATAGGAACGCATTGGCTTGAAGGTGGCACAGTGGGCACAAGTGGGACCGTTGCTTGGCTCAGGCTAAATCCTGATGGAGCTTGTAGGGGGATGTGGTATGTTTGAAAAACAAAATACATATGTGTGAGCCAATGTGTTTTTCCTATAAAAGAACCACAATTACCAATTTGCATGCAACTATATATAGGAATGCATTGAGGTCAGGGCAACCAGTTTGGTGCCACCTGTTGTGAGAAATTTAGCTCGGCTCAGGCAATTTACATATCAGAAGTATAGAGGAGACCTTCCTTTATTAGAATCAACATGAATATTCGTGAGCCAAGTTGATCTTCATGTGAGAAATGATGGTTACTTATTCGTTTATAACTCCATAGGAACGCATTGGCTTGAAGGTGGCACAGTGGGCACAAGTGGGACCGTTGCTTGGCTCAGGCTAAATCCTGATGGAGCTTGTAGGGGGATGTGGTATGTTTGAAAAACAAAATACATATGTGTGAGCCAATGTGTTTTTCCTGTAAGAGAACCACAATTACCTATTTGCATGCAACTGTATAGGAATGCATTGAGGTGAGGGCAACCAGTTTGGTGCCACCTGTTGTGAGAAATTTAGCTCGGCTCAGGCAATTTACATATCAGAAGTATAGAGGAGACCTTCCTTTATTAGAATCAACATGAATATTCGTGAGCCAAGTTGATCTTCATGTTAGAAATGATGGTTACTTATTCGTTTATAACTCCATAGGAATGCATTGGCTTGAACGTGGCACAGTGGGCACAAGTGGGACCGTTGCTTGGCTCAGGCTAAATCCTGATGGAGCTTGTAGGGGGATGTGGTATGTTTGAAAAACAAAATACATATGTGTGAGCCAATGTGTTTTTCTATAATAGAACCACAATTACCTATTTGCATGCAACTATATAGGAATGCATTGAGGTGAGGGCAACCAGTTTGGTGCCACCTGTTGTGAGATATTTAGCTTCGCTCAGGCAATTTACATATCAGAAGTATAGAGGAGACCTTCCTTTATTAGAATCAACATGAATATTCATGAGCCAAGTTGATCTTCATGTGAGAAATAATGGTTACTTATTCGTTTATAACTCCTTAGGAACGCATTGGCCATGAACGTGGCACAGTGGGCACAAGTGGGACCGTTGCTTGGCTCAGGCTAAATCCTGATGGAGCTTGTAGGGGGATGTGGTATGTTTGAAAAACAAAATACATATGTGTGAGCCAATGTGTTTTTCCTATAAGAGAACAACAATTACCTATTAGCATGCAACTATATAGGAAGTCATTGAGGTGAGGGCAACCAGTTTGGTGCCACCTGTTGTGAGAAATTTAGCTTGGCTCAGGCAATTTACATATCAGAAGTATAGAGGAGACCTTCCTTTAGTAGGATGAATATGAAAATTAGTGAGCCAAGTTGATCTTCATGGTAGAAAGGATGGTTACTTATTCGTTTCTCACTCCATAGGAAGGCATTGGCTTGAAAGTGGCACACTGGGCACAAGTGGAACCGTGGCATGACTCAGGCTAAATCCTGATGGAGCTTGAATGGGGATGTGGTATGTTTGAAAAACAAAATACATATGTGTGAGCCAATGTGTTTTTCCTATAAGAGAACCACAATTACCTATTTGC
This sequence comes from Lissotriton vulgaris, assembly GCF_964263255.1. NCBI lineage: Eukaryota > Metazoa > Chordata > Amphibia > Caudata > Salamandridae > Lissotriton > Lissotriton vulgaris. Next base: position 1,280,247,168 of record NC_141696.1, read on the forward strand.
ATGCAACTATATAGGGATGCATTGAGGTGAGGGCAACCAGTTTGGTGCCACCTGTTGTGACAAATTTTGCTTGGCTCAGGCAATTTACATATGGGTGGTGTATACGGGAGCTTCCTGTGTTAGAATGAATATGAACATTGATGAGCCAAGTTGATCTTGATGGGAGAAATGTAGGTTAATTATTCATCAATAACTCCATATGAATGCATTGGCTTGAAGGTGGCACAGTGGGCACTGGTGGTAACTTTGCTTGGCTCAGTGTAAGTCCTTATGGAGCTTGTAGGAGGGTGGATTGTTTTTAAAATGATTGTGATCCAATATGAATTTATTATAGGAAATGTATGATTATTTATTAGAATATAACTGCTTGGGGATGCTTTGAGTTCAAGGCAACCCATATGCTGCCATAAATTATCATCAGCTCAGAAAACTTATAAACAGGTTCTGCAAAGGAGTGCTCTCTTGCTTAACTTGTGATGGTGGCAAAGTTGTCCCATTTTTGTCGAAAGGTTGCTAGTGTCAGACTAAATCCTAATAGACATATTAGTGATACGTTTTGTATTTCAAAAACAAAATTTTCACTGTATGGCAATGTGATGGTGGCAAAGTTGTCCCATTTTTGTTGAAAGGTTGCTAGTGTCAGACTAAATCCTAATAGACATAATAGTGATACGTTTTGTATTTCAAAAACAACATTTTCACTGTATGGCAATGTAGAGTCCCATAAAATGGAGTTCATTGAATCATTTATGATTGCATTTTATATAAAATGTTGCCTGCAAATAAAATGGTGGCTGAATAAGATGTTGGCTGAATAAGATGCTAACTTCAGCCTGCGAATAAGAAGCTGGCCGAATAAGAAGCTAACTTCAGCCTGCGAATAAGAAGCTGGCCGAATAAGAAGCTAACTTCAGCCTGCGAATAAGAAGCTGGCCGAATAAGAAGCTAACTTCAGCCTCGTAAAAAACACGTATGAAGCTCGAAATCACCAAATGGTGGGAGCACAAGTCTTTGACCAAGTATGCTGAGGTCGGCAGGGTGCCTAGAGGTTTGCGCATCCTTCTGGTGCCGAGTTTCGACAAGCCAAATCCCTCCATGCTTAAAGAATGGGGACAAAGCAATTTGGATGCTTCGATGAACCTAGTCCATATCCTCATCATGCAGCAATTGATCGTTCTGAAATCCTCAAGGAAATCGAGCAAATTGAGGAGTAGTTACAAAAATCGTCTGAAGTAGAGATGATTAAAACTTCAAAAATTGGGATCAATGAAAGATTGCGCAAACACGAGGATAAAATTAAGAATTGCAAATCACACAAATTCACTCGTGATGAAATGGACTACAATAACGGGCAAATATTTACTTTTGCTCGTAAATATAAAAATGAAAATCACAAAAAGTTTGGTGAGAAAGACAAAAGCAATCCAGCACAGATTCGAACAACTGATAGCGGGGCTGGCATTAATGAGGAATTTCCTAGCAGCGATTCCATTTCGTTCACAAAGGGTTCTAGTGCTAATGGAGACACAAGTCAAGCATCCATAACCATTCTGGATATGGAAGAAGAATTGAATTTTTTAGTGGAGGAGAGACTGCGCACTTTGAGATCAAGGCAAAACAACAAACAAAAAACACAAGTAAAAACAGGCGAAGAAAAGAAAGAAGAAAAAAATGCAACCAAAGAGCCAAACAACAAAAAGAAAAATACGTGGCAACGGAGGAAATAGATTTGGATAAATCTATTGTCAATCTTTCCAAAATTCAGTTAACAACAGCGGAAAAACAGTTACTGTCACTAGGCCTGAATTATTGCCCTGGTCAACCTTTTAATTATGCCTCCACAAGAATTGATATCTTTCGTTTTGTCAGAAAGTTAAAATTAAAAAATACTTTGTTCTAAAGAAAGACAAAGATAAAACCATCATTGAGCAAACAGGAACATCAACGGAGCAAGATCCTTTTGTTGCAGCAGCAGACATACCTGCACTTTTAACATTACATGATTTTTACATGCAGCGTCCGGCATATATAGGGGAGGTGGGAGGGAGGAGAAGCTGGGAGGCGGGAGCAGCGAGTGGGCAGTGGACGGGCCGCAGGGGGCACAGCGGAGGGGAAACAGTGGTACAGAAAGCAAAATGGAGCACAAGGGGGGAAACGAGTGGCACAGAGCAGAAATCGAGGCACGAAGAGGGGGAAACAGTGGTACAGAAGGCAAAATGAGGCACAAGGGGGGGAACGAGTGGCACAAAGCAGAAAACGAGGCACAAAGAGGGGGAAACAGCGGTGCAGAAGGCAAAATGGGGCACAAGGGGGGGAAACAAGTGGCACAGAGCAGAAAATGAGGCACAAGAGGGGGAGACAGTGGCACAGAAGCAAAAAGGACGGAGGACACTTACCAGCGGCAGTGGCAGTGGCTGCAGGAGCACACAGTCAGAGCTGCGTGGAGGGGAAGCTACCTACCAGGCGGGTCAGGGGTCGCTCACCTCACCGCGCAGCGTCCGGCATATATGGGGAGGTGGGAGGGAGGAGCAGCTGGGAGGCGGGAACAGCGATTGGGCAGTGGGTAGTCAGGGGGGGCAGGGCTGGAGGGGGCACAGTGGAGGGGGAAACAAGTGCAACAGAAGACAAGAGGGGCACAAGAAAATGTGTGGAACAGAGGACAGAAGAGCACAAAAAATGAGGTAAAAACGAGTGGCACAGAGGGCAGATGGGCACAAAAAACGAGTGGAACAGTGGGCAGAAAGGCACAAAAAAAGAGGGGAAAATGGGTGGAACAGAGGGCAGAAAGGCACAAAAAAACGAAGGAAAAACGGATGGAACAGAGGGCAGAAAGGCACAAAAACGAGGGAAAAACGGGTGGAACAGAGGGCAGAAAGGCACAAAAAACGAGGGAAAAGCGAGTGGAACAGAGAGCAGAAAGGCACAAAAAACGAAGGAAAAACGGATGGAACAGAGGGCAGAAAACGAGGCACAATAGGGGGAGACAGTGGCACAGAGCAGAAAACGAAGCACAAGAGTGAGAGACAGTGGCACAGAAGCAAAAGGGACGGAGGACACTTACCAGTGGCAGCGGCAGCAGGAGCACACAGTCGGAGCTGCGTGGAGAGGGAGCGACCTACCAGGAGGGTCAGGGGCCTTCTAAAATTAGGCCTTCCAGCTCCGAGCCTTTGTAGAATTACACCTTACTACTCTGAGCCTTTGTAGAATTACACTTTATAGCTCTGACCCTTTGTAGAATTACACCTTGCTGCTCAAACTCTCGCAAATTGCAAATGCTTGTTAATACAGTTGCATTAAGGAAATAGTGTGTGAGAAAAAAAGTGCTGCTGTTAGAGGTGTGGTTTAGGTACATTAACATTCAGTAAGAGTGACATCGAAAAATTAACACAGCACTACTATTTCCTTATACTAAATACGTTTTCCAGTCAGGACCGCACAATACCCTAGCAATAGATATATAAGCCCACTTAATCTTTTTTCAAGCTATATGAAAGCCTTCGCCATTGGAGGTGATGGGCCTCTGATCCACTACGACTTGCTTTGACCCGTCTGAATACAGGCCCGATCTCATTATTGTATAACTTTTGTGCTCTAGTTCTGTTTTTTTTACTGTGGAGTGCTTTTCAAATGGATATCTACAGGGCTGGTACTTCTTGGAAGCTGGTGGTTTGCTCAATACTTGAAGGGCGCTAATGCTTGAAAGTCCATTACCCTTCTCGGAAGGGTGTTTTTTTTGGGGGGCGGAATTTTTAACAAAACAACTTCAGCCTCTGTGTACAAAAAGTCCTTGCCTTTTTTGGGCAATTGGTATATTTGTTCGCCCTCACCGCAGGTTTATGTGATCAATTTATTTTTGTGCCCTGTAGTCTGAAGTGTGGAGAACGCCCAAAAGTGTAGTTGCCCTAAATCTCAAAAAATTTAGAGGGTATACCATACAAACTACATTACCTCGCAAGTTTTCAAACAGTTTGCTACCGCACACTTCAGTTGGGCCTGTTTTTTCGTTCTTTTTTTTTTAACTTTATTGTGCAAAACAGAGAAAATCACACGTATGGGCCTACAACCCAGAGGCCGGCCGCTAGTGGTCGTCATGTAAATAGGTAGTCAGTAAAACAGCAGCTGACCCCGGGTAGGTCCAGCAGAAGTACAGGATACACATTCGGCATCACAGGATGTATGCAGGATACACAATTTTATGTTTTTAAAAGGAACAAAGAAAAACGAGAGAACAAACAACTCAAGGCGAGAAGCATGGTAAATGGAGTCAAGCTCGGACACTGGGGACCTACCATAACGGATAGGGAATCAGGAGGACGTTGGAGAACCAATGGGGGGGAAGGCAGTGGGGAATTCAGGACATTCAAACAAGGAATATGATAATCAAGGAACCTCAGATGTCAGGGGGACAGAGAAGCGTCTGGGATATCCACGAAGGGGGGAGTGCAGATGTCTCCTCGGTACGCGTTACATTTGCCCCAAATTTTACTCCACGCCCTGTGCTTGCACCCTAGCAAAATACACAGTCATCTCCCAGAACATGCACCAGTCCATGATCTCCATCTAATTCGACATGGTGGGAGGCCACAGGGAACCACAGAGCTGTGCAATGTCCCTTTTGGCAATCATGTTCCCAAGAGCCGCCCACCGAGTCTGGGCAACGTTGTAATCATTCGGCTCCCACAAATTCAACAAACATCTTCGAGCCTCAGGCAACAGAGCGACCCCAGTGACGCACTCCATCACAGCGTGCACACGGCGCCAATACGTAGCGACCTCATGGCACTCCCAGAGGATGGGAAGGAAGGTGGCACTCATTCCACAGCCTCGCCTACACAACCCATCCGACGAAAAACCCATGGCAACCAAACGAGGACCAGTTACATACACGCAGTGAAGAATTTTAAGCTGGACAAGGCGGAGACGAGCCGGAATGGCAACCTCTTTAGGGGAGGATAGAGCAGACTGCCAGTCTTCGTCGTCCAATTCCAACCCGTCTCCAGCCCAGGGCTCCCTGAGGTGCACGAGGAGATCTGCCCGATTGTTGATCAACTTTTTATAGATCAAGGAAATCGTACGATCGGGCAGATGACCGTCGAGTATACGATCTTCAAGTGGGGAAGATTCAGGGACCACAGTACCGGCCGTGAAGACCGACAGTGAAGCATGACGCACCTGTGCATATCTGAAGAACTCCCGCTCACTCAATTCATATTCACTCCGAAGCTCCGCAAATGTTTTCACCGCACCCTTCACCCAAAGATCACCCACTCTGCTAAGTCCAATTGTGTCCCAGTTCTCAAAACCTTTCTTAGTCCAGAGGTACCCCAAGCGTTCCGAAGCAAACAAAGGGGTCGCCTGCGTCAATCGATCATTCCATCCCATAGCCACATTTGCATCCTTCCACACACGCACTGCAATTTTAGTGGGTCCCGTAAGATTCCTCCCCGCCGTCCGAGAGTAGAGTGCTCTGTTAAAGTCGCCACCGGGCAACAAGTATTTATCCATAGCGTACGCTGGATTTGGCCCGGGAGCGTATGTGGCATGGTTAATGGCGGACAACTGGGAGGCCCAATAGTACCTCCTGATGTCAGGGAGTGCAATACCCCCATCGTACCAGGGGAGGGTCAGTTTCAAGAGAGCAATGCGCGCTCAGCCGTCCCAAACAAGTCTCCTCTGGAGTCCCTCAACCTCCCGAAAGTAGCGCGCAGGAATGATATCAAAGGAGTTCTGGAGTGCGTAGAGAAATCGGGGTAGGGACATCATTTTGAACAGCGCCGCTCGACCAAGTGAGAACAGCGGCAATCTACGCCAACGACCCACGTCGAGCTTCAAGCGCCGCAAAGGAGGAAGGAGATTATGCTCGTAACGGGCAGCCAAGTCCAACGATATGTGAACCCCTAAATATTTAAAGTCAGAGTGGGAAACTTGAATGGGAAACCTGGTCGGTAGAGGAGGAAGACCACCAGAGATAACATATACGCAGGACTTAGACCAGTTGATAATCAACCCGGAATTCTTGCCAAATGAAGCTAAGACGTCAAATAGGACGTTGAGGGACTTACGGGGGGAGGTAAGGTACAGAAGAATGTCGTCTGCGTACAACGACACCCAGTCTTCAAAGTCAGGGGTCCAACGAATGCCCTTCATCGAGGGTTCCCATCGGAGCCAGGAAGCGAGCGGTTCCAGGGCGAGGGCAAAGAGAAGGGGGGACAGCAGACACCCCTGTCTACTACCCCTCCCAAGAGCGAAGGACTGGGAGACTCTACCGTTGACGACCACCCGAGCCAGTGGGTCCGCATACAGTAGCCTCACCCAACTAATGAATCCCGCACCGAAACCAAACTTTTCAAGAGTGGCCCAAAGATACGGCCACTCTATCGTATCAAAGGCCATTGTGGCGTCTAATGAAGCCAAAATGGCCGGTTAAGACAGAAGCTCCGCCCTTGCGAGAACGCCATGAAGGCGGCGCAGATTTAGAGCAGTGTTCCGGTGCGGGATGAAGCCAGATTGATCCGGATGGATCAGGTCACAAATAACAGTGAGGAGGCGGTTGGAGAGAACCTTCGCGAGAATTTTAGGTTCTGCGTTTAGCATGGAGATAGGCCTGTATGAGGCACAGCGGTCACGAGGTTTACCCTCTTTGGGAATTACCACTATAGTGGCCAGGCGCTGATCAATGGGGAGGTAGCCACGGTCACGCGATTCCGTGAACATGTCACGGAGGTATGGTGCGATCTTGTCTGGGCAAAGTTTATATAATTCGATGGGCAGGCCATTTGGCCCCACGGCTTTGCCGGAACGGAGGGAACGAATGGCAGTCGCTATCTCATCGACCGACAACGATGCCTCCATACACTCCCGATCTTCTTCGGACGGGCAGAGCAGCGTAATGTACCTCAACAAAAAACGAGAGTCATCCTCGTCCCTGTCGGACACCGGGGAGTAGACCACACGAAAATAGTCAGCAAAACATTCCACAATCTCACCAGGGTCAGTCACCTCCACACCATCAGGATTCTGAATCGTAGGGACCACGCGATTTGCTCTCTCCTTCTTATCAAGCCAGGCAATCAGCTTACCCGCCTTGTCACCAACATCATACACTCTACCTTATTGTTCTCGGTACATCGATTTGGCAGCCTCCGTCACAAGGGATTTATAATCAAACTGTTTCAAGCTAAGGGCGTGGAGTTAATCACGGGTGACACCCATGTCCAGGTCGTCTTCTAAGCCCAATATTTCAGCCTCCAGACTCTCGACCTCCCCTTCCCTCGCTTTCTTGGTCTCTGCTATTAAAGATAGGGCGTGCCCGCGGATAATAGCCTTAAAGGCTTCCCATAGGGACACCGAGGACGAGACAGACCCCTCATTCTCCAGGAAATAGTGATCAAGGGACTTTGTGAGGCTGGCGCGAGTCTTGGGGTTGCGCAGGTGCCAGGGGTTGATAGGGGCAACCCGTCCCGCAGTATGTAGACCCACGTCAAAAAGAAGCAAAACAGGAGAGTGGTCTGAGATACCCCGGGCCAAGTGGCTGATTTCCACGATGTATGAGGACTGGACAGCGGGCATAAGGAGGTAGTCTAGCCTGGAGAGACTCCCATGGGCACCAGAGTGAAAGGTATAGTGACGTAGCGTCAGATGCATTAGCCTCCAGGCATCCACCAGACCAAAGGTGTCCAGGAACCCACCCAACCATGATTGAGACGCGGAAAGGTCCCTGGGGGGGTGACGATCCATGTCGCCGGAAAGTACCGAATTGAATGTTTTTTCGTTCTTGAAGGAAAGAAAGGCTGTCAGTCATGCAGGTTTTTAGGATTGACTTGGCAGTGCTGTTCTCCTATACCTTAAGTGATCATCAGAGCTTTAAGAACCATTAATGTGAAAAGGGGTCTATATTCTGCCCACTTTTCGATTGCCTTGAATTCAGTGTTTGATTGGTTACAAGCCTGTACTCTGCAAGGATGTGGGATGTCCTCCCTGTGCTACAATGGAAGTGTAATGATAAAATATACATTTCCCCTTCAGCGTCTCAGGAAAAACCACCTGCTCCCAGATCCCTCATCTGCAGAGAATAGCAGAGACGGCCACACGAGAATGTTGCTGTAGTCGAGTGGTACAGGAAAAGAAGTTGTTGGTAGCGTGTTTGTGGAGTGCTGCAGGAGACAGCAGCGACTTCTCTAGAAGGCTTGACAGCTTTTCAACCTGTCAGAGACCATTTCAAGTAGCTCCCCGGGCGTCCAAGGAGGCTAGGACGACACACTGTCCCAGTAAATGTTATCAGGCAGCTGCAAAAGTGGTCAAATCTTGTGCTGGACCAGAGACCGATACAGCCTCTGGGGTAGGAGGAAAGGAAAGAGACATCTTAGAATGCACAGAGACAACTTAGACACAGGGGCAGACTTCATAAGTGGCTATGACACCAGCTTACTGTGGTTTTTTGTCACTATGCTTTGAAAGTAAGCATAATTGATATTTCTCAAAGAGCCTCCTGGTAAAAAGTTTCTGTCAAGGCAACTCCGTACTCACCTGTCTCCATCTACTCTTTGTCACTTTTACAGAACTGCCCTGGATGCAAAATGAATAGTACGGGAAACAACACATACAACGCAACTTTTACAACGTACTACCTTTACGACGAAACTTTTACAACGCAACATCCATTACAACGCATCCCATTACAACGCAACCATTACAACGCATGTCACTACAACGCATACCACTACAACGCATGTCATTACAACGCAGTCATTACAACGCATACCATTACAACGCATACCTACACTATCCAACACTTACCCTACTGTTGCACCCCCTGGAGTTAGAATAGTAATTTTTACCCCTACACTATCCAATACTTACCCTACTGTTGCACCCCCTGGAGTTAGAATAGTAATTTTTACCCCTACACTAGCCAACACTTACCCTACTGTTGCACCCCCTGGAGTTAGAATAGTAATTTTTACCCCTACACTATCCAATACTTACCATACATGCAATGAAATGGTATGCGTTGTAATGGTATGCGTTGTAAATGTGGTATGCGTTGTAGTGGAGTGCGTTGTAAAGGTAGTTTCAAAGAATTCGTTGTAATGGCATGCGTTGTAATGGAATGCGTTGTAATGGATGTTGCGGTGTAAAAAATGCGTTGTGAAGGTATGCGTAGTAAAAGTATGCGTTGTAACAACATACATCCGAATAGTACAGCAGGAGTCTCGATTTCACTTTACCTCAGCGTTTGAAAGCCAGTTGCTGTGAAGCATAGAACGTATCCTTTTTTAATTGTACACTAATGCATAGACCAGAAAAGAAGCCAGCAATTTGGCTTGTTTGTTCCTTTCCATTGCAATTTCACCCACGATAGCTTACAAGTTTACAGATAAAGCGCGTGTTGCAATTGTTTCAAAAGAAAGCAAAGAGAAATACAAGCATTGCAAGAAAATGTGCTACTGCCAATAGAACTGGAGGAAAAGTAAGTTGCCCGCCCAGGCACCAAGGAAAAGCCAGAAAAGAGAGTGGGGGCGGGATGCAAACCCTTTGCAGGCCATACCTATAAAACAAGCACAATCCCCCTTAAAAGAAAACCCCAACCAAGCAAATATCCTACTAGAAATCTGAAAAGCCCAAATTACGGTGGACTGACTGGTTAAGTTTTGCAGCCTTTCATCCAGTTCGTCCAACCCGATCAACTCATTTGAATATTGTTGTTTTCTCTTCAAGGGAACCATTCTAATCCCCAACCTCTTCTCTGTCCTTCACGACCACAATATTTGGAAGATTCCCGAAGAGTTAAACCCAAATCGCTTTCTGGACCAGGAAGGAAATTTTGTGAAGAGAGAGAAATTCATGCCCTTCTCTGCAGGTAACACGTTGTCTGTCTGACGTCAGAATCTACCTTCTAGTCAATAGTAAAGTCTTACTGCTTAACCATGGAAGTAAAACACTCAGCTTTCAAAAATGAATATGATTTGTAACTTCTGTCTTGTGACTGGCCAGTTGATAAACTATTTACTAAAATGGCACTCTTTCACTTTTTCATAGTTTAGTGTTGATATTTTACTAGACAATCATCAGCGTTCTCTTCAATATAAGATGAATGTACAGCCACATGGCACCATGCTGCGACTGGTAGCTATGTGAAGTAAGGCACACACTGAGGAAGTTCTGTGTTTGACCCTCATGGTCACAGGTTTTAGCCTTTCATCCTTCTGAGGTTGATAATATGTGTACCACTGATTTGGGTCTCAATAAACACTCATTCTCTAATAGTACAGAGTTGGGTTAAAGAATGTTGACATTTTGGGGCACATTAGGATGTCCGTCCGCCATCCAGTCGTAAAAAGGGACCGCCCGCCATAGGGGCGGGGGTCCCGTGGGTGCAATTAGGATGCGCCCGCCACAGTGCCAGGAAGGCATGTCGTGCACTTCCATTCACAACATGGCAGGCACCGCGCGGTGCCTGCCATGTTGTGCACGGAACTGAGGGGGGTACCATACCCCACACCCCCCTCAGTCCCTGGAGGCCCGCAACAGGCCCCCACAAGCAATTCCCACATGCCTTTCTGTGGCAGCAATGCTGCCACGGAAAGGCATGCTTCCGCACTCATAGTAATATGGCTGGCGGTGTCTAACAGACACCGCCATCATTTAAACTGCTTTTCCGCCCGGTAGGCAATCGGGCGGATTGCCTACCGGCATGAAACCGGCGGACGGTCTCCCTGTCTGCCGGGGTCTCCCCCGCCATGCTAATGTGGCGGGGGAAATTGGTAGCGGGCGGTGGATTTTGGCGGGCGGATCGCCACAGCCATACGGGCAGTGGCGATACGCCTGTTATCCTAATGTGCCCCTAAGGCCCTAAGAACTGGGGACCATCGTCATCATCATCATCTTCTTTATTCGATCAAATTAGAAAATGACCATAAAAGTACATATATATTCATTGATAAAAGTTATGATTACAAAAACATTGTTTTTAAAAATTCCAAATGTTTCCTCACAATCCTAAAATAGGATGAGAATAGATAAAAGTAAAAAGTATAATAGATAAAACAATTCATATAGCAAGTCTAGGTGCGTTTCTAATTGCTAATCGTGCTCAATGAGCTATATGTCATCTCCTTCCTCTTCCTCATGCAGGCTTATAAGAATGTTGCCATTGAATAGCAAACCAAGGGGTCTGGCAGTGTTTTTAAAAAGAATAGTGCTACCCGACACTGCCTAAATTCCATTTTTTTTTAAATCGATTACAAAAAGGCTTTCCTTTCGCTCTCGTAGAGCCTACCAAATAAAACCATGTGCATTTCAGTTTGAGGTAATAAGTTGTCACACGGGCACAAAGTTAGTTTGGAATGGGTATATGTTTCCTCAGGATAACCAAGAATAAGGGGAATCAAATTAGTACGGAATCTTAGCAAAATGAATCTGTGTTGCGCGCTATTTATGTTAACTAAATATGAGAAATCTCCCTCCCTTGCTGGCGGGTTAAAGCAATAAAGCTGTGCTGTGTGTTTTTTTATAATGGTCCCTAAGCTTGTATTCAGCCATCAACATAAACATGTTGGTGACTTTCTGCTTCGACACTTTTTTAGAAAGCCAGGGGATCATAGAAAAGTTTGTGGAGCCCTATCACTTTTAAAACTGGCTCCACATAGGATAGCCACTTAGACCTTTTCCAGTTGTCCATCGCTATACAACTCCTTATTACCGTTTGGGTCAAAGGTAGTGTGTCTCTCTTCTAGATAGAATGCCACTGGAGGAGTGGAGCTAACCGTATTTGATCCGATATGTAGAGAAGGGACAATTCCGTATGTAAAATCCCGTTCGTAAAAAAGGAGGGGAGGCCTATTACAGATTTAAAAAATTTATTCTCAATGATTTGTAGTGATGCGGGTGAAACTGTACCGCAGACCCGCTCCATAGGTCACTGCTGCTTTTAGTCTTGCCTGGTATATGTTTTTTATTGGGAGTAGGGGTTTAGCACCCAATTTCTTTGCAAAGGATTTTAAGGCAATAATACCCCTCTCCATCACCAACCTCCTTCCTTCTATCAGTTTTGCCCATGACAGATCTTTGTCAAACAAGATGCACATATAGGGGAAGGAATCTACAACCTTGATTTTTCCTGTATCCGCTCTAAAATGTGGGGCTTTGTCTCTTTTAGTACCCCCAGCTATAATTATGAATGACTTAGATTGATTTAATTTTAGGTGTAAAGAGTCCATAAAAGAGACATACGTTGTTATGAGCCTTTGTAGCCCAATCCTCGTTCTTGCAATTAAAACAGCATCATCTGCATAGGACAATATTGGTAGCATCTGATTTTCGAAGGGGGAACATCCCTAGTGGCCACTGTGAGCGTCTTCTCAACTCCATTTGTATATAAGGAGAAGAGAAATGGGGCCAATACGCAACCCTGTCTTACACCTCTGGCAATTTTCAAAGGTTGTGTTCAATCTCAAGTTTTAGTATATCGCACTGAAGCCGTTGCATTTGCGTACAATTGCCTAATGGAAATTAAAATAGCCGGTTCAACCCCCATCTTCTCCATTATGTCCCATAGTTTATCATGGGCCATGCAGTCAAAGGCCGCACTTAGGTCAATGAATGCCATGTATAATTTTCCTGCTTTCATAGTGGTATATTTTTCGATGGTCAATGCCTAATTCAAGCATTGATCCACAGTACCCCTTCCCTGCTGGAAGCCATACTGGGCCTGGATCAGGATCTTATTTTCTCTAGCCCAGCTCTCTAACCTAGAGAGAAAGAGGCGCCCCATGAGCTTTGGTGTTGTATCCGCAGGGATATTGGTTTGTAGTTTTTTGGGACGGCCCTATCCCCTTTTGTTATAGATGGGCACAATAACTTCCGAAGACCACGAGGGGGGAGGGCCTATCAAGGCAATACTATTTAGGACATTCGTTAAAAGAGGGATCCACAAGTCGGGGTTGGTTTGGAAAAAGTCAATAGGAACCCCATCCGGTCCTGGGGCCTTTCCTGAGCTACATGAGTTCAGCGCTACCTGTACTTCATTTAGTGTAAAAGATACAGGTAAATAAGATGTTACCTGCGTAATCAGATGGTGGTTATTAATATCAGAATTTTGGGGGAAAATATTCTCATAATGAGTAATCCATGACTCCTTGTCAACATTTACATCTGTTGTGGGGTCATTGATAGTTTTAAAGTATGGTGCATTGACTAATTTCCAGAATTCACGGCTATTACCAGAGGAGCCTGCCTTTTCCAGGTCAGCGCATAATTCCTCCCTAATTTCTTTTTCTCTTGTTTTCCTTACGAATTTATATGAGGCCCGGAGCGTTCTTATATGATCATTATTCCTGGGCTTGGCTTTTAAAGCGAAAAACAAATCCTTTCCTGCTCTTGTACATGGGGAGTCAAACCAACCCCTGCCACTTCCACTATTTATGATTTTCGTTCTTGTTAAGGCTGATTTTATTTTTGGTAGAATGTTACAAAAGGCTGAAACCACTAACCCTGGCTCAGCTACCGGATCTAGGCACAATTGAATCTCATCTTGTGTATTTGATATAAGTTCAGGGACCAGCTTCATTACTTCGATGTAGGCCCATTTCAGCTGTATCCCATTTTTCCTAGACTCAATTGCCTTTCTACATTTTTACGAGATTGTCCCCCAAATGTTGGTAGCTTCAGCTCCAATAGGACCATAGCATGGTCACTATATATCGTGAAAGAGTGACGTATCCTTTCGACCCTCTCAACTAGGGGGGCAGTCCTGAGTATGTAGTTTATCATGGACTCTACCCTGTTTCGTAGAAAGGAACTCAGCAAGCTTTCTGCTTTAAGATCTGGATCAGTGTTTATTTCTAAGTTTAATGAACCCATTAACATATTTAATCCATTACCATATTCACTATGTGTGAAATGGTATATGGGATTTCCCCTCACATCATCCATCCCACACACTGAGGAGTCTTTATAGTTGCATGCGTGAATGTTAAAATCGCCTAGCCATATAATGTCAATATTAGATATCTTATTTTTACAAACGATCTCTGTGATCGCTTTCTCGACTTCCCCCACAACCGTATGGATCTTTGAGCCAAATCTGTTATTGTAAAGATTTAGCAGAATCCATGCCCCTTCCTGATGTGTCTCCAGTATCAAAATATGAAAATTTTGGTTAGAAAATGGTGTCGTCTTTACTCTTATTGGTACATCATCACTGATTAGAGTCAGGATTCCTCCATTTGCCCTCCCTGAGGTAGATGGGCATGCCTGAGTTCTAAAGGATTGATGACCATTCATAAATACTGGTTCAGAGGCCCATATTTTCTGGAAACATACTATTTCTTGATCCTGCCATAGCTTTAACCAGTCAGTATCAATCAACTTATGTGCAATGCCAGCCACGTTCCATGAAGCTATATTCAAAACGTTTCTATTTCTCACCTGTTGTGTATTGGGTAGTTGTAAGATCGCAGTGCTATCCTTTGTGGGGGAGTGTCGCCTTTCAGTACGTGGGTGTGAGCTTGTATGTGCTGGGTGTAGTCAATCACAAGCTTCGAGGCCCGTCAAAGGAGCATATCTATTGTTGGACCTCCAATCCGCAGTCTCATTGTTCCCCCAGGTGCCCCCCCGAATGTACTGCTCTTGGCTATAAGTGACCCACCGGTCTCGGGAAAATGAAAGGTTTATAAAAAAAAGCCCAGTGGTAGGGCGATGATACACAGGTTCTTAGTATGGTCATTTCCCAAGTGATCCAGGAGAAAACCAACAACAGATTCATTTAACCTCATCATTGCTACAGCACATTCCCGTGCTGTGCTGCAATTTTAAAAATCCCTTGTTATGTGACAAGGTCAACTCGTCATAGGCACAGTGCAGGTAACACCCATGACGAGTTGACCTTGTCACAAGCATCGAAGGGGTTAAAAATGTAAAACCACACAATCTCCTGATAATTCTTTCCTGGCTGAGCCCACCCAGGGTACTCTTCTTGCCATGATTAATTGGCTTGCGATGTTCCTGGGGACCATATTTATGAGCAAATCACACAGTGCAGCACTGTAAGTGACCTTGCTATGCTGCACTGCGTGAAAGGGAGAGGGCAGGAATGCACCTTATTTAAGTCACTACAGCGCATTCCAGTCCTTTTTCTTGCGCAGGCACCATGGGTACCTGCGTTGCTGTAGGATGGTTTTTGTTCAGGAAGAGACACCTTCCTGCTCAAAAACAATCCTGGGAGGCATATTCCTCTTTCTATGTGTTCTGCAGAAAGACGAAGAAATTAGAAGAAATTGAGAAATTTCTCCTCGTTATGACTCTCCTAGGAAGGTGTAAGATTTTGGCGCATACCTAGGGTTTACAAGTTGTGGTAAATCTGGGGATGCGTCAAAATCCATGGAAGTTGTGTGGGATAACCCATGCAATGCCCATAGAATGCCTTCCCGGGGCAGAGTAACCCAACACAGCAATTTGCGCTGCCTTGCGTTACTGATTTTTCGGAGCCACTCAGAGTCATGCAAAGTGGCTTTGCGTGGCTTCAAAAATCTAGCTTAAGGTTTGTGTTGCTCTGGCACCACGTTGTGTGGTGCAAGAGCGAGGCAAACAGGGTCATAAATATGGCCCTAACTTAAGCTCCTCTACGTAAAGATGTCTTTTAGGCCCCCAGACAGCCTGCACAGTCAATTTCTAGGATTGCAGGAAAGCAGTTAGGAGGTTAAAAATGCCCTGCCTTTTTATCCCAGTCAACCTTTGAAGGAGTCTTTTATCTCTATGAACAATGTGCCCATGTGGGAAGCATGCAACTCCAGTGACTGCATTTGCCAGAAGTGACAATGTCTAATATGAATGTGAGTGACCAGGTGAAGGTGGTTACAAATACGAAGGATAAACTGCTTTGCTGCTCTTGTTGGCTATCTCTAATTCGGTTTCCACACAATCGGACTGTGGTGAGGAGAGGCAGCCTGTCTGACAAAAAAGAGCCTGCAAAGAGGCCAGCATCTGCTCCCTGAGCATCGCATGGTTTCCAGGGCAGTAAGCCACACAATGCTTTTCCCATATGTTCTGCCCAGCTGCTTGGTAGTATTTCCTACTGGTGGTCATCAGTAGGTAGTTATAGTAAGGATTTAGTTTCTATAGAAAGAGCTTTTTTACATTTGCCAATAACATTGGTGTTCTTTGACGAATCCTTGCGAAATCTTCAACACTAGTATGAGTTAACTCCAGCTGCTGTCTTGAAAGGTCCGTGGTGATCCATCAAGCAGGGGCCAAGAAACAGGGGGGTTCCAAAATTGGTTTTCCCATGTTAATTTGCATTGAGATTTTGGACATGACACAGCCCAACTGCTGAACAGAATTATCCCAAATTTGGCAGAAAGGTAGCTGTTGGTCCAGAAAGCAACTTTTTTGTAAATTGCTGTAAATCCATTCAGTAGTTTTTGAAATATTAAGGAAAATCCAAATTTGTATATATAGGGACTCGGAGGCTCCATGGCACGTCCTGATCTCGTACTGAGATGTGATTGGCTGCCAACACTTCAAACCAGTAAGAGTTGGCAGCCATCTTGGGACACGGCTTGAGCTAAGTCCAGAACAAAGTTGAAAAAAAGAAAAGAGGGCAGGGTAGAAATATCCTGACTCCCTAGGCCTCTTGGGAAGGGAGGTCCCTAAGGGTAAGAAAAAGCATTTTTTTTAAAAAACAAAATCAGTGGGAGTTGAGCTGGATCTGTGGCTCTTGCTGACATTTTTTTTTTAAACGCAGAACCGTGGGCTTCAGCACTTCTGTAATTTTAGCCCCTGGGTGGGCCAGGTCCTGTGGGCATGCACAATATATGTAGGAGGGATGTGCAGGGCCCCCTCCTAGGGCTGATAAAGCCCCACTGACACCTCTATGGGGCACTGTGTTTTTATTTTCTCTGGGTTGCCCGCTTGGCAACCCAGCACCCTGAGAACCACCAACTCCTCAGGGCAAATCTGCAATTAATGTCGGTTGGCGTGAATACCCAATCACAGCCCTGGTACCACCTCCTCCTTGGGGCTAACTATAACATTAATGTGGGGGGCCTCGCAGCCCCCTGACAGCCCTGGGGACCACCACATTCCCAAAGCTAATACGAGCAATAGAGAGGGGTAGCACAGCCATCCTCCTGGAGTCATAGATGGCCCTGGAGACCACCATCCCCCAGGACCGGCTCCTGTTATGTCCCAGGGTGCCTACCCTCTGGGACAAAATTGTTTGCTGTGGCTTGCGGGAGCGTTACCGCTCCCGCCAAGCCACAGCAAACACTCCACTTCCAGCAAGCAAGACTATTGAAAAAGCTCTTGTTTGCTGGAAGCGGAGCAGAATTGCTTCAGTTCCCTGTGTCTGAAAGCAATGCTGGCTCCAGAAGGAGGCAGGGAGCCGGCAGGGACCTTGGGCGGTCCCCAGCGAAAGTCACTGGGTGCCCTGAGCCACAATGGAGGTCAGGGCCTGAGAGATGGGGTCCCAGGGCCAAATATGGCCCTGAGAGGGGGTTCAAACAGCCCCCCTCCCCATCTCTAAATGGTTCGGCCCGGGGTATGGGGTCCATGGGATCAAAAGTGGCCCAGGGAAGGGGGGCCACGCCGCCCTCATTCCCTAATAAACCATAAAACTAATATAAAAAGCCAGCCTGGCAAGTCGCTGGAGGTTCTACCCCCTTTCACCATTACTCAGCAAATAGGCCTCTTGGTGCACTACTAGTTGGAGGATAATGTCTCCTTAGCTCCTGAGGATCCTTGAGGACCAACTACCCTTCCAGTTACCTCCAGTAAGTACAACACGGCAGGATTGCTGAGAAGTCACCAGAGGCCTGTCTCTTTTCTCCACCATTCTGCAAACGAGCCTTGTGGTGCACTACTGGTTGGGAATGAAATTCCCTTGGATACTGAGGGTCCTTGGGGGGTAACATGCCCTCCTGTTACCTCCAGTATGTCCCAGCAGCGGGATTACTGAAGTCGTAGGAGGCCACATACCCTTTCTCTACCACTCTGCAAAGGCACTTCCTGGCCTACTGCTTGTTGAAGGATGAAGTCCCCTTGGCTGCTGAGGGTCCTGGGGGGCAACAAGCCTTCCTGTTTCCTCCAGTAAGTTCACACAGTGGCTTTGCTGAGAGGTCCTCAGAGGCCATGCCCCCTTTCTCCAGCACTCTGCAAACGTGCCTCCTGGTGCATTACTGGTTGGGGAATAAAGTCTCTTTGGATGCTGAGGGTCTTTGGGGGCCAAAAAACCCTCCTCTTGCCTCCCCTTAGTCCTACACAGTGTGATTGCTGAGTCCTGGTTCGAGGCCCCAACCCCTTTCTCCTCCACTCTGCAAACAAGAGTTAAAAAACATAGAAATTCACTTCAAAACCAAAGGTCACAGGGACGTTATAGTGAGGAAATAGAATGTAAAAAACCTTAAAAATTCACTGAAAAAAACAAAGGTCACAGGGACCTTATAGTTAGGCTCAGATTTCACTTGTACACAACCATAGAAGTTCTGCAGTTATAGTTACCTAAGCTAACTATAACTTGCGCCGCAGCAATGCACTGCTCATGACCTCACATATTACATCACTCATGACATGGTCAGTGACATTACTGATTACATCTCAAATGGCATCACTCATGACATCATCTAGTGAGTGTAAGTATTTTCGAAGAATTTATGATTGTTAAAAATATGGTCTGTCTGGGACCACCAATACTGGGCTTCTTTCATTTCTCTGGAAGCTCTCCTATTACCAAGAAGTCACTTGGGGCCAGATTTACCAGTTTCTCACACAGCAGCCACAAATGCTGCACTGAGTGAGAAGAAGAGAGCTATATTTGCAGAAATATGGCAGTCTCCTCCGCTCTCCCTAAGGCCGGCACAGAAATGCGAGGCGTGAGCAACGGACACACCTTTGCACCATAGTACCGTGAGTCTAGCACTAAATTTAAACATTTTTCCACTTTGTATGTTTGCTGCACAGTGCAGCACACATGGAACGTCGGACAATAAAGGAGAAAAAAAACGTTTTCCTTGATAGCGTCTATCTGAAATGGGCAGTATTTTTTGATGCTAAAACTTGGCTAATTTTTTAAGTAAATTGGGTTTAAGGTCAGAAACCTTGGGTGGTTGCAAGAGAATGCCCCTGCACTACCTATGGTGTGCCCCCTTGGTGCTAAGTAATGCAAAGCATTTAATTACTTTCAATTGATTTTACAACGCAAAACAGGTTTAACGCTAAGAAAGTAAATAGGTAACAAAAGAAATTGAGTCATTTTGCATCACTTTTGTGACAAAAATAAGGTGTTAAATCTTAGTAAATGGACCCCTTGATGTATGTGTCCTATTTGTTTAGCATGTCCTTCTGTAGGCTCTAGAAGAAGGCTTTCCAACCTTTTCTGTTATAAGAGCTAATATTGTTCAATGAAAAGCCTCCTCAGCTACTGATATTATTAGAGATGTAAGAGTAACCACATAAGGCAAAGTGACATTAGTGGCCACCAATTGCAAGATTGTCATCAGTGATCCCATCTTTGCATAAGGCATGGTTCTCAGCCAAAATGTAGAACATGCTTTGTCAATGTGGAATACCTCTACATGGGTGAGTGTTAAATTAAGATGTCTTCACGGTTGGTTGAAGTTAATGGTTCATTCAGGAACACAGCATAAAGGTACAGCACCAACTGTACAGCAGGATACTCAGCTCTGGGATGAGTGATCCATGAGAAGACATGCATCACTACATTCCATGACCTAGCCAAGGTTCCTACATCTCTAAGATTACAGCACATCCCTCTTTCAATAGGGAAAGAATAATCAACAAAGAAAACAAAATATGAAAAGTTGCACAACAGAAAACCCAAAATTTAAGTAGTCCTGCAAAGGAAACATGGCATAAAAGAAACAATGCACAAATATAAGTCATAGTCAAAGCCCTTTAACTATACTA
Source organism: Lissotriton vulgaris (assembly GCF_964263255.1). Classification (NCBI taxonomy): domain Eukaryota; kingdom Metazoa; phylum Chordata; class Amphibia; order Caudata; family Salamandridae; genus Lissotriton; species Lissotriton vulgaris. The sequence goes on from NC_141696.1 coordinate 1,280,267,088, forward strand.
AAGATCCTGCAAAGAAAACATGGTATATAAAAAAATGCAGCATCAATATAAGACATAATCCTTGTACTTCACAGGCAGATTTCTACACTTACCCGAGGAAGCATCACCTTGCCTGCTGTAAATATCTTCCCTCAAGTAGGTATAACTATCAGACATACAACTCTCATATGTTGCACGTACATTTGTGGATTTTCCAGTATATCCCACCACCCTAGACCTGCTCCACATGCAACCCGTGTCAACTTTCACAACATTCTTCCTGATGGCAACAATTGTGAAAGGACCAATGAAACCAGAATTCCCTTTAGGAGTATGTTTTAGGTTTTTCACCATAACCCTGTCACCAAGGCACCACTTCTTGCTCCTTACACGCATCTTGGAATCAATTTGTATTTTTGCTGATATTCAGAAATTCTGGAACGCCTTGCTTCAAGAGACATACCCACATCAATACATGCAGGCAACCAAGACAGGTTTAACTTTGAAACAGCCTACCTTCCTCCCAACATTAGAAGTAGTCGTGTGCCCACCACCTATCTCTCAAGACACTGCTGAAGGACAACCTAGACTCAAGAGCACACTGAGCACAACCTTTGACAACCCGGTTCATCCTTTGAGTCAAACCATTGGCCTGCGGTGTATATAAGGCCGTTTTCTGATAAACTATGTTGAGATCCTTAATAAACTTGCCCATCTCATGGGACACAAATTGCACCCCATTGTCCGTAACCAGAAATGTAGGCACATCCTCAAAAGCAAATACATCTTTAAGAAAATAACAGTTCTCATGTTCGCAGTGGACACCCACTTGAAAGTGTAGTCCACCAACAAAAGAACAAAACGTTCGTAAGAGGGCAAAAGTTCAAAAGGACCTACAATATCTAAGCCCAATTTTGACTACACAACATCAGGAACCTCTACAGGAGATAAGGGTGCATGATTTGGAAAGCGAGACTTATCGCTGGAGGCACATGAGACAGAGGGCCCAAATCACAGAACTAACTTAAGACAAAATCCTAAACTTACTACCATTTTGGTATTCACAGAAGGTACTTACTTATTTTAGTATTCACTGAAGGCCATCTGTGAATACCGAAAGTCTTAAAGTTAGGATTTTTCTCAGTTTAGAAGTAGTAAAGTTAGGACTCCTAACTTTAGGACTCCTAAATGCCTTCTGTGAATACTGAAAGTCTTAAAGTTAGGATTTTTCTCAGTTTAGGAGTAGTAAAGTTAGGACTTCTAACTTTAAAACTCCTAAATGCCTTCTGTGAATACCGAAAATCTTAAAGGTAGGATTTTTCTCCGTTTAGGAGTAGTAAAGTTAGGACTCCTAACTTTAATAATCGTAAATCATAATCGTAAATCATACGTTCTTATATAGCGCCTTTCACCGTAAGTTCTCAAGGCGCTTGCTTTGGGAACCCGTCCTGGCCTTTCCCTGCGAGATTCCCTGCGAGATTCCCCCTACTGGGCATCCCCAGGAGTCATAAACTGAGAAAAATATTGAGCAGAGTTTGCCGATCTACCCAAATCCATTTGTTCAAACCCCTCAAGTCTACACACATCCTGACGCTGGCACCACCATCCTTGGGGGCCAGAACAATGAGGGCCAACCATTCTGAGACTTCTATTTCCTCAATAACTCCCAAACTCAACAGTCTTTTGAGCTCAGTCTCCAAAGGTCCCATCATCATATTAGGCACGTTTTTCACTTTATGCACACAGGGCACAGCTTTTTCTTTGAGAACAATTTGGTGCTCGAACCCTTTAAGGCAACCCAAGGTATCCGTAAAGACTTCAGGAAACCTTCCGAAGTATTTACTACCTTGATCTTCACAGTCCACTAACATGACTTGATCTCTGGGATCTCTTGCACTCGGATTAAGCATGATCCCTAAGTACGCTGGTGTCCCCATCCCAACAAATTGTCCCCTCTCTCAGCCACATATACTTTTCCCACATTACGTCTATTCTTAAACTGTATACAGGCTTCAATGTATCCAAGGACATTGATTTTGCACCACCGTAGCTGACAGGATTTATGCCAGATGGTGACAGTGTCATGCTGTCCAATCCCACTACCTCTTCCCATTACTTGTTGCCGACCATGGTGAAAGGTGAACCAGAGTCAGCCAGCACAACAAAGTCATGATCATCTACTGAGATGTTGCATTCGGGCATTTTTATTTTCCCTGCATCCACTTCACCATCCTTATCACTGATACTTAAGAGCACAGTACGCACAATCTCAGTTCCTTTTTCTGGGTTACAAGTTTTGGTAGATGACTTGCAAACCTGAGCATAATGTCCTTTGACACCACGTTTTGTTGCATACTGACTCTCTGGCATAACAATGAGGATAGTTGGAGAAATGTGAGAAACCTCTGCACCTAAAAAACTTAGGCGTAGGGAACTCCCCTGCAGTTTTGTCGCTGGCATTGCCACTACCATTCAAAGAATGGCCTTCACAGTCTATTTTCATTGCTGTTCCTTTGAAAGGACCATGCACTCGTGCATCTCTCTCCGAAGCCTTTTCCTTTTCACCAGGAGAAACTTTGGCTACATTGTCACTAGCCTCTAAGGCATCATAATCTACTAGAGCATGAACGTCACTTTGCCCTTCCTTTTAATCCTCGCGGTTTTTCCTCATCTTTCACCCAGGTAGAGGTATTTTCCATACCATCCACAATGGAAACAGCTTCCACCAATGAGAGGTTCTTTGAGAGAAGTTTCTCCTGAACTCGGGTGCTGTCGGTGCACCTCACCAATTGGTCCCTGACTAGGGAGTCAGAAAGTTCGCCAAAATCACAAGTCCATGCCAGAGTCTTAAGGGAGGCAACATAACTTCCTACCCGCTCAGCCGGACCTTGGACCCTGGTAAAAAAACGATCGCCTTTCTAAAACAACATTAATGCGGGGACCAAAATATTTCTCCAACATAGTCATAGACATCTCGTAAACATCAGCTGGTTCTCCGTCGCCACTACCAACTGGAATATTGTCCATACTAATGTAAATATTCCTTCCTTCTACACCTAAATTGTGTAGAAGAATAGCTTGTTTTCTAAATGCTGAGATTTTTTCTCCACCAATCGCCACAATGTAAGAGTCAAATACATTTCTCCATCTCTTCCATGGAAGGATAGGTTCACCCTTCTCTGATAGGAAAGCCGGGGGTTGAGACATACTTGTTGTGGCAGCCATGGTGGTACTAGACGAATAAATGAGTCAATGAGGAATCTTAAAAAAACAACCCTGAAAATCCAATCTGTGCCAACAGTTAAAAACCCAAACTTGACAGTACTAACCACTGTAGAAAAATTGTTGGCAATTTAAAACAGAAGTAAAACAAAATCTAAGTTTCGGATCTCCATTACTTGTTCAAACAAACTTGGAAAGGGCAGGCACTAGGGATTTGAGGGAACCTAATATTCACATTCTTCCCCTGGGCTTTTTCTATCGGGCTTCTTCACCAGCCACTATAGATAGGGGTAATGTAACAAATAGTGACCAGGTTAGAGTTCCATATGATTATGTAGTACCAACGTTAAATAGATTCGAATTGCTCTCCACATTGGAGGATATTGATTTACTCCAATCCCCTGAAAGGTGTAATACGATTCTCCAGTTACCGTCTGCATCGAGAGGGAAGGTTGGGGCTCCAGTATGCAAGCAGACCTGTAACATACCCCAAGTTGGACTTAGGGAACCGGGGGTCAAGCTAAGAAGGAACATGGGCAGGGCGTGTGATAGGGGTCTACAGGTTAACTCTATACAGGGAGCTGCTGGTGTGGCTGGGGTGGCGACTATATCATGAGATCAATTAGGGCCTGGTAATAAACCTGGTGAGGCGCTGGGTATAAAGTTAGTTTCTTGGAATATTGCAGGGCTCCCCCAAAATATGATTTCTGTAGATTGGTCTAACTTTGTTGAGCAGGTAGACATATTGTGTTTTCAAGAAACATGGGCTACTGATACAGTATTTCGCCAAGGTTATTTAAACTTTGCGAAAGTAGAGGAGAAGGGTCAGCGTGGTAGGCCCAAGGGTGGCTTGACGACCTGGGTTAGACAGACAGAGCGGTACTCAGCTCAGGAGGTCTATATAGACTCTAAGGACATTTTAATAGTAAGGCTAACAGGAGTTACAGTTCCAGATATATTACTTATCAATGTCTATGCTCGAGGGTTGCAAGGGGGGAAAGCTACTCCCATTGTCACATTTTTAGATTTGTTTTTATTAGATCACAGAGCTGGTAATGATGTTATACTAGCTGGTGATTTTAATTGCACGTTTGAACCTCTGGACATCCATGATGTCAACCTTGCCACAGAGGAGGATGCTGAGTGGTCCATCCCCCATCTGGACATTTCCGCAATTAAAAAATGGTCACGGGCAGGCCTCCAACTAAAAATATTCTGTTTGGAGCATGGGATGAGGGCTGCTAACGGAAGAACCAAATCAGATAAATCAGGTTCTCATACTTTTAACATTGGGTTATGAACCAGTAGAATTGATTATTTCTTGTTGAACAAGGAGTTCTGGTGTAACCTTGTTGATATGGAGGTCTGCGAAAGACCTGAGAGTGACCATAACCCTCTGGTGCTCTCGGTCTTAAGCCCGACGTCAGCACGTTGAGCTAGTCCAGCTCCATGTTCTAACTTTGTCGAGGTCAGATTGACCAATGACACTAGACGCATCAAGTGGGCAAATGTTTTTCAGAATGAAGAGCACTTGGCGGAAATGAAAAGCCTGTTATTAAATGCCATTGGCAGATTACAGGCTTGTGTTAATGCTGGGGGAGAGGAATATCAAAGTTGAACAGATCCATGAGGAATTCTTTTTAAATCTTAAAAGATATTTTATCAAGAATAGTAGGAATCCAAGCCGTCATACTGATCAAATAGCAGCAGCTTGGTATGGTGCCTCGTGCCGGTTGGCGTATAGGAATCTTGCAGCAGCAATCCGATCTAAGGATAGGGCTAGAATCTCTAAGGCTATGTTCGACTATTAGAACGCTCAGTACCATGAAAAAAGGGCCTGGGATGAACAGCATTGGGGGGATTTGTTAGAAGCTTCCCTAGGGAGAAATATGTGTGTGTTTTGGCATCTGGTGAGATGGGGTAGTGGTGTTTCTAATAATGTCCCGCAGAATTATGTGGAGCCCGAAAGGTGGGTCTCCCACTTTTCAGCGCAGTTTTCAAGTGCAGAGGTTGGTCCCGAATTTCAAATGAATCCACCTCTGGATACACATTTACACTTTACTAAACATGAGGTGGAAACTGCACTACACTCTGTTCCTAGAGGAAGGGCTCCAGGGCCCGATTGCACCACCTCGGGCCTTTTTATCCATGACACATCTAATTGGGCTGTTTATATCCAGTTGTTAGCCAATGCAGTGGCCAGTGGTGCGCCAATGCCAAGTACGTGGGCAGGAGCAGAAATATTACCCATTTATAAAAAAGGGGATCGTGCAATGCCTGGGAACTATAGGCCTATTAGCCTATTAGATTGTTTACAAAAGGTCCTGGCAAGAATGATTCTAAATAGACTCCAGTCCTGGCTGGACGAATCCAATCTTCTGTCTAATCTGCAGGCTGGCTTTCGTTCCTGTACAAGCACCATAGATCAGGTGTTTAGATTTATACTTGTATATTGGCGCACTGTGGTAATAGGGGGAGGCACCCTATATGCAGCATTCGTCGACCTGAAGTCGGCTTTCGATCTCGTCCCCCGAACTAAGATGTGGCGTTGTTTTTCGGAACTGGGCATGCCACCTGAGATCCTAGTCCTACTGGTCAAGTTACATACTGCAAGTTATGCGCAGGTGAGATGGAGTGTACAGGGAAGCCTCACCCATATGTTTCCTATTGAGAAGGGGGTCTGGCAGGGGTGCATACTAGCCCCGACGCTGTTTTCATTCTACATAAATGGGGTGGTGAGCTACTTTAAGGATTTCCCTACCGACGCACCCTCCTTGGCGGGGAGTAGGATCCCCCTACTCCTGTTTGCCAACGACACCCTCATCTGGTCAAAAACAAGAATGGGCCTTCAAAGAGCCCTTTCTAGATTTGAGGACCATGAACTGATTGTCAATGTGGACAAAACTAAGTACATGGTCCTGCACAAACACAAGTTAACTGTCGGCAGAGTTGGAATGAAGGGCGGTTTATTGGAGCAAACCGACACCTTTTCTTACCTGGGGGTCCACATTGATCATAATATGAGTTGGAAACCACAAGTAGATCTCCTCACAGTTAAGCATGCCAACTATCAGGTGTATTGATTAAAGAGCACAGATCCTCATACACGAAACCGATAGCCCCTGTCCTTCAAATATACAACACCAAAATTAGTTCCTCAATCCTCTATGGGGCTGAGCTGTGGGGCTACGCTAACCTGAATAATCTGGTTGTAGCACAAAACAAGTTTATGCGGTCCCTAATTTGGCTCCCACAGTCCACTCCTTTGTTACCATTGTTTTTGGATTTGGGTTACCACTCCATTAGGGATGTGGCGAAGTTTAGGCCAATTGCTTATTGGAGGAGGATTTGGGTGACTCCCGAGTTAAAACATTATGCACTGGCTCTAAATGATGTCATGAACTTGGATGTTTCTAATAAAATTTTATGGTTAAAGTGTGTGAAGAATACACTCACTGAAATGTCTATGAGTAGGTTATGGACCAATTCAGGGGATGCTGTCTTTCCCTCCAAGGCAGAGTTTAAGGCAGCGTACGAGAACATGGTTGTGACCAGGCGCTACGTGCCCTCTATTGGGCCCTCTATGTCTAGAGCATTTCTTGACCTAAAACACAAAGCCAAGTATGAAGGCTATTGGGATCTTATTCCCCCCCCCCCCCCAACGAAGGAAACTATACCATCAGTTTAGGGTGGGCTCTCTACCTACCAAGGCATTTACAATGAAATGGAATGGTTCGAATACCAGTGCCTGTCCCTATTGTTCAGATATGGTTGAGACAGTGATTCACATTCTGATTGCTTGTCCACCCTTTTATAAAACTAGTCAATGATGGTTGAAACCTGTTTGTCAGAATATGGGAATCAGGTCAAGCAATGAGGCTGTTAGGATTTTATCCACATCACTAGAAGAGCCGATTGTGATTGCTGTCGCCAAATTTTTAGGATGGGTATGGACTTTTCGTTTAAAATCTAATATTGTATGATATTTGTGTCATGTAACTGATCTTGGCTTATGCACTTTATAATATTTGCACTGTGCACTTTGAATGTAGTATTTGTAGTATCTATGGATTGCTGTCTGTTGGAATTATTTGTGCTAACGGCATATATATTAATGTTCGTGATTGTTTTCATGATTTTAATATGTCGTGTGTATATTCAGGCATAGCTTGCCTATTCGGTTAAAACGTAGGAACTGATGAGTAATTGTTAATTACCACGCATTGGTTTTAAAGTGATTTTTATTTCACCAACTATATGGCATGTATCAACTTTTGTGATTTTTTTTATCGAAATAAAGTTTTTTGAGCTGAAATGAACTGAAAACAAAATCACTGCTGTACTCGAGGCAGATATAACACAAGTGTTATACAATATTGTCGACTCTCACCGTACATTAAAAACAGCGTGGGGATCAAATCTAAATTATCCAGTCCAATATGACAAGATGAGTCGGAAACGATGAAATACGGGTGAAATGCAGCGCGCATTAACTTTAAGAATGCACTGAGAAGTCTGTTTGTTCTTCAACGCGGTGTGCGTTTCAATATGCGTTCCAGTGTTGATACCAAATTGACCCAAAATGGCTGCACACCGCATTGTAACAGCTTGAATACGTGCTGGAGTGTGGCGTGCATTTCAGGGTGCATTCCAGCATGGAATTGTGATGCTAGTGGAAGATGGAGGCTAAGTGCGAGACATTGCTCGCGATGTGGCAGTTGAAGAGGTGAGCCTAAAAAAACCAGCTTTCTGAGTGTCCAAACGCGGCAGAAACAAGGCAGAAAAAAAACCAAGGTATTCACAGTTCTCACTCACAGTTTTTGAAGAGTTTACAACTCGGCCAGTGGAGTTGGCACAGTCTTGAAAAATTAACAATAGAGTTGGTAGACAGGGCAGTCGGTGCTGAAAATGCCTATCCCCAATCAGGCAAAAGCTCCTCGTCGCCAGTGTTAAATTAAGATGTCTTCGCGGTTGGTTGAAATTAATGGTTTATTCAGGAACACAGCATAAATGTACAGCACCAACTGTACAGCAGGATACTCAGTTCTGGAATGAGCGATCCATGAAAAGACCTGCATCACTACATTCCATGACATAGCCAAGGTTCCTACATCTCTAAGATTACAACAGGAACACATACCAGCCATCATCGCAATGGCATTAGTATCAAGTTAGTAATACGTGCTCCCCAACACCATTTGATTTTTATCACTCAAATATCAGCTTTAAATATACATTGTAACTTCAACCATTTTTTTAAAAAAACATCAACTTATGACTTCATAAAATATACACATTTTCATCTCAGATTAGTATATATATATATTAATTTAACCAAGCAGAAGCTTCTAATTTAGTTCACTGGGCTGCACACAGGAGAGCTACTTAAAGGTAGCCGGAGACCCACCTGTAGCTCACAAGCAACTTGTTGCAGAAGCTTGCTCTAGAAACTGAATACCAATTAACTTCTCCTCGACATTCATTTATGCTTTTATTTGACCAATTTATTATCAGACCCAACTGAGCACCTTAAAGAATTCCCTGACATCTTATCTGCTGAGACAGTGTCAACAAAACCTAGTATTAAGCATTCATTTTATAATAAAATGTATCCTTCATGTTCTCCTTAGAACGGTTTTACAAGTTTATCATGCAAGTTAGTATAGGAATATGCAACAAATATACCCATTGAGCATAAAAATGAATTGTAGTCACTTAAATCTAGTGAAAATTATATAATGTATGTAGGAAGGTGGAGTATTATGTGGTAGTGCTGGTTAGGCCTTACCATGTAATAACTATCATGATACACAAAAGGATAGTCCTTGGATTCAAAATATTAAATCCTTAGCTCAGTCCTGGAAGTGTGGCAAAGAGCAGTCAGACTTTACTAGAGGAATATGTGTTAAGCATTTTAGAGTGCCAACATGGACGATAAGTAATTATTGTGACTCAAAAGACACCAAATTATACTAATAAAGCAGATTTTTATACAATTGTATACACTCAAAATTAGCAAAATTGGATCTATATAACCGGAGTATTGAATTTCCGAAGAAATAGAAATTAGTGATTTTAAATGCAGTAAAAGTTTACCATTGAGGTCAATAGAAAATGACACTAGTGACAATCGGTCACTTGCAGGTCGAGTTACATGAACCCCACAGGGGGTTAAGGTGATGCGGATCCCAGGAACAAGCCTTGACAGTTAGTTTTATTTTATTTGTCTCTGTAAGCCTTGGTGCAGAGTTGGCCTGGCTGTCCTTGGGGCTGAAGTGGTAGTTGGGGGGAGCTGGGTTTACCATGGGTATGGTGCTAGGGGGAAAACAGATGCAAAAAGTCGACAACGGTCGATAATGCTGTGGAGTTCCTGCTTGATGCAGCGTTGAGTAAATATAGTGGTAGCTTTACTAGCCACCAACAAGTCTTGGTCGCGGTATGGTCATCAGAAAGTTAATTCGATGTCCCCAGGTGGGGAGAAAAATGGTAGTTGTCTGAGACATGCTGGCGGTCAAGACTACATTTCCCAGAATGCCCTGGATCATCTACTTTTGGGCGATCTCTCTGAGTGCCCGATACCCAGTGATTCTTTTGGTTCCAGTGCTCGTTTTTTCCTGCAGTTGCAGGGGACAAGTGACCCTAGCCCAGGAAAATCTCAGGTTGCTTTGGCTCTCACAAGGGTCCCTCATTCTGGTGGAAGGAACTAAGCTTTGGGCTAGGACGAGTCCCAGTCATGCAGTTCCAGGAGAGCTGCCACACGCACAGCGTATCCCTCATTTGGTTTGTGTTGTGTTTGTGCAAGTTGCAGGGACAGGTCTCTTCTTTGTCCTCTTTGATGCAAGTTATTTCAGAGCTGATGTTCTGGTGTCAGGGGTGTTCCTTAATGTTTAGATAGTTTCCCGAGCAGCCTGGTTAAGGATGTTTTGGTCTCTAAGCAAGAGATATTTGAGCTGCTTATATGTGACCCTATTAAAGTTTAACAAATAATTTAGGATTTTTTGCTATCATTGATTCTTGAATTAGCAGGAATTCAGTAGAACAATTAAAATGTGTTACCAAAGATATGTGTATTAGCACCACTGCCTTTCCTTCAGTCAGCTGGCATTCCTTCATTAAATAGGTGGTTTACAGAATGTGTTACAACCTCCTATGTGACACACTCGCTAATGTGCGATATATGTAAGAGGATGGTTTCCTCTAGCTTTGTACTCTGATAATATTAGAGTTAAACTCCATGAGTCCCTGGTGAGGGTCCGGCTTTATGTCACACTTTCGTCATAGCTCGAGACCCGAAGCTCAACCTACTTGGCCTGCACAGTAACTCCGTCAGTGTGCGTCACATAGGAGGTTGTAACACATTCTGTAAAAGACCTATTTAATTCACTTCTCACATAACGGTCCTGAAGAAAGCCAGAATTAACACGAGGCCTGGCTGAAACATGTTGACCACACTGGATGTGGGAGCCCATAGTCACCTCCATACACATCCGCTGCCTTGTTTTTAATACTGCCAAGGGCCCATCATTAAAATTACCCTTGTGGACACTGGGACCCTTAGGACAGCTTTTAAACCAACACCCTCAACACCATCACTGCACACTCACTTAACACAATCCACTCCGCTGTAAACAGATGTGCAGCGAACACGAGGCACCCTCGGTGCCCTGGGTGGCGCCTGATGATGAAACATGCCACCAACTAGGTTGGTGGGTGAGGGCCTTCATAAAAAAAAAAAAAAATTCTGACACACACATCTTGAGTTTCTAACTAGTGCTGGCATATCCCCATTCACTCTACTCACTGGGAGTATAGCAGGTTCCAAGTGAACAAGGAATGGATGTCCAGGAAAGATGTCGACTAGGAGAAAATAGGTAGAGTGGCTGATGTTAGAGCAGCAGTACAGGCAAAATATGTCACTGGGACTGACAGTGCTAGAGCTTCTCCTGTTGGTGTTTGGTGATTGGGTGAGGACCAAGAGACCTGGTTTTGTCCGCTGAGGCATCAAGATTTTCGGCACCGGTTAGACTAATGGAGGTGAAAGATGACGTTGTGTTGGAAAATGGGAAAACGTGGAACAAGTGTGCGAGTTCTGTGGTGCCTGAATCCAAAGCGGGCTATGCGAACAGAAAAATGGGTGCGCATCCTGATTGCACTTGTGGAGTGAGGGTTTCTTCCAGAGTGAGAGCTACTACAGCCAAATTTCAGAATTATGCCATGCTTAGATAAAATGAATGAACCCTTCCCTATTGAAGGTCATTATTGTTTGTCCATCCCAATTTCATTGTACCTCCCATTTAGTTTTGGCGCTAGAATGTGAGCTTTTTGCTTATTTATTTTTTATCATTTTCCATCTTCTGTTGCCTTGTGAAGGAAGGGGGGTGTTGGGATCTGTAGTGTTGGAGTGAGGGGCTCGAGAATGTTCCCTGCGTGGAACCTTGGGAGGGCGAGAAGGGCAGTACCTGCCAGGAAAGGGGAGATGGAATGAACGGAAGGCCACCTTACCTGGTGATGCATTTCTTTTCAATGTGGCTTGCCCAGCCCCCAAAATACTCAAGATGACGCTGGCGAGAGGCCAGTGTCTCAGTCAAGTTTTACCGTTCGTTTTATTCAGGATCGTAGTAACACCATGCAAATCCAATCCTGACAGTGATCTGTCGCGTCCAAGATCAATCCTGTTAGTTTTAGCCGTTGTTAGCGAGCGCAGGCCTTGAAGTGAGAATTAAGGAAATGTTGGTGGTCAATATAACGTCATTGTTGTTTTTAATGTTGAGAAAGAACGGACATGTCGGCATTCGTTTTATGAATCTTACTTTGTTATATGTGAGTTCTTTTCTGCCTTGTTCCCAGATTGCTTCGGTGTTGTGCAGTGGTGCCTTCCCTGTTTCAGAAGGTTTATTTAATTGTAATTTATGACTATTTCACAACACATGTTTTCCTTTTTCACATTTATTTTTCAAAACGCTGAACATTTTTGTATTCACGTTTATATGGCCTATAACAAGTCGGTGATTTGGACCTCAGCGGTAAGGACGTCTGGAGGTTGCCATGCAACCCCACCTCGCATCCCAGGGATTTCTGTGTCTCCGAAGTCCATGGGACATGCAGATACCTACACGGATTGTGAATTTGATTCAGGGAGGATGGGATATACTTCTTGTTCTGGCGGTCATTCAATAGGCTCATAGACCGTGCCCTCCATACAGCGCTACAAAAACACGCTCAAGGACATGTGCATACCAGGGAGTAGCATATCGGAAGAGGTGTGCATGCCCTAGGAAGGGCTTTGAGCACAAGGTATCAACCTTAAAGAGGTATGTAAACTGGGAGGCAGTTCTGCTGTGCATAACAATTATGTAATACCTCCCTAACATGATGGATAGCTCTGCCACATTGGTGCAAGTTAGTTGAACTTTGCTACCTGAGGAGTGGCTCTTCTGTCTCAGGCGCAAATCTTAAAAGGTTCTTGTTGCCCGGAACATCCTATGTTGAATGTGAGTTAATAAGTGAATCCTGGCCCACTTATAGCACTACTCGGAGTTCAGATCTTCCTGTTCATAGTCCTTAGATGACCTCCTGGACCCACTGTCCCTTTTTGGCCTCTTCCAATGAACTTCTGCTTGGTTCTGATCAGGATGTGATTAACTTCTGCTTGGTACTGATCAGGATGTGATTAACTTCTGCTTGGTTCTGATCAGAATGTGATTAACTTCTGCTTGGTTCTGATCACGATGTGATTAATTTCTGCATGGTTCTGATCAGGATGTGATGAACTTCTGCGTGGTACTGATCAGGATGTGATTAACTTCTGCGTGGTACTAATCAGGATGTGATTAAATTCTGCGTGGTACTAATCAGGATGTGATTAACTTCTGCTTGGTTCTGATCAGGATGTGATTAACTTCTGCTTGGTTCTGATCAGGATGTGATTACCTTCTGCTTGGTTCTGATCAGGATGTGATGAACTTCTGCTTGGTTCTGATCAGGATGTGATGAACTTCTGCTTGGTTCTGATCAGGATGTGATGAACTTCTGCATGGTACTGATGAGGATGTGATGAACTTCTGCTTGGTTCTGATCAGGATGTGATGAACTTTTGAGTGGTACTGATCAGGATGTGATTAACTTTTGAGTGGTACTGATCAGGATGTGATTAACTTTTGAGTGGTACTGATCAGGATGTGATTAACTTTTGAGTGGTACTGATCAGGATGCTTTGTAAATACTAAAGGGGGCGGGGGCGGCTGTGGAAACAAGAACAGGAAAAGCCAGAATCAAAAATAATAATATAACATTTGGAAGAGATTGCTTGTTGGGTGTTAGGTGAGGGCTGTGACGTGGAAGACGGGTGAGATGGTAATCTGCGTGTTTTATTCTGACTGCTCCTTCTACTCCTGGGCAGTACCTGAGTTGCGGCGGCTGTCGCAGGTGAAATCTCTTCCTCGTTTGCCTTGCATATGGCTGTGTGAAATGTTCCGCAGGATTTAGATCCTTGGACCTTTCAGTGAGCCATTTTCTTTTTTAAATTCAGTTTGATGCTGCTTTGGAACTGACAAAGGTGTCTCAAATAATAGTGATGTCCAGTAATATTTCAAGATTCAAGGGGAGGGGGCGGGGGCTGAGGTGGAATACATAACTTCTTTGGGGCTGGTGCCCTGGGTGGTCTGGTAACGTTAATGACACATTTAGAAGTGCATGACACTGGCCTGGTGTTTCAAGCAGCCCACAGTGGTGTAATAGATGAAGCCGGGATGTATGTGTGTTTGGGGCGGGGGATGGAGGGAGGCAGTTAATTTTTTTGTCAAATCTTTTTTATTATGATTTATTTTAAGTTCAAAAGAATTTTATTTGATAATAATAAAAAAGAGAAAAACAGGTGTCAAAACAGAATACAATGGAATACAAAGTTAAAGACTCTTAAGCAAAAAAAAAGAACATAAGTATATAAATGCATTTGCAATAAGAAAGAAATTTGGGTACAAAGTGAAAAATAAGGAAGAGATATAGGAAAAATACATGAGCGTAAAATATGGCAATCATAAAAACATTGGGAAAAGTTAAGAGAGTGATACAGTGAAGGATAAATGGAATGTATCGAGCGATTAAGGGGGTTTGGGAACTTCTTGTTGTGGAGGCAGAGGATGAAACAAACGTTTACTGCAAGAGTCCAAATAAAGTGTAACTGGAGTCCATAAGTCCATGCGTTTGACAGCCAAACATGCCGGGAAAACATGAGTGGTATCGAGTCTGTGGTTATGGCAGACATTAAACCACCATGCTTTGAAAGAGATTTTGGAGAAATCCTTCCAGTTAACTGTTAATTGTTGGAAAGCAGCAGCAAGTAAAAGGTCAACAATCTGGGGTTTTAAGTCAACATCATCCCAGCAAGGGGAAAGGCTACCCATAAAAATATGTGTGTGGGAGAAAGGGATAGAAGTATGGAAAATCACATTAAGTTGAGCCCAAACCTGTAACCAAAAACTACGAACATGAGTACATAAAAATAACATGTGGAATAAGTCAGCTTGTGGAGATGAGCAAGACCAGCATGTGTGAGGAGTGTTAGGAAAGTGTTTGTGTAGGTCAGAGGGTGTGAAGAGGAGTCTATTATAAATAAAAAATAAAGTCTGAGTGAGTGTTGCTGCTCTTGAAGATTTGCGGAGTTTGGTCCAGATTTTGTCCCAGAAGGGAACTGACCAAGAGACAGACAAGTCATGCTCCCAGGACTCCTCGACTTTGGATTTAGGTCTTGGAGTCTCACTAGCGTGAAGGTATTTATAAATAGCAGTAGCTTTTGGTGTAGTGCGTAAGAAGGAGTGGAGTGAGGAAGTGGGTGTGGATGAGGGAGAAGGAGGGTTGGGTTGAGTGAGGAGATCATATTTCAATAAAACTGCGTTTTTAAGCGAGTGATATTTGCGTGCGAAGGAGGTGGGTAAGTCATAAAGGATGCGAAGTTCATGAAAAGATAAAAAAGAGGAGTTGGAAAAAAGTTGGGAAATCCATTGCAGACCTCGAGTGTGCCAAGATTTCCAGAAAAAGGGTCTGTCCCGGATGGGTAAGGAGGTGTTATGCCATATGGGGGAGGATAGGAAATCGGCAATAGTGGTAGGGGGTGAATGAGAGGAGGAGAGGAGTATTTTTGTGGTAAACTTATGAATCGGGGTAGAAACAGATGCAGGTTTGCGAGAGAAGGAGAGGTATTCGGAAAAAGAGAAGGGAGATAGAAGGAGGCGTTCAAGTTTGGCCCATAATGGGCATGGGGTGTCAGGATCTTAGAGCCAAAAAGAGGCTTGTCTTAATTGGAACGCCTTGTGATAGGCTGGGAAATCAGGGAAGTTAACCCCACCCTCTGATTTAGGACGAATCAAGCGCGCCAAGGACATTCGTGGTTTCTTTTTGTTCCAGAGAAAGGAGATTAGAATGGAGTTGATCTGTTTGAAAAATTTGGATGGGATAGGGACCGGAATATTAGAGAGCGTGTATAAAACAATGGGAGATAGCATCATTTTTATAGTGTCTAGACGGCCCCACCAGGAGAGGTAAAGAGGATGCCATTTGGACGTGAGATCTGTCAATTTTTGAATACATTTGGACATACACAGGGAAACAGTATCTGGGATGGTGGGGGCAACATGCATTCCAAGGTACTTGATATGGGAAGGTTTCCATGTGAAGTTGGAGGCGGCAAAATCTGGCTTGAATGTAAATTTGGTTAAAGGAAGGATCTCGCATTTGTCATTATTAAGTTTGTAACCAGAGATTTGGGAATAAGCATGGACTTCGGTAAGAAAAGCAGGAATGGAGACAGAGGGGTTGGAGACAAATAACAGAATGTCATCCGCATAAGCAGCTAGTTTGATGTGGGACTCTGATAGTTGGTAACCATGGATGGAGGGGTTTTGACGAAGCTTGGAGAGGAAGGGTTCTAAAGCCAAGTTAAAAAGAAAGGGGGATAGGGGACATCCTTGACGAACACCTCTTTTTAAATCAAAAAATGAAGAAATTTGACCATTGGCACAAACCGCTGCGCGTGGGTTAGAATAAAGCAGTGAAATTAAAGACGTAAAAACAGGGCCAAAACCGAACCATTGGAGGGTATGAAACAAATAAGTCCACTCAACCCTATCAAACGCTTTTTCAGCGTCCAAAGCAATGGCCGCAAGAGGGTGAGGTAAAGGGCGGGATTTAGAGAGAATGTTAAATAGGAGTCTGGTGTTATCAGTAATAAATCGGCCTTTGACAAAGCCGGACTGTTCTTCACCCAATAAGTCTGGAAGAAGAAGGTCGAGTCGAGCTGCAAGAGATTTTGCAAAAATTTTGTAATCAATATTGACCAGAGAAATCGGCCTGTAATTTTTGCAGTATTGAGGATCCTTCCCCTCCTTGGGTATGAGGCAGATATGAGCGTCTGAAAAGGAGCCGGAGGAGGAACCCAAGGAAAGGAAGGTACCAATAAGGGAATGGAGTCTGGGTATAAGAAGCTTTGAAAAGTGGAGAAAGAAGTCTACCGTGAAGCCGTCGGGCCCAGGGGCTTTGTCTTTTTGGAGGGTTTGAAGTGCTTTGAGTAATTCTTGTTGGGATATATCGTGTTCTAATTGAGAAAGGTCAAGTGGAAAATGTGATGGTTTTTGTATGGTGGAGAAAAATGTGTCTAGTGAGTGGGAAGATGGTTGAGTTTCAGAAGAATATAAGGTCTTGTAGAAAGTAGAGAATGCAGTGAGAATGTCTGCATCTGTGTGTTTAAGGTTCAAGTCAGTGTCGTAGATAGATTCAATGTTTAGTTTGTTGTGTTTCACCTTTAGATAATTGGCTAAGATCTTGCCAGCCTTATTTTTGCCCCCATAGAACTTGGCACTAGATTTTAATAAATATAATGATGCATCATCAGTAGATTTTTTGTTAAATTTCATCTTAGCGCTGATAAGGGCGGTTAGAGTTTGCTGTGAGCGGGAGGTAAAATAAGAATGCTCCAATTTCTTAATATCTAGAAGGATGGTTTTAGTAGCTTCTCGAGCAGCTCTACGTTTTTTAGCAACAAAGCCAATGATAAAGTCCCTCGCTGCCGCTTTAAAAGCATCCCAAATAGTATGTTTGGGAACAGGGGAGTTATCGTTTAGGGCAAAGAATTCATGGGAGAAAGAGGTGAAGGCGGTAGTAAATTTGGGGTCTAGGAGAAGAGAATTGTTGAAACGCCAACGTTTAGGGCCTGTTGATTTGGGTAAGAGATCCAATTGAACTAATGTAGGGGCATGGTCAGAAAGTAAAATTGGACCTATTTCTGCATAAGAGAGAGTTTAGGCAATATTGTGGGTAACAAAAATGTAATCGATTCGAGATTGGGAATGATGACATGGGGAGTAGAAAGTAAATTCTTGGAGATTCGGATTACAAAGACGCCAAGCATCGGTGAGTTTATGTTGGGAGATGGTTTGGGAGAAGGATTTGTGAGGTTTGTTAGGAATGAAATGTGCTTTGGAGTTCCTGTCTAAAAAGGGATCCAAGGGCTGATTGCAGTCTCCCGCTAAAATAAAATTATCATCAATGAATCTGGTGACATGCTGGGAAAATGAATGCCAGAAAGTGGAATCACCAGTGGTAGGGGCATATACATTTAGAAGAGAAATTGGAACATTCTTAATAGAGAGTTTAACATAAGTCCAACGGCCCTCAGTATCCGACTCTTGAGCAATCATAGAAGGAGAAAGAGCTTTGTGACATAGAATAGCAACTCCATTGCGTTTACCATCTCCAGGGGAAAAATAAACATCACCCACCCAGCTTCTTTTCAACTTAACAGATTCTTCAGCAGACAAATGGGTTTCTTGTAAAAAAGCAATGTCCACATTTAAACGCAAAAGATGAGACAAGATTCTTTGTCGTTTGATAGGTGAGTTGACGCCCTTAACATTCCAAGTGATTATTTTAAGAGACATATCATATCAAAGAAGAAGAAAAAAAAGAAAAGCAGAAGAAGATAATAAAAAAGTACTGAAGATGCGGAAAAAATGAGAAGGTAGTCCAGGGACATATCATGTCGAAGAAAAAGAAGAAAACAAAAGAGAGAGAAGGGGGTGCAAAGGAGACCAAAAGAATTGAAAAGCCAAGAAGAATAAGAGAGTCGATAAAAAGCAGTGCAGTATAATAGAGAGTAAAAGGATGAGGGAAGAAGAAATAGGGTGAGGAAAAGAAAAGTAGAAGCGAGTTGTGTAGAGGAGAGGATAAGGTAGTCCAAGAAGTAGGCAGAATAATAGATATAAGACAACAATAGAAGAGTATTCGAGAACCAAGAAGAAGAGACACCTGTGAAACAGAGAAAATTGGGAGACGTAAAAGCAAAAAAGATACAAGGAGGAAAGTGAACAACTGGGAGGAAAGGGAAAACATACTTACGAAGGGTAGAGATGGGGAGGGTTGATCACCAGGGGAAGGGTACGCGAGGAGATGAATGAGGGGGGAGCGCCAGGCAAAGGAAGCAAGCGTCCGATGCAAACGAACCAACAGGTCGGGGGAATGACGCCAAACATATGGTAAAACCTGCAAGGAGAAGGGAGGAAAGACAATAATGAATGAGACGAATGAGAGAGGGTGAGAACAAGACAATAATGAGTAGCAAAAAGGTACGCAAACAGGCAGCAGTGAACAATACTAAATAATGAACAGGGAGAGAAGAAATACGAAGGGGAATGAGGGGGAGAACAGGGGAACATGAGAACAGGAGCCGCCTGAAAACATAACAAGAACAAGCAAAAAGACATTCAACCATGCACGACAAGCATGCAGATTAACTGAAATTGCAAAGCTTTAACACGCAGAAATCATGGCGGAAAAGCTGACGATGAGCTAGAGAAGTCTATATCAGAGGCTTGAGTTGCATTCAAAAAGCTTCGTAGGCAAACAGGATCTTCATATGTCGTAGTTTTGTTGTTGTAGGTCACTCGGAATAGGCATGGGTGGAAAAGACCGTATCTGGCTCCAATGGCACGAAGTTCTGGTCGCATGTCCAAGAAGGCCTTGCATCGAGTAGCTGTAGCTCTTGCATAATCCTGTGCAAAGAAAAGGTTAGAGCCTAACCATTGCAATCGAGGTGAGGCACGGGCCGCTGAAATAACTTTGAGGAGGTCAGTGTATTCTAAGAAGTACATGATGACACCTCTTGGCCGTGAAGAAGGAGAGGAAGTAGAAGGGAGGCGGCCCAACCGGTGTGCACGCTGGATGTTAAGCGTGGTATCTTCAGGTAGGTGAAGGAGCTTGGGCAGAAATGATTTGAAGAAGGCAATGGGATCAGTCCCCTCGCAATTCTCCGCAAGGCCGTAGAGACGAAGATTGTTGCGCCTGTTACGATTCTCCAATTCTTCAACCTGCTTTTGAAGAGAAGAGATTTGAGATTGCATGTGTGTTACTTTAGAGGATGACTCCTGTAGAGCTGTTAGGGAATGTTCTACTGTAGTCACTCTAGCATCCATCTGAGACTTAGTTTCTTCCATGAAGGGTCTGAGGGCGCGTATTTCTTCCAATAACAGCTCCATGGAAACAGCCGATGTGGACCCCGTTGGCGATGGAGGATCTTTTTTAGGACGTTTCGACGTGACCTTCCCTGGAGGCTGGATGGGCTGCTCCGTATTAGACTGCGACATTTGAGTGATGATTCCTTGAGAGGCCTCGAGAGTGCGCCAGTGCAGAAAGGACTTTGGAATTTTTAATGAAGACGCGGCGTGGAGGTTTAGAGGTGCGAGAGAATGCCTTCTTTTCCATAAAGACAAATAACAGTAATGTCCACTACTAGTCCAGAGGCAGTGAAGAGTACGCGTCGGAGCTTCTAACTGAAAAACTGCGCAAGGTGCAGATATGCATGGAGTGAGGAAAATGGAAGGAACAGCAATCAAGTCTCTAATTGAAGAAGTTAGGACATAGGTGACGAGAACAAAGAGCCATCTTGGGGACAAAGTGTAGAGAAATGGCACCTCATGGAGCAAAGAAGGTCCGTCAAAAGGAAGACCTCATAAGGATAAGGGGAGCAAATGAAGGAGAACGCACAAAAAAACCGTGCTCAGCACTGCTCCAAATTGTAAATAGCGTTAGACATATGGCCAAGGGAGAAAGCAGCTCAGTCGATGTAGAATTGAATCAGTCTGAATGCTTTTGCAGGGTGCCTGAGGAGATGGGAGAGCATTTGCTCAAAATGGCCACCAGAGGGAGAAAAAACGCGATCCAAACTTGCCAGAATTCATGTAGAGGCAGCTCACAGAATACGCAGGCAGCGGTAAAAGAAATAAGCAGAAATCACCTCACCATGAGGAGTTGGCGCTGCGTAGGGCTCCGTGGTGAATGCGCATTGGTGTGGGACGGGAGCGCCGCAGTCCGCGCTGAAGACACACAAAATGGCGGGAGCGACTTTCACTCAGCCGCGTCCGCTATGGAAACATGAAGAACGGCCATACCGCCGCCTGGAAAGGACCGCAAACCAGAGCCCCGTCGTCGCTGCAGACTCCGGTTGTAAAATATCAGTGTTGCAGGTACAGTTGTGCCGATGGAAGCGGCGAAATCCCCTGGCGACCGGGAGCGCTTACATCTGCGCTGCCGTCCCCGCCGGGCGCCAAGCCACGCCCCCTTTATTATGATTTATAAAGATGAACATTACATTAGGTATTCCATTTCACACATTTCATCTTAGTGGCCGTTCCTGGGTAGAAGTGCACCGACAACATATCACGACTAGGGGCACCGTAGCAATATACGTAATTAGTTGGAGGGAGGCAGTTACATATGCAGCAATGGCGCCCTACCAGCTCCTATATTCATCCCCTTAATGTAGCAAGTAAAACCTCTTTTTCTCGACAAGATGGGCAACAACTCTGAAAGTAATACCAGCCAGCGATGCAGTCCTTGCAACGTTTCGCTCCTTTGACTTTATGTTGAATGGTATAGCCAGTCCTCATTCCTAAGAGTATTTAATTTATCGAGATATGGTTTAGTCATTTATTTTGTTACACAGCTTGAGACTTGTACAGCGCATCATGCAAGCTGAGTTGCATGTGTTCAGGTTTCGAAAGGGGCTCATGACTGGGTAATATTGAGTTCTCCACATTTGATTGTGAAAGCGGTGCAAATGTTTGCCAGAGCCTCTCACTTTGTCATGAAGGTGCCCAGACAGCATGCTCATCCAATCTTTGGCCTCTCTGCTGCGTACAGTGCAAGGTCACGTTTGTGCCATTTGGAATTATGATTATAGTTGTGAGTGACTGAAGTGCTTAGTCAGAAGTATTTGTTCCTCTAATTATTTCAGAAGCAGGGGTGCCACAGGTCAAAGTTCAGGTGACCTATCAAACTTGAGTGGACTGCTTTGGCACTGCAGAGTGTGACCCCTGCACTGAATAACAGGATGCGCTGGTGGTGGTTTAGCACTCGGTTACACACAGAACTTAAGAGGGATGCACTGGTAAAGTTATTTGAAGGTCCTACCACTGGAACAAGAGTCAGTGGAACCAGACGAGGAAAGCACCAGGAATGTGGAGAGGGAGGTCAGGAACAAGACAGAAACGATGTGCTTGTGTACCAGTCAATTCAATTCAATTAAGCTTTATTCGATTTTAGATTAAAATCATAAAAGCATCAACTATAGATAAATAAACACCATAACATTTCATAATCACCAAACATTGCATTACAAAGTTAATAAAACAAGATAAAATAAGCATAACGAATCAGCTAATCAATGTGCATAGGTTTCATTTTCAGTAAAACAACTCTAAAACAAAGAGACTTACATTCATACTGTGGAGCCGAGGAAGAACATTTAAGCAAGCCTCTATCATTAATATACTTATCAGTTACATCCTACCCTGTCAGTTTAGCTCAGGCTTATGAGTGGCCTCTAAGTGGTGGGGTCTTAAAAAATACAATTTTTGGGCAAAAGTTCAAAACCGTTGAAGGCTAAAAAGATTAGTTGCACTGTGGAGACGAGGTCCCCTTCCCCAGGAGTAGTATTTCATTGCCGTTGGTCTATGTAAGGAATATGTGGGGGGCTCAGGTAAAAATCGTGCAAATCCCAAATGCGAATATTGCCATGTCTTTCTTTGGGGGGGCAAAATCGTAAATAGGGGACGATATTCCTGTTTTTAAATTTAATTAGCACCAGGTCCCCAGCGATGTCTTTGGACAGCGTGCCTAACCACCCCACCCCATCTATCTCAGGTGGCAAAGGTCTATTGTTTTTTAGCCAGAAAATGACCTTATTTAGCAGGTCCTGCTGTGATTCGTGTGTTCCCTGGCTGAGGGCAGGGACCCCAGAGAGGACAGACACATATGGGGCGGCTTCAGGAGGTAAGTTGATGCGTGGCATTCTGACCGTAGCAGGTTTAACCACTGTATGTGTTTTTATCACAGGTTTTAAAGTTACTTTGGGACCTTTTGGGGCAGGTAAACAGGGAGGCTGTATTTGTGTTTCACCGTTCTTACAAATACCAGACTTATGCTTTTCAGGGGCAATGGGAGGGTTAAGGCAAATGGATGTACACATTTTATTAGTTGGAGGAGTATACTTTTTGATTACTTCCTCGATGCTATTCAGCCTGTCCCCCAAGTCGTTGATTTTTAAGACCAAGGGTGAGATGACAGCTAACAACAGTTGCTCAATTTGGGTTAATAAAGTCAATTTGGGGGGGAGGAGCTTCGCGGGCGACCAAGATGGCCGCGTAAGCTCGGAGCTCCGTGGACCGTCCGACCCACCGCAACTATCCTGCCTGAAATCCTGGTCCACATTGGTGGAATTGTGATGCTGGTGGCCTGCTGAGGTGGGGACTGCAATCGGCTTCCGAATCGGTGGATCCTGAGCAAAGTTACGTCGAGCTGAACTTCGCTCCGTGACGGTGCCATTGTCCCTCCGGACTTCGTTACTTCGCAGGATCGGACTGCGTAGTGCCCGCCTGCCGCCCTCGTTGGTGAAGTAACTGCGCTCCTGCTTGAGCCTTCTACACCCTGGTCTTGCCTCCTTGATCCGTCTGCCTTTCGGCTGTGGACCCGGACCTGTTGCCACCTCACCTTTGTTCTCTCGTACCCATCATGGCGGGCAGAGGTGATCCGGACAGGGCATCGAATAAAGGTGGTCGGGGCAAATCGCAAACGCAGCATAATCGCATGGAGCGATATGTGAATCTCAAGTCGCCACCTACATCGGGGGCCGTCTCTAAAGGGATCCCATCGACGAGCCCACCGGATGGATCGGACCCCACCCTCGTGGACATCATGGGTGCCATCACTAGCCTCCGGGCCGACATGCAGCAGCAACACGAGACCCTGACTCATAAAGTGGACTCCATGGCTGTTGATATCACCCTCATAAGGGCCGACTTGGGCAAGACCAACGAGCGTGTGAAGGCTCTCGACATCAAGACCGCCAGCCTAACCTCGGACGTTTCCGAGTTACAGACTGAGGTCCGCAACCTGCGGATGACCGCTGATCTATTCTCAAGGCGGCTGGAGGACTTTGAGGGGCGAGCCAGGCGGCAGAACGTCCGCATAGTAGGGGTACCGGAGGGATCCGAGAATGACGCAGCTGACCTATTTGTGGAGGACTTGGTTAAGACTCATTTGGCGCCCACTGGACTGAGTAACTTTTTCTCAGTGGAACGTGCCCACCGTGTACCGGGGGGCCCGCCGAAAACGGGAGCGACGCCGCGACCGATTGTGGCGCGCCTCCTTAACTTCAGGGACCGGGACGCGATCCTCCAATCTTCCAGATCGCATGGACCACTTCATTACCAAAATGCGGAGGTGCACTTTTACCCGGACTTCACCAGGCTGGTGCAGCGTCAGCGCTTGAGCTACGCGGGGGTGAAGAGACGCCTCAGAGACTTGGGTCTCAAGTACTCAATGATGTTCCCTGCGAAACTCCGTATTGAGCACAAGGGACGTGCCCTCTTTTTTGACTATCCTGAAAATGTCAGTGAATGGTTGGACACTGTTTCGCCTACTCGTGACGAACAAGAGGATGAAGCTGGAGGCGCCTCGGGCGGAGCGGAGCGGCAAGACTGAACTAGGAGCTGGTGCTACCCCCGCCTCGAATGACCGCCGGACTGGTGCTTTGTTACTTAATGGTCTCTCCTTCATTTACATGGTGGGTGGCGGGACGTTTTCACGGGGATTCCTTACTCCTCTGGGTCTTTCGTAGAGTAGTTAATGGGGCGACAGGCACACTGATGGTTGGGGGGGCTTTTTAGTCTGCTGCAGGGGTGCAGGGTGGGGGGTATGTTGGTGACAGTTATTTTGTATGTTGTTTTTTCCTGTCTTTCTCTTGTGTGGCAATGGGACATTGGTGCTCCTGAACTGTTTTTGATGCGGGTGTCTTTGGGCATTGGGTGGGACGGGCAGTGGGGGGATGGGGGGTAGGATGTTAAGAATTCTCAGTTGGAATGTTTACGGGTTGGGTGACCGAATTAAGAGAGGTGTGGTAATACAACTGATTAAACGGCACATGCCAGATGTTGTCCTTCTTCAGGAGACGCACTTGGTGGGCAACGCTTGTAAAGCTTTGAATCGCAAGGGTTACAAAATGGTGGCGCACTCGGGGTTCTCTTCCGGCTCCCGGGGGGCGGGCATCCTCGTGCGCGCGTCCCTTCCCCTAGAGATAGAGGTCACCTTGATTGACGACAGGGGGCGGTACGCTGCCGTGGCTGGTAGATGGGAAGGGCGTTCCCTCACGTTGTTTTCGGTATACGTCCCCCCGGGGCTCCAATCTAGTACCTTTCAGGACCTTGGTGGTGCCAACTTGTCTATGCCGGCTGGCCGGTTGATAGTGGGGGGTGACTTTAATTCAGTTTGCTCTGGTCTGCTTGATCGCCAACCGCCCCGCGACCTACGTAGCCCGCAGATGTGGCTGCCCTCCTTTCTCGAGTCCATGGGTCTGGTAGACGGGTGGCGACTTCTACATCCCACGCTCCGTCAATTTTCCTTTCTATCGGGTGCACACGGGAGTCTTTCTCGCATTGATTATGTCCTCACATTGGCTTCGGACGCACTGGCCGTTTCCGAAGCCCGTTTTCTGGCGCGGGGCATTTCTGATCACTCCCCGTTATGGGTCTCTTTCGACTTTGGGGTGGTCCTGTCGGAACGACCGGCCGCGGTCAATCCGTGGTATTTTCGTAACATCAAAACCCGCTCCCTCCTGGCCAAAGCCATTAATCTTTATTTCTCCGAGAACGTGGGCTCGGTGAGGTCGGCCGTTACGCTCTGGGAGGCCTTCAAGACGGTGCTCCGTGGCGAAGCCCAGGCGCTCATCGCTGAGGCCCGCCGGACTAGGGATTCTGACATGTTGGTTGTTGAGCAGGAGGTCTTGCGTCTCGAGGCCCAGCTGGGGCCCGAGCCGGACCCCTCTGTCTTGCATACCCTCTCGCTGAAACAAGCGGAGTACCATGCCTTGGCCACTAATGCCGCACTCGCTCTAGCCAAGGAACAGCAAGGCCGCATCTACGATGTGGGCGACAAGGCCGGGAAGTTGCTGGCTTGGTTAGACAGAAGGGAGATGGCCAGCCGTGTGGTGCCCGAACTCCTCGGAGACGACGGTGTGGTCCTTACGGACCCTAGTGCCATCGTCGACTCATTCGCTGGCTACTTTCGGGGGGTCTATGAGTCTGCCTCGGATTTTTCGGAGGTGGACTCATCGGCCTTCCTTTCGGATATTGACCTACCCTGCCTTTCCGAGGATGAGAGAGCGGACTTGGATAGAGACATCACCGCTGACGAGATTGACCGTGCGATCCGCTCCCTACGGACCGGAAAGGCCTCCGGGCCTAACGGCATACCGGTGGAACTGTATAAAATCCGCTCGGACGCGGTCTCCCCGCACCTCCGTAAAATGTTCTTGGAGTCCTTTGAGAGGGGCTGTCTCCCTCTGGATCAACGACTGGCTACCATCGTGGTCATCCACAAGGAGGGTAAGCCACGGGACGTCTGTCGATCGTACCGTCCTATCTCTCTCCTTAACGTGGAACCCAAGGTCCTCGCCAAGCTGCTCGCCAACCGACTGATTGGCGTCATTAGCGACCTCGTGCACCCCGACCAGTCGGGATTCATCCCCCACCGAAACACCGCTCTCAATTTGCGACGCCTCCACGGTGTCATGGCCAGGGCCCACACTCTCGAAGAGCCGGCTGTCCTCGCGTCCCTCGACGCCACTATGGCCTTCGACTCTCTCGAATGGCCATACCTCTGGGCAGTGCTGACCAAACTCGGGTTCGGACCGGTCTTTGTCAGCTGGGTGAAGCTACTGTACGCGGACCCGATGGCTAATGTTACGGTCAACGGCCGCCTGTCGGCGCCATTCCCCCTACGTCGGGGTACTAGACAGGGTTGCCCCCTGTCGCCCCTTCTGTTTGCCTTGGCCCTTGAGCCGCTTGCAGCTTTACTGCGTGTGCATCCTGACCTGCGAGGCATTACATGGGCCCCTGGCTTCGAAGACAGGGTCTCCCTGTACGCCGATGATATCCTGCTCTATCTGACTTCCCCCTGCAGGTCCCTCATTGTGGCCTGTGATGTGATCAGACTTTTCGGGCGGTACTCTGGCCTGATTATCAACTGGGCCAAGTCCTCCCTATATGTCCTCAAGGGAGATACTCCACGTCTCCCCAGAGGCTGCAGGATTCAGATTGCCACGCGCGGCTTCAAGTACCTGGGCATCTACATCTCTGGTAACCCCAAGTTGAGGCATGATAACAATTTACTCCCCCCTCTCCAGCGGTTACGGCGTGATGTGGACAGCTGGCGTAAACTGCCGCTCTCCCTTCTTGGCCGTGCCACTCTGTTCAAGATGATGTCCCTGCCCAGGTTCCTATACGCACTCCAAAACGCCCAGGACCCGGTCCCGGCGCGCTACTTTCGTGATCTTGAAGGCCTCCTCCGGACCCTCCTCTGGGATGGTCGGCCCCGCGTTGCCATCCACAAACTCACACTCCCCTGGTACGACGGTGGCATCGCCCTCCCAGATGTGCGCCGCTACTATTGGTCTTCGCAACTAGCTGCCCTCAACCACGGCTTTTATGGCCCAGTGGGGAGCCCCGGCTATGCCATGGATAGATGGTTGATGGGCGATGGTAACTATTATCGGGCCCTATACTCGAAGTCTTTTGACCGGCAGTTGACGGGCCCCACCCGTACGGCGGTCCGCACTTGGCGGGCGGTTACTAAGGCACAAGGGTGGCAAGGCAGACTCACGAGGTTCACTCCCCTCTTTGATTCGGACATCCTGGGTAGACTATGGCACACCAAGGGATTTGATAAGTGGGACCTTATCGGCATCAGCAGGGTTGATGACATGCTCTCCAGGGGCTCAATTAAGACCTTCCCCCAGTTACAAACCGAATACCAGCTGGGCGCGACGGAGTTTTTTCGCTACGCTCAACTGAGACACGCGCTGCTTTCGGCCTCTCCGCCGGACGGCGTCATTCCTGAGAGTTCCCCTCTGGAAGACAGGATACTAGATGGGCACATGCCGGACAGCGCAATCTCCATCTCCTATAAAAAATTGATCAATGTGCGCACGGACCTCCTCCTTAGCTTGAGAGACCAGTGGGTGGCGGACGGCCTTGAATTGGACGATGAGGATTGGCAGAGCGCAGTTTCCTCCCCTAAGGAGGTTGCCATTTATTCCCGTCTTCGCCTCGTGCAATTTAAGATCCTGCACCGGGTGTATATGACAGGACCCCGATTAATGCGCATGGGTTTCTCGCCTGACGGTCTCTGTCGTAGGGGCTGCGGAGCTCTTGCCACTTTTTTGCACATCCTTTGGGAATGCCCGGTGATCGCCTCCTACTGGAGGAGAGTGCACCGAGTTATGGAGGAGGTGACTGGCGTGGCTGCACACGCGGAAGCCCGTAGATGCCTTCTGAACGTATGGGAGCCTTCCGATCACAACGTTGCGCAGACTAGATGGGTTACCCTTGGGAACATGGTGGCTAAGAGGGACATAGCCCAAAAATGGGGTGCGTCCGCGGCCCCCCTGCTGGTACAGTGGAAGGCCAACATGGACTGGTGCATGTTCCGGGAGAAGACAGTCTATGTGGCCAGGGGGAGACCTCGAACTTGGACTAAAATTTGGGGAGCATGGAATGAGTACAGGGGAGAGGTGTGCTTACCGCCTGAATCAGTCAGCCTGTATGATAATGTGTCTCCCTAGCCTGTGACGCCAACTGAGCTCTACTGTACTATATTCTCCTGTTACCTTCCCCCCCCTCCTCCTTCCCATTCTGGTAACTTATCCTTGATGAACATTTCCCTGCCTTCCTCCCCTACCCATCCCCGACACCCAGCGTCACACTGTCCCCACTGCCACTTTCGCGCCCGCGGGCGCCCTTTTGTTGAACTTCATCTTATTATAAAATTAACCTTCGACGATTATGTCTCATTTGTTTGACACTATTTCTCTCCTGTTACCCCTGCTGCCTTGCCTCCGGGATGTCAGGCTGAATAGCTGTGTGTTCTGATTTCAATAAAGGTTTTCAAAAATAAAAAAATAAAAAATAAATAAAGTCAATTTGGGGGACAAGACGGGGTCGTTTAATTTGGCCGCGGCCGTGTCCTCCATTGATGTTGTTAGTGTAGAGGGAGATGATGTTGGGCTGATGGACAGATTTAGTGTACTTGCATGGTTCCAATTTGTAATGTCACTGTCGTGCTTCCCTCTAATATTAAGATCCGGGGGAGAAGCGTTTATTTGGTTTTGGTCTTTATTTACAGAGGAAGCCAGGTCCCGTGGGAGGCCATTGGAAATTACACAGTTAGTGCCCACAGTAGGGGAGATGATTGCATCAGGGACGTACTTTGTGCCACACAGGGCGTTGAGCTCTTCCCAAATGGACATAGTGTCTACGATATTGTTGGAAACGGCCAAATAGTCAATATAGTCAATGAAAATGAAGCTTCACAATACCTCCTCCTGTTAAAGAGCCAAATGGGGTGGCCCGTCCCGTCCTCTTCAGTCCTCTGAGGGCCACAGAGGGCCCGCCCTTTGCCCGGGCTGCGCCCTGCGTCCCGCGAGGGAGGTCCGTCGGGATTTTAAAGCGCCTCCTGGCGCTGCTGTTTGGTCACGTGGTTTGCAGGGGTTCTGAGGATTGTAGTGCCCTGCCCTGAACTCCACGCAGCGTCCAGCGCTTCCCTAGATAGTAGTGGGAGCGGGCAGCGGGAGGCAGGCAGGCAGTAATCCCAGGAATTACCAGAGGGTCAGCAGTCCTCCCGGGCACCCCAGCGGTAGCGAAAAGCAAAGACCCAAGATGCTGTGCCAGTCTTATTTAGCATACCTGTGCTGGTTGATATTAAGGCGCGTTAAGCAAATCCTACTCATGTCTCTAGAGAAGGTTGCACAACTAAATCAAAAAATAATAGGCAAAACTGAAAAATGAATTTGGAACTTGAAGTCATTCCAAAGCATCACTGATTGGCATACATTCATTTTGTACAATGTGTGCAGCGTATGGACAGCCTACACTAAATGGGGCTGCACTACATACATGCTTTTTGACATGAGTCATGTCTTCTTGATTTGGCTGCACATACAGTTCCACAAGGTCAGGGTGTTTCCTCTTTTATTGGGGTAGATGCAGTAAGTGCAGGTCTGCAATTGATCAAAGTGCGCTAGGCCAAACTCTGTTCAGGAAACACACCTTAGCTCTGGAGAATGTTCCAGGAGAAGGGTTCTCCAGTTGGGGAGAATGCAGGAAGCACCTCCTTGTCAATGAGGAAAATGCAAGAAACACACTCATGCCAGGAGTGAAGGCTGCAGAAAAAGCAGGTCCATTTGGTGCTGGCGGGTGTGCAAGAAGCATTTGCATTTTCCATGGATTAGAGAAGTCACAAACCTCTTCTACAGGGGACTTGCAGATCTGAAGATGTATGCTGTTCTTCTGTGCTAACAGACAGTCTTCTCTGCTTGAATGCTTCCATTTTCAATTAATGTCCTGGAAAACATTACCTGGAGGTGATAGGCCCTACAAGGTTTAAAAGACTTGATGTACCATAAATGTGACCACAACTCAGCCCCCTGATGCTAATCAAGCAATGTTTAACAATAGGTCATGATCCGCAAATAGGGGCCGATTTTTTGGTGGGCCCGGTCCCTGTGGGCCGCACCCTGGAGATTTTGAAACTGTGGCTCACCTAAAGGGGGTGATGGAGGGCAACCATTGTGCGCTTTGATGTGAGGAAAAGGATGCAGAGACACGCTCTATTCGAATGACAGGGGTGAGGCAGACCGAGGGCACCTATCATTCCATTGTAAGCCTGGATTTAAAACTATGAGCCTGTAAACCGCTGCTTCTGAAAAAGCTCGGGTTGAATGGGAAATTAGCACAATTGTGAGTCAGATACACAGTCACCTCCTGTTCGCCTGAGTTACCAGCAGGTTGATATTGTAAGTGGTAAAACGTACTGCCTTAGGAGCTGTGAGTTATCTGCATCCCCGATTACACCCGCTACCACTATGGTATTGCTTTACAATAGCAAATGTATACCAGAAATGCATTCTTATCAACACCTTAACATCACTTAACTTAGACGTTTCACCCTAATTCGTCTTTCCACACCTTCCTTATTTCAGAAACAGCTATTATCTCGAACAATTGGCCACTAAGTAGAGATGCTTTCACCCTCTCATTATCTACTCCACCTTTATCTGTGTGTCTGAAATAAATAGTAAAAAATGCGAAGTTGCGTTCTGGTCAGATGCAGTTTCACTGCACACTTTTGTCACACTATTTCCATCACCTGTGTTTCCAAACCACTAGGCAATTTCACTAACACTGAGAGCAATTGGCTTTGCCAATTCTTGTTAAACAATTCCCTTCTCCCCTTTTCCTCAATTTCAACTGTGGTTTATTTTTGCTCCTTTCTCCTTGTTTTCCCTTCTAACATCTTCCTTATTTCAGTTTAATTATATTGAGACTTTTGTATCCTGAGGCAATGAAACTGAAAATAACACATCTCTATGATGTATCTCTTCACCTGCTAGGTATTGTCCACTCTTGTATTATGTGATGAGCATGTTTAATAAAAAGATTTATAAAAAAAAAAGAACACATCTTTTGGCATGGCACAAGAGCATGATATAACCAAATAAAAGTCACTCATTAGTCATTTGAGATGGATTCTGATAACTCAGCCTATCACAGGTGTCCAGGGATCTGACTAAGATTGCCAATTCTTCTTGCAGGGCCTCGTATCTGCATGGGGGAACAGCTGGCGAGGACTGAGCTCTTCATCTTCTTCTCCAGTCTTCTACAACACTTTACGTTCCACCTGCCTGAGGGGGTGAAGACGGTCAGCCTAGAGCTCCTCGTGGGAACCACATTGATAACATTGCCTTATCAAATCTGCGCTCTTCCAAGGTGGTCTCCGAGTTGCCACTCTGCAGAGGAGCCTCGGCGTAGGGTCACTTCCATCTAACATGATTGCATCAGAACAGAATAATAACTTAACAGGGAAGATCATCGCGCTCTTTCTCAAAATTGCCTCTATTTAGTCTAACAAAATGAAACTAGAGTTTTTTTTGTTTTTAGCAATTATGAGTATATTTTCATTCAAAGAACCAAAATACATGTAATAATGACACGTTTTGGTCTAAAATAGAATATCAGTGACCAATCATAAACCAGGGAGAATAGTGCCCATACAGGGTCATATAGACCCTTGAATAATAATGATTGCAAAAAAATCTGTGCAAATACCATCTGTGTAAATATATATATATATATATATGGCCCTGTGGAAGACTTCGGCTGAAACGCGCAGGCTATGTCTGTATAGAACTGCACAGTGCACTTTACTTGTTATAAGATAAAAAGTTCAATAAAGTGGATTTGTATTACCGCCGAGTCGTGCCGCTTGCTTTCTGGACAAGGAGATATTGCCATTGGAGAAGGAGCTGGTTTTGTGAATCGATTTACACACATGCACATACACATATATAAATATCGAATCAAGGACAATCTGACGTACAAACAGAGGATGGCATTACAGGATCTCTTGCAGGATTCATCATTGATAATAAAGCCCTCTGATAAGGGGGGCAACGTCGTCCTATGGGACATTCAGGACTACAAGTCAGAAGCAATGTGACAACTGACAGACATCATCTGCTACGAAACTGAAACATGGCAACAATATGGTGATACCATTAAAAGATATCATGAAATGTTATTTAACTGGCGGAATATGAGTCTCATTGATGACGATGAATTCAAATTCTTAAATAATGATAACCCACGGGTCCCATGTCTGTACCTTTTACCCAAGGTGCACAAGCATCAAACAAAACCAGTTGGGAGAACGATTGTTTCCTCGAATGGAGGCTTATTAGAGATCACCTACATTTTTCTTGATTACTTTTTAGGCCCCTACGTCAAAGATCTACGATCTTACTGTCAGGACAGTACAGACTTTTTGAAGAGGATTCATGATGTAAAATGGGAGAAAGAATTCATGCTTATCACTTTGGACGTTTGTTCATTGTACACATGTATTGATCAGGAACAAGGGGCGAATGCATGTTTGTATTATCTGCAAAGAAGACCCATTGCACTGTGTGAGCATACAGTTATGCTCAAACTCATGAGGTCTTATTGTCTCAATGAAAACATCTTTCTGTTTGATAAAGTCCTATATCGCTAGAAGTCTGGGCCCGCAATGGGTACCTGCTTCGCCCCCAGCCTCGCAAATTTATTTCTGGGCTGGTGGGAGGAGCAGGTAGTCTGGTCTGATGCCAATGACATATACACCTGTCATATAAATTTGTGGCTGAGATATATAGACAGCCTCTTCCTAATCTGGGATGGGGGGGAGGATCTAGCCAGGAGTTTCATCTCTAGCTTATCAACCAATAATCTCAATCTCAAATTTACATCTCAAATTAGTCGAACTCAATGTGATTTTTTGGGTATACATGTTATGGTTCAGGGTGATAAACTGGTCACGGAGCTCTTTAGAAAAGAGACTGCAGGTAATAGTACTGTACACGTTCTGAGCCACCATCCCATTTCTCTTCTGAATAGCATCCCGTATGGAGAGCTATTAAGAGCCCGTAACAAATTGCAGCACTGACTCAAGCTTCTCGAAGGAATCCAGCAACATGTTATGCAGATTCAGACAGAGAGATTACTCTGAAAAGGTATTATCTGTAGCTAAGCATAAACTTGCTAATGTCAAACAAACTGAGATCCTTTTTAAAGAACGAGATTTGGTTGTTCAAAATGAAACAACAACCACTCCCAGAATGATCACCACCTTTAATGATAGAGCTGGCAAGCTTAGGTGGAGCATGAAAAAATATGGGAGCCTTATTCAGGCTTATCCTGTTATAGGCAAAAAAGTTGGTGCATCTCGCACTATAACATTTAGGAGTGCTCGCTCTCTGAAGGACAAATTGGTTAGTAGCCACTTTCAAAATGATAACATCTCGGGGTGGTTCCAAAGCAGTAAAGGATTTCACAGATGCCAATCCTGTAAAGCCTGAAGATATAGTGTAAACAGCAAGAGCTACAAGTTATCAAATGGCAAAGAAAAACGTATATCTAAATTCATTACTTGCACATCAGATCATGTAGTGTATAGTCTAGAATGTCCTTGTGGGTTCCGCTATATCGAAAGCACCAAGTTCCCCATCAAGAAACTTATTTTAGAACACCAAAGGGCAATAATGAATTTAGACTTGAGTTACCCCATGGCCAGACATTTCTATCACAAACATAACCGTGATTACACATTGTTGAAATACACTGGGATTGATCGCGTCCTTAAGCATATCAGGTGCGGGGACAGGGAGAAACAGCTGGGGTCTTAGAATCAAGATTTATCATTGACCTCAACACCAGAATACCATTTGATCTTAATGTAGGGGAGGAGCTGGCCAAGCACATAGGGGTATAGTTCATCTCACCCTGACACTGTAATTATCTGCTCCCGTCTCTCAGGTTCTCTTATGATGAAATTATTATATACTGAATATAAATCTCACTGTATATACATACTAGCTTTTTATGTCGCACACAAACCATGGTTGGATCATTAGGGGATTTGCTATTGTAATAGGGAAATCAAAGGTAGATACCTTGTAAGCTGATATTCATAAATTATATGATACTAATATCAAGGGGACATTTGTCCCGCTCTAATCATGATTGAAGCAGTTTGATTTCTTCCCTTGTCCTTGTCACTATTTTGCGTGGTCCTCTTATTTGCCATCCCTGGAAATTGTGTACATATATAAATATATATTGACTGTTTGAATTGTAATGCTGTTAACCTCATGTTTACCAGACACTATAGCCAAAGTTCTGTTGAGTTTCTGGAACTGAAACTCACTGTAGAAAAAGGGAGAATAAGTACAAACCTATTTTGAAAAAGCACAGCAGGAAACTCTATCCTTCACTCCACCAGTTCCCACCATCCCAGTTTCAGGTGGGGGATCCCCTACAGTGAATTCCTAAGAGCTAAACGCAACTGTAGCACTGAGGAAACATACACAGGCTAAACAAGAAATGAAAATGAGGTTCAAAGATAGAGGATACTCCAAGCAAGCTCTCCACCAAGCCAAAAAACGAGTTGAAAATCAGTGCAGAGAGGAAATCCTCGAAGTAAGCGGAACCAAGGCTACTAAAGAAAAGAGTGAGAAGCAGCCCACCAGATTTATCACTAAATTCTGCAGTCAATCAAACCAAATTTGTAACATCCTTAATAACAGATGGGATATTCTAAGGCAAGACCCCATACTACGCAATGAGATGGGAATGCACCCAGTGGCAGGCACCTCAAGGTGCCTGCCACAAGGTGCAGATATTAACATTGGGCTCATAGGCCTAACCAGAGGCAGTGCACACAAGGGGGCCCTGTACGGCCCCACAAACACGCTTCTGACAGTCTTTCCATGTTGGAAAGGCCGGCATGGAAACCCTGCCATAAACCATGCATTGCAATACCAAGGGCAGATAGACCCCCCTTTAGGATTACAGGCCTTCCTCCGACTGGCTGACGGGCTCCTTGAAGCCATACGGATTGACCGGCCAATTTCAATTCCGACCGGCTGATTCATAATCAGCCGGTCGGAATTGAAACCGATGAGGGCGGTCAGAAAGCCTCCGACCAAAGTTTGGAGGCTTTCCCACCTCCATCGTAATAAGCCCCTTGGTGATAAGTCAAGTTTTGAGTAGATCCATGGGGAGGCAGAGATAAATGGCAGGGCAGTTACAGTTTCGCCACTAACAACTCGGATGTCTTTCTGTTAATCTGCATGGAGTTTGGCAGCTAGAAAATGAATCCCAGTACAGGGCCAGGTCAGCCCTACCGCCAACCCCACTACGCCACTGGAGTCAAGCTATCCTGGCTGAAGACGGCTGATAGCCAGAAACCGGTCCTAGGATGCTTGATTCCAGTCCAGGGAAGACATGGCTTGGCAGTTCGGTCTGGGCTGTTCCCATGAGGCACAGGTTCAAGACTGATATGCATATGGCCATGTCTAAACTGGGGTGGCTTGGTGAGCAAAATTTGATGGATTAAACCCAGATCTGTGACTGGGGGTGAATGTTTTGCCATTGTGCAACATTCATTCCATCATATTGTGTGTTTTCCTACCGTCAACCCCGGCAGCTAAAGGTCATTGGGCAAAGGGCCTGGTGGAAGGCTGTGCACAGAGCAGAATGGGTGCATGACAGGTCATGTGCTGTGAGGGTTGAGTTTGACACAGGGCCTTCCCCTATAGCCATCCCTGGCAGTGCACAGCAATAGGAGATGAGCAGCATGGGTTGTACAGTCACAGTGGGTTGGAAACAGAGCCTAACTGCCAGCCCCACTGCAGCAGGGTTTCAAAATTAGGTAAATCATAATAAAACAATGATATTCACTTCTTCTTTCGATGAATCTTTGGTTTGTTACTGTACCTTTGCCTAATTGGTATTTTGAAAATGGTGGATGGTGTGAGTTATGGCATGTGTTGTGAGCGTTGCAATTTTCGCTTTACTGGGCTCCAAGTACTCCAGTGTAGAATTTAACTCTCAGGGTAGTGAAGCAGAGCAGTCGAAGGCCTACTCAGGGGAGGTGGTGTGGGCTGGTACCGTCAGTTTGCTGATACACTACAATCAGTCAACCAATCAATCAATCAATCAATCAATCCTTGTTGAGTGTGGCTACTCACCCATCACGGTCTGAAGGTGCTGTGGGGGAAGTGTGGGGTTGCTGGCCAAACTGGGCACTGTGGTTCATTCAAAGAGGTCTTGAGATCCTTCCTGAATTGTATCAGAGACGGGGAGAGCCTGAGGTGGAGAGGCATGGCATTCCAGGATTTGGCGGCGAGGTAGAAGAAGGATCTTCCTCTGGTCCTGGTCCTGCATATCCAAGGGACGGTGGCGAGGGCCAGTTGGGGCAAGCGGAGGTGACTGGTGGGTACATGGAATGAGAGGTGGTGATTCAGGTACGCTGGTCTGGCATCGTGGAGGGCTTTCTAGGCGTGTGTGGGGAGCTTGAAGGTGACTCTCTTGTTGACTGAGAGCTAGTGGAGTTCTCGTAGGTGTTCTGAGATGTGGCTGCAGCAGGGGATGTTGAGGACCAGTCTGGCAGCGGCATTCTGTACGTTCTGAAGTTTCCTTAGGAGTTTCTGTGTGCGACTGTGTGCAGTGCTTTGCCATAGTCGAGTCTGCTGCTGATGAGTGTTTGTGTGACCGTTTTTCTGGCCTCAGTGAGGATCCATCGAAAGGTCTTCCAAAGCAGGCGAAGAGTGTGGAAGCATGATGAGGTGACGGCGTTGATGTGGTGGTTCATGGTGAGCGAAGATTCCAGTATGATTTTGAAAACAAAGTTTATTGAAGTTTGCAGGCCTATACAAACACATTCTATATGAAGTTTCATATTAATAAACATACAAAGGGGTGAGCAATGATGCCATCATGAATGACACAATTATATTAACTGCATTCTTTTGCCCCACCGACCTGCCACCCAAATTAAAAGGAACTAATTATAGTGAACAAATCCCACATCGTGTTGCAATCGTGTGGCACTCATTTCAGTCTTATTTCAAATCTTAACTCTATTCTAACCTCCCATAACTCCCCCCATCCATCCCTCCCCCAGGCATGTCACATACAATTCACCTTGTAGACTCCAGTTTGGGTCTACTATGATTTAATTTTACTAATATATCTAGAATAACATTGTAATAGTAAGTTCATAGTGGATGTAGGGTCACGCTGCATGTTGCTTCTAGGGTCACCAAGTCATGACGAGCTCGGGGGCAATCTACCTAGTCCGCTACTTCAGGAGTGGCAATCATGGGAATTTCGTCACTATCACTGTCCGGGATCTTCAGGAGCACCACTAATGTTTACCATGGCTTTGCCGCTTCTAGTGCCCTCTCACTTCCTGCCCTCTTCGCTAATTGCATCCTAACCAATCCGTCACACTCCGCCTATTTGATGAATTCCTTCTTCCATTTTGGTTATGTAGGGCCCATCTGTGCTTTCCAATGCATAGTTATTTCTCGTTTAGCCAATAAGAGATCCATGTCTAAGAATTTGCTTGTTATCTTATTTTTGGCCGTGTGAGGAAACTAATGCAGTATGCATGGCCCCATAGCGGTTCCAACTCCCTGAAAGTCATTAAAGGGGAGCATAGTGTAATCTTCATATAAATCCCCGATAGTGGTCAGGCCTTTTTCCCTCCAACTCGCTAGCCCCCTCCAAGTGCCTTATGGGGTAATACCTCACACATTGATAGAGGGATGTCAGGTACATATGGAACTTCAACCCTTGCTCGTTTTAGGCTCCTATTCCAACACAGCCTCGCTGTTTTGAGGTCGCCTGGAAGGTTGTGGGTTCGAACAGGCAGCTTCAGTACAATTTGGGAGAGTACTGGCAGCGCCGGGGCTCTATTCCTCATCTCTTCCATCCCTCGAATCCTAGCTGCTATCATTTGTGTGAGCAATTGTAATTGAGTTGCTAGGTAATAAGCCTCGAAATCAGGCACTGCCAAACCACCCTATGACCGCGATCTCACTAATAGAGCCATTGCTACCCTTCTTCTACCAGCACCCCATAGGAATCCTGTAGCCATGGTCTTAAGTTGACTAAAACATTTTGTCGGGATCCAAACCGGGAAGGTCACAAAATGATACAGCAGACTCGGGAGGGCCACCATTTTAATTAAGGCCACTCGCCCAGATACTGACAGAGGGAGTGCCCCTCAAAAGTCAAAACTACCCTTCAATCCTTTCATTGTTTTGCCTATATTGCCCTCCAGCAGATCTCCCTGTGCGTGATATAAAACCTTCTAAATAAATAAATAAATAAATAAATAAATAAAATAAATCAATAGGAACCATAGCGCATCAGCCTCAAATAAAAAAAGAGATCCTGGGGCCTATAACAGTCCTTGTGAGTCCATGTGAGCTCCCCTCTAAGCATCCTAGCCATTCTAGCTTACCACATATGTTCAAACAATATCGTCCGCAGTATTAGGTGTCAC
Organism: Lissotriton vulgaris; assembly: GCF_964263255.1. Lineage (NCBI taxonomy): Eukaryota > Metazoa > Chordata > Amphibia > Caudata > Salamandridae > Lissotriton > Lissotriton vulgaris. Next base: position 1,280,305,773 of record NC_141696.1, read on the forward strand.
CACCGCCATCTTCACACTATCGCTATGGGAAGTGTTAGTTTTTTTTGTCTGCTGATTCTCTGGAAGAGCCAACCTTCCTCTGGAGTAGGGCTCTGGCCCTGTGCCAGTGCCGCCACCGCCTGCAAAGCCTCGGCCCTCTCTTTCTTAATCTGAGATGAGGAAGGTTTATTCGGGGTCCTCCTGCCTGGCAGTCATCTGAAACGTTTTCCAGGGTCCATGGGTCACTGCCCGGTGACCCCAAGACTCCTATCCTGTGGCGTCTCACCCTTGCAGGTCTCCAACCAGTCCCAGGTATCCCTGGGAGAATCAAAGTAGTGAGTGTTCCCCTCCAGAATTATTCGCAATTAAGCCAGAAAAATCAGAGAGTATAGGAGGCCTTTATCTCTCAGTGCTTTCTTGACCTCCAAATAGGAGGCCCGCTTCCTCTGTACCTGCAACATGTAATCCAGAAAAAGGGTAACACTGCTTTTACCCACAGTGAAGGGGCCCTCCGCTCTCACTCTTTGCAGGAGTAAGTCTCTATTACGGAAGTGAAGCAAACGGGCCACCACAGGTCTTGGAGGGCTCCCCGGGGCCAACGGCTTGGCATGCAGCCTATGAGCTCTCTCCAGGGTATAGAAGGCGGACAGACCCTCTGGGGCTACTACACTCCTAAACCAATTTTCCAAAAAGGACACCATATCGCCCAGTGGCGGCTGGTGACATTTGAAAGTGGTGAGGCGTAAAAATTCTGGATGAGTGGCTGGTGGTGAGTAAGCTTAGCGGGCGCGCCTCAGTGTCATAAAGAGGGTTAGTTCAGGGGAGTTCTCACCATGGGAATTTTATTTAAAAGAGTGGGAAAACTGTGCATTCTCAAGCAAATTTGAGAAAGCAAGAAGGTTACTGAAGCATTTTTGAAAGTGTAGTTCTGCAGTGGTGTCATTTTGTGAATGTGACATGAAGTACCACAAAATCCATCTTATGCTGCATAATCGGCAGATTTGAACAATAAACGAATTTGTTTCTAGCTCAAACGGATCAAAAGTAACGAAAAACATGGCAGAATGTGTTTGTTCTTTTGAAAGGGGAAAGCCCGTCTCAAATTTTGACTTGTCATCTTTCAGCTGCTTATTACTGTATGTGGGTGGTGGTAAACTGGTACTAATAAAGTGAAAGCTTTCCCCAGGCAGTTACCATATGTAAAGACCCCGAGTTCAGACACACTGCACTTCAAAAATTAAATAAACACTGCCTGCTTTCCTGCACTGGGCAGATAAAACCAGTGACACTAGCACCTCTCACAGGGCCATGATCCTGCTATCCACCTGCACCCCTTCACCCCCACTCTTGTGATATGTGTAAACCATATGTACACTACTCCATGATATGGCTACTGGGCCAGGCAGAGAGCGGCCCAGCCCCACGGCGGTTATGGAACACTGTGGGACAGTGGCAGCATGCCTGGCCTGTCTGCTGGTGTACATGGGTGGGTGCCATTAAACTATATCAAACACCAGCTCCATTGTGCGCCTGCCAAAATGTATGCATTACCTGCGACAATAAAAGCCAGGCCACAAGCCTCGGGTAATCCTTGCAAACACCCACTTTAAACATCACACAACACCACAGGAGCTGATCTTGCTCACAGACCCTTTGGGCAGTTTTAGCCACGGAGTGTGTCATGATCATCACTTGAAGAATTCACCAATAAGCACAAACTGCTGGGCCCAGAAAAAGCGTCATTGTTTTGCTCTTAATGGGGGTTGTTTAAAAAGTGACACCGTTGGGAAAAACAATTAGCAAAGCTATCAGAATCGTGACGGTCGATATATTCCCGCAGCAACAGATCTTGTAGTACAATTCACCATAACATGCTAGGCACACTGCGGCACTCTCCTCTGGGGGGCATTAATCAGCACAGTGGCACAGGCGCACCTTTTAAAGACCGTGAGATTAAATGACCCACAGCAAATGTCAGGGGTGCCCGAGCTATTTTAGACCACAACATTGTGTTATCCCGAGTCCCGACAATCTTATTACTGAAATCTACTGGGCTTCCACAGTCGTAATTTACTGCTGGCAGGGGTTGTTGCGAAGGGTGCAGGTGCTCAGAGATTACTGACGTCTGGTGGCCAGCCGGGAAAAAAAAAAAGAGACGAATGTGATTTGAAATTCAATTTGCATTTTTTACACCTATAGGGCTTAGATGAAGAGACTGTTGGTCTACGCAGTGAAACAAGTACGTGTAAAGACACTTTCCACATATTTTGCTCCTGATTCTGATGTGATCGGCATCAGGGAGACATGGGAGGGTAACGGGTCTAACTTACTTGCATAAACCGTATTTGAGCAGGAGGGCACTTAAATAGAGTTACAATGGGTAACACTATGCCAGAGCCAACATACTACCCGAGTTGGCATTCAAGACCACTTAAAAGGGACGTATCCATTCGTTTTTGACATGGGTGTATAGGCTTTTAGTTTGCTTCACTGAAGGCATAACACTACCCAAATTGGCGTTCAAGACCATTTGAGAAGGAACGCTTAATACGGGCCGGATCCATGCGTGTTTGACATGGGCGTACAACGTGCAGATGTTCTCGCCTACTATATAATATGCAGTTTTAACTTCCTACTTAATATGATGTAAATGCCTGGAACATTTTGAAGTTTTCCCGCATTTCATCAGTTTAATTGAATAGGGCAAATCATGTCCCTAGACGAGCTGCAGAGAATGCCAAATGCAGTCCTCCAAAGGCTCCTACCCGTTTCTCGCAAGATAAAGTTGGGTCTCCGAAAAAATGCCACGGTTTTTATGATTTGAAAAGAAGACGTGTTCTTTTTTATTGTGTGCAATCTTATCGCAGCAATAATACATTATATTTTGGCTGCTTACTTATGACCTTTTTTCCATGAACCATTTTTTATATGGACGGATCTGTCGCGGGAAAGAATATCGACCGTCGCCGGACCCAGATTATTCAAAGGCTAGAAGAGCCGCTGTGCTGCCACTGCCATGTTCGAAACATAAACAACTGAATGTGTTAACTAAAATATAAAAACTTACGTTTTCTCATACTGTTCAGACCGCCGTCCGTCAGCGCCGCATCCTGGGACCTTCGACCTTGGGCTTGGCGCCTTCACTGGAGCGGAAACAGTTACCCAGCCCTCCGTCCTCAGCCAATCCTGGTGCTGGAGCAGCACCAGGATTGACACAGGGCATGGTTGCTTTCTGCCCGGCTGCCCATTAAGAGAGCGAGGTTTCGCTCTTCTAATGGGCATGCGAGCAGGCACAAGTGTGCATGCGTGGGCAAGGCTGAAAAATGTGCCTCCGTCCCCACTGATGCGCACCTGTGTGCTGCTGCGTGCCCCAGACAATGCCTTATGCCTGTCAGTCAGCATGAATCAGGACCGCCCACCCCCTTCAGACTCTGAAGGGGGTGGGCGGTCCTGATTCATGCTGACTGACAGGCATTGTCCCTCGGCGTTTTGAACTTAAGTAAACTGAGAGTTTACTTAAGTTCAGAGCAGTACGCCGAGGGAGCTGCTGGTGCGGGCGGGGGGGGCAACGCCCCAACGCCCCTAATGGACGCACCGCCACTGATATCGCCCCCTTCTGCTCCCTCTGGCAGGCCCATGACCCTAACATTGTTTCTTTGATTGCGCCCTTCTGCATCTTCAGCCCTGCGTTCCAATAAGCTCACCCTTACCATGAGGGCCCCCTTCTGCTGTCCAACAACCTTTTGTGCCAGCACCATTTCTGCAAAGCTAGTTTCTGTGTCTTTAAGCCTCTCTGATAGCTTCTTATGTTCTTCCCGCAGCAGGCCAAGCCCAACAACGACAGTGCTGATGTCCTGATGGAGGGTAGCCTTCATGTCTGCTATGGCCTCCAATATTTGATTAAGTTGTTGCTGTACCGGGTCTTCCGGGGTATTAATCAACTGCTCCTGGACACTATCTTCTGAGCCTGGAGGGCCCCAGCCTGGCGGTTCGACCATAGTGGTGATATGTCACTAGACGAAAGCGGCGTAGCCCCGACACAGCCTCCTTCGATTCACAACTCAGTGCCACCTAAGCATTATCCCACTCTGCAAAAGCGTCCCGCCAGGTGGACACCAGTGTCAAAGGGCCTCTCCCTTAACACCCCGGCCAAGTACGGGCACACCTCAAATCAGTATCACAGTACAGTTCGCAGGGGCACTTACACTCTACCTCCTGAGGGACTACCAGACATGCCACGTGGCTCAGCTATCGCCTCTTGCTTTAGCCCGGTCATGCAGCAACCATGGGCCTTCCTGCAGCCCGCTTGAAACAATTACTCACGGTGGGGTCCAAGTTCTAGACTCTTTCCAGGAGCTAAGTCACTTCTGACTTCAGGCCCCGCGGCAGGACACCGTGTCCCACTGTTCCAGGTTCGCTCGCTGTTTCCACGGTGTAGCCTCAGCGGGGAACATCACTTACAACGCATTTATTACAACGCACTACCATTACAACGCAACCATTACAACGCAAACCATTACAACGCATTGCGCTGGGGGGCGCTCTAGGATAGGGAATATATTTAATTTATTATCCAACACCTTCCCTACTATCCACGAGGACTGGAGTTGGAATAGTAAATTAAATAAATCACTATCCAGCGCTTAAAAGCACTATGCGTTGTAGTGGTATGCGATGTAAAAACCGCGTTGTAACAGCAGGCGTTGTAATAGCCTGCGTTGTAGTGACACCAATCCGCCTCAGCCAACCGTGTTCAGGACCGTCATTGTAGCCTGTTCCTATGGAGGCTGCCACTCTTGTTAAGGGCCAGGGAGGTGTTTGTTACTTCCACTGGGTTACACAGCCCGCTCCAGCAGCACACCGCTTGTTACATGGCCCAGCCGCGTACCTCGTTCAGCTTCAATTCGCCTCCAGGGGGGGTCCCGGGAACGACCGCTCTACGTCGCGGCCAGCAGCATGAACCAAGGGGGCTCTCCAAACTAAGGCGAACTCGCCAACACTGCTGCCCAACCTAGCGCTGCTCATAATTTTTGCACTGCACTCCTCCGGTGTCGCCCATCCGAGAGGAGATGAGGCCCACCCATCGCGTTCCTCTCATGCCTGAGGCTCGCTCCCAGTCATGACCTCAATGTCGCAGACACCATCCGTGTAGGCCTTCGTCTCTCCTCGCGCCTTCTCCCTGTGCAACACTCAGCAGACCTTAGGGGCAGTCGCAGTCGCCCACTAAGGGTTGATCTCGACAGTTGGGCTGGGTCTCAAGTTTCACAAAGACCGTCTCCGACGCCATTGTTACAGCCTCCCCTGCTCGCTCCACGCCACAGGGCACACCTCCCAGCTTTCGCCATAAGCAGTCTCGAGCCTACTCTTGGGTACACCTCTCAGTACTCTGCTCATTGCGGTCTCAGCTTTTTGTTTTTCGAGGAAAAATTATGAGCTGATGCGGAGCTCTCTGCTCACGTGTCTACCATTATCCTTGGCCAAGCCACGCCCACCTCAGCAAAGAGTCCAGTATGATGCAGAGGTTTCGTGCGTGGTCAGTGGGTGTGGGGGGGTTCCAAGCTCGGCGGGCCACCAGGTGTCTTCCCAAGTGGAGGTATTGGGCCCCAGGATGAGGACTTCGGTCTTGCCTGAGTTGAGCTTGAGGCAGCTTTCTCTCATCGGGGTGGCAACGACCTTCTTCCCGTTGTGAAAGTTGCTTCTGGCGATGGTGGGTTCGTTGGTGAGCGAGAGATCAGGTGGGTGTCATCGACGTAGAAAAAGATGTTGAGTCTGTGGCTTCTGACGATAGCTGCGAGCGGGGCCATGTAGATGTTGAAAACATTACAACATTTAATAAATCATTGTCCAGTCAGTGTTTTTGGTTATAAAAAGGAAAAATGATTTATTACACACACTATTACATACTAAGCTTTAATTACAAATATATATAATCATGTAGATCAGGTGGAAGAAATGTATTTGGTGACACCCTCAGAACAGTTTACAACCGCAGCAAGTACAGAACCCATATTCGCCCCACCTGTACTAGAAAAAATATAATACCAAAAGGGGTGTCATAATCAATAAGCCAGGCCTACCGGCTTTGTTAGGGTGTCACCACACTAAACAATATATAAGGCATTTTACTTCGCAGGTAAGTAATTAAAATAATCATTTTAGTACTATGTAAAGAAAAATGGTGTCAAGGTTCAGGTAGATGTAAAGGGGCTGGGGTGATTTTAGGGTTACTGGGTGGATAGAGGTAAAGGAGGGTTAGGGTGTTTTAGGGTTATGGGGTGGTTAAGGGTAATGGAGGTAGGGGTAATTTCTGGTTTCAGAGGTGGGTAGATGTAAATGAAGGTAAGGGTGATTTTAGGGTTAAGGGTTGAGAAGAGGTAATGGGGATAAGAGTGATTTTAGGGTTAAGTGCTAGGTATAGGTAAATGGAAGTAAGGATGAATTTAGAGTTTAGAGGTAAAGGGCGCTAAGGTTGTGAATTTAGAGTTAAAGGGAGGGTAAAGGTAAAGAGGTAAGGGTTTCTAGAGTTCAGCAAGGGGTTGGAGTAAGGAGGGAATGTAATTTTTTTTTATTGGGCCCTGGGGTGATTACCATCAACCCCCCAACACAGGACATATAATAGTGGGTGTTTGAGAACTAACCCCCAATAAAACAAGCGTGTGTGTGTGTGCGTGCACGCAACATGTGAAAGTCAAGACTTCGTTTCTTTAAACTGGTAAAGTATTTTTTTAGCTTGAATATTCTCCTTAAATCCCACGTGTAGCCTCAGTTTAAAACTACCAATTAGTTGCCCACTTCCAGATTACCTCAACACACGCCCAAACGAAAGACATTGTACATAACCTCTCTCCTTTCTTGCTGCTATTGAAACGCTTGACTTGTGTGTGGGTGGAACACAATAAAATGCACTAAAATAATCTGCCACAAATAATTTTATACTCCTTCCCACACCTTCCTTTTTGTCTGCCAGCCTTGGAGCTTGTTTTAATTTTAATCATCGGTGTTTCCGAGCGGATGCAAATAACGCTGCTTTGAAGGCTGACAGTCTTCACGTTGTCTTTCTATGGTGTGCTGCAACTGGAGTGATGTGCATACGTGTATGGCTGCATACTGCTATGCATATGGCAGAGAGCCTTGAGCTTTCAGTATGTATTGGCTACACACGCACAGACACAAAACCCTTTATAGCAGAGGTGTCCAAGGTAGGCACAGGAGAGATGTTTTAAGGCTTGGGATAAGTGGGCATTTACCCAGGACCTCAACCTTTCTTCCTTGACACCTTTTGTGGTCCTGGGCAAAACACGTCTCATTTACTTTTGTGTGACCCAGTTTCTGAAAATTTAACAAATAAATCAGTATAGTTTGCGATTATGGGGGCTTGAATTAGCCACAAATGTGCAATGCATTTACATTTTATTCCAATAAGGGGCCCCTACATTGTCTTGCCCTGAGCCCACAAAATCCTTAAGATGATACTAAGGTCAAAGAGGGCGGGGTCTGAGCCAAATTTTCAGGACAAATACTACGTAAATGAGTTCTGTTCAGGTTAATTATATCTAAATTCATGGTATGTGATTCTTATGAAAATCTTGCGTGAATTTGGCCCTTTTTACTTTCTCAGCGGACCCTTTTTATTTTAATTTCTTTAAAAAAAACATATGTAGGTGGTTGGTAAGCAGACATTGTTTCACTTTGCATGGTTGAATGCGTCTCTGGAAGATGGACTAACTAGGCACATCTTTCTAACTCTTAAGCACTGAGAAAATGTAGGCATTTGTAGCAATTATTTTAACTGTTCAGTTGCGTAGGAACACGAGTGCTCTGAAAGTTATGTGATTTAAAATTAATTTAAACATGGCACATGCCAATAATAATAATAGAAAGGTAAACTAGTTACCAGTTAAAACCACCTTCTGTTGGGTTAAAAAACACACAAGGTTGATGACCTTTGGTGCTATATCTGTTGGACTGTTGCACGACAAAACAATTGATAACAACATTATCGTCTGACAAATGTTGTGCATTTAATATCCTTTAGAAAAATATACCTTCCGGGTTTACGTTTTTTTTATTATTATCTCCAAGGGAGCAATATTTCTGCAAACGATATTTTGCACACCGTAGGTTTGTTAGACCAGCCATAACAAAGCCTTGAAATTCTAGGACCGTACACCCTTGGACAGAATGTTATCCTACCCCCACTACTGGAGAACATATAAACTATCAAAGAATGTCGGACACATTGATCTATATCTGGGTTCTCCAAAGTCGGTCCTGGACCCGGCCCTCCAGGACCGACTTTGGACAATCATATCAGGGTTCTCCAAAGTCGGTCCTGGACCCGGCCCTCCAGGACCGACTTTGGACAATCATATCAGGGTTGTCCAAAGTCAGTCCTGGAGGGCCTGGACAATCATATCAGGGTTCTCCAAAGTCGGTCCTGGACCCGGCCCTCCAGGACCGACTTTGGACAATCATATCAGGGTTCTCCAACTTTGGACAATCATATTAGGGTTCTCCATAGTCGGTCCTGGACCCGGCCCTCCAGGACCGCCTTTGGACACTCATATCAGGGTTCTCCAACTTTGGACACTCATATCAGGGTTCTCCAACTTTGGACAATCATATCAGGGTTCTCCAAAGTCGGTTTTAGATCCGGCCATCCAGGACCGACTTTGGAGAACCATGATCTATACGCTCATGCAAGACCCTCCTCAGACTCCCCCAGCTGAGCGCTCTGACATTTCTCCTGTGAGCAGCAAGCCAATGGCCTGCCTTCAGGTCACAACAGGCTGCCATGATCCAGCCCTGAAAGTGTCCATTCCCCAGCCCCCTGACAGTAGCCACCCCAGGCCAAGAGGGCCGCTTTCTCCTATTACTCAAAGCAGCGCCCTTTCACACACAGCTTGCTTTTCCAGGCTAGAACAATGATCTTTTTTGCAGAAGGTTCGAGTGGAGGGATGGCTCCACCTTTTAATATGAGCAAAGAAAGAAGTACTGCAGAGGAAGAAGGAAGCACAGGCTGCAGGCTAGCTCTAGCTGAGCCCTGATGCTTGAGTCACTTGTGATCCCACATGCACCAGTCCTAGTAGGCCAAGCAAGAGCCAAAGCACAGACCACTGCCACAGCAAGGATCACTGGGTTTTTGAACATCCATGATCATCCCAAAAACACTGGCTTTTTGTCAAGTACTCTAACTTACTTGGTAAGCACCAATGGCATGCTAGAATACATAGTACATTATTATTATTAGCAGCACAGACAATTTCATGGGCCATTATATTATACAATGAGAAGTGAAGTGCATTATGGTGCAGAATGTGCACCAAGTGTTATATCTCCTTGGAAGCAGCCATAGCCTTAGGGGCAGTGGGCATGAATGCCTTCTGGAGGTCCTTTTATGGGTAATAAATGGCAGATTGTGATGCAAAGGGTGACTCAATTAGAATTAGTGTGTTTGGTCGCTGCTATGACATGTTTAGCTCCTGCAAAGCCCACAAAGAGCTGATGATCCTCTTTGTCCTACTGAAGGCCGTTAATGGAATAGGACACAGCTCATCTGCGGTCGAGTCTATGCAGACGCTTCTTCTCTTTAGTGGGATGAGGAAGGAAAAATGATGGAAGAGTATTGGATTGACCCATCCGAAAAGCAGATGCTTCCTTTTGTAAGGTTTTAACTTAACTGGATAGAAAACTGTGAGAAGTGTGAGGGTCTGAAGTTCTCTGTCTTCATGCTCTGGAGTTATTGACACTAGCAGTACAATTTTCAGAGTAAGAAGTTGAATTGGGTAACGGTGCATTGGCTCAAATGAGAACCATGAGGAAAGTCAACACAAGATTCACATTCTACTGAGGAATAATAAACGGAGTGGGAGGAAACCAGTGAAGTAAACCTTTTACAAAATGAGCTACTAGTGGTGATCTAACAAGGATGGCTGGTCTTGAAGGTGTCAAGCGGTCTCCCACTCGAAACCGCGCTGCAGGAGCGACGATAATCCCCTCTCTCTACCCCCGCACAGACTGCAGGCCACGAAGGAAAACCAATGCACTCTACAGCCTGGGCCAGGAGAGAGGGAAGGGTAAAAAATAACGACCCCAGGGAAAGGGGAGGTGAAGCAGGCTTGTAGACCCAGGGATTCTCCTGACAGCTCTCTTTAACCTCGAGAGTATACACGGAACCTCGCACCCTGCAGAGGAAACATAAACAGAAAACAAGCACTGATAAATATTCCCTCTAACGTCAATCTCTCTGTGCACAGTCAATTACCAACATAAAACACAACCGCTCTCCGTTCTTCTTACCCAATAAAAGCCTTAACAGGACCGCATAGGAGACCCCGTTTTTCTGATGCAATGCGGAAGTCTTCAAGAAGAAACGCCCATCCGGGTTTGTTTTCTTTGCAGAGTGCTTCACCTTTCTTTATCGGGGAAAAAGTCCTTGGACTGAAAAAACCCCGTTCTGAATTCAAGGAGTGTAAAACAAAATCCCCACTTCCCGACAGCTAGAAAAAACCCGTGGCCACGTAGTGCAAAAACAGAAAAATAAAACGTCAGCGTTCAGCTGGTTCGTTTCATGAATCCAAAAGTCTCTCACAAAAGCGCCTGTAAATCAAAAAGCTCCCGAAAAGGATAGCACCGGTTAGGATGCAATACTAGTGCGCAGCCGCGCACTTGATTCCAATCACAAGATCTCCGTCCGGAAATCCCCAAACACGTCCTTCCAGGTCAGAGTGAAGCCTCACTCTGACAAACACCCGAATAGTCAGGAATAGCAATGAACACGAACTCAGCCACACGATCAGGTACTAGGATCCCCATTAGACAACTGACCGGAAACAAAACCAAGCACTGAAAGACCGGTCCCACGGCCTTAAAAGCGATCACATGGGAGGGAAAGGGGAGGGGTGTACCTTTGAACATGTGCACAGAGAGAGGACTGAGCGCCGTAAATCCTAAATCCCAACAGTACCTCCCCGCAAAGGCCTCCCTACCGGACGGGGCTTGGAAGGGTTACGTAAATGGAAAAGTCTTACCAATCTAGGAGCATGCACCCCACTAGCAGCCTCCCATGTTCGATCCTCTGGGGGATATCCCTTCCAGTCTATCAGATACATCAGCTTCCCATTCCTCCTCCTGGAATCCAAGATTGCACTGACCTCAAACTCCTCTACCTCACCTATCAACACAGGGGGAGGAGGGGGCAAAACCTGAGAGGTGACTACATAGGGTTTCAGAAGGGAGGTGTGAAAAACAGGATGGATCCCATACTCATCAGGTAACCCCAACTTCATTGCTACTGGATTGATTATCTTGAGTATAGGAAATGGACCCACAAACCTCGGCTGCAATTTACGTGACCCCCCTAATCTCAGGTTCTTGGTGGAAAGCCACACCTTATCTCCCACCCGATAGGAAGGCGCCGGGACCCTGTGTTTATCTGCCTGCTTCTTCATGTCAACCTTTGCCTTTTCTAGATGTTCCAATGTCGTATTCCAAATCTGAACCAAAGACAGTCCTAAGGCAGTTACCGCCGGTACCTGGCCCGAGGGCTGAAAGGGAATCGCTCGGGGATGAAACCCCATGGAACAAAAGAAAGGGGTCATTCCCACCGCTGAATGCACACTGTTGTTGTAGGCGAATTCAGCCAGCGGGAGAGCCACCACCCAACTACAAGCTAAAGATGTACCCAGACACCTCAAATACTGCTCCATGGTCTGATTGGTGCGTTCCGTCTGTCCATCCGACTGAGGATGATATGCGGAGGACAGACATAACTTCATCTTTAAGGCCGCACACAATTCCCTCCAAAAATGAGAGACAAACTGAGCCCCCCTATCGGAAACAATGGCCAGGGGCAAGCCATGCAGGCGTACCACGGAAGACAAAAAGATCGTGGCCAATTCTCCTGCCGTAGGCAACTTGGCCAAGGGAATAAAATGTGCCATTTTAGTGAAGGAATCCACTACAACGAGAATGGTGGTAAACCCAGACTCCAGAGGCAGATCTGTCACAAAATCCATACTTATGGTTTGCCAGGGAGCCCGAGGGACAGGGAGAGGATGCAGCAATCCAGAGGGTTTATCATGTGTTGGTTTATTCACGGCACACACAGGACAGGCCTTTACGTACGACTTCACGTCACTTGCCACGGAATTCCACCAGAACCACCTCAAACAGAATTCCATGGTCTTGGTGGAACCAGGATGCCCAACCAGGGAAGAAGAATGACACCATTCCAATACCATGTCCCTGAGTTTAGGGGGAATAAACAGTTTGTCCTCATGATACAACAACCCAGTTCTTAGGGACATCAAGGGTTGAGACATCCAAGGGGTAAGATCAATCTCTGCCAGTTCTGTTCGGACCAAGTCATTAAAGTCATCAATGGAAACGCTACCTACTATTCTCTCAGGGGCGATAAAGGTACACTTCACGTTCTCACTGGGCAGGCCTAGATGTTTCACATGGATACGGGACAATGCATCTGACTTCACCTGCTGCGCAGCAGGCCTGTAAGTAATGATAAAGTCGTACTCATTAAAAAATGAGACCCACCTCATCTGCCTAGGGGTTAGGGCGCGCGCTGACCTGAAGAATTCTAAGTTTTTATGGTCAGTGAAGATGGTGATCGGATGCCGAGCGCCCCATAAATAATGGCGCCACTCCTCAAAGGACAACTTAATGGCCAGCAATTCACGCTCCGCCACGGTGTAATTCCTCTCGGCGGGCAGCAAGGTCTTGGAAAAAAAGGCGATCGGATGCATCTCTCCGTTCTCCGCATTCCTCTGAGACAACACCCCCCCTACAGCACACAAGGAAGCATCAGCCTCCACAAAGAAAGGCAATGAAGGGTCAGGATGAACCAAAACAGGTGCCGTAGTGAACCTCTCAATTAACAGATTCACAGAGGCTTGAGCATGGTATGACCACACAAAGGGCACCCCTTTCCGTAGCAATACTGTCATGGGAGCTATAATCTCGGAAAAGTGCGAAATAAACCGCCGATAGAAATTAGCGAATCCAAGTAAAACTTGGATATCTCTCACACACGTCGGCGCTGGCCAAGAAGTGATAGCTTCTATTTTCTTGGGATCCATCATGATCCCCTTTTCGGAAATCACAAATCCCAAGAACTCCACCCTAGGTGTGTGAAAGCTACACTTTTCCAATCTAACATACAGCTGATGTTCTTTTAGGCGCTGCAAGACCTGCCCTACATGGACGACGTGTTCCTCAACTGTGGTGGAAAACACGAGGATATCGTCAATGTAGACTATGACGCTCAAATCCAAATATTCCCTCAATACCTCGTTAATGAAAAACTGAAAAGCAGCCGGAGCGTTACAGAGCCCAAAGGGCATCACGCAATACTCGTAAAGGCCGAATTTGGTCCGGAAGGCAGTTTTCCATTCATCGCCTTCACGGACGCGGATGAGATGGTACGCACCCCGGAGATCTAACTTGGTGAAAACCGTTGCATGCTTTAGTTGATCAAGCAACACAGGTATTAAGGGAAGAGGGTACTTGTTCTTAATCGTACCCTTATTGAGCGCTCTATAATCTACACAAGCCCGAAGTCCACCTTCCTTCTTCGGAATAAAGAAGATAGCCGATGACACGGGCGAGGAAGAGGGACGTATAAACCCTTTCTCCAACATCTCCTCTATATACCCCTTCAAGTGTAGTTCCTCAGGGCCCGATAAAGCATAGACACGACTACAAGGAAGCGTAGCCCCTGGCATCAAATCAATCCGGCAATCAAATGACCGGTGAGGGGGCAGTTCTCTAGCTTTCCCTTTATCGAATACATCGCTAAAGACCGAATAGGATTCAGGGACTCTCAACTCATCACCCATCTCCCCGGAACTAGCAGCGCAAGACAAGGGAGTTACCCAATCGGTTGCTACCTTGTAACAATTTTGCAAACAGTGAGCAGAATCAAGGGTCACTGTTCTTCTTATCCAGTCTATTTTAGGATTATGGGTCTGCAACCACGGTACTCCCAGAACCACACCGAAGGACGGGGCATCGATCAAATCAAATCCGATTTCCTCCGAATGACCATTGTCTCCCACCATACAGAGGGGTTCAGTCTGACGGGTGATTGTACCCGATGACAACTCCGTCCCATCGATAGCCCTGACAGGTTCAGGTTGCTCCTTGTAAACCCAGGGAACTCCAATTCTCTCTGCCAACTTGATATCCATAAAGTTCCCCGTGGCCCCGGAGTCCAACAGAGCAGATACTGGAGCCCGATGATTGTTTGAAATCACCAAACAGACAGTGATAGTAAAATGTCGGGGGACCCTCTTCACTATGCCAGGTATTTGATACGGAGTACAAGGAACCACAGAGTCCACATGCCGATCGTCACGATGCACACAAGCCACCGCCTTACGTGGAGATTCTTTAGAAGGCTTCACAGGACAATCTCGGGCATAATGGCCCGCCTGGCCACAATACAAACAAAGGTTGTTAGATCTACGCCTTTCCTTTTCCACCAAGGGCAACGGGCCTCTAATACCACCTATCTCCATCGGTTCGGGGGTCGACTTCAAATCCCCCCCCACTCCCCGTGACTCACTCCGCAAAGACAGGGGGCGAGGCAGAAAGGGTCTAGGTCTTTCTCCCTTCCTTTCCATCAACCTGTGATTTAACTTCACTACCAAATCAATGAACTCAGTACAATCCAAAGGAGGATTAACCACCTGAGAAACCACATCCTTTAACTCCTCACATAATCCTTGATAGAATATGGAGGTACGTTTATCCACAGGCCAATGGGTTTCCGACACTAATCTATTGAAGGTAGATATATACGTAAGAAGTTCTTGTTTGCCCTGCCGTAAAGCCATTAATTCTGCGTCACTGGCCTGCATAAACGCATGTTTGGCAAACAAGGCATGCATCATGTCCTTAAACGTATCATAATTAGTCAAAGCAGGATCATTGTTCTCCACCAAAGGCACGGCCCACGTAGCCGCAGTCCCGGCTAAATAAGAGATCACAAACGCCACTTTAGCGGAGTCATTAGGGAAAGCTGCGGGTTTACATAAAAAATGTAGATGGCATTGATTCATAAACACCGCGAACTTATTCGAGTCACCAAAGAAACGTTCAGGAGCCGCCAAAGGGACAGGAGTAGGGGTGTGAACATTCACTGTCATGGGAGCGGGGCTGGAGCTAGTTCCCCTCTCGAACTGAAAAGTGGCCGGGTGTATAACAGGTT
The DNA here is from genome assembly GCF_964263255.1 of Lissotriton vulgaris. NCBI lineage: Eukaryota > Metazoa > Chordata > Amphibia > Caudata > Salamandridae > Lissotriton > Lissotriton vulgaris. The sequence continues at coordinate 1,280,320,978 of NC_141696.1, forward strand.
TTCCTGCTCCCCAACTCCCCTGATCACGGGACCTAGCTACATCCAATTCCCTACGTAATCCCTGATTCTCATGTTTCACCTCCTGCAATTGTGTTTGTAAGGCCGTGATGGCCCCCATCAACTCCTGCATAGAGGGAACCCTCTCTTCCTGCGCCTTGTCCTCATTCTTATCTACGTCCATCCTCGCTCGGGCAGCGCAACTATTCGTGGGCTTGGTTTTTTGTCAAGCGGTCTCCCACTCGAAACCGCGCTGCAGGAGCGACGATAATCCCCTCTCTCTACCCCCGCACAGACTGCAGGCCACGAAGGAAAACCAATGCACTCTACAGCCTGGGCCAGGAGAGAGGGAAGGGTAAAAAATAACGACCCCAGGGAAAGGGGAGGTGAAGCAGGCTTGTAGACCCAGGGATTCTCCTGACAGCTCTCTTTAACCTCGAGAGTATACACGGAACCTCGCACCCTGCAGAGGAAACATAAACAGAAAACAAGCACTGATAAATATTCCCTCTAACGTCAATCTCTCTGTGCACAGTCAATTACCAACATAAAACACAACCGCTCTCCGTTCTTCTTACCCAATAAAAGCCTTAACAGGACCGCATAGGAGACCCCGTTTTTCTGATGCAATGCGGAAGTCTTCAAGAAGAAACGCCCATCCGGGTTTGTTTTCTTTGCAGAGTGCTTCACCTTTCTTTATCGGGGAAAAAGTCCTTGGACTGAAAAAACCCCGTTCTGAATTCAAGGAGTGTAAAACAAAATCCCCACTTCCCGACAGCTAGAAAAAACCCGTGGCCACGTAGTGCAAAAACAGAAAAATAAAACGTCAGCGTTCAGCTGGTTCGTTTCATGAATCCAAAAGTCTCTCACAAAAGCGCCTGTAAATCAAAAAGCTCCCGAAAAGGATAGCACCGGTTAGGATGCAATACTAGTGCGCAGCCGCGCACTTGATTCCAATCACAAGATCTCCGTCCGGAAATCCCCAAACACGTCCTTCCAGGTCAGAGTGAAGCCTCACTCTGACAAACACCCGAATAGTCAGGAATAGCAATGAACACGAACTCAGCCACACGATCAGGTACTAGGATCCCCATTAGACAACTGACCGGAAACAAAACCAAGCACTGAAAGACCGGTCCCACGGCCTTAAAAGCGATCACATGGGAGGGAAAGGGGAGGGGTGTACCTTTGAACATGTGCACAGAGAGAGGACTGAGCGCCGTAAATCCTAAATCCCAACAGAAGGCCCATGAACGCGGACCAGGAAGTCAATGCTTTTAACGATCCCCCCTGACAGACTTTGCTCAGCAAGAGACAGAGAGTATCCCAGGACATCAAAAAGGCAGGATTGAAATGAATTCTAGCCTTTAGACTCACATAACTGAACAAATTTGCATGAATGCATTTTGTAATAAATTTCCTGGTAGCTAAGGCAAAAGGGCTGCAACTGTCACTACTCAGTCTCCACACATTCAGCTGCAGCATTGAGGGATTGAGGTGGGCTATCTAACCAACCTCCTGCAACACAAGATCCACCCTAAGTGGAGGAGGAAGAGACGGTTGAGTGCCAACAGATCTGTATTTTTCTTGCCAGGCCTGGCAGCTCGGGTTGGACAATTCCCATTGGAGCACGGGTCAAGACTGATTTACCTTTATCCAAACTGAGGGGGCATGATGTGCAAAATAACGATGGACTGGAAAACAGCCCAAGTAATTACCAGTGGTTGAGATCAATGGAAGCATTCCATCCATTACTTTTTTGTAAACTTCATGGTGGAGTGGAGCAGGAGGTACCTGATCTATCCTGAGCACATCTAGCATCACCAGTTTGAAGGCTGTGAGATGCGCAGGGTGGGGGATTGAGCTAGGATCCTCAGTCCCATCTCTTTCAATGTCAGGATCATCTCCGGTGATAGTGAGAGTCCTGTGTTTATGAAAGGCTTTGAGACTTTGAATGGTCCTGGGTCTGTTGCCGTAAGGAAGAAGAGGATTTCTCCTCTTTTTGGTGCTATATGTGCTTTTTTGGGGAGAGATCCTTTAAGAGAATATTGCCTATCAGGAGACTTCCCTGATGGTTAAGGGGAATGATTTGGGGTAACGGTGCAGGCTTGGACCAAAAGTGTGTCGCCTCCTGTTCTCTGATGATTTTTAGGTGCACAGACATTCAGGAATCTCAAGCTGTGTCATTATGTTCTTAGCCCAACACCATATGCTGATGTTATGTAGGTCTGAAAATTACATTTTCTTGTGGCACCTGTTAAACACCTTAATTATGTAGAGGAGACATTTGAGATAGTCTCTGTCAAAATGCTGGCAAATTTTGTCATTGAAGTACTGAGAGAGCTCCAGACCTGCGTCATATGGTGCAAACAGAACCAAGAGCTCACGCCAGAACATACTCCTATGTCGTTACATCTGATAGTCACAGTAGCTACTGATGCTGCATGAGGGCTATTGCTGAGAAAAAAAATTCTGGACCAGTTTGATGCATCAGGGGGTATTCATAACGTGAATAATCTGTATCTATCATACCTTAAGGTCGATCAATTCATATTCATGAATTATATTTGTACCAAAGACACAAATGAATCACTCTACATAGAGTGCTTTCAGTAACTCATATACCTTCTCAAATACCCTTATTTACTGAGTAGGAGGGGTTCACCAGCACCTGGACACACAAACAGTAACCAATGAGTGAAGCTGTTCCTATCTATATGGTCAATTAAAGGCACTGTCTGTTTTTGAGGCTAACTACTTGTTATAGACGCGCCAATTGAGCATTAATAGTTTACATTCCCTACAATAGAAGGCAAGTTACTCAGATATACCAAAGACAAGCATAGACTTGACTCCAAGAGACTATGGGCAATTTACGTAGATTTTAGGTAGTGATTCTATCTAGAGGAACACATCTAATTAAGAACATGGGGTATAAATGAGATTGCAACTTCGCATAATTTGAAGAACACATCCACAAGTAGTGTGATTCTTTCCAAGATGTTTTAAAAACACTGTTGATCCTTCCAAACTATGCAGACAAGCTAATTTTGTGCCTGAAAGAAACTGACACAACCAATAAGAACTGGCAAAGCCAATAGGTCCTTCTTTTATAATGCAAGTACCAAGCAATTGGCTTTGCCAAGAATTGTTTAAATACAAGTAACAGAAAAAAGACATTGCAAATACAGGAAGAAAACTAAACATATCTTAAAGTATTTAAAAACTGTAAATGGAATTCCATATTTTCAATCTTTATAAATGACCTGCTTAATTTTTCAAATACTTTCCACACAGGAAACTATGAACATAACGTTAAAAGAAAAAGCAAGTGTCCGAATGATAAGGAAAATGATTGCCAAGGCCTAAATACTTTCAACAGGACACAGAACCAAAACAGGCTCCAGCCATTTGGCCACTGCAGTAGCCCTAAGACCAGATTTATAGGCCTTCCGGAGAAACATGCAAGGTCCATCAAATCCTGGTGCTCCTTTCATGCTGATTAACAGCATGAGAGCAGTGTCTGGATTGGTTAGGGTAGCACTTCCGGCCACATGCCACAGGCTGCAGGAGGACGCTTCGCAGCCAATGGCATGTAAGTATAATTTATTTTTATTTTTTATATAATAAATGTGTAATGCATGTAATTATTTTATGTTTCATTTTGGGGTTTTGCAGGGAGGGGTTGTCTAATTTCGTTTTTTTGGAAGCGGTGGGCACTTTGCTTGCTCGACCACTTTCAAAGGGCACCAGCCGGCCCTGATACTCATGTGTGCAGAGACTCCATAGGTGGGTGAAGATCTCTACTTAGCAAAAAATAGGAAAGATGGAGGCATAAACTTGGGGCCTCATTTATGAAAAGTGATGTATCGCTGCGTGAAAACAGCGATGCGTCACTTTTCACTGCGCACTCTTTGCGACACCAATGATGCGTCATATTTAATGTATGACACATCATGTCGCAAGGACTTCCAGATACATCAGTATTTCTGACGCATCTGTAAGCGCAAAAGTGACGCATTGCTGGAGTGTGTCACAAAAGTGACGCAACTCCAGCAATGTGTCCTTTCACATGGGGAAAGCCCCATGTGAAAGGGCTTGTGTCAGTCTTACGCCTGCTGTGAGGCAGGCGCAAGATTTTGACGCAACAGCGTCCTAAAAGTGATGCAGTGAAATCTCATAGATTTCACTGCGTCACTATTACGAGGCTTTTTGCGGGGGAACGCCCCCTCTGCATACATTATACCTGACGCAGGTATAATGTGGCGCAGGGGTTTAGAAAGTGACGCATCTACCTAGATGCGTCACTTTTTAAATATGGCGCAACGAGGCGCATTTTTTACACCGCTGGTGCGTCACAAAAAGTGACGCACCGGCGGCGCAAAACTGACGCAAGGCCTCATAAATAAGGGCCTTGGGACGCAGATTTGTGAATAGCATTTTGTAGTATGTTTTATAGTACTACAAAATGAACAACACAATCCAGTTTGTGAATAGGACAGCCATCTTTAATTTGTGTCATTATTCTTTCTCATGTGGTTGTGCTCCTGGTTATCTTTTAGGAATTCAGCCTGGTGGATTCAAAGGTGCTATAAAAATACACACACATTGACATAAACTTTTAAAATGGCAATAAAAATGCTCTTATTGTTACAGTAAGCAGTAATTGTGACACACACTGACCTCGCCCAGCTGCATGCTGCCCGAGTGCTGTGCGTGATTCAGAAACACCTTGCAAAACATTTATGAGTGCATTCTGAACCAGCTGATGCAGAGAAAAGTTCCATACCTTTTTCCCTTCCAAATCACTGCACAACCTCAGGAAAAGTCACAGTCTGTTAGAACACTTAGGACGAAAGCTTTGAGAGAGGCTTCAAAATGAAAGAGAGGAGAGTGTTTAAGGTCATGGCTAATGTCTCTCTTCACATAGCAAGACACCATCCTTGTTCATCTCATTTTGATTACAAGCAGTGCTTACTTTGTAAAGAAAAGAAGTCCAGGGCCCTTGTTAGGAGGCCACTGCAGCTTGCACCACCCATAGCTTCCACTAGCACTGCCAATGACAGTGCTATCACTACTAGCCACCCCACTCATACCTGAGTGACAATTCAGATTTAAAAAATACATTAAAGTGACTAATGCATGCCACCAAAGCTATTCTTAGTGCTTTGGGTGTCATTTAGTAGCAATTTTACTGTGTATTTATTCATTAAACAATAGCTGCTCCTCAAAAAATAAGACAAACAGCCCCACCATGTGGCAGGCTATCATAAGAGCCAGTGCTGACAATAAAGTGCTGGTGCCGAGCACTGGAAACCAGTGGTTCAAATTAAGCACTGATTACAGGATTTTCTGCTCCAATGCAAAGTAAGATCTAGTATTCTAGGAAACGTCAGACTTGCGCACGTGAAAGTAAAAAGTAAAAAATAATCCGCATTTTTAAAACATAGAATGTCATCAAATGTCTTTGTCTATAGGTGATGTTATTCGTTGACTCAATGCTGAGTTAAAGAATGCAGATGAAACTTGTACATTTCGGTCAAGCCTATCATACAGAGGAAGCTATCTGGTTGCGAAAGGCATATTTTTGGCTTACCAAGAACATACAAGGCTTGTAGCCCGTCCATCGCTTACCATTGCTTGGCTTTTCTGCCAGTCTAATTTGGCTGCTTCTTATTTGATGGATTTTTTTCAGTCTTTTGTTTTTCCCTTCCATGGAGCATCGCCTCTTTGCAATCTCTTTGACTGGCTTTTATACTTACTCGGCTTGTTTTTAGGGATTTACCTTTTTCTTTTGTTCAAATGCTCCTCAACAAGGCTGGACTGGCCATACCGGGCATCTGGCATTTCCCTGAGAGGCTGGAAGGGTGTGGAGCCAGTTTTGTTACTGAAGTGTCATTTAAAGAGCTGCATGCAAACTGTTTGGTACAGGTTAGAAAGTTGTGTTTTCCTCTGAGTCTTTCATCATACTAATGTTACTAAAAAAGGTTTGTTTGGGTAGACATAAATTCGTATTAGTAAAGCCAACTCAGCCACTGATGTTACGTTGTGAATCCTGGGTGTGTGCTTCTCCAGACTAAGCACTCTTAAAAAGTGGCTACCAGTGTGGATGACATGTGAATCTTAGACCTTGTCGTACCCTTTGTCTTATGTAACATTCTATACAATAATTTACACATATATGATCCATTGTTTCTGTATTTGTGTGAGATGTAAATTACTCAAACACCCTACACTGGTATGAGTGGTGCTATAAAACAAATGAAATGCTTGTGAGCAACTGGTGTCCACCCCCACCCACCTCGCCGGACACACACTCGACGCCGTCTTCTCATCCAGCACAGACATCGACTTCAGCCACGCCACAGAGCTTCAATGGACGGACCACAGCTGCGTCCACTTCACCTTCAAGAGAACGACGACCCACCAACACCAGCAACAGACCGCCCGCAGAAGCTGGAACAAGATCACAGCAGACCAGCTCGCCACCTCCCTGAGCCAACACCCTCCTGCCAGCTCAGCGAACCCCAGCCAGGCCGCCGACAACCTCACGAAGTGGATCAGCAACTGCGCGGACGAACTCGCCCTGCTGAGGACCCCGCCTAGCAGACCCGGCAGCAAGAAGGCCCCATGGTTCACCGACGAACTCAAGAGCTCCAAGAAGAACTGCCGAGCCCTCGAGAAAGTCTGGAAAAGGGAACCGACACCGGACAACAGGACCTCCTACAAACTTGCCACCCGGAAACACCACCAGCTGATCCGCGCCGCCAAGAAAACAGCATTCAAGGACCGGTTGGACAACAACGCACACAACTGCAAGGAACTCTTCAACATCGTGAAAGAGCTTTCCAACCCCAGCGCAGGAAACAACGACATCACCCCATCGCAAGACCTCTGCAACTCCCTCGCCTCATACTTCCACAACAAGATCACGGACATACACAGCAGTTTCAACAACCAACCAACGCACACCACGACCGACCAGCCACCCCCCCCCCCACCACCACCCTCCACGCCTGGACCCCGATCAGCACCGAAGACACCATCCGCACGATGAACTCCATCCACTCCGGATCACCGACCGACCCCTGCCCTCACCACGTCTTCAACAAGGCCGACGCTGTCATCGCACCCCACCTGCGAGACATCATCAACACCTCCTTCGACACCGCCATCTTCCCTGAAAGCTGGAAACACGCCGAACTCAGCGCTCTACTCAAGAAACCAACAGCGGACCCCACCGACCTCAAGAATTACCGCCCCATCTCGCTTCTCCCGTTTCCAGCCAAAGTCATCGAGAAGACCGTCAACAAGCAGATGGCCGCCTTCCTCGAGACGAACGGATCCCTCGACCCCTCACAGTCCGGCTTCCGAGCCAAACACAGCACCGAGACCGCCCTCATCGCCGCTACCGATGACATCCGAGCCCTGATGGACAATGGAGAAACAGCGGCCCTCATCCTCCTAGACCTCTCCGCGGCATTCAACACGGTCTGCCACCGCACCCTAGTACGGCGCCTCAGCAACATCGGAATCCAGGACAAGGCGCTGGAATGGATCATCTCCTTCCTCGACGGAAGAACACAGCGAGTCCGCCTACCACCGTACAAGTCAGAGGCCTCCGAAGTCATCTGCGGCGTCCCCCAAGGATCAATCCTGAGCCCCACCCTCTTCAACGTCTACATGAGCCCCCTCGCGGCCATCGTACGCAAACACCACCTCAGCATAATCTCCTACGCCGACGACACCCAGCTGATCCTCTCCCTGACCAACGACCCCGCCGCCGCCAGAGCCAACCTGCACGAAGGGATGAAAGAGGTAGCCGAGTGGATGACGACCAGCCGCCTGAAACTGAACTCGGACAAGACGGAGGTCCTCATCCTGGGCTCCTCACCCTCCGCCTGGGACGACTCCTGGTGGCCTCCCGCCCTGGGCACCGCACCCAAACCGACAGACCATGCACGAAACCTGGGCTTCATCCTGGACTCCTCCCTCTCCATGACCAGGCAAGTCAACAGCGTCTCCTCGGCGTGCTTCAACATCCTACGCATGCTACGGAAGATCTTCTGGTGGATCCCCACAGAGACCAGGAAGACTGTCACCCAGGCCCTCGTCACCAGCCGACTGGACTACGGCAACGCCCTCTACGCCGGGACCACCGCCAAGCTCCAGAAGAGACTCCAGCGGATCCAAAACGCCTCAGCCAGACTCATCCTCGACATCCCACGATCCAGCCACATCTCCGGACATCTGAGAGACCTTCACTGGCTCCCCGTCAACAAGAGAATCACCTTCCGCCTCCTCACCCACGCACACAAAGCCCTACACGACCAAGGCCCGAGCTACCTCAACAGCCGAGTCAACTTCTACGCTCCCAAACGCCACCTCCGATCAGCCAACCACGCCCTCGCCGCCGTCCCCCGCATCCGAAGAGCGACTACAGGAGGAAGGTCCTTCTCCTACCTGGCCGCCAAGACCTGGAACTCCCTCCCGTCCGACCTGCGCCTGACCCAAGACCACCTCTCCTTCAGGAAGAAGCTGAAGACCTGGCTGTTCGAGCAGTAGCGGCACCCCCCCCCCCCCCAGCGCCTTGAGACCCTACGGGTATGTAGCGCGCTTTATAAGTGTCACTGATTGATTGATTGATTGATTGATTGATTGTGAGAGAGAGTCGGTCGAGCGATGAGGAGCACTGTTGGGTGTAATGGTGAGGGAATCCTTGTGCACTCTAAGGTCATCGTTTACTATCCTTTAAAATGTAATACAATTACATGGTAGTAAATATCTTTATTCAGTTTGATAAACTATAAAAGATACACATTTATACACTTAAAACTTGACAAATAAATAAAGGTGAATTTACATACACTATCATACATGATGAAAGTCAATCCAGTTGCGCATTAATTATTAGGGTCTGCAAAGGTTGGGCTCAATTATGAATATAGAAAAAAATACATCCAAAAAAGTAGTACTATAATGCCCATTTAGTTGTAAGTAAAGTGCAGATTTGTCCAAAAAAATAACAAAGTGCAAGTTATTCACTGTCGGACATAATAAGTAAAATGCTAATTCGTCCATAAAATTGGCAAAGTGCAAGTGCAAAAAACACATTATTCACTTTCTGATAAGAACCGACATACATATATATATATAGCAAAGTCTTTAAGCATAGAACTAGCACAGTGCTGTCCTTGCTGAGCTGTAAAATGACAAAAGCCATTTATCACTCCAGGCTTTGAATTAGTAAAATACCAACTCAAGCCAACCTGAAATGTGTAAAAGCAACCCCTGACACAGTGTTTTGCTCTAATTAGAGCTCTTCAGAGAGGTATAGCTTTGTCGAGACACAAGGGAGCACCCAGTATAAATCAAAACAAAACCCTTTCAGGGATAGAGTGATGCATAAATTATGCAAAAAAGAAGAAGAGATCTCTGGGTAGTTCTCAAGTTTAGGGGGAAAGCAGCTCCTGATAAATGGCTTTTGTCATTTTACAGCTCGGCAAGGACAGCACTGTGCTAGTTCTATGCTTAAAGACTTTGCTGTAAAAATGGCAAAAGACTTTGTCCTTTTCTATCTCGGCGTGGATTGCACTTTGCTAATCCTATGCTTAAAGACTTTGAAAGAAAAACAGACATTTGAGGTGAGCAGATCTAGAGTGTCGCTGGTGATGAGAGTGCTCTATGAAAACCAACAAAAGAGCGACATATACTTAAGTGTGAAATCAAAAGCAGTAAAGTCATTCCTACCACCAAATCAAAGGGAAGAATAAGTAGAAAAAGAGAAAACATTACGTAGTGCAGTTAAAGAGTGATAAAAAAGAACCCTCAGGCATCAACTCAAAGTCGGATGCCAGTTGTCTTCATTGGGTTCTTACAAAGAAAAAGTGATATGGTAACCACAAGTGCTTGAAAAAGTGAATCTAAAAGGAGTGTGGACTACTCTCAGGATCAGAAGATTATTTTAATAGAGGGGTAGTTCTAACTCCATCAAAAACATTGGTGAAGCGGACATACATTTGGTCATGTTAATTCAAACCAAGAAGTCCTATACATATAAAAACAACAATGGTCGACATGACATGTTTCTACTACAAGGAGCTATAAATAGGCTCAGCTTTCATCAAGACGAAACAAGAAAAAAAGAAGAAAACGACTCGCTTAGTGGTTGGTGCACACTAAGGCACCAAAACCAACTACAGCGAGACAACACACATACAAACTTGTATGTAGTTACGGCACAGGGACTTCCTCGTGCGTCCTCCCCAAATCGTGAGAGAAGTGATTTTCTGAAAAAGTCCAAAACAACGGCCCGTTTTCGGCTTTAAATAGCCTTGATCACAGGTAGGCCATTGTAGTGCAATTCATTAAAATAGCATGTGACCAGGATTAAATACTCCATATCCCACAATACACCCCTACTGTCACTGTCACAGCAAAGACTTGTGTCTTTGTGCAATCCAGCTTAATAGAGTTTCAGTGACACAGTCTCCTTACTCCTTACTTATATATAATACTAGCAGCCCGTCCCGACGTTGTCCAGGAGCAAAAGGCTGCTTCTGGGCCCCCGCCCGCCCTGACGTTAAGGCTGCTTCAGTGCCCCCGCCCGCACCGATGTTAAGGCTGCTTCAGGTCCCCCGCCCGCCCTAACGTTAAGGGTGCTTCAGGGCCCCTGCCCGCCCCGACGTTAAGGGTGCTTCAGGGCCCCTGCCCGCCCCGACGTTGTCATTGTGTCTCCCGTTGGAGTCTTTCTTACCTGCTACTGAGTTCACCGCTCTTCCGCTCCTTGCCGGTCGTCACCGCTCCTCCCCGCTTGTCCGCCACTCCTCACCGCTCCTCCCCGCCTGTCTGCCGCTCCTCCCCGCGCTCACGTCCCCCGCTCTTCCTCTTGCTCCTGTACGCCGCTCCTCCCCGCGCTCCTGATGTCAGCACGCACGTCGCGGCCGGCGCTTCTTCTAAGGGACTACTTTTTTTTATATTAAATTTTTTAAATGCCGTATATTTGTTTTTTTAATATAGCCTATGTCCGTCTGCTTGCCTTGACGTTTTCAAAGATGTTTTGGGTGTTTGGATTGGTGGTGTAGTTTTCGAGTTTACCTGGCTCAAAGGACACACTTCTCTCTTTAAAATAGTAGTATAGATGTGCAATACTAGAATTGGAAATAAAAACAGACAGAGATAGATTAACATTTCAAGCCCTTTCCCTTATGTACTAGGCTTAAACCAAATAGATATCTGCTTAAGCTAAAAACAATTATCTGGGATATGTCAGTTTTAAAAATTCGTAATGCTCCTAGGTATCACCTAATTGCCATGTTACAACAAATTGGTTTGATAAATCTTTTCCTAGGAATAGCATATACTGGGCAAATAAATAATATGTGGGTGTCATTTTAGAAAAGGCAAAAAACAGACCAAGAGAACTCTTTGATATCATCAAAAAACAAACCTCCAAGCCCTCCACGGTCCATGCTCAACCCTCCAAAACCCTATGTGACAACTTCGTCTCCTTCTTCAATGAAAAAGTAGCCAAGATCGAACTATCCCTAAACATCAACCCTGCCCCGACCATCAACATCAACCTAACTACAACATTCACCATCCCTGGAGACACAACCTCTACCGCCTGGTCCTCTTTCGACCCCGTCCATGAAGCAGAGATCCTCAATCTAATCGCATCCTCCAAACCCTCCTCCCACATCCTGGATCCCATCCCCGCCCAAATGGCCAAAGACTTCAAACGCACCCTTGCTCCACTCTGGTGTAAAATCATCAACAGCTCCCTAAAATCTGGCATCATCCCGGACTGCCTCAAAGTCGGCCAGGTCACTCCCCTCCTAAAGAAACAAGGTCTAGACCCCAACGACCTAAACAATTTCAGACCAGTCTCAAGTCTACCCTTCCTAGCCAAAATCCTAGAAAAGTGCGTACTACGCCAACTCAACAACCAGCTCGACAACATCAACCTTCTTGATCAAAACCAATCAGGCTTCAGAAAAGGCTACAGCGCCGAAACCGCAATCCTGAACATAGTAGACGACATCCGCAACTCCCTTGACTCGGATCAGTGTTGCATACTCATCCTCCTTGACCTGTCAGCGGCGTTTGACACGGTTGACCACAAGCTCCTCATCAAGGCCCTCAAAGAACGAGTAGGTGCGGACGACGTGGTCCTGAAATGGTTTGACTCCTTCTTTCAGAACCGCTTCCAAACAGTAAAAATAAAATCCTTCACATCCGACCCTCTCCCAGTGACCAGAGGGGTCCCCCAAGGATCCGTTCTCTCCCCTCAACTGTTCAACATATACATGGTCCCTCTCACCACCATACTGAAGAAAGCCAACATCCCTTTCCATCTATACGCGGACGACACACAGATCTACATAGAAGCTACTTCCTATAACGACATTCTAAGGCTCAACAACACTCTAAAAGAAATCCAAGACCTCAAACTCAACCAAGGAAAAACCGAGATCCTCCTCATCTCTAACAAAGACAACAACCCCCAAATGACCGAATGGGTGAAAGCCATCGACATTCTCAAAGGAAATCTCACCCTGACCAACTCAGTAAAGTCACTTGGAATCATCCTGGATCATAAACTAACTATGTCTAACCACATCAAGAGCTCCGCGAAAAGCGCATTCCTTAACCTGAAACTCCTCAATAAAATCAAACCTCACATCCCACAAAAAGATCTCCAACAAGCCACCCAAGCACTGGTCCTGTCCAGACTGGACTATGGGATCGCAACCCTATCCGGCACAGCCAAATCCCACCTAGCGCCACTGAAAACCACCCTCAATGCAGCAGCCAGAATGATATCAGGTGCAAGGAAATTTGACCACATATCCCCCGCACTCAAAGATCTTAAATGGCTCCCAGTGGAAATGCGCGCAAACTTCAGAACAGCCTGCCTAACACACAAAGCCCTACACACAGGGAAACCGGAATATTTAGCCTCCAAGCTCAAGAAAGCGGGTCAATCAAGAAATCTCAGAAGCTCGAACTCCCTACTACTCATCCCCCTGAAAACCCGGAAACAAAAAACCGCCAACCGCTCATTTGCCGGCAACGCCCCAAAAATTTGGAACTGCATCCCAGTGGACATCAGAACTACCCCCTCCTTTCCAGAATCAAGAATCGTCTAAAAACCCTCTACCTCAACAGCGCGTTCCCGAACTCTACCTCTAGAGCGCAACATGGAACTCGCACTACCTCGAAAACACTACCTCAAAACCGCCCCCCAGGCGGAAGACCTCTATGCTAATCTATGAACTTATATGAACCCTGTTTATGTTATACTGTACTATCTTCGCACCTGTTTTTCCCGGACTAAATGTAAAGCGCTCCGATACCCTTGGGTCTGGCCAGCGCTATAGAAAACTCCAAAAATAAAAAATAAATAAAATATACAGAATTTTGTAAACATAGGGTGCAGGAAACCTCTCTTCCATTGGTATTATTGCACGTCCACTTGGATGTGTTGGATTTTATCTGTAGGACATCAAAACAAAACTTCATGTACAGTGACTTGGTCAATTGAGGTTGTATTTCATCCAGGTATACTTCAAAGGCAGGAGATGGTTTTAGAGATAAGAATTGCAACATCAACCTTCTTATAGGGGAGTGATGCATACTACTTTGAATATACATGCAGTAAGAATTTATCAAAGCTGTCTTTGACAAGTGTGTTAATAAGTGGGGAGCATCCCAAAAGCTGTTTAAGCCTGTTTTATAAAACCAGCTTTGCACATGTTGAACCCATGGGAGTGTAGTATTCTGATCAGGTCTCAATAACTCAATTAACCCATCTTTATAACTTTTGAGTTCCTGCATGGTCCACAGATGGACCCAGAACAACAAGAGTCTTAATGTGGCTTGATGTTCAATTTGCCTAATGTTTATGTCTTGAATGATAGGTATCATAGTTGCAGATTAGGCCCTGTACTTATAGACTTCTAGGGTGGGGGACACTGCCTTTGACATACTATTCTGTTGTTTTTTCACTATTGCCATAGAATTGTGAAGCAAGCCAACCTTGGATTTTTTAACCTTTTGGTTCAATGACAATTTCATATCTCACGTAACACCCAAATAATTGAAATTGGCCACATATTCCAATTTTTGTTTTTGAACAAAGATGTTTTTCTTGAAGGTTTATGGACTTATATTTGGCTTTATTTGAATTTATTTCCAGGCCTTTTAACATACAGAAATCAATAAAGTAATCTAAGATGTTGTGTAGTCCCCTAGGTGTTTGTGATATTAGGATTGTGTTGTCAGAGTAGAGTAATGCTGGTACTGGCACCCCTCCTAATTTAGGAGAATCATGCTTACAACCCTGAAGACGTTGCCTATAGCGAAGAGGGTGTGTGCCAATACACATCCCTGCCTTACTCCTCTTTCTATTGGGATTGATTCTGTGAGTTCACCCCTGGGTCCCTATCTAATCTTTGCATAATTATCTTTATAGAGCCACACAATCTGCATCAAAAGATCATCAGGGACTCCCTGAGTTTTTAAGCAATCCATAGGAAAGTTCTAGGGATAAGATCAAAAGCAGCCTTAGGATCTATGAAAGCTTTGTACAGGAGTCCTCCCTTTAAATTAGTGTACGTCCAAGCTATGCATAAAAATCTAAAAACCTGATCTATTGTGCTAGTGTTTACCGTAAACCCAGCTTGGTACCAAGAGAGAATATTATTTTCCTCCAACCAAATATGGAGCTTTGATGAGATCTGTTTTGCATAAACCTTTTGTAGAACGTCGAGTAGACTTATTGCCCTATAATTGGCAGGATCTAGACAATTACCCTTCTGAAAAATGGGAATTATTTCAGCCCCTTTCTATGATTCTGGTATTGGTGCCCCTGCGGCCAAAGTATTACTAAGTAAGTTTACATAGATTGCCCATATTTCTTTTATCAGGCCATAAAAGGTCACCTGGCAACTTATCAGGGCCTGGGGCTTTCCCTGGCTTGACAGCTTCTATTTCGGCCACTGTATTATATAGATTAAAATAAGAAGTCGTATTTAAATTGTGTCAGGCAATTTCTGGGAATTTGTTCCCTTAATAGGATGATTAGCAGGTGCTGGGTCTAGAGTATCAGAATATAGGGCTAATAAATGTCTACTCCAAGTGCCCGGGTCAAAATAATGGCAAGAGTTACCCGTTTTATTTCTTTGGGCTATTTTATTTATTTATTTATTGAGCTTGTAAAGCGCGACAGCTACCCACAGCGGTTTCCCGGCGCTAGAAGAGACAGAAAGCAATGAAGCACAGAAAGTTGGAAGGTTAGTGGTTGAACAGCCAGGTTTTGATGGCTTCACGAAAACGAGCATAACAGTTCTCGGAGCGAATGTCAGAAGGGAGGGAGTTCCAAAGTCTAGGCCCTAAAAACGAGAAAGACCTACCGCCCATTCTAGACAGTCTGTACTTGGGCACACAGAGTAAGTTTTGCGAGGAGGAACGGAGAGAACGAGAAGGGGAATAGGTTTTGACAAGAGATTGCAAGTAACTGGGAGCATTCCCAGCCTTGATCTTGTGCATGTAGCTCAAGGCTTTGAATTTCACTTGGCTCTTAACTTTTAGCCAATGAAGGTCTCTGAGACGTTCTGTGATGTGGTCAGTTTTATGACAGCGACAAAGTAAACGTGCAGCAGCATTTTGTGCTAGTTGGAGTCATCTCGTGACTGCCTTGGTCGCCCCCAGGTAGAGTATGTTACCATAGTACAACCGAGAGGTCACCAAGGCGTTCACTACGGAACTCTGGGTATCGGTTGGTAGGATCCCAAAAAATGTCCTCAGCCAGAGTATAATGGTGAAACAAGTGGCGCTCACTTTATTGGCCTGGCATTGCATTGTTAGACCATTGTCTATGATCACACCCAGGTTGCGCACGTGCTCAGAAGGGGACAGAAGCGGGCCCATCTCAGATAGCCAATGCCTAGAGCTCCAGAGGTCTTGTTTTTGCCCAAGGATCAGGACTTCAGTCTTCCCTCCGTTCAGTTTGAGCAGGTTTAGATTCAGCCATCTGGATATCTCCCTGAGGCCAGTCTGAAGGAGGGAGGTGGGGGCCTGGTCTGATTGTGATAGGGAAAAGACAATTTGCAAGTCATCGGCATAGGTAAACAAAGTTAGCCCAGCACGTTCCGCAATGTAGGCCAAGGGAGTGACATAGAGATTAAAAAGGAGAGGGTTGCGAATCGAGCCCTGGGGAACACCACAAGGTAGTGAATAGATTTTGGAGGTAGTCGAGTGTGAACAAATTTGAAAAGTCCGGTCAGTCAGAAACGATGCTAACCATTCCAAGGCTTGTCCACCGATGCCCATGGTGGCAAGGGAACTGAGGAGTAGGTTGTGGGAGACAGTATCGAAAGCTGCACTGAGATTAAGCAATATCAGTGTAGCTGTGTCACCTCGGTCCAACAGAAAACTGAGGTTCTCTGTGACGCCCAGGAGTGTAGTTTCGGTAGAAAAGCCAGGGCGAAAACCCGACAGAGTAGTGTAATAGGTTATTTGTGACAATGAACTGAGACAGATGGTGATGAATGTGCCTCTCCAAGACTTTGGAGAAGGCTGGCAACAAAGAGATCGGACGAAAATTGGAGAGAACTTTAGGGTCAGCAGTGGGCCTTTTCAACAATGGAGTAACCATTGCATGCTTCCAACTGGCAGGAACCGTGGCAGTTTTTAGTGAGAGATTAAGTGTAGTGCAGATCATAGAGAGCTGTGGGACATCCAGTAGACGCAGTGTTGGGATGGGCAAGGGATCGGTAGGTGAACCCGATTTCTATTTACACAGAATCTCAAGCAGGGCTACGGGGTGCAGGTCAGGCCATAGAAGTAGGGGAGCATAGGTGGGAGTAGAAAAATTGTTTATGTCCCCAGGATTCGTGGGTGGTATAGGAGAAGTATTACTGTCACTTTGGTCAGAGATGTCTTGGTATATCTTATCAATTTTTGTGATAAAAAACTGGGCAAGTTTGTCGCATTTGCTGCTAGACAGGGGCGGAAGTTTGGCTGTGGTATGAGAGCCCGCAAGATTTTTGACCAGGCCAAAGAGTACTTTGGACTTATTTACTGCTTCAGCTATAGTATTGGAAACATAGTTAGCCCTAGTCAGGGCACAAGCTTTGTGGTAACGCTTCAATTCGCTTTTATATGTAGAGCCTGCGTAAGGGAGTAGTCCTTTCTCCAAATTTGTTCTAGTTTCTTACAACAAGACCTATCCGCTTTTAATGTTTCGTTGAACCAGAGTGCCGGTGTTTTATGGGTTGCCGCTTTCTTGTGGGAAGAAGGAAGGCAGATGTCAATAGCATCAAGAAACCAAGAATTTGTTACACCTGCTACTGCTTTCATATCGGTCGACTTGAACAGGATAGTAGGGAGATATGTTTAAAGAACATTATTGAGAGAGGTGATGTCCAGCTTTTTCCAGTCTCTTTTACTAGAAACTGGTGGAGCTCTGTAATGAGGCAACACATCAGTAGTAGTAAACGTAAATCTGATAAGATAATGGTCAGACCAATGAACAGGTAAAGCAGGAAAACAATGTAAATGAGAGATATTAGAAAAAATGGGGTCCAAAAAATTGCCACCTTTGTGCGTGGGGCCACGGTGTGTAGAGTAATGTTCATGGCCTCAAAGTCAGCAATTAGATTTCTGCCAGCACTATTCTTAGAATCTTTCAAATGTACGTTAAAATTCCGTATAACCGAAAAATTACTGGAATTAGTAAGATTAGAAGCTATGTAGTCAGAGAGTTGTGCCGACCAGGCATTCACTGGGCCTGGAGGGCGATAGACCAAGAGGCCCGTGAGGGTAACCTTAGGATGAAGGGCAAGTTTGAAGCGAGCTGCCTCACAGTTGCTTAAAATAATTGGATCGAGCTGGCATTGGAAGCTGTTCTTAAAAATGATCGCAATGCCACCCCCAATTTTATTGAGTCTGTCACTCCTAGCGATGGTATAATTAGAGGGTAACGCTTCTGCAATATCAGGTCCGGAGCTTTCATGAAGCCACGTCTCAGTGATAAATAATGCGTCAGGTAGCTCGTCGGCTAGAAGGTCAAAAATCTCACGTTTATGCTTTGGTAAAGAGCGACAGTTCAGGCTGAGAAACGGAAAGGAAGAATTGGAGGAAATAGTGGCACGCGATGAACAGTAGTGACATAGCTGTGGGACGTCCAGGGAGAAGGTGCAGTGCAAGCAGGACTGGGGAAATTGATCAGTCATGTCAAATGTGATACAGTCTTGCTTTTTTGTGGGTCTAAGCGCATGCACTAGGTCAGAGCCATAGATAAACTTCTTTACCGCAATTTGATCGGGGGTATGGCCCCTGGGCCCGTTCGGGCGCGGACGGGAGCAGACGGGCACATGTATACAGGAAGAGGGTGGGAGGGTCCAATGAGCTAGTCCGCAACCCTGCGACTCCCAGCAAAATGGCAGCATACCCCAAAAACATCCTGCGACAGCGTCTAATCTGCTGCGAGGGATGATGGTTGGTTCAAGGGTAAGTGAGCGTAGTGCAAATAACAAATAGCAAGATTAAAAATGAATTAAAACAAGTAGTAGCTCGATGCCTAACTTTCCCGGCTTCCGCCTCAGGAAAGTGCTTAGTGCTTAATGCCAAATCAGCGCGCGAAGGAAGTTGCACGATTTAAATATACGAGAGGGTGGGAGGGTCCAATGAGATAGTCCGCAAACCTGCGACTCCCAGCAAGATGGCAGCTTACCCCAAAAACATCCCGCGACAGCGCCTAATCGGCTGCGAGGGATGATGGTTGGTGCAAGGGTAAGTGAGCGTAGTGCAAATAACAAATAGCAAGATTAAAAATGAATTAAAACAAGTAGTAGCTCGATGCCTAACTTTCCGGGCTTCCGCCTCAGGAAAGTGCTAGTGCTTAATGCCAAATCAGCGCGTGAAGGAAGTTGCGCGATTTAAATACACGAGAGGGCGGGAGGGTCCAATGAGCTAGTCCGCAACCCTGCGACTCCCAGCAAGATGGCAGCTTACCCCAAAAACATCCTGTGACAGCGCCTAATCGGCTGCGAGGGATGATGGTTGGTGCAAGGGTAAGTGAGCGTAGTGCAAATAACAAATAGCAACATTAAAAATGAATTAAAACAAGTAGTAGCTCGATGCCTAACTTTCCCGGCTTCCGCCTCAGGAAAGTGCTTAGTGCTTAATGCCAAATCCATTAGCCAGCATGATCCTTAGTTAGGATGTACCATGTTACAACGCATACCGTTACAACTACCTACCATTACAACGCGACCATTACAACGCATACCATTACAACGCATAGCGCTTTGAGGTGCTGGATAGTGGTAAGTATAATTTACTATTCTAACTCCAGTCCCCGTGGACCCTAGGGAAGGTGTTGGATAGTAAATTATACTTATTCCCTATCCTAGAGCGCCCCCCAGCGCAATGCGTTGTAATGGTATGCGTTGTAAAAGTCGCGTTGTAATGGTAGTGCGGAGTAACGAATGCGTTGTAACAGGTGTATACCCCTTAGTTATAGCTGCTTCAATAAATGTATTCCAGATGCAGTCATTCCAGTCCTTTGTTGATTGTACTATTAGTTTCTTTTACTGCGCCCTACTGTCTCTCATGTCCACTATGTTATTAGATCTTACAGCCTCCAACAGTTGGTGCTTTTCTTCATGACACTCCTTAGTGAACCAAGGATTGTGGTGAGTATTTTTACTTGATGGCTCATGCTCTAAGGGAATTTTCCTCTAGAGAAATTTCAATTTCTCTACCAGAATGGGATGGATCTGCATAATAGGGATCTTACATAGGGCAGTATTTGTATAAGGCGACAAAACATCTGAGAAGGTATTATAGATCCTTTTCATAATTTTGGAATTTCCTACAATAGATGGCCATTTTAATGCTCAACGGTTGTTACTGACCAGTGGTTGTAATAGATTTCTATTGTTGGAGTTATTCCCCAAGTCCAAGTTTCAATAAGTGTTCCCTCCAATATTAGGCTTATTGGAAAGTGGTCACTATCTTCTCTTACCTCAACTTTTAGATGAATTAAATTGCCCAATAAGTTAACATTAGCCAATAAATAATCAATTTTGCTTTTAGTGGTGCCTCTTTTGTAAGTATGTGCACTCGGGCTGTCCGACGACAGTCCACCATTACAGGCCCTCAATCCTTGCTCTAAGACAAGCCGGACCAATTGGATTTCTGCAGTTGTGCAAGGGACAGGGGTACCAGCCTCCAAAGGTGGGATACCTCTTGCCGTATTCTCCTCTTCTAGAATAGTTTCAATGCCCACTACAGGCTCAAACTTACAATTGAGCATTTACCAAAAATATATCTGATTGGCGTGTGTTTTATCTCAATAATATCTCGAGATGGTAGCTCCCGCTGATTAATTTCCATCTTTAGAGAGATTTTTACCCACATAACTAGCCTCCTGATGGTCTACCTCTAGTTGAAGAATCTGCGCTAACGCTAAATGTCCAGTAGCCCAGCTTATGAGGTGGAACCAAAGCCGACGTTTCTTGTATTAGGCAAAAGTCATATGGTTTTATGTACTCTTGCCAATCAGGATCTATAAATTTTTGTTTCAGCCGCCCTGCTATATTCCATTATATTAGGCTTTTCATAGCTTGCTGGGGTTTCTCATCACTGTGTCGGCTGCTAGTTTGTATGGCATCAATTTCTATAGCCTTGTACCTCAATTTGGGCGATTCCTGAAGCTTTAGATTGTGATTTTCTGACAATAGCTTTCCTTCAGCTTTTTCCATAGGCTGTATGGTAGTGTGTAAAGGGTTATCACATAGCATATGTGTGGTTTTCTGAGTTACTAGTCAGTCAACTGCATCATTTTGAGTCTGAAAAGATTTACGTGGTGTTTCAAGATCTACAGACATTAGTTGTCTCTCTCTTTCCTCAGTGGTGGGTCTATTTAGCTTGAATCTCACCAAGGAATTAGAGGTTAGGCATGCTCTTAGGTCCAGTGCAATCAGATCCGTTAATTAAACTCTGAGTTTAAGGACAAGAAGTGTGGTGTCAAAGGATTTGTTTTTACTCGATAAACGTTCCGCTTTCGTTATATCAGAACATATCACTGAGAGGCATCCATGTATACATCTTATCCAGTGTATTACCTTATTTGTTAGTGATTCTTCATCTTACCTATAGGAGGAAAGGGTTAATCTAGGGACATTAGTCATGAACACTTTCAGATCCGCTGATCTGAATCTATCATTAATTGTATTACTGGTTGAATACTGCCTAAAATCTGCATGTCTATTGTTTGATCGTTGCTTCAGCTGCGCTAATTGTCTGTCCTGCTCCCTACTTCCATTTGTTGAAATTCCTGCAGGTGAATTGAAGATTATAATGAAATTTTTTGTTATCAATATAATTTTTTCCAGTGTTCCTTCTTCTCTTCTGCATATCCCCTCTTGCTGGCTTTGGTGCCTGTTTTCCTCCCCTCCCATCTATTGCCATTAGTGCTCCCTCAGTCTTGCAAGTCCTCTTTAGCGCCCCCTACTGAACTCCTGGTGTAACTGTAAAACGGTATCCTTTGCTTGGTAATTTTAGAAACCTGGGGCTCGTCCTGTAACATCCTATTATAACCCTGCGCATCCTCCATTAAATCCTTCCGCCCTGTGTTAACTTGGGATATAATATTCACAATTAGTGTTTTTAAGTTGGCAACCTCTTTTGTAAGGGCGTCTAGCATCTGCACTAACTCTATTACCAGCTGAGCATTGGTATTAGTTTGTACCCTGTAAACCGATGATTCGGGCACACTCAGAGGACCATGGTTTGATTTTGTTTGAGCTTGCTGGTTACTTTGATAAGGGCGCATAGTTAGATAAGAATTTTGCGTTAGAGGAGGAATGCTACCATAATCTGGCGATGTTACAGAGGCTTTTCTGATGGGTAGATCTCAGCAGGTCTTTCTCCAGCCTTTTGTGTCCGAACAGAAACCTCTGCTTTGCGGTGTCCCGCAGGGCTCCGCACTTAGCCCTCTGTTTTTTAATATCTACCTCACTCCCCTGGCGGAAGTGGTTGAATCCTGGGGGGTCAGAGTGATCTCCTATGCTGATGACACTCAACTTGTGTTCTCCTTTAGAGATCATTCTGAGGGCAGCTTGACCAACCAAGCTGCCTTATTAACATCTCCTCTTGGATGACTACCAACAATCTCAAACTTAATACGGATAAGACCAAGATTTTATTCTTCAATCAAAGTTCTCTACTTCCCCCTATACTATGGTGGCCTTCGGAGTTAAACCCCCCACCGGTTCAGTTCAAGCAGCTCGTAATTTGGGTTTCCAATTCTACAACGCTTTGTCTTGCAAAACCCAAATTAACAAAGTCACTGCAGCCTGTTTTGGTAAACTCCGCATGATCAGGAAGATTTTCCCCTTTCTCCCCCTTGATTCACGTATGACTGTTATACACGCTTTAATCACTTCTCATCTTGATTATTCTAACAGTTTGTAGGTAGGAGCTCCAGCGTACCTGATCAAGCGGCTGCAAAACGCTGCTGCCAGGCTGATTTGTAACATCCCTTATCGCCATTTTATCACTCCCTACCTGGTGAAGCTACACTGACTGCCAGTGACCTGTCGCATTCAATTCAAAGCGTTGGTCATTGCCTTCAGGGCCCTTAACGGCATTGACACGGTCTACCTGAGTAATAGGCTTAAACCTGTCCACTCTAACCGGGCTCTCAGATCCAATCATCTCCGCATTATCTGTACCCCTCGCTCTTGCCATTCTAGAACAGGAGGTAGAGCCTTTGCTGTGGTGACTGCAAAACTCTGGAACAGCCTACCACTGGGTCATCAGCTCATTACATCAGAGCCACTGTTCCGGAGTAAACTGAAAACCTGGCTGTTTTCCAATCTTTAGCTGCGTTTGATCCCTCCTGTGGCTTTTTGTCCGCAGAGCCGGGACACCCCCGTTAGGGGTAGCCGTGCGCTTTATAAGCTTCAAAATAAATAAATAAATAAATAGTGGTGAATACTTGTTTGAACACGCAATTGTCGGTGTGACCTCCTTTGCCCTAGCACTGCAATTTAGGCCCTTTGCATCTGAGAGGTTTGTTTCCTGTAGTATTTCCGGGTCTCTTTCAAGGGGCAGTGTTGATACTATCTGTGGAGAGACTATTTTTGGGGGGGTGGGATCTCAATGATTGCACGTGTTTCGCCTGGCCTATGGATACTAATATTCAGGGGGTTCACCTCACTTTTCTATAAAAGGCACTAATCTTGGATTTATACCTACTGGCCGTTGTACGTTTGTTATTTAGTAACAACTCTACTTCTTCTATTAGGTCGTCAATTTTCTCTGAAGTACAATTCTCAGCTGTATTTTTCCTTATTTTTGATGATTTGCCCTGTTCTAGACCCTCTATGGCTTTCTGCTTTTCCATATTGGTAAAATTATAGTTAAGATTTGGCCGAGTGAATCCTTCTCCTACCACAACCACTTGATCCCTCAAAAGTTTTCCCTTTTCTTTCCAGAGGATGAGATAGAAATTTATAGATAGTGTAAAGTTTCAAAAACAGAATTTGTTATTGCTTTTTAAACATTCTGTTGGGCCCATTTATCGATCACAGCAGTAAAGATTTAAAGTTTGTCCGCCCCCTGACTCCAAATAAAAGTTCCAGTGCAAACTCACACCATAGGTGGTGCTAGAAGGGGTGCCAAACTATTCCAAAAGTTCACCCGACTGTGTTGTATTTTAATTCCACGTCTATTTAGGTTTTTGAAGAGCAGACAAGGTTCATTTTAAGGTTACAAGCAAAATACTTTTGTCAGTGTCCATCTCCGGCCAAAAGAAAGGAAGGGAAAAGAAGTAAGGGGTATAGAGGAAAGTATTACCTGCAAACAAATGGTACAATAAAGTATCAAGACCAAGTTGGGTGGCCCTGCCCTGCCTCTTCCTGGCACTGACGGGTGAAGGAGGGACCTTCCCTTGGCCTGGGCTTTGCCCGGACGCATCCTGCTCTGCGGATGTGCGAGGCACATTAAGAGGTGTTGCAGATCCACTCCGCATGTGCTGCACAGCAGGGATTATGGGACTTTGAGTCCCCAGAGGCGGCGGTTTCCCCCACGGCGGCTCTCCCCACATGACTTAGGACTAGTAGAAGCCTCCTCACAAACTTAGCAAGTAGACAAGGATACTACACCCGGTGAAGTGGCAACAGGCTTCCCAGAATCTCCAGCAGCCACTTTTACGCTGCAGGAGTGCGAGGTGCCTTAAGAGGCGTGGCAGATCCACTCCATCTGTGCTGCACGGGAGGGATAATGGGACTTTGAGTCCCCAGCGGCAGCGGTCTCTCCCGCGGCAGCTCTCCCCACATGAGTTAGGACCAGCAGAAGCCTCCTCACAAACTTAGCAAGTAGACAGGGATACTACACCCTGTGAAGTGGCAACAGGCTTCCCAGAATCTCCAGCAACAGCTAAATATATAATGAAAAATGTGTTGTAGAATGTGCCATTTTTTCTCAAAATTATCTTTGGGGGAGAACCCCCCAAACCCTCCTTGATGTGGTCAGGCTATCTCCCTGCACTCACTATGCACTGACTATGCACCAGACGGGGCTGGTCTGACAAAATTTGGCAGGACTGCTTTAGATTCCCAGTCCGGCCCTGCTCCAAAAGCACTGCCTGTGTTTTCTAGCTGTCTTCAGTGTGCGCACTACTCCCACACCTTGTTCTCTCCTCCCATGTGCTTCTCTCTCACCAGCCGCGATCCTGTTGCTCTCTCGTGTCCATATGCTTTTGACCTCGTCCTCCACATTGCACTCTTTCACCCAGGTTCTCTACCTCTTGTTGATTCTCCCTGCCCACCATGTTACTTCTCCTCTGCCTCTCCTCCACCCGCTCATTCATTACTGATTTATTTCTTTAACCCATTGCATGCTCAGGACTGAACGGTTCTGTCCTGAGCTGGGGTGCTCTTGTGCTGAGGACAGAACCGTTCCGTTCTCTGCACAAGACCACCAAATCCCTCTTCTGTAAACTGCGAGGGATATCTTTTTTTCGTTGTAGAGCCTCGGGTGCTGGGGAAGAGCTCCCCCAAATGCTCAAGGCATTAAATTTCTTTCAAAGTAATGACGATTGAGCGCATGGTGCACTGACGTCATTACATTAAAAAATTAAAGTGAAATGAGTCGATCGGGTCATTTCACTTTTACTGCCTACATGCTCTCAGGGCTATCTCAACCCCCCCCCCCCCCCCCTTAAGCACATAGGCAGATGGGAGACGTATCATTGGAAAGGGGGACATCTCCCCTTTCTAATGGTTCCCTTTGCTAGTGGATCCTGCTTGGGAATTAGCAGGGATCCACCCACTAGACCACAGGGAGGGGGAGAGGCCCCTTGGGCAAGGACATTTGCTCCTCTTGTATAATATTATGACCATTCTTTCAATTTTGTTGCCCTCCCCCCAGACAGCAGATGGGTCAGTAGCCCCAGAAGCCCACTAGGAACCAGGGATTTATTTGTATATATATGTATATGTGGGGGCATTGTAATGCACATTTTGGGCGGGCATCCCCCACTCATATATATATATATATATATATATGAGTGAGAGTGGGGGCTGCCCGCCCTAAATGTGCATTATAATGACCCCTCCCAAAAACAACCACAGTCTTTCTGTCCCCTCCTAGGGCGCAGATGGGGGCAGAAGCCCATGATCTGACCCCCTGAGGGAGGCAGAAAGCCCCCTAGGCACCAGGGATTTTTAATAAAAGAGGGGTGGGGATTGCCTACAATGGGCATGCCAATGCCCCAATATCACCAACACAAAAAGGGCAGTCTTTCTGCCCCCCCGAGGCAGATGGGGGTTGGGGGTTGTTAGAAAGCCCAGTAGACACCAGGAATATTTTGTACTTTCTAAAAGAGGGGTGGGTCTGCCCAGAATGGGCATGCCAATGCCCCCAGCCCGCCAAAAATGGTCACAGTCTTTCTGCCCCCTCAGGTGGCAAATGGTGGTAATTACACCCGATCTATCCCCCCCCCCCCCCCCCCCCCCCCCCGGGGTGAGGCCTGAAAGCCCACTAGGCACCAGGGATTTGGTTAGGGGCATTTTAGGGAGCGGCCACATAGTCAAGAGTTGTAATCCCTTTTTTAGGCCCACATTTTAGCCGTTGCAGCACCCCTTGGGGAACGATCAGTGATATTTTTAGGCTAATCTGTGGCAGGTGAGGTAGAATTTCTATCAGGAGATCTGGGGTGGCCCGATGAGCCTGCAGCTTTCTTGCACAGAAATGGGAGGAAAATATGATTTTTTTTTAGCTACATTTAAGGTTTGTAGGGAATTCTGGGTAAGAAAACATTGAAGATCCACACAAATTAACACTTTAATGGACTTCCCTGGTTGTCTAGTTTTCAGAATGTTCTGGCTTTGGTAGGGTTCCCTAGATGGACCCTTAACCCAGAACCAAGAACACAGGAGACCCTCTTGCAAAATTAGGTAATTTTTTTGATTGATACTTTCGATGCTCCTGCAACAAGTTTTGGACACCTTCTTGTCATGGGCACTTAGCCCACCCACAGAAGTTAGGTAGAATTTATATGGAGAGACCCGGGGTATTGCTGGATGGTAGGAAATTTGTGATGGTCCGGTGATTGCACAGCTTTCTAACACTTGTGAGGAAAATATGATTTTTTTTTCTAAATTTGAAGTTTACAGGAGATTCTGGGTAAGAAAATGTTGGGGGATCCACGTAAGCCACACCTACGTGGACTTGTACCGGGTGTCTAGTTTTCAGAACTGACTGGGTTTGGTAAGTTTCCTTAGATGGGCGCCAAGCCTGGGACTAAAAATTTAGGTGACACCCTTACAAAACTAGTCTTTTTGTGATCGATAATTATGAGGCCGTTTTCTGCAGCTTGAGTAGATTTCTACTCGAGCGGCAGCTTTCTCAACGCGGACTGGTAGTTTCTCATCAAGAGCGGTCGCAAGCATACGCGACCACTTGCAATGAGAAACCTGACCTTCCCACGTTGAGAATCTCACTGGGAGGTTTATTTTTCACACTTGCGATCGGCAATTTGATGTTGCTGATCGTGAACTAGGAAAAGTCTCGCTGGATGTCATTTTTTCTCACTCGCGGTCCCCAACTTGACGTTGAGGACCGCGAGCAAGCAAAACATTACCACTACACTACGCTACAAGTGTTTGCACTGTGCTACATGCAATTCCCGTAGTGCGAAGTAGCGCAAACTTCACAAACTACGCGAGCGTAGCGTAGTACTTTGCCCAGGGTTCATTTTGAGCCGTTTCCTGTCGCAGGCACTAGGCCTACCTACACAACTGAGGTACCATTTTTATTGGGATACTTATGGAAAAACAGAATAGTAGAACAAGTGTTATTGCTAATTGAAATTCTATACATTGCTACCTTCCAAACGTAAGACAATGTGTAAAAGAGATGTCATTTTGAAAAATGTCCTCTAATTCACATGGTAGTATGGGTACCCACAAATTTGGAGAATTTCAAATAACCACTGCTTCTAAATTCCATATGTTGTTCTCATTTCAGAAATGCATAGGGTTCCTTGATACCTTTTTTTCACTCTTTATATTTTACCAAATGAATTGCTGTATACCAGATACACAATAAAAATCCAATGCAGGGTGCAGCTTAGTTTTTGGCTCTGGGTACTTCAGGATTTTGGTGAACCTACAAGTCCTATATATCCCCACAACCAGAAAGGTCCAGGGGACGTAACAATATATTGTTATAAAAAACTTTGCCATACCTAAAAGAAGTAAGAGGTGAAAACATTGGCACAAATGATTGTTTTTTTAACTCAATTTCGATATAATTTTATTTCAGCTGTTACTTTCTACAGGAAATCCTTGAAGGATCTACACAAATGACCACTTGCTGATTTCAGAATGTTGTCTTATTTTCATAAATGTATAGCTTTCTAGGATCCATTATTGGTTTCATAGCCATATCTACTACTGACTGACTGGAATGAGGTTAAAAGCAAGAAAAAAGGATATGTTCTACTAAAATGCTAAAATTGTGCAGAAAATTTGGATTTTCTGTCAAAAGTCTGGCTGTTCTTTAAAGCTGGGAAAATTGTGATTTTCATACCACTTCGTTGATACCATTTGCAGGGGAAAAAAAGACACTTTCTGCTGCAGCACTTTTTCCCATTCACCCCCCCCCCCCCCTCCCAAAAAAAACCTAATTTGAGCTGTATTTTGGCTAATGTCCTGGTCCCTTCCAGGGGGATCCACTAACCCTTGGCACCTTTACGATTACCAGGATGTTGGAAGAAAAGGACAAAAATTTGCTGTGGATGCCTTATGTGGACAAAAAGTTAAGGGGGTCTAAGCCAGCACTTCGCTAAATAGCCAAAAAATGGCTTAGCAAGGGGGAAAAGGCCTAGCACTTAAGGGGTTTAAATTAAAGAAACACTTTCCCGCTACGTTTTAAGACAGCTCCTTTGTGCTGCTTTTTTTTTACTGGCCATCTTAAATCGGTAAATAAAAAAGTGGCAGTTTTTCAAGCATGCAAATGCATGCTGAACACATGCACACTCCTACAAAATGGCGCAGTGGCCACGTCAACCCGTTTTTATTTTTTTTACAAGATGCACAACCATGCCAGCATGGCAAAAAATTTTTTTAGCAAAGTCATTAGGTCTTAAAGGAGAAACATTTGCTTTCAAACACTTTTAGAAACACTTCCTCAAGAAAGAATGTAGTTTTCTAAGTTCATTACTATCTTCAATGGTGTTCATTTTACTTCCAGCAAAATGTCAGAATTTATCAGACGGGGAGGGATAGTTCTAGTTCACAAGTGTACTTTTTGTAATCTCTCAGCATTAACTGCCTTGTCAAAAAGATTAATAGAATTATTTCAGAAGAGGTTCAAATAAGGAGAGTATTGTAAAATTCTTCATTCAAGATTAGGTGTGGGCTTATCATGGCATGCGGCATTCTTGCACTGGGTTTTCATCAATTGAATTGGTAAGACATTGTATTCCTAGATCAGATATCTCTGGTATGACAAAGAAAGTAATCAAGAACAAAATCAGTGTCAAAGGTGATGATTACGAATCACAAATGTACTCGCAAAGGATTGTCAAAGTTTTCTGCAACTAAGAAAGCATTTTATGGAAATTTGTGGTCAAACTCAATGGGCTCGATTCACAAAGGCAATCTGAGACAAAAGTCTAACTTAACGTCTTTTGGTATTCAAAGTGGTCATTTACGAGTTGTACCTTTAGGTCTGCAGTTAGGCCAGAATCTGTACCATGATGCAAAAGAGCAAACTTTTCTGGGATATGATGTAGTGTCTGGACACACCATTTTCTCTGCCCAAACTGATTTTCATGACCTCCTCTATCATTTATCACACGTTCCTAATTTAATTTCTTGTAAAAAATGCATTCTGGCCCATTGATTGCACTTCATCCGGCACGAGCCGGAGAGTATGACCCGCGCGGGAGAGTATAACTCCAGCCGGAGAGTACAGCCTGGGTGTGGAGAGTGCGGCCAAAGCTGTAGATTCCGGCCCGACTACAGACGTAAAGACAGGACTCTTAAATGACCTCTGTGAATAGCAAAAATCGTAAAGTTAGAGTTTTGTCTCAGATTGCCTTTTTGAATTGAGCCCAATGATGGTCACTGATGGATTCTCAATAACATTGTGTATGTTAATTGACACAGTGGAGTGACCTGACGAAGGTAGAATTGAGCACTCGTGATGCTTTAGGTTCTGCCTTCAGAGAACTTGCTCCTTTGTTTCTGGTTGATATCAGTTCCCACAACAAAATTTCAGTTTTTGGAGATTCTGAGTCATAATATGACACATGGTTTGCAAGCAGGGAAAAGCCTGTTTGTGTTAATGTTGACAAATGTGTTGTTGTCATGAGTCTTTCTGAAGAATTGTGTGTTTCAGAAACTCTTTGTCCGAGTACTAGGAACACTTACCGTCTGATGCATTGTAAACATCTATCTGAAGACATTTCAATGCTTCACCTAGTTCTGGTCCCACTCCTTCTGTAGTTTTATTGTTCTAGATTGTTTCTTTCTTTCTTAGCTTTTAGCGTTTTACTTGCTTAATTTGATGAGAGAGATCTGTTGCATCTCCCTATGTTATATTCACAGCCCTCCTGTTTCTTCTCCTTCCATTTGTTCACCCTCATCCCTCGCATTCCGGCGTGGGGTCTTGTTTTTCTTTATCTCATGCCTTACCTTCCTGGCATCCTTCATTGTGTTTCCACATTACAAATGCTTTTTGCTGGATGAATATCTGTGAAATGCTGGAAGCTCAAGAAGACTTGGGGGCAGATTTACAATTACTGGCGCATCCCTGCATATCGGCAGGGATGCGCCAGTAATTGTGCGCCGCAGCTCCGCAACCCTTGATGCGCCGCATTTACAATGCAGAGCTCCATGGGGCAAAAACGGCACAGATGTAAAAGCGGCGCATTGCTGGAGTTGCGTCACAAGCGCGACGCAGCTCCAGCAATGATCAGGGGGGCCTTATGTGCACAATACTGCGTCAATCCTTACGCTTGCTTCAGGCAGGCGCAGGGTTTTGACGCAGCATGGGCCCAAAAGTGACTGAGTGAAATCTTGTAGATTTCACTCAGCCACTTTTGGGAGGTGTTCCTGCGCCGGAACGCCTCCCCCTGCGATGGTACGTATTGTAAATAAGATAGTCCTTTGTAGCCAGATGTAATGTAGATATATTCTTAGATTTATTGATAAGATAATAACATCAATATCCATATGAAGATGGTAAGTCCATATGATGCCCCACCAGGAGCAGCCTCTGCCCTGCTCAGCCTGCACACTCCAACTGCCACTCCACAACTCACAAGCACCCAACATTCCACGACATCATCACACATCCAACATTCCAGACATCCTCAGGCATACCAACACTCACACTGGCTGAGCAGTAGGGAAGGAAACCATAGGCAAGGGAAATGCAGCAGTAGATTATAACACATCCCCCTCCCTAAGGAAACCAAACACATTAAAGGATAATAAGAGATGCATGAAGATACATTGGGCAAATGAATCAAGACCATACAACATAAATGATATTGCATGACAATCCAAAATACCCAAGAAAACACACACCTCGAATCACAATAAAGAGTTCCCGGAAAGCATAAAACTAGACAGTATAAAAATAAACAATCCAACATACGTAAGTAGAACCAGAAAACCTCAAAAAGAGTCATCACCAGGTAAAACCCAAGATTGCTACAACTCAAACATTTTATAGGTAAGAAGCAGAGAAAACTCATAAGAATGAGTCATCAGTAAGACAATCCAACTAGAACAACACTTAAAGAAAGTGCAGGGAAAACCATTCACTCACCAACCAAATAGTGAGCAACACTTAAAGAAAGTGCAGGAAAAACCATTCACTCACAAACCAAACAGTGAGCAACACTTAAAGAAAGTGAAGGAAAAACCATTCATTCACCGACCAAACGGTGAGCAACACTTAAAGAAAGTGCAGGAAAAAAAAACATTCGCTCACCAACCAAACAGTGAGCGTACACGTAAAGAAACTCCAAGTGGGAGTGTTATCCCATACGCAGTCCAAATCGCATAAACATACTTTCACCCAAACTAAAAGTGAAGTAGATTAAAAAACCATCCAAGTAACACACAACATGTGAATTTGTAACCACAATAGGTGGTAGATAAACCAAAGGAACACAGAAAATGTGAATCCCGGAAAAGCCAGTAAAGAGCACTACACCCCAAACTCAAAGCAACCAAGACCAAGCACACACACATACTCTCCTCCTCTCTTCCTTACAAATAAAAAATAAAAAAAACAGCAGAAAGATCTTGCGACAACTGTAACATCCCCCATTACAATACAGTAAACACCCTGTTGTAAATAGGAACAACAATGAAAACATAACAAATTAAAACAATAAAAGTAGTCACCGTAGTCAATGATTGATGGGCGATTTCTCACCCGAAATCCATTGTAGGCTCTCACACGAAGTCCATGTGGTGCAAGCCAGATCCAGTGTTTGTAAATGCTCGCAACTGCACCACTGGTACCACAGTCCCAGTCATAACGGCAAGGTTCCAAAAGACATCCATAGTTTGTGATGACATACATTGAGCGAGGGTGTCCTCACCCGAAATCTCCCATCATAAGATATTCGCTTCTGGTGCAGGGCTTTACAACGTGACGCATCTGGGAGATGCGTCACGTTGTAAATACCCCGCACAATGGTGCATATTTTGCGCCGCCACTGCGTCACAAAAGTGACGCATCGGCGGCGTAAAGGCGGCGCAAGGGGCTTGTAAAACTGCCTCTGGGTTTGCTGACAGTTACTTGAATATGACTAGTAGCGGGACTGGCGGGTTTATAGGCGTTAGGGCTCTGCCCTGCTCCTCTGCCCATTTTAGGGCCTGTGCCCTGCCAGTCTACAACAATGTGGTTTTATTGAGCGCATCTATCACCAAAGTGGTACCGTTTCTTAGCTTCTGAAGATCGAGATAGCCCCGTTGACAATGTGCAGGGCTGAACACCCCGCTGTGTCACTCGAAGCGTCCCAGTCCTTCCAGGCACAGGCCTCTCACCCCAGTTTGCAAGTGAGGGTGGTGTTGGGAGCTACACCTCGGAGCTGCACCTGCTGATGGAAGATGAAATTACAGGAAAGAGTACAGTGCTTAAGAGGCTTGAAACACTAGTGTTATGTTGAGAAATGCTTTGCTTAAAAATATGGAAATGGAAAGACTGAAGTTTATATCTATGTTTTGAATACATTCTCAATGTATTTCAAATTTTTAAATGAACTTCACGAGTACTGCTGGAAATATCTGACTCATATACGACATTGTACGTCTGCGTACCCACATATGGAAATGCCGCTCTGAAATGTACTGGAAAATATACTTTTTTAAATTCTGGAAACATACCTTTTCAAATGGGACAATCCCACCAATTGTTATCTGGCTCCATTCCTATACCCATCCTAAAAACAAATTACTCCAGTCACTGAGAAGGAAAACAAGCATTTGCAATGCAATAGGTCTCACATTAGGAAAGTTTGAGCTATTGGTATTGTAAATGACAAATTTTTTATTTATGTGTTGCTTTTGAAAATAGCGAAATTAATAGCTTTGTCATTTACAATGCCAATAGTTTTAACTTTCGCAAATGTGACACCTATAGCATTTGTAATGCAATATGTATTGTATTAACGTGACTTAGATGTATTGCTATTACAAATAACAATGGCTTTAATTTATTTTTAATAATTAATACTCAAATAAAAGTTATTGTAATTTATAATGGCAATAGCTTAAACTTGGTAAATAACTTTTGTGAAGATTATGTCCAGTGTATTTTATTGTGACTAAAATCTAAGATCAGAAGTGAAATATTAACATTTTTTTGTGACATTTGTAATAAAGCTTGAAACATTGAGGGAACATATTTGAACCAGTTGTTGTTGAATGGTTGCACAGATTGATGCTGTGGTGGCGCTGAGTGATGTGGT
The DNA here is from genome assembly GCF_964263255.1 of Lissotriton vulgaris. Lineage (NCBI taxonomy): Eukaryota > Metazoa > Chordata > Amphibia > Caudata > Salamandridae > Lissotriton > Lissotriton vulgaris. Next base: position 1,280,354,495 of record NC_141696.1, read on the forward strand.
GGCGTCGAGTGATGCTGTGGCTTTCAGTGATCCTGTTGTAGAGCATAGTAGTGATGTGGTGCCCCTCAGTGATGCTGTGGTGGTGCTGAGTGATGCTGTGGGGATGCGATAGAGTGAATGCGATAGATAGATAGAGGAAGGGAGATAGATAGATAGAGTGTTGGCGATAGAGTGAGTGCGATGGATAGAGAGATAGAGTGAGTTAATAATTTTCTGCTGTGGGCAGCGTGCTCCTCAGAAGCATTCCCCCGGTAAAGGGAGGCTTTGTGTGAGCCGCATTCCAGGCAATTTACAGGGACAGTATGACGAAAGAGGCAGAGAATGTGATGAGAATTACCGAACTGCAGGCCTCCATTTTTGCTGATGCGCATGAATCTCAGTAATTAGTCTACACACAAAGTGATAAATGTATCTCCCTTAGTCGTAGCCGTTGAACCACTGGCTCTATGTGTTGCATGCATGCGTTAACGTGGCAGTCTATTTTGGCCAGCAGGTGCACTCACAACACAATGAAAATGAACTATTATTACCCAATGTAACAGTACTCAATTCATCCATCTTAGAAGCTGGAAGTGTGAGTTGGTCCTGCCAGGATGTGAACTGATGACCTACTTTACATAACTAAAGATGTCAGCAGCGAGCCTTTAAAACGCAGAAAAATCTTGCTGTGAATGTATGTGTGTGTGCGTGCATGTGTGTGAAAGAATTAGCACTAAACAGCACGTGTGTGAGTTGGTCCTGCCAGGATGTGAACTGATGACCTTTATTACATAACTGAAGATGTCAGCAGCGAGCATTTAAAACACAGAAAAATCTTGCTGTGAATGTGTGTGTATGTGTGTGCGTGCATGAAAGAATTAGCACTAAATAGCATGTGTGTGAGTTGGTCCTGCCATGATGTGAACTGATGACCTTTATTACATAACTGAAGATGTCTGCAGTGGGCATTTAAAACACAGAAAAATCTTGCTGTGAATGTGTGTGTGTGCGTGTGCGCGTGCGTGCATGTGTGTGAAAGAATTAGCACTAAATAGCACGTGTGTGAGTTGTTCCTGCCAGGATGTGAACTGATGACCTTTATTACATATCTGAAGATGTCAGCAGCGAGCGTTTAAAACACAGAAAAATCTTGCTGTGAATGTGTGTGTGCGTGCATGTGTGTGAAAGAATTAGCACTAAATAGCACATGTGTGAGTTGGTCCTGCCAAGATGTGAACTGATGACCTTTATTACATAACTGAAGATGTCAGCAGCGAGCTTTCAAACACAGAAAAATTTTGCTGTGAATGTGTGTGTGTGTGCGCATGTGTGCGCGCATGTGTGTGAAAGAATTAGCACTAAATAGCATGTGTGTGAGTTGGTCCTGCCAGGATGTGAACTGATGACCTTTATTATATAACTGAAGATGTCAGCAGCGGATCTATGACAGAATTTCGACAGACAGAATTTCGACCTACACAAATATCGGCGTAATTATATCGATAGCAAAAATATCGACGCCCTATGTACAACATGGTAAGTACCAAAATATCGAAAATTTAATATCGATGTAAAAAATATCGTTGTTAAATATATCGATTTTTTTAAAATTTAAAATAACATAAAAAAACTGTAAATAATACATAATAATTACTTAAACATATTTAAATATATGTAATAATTGTTAAAAAAAATAATAATACATATTTAATAAAAAAAAATAATGAATCATATATAATATATAATTACTTAACAATAATTACTATTCCCACTCCAGTGGGTGCAACAGTAGGGAAAACTGACCCTGAACACTAAAAATACCCCTTTACCCAAAAACCTAAAACTGACCCTGAACCCTAAAAATACCCCTTTACCCATAAACTGAAAACTGACCCTGAACCCTAAAAATACCCCTTTACCCAAAAACTGAAAACTGACCCTGAACCCTAAAAATACCCCTTTACCCAAAAACTGAAAACTGACCCTGAACCCTAAAAATACCCCTTTACCCAAAAACTGAAAACTGACCCTGAACCCTAAAAATACCCCTTTACCCAAAAACTGAAAACTGACCCTGAACCCTAAAAATACCCTTTTACCCAAAAACTGAAAACTGACCCTGAACCCTAAAAATACCCCTTTACCCATAAACTGAAAACTGACCCTGAACCCTAAAAATACCCCTTTACCAAAGAACTGAAAACTGACCCTGAACCCTAAAAATACCCCTTTACCAAAGAACTGAAAACTGACCCTGAACCCAAAAAATACCCCTTTACCCAAAAACTGAAAACTGACCCTGAACCCTAAAAATACCCCTTTACCCAAAAACTGAAAACTGACCCTGAACCCTAAAAATACCCCTTTACCCAAAAACTGAAAACTGACCCTGAACCCTAAAAATTCCCCTTTACCCAAAAACTGAAAACTGACCCTGAACCCTAAAAATACCCCTTTACCCAAAAACTGAAAACTGACCCTGAACCCTAAAAATACCCCTTTACCCAAAAACTGAAAACTGACCCTGAACCCTAAAAATACCCCTTTACCCAAAATTAATTAATATTACAAATAAATTACTTCCCACCCTATTCCCCTATAAACCCACAACCCGCTCCAGTAGTAAAACATATAATTTAGTTAAAAATATACATAAATTATCAATTAATTAATCAATTAATCAATTAAAATAAATCATTGCCAATTAATATTTAATTGCAAAATAAATTAATAATTGAAAAATAATTATTTAATTACAAATAAATTACTTCCCACCCTATTCCCCTATAAACCCACAACCCGCTGTGGTAGTAAAACATAATTTAGTTAAAAATATACATAAATTATCAATTAATTAATCAATTAATCAATTTAAATAAATAATTGCCAATTAATATTTAATTGCAAAATAAATTAATCATTGAAAAATTAATTATTTAATTACAAATAAATTACTTCCCACCCTATTCCCCTATAAACCCACAACCCGCTGTGGTAGTAAAACATATTATTTACTCTTATATATTTTTAAATTATAAAAACATATTAAACACATATTATAACAATTAATTTAAATACTTAACTTATATTTCTAACACATATTAGTAAATCGAAATTACTTACATCGATATATATGCTATCGATATTAGTAATTTCGATATTACTTACCTTAGGGTCGATATTCTGGCCATCGATATTCTGGACATCGATATTCTGTCCCATCGATATTAGCAACTCGATATTAGTGTAGGTCGAAATTAAAAACTCGATATTTTGACTGTTTACCGTCAGCAGCGAGCATTTAAAACACAGAAAAATCTTGCTGTGAGTGTGTGTGTGTGTGTGTGGGAGTGTGTGCGTGCATGTGTGTGTGTGAAAGAATTAGCACTAAATAACACGTGTGTGAGTTGGTCCTGCCAGGATGTGAACTGATGACCTTTATTACATAACTAAAGATGTCAGCAGCGAGTGTTTAAAACACAGACAAATCTTCCTGTGTATGTGTGTGTGAGTATGCGTGCGTGCGTGCGAGCGTACGTGTGAAAGAGTTAGCAGTAACAAGCAAACATGATGTGGACAAGGCAATGGGTGGGCACTGACTGCCCGAGAATTATAGATGGCGTTGTACACGAAAAGTAGCATGAGGCTGACATCACTGGCTCCTCCCAGCTCTCACAGCCTGAGATAGTTTTTGGCCAAACTTAACCTGGCAGTTGACTGACCTTACCACTCCATGCCAGCACTGAGCTCTTCAGTGTAAACCCAAAGCAACCCTAGCAGCCATTAAAATCGAACGTAAATATAAACGAGGGTAACACTCATGCAAAAATATATGCATTAATAGGGAGATCTAGATCTTGTATATTATCATGATTTATGTAGTTCACTGTGAAAACAAAGCTTTAAATAAAATTCAAACAAGAACAGGGCATTAAGGCTACTTAGCCCGCACTGGTGACAAAATCCCTATAATATGCATAAGTGTAGGTGCTGGAGGTGCTGGAGGTCTGGGACACAATCCCCTAGATCCCAAAATTAGAAAACAAGAAACTTGTTTTACAATTTAAGTTACACAAGGTGACCCCGCACACTTCAACTGTAAATAGTACAATGTAATGACTTTATATATATGGTCACATAGATTCTCCAATCGTTCTCCCAAGAATTCCAAAGTCAAATTTCTTCTGTAAACAGATTCTTTTATTCACAACTGATTATCATCAGTTGTGAATAAAAGAATCTGTTTACAACTGATTATCATCAGTTGTGAATAAAAGAATCTGTTTACAGAAGAAATTTGACTTTGGAATTCTTGGGAGAACGATTGGAGAATCTATGTGACTATATATATAAAGTCATTCAATTGTACTATTTACTGTTGAAGTGTGCGGGGTCACCTTGTAAAGCTTTAAATAAGCCTAGTTTTTCTGCTTTAAACTTATTTAGGTTTTTGATAGCAGAGATCACAAACTTTACCTATTTGTCAGTGTAATATGGGTATACATAGCTTAGAAAAATTAAAGGCCACGTACTAAGAATAGGACGTTGGGTGAGATGGATCAAGGGTGCCACGGTGCTTAGCAGAACATAAATAGGGGCATGAGCGGGGGGGGGGTTTAAGCTTGGAGCTGCAGACGCGGTGCGGAGGCTACTTTGCGCAGTTGAGGGAGGGGACTGGTGCGTGATTTTGATGGGTGTCATGCACGGGCCTTTCATCCTTCTGGGGCCAATAGGAATGGGGTTTGGTGCTGCGGGCGCTGAGGGAACAATGCCGGGGTCGGGCGTGGTCGGGAAAGGTGAGTGCAGTAGAGGATGCAGGGATGGCCGAGGGCGGGGGGAGCAGGGGGCCGCACAGTCAAGTGCCCTTGGGTGAGGCACGTGTGGGAGTGCTGGGGATCGGTGGGAAGGGTGGATCCTGTCATTGAAGGCGACGGAGACCGCTCGGAGTGAGGCACGCGTGGGAGCGTTGCTGGGCGATTGGGAGGGGAATCCTGTCATTGAAGGCGACGGAGACCGCTCGGAGAAAGACGTGCGGAAATGCATAGCGGGCTTGGGATAGCAGTCTGGGAGTGGGACAGGCACGGGCCAGAAGAGAAGGGCTTCGTTTACACGGCAGATAGAGTTTCAGGAGGGCCGTTAGGCCTGGCTGATGAGAGGCTCAGCAGGGGGATTCCGCTGCCCCCCCTTTCCATCGCGTGGGGTTTTTTGGGTCTGTGGGGCGCGGTATGTAATGGATGCGCTGGGATAGCCCAGAGTGCTGGCGGGGATGGTGAGAGAAGAGCAAGTGTCACGTTGCATCAATTAACGTAACAGTTGTCGTAATTTGCATAAGCTGCCAAGGTTTCAGATTGCTTATGTGTAAGTATTTTCACATTGATAGTGGAATTGTGAGTGTGTTGCAGCGGCTAGGAGGGGCAATTTTTGCAACAACAAAAAAAAAAAGAATATACAGAGATAAAGTTTCCAACAAGGCGTATCAGTAAATACAAAGTGTTGCTTACATTAAAAAAATGGGGACAGGCTGCTACTTACGCACTGTGCCCCGCGAATGGCATTTCCTCACTGATGTTACAATTCAGCTGACCCCTCACGTCCCACAGCCAGCTAGGTTGCTGTTATTAAGGGCACGAAAATAGCATTATTAAGGGATGTCCGGTATAACAAAGATGAAGGTCAAGGCTCAGGGCCCACTGGTATGTAGAATAGCTTTGGTAGGTATGAGGTGGGGCATTAAATGAGGCCTCAGAGAATAGCGAGAGGGAGTCAGGCCAAGAAACATCTACCCCACCCGCCAGCCAACAACAACGCCAGGGAATAGCCAGCCGTCTCAGGCCTCAAGAGCGGGCAGATCCGCAACAGGCGCCTTGCACTGTGGGAGGGATATCCTGAAGTGGCTGCTCGCAGAACTTTTATTTTATTTATATTATTTTAATTATACAAGTTTATATAGCGCGAATTTTACCGGAAGGTGTCAGAGCGATCTACATAAGAACTGGTTGCAAAGCATAAGGATTTAGGATTACATGTGTTACAAAAAAGATACAAAAAGAAACCAGATACCAACACAAGAGAGTAGTAACAACGGGAGGAGGGTGGGAAGAGGGAGACGGACTGCAGAGGCATGCACTCTTTCAGAGTTCATGCTAAAAAGTGAAGAAAAAAAAACAAACAAAAAAAAAAAAAAACAAGACGGAGGGCATTGCTGTGGGGAGGGGGGAGGAGAAATGCGACACAGCCGCAGCAGGGGGCGGAGCGGGGAGAGTGGCGGCCGTGAATAGTGTGAAGCAGCAGGGACCTTTGAAGTGAAGCTAAGCTTCACTTCAAAGGTGTGGGAGGAGTGCGGCTGAGGCAGAGCGCACGCTGGGGGAAGCTTGTGGGGCAGAGCGGGAAGAGCTGCTGGGGAACAGATGGCTGGCGATTTGATGCTGTGCACGCGCATTTTAGGTCAATGCGCACGGGCACAGCATCAAATCGCCAGTCTAGGTAAACCTCTGTTTAAGCCCCTATAGTCTCGCTCCGCTCAATGAGCATGCGCATTGAGAGGCGAGACCTAAAAACCTCTGAAGATGATTAGCATGGCAAACACTGCAAAAAGAATGTGAATACCGATACACGTACAAGTTTGTTGTTTCCCACCTCCTTTGTTAGGAGGGTCCTCCTTGAAATGCTCAAAAGTTGTTCTTTGCAGCTCATCATCACCAGCAATCCTAACAGAATATTCTGTACGAGTAAACCCATTTAGGAATGCAAAATCGCCTTCTGTGAATCAAGATTTACACTTGTAAATAATGTGAGTTGTGTAAATAATGTCAGGCATGCACTTAAGGGATATATAGGTGCACAAATACAGGGGTGAATATGGTTCCCTGTGCAAAGATGTGCAGGTTAGTTGGCTGCTGGCTCAGGACAGTACACATGTGCACAGAGGGGTGGCTCACAATTGTTGTTGAAGGTCAATACTGCCCTTGCTGCCAATCTTGACACTTAGACCACATGGTGTAATTCTCCGGATGTTTTTCATTTCTATAGAACCTTGGCAGGGATTGCACTGAATCACAGGGGTAGGACCCTTTGCATATTTTTATGTTGTTTGCGTGAGTGCCTGACCCCTGTTCCCTTTACAGGCACAGTAATTTAAATATTTGCTTCTACTTATTCTTCTACTAGTTATCACCTGATCGGTGCATGTTGCATGATCATCGTAAGTTACCCACAATGTGGATATTTAGAATGATTTAATGTATAGTTGGTCTGCTCCTAGAAGCAGACCAACTACCCACTGCATAGGCATGCCAATATCTTGGTGTGCTTATGGACGGGCGCAGAATATGTTGTGATCCTTGTTAACCAAGGTGGAGGTGAGGTGGACTGGGCTGGTTACACTGATAAAACTCACATCAGACAAAGACTGAAGGAAGTCTCAGACCCGTGCCCCTGCTCTTGAATGCCCACAGCTATGCTGACAACATTGGTGGAGAAATGGCGTCTGCTCATCCTGCTGCCAGGTGTGCGGACATGCTGAAGAGGAGGCAAAGAGGGCGAAGGCTAACGCCACTACAAGTGAAACTGTGTATTTTCCTTCCACCTCTAACATGTGTATACTTGTTTCTTTTTACTTTTACAGTATTGATTATCTCTTTCACTTTTAAAATGCCACAACTTTCGTTTGGAACACATTCCTCTTCTAAGCTAATAAGTTTGTTTGTGTCAACTTCTACCCACTTCACCTTTTTAGGCCTGTGTTTTGACCACACAGATGTCAACCGGATCTATTACTTACAACAGTGCTTTAAATTGAAATGTAGAAGTGCAGGTACTCACTATTTAGAGTACTTGTTTGCTTCTGAAAAGTGCCAGTACCCTTCCATTAAATGTATTGCAGCAGTGCTAAGAAGTGCAGGTACTCTCCCTTTCTAATTAAAGAAGTGCAGGTACTCAGTACTGGACAGTACCGCCCATATAAACCACCGGCTTACAATATAATTAGAGCTGGCTTTAGTTCCACTCCTTTCATTCATTAGCTATCTTCCATTAGCCTCTTTCGGCCAGTGGCTTGAATCTTTGGGCCTTATTACGAGTTTAGACTTCCGTGAACCGTCACTGCCACAAGCTCGGCAGTGAGACTGCCATATCACGAGATGGGGAGAATGCTATTGCAAAGACCACGGCTGAACCGCCTACACCACCAGTATTGGGAAAAGCAGCTGTCATAGGGCGGTACAGAGGAGCTCCACCGCCGACCGCATTACGAGTTGGCTTTCCGCCGAGTCAACCCTAGTGGTGGGACCGCCAGCTTCAAGTCGGCGAAAACGAAGGATTCGGGGTGCGTACCCACCCCTTTCCTGTTATTTTGGTCAGAGTTTGACGTGGATCCCTTTCTTCGGATACCCCTTCACAGCAGCATTTTCACCCCAAGGATTACGACCCTGTTTCCGGCGATATACAGGTGAGTCCTTTTGTACCTCATACCCATTGCGTGGACTGCCCACCTATGGGCCAGACTCTGGCAATGGGTAGGTGGTATTTTTCCACATGTATCATACATATGTGTGCATTCGATACATATGCAGTTGAAATGTTCACACAGGCATCAATACATATGAAAAATGAATCACCACCACTGCAAGATTTCCGCAGCCACACTGCCAGCACTGTGGTAAACTTATAATACGGCATTCAGAAGACCGCCAGCACTGTGGTCTTCTGGCAGCCGCAGACGCAGCATCCGGGTGGTCGGACCGCTACACTCATAATCAGGGCATGTCAATCACATTTTCGCTCAGCCCAATGGAGTAAATACCTGTCACCTAATGATATTGACTGAGTCCCTTTCTCACTGCTCCATCAGGATTCAAGCAAGCCGGGCCGAAGAAGGCTGAAATGCCAGAAACCGGTCCCCGGTAGCTTGTCTCCTTTCTGGTGAAGAATTGGCTTGGTAGTTTAGTCTGCCCTGTTCCCATGATGCACTGGGCCAGGGACAGACTGATTTGCATATAGCCAGGTTCTGAGCTGGGATGGGGCAGTGAGATAAATAACGGTGATGGATCAAGCCCTGATCTTTGGACTGGGTAAGAGTGGTCTGTTTAACTCAGACACTCTGTTCATCACCACCCCCTTTTCTAAATCGTAAACTTATAATACGGCATTCAGAAGACCGCCAGCACTGTGGTCTTCTGGCGGCCGCAGACGCAGCATCCGGGTGGTCGGACCGCTACACTCATAATCAGGGCATGTCAATCACATTTTCACTCAGCCCAATGGAGTAAATACCTGTCACCTAATGATATTGACTGTTTGGGTATATCCTTCTGCCTCTATTCTAGTGTGTGCATTAAACTGCATGAGGAACTACTTTACAACTATGGCACTCTTTAATTTGAAATAGAAATTCAAAATAGTGCAATTTTAAAGGCAATGCAGCTTTCTATCTAATCCAGCTTTCCTTTCTTGTCTGGCTTACATTTGCTTACTCTGCATGTGTTGGCACATTATACTCTGAGCTATTGGCTTCGACAGTGCTTGTTTAACTGGGAGATGCAATTTCTCAAATAAAGTTGTGGAAGATAAAAGTTAACCAGCATTCATATATTGTTTCTTTATTTACTACTGCCACAGATTAAGTCTTGTGCTCCAGCTTCAACTTGGCGCGCATTTCATTACTTTAATTGCTACAACATTCAGAAGTTTGTGCTCCCAGGATGCAAGAGCCCGGAAGTGATGTCCAGTGGAGAGAGAGGAAATAGTGTAGCATGCCAAAGTAAGTAAAATCTGGGGTTGTATAATACTATGAAATATTTATGTTAAATAAAGAGCATATGATGCATGTGTCTGTTGTTATAATGTGTTTCTGAAGATATGACCAAAACTGTACCTATCACTGGTACATGGAGGGCGTAAACCACACTCTTGTCTTTGCAGACCCTTGCGAAATACAATATGAGGCAGTTTTACTAGTGCCAGTGGGCCACTCAAAACCAGCCCCGCACATGGCCAAGGTGTGGTATACCGTAAGAAGTCTGCACAGGTCATCAAGGGACCAATTTAAAGCACTTAGGAACAATTACAAGCTTTTTCCTTTTTATAAAACATCTTGCTGTTCATATGACCCGAGGGCATTGCTGCAAATATAAATTCCACATGGCAATTGGACAGTTTTGATCCAAACGTGCATCCTGTTCTCTGCCATTGAACAAAGCTGCTTCTGAGGAGACAGGCGGCTACTAAGGCGCTATTTGGACGAGTTTCTTAGACAAGAACCAGTCAATTGTAACTGCCTGTTTCCGTAGTTTTAGGCCTGTTTTGGCCTAGTCTGTATTGCTTCAGGTGCAGCTTCGAGGTGCTTCATCGGTCTTGGAGCAATTGCCATAACTGCCTAATGCACACCCCATCACCTCCTCATCCTATTCCTCGTCCTGGCCTTACAAAAACAGCAGTAATGAGGCCTTGCCTCACATGGACATGCCTTCCAAAGCACCCCTATCACTTAAAGTATTTAACCAGATTAACCCATTCAGGGCATCCTATCGGTAGGGTCTGCCTTGACAGCACAGCTGTCGCCAGACAATTATGTGAGCATCACTAGGAAGGGGCTTTGGCTCCGCTCACACATTGGGAGCCATGAGTAAATGTTTTGATTGGACAGAAGTTATGTGCTTTCACAAACAAGCACTAGCAAAGCCAATAGGTCATGCCTATACAAGAGCTATTGGCTTTGCCAATATGTTTTAGCCATGTTGTACACCAGCGTGGCTGCTGTCCATCATGCCTAACAGTTAGTACGGTAAGGAAGAGTGGAGTATCGTAAAGTGGAGGAGAGAGGAGTGTTATGGTGTGGCGTAGAGAGTTATGGAGTGCCATAGAGAGTTATAGAGCGACGTGGAGTGGTGTAGAGTAGAGTTGAGTGGTACGGAGTAGAGTGTAGTGAAGTGTCATGGTGTGGCATAGTGTGGAGCAGTGTAGAGTGTTGTGGAGGAAGCAAAGTGTTGTAGAGTGGAAGTCTGTAGAGTGGAGTATAGTTGAGTGGCATACAGTGGAGTAGACTGTCAGAGTGGATAGAATGTTTTAGAGTGCAGTGGCTTAGATTGTCATAGAGTAGTGTAGAGCAAAGTTCATTGGCATACAGGGTGTTACGTAGAGTGGAGTTATGTTATGTTATGTTATGTTATGTTATGTTATGTTATGTTATGTTATGTTACAGGGTTTTATATAGCGCTCAGCTGCCCCAGCCAAGGGGCGTCCCGGCGCTCTCAGTATTAAAGAGAGCTGACTGCCGCGGCAGGAGGCTCAGCACATCTCAACATAACACCTGTCTGAACTTACTTTAAAGGAAAGAGGTAGGTTTTTATGGCCTTTCTGAAAGTTAGCAGATCCTCTAAGCCCGCATTTGGAGCGGCAAAGAGTTCCACAGTTTAGCTTCAAGATAGCGGAACGAGCGGCTGCCCGCCCGGGAGCGTTTCATCCGTGGAACTGTTACCAGGTGCTGGCCCAGAGAACATAGTGCTTGCAGAGGAACGTGTTGTAGAGTGATGCAGAGTGGAGAAGATTGTTGTAGAGTGGAGTGGAATAGAGTAGAGTCATGTAGGAGAGTGGAAAGGCATAGAGCGGAGTAAAGTGTTTTAGAGTTAACCCGCATAGAGTAGAGTGGAGTGGCATAGAGTGTCAAAGTAGAGTGGCGTAGATTGGAGCAGTGGAGTGTGTCGTAGAATAGAGTGGAGTAAAGTGGCATGGAGTGGTGTAGAGGGAGTTGCGTAGAGTGCCGTAGAGTGGAGTAGTGTCAGAGAGTAGCATAAAATGGAGTAGAGTGTTGTAGAGTGGAGTGATATAGAATGGAATGTCATCGAGTGGCATAGAGTTTAGTGGAATAGAGCATAAAAGAGTGGAGTATCAAGAAGTGGCGTGTTGTAGAGTGGACTAGAGTTAAGTGGTGTAAAGTAGATTGACATAGAGTGCATTCGTTTTGAGTAAAGTGTTGTACAGTCCATTGGCGTAGAGTGCAGTGACGTATATTAGAGTGGTGCAGAGTAGACCTCAGTGGTGTCTAGTGCAATGGTGCAGACTGGAGTGGGGAAGAGTGGAATAGAGTGGCATAGCGTGCAGTGGCGGAAAGTGGATTGTTTCAGAGTAGAGTGGATTGGCGTGGCATAAAGTGGAGTGGTGCAGGATAAAGTGGAGGGGTTCAGGGCAGAGTGCAGAGGTGTAGAGTACAGTGGCATGGAGTGGCATAGAGTAGAGTGGTGTGGAGTGCAGTGTCATGAAGGGCAGTGGAGCAGAATAGATTAATGAGTGGAGTAATGCAAAGTAGAGTGGAATAGAAGGTTGTGGCATAGAGTGCAGTGGTGTAGAGTGCAGTTGAGTGGCATTGAGGTCTGTGGTGGAGAGTGCAGTCTTGCACAGAAGAGTGTCATAGAGTGATGTGGCACAGAGTGCATTGTTATAGAGTGCATTGGCATAGAGTGGAGTGGTGCAGAGTACAATGGTGCTGTGGCAAAAAGGCAATGGTACTAGAGTGGGGTAGAGTGCACTGGCATAGAGTTGGGTGGAGTAGAGTAGAGAGGTCTAGAGCGAAGTGACGTAGAGTGCAGTGGTGCACAGCAGATTAGAGTAGCATGGAGTGGATTGGTGAAGACTGTAGTGGCACAGAGTATAGTGGCGTAGTGTGCAGTAGAGTTCAGTTGTGCAGAGTAGAGTGACATAGAGTGGCAAAGAGTATAGTGGCATACATAGTAAGCAGTGTTATAGAGACCAGAGGTGCAGAGTAGATTAGAGTGGCTTACAGTGGATTGGTGTAGAGTGCAGTGACGAAGAGGGTAGTGGGGCATAGTAGAGTAGTGTGGGGTAGAGTGCATTGGCATAGAGTACAGTGGTGTAGAGTAGAGAGGCATTGAGTGAAGTGGCATAAAGTAGAGTGGTGCAGAGAAGAGTGCACTGACGCAGTATGGAGTGGCATATTGTGGACCAGTGCAGAATAAAGCCCAGTGGCGTGGAGTGGTTCAAAGTAGAGTGACACGGTTTAAAGTGGAGTATGCATTGAGTGGTAGAGCACTGCCCATACTGATAACACATCTTCGATTGAAATGACCATTACATTTGCACAGACAAACAGTTTTACTGATAAAAGTATGCAACGCACAAACTATAATGTGTGGAAATGTCATTGGATAGAGTATTGATTTGTTTTCATCATATTAAAAAATTTGTTTCCACCACACTTAAAAATTACCCCAAAATATTGCTAAATAAGTGTCTTCCATTGTATGAAATATCTGCACAGTTCATTTATAAACATTAAAATTTCGTTTTGTGCTAGAAATCAAATATAATTGTGCAGCACAGACGAGTAGCTAGCATGATTGTCACATACATCCTCTCACCCTGAAGTCAGAGAAAGAAAAGTAAACACCAAGCTCCGTGGAAGACAGAGCTTGACATTTGACCTCTGTCTTTGCATGCATAGCAAATGTGATAAGATAAGAACACAATTTAAAGGCCTGTTTACAGAAATCCAGTACTAGGGGAAGAATACAGTAAATAGGGTTTTGGCAAAGGAAGGGGCTAAATCATACTGGATAGCCTAAAACTAATAAAGCCAGCAAATAGAAACCAAGCAAATGCATGTTTCAAAGCCAATAGTAAGCAATGGGTGGAATGCATTTCTAGGGAAGCTTGTTAGGCTTCAACCTAAAAAGTGCTTAATCTCCACACAGCTGTCATAATTTTGTTTATTTATCCAACTGCCTGAGCTTGAATTTTCAGGGGCACAGACACATTTTAATGCTATTGAAATGTCTTAGATAACTAGGTCATTTATGGTGTTTTTCATTGGCAGCAGCACAGATCCGAGGATGGCAGTCATTAACCTACATGGATGTTTAGTTCTAGTTTGACAGTGCAATTGTCACCTGACCTTTCAACGTTCACCAATATTAATTGCTTCCACACAAATACATATCCATTCTCATGCTATTTACTGGCAATTTTTCATATTCCCATACAAAAGTCCTTTAAAGCCAGGCCTATTGGTATTGACAGTGGTTGTTTTTTATCCTGTGTGCACTCTTGAGTGCCACTCTCTTTTGGCACAGTGCATAGGCCTATGCAAGTTGAATTACTTTGACGGGGCTTGGTTCAGGGTCACCATTTTGGGGTGTTTCAGTTAGAGTGTGGGCTTGTCTCAGCCGGTTTCATCAATGTAATTAGCCTAAATCATTATGACAGGATTTCATACGCAATCTTTTTATGGCTTCCTTTTGTCTCTTGCATTTTTGCTTGCAGAGGGCCAGTTTCTGCCACCAGTGACAGCTTTGTTTGTTTAATTTTGAGGAAGTAGTCTGCAGGACATGGACATTGATTCACCACAATGCCAGGTGTAGCAGAAGTGAAATCACATACTATTTGACCCTAATGACATCACGGAGAGTGACATCATATGACCTTGATTTTTTCCAGGAAGGCATGTCACATGACTGTAACATCGCAACAAATGACCTCGCTGAAAGTCCATACTAACTGCATGATTAGTATAACAGCATAACATAGCCAAAGGGCACTCATTATATATTTTAAATTGTTTCAAGGTGTGCCAAGCCCATGAATCCTAACATTCCCCTTGAGTTGACCCCATTCTTTTACAAAATGTGGTATGGGTGCCCCCATATTTCTAAAATTACCTCCATTGTGCCAGGTGCAGTATTTTGTCATGGGTGTCCCCATATTCAAGGGTGCCCCCTTATATAAAAAACGGCATTATATAAACAGTGCCAGAATTCTGCTATTTATGCCGTCCATATAATATAAATGACCCTTATGTAAAAAATAACCAGTATTTCAGGGCCAGAATTCTGTTATGGTTGCCACCCACCCATATGGTAGGTTGTCACCTTTATGACAAGCATTATCTCCTTTGTGCCACTACCAGCTTTTTGCCACTGGTGTCCATATGCTAGGAATTTTCTCACGTATTCCAGACATTTTCCACGGTGCCCTATATGCCATGAATTATCTCCAGTATGCTGGTACTAGTATTTTGCACTTAGTCCCCTTAATTCCAATAATTACTCCTTCCTAGAGTGACAGCACCAGTATTTTGCCACAGGTGTCTGTTGTGCTAAGAATTTCTGCCAGTATGCCAGTGGCAGTATTTTGCCCTAAGTAGCTCTATAAGATAATGCCATCAGTGTGCCTAGGCCAATGAAAGACTTGCATGCCTCACACCACATTCTTGCTCACACTCACTCATATTCATTTTCTTACACTCACTTATTCATTTTCATTCACACTCTCTGAACACCCTCTCACACTTATTCGACTCACTCACTTGCTTTCAGTCTTAATCTTGCTGACTCATGCTTACTCGGATTTGCTTTGGATAGTTTCCCAAACTAATGCAAAGTTGTGCAATGCATAACTTTTAATTACTTTAGATGAAGTTTATATTCCATGGGTGGTGCATGGGCGATCCCATGCAACCATGGGTTTTGATCTATTTACAAACATTGCTTACAACAGTTTGACACAAAATATTATGGCTCCTGAGGCAGAGGTATAAAGGGGAAATTAGTCATTTCTGCTCATTTTTCCAAGTTTGCATGTGTGCTGCATTGTACAGCACCCATATAAAGAGGGGAAAAAATCCTTAAAGCACAGTTTCTGTACTGGAAGCTTCCCCTTTCTGGATAAAACCTATGCTTTAGAGAATGCACAAACACTGACACTGTGGCGCAAGGTGTGTGCGTTGGTTCATCTCTGCGAAAGTTGCGCCAGAGCAAGGGGAGACAAAACATGCACCATAGATGGCGCATTTTCCCTTGCTCCCTTTGATGAAAGACAGCACAGCAACTTTGGTTCAGCATTGCTTTGCGTTAAAGCATAGTAAATCTGTTCTGCATTCTCACCCAATTTTTCACTCACACATATGATCACACATACACTGCTCGTACATGCACACACTCACATAAAAACAATCTCACCTGCAAGCATGCAAACATACATTGAAAACATTTTTACTTACCACCGCTGCCACCTAAAGTCCTTTTCTAGCTAAAGGGCTGATTACGATGTAGTTCGAAAAGGCTCCGAACGGAATTTAAAACCTGAGAATCCAATTCGGAATCCATGTTTCCAACCGAATTAGATAGATTTACGAACGACCGATTACGATGCAAGGAAACCGTTCGGGCTGTCCGATCCGGTTCAGAACGGGATTAAGACAGCTTGAGTCGTTCGGAGCCAAATCGTACAGCTCTATGGACATGGTTTCTGACCGAGCGATTACGATGACCGATTCTGACAGCCGTTCCGAATCGTTCTGCCCGAGATGAAACGGCTGTCGGAATCTGACTTTGGGGGCCCGTAGCAGGCCCGCCTTCACTTGAAGGCTTCTGATTGGGGATCATGAGGCTACCCATAGGACCCCTCTTTACCACTAAGCACAGTGTGGCAGGCACCATGGGGTTCCTGGTTGGGGCACATGGGGGTACCCATAGGACCCCTCTTTACCACCAATCACAGTGTGGTAGGTACATTGGGGTGCCCGTCACAGGGTGCATGGTTTTCCCCAACCACCCCTTTTTTCAATGGGAGCCTGTTTTCTCGTTCAGAACACAGGCTCCCATTGAAGTCAATGTGATTCCGATCAAACGATGTACGGAAGCATCGTAATTGGTCGGTCGGACCTGCAGATCCCGATTCGGTCAGAGATGAATTCTAAATTGATTCGGTCCGAAGAGTTTCCGAACGACATCTTAATCGGCCCCTAAGTGTGCTCCATTTTTTATCACACTATTAGTGTATAATAGAACACTATTTGCTATTATTATAATAAAAAATGGGCAGAGGGGAGGAGCTACGCTACGAACGAAGATGGCTGCATAAGCTCCCGGCTCCGCCAACCTCCGCTGGCGGCTCGTATATCCTGTTGATTATCCTTTCCTCCCGCCGGACTCCCGTACACATGAAGTGCTCCTGACTCCTGAGGTGTAATCCCGGACTTCCCAACTTACCGGGTGACGAAGTTATATCGAGTACTATTCTTGGCCTGCTCCAGGGCTGCAGCCGGGACCTCGATTACTAGCCCATCCGGGTTGGAGTTGCACAACATCGGCTGTGGGACCAGGGTTGCGCCCGGTCTCCCGAACTTGGGTCATTCCTTGCATTTTCGATTGGCAACTCAGTTACCGGCTTACGCTATGGACACGGTACGGTGACGCACATGAAGATCGGCAACCGCGGTCGGGGGTCCGGCGCCCGGAGACCCTCCTGGGGGGCCGGGGTCGACGGGCTTGGCCCCCGCGAGCGGCGAAGGTGTCGATTCTGCCAGTTTTGTGAACGCCCGCTGTTGTCATCGGCTTTGTGTGTGCCTGGTGCCTCGGAGTTGTGTCCGGGGTTCGAATCCTGCTTCGTCTCTTCGCGAGAGGGGATGGAGGGGACTGACGGCACAATATCGTTGAGGTCCGTAATGGCCGCCATTGGGGCGCTCCACTCTCACATCACCGGCATGGACGCTCGGATGTCTGTACCGCTGGACAACGTTTGTTTGAGACCGGAAGATGGTGCTCCGACATGTTATCAGCAAGCTGTGGTTCCTGTGGAGTACTCTGCTCGCTACTTCGAGGTCCCTGGGTGAAAGCCTGATTTGGCTCACTCTGATGCCTCTGGCTCCATGGATGGCACACCCGCGATCATCGTTGGCTTTCCCTACTCGATCCCTGCTCGTCGGAATATCGTTGCTAAAGGTTTTGATCACCATGAACAGCTCTTCAGTGACTATTGGAGAGGTTTGCCTTTCTTCTTCATCTTTCCTTGCCGGAATGGTGGACGTCGCCATCTTGTATCCTGTCTTCGATCCGATACCATTGACTTGCACTGTGTTGAACGCTTTGATTTCTTAAGATGACTGTGGCTTGGGCGGCGAGGGCTATTGTAAAGACCCGTACTGGTCAGGGTTGACTTTGGCTTCTGGGGTTTGCTCCATTCTGTGCTCTATGCCGGGATTGTACCTTATAATGTAACGGGGGTCGGTTGGTTTTGCTGATGCCCTCCCCAGGTCGGGGTTCAATACTTGCTTCAAACAGTGGCTACAATGTCTTGGGGAGGTCGCTAATGGCGGGAGGTAAGGGAGATCGGGAGTGTGTATATTGTTCTCCTCCTCCGTTCTCTTTTCCTTTCTTTAGGGTAGTTCCGGGGCGACAGGCACGCTATTAGTGGGGTAGGCCGTAGCCATTACAGGGGTGCAGGGTGGCGGGTGTTGGGGGGGGTTGTTATTTTAGTTTGTTTTGTTCAATGGTCCCTTTCTTTTCCTTTCCTCTTCTCAGTAGGGTCTGCTGTCTCTCCTTCTGTCACTTCTTGCTTTATTGGGCGTCTATACCAGCTTCTACTTTATTGTCTCCTAAGGGTGGGTTTTCTGGAGGGTGCTCGCACTTGATCGCTTGCTAATAGATCAACTTTACTCCTTGTCTGTTGTCTGACTAAGGTTGTATTATTCGTTACCTGTTCTTGACTGCAGTGCGTGGTACATCCCCTCATCTCTTATTGCTTCATATAAAATGGTGTGATGCCTCCTACAGTAATGCCACTACTGCTTCTTCAAAAAGAAAAAAACGAAACTTTTGATATACCCTTTGTACTGGCGGCGCATTCAATCATACGCTGTAATCTCTTCGCAGCTGTTGCCAGGGTCGATGATAGATGCATAAATCCTATTTTGAATTGCTGACTTTGCGGCCGGCCCCTGTGGTTGTAGGCCGGCGCTTCTAATACTTCAATGCATCAATAAAGGTTTTAAAAAAAAAATGGGCAGAATACACAGAATGAGGTGCGGTCCATGTGTTCTTGGCACTGATTTTGCCACCTCTGAGCCCGTGGATCACGGAACACAAGAGGAAAGCAAGGGGGTCGCAGCTGCGACCTCTGGTGACCCCTAAAAGACGTACATGCAGCAGTGCTACATTGTTTCCTCAGGATGACGCACTTTCTAATGGCCTCTTCAGCCTGCTATTTGGGCTTGAAGGAAGGTCTACAAGGGAAGGCCAGCTTCCTCTTGCAGCCTCATTTATAATTCCCTCTTTTTCACAAAACACTAGATGATTAAGAGAAAAATATGCATTTTGGAATCACATTTTTCCTCATATTCATATTAAGCCTGCTGTTGCCCCAAAAATGCAGAATTTCTATCTAAAATTGAGGAAATATTGACGTAAAATGAGGATAATGTGCGGTGAAAGATCGAATATTGACCGTACATTTATTAATTTATTTGGAATTTACACAGCACATAGCTACCTCCAATGGAGGTGTCCCGGCGCTAAGACGACAGATGCAAGCAGTGGCACTAGAAAAAGGGATAAGTCAGATTGAATAGCCAAGTCTTCAAGCCTTTCCTGCAGACTTATTCTGGTTCCGTCCTTCAAAGACAAAGAGGCAAGGTATTCCAGAGCTTCGCAGTTCTAACGCAAATGCTCTGCCCCCATCCTGGCTTTGCGAAAGCGGGGAATAATGAGCAGGTTCAAGTGGTTGGATCTCAGGACCCGGTTGTGTTGGTAACTTTGCAATCTGAGTCTCAGATATGCCTGGCTTCGACCCCTGGTGGCTCTATAGGCTAAGGTCAGTGCCTTAAATTCAATTCTCCTAGTGAAGATTAAGCAGATGGAGAGAAATGGAAAGACGGAAAGGCACCTTGCAGATCAGTCTCGCTGCAGCATTTTGAATAATTTGCAGTCTGCAAATCAAGTATGCAGGGAATCCTAGGTAGAGACTGTTAGAGTAGTCCAGGCGAGAGGTTACCAGGGCATGGAGTACAGTTCTACAATCCAGCGGGAGGAAAATAAGAAGTTTCCTCAAAGTACCCAGTTTCCAAAAACATGAGGTGGAAACCTGATGAATCTGGGTCTCACACGAAAGAGCATAGTCAAATTTAAAACCTGGATTCCTCCACTGGCACAGGAGGGGGTTTCAGTTCTGGTGGCCACTAAAGCTTAGAGAGTGGTGGGGACAGTAGGTTAAAGAAGAGCACCTCTGTTTTCTAAGTATTCAACTTTAGGCAGTTATGAGTCATCCAGTCCCAGATGTTACTCAGGTACCGTCTCAAGTTGATAAAAGCAACCTCAGAGTGTTCCTTAACCCCTTTGATGCTGATGACGAGCTCAGCTCGTCATCAGCCACGGGGGGCGTGTGCGGATGACGAGCTGAGCTCGTCATCTAACGCGGCTTTTGAAAAAAAGCCGCGTAGGGGAAAAATCACCGCAGCAGCGATGCGGTTAAAAGAGAACATCAGCGTAGGA
Organism: Lissotriton vulgaris; assembly: GCF_964263255.1. Taxonomy (NCBI): domain Eukaryota; kingdom Metazoa; phylum Chordata; class Amphibia; order Caudata; family Salamandridae; genus Lissotriton; species Lissotriton vulgaris. The sequence goes on from NC_141696.1 coordinate 1,280,374,747, forward strand.
GATCACTTTCACCCTGAGAGTCTCGACCAAGGTCACAAGAGGGGTGAGGTATACATTGAAGAGTTGAGGGCTCAGGGCCAAACCCTGATGAACCCCGCACATTTCGAAGCTGGATATGTCTTCATTGGCGTTACCCGTCAGCTGGATGTCGGCATTTTGCAGCACAGGAGTCATAGAGTCAGTAGTAACCTTCCTCCAATGTCTCCTTGTCTCAGAGATAGGCTTGGAACTGATGCTGTGGTGGGTAACATGAAAGCTGAACGGTATTAGTAGGTGATCTGTCCAAGTCAGAGGTAGAGGGGCCACGACCATAAGGTTGGGGTCATTTGAAAAGATGAGGTCCAGCATATGGCCAGCGCCTTGAGTAGGGGCCATAACTCTCTGCGTCAAATTAAGCCCATCCAGGGTTTCAGCCAGCTGAATAGATTTGGTGTATTTCTCACTGTCCATATGGACATTAAAGTCACCTAGGACAGTGAAACTGGCGTGTTTCAATGACAGATGGGGAGGTATGTTACAGAATTCTGATAAACGGTCAACTAGACCATTAGGGGGTATGTACACCAAAATCCCGGCCACCAATAGGGAGGACGAGACCCTGACACAGAAGAACATAGCCTCCATGACTCCTATATGCTCTACCCTTCTGCAGGAGATTTCCCAGCCCTCCCTCAGGACAATAGCCACCCCACCACCAATCTTGTTGCCTCCCCTATTGGCATAGGATAGTCAGAAGCCTGCAGGTATCGCCAGCATCAGATAAGGATTGGAGCTCTCTTTGAGAAACATAAGGTCCCACACGTTAGATCGAGGGAGAGCCAAATGTCCTCTGCATGTTTGGGGAGGGATCTACAGTTAATTAAACAAGAGCTAATATATGTGCCCTTAACCTTGGCTTGTTTTAAGGGTGGTAATGGTGTCGAAGGACAATCAGTTGACTTCCCATTGTCCGCCACTTGTTTAAAAAGGCAGGAGTTACAGCCAACATCAGGGTTGGTCAGTTCTGTGTTAATCTGTAAATTTGTTGAAGCATTCCTTACTTTTCATCTTTAGTAATTGCTCTCTAGACCAAGCTATCAGGCTCCCGGAGGAAGAACGGGCAGCATGGCTGGCCGCGTTCCGGATGGGCGTAGAAGGGCTTGCCTCTGGAGCGCCTAAGGCACGCCAGCGGTGCACCCAATGCGCACGTCCACTGCACAGCTGCGGCCCCATATTTAAGTTCACCATGACCGAGAAGCTAGATTGCTGCCCCAACAATTGCGCTGCTTCCAGTAACTCACGGTGATTTCCTGCCGTGCAGGAGCAACTCTAAATATGTCGGCGTTCCCTCCCAGCGCTTAGCAAGGAGTGAGGTGAGAGGCACGGGTAACAGAACAGCTTACAATACAGATTCAAATTCAAAACAGTTGATGCTAAAAGTTCACATTTCTAAAGTTCACACAGCTAAAAGTTAAAGTGCACACGTGCAGATCGGTAGCCTTACACTCTGTGCCACGGACCCGTTTTTAAGTTCACCATGACCGAGAAGCTAGAGCGCCGTCCCAACAATTGTGCTGCTTCCGGTTACTCGCTGTAACTTCCTGCTGTGCAGGAGCACCTCTAAATATTTCGGCTTTCCCTCCCAGCACTTAGCAGGGAGTAAGGTGAGAGACGCAGGTAACAGTGCAAGCAGTATTTTAAAACAGAGCAGCTTACAATACAGATTCAAATTCAAAACAGTTGATGCTAAAACTCCACAATTCTAAAGTTCACACAGCAAAAAGTTAGCAGCTAAAAGTTAAAGTGCACACGTGCAGATCGGTAGCCTGCTTCCACATTACTACATTAACTTCTTCCACCTATATATGGATAGATATGGATGCTGGAATGACGTAAATAGTGTCAAACCTCCATATTTGAGCTGGCAGTTCAATAAGAAAACGTCTATTCAAAAAAGGGGAAATTAATATTTTTACATTATTTAGATGGACATGTCTTCTTTTTTATTAATTGTAATGTGAAATATAATAGTGTGAGCAGAGACACTGTCTGGTATGCACACAAAAGTGATGGAGGTAATGACATTACGGGCTTATTTAAAAAAAGATTCACCGCTCATCACATGAGATCAGCTTGGAAGAAAGCAAGGAATCAAGGCTCTTTGTACCACTTCAATGAACCAAACATATGATTAAAAAAACAAGGAAAATCAAACGCATGTGGACTGGCATTCTTAGTTCACACAGTGCTGGTTGTAGGTACTATCCGCTAGTTCAGCGGGCAGATAAGCGAGACAAAACCTGCCAGAAAACCTCATCTTTTAGCAAAGAAGTGATTTTCTATCAATCTGAAATAAGACCTTTGTCTGCTTATGCAGGATCGTTAACTCCATATGAGTAGGAAAATGGCGAGAGATTACATCATGTGCGATGAAGTATAAATGAGGGTGCTATGCAGAGCCGTACTGGGAACGCAAACCGGCCCTGGCAATTGAGTCGGACCGGCAGTGGGGGGTGCGCATGGAAAACACTGCAGTTTAGTTACAGGGGAGCAATTTTGCAGCTATGCTGAAAATCCGGCCCCCGGTAACAAAAACGGCCCCCAATGGGGTCCAAAACTGGTCCCCAGCCTGGCGGCCCACCGGGGAAATGCCCGGTGCCTGCTATGGCCAGTCCAGCCCTTGTGTTATGTACCAGGACTCCTTGGATACAGGAACTCTGCCCCCAGCATTGCGAGAGGCAGTCATTATTACACTTCTCAAACCAGGGAAACCTACTAATGCATGTGACTCCCATTGGCCCCTATCCTTAATAAATGTGGACAATAAAATTCTACATTGTTACATGTTCTGTGGAGAAGGGCTGATTTGTATGCAAAGTGGTATGAGGAAATATACCGGTCGACACACATTTTTCCGATGTTATAGGCTGACTTAAATACATTATTTGAAATTGTAGTCCCTGGAGATCTGTGGTTAGAATACAAAGTTGTTACTGGATATAGGAACCATCTATGTTTGGTGATGGTAAAATGGCCCTCGCTGAACGTTCACCCCAAACATTTTGCTTTCCTCCTCCTCTTTTTCGCTCTTCTTTACCACTGCTGACCGGTGCTTACATGCATGTGCTCTATCCCTAAAACATGGTTTAATTGACTTATCCACAATTGGCACATTTAATTTTCCTTTAAGTCTCTATTAGAGTGCACTACATATGCCCTGGGCCTGTAAATGAAATGCTACTAGTGGGCCTGTAGCACTGATTGTGCCACTCACACAAGTAGTCATTTAAACATGTCACTGCAGAGCCTGTGTGTGCGGTTTACACAGCCATTTTCGACATGCCATTCAAGACCCTTTACCAAGACTTAAACTCCCCTTTTATTGCATATACGTTACCACTAAGGTAGGCCCAAGGATGCCCACATTGCAGGGTGCTGTATTATCAAAAGATAGGACATACAGTTTTAAGTTTTTCATGTCTTGGTACTGAAAAACACGTTTCACTACTGTGAGTCCTACCCCTCTCATAGGTTAACACTGGGAATTCATTATTATACTTTTAAGCTGTAATTCCTCATTGAGAAAGGATAGATCTGTCATGTTTCATATCATTGGAATGGTAATGATAAATCCTCTTTACTGGTAAAGCAGAATTTATCATTACATTTTTTAAAGTCCCACTTTTAGAAAGATGGCATTTTTCTGCTCTTAGACCTGTGGGCCTGAAGCCTGTCTCCAATGCACGTCTGGGGTGGGTGACAGCTGGACTTTGTGCATTCCCTCTAGACAGCCACAAACAAAGGGAACTTGGGTGTGACTGTATGGCCATCCACATCCTGATGGGTCATCCTGGGCGGGATGAGAGGAAGGAACTGACCCTTACACCTGAATTTGCTGTGTGCTGATCCCACACAAAGGGCTACATATCCCCCTGGAGTGAATATGCAGCTGGGAGGGTGCACTTCAATGCCCCTCTTTGAAGTCACCCCCTCTTCAAAGGCACCACTGAGTATAAGAACTAGACTTTTGACCCAAGCACTTCAGTACACTACTGGACGTTTGAAGAACTGTGCCAGGAGGAAGGACTGCTGTACTGCTACAAGGACAATCACTCTGCTGGACTGCTGGTCTGAACGAACTGCGTTTCTGCTGTGCTGCCCTGTTGCCTGCTACCCACTGCCCTGCTGATGAAGGACTGGACCCCTCTAACTTGAACCTAAAGTGACTGCAAGGACATGCTGGCCTGCCCCCTGTTCTAAGTCTCAGGGACATCAAAGAATTGTTATCAACCTGCAACAGCAACTGGAAATTGCTTGCTGCAAGTCTTGCCTTGTCAAGTAGTGCCAATACAGTCCGGGACCCTAGGAAGTGGGTATAAAGTGCTGCAACTGCTAGAATCAATGCATCAATGACGTTGCGCCAATCGGAACCTGCGCATCTCCTTCAATGCCAACGCATCGCTGCTGATGCACAAACTGTAGACATTGCATTGGTGACTGTGCATCGTCTCCAGCTTCCAATGTATCTCTGACTTTGTGCAGCCCAGCACTGATGGCATCACCCACAACTGACTCTTTGCTTTCCGTAGCTCGACTCCATCAACTATGCATCTAAGGTACTTTGCAGCAGGCCAAGGCTGATCCCTGTATCGGACCCGACATCCATCGCAGTCAGCCTGAACTTTTGGATTTACCCCAGTCTAGGGCAACCCGATAGCACAGGTTGGTGCTTTTAAATTTGTCAGGACTATATTTTTATTTATTCTTTAAAAATTCATAACTCCGGTTATACTTATTGAATTTTTGTGGTTTTTGTCTTCTTTTGTTCATAAACATACAACTTGATGTGGAGTATTTTAGTGGTGTTTGCACTGCGTTACTGTTTAAAGTGTTGCATAATTAGTTTACACATTGCCTCTTAAGTTAAGACTGCCTGCTCTGTGCCATAATGCCAGGTGATGAGCACAGGTTAATCTATGGTGTGTATCTGACTGGCCATGAGTAGGATTGTGGTTCCTGCTTGGGCAGGGAGCATGCCTCAGCAAAACCAGAAACACAATTTCTAACATTGGTGATCACCAGTGAAGATATAACTTATGTTTGTACAGTGCCATACAGTGATTTGGTATTCATTACTATTCCACATCTAAGACCACTACAAGTTTTAAATTCAATTTTTTCTTTCAATTGGTAATTTATCTAAGTTTGACTCCTGCTTCACCTTCATTAATGTTGGACTCTTTTTGTTGCTGCACTAATGATACCTTGTCAGAATGTCCATGGGTCTCAACTGCTTAGCACACTACACTATGGGGGACCCAAAGAAGTTCTGCAAGGAAAGGGGGCAGAATGTGGTTAGGAACGCTTCCAAAGCGGACCTACAGATAGCCCTCTGAGCCTTTGAAGAAGTCAAGAGGCTCCAAGCAACAACAGAGAAGGAGAACCCGGAGCTGCAGGAAGGACCCCCCTGTCTTCAGAAGGATGCCCAGGATGGGGCAGGGAGCAGTGTATCTACCAGAGGCCTGTCACAGATGGAGTTGGGCATCAACACCATTTAGAGCTGCAACATGGCTGAGCTGAAGAAGTTGTGCAGGGAGAGAGGACTGAAAATCTCTAAGGGTTGTCCATAGTTTGAGTAGCAGATAGCACTTAAATGCTGCCAGGAGGTCTGCAGAATGCAATCTGCACCACATGAAGAGTCTGAAAAGGACTACTTCCCCACTCTATAGAATGCAGAATCCTGGTTATACCTGACCTCAGAATTGCAGCCCATGGCCCTGAGAAGGATGAGGAGGAGTAGAAAGATGAATGGGCAAAGGCTCCAGAAGACAGAGGGATCCCACAGAGAGGAAGAACCTTGCTGGATCCTATGCAGGAAGCAGTGACTCCTCCCGCACAGGCTGAGAGAGACCTGAGGCTGCAGCTGGCCCCGCTGGCTGTAAAGAAGAGAACATCTGTGGCCAAGAGAGCCTTGGAAGAGAAAAAGGCTGAACACCTGGTAGAGTCTAGCAGAAATGGTGGCAGCAATACTATAGTGTCCAGTGGTGAACAAAGGATCCTCATATCCATGGGCATGGTGCCTAACTTCAAGGAGGAGCATGACATAGACAGGTGGTTTGAGGCATGTGAAGTTACTCTAGAAGTGCACAGAATCCCTGAGGAGGATAAGGGAGCTGGCATATAGAAGCATATGCCTAGAGATGGTAGGGACGCCCTACTGGCCCTAGAGAAGGTAGACAGGCTGAGGTATCCCACCATGAAGGAGACCTTTGTCATGAAGTATGGATTCACCTCAGAAGAGTACAGGTTGAGATGCAGGGGTAGTCAGAAACTGTCTCAGCAGTCCTGGGAGGATTTTGTAGGTTTCTCTTGCAAGGCACTGGATGGTTGGGTAAAGGACAGTGAGGTAAACATTTACGAGGGGCTGTACAATTAGCTAGGTAGAGAGCACATGCTCAGTCACTGTTTTACAGAGCTATGCCAACACCTAGCTGATTGCAAGTTCAATTTCCCCAGGGAGCTTGCAAAGGAGGCAGACCTCTCACTGAGTACCAGAGTGTCTAAGAGGGCATTGGAGAGTGATCCTAAGGAGGGTAGATCAGGTTCCCCTCAACAGAGTGAGAGGGAGGTACACAGTGACCTAGACAGGTCTCAATATGGTAAGGGGGAAAAGGATCCCATGTCCCTTCTAAGAGTGGGAGGCGTGATGGAGATGGGAACAGGCCCAGGGTGCCCTATTTCTAGCCCCCGACCCAGTGGCACAATACAGATAGTAAGCAGGCAGTACATTTGAAAGGGATTATAGTGGCACTCGTTCACATAAACATAATTATATCATTATTACCTACTAAAATCAATGTAATGCATTTCATTATATTATGTATGGTAGTCTTTTTATTGCAGCGTCCAAACAGTTATGCCTCAAAGCACAAATAAAATCATAAACAGTCCAAACGTTTACGGCCCTAAGCTTAAATGCAATCCTAAATACTTCGTAGACAAGCAATCAGTCAAATGTGCATATATTCAAATAACATTTAAGATTACTCAAATACCTGATTGTTAAAGAAAAAACACAATATTAAAGATTGTACGTTTCTGATGTTCATCCCATGTATCTTTAGTGCTCAGGTCCAATGGTTGGTATTCTGGCAGGACCACCTGGTCCATATGGTAGTCCTCTTTTTGTTCTTTCACTGGAATGTTCTATTTGTTTATTGATATGTTAATCGTCTTTTGTTAATGTTTGTATTGTTGTTTATTGTACGTTGAGGGATTCACTTCATAATTGTACTGCTCTGTATAGCCTCTAAATATTGATATGGCTTTAAAGTTTTAAGTTGGCTCACTGGGTGGTGCTGTTTGCCAACTGCTTGTGTTGCAGGCTTTTGTTGCTGTGGACTCAGTGCACCTGTGTAGGACTCTTTGAGTCGATGCACTGGGTGGGTGTCATGCATTGCTTTCTGCTGTGTGCTGCAAGGGTCTTCTGGCCTTGTATGAGGCTCCTACTCTTGCTTGCCATCATCATTGTCAACAATGAGGTCCGTGTTCTCTTATGTTGTGTGATGATGGCTGCAGGGGCGTAACTACCATTTGTGCAGCTGATGCAATGCACCAGGGCCTAGATATCACAGGGGGCCCAGACTACCTTCAACATAGTTGCCTTCAACATAGTGCTGATACTGCACAACGCAAATTCTTCTTTGTAAATCAGCGTAATTCTGTCACATAGGGCCACAGCGCCGACGTGAACCCTTTTTCAGTAAATTATTACACAATATACTATAAACATATATTCACCATGGCCCCATTCATAGGGACTCTGAAAACATTTTGGCACGTCCAGTAGTGCGGGGTTTCAGAAAAGAGGTTTGGGTGTGGGGGAGAGGTGAACAACGAAAACAAAGGAGAGAAAAAAACGTACCTGCCAACTGCAGCCTGCCACATCACCATCTTCTGCTCCTCTCGTGGCTCCACTGCAGGCAAAGGCTCCCAGACTCCCCTGCCGCCAATCATGTAGCTGCTCTCATGCATGAGAGCAGCTTCAGGATTGGCCTGAGCGCTGAGGATTTGCTCTCCCAGAGAGACTGGCAGCCTGTGCTTTGCTGTCTCCAACCCAGCAACGCCGCTGGGTTGGAGAGAGCTTTAATGCACATTACTGTTTGGCCGGCTTGAGACTGCAATGCGCACTGATAACAGTACATACCACTCCCTGTCCCCACCCCCAAGACTCCGGGAGCCACAATTAAATTATAATAAACCCAGGGTTTTTCTCATTTTTTTACACTTTTGGCAGGGGGGGGTCAACGCTCCTCCGCTATAGCGAGGGAGCCACCCCTGAGCACGGCCTAGTCTCAGGTAATCCTGCATGTTTCCGTGGAAGTGGGTTGGATCTCGCAGAAGGGAGGGGACCACCCAGTGACAGGTTGACTCAGTAGCCTATTTATCACGTGTAAACAACATTGACTGATGGTGCGTCAGTTTTCTTTTCTCCGTTGCTTTTGCAGCGTCTCATTATTTGGGACCAGGGCCTCACTTGTTTAAAACACATATTTTGGTACACTTTTATGTGTTAAAAACGTCTCTCGTCCAGCGAGAAGAAAACTCCTTGTTTGATTCGCTGTGAAGGAGGTAGCTTTGCCCTTACGTTTAGCCATTGTTTTCAGGCCCTTAGGACAATCTCTAGGCGTATGTTTTCAATTGAAATGGTGCATCATGTAAATAAGCCTAAGAGTGTAAAAGTGTACCAAAATATGTGTTTTAAACAAGGAATATCAGTGAATTCCTTGTCGCTAGTTATTATGTTTTGTCTCATGGTCAATATTTTGATAATTTATTTAAGTCTGTTAAATGTTACAAACTATGTATTTTGTTATGTATATTTATGCTTTTTTGATACTGCCGAACAACACTCGAGGCAATGTAATTTTGAGATGTGCTGTGTAGGATTATCATTGTGTACATAGAATTTTTTTTTTAAATAATTTTTCTTAAAATTCAGAAATTACTGGGAAGACATTACATGTATTCCTGATGAAGGTGGTTTTATTAGAAGGTCCACCGAAACGCGTCGCATAAGAGAAAGGAGGATTGTGTCCTAAATTAACTGGAGAATAATTCTGACGTTCTGCTGATTTAATTTTTCTGTTTATACCGCCTTTTTAAGGATAGGAATCTATTGTTTCCTTACTTTTAATGTCTATTTCCTCTTTTTAAATTATTTTAACACTGTATTGTATGATGAATAAACTGTTCAGTATTTTTCATAATTTTGTTTGTGTTTACATATTGCCTCGCCAGTACAGTATTCTGTTAGTGCTTTTTTTGTCTATGTGTCTTTGAGAATATTCGTTCTAATAGTAAGGTGTCCCAAAGGGAATATTTGCTTGACAAAAAGTCTGAATAGGGCTGTGCCTGACAAGGTGAATGTGGCTCCACCTCCTACTGTGCGTATGATGGCAGACCCCCCTCTTTCTGAAAGGAAGGATGCAGCCCGGTAAACAAAGTGTTCCAGGCCTGAGCAGAACTGGTTTTGGCTGGGTTCAGTGACTAGTGACTTTTGAGAACAAAGACTTTTGGGGTATAAATATTTGTGCCCCAAACCCCTACAATTGGTATTGCTCCTGGATGTCAAGAAGAACCTCTTTCCGTGTCACTGAAGGAATCTGCAGGAGAGGACAGTCCTTGTGCTTGTGGGCTGTTTCTTGAATTGGCCTGCAGTGGTTTCCCCTGGACTTGGAAGAAGAGGGAAAAGGACTTTGAGGGAACTTTTATTTTGCTAAAGCAATCACCCAAGGGCTAGAAGAGAGCTAGCCTCCTGCTGGAATGACAGACACATCTGACTCCCCCACCAGCCACCTGATTTCTCCCAGCGAGGATTTCTATCTGCAGGTGAGGCCCCTGTGAGTTCCAGGGCCTCTAGTTCTACTACAGAGAAGAGATTGCTGAAATCGTCGCTAACGCCCATTTGCGAGCCGACCGCAGCTGAAGAGCGTAAGAAAAATCATCGCCCTGCTGCCGCCGAGCGCTCGCAAACCAAAGATCATCGCATCGCACCCTTGCGGGCCACAAAGTGCTCGCTAACCACAGAGATCGTCGCATCGCACATTTGCGGGCTGTCGAGTGCTCGCTAACCCCGGATCATCGCACCGAGATCATCGCATCACGACATCGCAGTGCGGACGCCATGTGTCCGCCATTTTCATCGCATCACGCCCGGATCAACGCTCCCTCGCGGTCTCAATTTTATTTCATCGCAACAAGGTCGCAAACATAACCGGACCAGCGCATCATCCTCCCCTGCAGCAAGGATTCAATGCATCACTTGGCTAGCGTGGAGAAGACTGTCGCTTTGTCCCACAAGCACCCACAGCCGGCGCATCATCCTCCCTTTCGGCAAGACTTCAACGCATCGCCGGCCTCGCATGAGGAAAATCATCGCTACAGCTCTTTAGAGACATTTTGCTTGTTTTGCTACAAAATCCAGGTACTTTGTAAGTAAAAGGGTCGCTGAGACTACTGCTTTGAACTGAACCCCTATTTGAACCCTTTGAACTACTTTTACAGCATTTAAAGAGTACCTCTATTTTTCAGTATTGTGGCTTTTTACAGTTATTGGTCTTGTGCTAAGTCTATATATAAAGATACTTCTTTTTTATAACTACTTGTGTGGTGTCCCTTTGTAGTGTCCTTCACTGTGTTACAGTGTATGATCATAAATGCTTTACACACTGCCTCTGAGATAAGCCTAGCTACTCGTTCTACGTTATCACAGGGTTGAGAAGGGGTTATCAAAGGGTAGCCCCCTTACTCTGACTTAGGAAGAAGAGTCCCTACTTGGACTGTGGACAGCCACTGCCAACTAGAAACCCCCATTTCTAACAAATTATTTTATGTTGAACTCCAGAACGCGGCCATTATCCTCTGTATGTCATTCTGTGGGTGTCTTTGATAAAGTGTGGGTAGTCCCAGCTCAAATTTGAGAGATTTACAATCGGTTTTGAATAAGCCTGAAACTTTTCTTTTTTCTACTTGTTGTAATGTTGGACCGTGTGTAGTCACATTGCATCCGATTGCAGCTTTTTTTATTGTTACATTTTGGATGCTCTAAGATAATAGGCTCTTAATCCCTTCTTCTAGTCTATCAACAAAAAGTTAAGAAGTCTTGATGAATACATATGACGTTAAAAAGCAAACAATTACAACGTATGCTTTTACAATTCGGTTTTTACTTCGCAACTACCATTACATCGCATGATTTTACAACACATGCCATTACAACGCATTTTTTAAAACTATCATTACAACGCATTCCAGCACAGCGCTTACCATCACAATGCATAATACTTTTAGGGCAAGAGTAGGGTAAGTGTTGGATAGCATAGGGGTAAAAATTACTATTCCCACTCCAGTGAGTGCAACAGTAAGGTAAGTGTTGGATAGTGTAGGGGTAAATATTACTATTCCCACTCAAGTGTGGGCAACCGCCGTGAAAGTGTTGGATAGTTTAGGTGTAAAAATTACTATTCCCATCTACCCCAAAACACATACCCACCCTAAAACTAAAAAATCTCCATTACTTACCTTATAATGCTTTGTAATGGCATGCGTTGTAATGGTATACGTTGTAACGGCATGTGTTGTAGTGGCATGTGTTGTAGTGACATGCGTTGTAATGGCATGCATTGTAATGGCATGCGATGTAAAGGGTGTTGGGTTGTAAAAGCAGTGTGATGTCTGCGTTCTAATGGATGTTTCCCGCCTTGATTAAGGATAAATCTGGGAGCTCAACCCTGACAGTGGTTATAAACACCTGGGATGAATTCAAGGCTATGCAGCCTTGGTACTCTGCGCAGTGACATATAATATCGCTGAACCCCCAGATTCTGAGAACTTTGGGCACCAGCACTTAAACTATTACAAATTAAGCACATGGAAGGGGAATATTTAGGGAACTTTTCGAAATTGCGGTTTGTTATCAAATGTATCAATGGTTTGCAAACGTATTTCCGGTCGCAAACCATTGAAAGGTTACAGACACTTCAAAGGAGGTAGTACTAATTTATGAAAGGAAAAGGGACCCTTTGGGACTTCTTGCCTTTCGTGAATATTAAAAAATAGTCGTTTGGGGAGTAGCAGATGTCCACAGTACTACTCTCAAGCTGACTTTTTAACAGAAGTAAACTTTTCGTTATAACTGCAGCCCTGTTTCCTTAAAGAAAAATGTCCTGAATAAAAAAAAAATATGTATATGTATTTAAACTTCATCATAGACATGGTTTGCAGACCACCATCCCTTTGATGTCCGCCAATCAGCGCGAGTCTCAACTTGTGACCTACCACAATAATATTAATGAGATAAATCAGATTGGGAACCATTTGGAATGGACATTTTTTGAAGCAACCCATTAGTGCATGGGTCAGGTTGCAAAATCAGAATCGATGTCCAAAACACATTGTTGTCAATTTGCGATCGGTTTTTGAAAAACAATTTTTAGTAGATCTAGCCCTTGGTTTCTTGATCAGCACATTAAAACAATTCACAAATACTTACATGAAGAGCCGTTTGAAAGGAGGAGCCTTCCGACTGGGATATAACTATGGGCTTCGAGAGTGGGCGCAAATGAGCTGGTTAATGGGTGTTTTATAAACAGCATTTAGGGCCATATGTATCATCATGACCATTTGCGATTTCTAAATAGCGATTTTTAAGGAATCGCTATTTAGAAATCACAAAATGGTATGTATGTAGGAAATCGTTTCTTATTAGCGATTCCTTAACATTCCTAAATTGTGATTAGCAAATTGCTAATCGCAAATTTCCCATTCATTTCTATGGGCCAGGAGGCCCATAGGAATGAAGGGGAAATTTGCGATTAGCAGTTTGCTAATCGCAATTTAGGAATATTTTCAAGGGTGCAGGGGTGTCACAAGAACACCCTGCTGCACCCCTGAAAATGACATGTGTGGGCATATGGCGCACATACATGCCCTAAAGGGCATGTATGAGCGTCATATGGCACCTTTGGATTTTAAATAAATTGCTTTGGTAAAAAGAATTCGCAACTTACCACCAACTAGAAGTTGGTGGTAATTTGCGAATCCTTATGGGCATTTTTGAATTAATTTTCCTTTGATACATTGCATTTAAGTAATCGCACAATTTGCGATTCCTTAAGTGCAATCGCAAAATAAGGAATGGCAAATTTTGCGATTCCTTGTTTTGCTGCCAAAATGTTTCATACATACCATTTAGCAAATTAGCATTCGCAAAGGCCGAAATTCTGTGAATTTCGGCCTTTGCGAATGCTAATTTGCTTGATACATATGGCCCTTTGTCTCTTTACTAATGCAAAATCGGATAGATGCACAGCTGGTGTTTGTTAAAATGTTGAAAAAGGTTTGATTCTTATGTTCTGGTGCTACTAAAGGTGACGTCGGGGGTCCAACGGCGTCTAGGAATATGGATTAGAAGTGAAACTAGAGGATCTCTAGTATCATCCCTTTAAGGCACACATATTGTTGTCTTTCTCATTTGGAAAAAGACTTCCACTCCGTTATTCCTGGTATATAAATGTCTTTTTAATTCGTTTAAGTTTCACTCATAGTTTTCAGCTTGGTTTCATTTTCATATAGGTTTTAACCAAATACGCTTCAGGCAATGTCATTTCAACATATCCAATGCATTTCGGGCATTGCATTCATGCCCTTCATCAGGGAATCGACACTGTAAATATAATATGGTAACAGTTACAATCTTGATAATCATAATCATTATAAACACCATCATAACGTGGTAACTGCGCCAAAGACAATATAGTATTCACCAAAGCCGACAAAGGAGGCGCTATCGTAATCATGAACAAAAGCATGTACGAGTTAAAAGTGATGGAACACATCACAGACACCAATACATACAGCAAACTGGATAATAACCCCACATCGGAATACTCTAAAATACTACGGACAATCATTGATGAAGCTCATAAACAGGGCACAATTACAGACAGGACAAGAAACTTTCTTATATCTTCCAATCCTAAAAGTCCTACTTTACGTTTGGTACCGAAGATACACAAAAACACCATGGATCCACCAATGAGGCCAATAGTATCCACATGTGGGAGTCTTCATGAACCAATTGGTCAGCTAATTGACAAATACTTACAACCAACAGTACAAGCCATGCAAACCTATGTCAAGGATACCTTAAACGAATTAAAAAGACATTTATATACAAGGAATAACGGAGTGGAAGTCTTTTTCCAAATGAGAAAGACAACAATATGTGTGCCTTAAAGGGATGATACTAGAGATCCTCTAGTTTCACTTCTAATCCTTTGTCTCTTTAAACATAAGCCAGAAGTAATAGGATGCAATAAAAAAAATCACAAGCATAGCCAAAGCCAGTAGGTCTGGCTTTGAGGAACTAATATCATATCAACTTTTTTTTGGTATTTATTTCAGGCACAAATAAAAACAAAAGAAAGCATGGTGTCATCTAAACATGGCAGCCATTAGCTTGCAATAAAAATGTTACATTTGAAAAACAAATGTAACCATTGCATACCAATTTATTAGAACGGGCCGAGTGCTTCCCAGCAGGCAGATGTACTTAAAACAGATATAGAAACCTTTTTAGTTTTAATGTACCGCACAGGGAAATATGATTCTTACTGCTGCAAATAAAAGATACTATTGGTTTGAATTACTATAACCTGAAGATAATTTAGACACACAAGGATGACTGATAAAAAGATAAAGGACGGAAAGCAAAAAGCATTGGCAAAGAAAGGTTTAGGCCACCAGCCCTAGCACTGACATGCCCTTCTTTTTAGGCGGATGTGCACATGTGATGAGGATTTTCGCTCAGACTGCAAGGAAAGGTCTGGAAGCGCCATATCTATATGAAGAATGACGTATAGGTCCCTTTCATGCCAAGGCACTGGTGCATAACTCATTTGCACCAAATGTCTTTGGGGGAGGTAGTTAGTGCGAGCAGGTTGAAGGCAAGGGGAAGTCCAGAAGTAAAGAGATCTGAACAACTGACTCCTTGCTGAAGGGTCTCAAGGCCCTTAGGAGCTGGCGTGCTCACGGCTTTGTTTTTCTTCCAGACAAGTAAGTTCAAGGAAAGTCAAATGACTAACACCATAAACGCAATATTAGATATCAAAGCTCTCAGGTGTCTTCAAGGGATTTCCGCAAGGATGCCCTGGAGCTCTGCATGAAACACAACACGGGGCCTGTCACTCAAAAGCAAAATCTGTGTCAGCAAGCGTCAATGTTAAAACTGAAAACTAGCTATAAAAATGAGTGTATAATTCCAAGGGGTGTGCAACAACAATGCTAGCCTTACTAGTTCTGGCAATAACACTTTGGGATCCGCTCGAGGTCTATATTGAAAAAAACAAATATTACATCCATAAGGCAACACAAAACATAAATCAAAATTATTCTTTTGTAAGAACTTACAGACTCAGAACTGGTAGAAGAAGCATGGGCTTCCAGGGAGGGTTCTAGGAGTGTTGGGGCCTTCTGCAGAAACGCAATGTGCGAGGCCCCTCTTATTTGCATACAACATTACACATCCAGGGCTGTTTGCATCTCAGTAGATAACCCTGGTCCTGATGCTTTTCTGTACAGAACCGCCCCCCCCCCCTCCCCCGGTTGCAGCCACTCCTCAGCCACCTACAAGCACCTTTAGCAGCTCTTAATGGGCTGGATTTGTGAAAGTTGCTTTTCATCAGAAAGGTTTAAATCTGCTGCAGGACAATGGGCGTCCTATGGTGCCTCTGAATGGGAGCAGGAGGCCTGATTGCAGGACAAACATGCAAAAGACGTGCCTTGCAACTCAAAGTTTAGCCTCGCTATACCATGGTTCTGAGGCCCAGGGGAGGGGCCCATCCTGCCCCTCCCCTGGGCCTCAGAACCATGCTGGGCGGCACGACTTGCGAGTGAAGGCTGGGGGTGTGGGGGATTGGGGGGTCACATGGGTTTGCCAGTGGGGACTCGGGGTATTTAATTTAAAAAAAATGTAAAACGTAACTTCAATGGTTCCACGACATTGCAGCTCCTGGCCAGGTCCCGTTTTCCTGCTCTCCTACAGAACAGGAAGCAGGCAGCCTCCCTCCAATCCCCAAAGCCAATCATAATGCTGCAAAGGCAGCGTTGTCATTGGTGAGGAAGCCGGGCGCCTTCGGGATGGCCATTTTCTCTATGTAGGCTGCATGCACCTTACAGAGAAAAATGTCAGAGTGTGCATGACATGTTTGGTCGGCCAAACAGTCAGGGCCCCCAGCACTGGGCAAGCAACTCCTTTCGACCGCCCACCCTCCCGCCTCCAACGAGGCATACCCTTCTGCTTTCTCGTAGTGCAAGAAGCAGAAACATAAAATGGTATTTAAAATACCATTTTATGTTTCTGCTTCGTACACTGCGAGAAAGCAGTGGGGCAAAGCTTCTCCGCCCTAATGGAGGAGCCAACCCTGCCCTCCCGTGAGCACAAATGTGGGAGCTACCTTTCTCTCAAATTAGATGAGCAGGGGTCAGGAGAGGACCTGTGTGCTGTGGCCTGGCTGTGACACACTGGTGTGGTGCCCTGTGTTCGTGGGCTGAGGGCGGGGTCCTGGGTAGCTGCCCAGTAGGGTGACCAACCGTCTGTAAATATCACGGACCGCCCGTAATTTGGGCCTCTTGTCCGTTGTCCGTGAGACATTCTTTCACGGAAGCCTTTTGTCCGTAATTTCAGACATAGGAGCGAGCTGGCCTGGCCCCTGCAGTGAGAGTTCCGTAACTCTTACTGCAGGAGCCAGCTCGTGCTCCTGCTGTGAATTCAATGACATGCAACCCAGCACAGATTGCTATCAGGCCCAGTATAATTCTGTATGTCGGCCGAATTATCACATACAGAATGATAATGGGCCTCTCTGTGCAGTTACAGGATAACCTCAAAGGGCATTGATAGTCAAGGCGTACATGAGCCCTCTTTCCTCATACTCCCCCCTCCCCCAGTGTTAGACTCTCAAGAGTACAATATGCTCCACAACACCAGCAACAACTGTGGTGATACCTGGAAGAGACAGAAATGCAAGGGACGCGCAGAATCAGAAGCTTAGTTACCGTTATCCATTTACACTCTGACCACATAACAGCAGCACAAATGCGCACTAACAAGATGTCTGAAGTAGCCTCCCTAATGGTGCAACTTGGGCATCTCACCAGATCTGACAAGTGCAAGGGCACCGTGGAACTTGATAACATCAGCAGTGCCAAAAATCACCACCCAGCAGCATATACTAAAGCAAGTGCAAAGTTACACTGTAAAATGTTTCAGTGCAAAGGTGCATTTTAGCAACATCAATACAACGACGTAGAAATTGCAGCAGTGCCCTAAAACAAAACAACAGTGACTACAAAAACTGCAGCTTTGTAACATCCCGTCCAATAAGTGATTTAATGGGAGGTTACCTGTCATGTATAAGCTTACAAATGCTTATCTGCTTATAAAACAGGTACAACTAAGCGTATTGTACAGGCCACTACTAATGTGTGTGTATTCCTTCTTGAAGTGCCTGTTTAGTGTGAACCATCCATCACATTTGTGAACCATAAAACACCGCCTTCCACCTCCCACACTCTCCTGCCAACATGTGTTCGTCTCTCAGTTAGTGGAGTTAGCAGAAAGGAGAGGGTGAGGTGGGACTCAAGCTGCTTCCATCAGTCATAAACCAGGTCAGTGACTAACCAGGCATAACAGGTATCTGCAAGACGTAACAAATCACAGAAGTTTAAGCACTAGACAGCAAGAAATCTATCAGGTTACTCAGATCTTATTTCTGGTGCAAGGTTCACAGAAGGAATCCATCCTTCTGGGTGCACATTTAACAGGCTCCGAGAGTAACCACTCAGGTTGGGAAGGTCTTACCGGCTCTGGCTTCAGAGCTGTTTATCAGGTTACCAGTCCTGTCAGAAGGTCTTGCGATACCTGTATTACAAACACCACGCTTGATTTGAATACAAAATATTTGCTGTAAAATTAGTTGGCTGTATAACATCCTCTTAACTGGATACAAGCAATAAAAGACAATATTGCTCTAAGCTTGGATGGAGGAGTTTACAAGCAGTTGGTAAGCATATCAGCAGCTTTGGTAGGGCTGGGACCAAAACCCACCACGGTTTGTATGGAACATTTTGGGACAGCCTTTAAGTTTGTGATCCAAGAAGCAGCTCGTAATTTGGATGACAAGTACTCTAGGGAAAGTCCAAACACAGACTTTTGTATCACTTAGAGCTGTTGCGGTATCTGCAGCTAGAAGAAACAGGTGAAGCCTTGTTTTATATTATTTCAAAACAGGCTGTAACAGGAGAGTGCTGCCCCGGAATGAGTGGGTCCAAGGTTAAATATTCCCAATCGCCCTCTCCTTGTGAAGAGATCAGGAGGTTGGGGATTCTTCCCCAAGGGCATTTGGGAAATTAGTGGTAAATGTTTTCAAGCATTCTGGGCCAGTATCACTCGACAGGATTGAAAGACTATATAGGAAGGTTTACATTTTTCTGAAAGGTCCTTTCTTTAAAATATATGGACAGTTTTGCTTTATGGATTTGAAAGCATGTGAATTAACAGAACAGTGTAAGCTGGTTGAAGCAGCAAGCATTAAGCCTCTCTAGGCGCCCTTTCCTAATACTTTCTGCAATTTTTGATAGAGCTTGGAGCTGAAGAAGTTCACTTATGTCACAGGCCCATATTTCCTGTAAGCAGATTATATTAAAACCATAAGAAACTCCGTTGCAACAGTGCACGAGGTTGCACAAGTGCATTATATGCTACATGACAAACATGCAAGTGAGTTTACTAGAAGAAAACTAGGTGGTGGGTTATTATTTGTCTATGGAGTGTTAGGAGAAGGACTTGGGGCTGATTACAAACTTGGAGGAAGGGATACTCTGTCCGCTATATAACAAGTTCCAAAGGATATGATGGAATTGTAATTTGGGGACGGAATAGCCATCACGTTTGTGACCAACTAACCCTGTCTACCACAATCGTAATCAGGCCTTTAGACTTGAAATTCAAGATGGCGACAAGCCAAGTCTAATCTCAAGCCTATCCCTCAGTATTTGCTTATTGACATAGGAGGTTCAGGTGAGTAATCAGACATCCAATAAACAATAAATCCTAAGCTAAAAAGTTCATCAATATCAAAAGACAGATGTTGAGTCCAAGATTTCAAATTATCTTCATCATTCTTCATTTATTGTCATTTTCAATAGAATCCAATCTTCACCAATAAAGAGGTAAACAACCTCTGTCAACACGTGTTTCGTCTGGGTCGTAAAGACCAAAGACTTCGTCAGGGCATATACATCAAATAGGAAGAGTTCCGTCGAGGTAATAAAGGAAGTACTTTAATCCATAATCAGCAACAACTCATATATCCTTTCAAAAGTTCTCCAAGCTTATAAGTCCTTTCAGTTGTTATCCAAGCTCGTAAATATATCCTTTCCAAATGCCCAGTCCTTAGTGTAGAATAAGCCGTGTACAGAGCATTCTGGTGAAAAAACGAGTACACTCTTGTCCTCCGAGTGCAGGGACATAAGATAGTTTTCCGATATTAAGTGTATTATACCACTAGTATTTCCTCCCAGCACAAATTTCCCTCACTCACCTGTTCTCCTTGTTGTAGAGTAATCAGACATTATCGAGTACTCAAGGCCTACAACTCTCCCCTCCCCATCCTACATAAAAGTATGTCTCAATTCCATAAAATTCTTTTAATTCCAATTCCTTCATGCAGGCACTTGATTCTTCAACAGTATTCACAATTGTTATCGCTTCTTTCAATTATAATTGTTTTCGCCCATAGTCTCTTCTGCAGAATGTCAAGTATATTTTTCTAGCAGTTTATAAACGGAACACACAGTGGCATTGGGATGAGTGGTTTTAGTCAAATGTTTATTTCAAGATTTGATAAACAAGAGGAATTACATGGGGGTCATCATACACAATGTGTACTAAGCAGGGAACGTCTTGCTTCCAGATTTGGCAAGCAGGAAGAACTTCATTCAGTATGGAACTGATGCGAGTCACACTTGTGCACTTGAGTGAGACATGTGCACATCGGTGGCAGTGATAAAAGGTTGCGGGTGTGTACTGAGCGAGGCACAGGGACAAACAGTCACACTGGTTGCTTAGCAATGTTACAGCTTTATATGATGAGTTCTGCGCAGTGTGTTAGTTGCATGTGATGACCTGATAAAAAATAAACTAAAACAGGTGCTCAGTCAATTATTAAAAATCCATACAGGTGTTTCTTTCAGAATCACTATGCCAAAAATGAGAAGTGCCTTACGTAGCTCAGATGCAACAATAGGTTGATTCCTTTCCTCATTCGCAAGGTGTGGAGTGGTTTGCGCTGTCGCTTCACCTTGGTGTTGGTCCTTAAGTTGCTGGTGGTGCTCATTGCCAAATAGAAGTAGTGAGTGGCACACACAAGTTTGAATTTCAACATATGTTTTATTATTTTATCCTTAGACTAGGAAGGTAAAGGTCCTTCATGCCAGCCAGCAGCCGCCAATTTACTGGTTGGAACCTCACTGTGTGATCTGACTGGAACAGGTGACTAGCGATCCTGCAAGTCAAAAGATTTACCACCGGTCACTTCTCAGACTCCTTTCATTCTGTAAATTCATTTCTACAAGCACCCAAGTGGATCCCCTTTTCACGAAGGCAGTTATCCACTGGTCCTTTATGCCCGCATTTTCCCATCTGCATTCTCATCTTAAGCTAGTTGGCAATCCTAGAGGGACATTTGGAGACACCACAACCCTCTCTCTAATGAATATTCACAGATTTTCCCCTTGCTTCATTCCAGAAAAAAAAAGTGACAGGTAAGGCCTGACTTGAGCAGTAAGAAAGCAGCTGATCAGCACAAAGTAGAAGGTAGCTGTTGAATTTCAAACAAGTATTGGCAAAGACAAAAGGCCCAGGTTTAATGCGTTTATTGATTGCAGCATTAGCATATTAGAGCGAGATCCATGATACACAGCCAACAGCATCAGAAAGAGAGGGTAATAGCTGAAAAGTAGTCTCTCATGAATTTCAGTGCAAGCACGCAAGTGGAGGTGGAAGGCTACACCTAACTAGCCAGTAGCGTTAGGTGAGAGGTGACAACTCCACTGGGCTGAAGCAAAACGTAATTGTCAAAGACACAAGACGTGTTCGCTATGGATCTTTCCCATCACTCAGTACTGTACCAGCCCCAAAATCTGTAAAGTACAGCAGATCACCTGTGAGGGTCTCCAGGCGCTGCATTATAGGCATGCGGAGATGAAGTGATTTCCCCAAATCACAGGATATTGCCATCGCCGCCGAGACTCGAACATGGGTCTCACCGACTCCGAAGTCGGCAGCTCAGGCCATTACACCACAACCAGTCATCACCAGCTAAGCAGGCAAGGAATACCTGAAGCGACCGACACATAAAGCTGGTCACTCGGAGGACTGCACTCTAGTCAAGCATTGCAGGTCCCAATTAGCTACATTCTATGCGTGACTCTTTACACCTCACAATGGCACTCAAATATGAGAAGCTGGTAACAAAGTCCATCCGAGCAGATCTTCCCGACCACTTCTCTCATCAAACATGCGTGCTCAGGACCATGAACTGTAAACAAAATATCAAAATGGACAACCCAGTGCAGTAACCATATAAATAAATTAGGATCATATGAAATACTATAAAAATACCTGCACAGGTGCTCAAGCTGCATGCATACAGAGAAAACAGTGAAATTCACGATTATCACAGCTTATATGAACTTATTTTGACTTGTACTTATGTTGGTTGTCTATTTATGTACTTATATACTATTGAGCGACCTCCTCTGATGTGTCTGTAAAACTTACCTTTTGTCGCAACTTTTTGTCCTGAATTTTGACTTTCTGTCCTGAATTTTTGTCCTGAATTTGGACTCTATGTCTTGAATTTTTACATTCACTGTTCTGAATTTGTACCCATGCCAGTTGGCCACCCTACTGCCCACACTGCCCATGCCTAGCGCTGGCCCTGTGTGCTTCTGCTGAATGAGACTGTCACACATGGGCTACCGCATGCGCCAAAGTCCCCTTTTATTCTTCCCGGGCTGCGCGTCACGTTAGACGCGACTGTGAAAAGGTAAACACAATTTCCTTTTGCACTTAGAACAAAAAGAGCACACGCTTGCAAAATACGAAATACACAAAATAATGTAGAGTAAACGTAAGCGTCAATAAAGTTCACAACTAATGAGTCTCTCTGTTATGGGGCAGTGTGGTCAATGATTATGTCTGGCATAATGGCGGCCTGTCTATGCCTGTGCTCGCCTTGTGAATCGCCTTGGGGCTCCTCAGATGACCTTGATCTAGCCACTGGTTGGAAAAGCCGATTTGCTCAGGGCTCTGCCACAGGCGACACATCACACTCTGGATGAATTAAGGTGACTGATCCAGGGGTTTCACCCAAGATCGGATCAGTTGTCATCTGTTTGAACATGGATACATTTTAGGAGAAGCTCTCCCCCTTCAATTCCCTTCGTGCCCTTTCTGTCCTTTGGACACATTCGAAAGAAATTTTGAATATCAGCCCTTCCCCCCTTTGGTGTCTCTATTGTGCAATCACCTGTTCTTCTACCCCAAGCACTGACATACACATGGGATCCCTGCCACGTTTCCTCTTTTGCTCGTTGTCTTCAGGAGAACTAGTCATTGGCGCACATCCCTCACAGGCATCATTCACTGCATGTCTGAAAACATGGAGGCAGGAGCATAGTGAGGGACCCAGTGTGGCCTATATATTCAGAGCAGGGCATAAGTCCTAAAAAATAGAAGTGGGGGACTAACCAAGTTAGGCAGTATGAAAGTGGCATCATGGTGCGTGACATCACAGCGTGTGACATTTTTTTAAAATATCTTTATTTGCATTTTTTCCCATAATATACGGATAACAGTATACATATATGAAGAAGGGGGTCAATTAACTACAACTACAACAAACGTGATAGATATTGCCTTTAATACTACTGAGACATTATAAACTGAGCCTGATATAGGTTCCACATAGCATGCAAATGACAGTAACAGCGTGTGACATCATGGCGTGCCATCACAGGAAGTGACATCACAGGAAGTAGCCTCACAACCCAATACATGATAGGGCGTGACATCCCAAGGAGTGACATCAGATCTTAAAACCTCAGACACATATTTAGCAGGCCTACGATGAGTACATTGGAGTAAATTACAAGATTTGACAAATGAGATTTTGCTTCAGGGTTGTGCTGAAAAAGTGGTGCAAACCCGAAATCTGTGCCTCAATTTATACATTTATGTTTTTTGAACTCTGTCACAAAGAAATTGGCAAAACAGAGAAACGTGGCTGTAAATCTGCTCCGCTAATTTTGTTGAAAAGTCTGCATTTTAAAATGTCTTATTGGGTTAAGGCACCTTCTGCAGAGAACTTTGTGTGCCCAATAAGTCTCAGGGAACAATAATAATAGTAAGATAATTCTGGAGGTTAACGCATTTGCTTGACAGATCTGTGTTTTTTAATCTAGTCTCAGTTTTGAATCAAGGTAGCAGAGAGGGTTAAGGTGTCTCCTGCAAAGCACATCACCTAACATGCAGATCACAGATATTTATTTCATGTGGTGAGGTAAGTAGGTTAGGTGCTTTTGTTACTTGCAGTTTATAAATTGTAATCCTTCTAATATAGCACAGTGAGCTATTACAATTTACAATAACTCCTACATCTTATAACCCTCACTGTCTTATGTAATACACACTGGTCATTGATTAACACACACATATGATTTATTATCAATGTATAATGTGTACGTATGTTGTAAAGCGCTCAGGGACCCTGCATTGGGATGAGTAGCACTCTAAAAGAAATAAATTATAATAGTGATCTATAAATTGTTATTTGTGTAAATGCTGGGACAGACCTGTTAAACACATCTGATATTCTTATAGTGCGTGCATATCTCTCATATACAGGACCTGAACAAAGTCAAAACCATTACTCTATTAACTACTTGTGAAGTAGAATCAAGCTGTGGGCCTTTGTTTCCCCTCCATTGCATTTGGATGTAGGTGTGAGGCTCAAGAGGGCTCCCAGACAGGATACTCAAACAAAAAGAGTACTGATGGCCCCTTAACTTAAGCCTTTGTTTTGGGACCAGCTCCAATTTTAAATTAGAAAGCCCCCTCGCCAGCTGCATGTTGCTGCTCAGTAGGGAAAGCAGATAACGTGCAGACGTTTCTGAATGTGTCCTGGTGTCAGAAAATCACACCAGGACAAGTTCAGCATATTTCAGTGGGGCCCAACTTCTTGGCAAGGTGGGCCCAACCTGGGAAAATAGTGGGTGGGCGCCACCTAACTGAGTGTCCCCCTGACTTGTGCCTCTATTCAGAGAAAACCATGAATCAATCCTTTCAAATCACGTATAATATTCTTAATTTTGTGCATTCATCTATCAACCTCGCCGTTTGTCTACTAGATAGAGGTTTTACAATGGTGGACGTTGAAACTGTCCAGGTAACTGGAGAATTTAGCTCCCTGAAGTGGCAAATAATTGTTTCCATTTTATGAGGTAAGCCATAAATACCCTAAAGCTTTTCCAACTTGAGGTCACATTGTCATATAGAGCTGATGTCACAATCTCTACTACCCTGTAATGGGTGCAACTATCAAATACACCACCAGATACTGGCTATCAGTATTGATGCAATAACGAATGCTGACATTACCCAGCTATGCAGCATTTTTGTCCATTAAGGGCAGGCCGGGGCATCTGGATGCAGTGGAGGATGAATGACACAAATATTGAATACAAAATATTGTGTGACATGACTATTGTATCAAAAATATTGTGGCTACTAAAATATGGAACAGAATGTCTAATATAAGAATATTGTTTTTTTATTATTTAATACAATTTTTCAATAATATTGTTGCATTCAATATCATTTAAATGAATATAGCTTCTCTGCCGCGTTTGACTGTGTGTCCCGTTCAAAATTGTGGTCCATGATGGAAGGAATAGAAATTGATCCCCTGATCATCCGCGTTATTCGTCAGCTATATTCCAATGCCTCTGCTTCGGTGAGATATGGCAGAAATGGGGAATGTACAAGCTCATTTTAAATAGAAAAGGGCGTCAGACAGGGTTGCGTCCTCGCCCCATTTCTTTTTTCCATCTACACTAACGGGGTGGAGGCGGCCCTGTCTGAACTGTCTCTAGATGTCCCCAAATTTGAAAACAACTCACTCCCCAAATGGCATACACCGATGAAGCGGTTTTGATCGCAAGGAATGGGGTTGCCCTTCAAAAATTGCTATCTTCCTATGCCTCATTTATGGCTTCACTTGACCTCAGAGTGAACGATACAAAATCGTTCATCATTATAGCAGGAGCTCCGAGAGGCACAAAGGCTTGATGTTTCCATCTGGCCTCGAAGAAAATCGAGGTGGTTGACTCTTTTCCTTATCTGGGGATTTTGTTTGACAGTAAACAGTCATGGAATAACTTGGTTGCAACTAGAGCCCTGGGCATGGAAAGGGGCCTTCAAGCTATAAAAGGCTTTGCTAAAAAATTAGGAGCCAGCCCAGTGGAAATGATTAAGACCACATATCAAGCGAAGCCCAAGGCAGCTGCCACCTACAGGACGGGAGTTTGGGGAATGGTCAAAATAGATCAGCTTCAGAAAGCAGAAGATGCCTTTTTTTAAGTCCAGGGTCTCGTTACCTCCCTCTACCTCAAATTATATTTTACATCTTGAACTGGGCCTCCCTTACCTGTGTGGTTCGATCAGGTTAGCACCTATCCTTTTGTGGATTTCAGTCTGACGTAGGGATACCGTTGATTTGACGCAACGCATAATCAGGGACTGTCTGAGGCTTGAGGGTTACAGCAGAATTGGCTGGCTTAGTTATGTTCAGGCTGAACTAAAAGCAATTGGGCAGGGAGAATTATTTAGGAACCCCTCATTATGTACCAAGGTATCCAAACGGGAAATAACTGATCTATTTATACAAAAGGCCTCTACGGAACGATGGAAAAAGAACAAGTGTTCACAGTCACTCATAGTCTATAATGGACTCCCACCCAGATTGGGGGAAGGGCATTTTTATCTTAACTATGTCACAGTAGCTCAGCACAGGTTTATCCTGTTGCGATTCCGCTTGAACCTAATCCCACTAATGTTGGGGTTTCCCAAAAAAATGTTCAAGCTTTCAGAATTAGGTCCGTGCCCGTGTGACAATCACTCCTCCCAGTCTGATTTACACTTGTTGTTCTTTTGTCCATTTTATAGTATTGAAAGGGAAAAGTTACTTCTCCCAATTTTAAGGTGTCAAATGTTCTCTCAATGTAAAGTTGCACTGTATTTTCTAAAAGCCTTGCCTAACCCATACGTTTGTTTTGTGGTAGGATCCTTTTTATACGCTTGTTGGAGAAATAGAAGGGTAAGAAGTTTGCCGTAATGAATTTCTAAGGATGGATGAATTATGGTTTTAATCTGATTTTAAATGTTTAAAAAAAAACAAAAAAACATTTTAGATATTTTGGTATTTATGTAAATGGTTTTATCATAAAATCTGTTATGAGATTGTACTTTTATGATCTGTTTATTAATGGATCGAATAAAGATTTAGTGTTAAATCTTTTTATTGAATCGAATAAAGATTTAAAGATTTAAATGGAATGGAATATAGTTTTAATAAATATTTCTGTTTTAATTAATTTAATATAGATTAGTTATCACATACATTTTAGGTGTTAGTATTGTTAGTACAATTGTTAATATTTCTGTAAATATCGTTTTTAATTTTAAATTGGTAATTGAAAAGTTTTTTTAATTTAATTAGTCATTTTGATGTAGATACCAGTTGTTGGGTTTGTAGAGGCATTGGGTGGGAAGATATTTAAATTTAATTGAGATGTTAGTTCATTTTTAATTGTGAATTGAGGGTCATATTTATGGTAAAATTATGCAGTTCAGCAACTCAACTTATTGTACTACTTCACAGGGAAGGGACAAGAATGTGCCATATTTATCCCAATAAGGTGTATTCCTGTCCTTTCCCCAGCGCTGGCGTATAATGTTTCTCTGTTGCATGCAGGATTGTTTTTGTGCAGGAAGGGTCCTTACCTGCACAAAAATAATCCCCCAATTATCCCCATAGGCATATTCCTCCCTCGATGTGTGTTGCAGAATGTAGCACACATAGAAAGAGGAAGTAACAAGGAGAAAAAAAGATATTTGTCTTTGTAACGCATCCCCAGGGAAGGCACAGCATTTTGGCAAATTCCCAGGTGTACCAGTTCTGGTAAATCTGGGAATTCGTCGAAATCCACTGCAGTTGTGTGGGAACAGCCATGCAATGCCCATAGAATGCAATCCCAGGACAGAGTAACGTAACTCGATTTGCGTTGCGTTATCCCAGTTGTATGAAGTCACTCAGGGCCATGCAAATTGGCCTTGCGTGGCTTCATAAATCACATTTTTGAGTTGTGTCGTGCATGCACCACATTCCATGATGCAAGTGCGACTCAACTGGTCTCATAAATATGGTCCTAAATATTTAACACATTAATACTTTAATAGTTGTTTAAGTGTTATTTAATTTTTTGAAATTGAATTTGTAAATTATAACACATAGTTTACTTTTTAGACTTTTGTTAGTAATTTATATTTTACTATTTGGTTTTGTTGCAGAATAGGGTAGGAAGCTATTGAAATTATAATATTTTTTAAACTAATTGTGCATCCTAATTGTTAATTCATAACTAATTATGTGTACTTTTAACTGTTTAAACATTATGTACATTATTTATTTCATTTTAATTATTTATTAAATAATTGTTGTGTTCTCACTAATAATATTTGTGGAATGTACTTTGATTTATTCTTTCATAAATTGTATTTGTTTTTTTAATTAATATTGTAATTTAAATATTGTTTTATTTCTTCCAGGGTTTGAGTTTGTTTGGGATTTTAGGGAAGGAAGTGAATCAAAAGTTACTTAATTTATATATATGTTTCCAAAATATTGTTTTTTACTTCAAACAGTATGTATTTTTATATGAAATATGATTTAATATTTATATGTTGTTCAATATATATATATTTTTAAAATATTTTTATTAACAATTTTGTCATTATACATCGATGCATTGTTTCTCATATTTGCTAGTGCACACAACAGATCATGAGATCACAATAGTGTAGTAATATTTCGTTCAATTCAAACATTACAGCTTCAGGTTTACTTTTGCACCCTTTACATCATTTACTTCAGGGTTCATTGTAACCTGTAACATTATAGACGTTGTAGATAATCATTCACTTTCCTCGGACTGTGATGGTGTGTTCTGCAAGGCAAATAGGAATCTAGGGAGCGCTTTCATCTTAAAGAGGGCCGCCCTAACAAGCAATATGAGTGGGAGGGATCGCCAGTGGCGAACATCCTGTCGAAAGCGTGACAGGGATTTCAGAAGATTTTCTAGTCTGAATAGCTTGTCTTGGTGCGTTATGTATATTCCCAAGTATTTAAACCCTTTGTCAGCTATTTGTATGTCACAATTATGTGGGAGTTTTGGGGGCCATTTAGTATAAAAATTTGAGACTTCACCCATTTAGTCCTATGGCCTTACCGGTATGTAGGGTATTGATTGCTTTTATGAGCTCCTCCTGGGTCAGGTCTGCCTCTAAAGACTGGGCGGCCTCGTGGTTCAGTGTTGGCATTTTGATATCTTTTAGGAAGGCTAAATTATCTTCCAATGTGTTTGTGGCCAGTGGTGTATTTATTGTCCCGTAATGGGCCACTAAAGTCTTTACTATTTGCTGGGGATCGGAGGCTGCGCCTCCCTTTTCCGTTTACAGTTGGGCTATCCATCTAGTATCTCTTTTCCTCTGCTCCAGCCACGCCAGGAGTCTGCCTGCCTTATCCCCTTGTTCGTACACCGGATGTTGCGTGTTCGTGAGTTTGGATTTCGTCTCTTCCCAGGTGTGGGCTTTATATTCTTGTTGGGTTAAATGTAGTCTGCGTGTCTTTTCTTCCGTAATAGCCGTGGCATGATCTGTCTCGGCACATATTAACTGGTGCTCTAACGTGTGGATCTGATGCTGTTGCTCTTTTTTGTGATTTGCCACCAGCGAAATTGCCTGACCACGGAGGACTCCCACAGTATCGTAGGCGTGGGGGCCAAGTGTGTGTTCTCAGCGAAATAATGCTTGGTAGTAGTAAGTAGGTCCTTCTTCACTCCTTTGTTCTTCAAGTAGCCCGGGTAGAGTGGAAAAAGTCTACGGCTCCCAGGGAAAAAGGACGTGTATGTGACCCATACTGGTGAGTGGTCTGATATGCCCCTGGGCAAGTGTGTCACCTCTTGTATTCTATCCATCCCCACTGCCAATATAAATATATAATCTATTCTAGCAAGACTATTATGTGCCTCAGAGTGGAAGGTATATTGGTGTTCCTCCGGGCACCTGGCTTTCCAGACATCCGTGAGTCCGATCGCGCTTATGAAATCATTCGATTTGTGATCAGCGCCTGTAGGGCCTCTGGGGGGTTTTCTATATACGGTGGCATTGACTGTAGCGTTAACATTTCCCCCTATAATAAGTTCCCCTTGAGGGAGTGATAACAAAATGCTGGGAGGGCAGATTGATGCAGTGCAGGTGGAATATAAACCGAGACTATGTTGTAATGTCTCCCTTCCCATTGACACAATATCGCAGCAAATCACCCCTGGTCGTCTGCCAAGGATCCAGTCAGTAGTAGGGGGAAGCGCTTTTGAGTCAGGATTTCCCACCCCACCGGAGCCGGAAGTGAATTACAAGTGTATCTTCATCTTGTAACACCATCTGTTCAGTGCTTTAGATGCTGTGCCCGACAGATGTGTTTCTTGTAGCAGTGCCACAGTTGGTCCCTTTCGTTTGATATACCTCTTTATGATATCTCCCAGCCCGTTTACATTCCAGGATAGTACGAGGAGGGAGTGTTTTATGTTAGCGTCTGGACCTTTTGAATCTATAGCTGTCATGGATCGCTAGACTGAAAGTGTTGCGTATTATATGTGTCTCGTTGATGGGTCACGGGCTGCTGGCATTTGTCGTGTACATCATAACATAATCAAACTCAAACCCCCTAAACTGAACCCTGTCTTCCTCCCACCTCCCTGCTTCCCTGCATAGCTGACTTTGAACTATCCACCCCCCCTACTTAGCAGAGTGCTTAAATCCCAGAACTGCGTACTTGCGTGAAGGGGGGAGAGTTGTTGACGACCAGTCCGGGACCCTTCCCTTATTACAGCTTCATGTGCACGTTTTGACCCTTATCATTCCGAAACGTTAGTCCCATCAGTCACAGGGATGAGTGGATCTTTACCCCTGGCGCCCACGTCCAAATCTTCAATGTTCCTGTCCGTGTCTCATCACAGTCAGCCTTCAGGTCCTCAGTCCTGTGGTGGCCTCTCATAGGTTTTCCATTGTCCATGCAGATTTAATTTAGTCCTAATCTGAGTCTCCTGTCGCGTTTTGCGACGTCATCTCTGTAAATGTCTCCACTTCTTGCACTGTTGATTCTCCCGAGTCCTTGTATTCTTGGCTCCCCGGCCTTTCTCCAACCCTCAAGCCAGTCCTGGGTCCCCTGCGGTGTCGCAAAGAACCATGTTTTTCCTTCTGCCTCTACTGTCAATTTCGCCGGGAAGAGCATTGCATATTTTAGGTCGAGACTGCGCAGTTCTTTCTTCACTTCCATAAAGTCTCATATTTGCCTTGTCACCATCGCCCTCTAGCCCAGATACATCATCACTGTGCTGTTTTCCACCTGAATGGGGGGCGCAATGCGAGCCGCTTGCAGAATTGCGTTGCGATCGTGAAAATTGAACATGCGTGCCAGTAGGCCTGGGCAGGGTTTCAAAAAAGAGAGGGTACCCCACTTTCACCAGGGAACAGGGTAGGAAGACAGTTAGTCAAAAGGGAAATCCCTGGAGTCAACTAGTCCACTAATCACTGTTGGCCTTTCTTGTTGTAAAAGGAAAGGTCACAATATGCCATGGGTATTCGGACAAACATAAAAAATAGGTTTCCACAAAGAAATAGTCTTGTTTACAATCTAGATTTATTAAAATTACATTAAAATAAACAATAAAAACAGGATAAATTCATACAATTCTTCCAAAACAATTAAAATCCAAGATTAGGTGTCTTGGAGGGATAAAAATGATTATTCAACAGTATTACACAAACACAATATTACAGTACACGATAAATGGAAAAACAATCAAAATGTGTTCACAATAAACAACAGACGAAACATAATCACAACAAACCCCTCATGTGTAAGTGGCCCACTTGATATCTCTGCCACTGTATTACACTAGATCCAGTGGCCGTAGATAATTTGGTTACTCTGAAGCTTTTTATGGGGTTCCTTGGTTTTTTGTTTATCAGGCGATTGCCCACTTGTCGTATATCTCAGATGTTTTTAAAAGAGATATATTAGAAGGAATTTATCCTGTTTTTATTGTTTATTTTAATGTAATTTTAATAAATCTAGATTGTAAACAAGACTATTTCTTTGTGGAAACCTATTTTTTATGTTTGTCCGAATACCCATGGCATATTGTGACCTTTCCTTTTACAACAAGAAAGGCCAACAGTGATTAGTGGACTAGTTGACTCCAGGGATTTCCCTTTTGACTAACGGCCTGGGCAGGGTGCCTGGTCTGGCCCGTCCGCCAGGCACTCAATGTGCCTGCTCCTCCGAGAAGAAACTGGATAATCCACATGGTTGCAAAGAGGTCAAGGCCTGGCCCTCTCATGCTTTCCGGCACTCCCACCAGGCGGACATTATTGCGTCTAGAATGACCTTCTTGATCATCCAACTTGGCTTCCATGTACTTGTGCGCCTGTTCCAGTTTTCGGACTGCAGTATCGGAAGAAAGCGTCGCCGTCGTGGATTCGACCTCGGTCAATATAGAACTGATTTTTGCGACATCTGCCCTAAGTAGAGAGACATCCATGGAGATAGTGAACATCGTGGATTGCATCAGTGTCAGTGGTCAGTGTAAGCATAATGTCCTGTAATGTTATTTCCTTCGTGGCAGTAGATTGGAGGCTATTGTTGCTTCCCTTTTGAGACCCTCCATCAGGTAACTGTTCGCTTCTGAAGGCATATTTTTGTAGTTTGTTCTGTTGCGTCGCGCGTTGGCCTCTTCCTCCCATGATGTATTTGTGTGGTATGCCTCTCAGTGCTGTTTCTGGGCAGGTGGTATTCGTCGCTGCCTGACTGCATAAAAAACGTCCATGCACGGCCTTTCGGTTTTCCCACCCTGCCCATAGCTGATGGGCTTTGGGGGTCCGTGATGTATCTTAACCACCTTGACTTTTCAGGGGGTGTATTTTATTCTTTAAGGGTGAAGCTTCTTCGTGTTTCTCACCGAACAGACTTTGGCCCCACCCAGTCTGCGTTGTTACCTATTGGCGCTGGGTTTATCTGCCGCACCCCAGAGAATGCTCTGATTGTCTTTGCGCAGAACTTAAATCCTCCCCAGTAGGATGCCAGCTGTTGCCAAATGGTCCGTCGTAATCCGGCCCCGTTTGTACTTCCACTGCGTTCAAGCATTCACTGGATGCCACCGGAGCCCAATACATCCCGCAGTACTTCAGGCTCCCTACGCTCCTACCGGCACACCAGGTTTCAGGTCCAGGTATGTGCCCCCACAGCGCCGCTCCCTCTCTCCGGCCGCCGGCCCATTTTCCATGCATGCGGAAAAACCCCGCTGTGTCTGGCTTTCCACTGTTTGCGGTCTTTGTTCTCCGGCGCTGTGCTTTGGTTTGTCTCAGCGCCTCATTCCCGCTGTGTTCCCTCTGAGCTCCTATCAGGCATCTGTTGACACACCAACGCTGCCTCTTTTTACACACTTGTCCATGTAGCCGTCTACCGGAGCTCTGCACTCCTCCTTCCACAGTCTGTCGGTTCCGTGCACAGCTTCGAAGAGGGCAAGGCAACGGGACCCCATCAACTATCTACCCTGCAGGTCTTCCGTTGCCTACACCGCCAAGCGCTGCATCCCATCTTCGCCAGGTCCCGGCTCATGATTTGCATACAGGCCCCGGACTCACCACATGGTATTTCTTCCTTCCGGTTTCCCCTTGGTTTCTGAAATTTGCAGCGATTGTCACTCCAGCGGTCCCGTGCTTATACCCAGGTTCGGGCAGTGACGTGCATGCAGATTTGTAGCTGATTGATGGTGAGAGACATTACCGGCCTCGGAGCTCTCTCATGCTAATGTTTTCTACAAAATGTTTATGAGTTGACGTGGTGTGTATATAAAATCCTTCCGAGGTGCAGCACTTACGCTGCGTTCCATAGATTGAAGCCCAACACTTTCACTACTATTGCCTAAGTAGCAGCAGTAATAGTAAACCTAATAACTCTGAAGTCCAACCCTTTCCCTGCTGTTGCTTAGACTAGAGAGGGAATGGTAAATCTAATCCCTCTGAAGTCCTCTACTTTACCTACAGTTACCTCGACTAGAGTTGGAATTGTAAATCTATCCCCTCCGAAGTCCACCACTTTCCCTACTATTGCTTAGACTGGAATTGGAATGGTAAATCTAACCTTTCTCAAGTCCAACACTCTCCCTACTGTTGCATACATTGGAGAGGGAATAGTAAATCCTATCAATTGGAAGCTCAGCACTTTCCCTACTGTTGCTTTGACTGGAGCATGAATTGTAAATCGAACCTCTCCAAGGTCCAACATCTTTCCTACAGTACTGTTGCTTAGACTGGAGTGGGTATGATAAATGTAACCCACTTTCCTTACTGTTAATTTGATTGGAGTGCGAATAGTAAATCTAGCCCCTCCAAGGGCTTACACTTTCCCTAAAGTTGGCTAGAATGGGTTTATATGAATTATTTTTATATTGGAGTTTAATTGTATTTCTTTTAATTGTTTATTATTTTGTTTTTTGAAACGTTTATATTATATATATTTTTATTTCAATTTGTTTTTATATTTATTGTATTACTTTAATAGATACATTACATTACAGTTATTTAAAATACTTTTTGTTACTGTTAATAATATTTTGTAATATATATATTGTTACTAAAAGGTATTTAGTTTAAATATATATTGCATATATACATTTGTTAATTTTAACTTTACGGCTAATATTTTAAAATTAAGTGTTTTCAAAAATGTTTTTAGTTTTTTAATATATATTGTGGTAGCATTTATTTAGGTGTATATTTTTGTGTGTGCAATAAATAGTAATCAATATTGAGATAATTTTGTTGGATTCAATACACATATGATGAATTAATATGTTTGCAGTTTAAAAAATGTCCTACAATGTGTAGAAATGGATATATTAATGTGTTGCAGTTATGCCACATTTAAGTGAAAACCTCATTTTGGTTACAATGAATGTTGTTTCTGTCATTCACTCGTGGGACACTGACCATGTGGGACTGAGCTAGAACCGGCTGAGGAATGTTTTGAAAGAGATCATAGATATCGGCCACTTTTTTCTGAAAGAAAGATGCTATTTGGTTGCACCATACTATCAAGGCCATTGGTTTCTTGCAGAGTGGTCAAGTTTTTTACTACTCTAAATAGTTATTTGGGGGAGTTGAGTGCCTGGCAGATTTTATCCTCATAAAATATTGCCTTAGACAGTTTTGGTTCTTTATGATAGCTTCTAATTGAAGCTTTGTAGTTGATTTTTTTATCTGGGTCAACTTCTTTTCTCCAATCCCTTTCTGCTCTCTTACAGAGCTTTTTTAAGGAGAGCAGATGTTCATTAAACCATGGGGCTTTCTTGGTTTGGTGTATATGAGAGGGCTTTTTTTCAGGGGGGCACAGATCCTCAGCGACTGGCTGGTCCAATTTTCCCATTTATTAAAGTCTTCTTCTGGGCCAAGGTCCAGAATCGGCAGGGTATTAGACCAGAGATTGGTGTCGATCCGGGACCAGTTTCTAACGGTAGTGTACTGGACTTTGCTTTTTGCCAATCTAACCGGGTTTGATAGTCCAAATCGAATAAGGCAATGATCGGACTCTTTCTAAGGAGGTTACAAAGACAGGAAAGGGTTGCAGGGGGGCCATGCACCTTCCTCCTGATTTGCCACTGGCCTGGCAGGTACGATAGTACCTGCAGAACACATCAAGTCTTTCCTCATCTGGGGCCCGTAAAAGTGGGTAACAAGCCTGCCAAAGGTCTTATCCTGCCCCAAATGACCTGCCAGGGTACATCATCAGCCAGCTCCAGTAGGTAGGCCCTGTAGCACTGGGGTACCAACAACACATGGGTTGCACCAGGCTCAGGAGCCTTAGACTTGCAATATAGGAGACCATTCTCCCAGTATATCAGGTGTTTGCCAGAGGTGTCACCAGCTGCCTGGGCCGCGGCCTGCTGCCATAGACCCACAAGAGTAGGGCATTACTTCTGGATCTTGCAGAGCTCCTCCCTGGTGGGACCCTCTTCCTGCTGCTAGTTGGCCAGCTGAGGCAGGTTCCCCAGTTCAGCCATATACTCCCCTGTAGGCTCAGAGGCATCCTCCTTAGAGTCAGCCTCCTCTAGGACCTTGGGAGTCTCAGGAGCGGGTTTACTACGCCCATTGCCCTTCCTCTTCTTGGCAGCCACCTGGACCATTCTTTCAGGCTCCAGGTCACCTTGACTACCCTCTCAGGCTGCCATGGACTGTGTGGTCAGGCGTACCCACTTAGGCAACCCTAACATTTCCAAGTGGGACCTGAGCACCATCTCCTTCTAGGCCATATGCTCCAGGTCATTGCCAAGCAGACCATCCACAGGCATGGGCAGACTCACAGATACCCTCAAGGAACCTGAGACCTCCCCCTATTCAAAGGGGACTAGAGCACTGGATAGTGACTCTCATGGTTTTCAGCAGCAACAACTTGGTGAAATTATTTAGGGACTACCTGCTCTGAGGTCACCAAGGGAGCTGAACCCTCACTTACACCTGAATAGGCTGTGTCCTATCCCAACACAAAGGGCTGCATACCCGCTGTAGTGAGTCTGGAGCCAGGGCACGTAGGGCACTTCGAAGACATCTCTTTGAAGTCTCCCCACTTCAAAAGCAATACTGGGTATAAGAACTAACCCTCAGACAACACCACTTTAGTACACTTCTGGACCTGTGGACACTCTGCCAAGAAGAAGGACTGCTGTGCAGCTGAAAACACTGGCATTCTGCTTTGCAGTGCTGACCTGCTGCTTGCTGCCCTCTTGCTTGTGTTAGAAGACTTGACCTTCATCACTAGGCCCCAGAACCCAGAGTGACTCCAAAGACTGGTTCACTGGGCTCCTGATCTGAAGTCTCAGTGACTAATAACATAAACATAACAGGTGTATTTGTAAAGTGCACGTTCACCTCAGCAACGGGGCATCTTGGCGCTGAAATAACAGATGTATATTGTATATAATAAGACTTCCAACCACTCTGCTTCTGCACCTGGACTCTGCCATCTGTGAGTCTGCCCTGACAAGTGGTGCCACCCTAGCTGTGTACCCTTGGAACTGGGCTGCAGGTATTTTCTCCAGCAGAACTGATGTATTGCTTCTGCTGTGTGGTTCAGAACGACATATCACTTTTGGCTCGTGGATTGACACTGACACATCACCTCTGCCGCTTGGTTCAGACCCGGTGCATTGCCTCTGTTGCGTGCGGTGACACATTGCTGCTGCTGCGTGGATCGGAAACTACGCATCACCTTCTGAACCGCCACTGCAGGACGCTCTTCCCACGGCAAGGCCTCACATCCCTGTCAACGGCAGCCTTGAGGACGACACCAAACCTCCATATCGCAGCTAATCAGAGCTGATTCATCACAGCTGCTGCCCGGAACAGGACCGGCGCACTGCTTCCACTGTGTAGATGGGCACCAGCACATCGCCTTGAAGTCAAAACACCCAGGATTAAGGTACTTTTGTTCAGCGTGGTTTATTGGGTCCCTGTAGCTGTTGCATGCTTCATCGCAGTTGGCTTGGACTTTAGACTTTGTCCTGGTCTGGCGCAACTTGATATCCCAAATAGGCCTTTTTTGCTTATTGGTGAAATTTTTACCCCAAAACTTTGAAATTCAATATCTCAAAAACTACTCATTGGATTTTTGCCATTTTGGTCATGTTTTATTTATTAAAATATCCACTATTATTCTAAACTTGTGTAGGAACGTTTGTGTGGTGTTTTCACAGTTTTTCCTGTTTGAATTGTTGCACAAATACTTTACACATTGCCTTCAAGTCAAGCATGACTGCTCTGTGCCGTGCTACCAGAGGGTGAGCACAGGTTAATTTGGGGATTGTTGATGCCTAATCCTGACTAGGATTGTAGTTACTACTTGACCAGGGCTCACACCCCAGTCAACCAGGAACCCAATTTCCAACACTTACAATTTGGTTTAAATTGGGGCTCGAAGCTGTCATGGTACATGCCAGTCATTTAGCTAAATTTGTACTGTTTTGTGTTTATTGGTTTTAGCGAATAGCACAAAATCTGTCTTAGTTGATCTGAGTCTCAGGTAGGTCCTGGACATTCAGGCAGTGTTGGAGACACAGTATATCTGAAGCAGAGGAGACTTTCAAATAGAGTTGTATATCGTCAGCACATTCATGAATCTTGATGCTGTTATATGTGAGTAGTGCAACAATCAGCTAGGCAGCTGTCTAACATTTCTTAGACAGGCAAACACATGGTGAGCTGTATTAAAGCCTCATTTTCTGTATTGTAACTGAAGAACACACATGGATATGCCCCAAATCCTGCAAATAAAAATATACATACCCCAGGAAAACATAATCATAGTATTGGTGTTGGGTAATTACTAGAAGAAAGTCAGAGGCTTTTTGGTATTATACATGTAATTCAGGAACCTGTTTTACCGCTACATTAGTACCAGCCATCTCAACATGTCTGCCATAAGTTCATCAATTTTACGAACATCTTTTGGCTGTTCTACAATGCTTTCAGTGGGACAATACCAACACCTCTCAGAAGGTTGCCACATCTATAATTTTAAGGGCCCAAGCCTACCCATTTGGCTGCTGTACCCCATAATACGCAGTATCAACAGTTCTCATCGAGCAGCCATACCTTTAAACAGTTGGAACCAGCACTTCTTAGCGGGGTCACCATAAATGTAATGGACAGCTCTGATTCTTTTTAGCAGGGCTGCTATATTTGTATTCCAAGTGTTAATTGTTCTGTTATACATTTCATGGACAGTACAAACCAGCCTTAATGAGTTTGCCACATTTTTTTTAACTTGACCAACCTTGTGAGAGCTGCCAAACTCGGGCAGGACCAACACTTCTCAGATAAGCTGCTAATTTTTTCATTGAAATTGCCTCAGTGGAAAATCCATACATCTCAGACAGTGCCAACGCACCTGTGTAAGGCTGCCATACGTTTAACGGGACAGTGCAGCCCCTCAATAGGGCTGTCATTCCTTTGACATCACTTCTTAAGAAAGGTGCTACATGTTTAATGAACCAATACCTGCATTTTCCAGCAGATCTTCCAATCAAGGCTTCTGAGGAGATCTAATGTAACTGTGCCAGCACTTCCCAAGGGAGCTTCTATACTTTTAATCGTAAATTACATTCACTTTTAGGCAAGAAGCAGATATTTTGTAATTACGTAATTACATCTCCCTCTTTCATGAAAAGTCAATGTGTAGGAAACGAGAGCCCCTTCCTTTTGTGCTTCCACCTTTGATGCTGGTGGCACACCCTTTTTTTTTTTTAAATCTGTTTTATTGAAACTCTTGGTATACAGGTACATTTCTTTATGTGCATAATTCAAAGGGGAAACAGCAATTGGAGTGGCTCGTACAGTATCAGAGCGAATGTTGACGATGGTTGAAAATCCAATAAATGCACATGTATATAAAGAACTCCACCTGTTGTCTCATGGGTGGACACTGCATGCATCAGACCATTCATTCCATTGTTTTATCACAGTGTAACTCGCAGTGCCGTTCCTACCAGGACATCCAACCTCGCCCGCCCAGGTGGGCAGCCTGATGACTAGCCGCCCCCCCGGCGTCCGCAGCCTTCTGGTCAGTAATGAGGTGTGATGTTCCCCGACAGTGTGAATGACCATCCAGGCCCGGTTCCGGGCGACATGTACGTGTGCTGTGGACGGCTAGATTGTTCAGGATGTTGTTGCCATGGGGTGGAAGGTTGCGGCAGTGGCTTGCATATGTGCTGCACTCCTGTATATAGTCGCTGTGTACTAGAAGTGAAGGTGCGAGTAGGAAGGCAGATCTGGTGTGGTCAACTGGGGGGCGACCTCTGCCGTGGGTGTCACTGTTCCAATCTAGGGAAGAACAGGAAAGGAAATGAGGGTGTAATGAACCCAAACTTGGGGAGGGGGTGCTGCAGTATGGGCCCTGTCTCGAAGGTTTCGGGCGGAGTGGTCTCGTAGGGTGCCGTCCAGTGGTGCTCACAGGAAGGTGACACGGGTGGTGCGTGATATCTCTGAATCCCGGGGTGGGAGTGCATTAGTGGAGTCGCCTGTGTGTGTGGCTCCCGTCGACAGACGGGGGGGGGAGGGGGGAGGGCGGAGCGGGCGGGGGAGCGGGGGGGAGGGGGGACAAGGGAGGTGGGGGGGGGGCGAGTGGGGGGAGGGGGCGGGGGGGGAGGGGGAGGGCGGTGGGTCACGGGGGTGGTATTTCTTGTTTGTCTGCGCGCGGCTCTCGTTTCTCCCCTTTCTCACTACTCTGCCCATTGCCCGGACGTGTCCCCCC
Source organism: Lissotriton vulgaris (assembly GCF_964263255.1). Taxonomy (NCBI): domain Eukaryota; kingdom Metazoa; phylum Chordata; class Amphibia; order Caudata; family Salamandridae; genus Lissotriton; species Lissotriton vulgaris. The sequence continues at coordinate 1,280,414,556 of NC_141696.1, forward strand.
CCTTCCATTGGGGAGGAGTCATCCCCTTACATCACCCCTTTATCATGGCAGGCCCTGGTGAATGTTCGCAGGAAACCCTCCCATATCTGGGCTATCGGTATGGCCCTCCGCCCCGCCGTCTCCTCTCTACTTAGTACTGTGCCCTCTGCGGTCGCCCAGTAGGTGAGGGAGGCACTCCAGTGTTTCGTCAGCGGTGGTTCTGCGGCCTTCCAGTGGCGGGTTATGAGTCTTTTGGCGGTTATCAGCCCTAAATCCCAGAACCTCATGTGCGCCTTGTTATGTTTCGTCCTGGTAAGGAGGCCCAGTACACAAGTGTCCCAGTCGTGTCGAACGCTTAGCCCCGTCCCTTTCGTCAACAGCGTGGTGACATCATGCCAGTACGTCCGTAGCTTGGGACATGCCCACAGCATATGTAGGAGATCTGCGTTCAGTAGCGCGCAACGTGGGCATTTGGACGTATCCAGGCCAAAGTAGCGGTTAATCTTGTCCGGGGACAGGTATGCCCTGTGTGTGATGTAGAACTGTATGATTCTGAATCTCGAGTTGCGGGGAATGTGTTGTGGTCCCTCTAGAATCCTTTCCCACTCCTTATCCGACCAGTCCTCCCCCCTGTCAGTAGTCCATCTGTCCCTGAGCGACTGTAGGGAGCTCGTTGTGTGGGACCTCAGCGCCTGCGTTAGCCAGTGTACGACGTGTGTACCCGCCCCCATGACGTGTAGGTACTGTATTAAGAGGTGTGTCTCGGGTTCCGCTGACATGTCGCCCCAGTGTTCCGTGAGGACCCGTATCATCGATGCATGCATCAGGAAGTGACCCGCTGGCAGCCCAGGATTCTCCACTAGCCCTTCGAACTGTACCAGGGTCCCGTCGTCATACAGGTCCGCCATTGTTTCAAGCCCCACCTGCGCCCAGTCGTGCAGGCGCGCTGCTGTCACCACTCCCCTTGGCCTGGGCAGTCCCTCCAGCGGTAATGCTGGGGCGTAGGGTGTAGTCTCCTTGGTTAATTTCAGGGCACGCTTGTAGCATCTCAGTGCCACTGCTACGTGCAGTTGCGTCTCGTGTGTCACGCCTCTGAGGGGGTGGAACAGTGCGAGAGCCTCCGCATGGGTCACTGCTGGGACTGTTGAGGCCGTGTCGTTCAGGTTTCTGCCCGCGAGCCAGGCTACCACCCACTGAAGCTGTGCGGCGAGATAGTAATGCTCGTGGTTCGGGACCGCCAGTCCCCCCGAGGACGTCGGGGCATACAATTTCTTCAGGGCCACCCTCGGTCTCCCTGTACTCCATATAAGGGTTCGTGCTAAGGCCTCCAGATCTTTGAAGACCCGAGCTGGGACATATACCGGTAAGTTCGAGTAGTAGTACAGAAGTCTAGGCAAGACTATCATTTTGGACAGGGTGATCCTGGCCGGGACGTTAAGCGGGAGCGTGCCCCAGAATCGGATCTGTGCCCGCAAGGAGTTTATGGCTCGAACCAGGTTGCCATCTAGTATATCCGCCGCATTCCTGTAAATGTGTATGCCCAGGTACTTAAAGGTGCCGGCATACCATGTCAGTGTCGTGTTTCCTAGCTGTACTGCGCACTCTTGCATATCTGGGTGAAAGGGGAAAACTCCAGACTTACCCCAGTTGACCCTTAGTCCCGAGTGCGTCGTGAATTCGCAGAGGGCGCTGGTGAGTTCCGGGGGTATCCGCGTCAGGTCTCTGACGTAGAGGAGTAGATCGTCGGCGTACAGGGAAACCGCGTGTACCCCATCTATCAATGGGATGCCCCACACGGCGCCCTGCATCCTCAGCATCTCTGCCAGTGGCTCCATGGCCAATGAGAAGAGATGGGGAGATAACGGGCAGCCTTGTCGCGTGCCCCGCCTCACCTGTATAGCATCCGATATCAGGCCCCCTATCCGGACCCGGACGGTAGGCGTCTGGTATAGGAGTCCCACCATGTCCAGATAGTTGTCACCCAGACCAAACTTTTGCATAACCGTTCTAAGATACGGCCACTCTACCGAATCAAATGCCTTCTCCAGGTCTAATACTATGCAACCCGATCGTGGCCAAGGGTCTCTCGCGTACTCCTGCACCCTGAATAACCGGCGGATGTTGAGCGATGTGCTGCGTGTGGGTACGAACCCGTTCTGGTCAGGGTGGACCAGGATAGGTGTATATTGGGCCAGTCTCCTCGCGAGGGTGGAGGCTAGTATTTTATAGTCCGTGTTTAGGAGGGCGAGTGGCCTGTACGAGCCCATAAGCGTCCCCTCTTTACCCGGTTTCAAGAGGGAGACCAGCGTGGCTTCGCTCAGAGAAGGGGGCAGGGAGGAATCTTCTAGAGCCGTCTCATACAGTTTAACGAGTTCAGGGATCAGGAGGTCCTGGTAGGCTTTATAGAACTCCGCTGGGAGTCCGTCGGGGCCAGGGGATTTTCCGTTGGAAAGCGCCGCTATGGTCTCCCGGAGCTCCTCAGGGGCAACGGGTGCCGCGAGGATAGTTCGTTGGGCGTCGGTGAGCGCCGGTAATGGTATCCGACTGAGATATTCCTCCGTGTCCGGGGCGGGTGCTGGTGGCACACCCTTATTTAAGATTTTCCAGGTTAGACAGCCTCATGTGGATGTTGGTGTGACAATGTCCTAGTGAATGCTATCAACCAGCTGTCGTTGGTGAATACTGGCCCCCTCATGTGGATGTCGGTGTGACAGTGCCCTAGTGAATCCTACTAACTAACTGTCATTGGTGAATATTGATCTTCTAAATGTAAGAGTGCCTTTAGCCCATTAAAGCTTTAGTGCCTGGTCTTTGTGCATATTATCATTCAAAGTTTCGTTGTATAATAAACTAAAAATCCTTGAACCTTCCAATAAGAACAGTTCATTAAGAGTACCTATGGGGCTGTCAGCTGATTCCAGAATTGTATGATGCCACTCCAGTCGGGTCTTGGAGAATCAGTGGGGTTGAGTTATTGCCTCTGCAGCCCCTATGATTTTTAATGCAAGGATATCACTTTTGTCCTGGGATTATTACATGTTCTCATACCACTAGTACAGTACGGACCTGGTGTCAACAACCATGCAGACTACTTCTGCACCACAATCCTCCATTCCAGGGAATACTGCCAAGTAGAATGCAGTGAAAAGCATCTTCATCATGTAACACAGGAAGCATACCCCCAAATCACTACAACTCTTTGACTTTGCGCAAGCCAGTCATGAGGATGATTGCCTCTTGACTGTAATTCTGTCTGCAAGAAACTAGACATGAAACTAATTTCTGGAGGCATTGTAACATCCAGGTTGTGGCCACCCTGAAATTGTTATGGAGAGTAATTAATGAAATGTGCATGGCGGTGCAGTTTTGAGAGGTAGAGATTCATGATTCCCACAGCATTGATAGCTCACATCATAACATAAAGTCAACTCACAGAGACACCCGTCGGTTGAGAGACGATGGGGCTGATTATGATGGCGGGTGGACTTACCGTATCGGAAACGGGACTGCCCGACATGCTCTTGGCGCTCCCATAAGAGGCATTACAATGCAACCACCAACACAGCGGTCACAATGCCTATATTTTGCATTGCGGCAGCAATGCAAAATAAGGACACCTGACATATCCCTGCACTATGTGGCAGGAACCGCGGGGATATGTAGGGAGGCACCATAGGTGCCCCCAGTGCCCATATCGTAGAGCCTGGGGTGGAAGGGGGGCCCGCCACAGGTCCCCAAACTCCCTTTCTGCCTTCCTATTCCTAAGGCAGGTGGAAAGGGACCTCATAATACCTTCGGCCATGCCTGGTGGGCACCACCACCATTGTGGGTATATGATTCCCCTCCGAGGGTCCGTCATGCTCCTTGAGCCCATCGGAACAGTGGCAGTCGGTCTTTCCGACCGCCAACAAAACACCCGCTATTGCAATATGGTCGGCATGAAACCTGATTGCGATGCCGGTGAGACCGCCACCGACAGGCTTCAGGTGGCAGTCTCACTACCATCGTAATCAGGCCCAACATTTGTTTCCCTGATTTAGATGCATATGTTCTGATCATAACTGCCCTCAGTGTCAGACCTTTGGTCATATTAAAATATTGTGAACTCAAATATAGACTGACATAAATATTGTGTCAAAAATATGGTTTACTAAACATCATGTTTCTATATTTATAATGTAAAAGGCAAAACTATTGTGTCAATAATATTGTGAAAAACAATATCACCAAAAAGGCGAGACTTTCAATTTTTTTCTAAATAGCGACTTTAAAGTAATTCATTGAACATAGTAAATTAGTAAGAAATAATATAATGTTAAATGGCTTTACTTTGTTATTTCTTTGTTTATGTGTGTGTGTGTATGCACGTATATATATATATATATATATATATATATATATATATATATATATATATATATCGAAAGATATATACACACAAAATTGCGTCTCGCTGCACAAAGAAAACACGCTCCTCAAAAGAAAGTGATGTAGGTGATTTATTCCCTATAGCAACGCAACAGAACCCACACGTTTCGGCCCCATGTGCCTTGTTCACGGTACATATTACCATTGTTTCTTTCATTTTTCCACTCCCTTGTGACCCTGGTGAATCCATAAAAACTAAAAATAGACAACGTGTAGTCTTTTTTCACCCCAAAAGTTCATTGTTTTTAACCCTTTTAAAAACAACATTGCATGCTACATTACTATTCTATGGAAGGGAATTTATATCATTTAGAAAACAATATACCCGTAAAAGATACAATTTAATTAATTGATAATTAAGACAGAGTGAAAAGAAATTATAAACTTACCCCTACATGGGCGTTAAAATGTAAACATGTAGAAATATTACAGCCGTTTTTTCCATCCAGAATGTTAAGCCAATGCCGAAACTCGAGCAGCTCCATAGTGGGCAGCTCTGGCTCTACGCCACCTCCTCTCCTCAAAGGATGCTATAAAATGTCCCTATCCTCGGCCTCGGGTCCACATTTTGTGATTACTGATAAATCACGTAATCTCCCTGTTTCTAAAAACAACAAGCACTGGCAAAGCAGCCCAGTTTTGCCGAAATATATTGTTTTTAGGTCTCGGTTAGACAGTGCATGCGCTGCTCGGCTAGACATCTGTGGGCATACAGGCTGCCCATCTCCTACCAGTGGTAAACTTTAATGTCCCTCTCATTTTTTTTATGCTATTCGTCATGGCATGCGGGTGTCATGGCTTTTCTTGTGTTTGGCCCTCATAAAGGGCATAGAACAATTACTTGTCTCCTTACACTGCTCCCGGTTTGCACAGCTATTTTTACTTTGTTTTCAAGCACTCAATAGTAGTACTTGTGTTTTCAATCCATCTCCCTTGTACACATACACATACACACTCACCACTAAAATGCATGCACGTCTACATAAACAAAAGCATTTCTTAAAAAGTTGTTCCGTCCTCCGTCTTGCCATAGCAAGAACACAAGACAATGGTATTGGAGAGCTTTAAGTGCTCACCAGTTACATACCACAATGTCGAAGATTCTGCTTCAATTAAGGTATTTTGTTTATCCCTTCATTGTTTCGTCCTCCTGCCATCTACCGTCGTTGCTTGCCCATCTCCCAATCCCCTCCTGCTTACCTGCTTGATCCGTCTTCCCCACTACCTTCCTCGTCGCTGCTACTTTTCTTTTTGTTTATTTTTTGTACAATCCAATGGCATTGGAGCACTTTTTTCATACTCCATCTTGCCGTAGCTTCCCTTGTACACATACACACATACCACTAAAATGCATGCATGTGTACATAAACAAATTCATTTCTTAAAAAGTTTTAAAATATGAACAACACTTGTTTATTTTTTTTGCACGACCGGATGGTATTGGAGGGCTCACTCCGTCTTGCCATAGCGCGAACACGAGCTGATGGTATTGGAGAGCTTTAAGTGCTCACTAGTAACATTTCACAATGACATATTCATTTTTGTCGATGATCCTGCTTCAATTAAAGCACTTTTTCCCCCTTTCATTGTTGCTTCCTCCCACCCTTTCCCGTTGTTGCTTGCCCATCTCTCCATCCCCTCCTGCTTCCCTGCTTGACTTCTCCCCCACTAACTACCTCATCACTGTTGCTTTTATGGATTACATTTTTTCCATGATCCAATGGTTTTGGAGCAGGTTTTCCATCCTCCATCTTGCTTTAATGCTAACACCAGCCGGTGGAATTGTAGCGCTGTAAGTGCTCACCAGTTACATTACACAATGAGACATTTATTGTTGCACACAAGGGAAAACGTAAGTGATTTGGCCAGAATCACAAAATGTTCAGCTGACCCTGAGATTCAAACCTGGTTCCCCAGTTCCCCTGTTGGCAGCTCTGGGTGTTACGCCACATCCTTGCTTCCCTTCAAAACTCCTCAAATTTTTCTCCATATCACTACCACATTTGTTCAGCAAACCCAGTCAACACCAAACCAGCATTGGCAAAGCCAATAGATCTTGGCAATGACCAAGCTATTGGCCTTGTCAATGTGAATGCCTTTTAGCCATATTGTCTAGCAGCACATCTCCTGTTCAGCATGAATGAAACACACTGAAAAAAGCGCTATGATGCAGCCAGCGCAGGCCACGTCATAGTGCTTAATTGTGTAGGAGCGGCAGGACAATAAACTCAACATGGGAGGCGAAGAGACTTAGCATTAGCTCAACATCCTGTAATTCTGGGCTTTCAGTGACTTTCAGCCGAATATAGAATGTTACATTGCATGCTATTTGTTAGACCTGGCACCTTGGCGTGAGTTTCCCTTCCACTTTTTGCTGTTGTGCCTCAGATGTTTTGCTGGTGTCCGCTACTCAGGGCACTGCGCCACGGCCAACCCGTGCCGCAGTGCAAGTGCTCCCTACTGAAAATTGTACATGTGATTGATGTCCATGATTGGTTCATTGGATTTACTGTTAGTCCCTAGTAAAGTGCACCAGGAGTGCCAGGGCTTGTAAATGCCAATACTGCTAGTGGGCCTGCAGCGCTGGTTGCGCCACCCACAGAAGTTGCCTTAAATTGTGTCTAGGGTCTGCCAAGTGAAGAGCCTGGAATCCCCTTTTTGAGGAAATAACGAAATAAGCTGAATAAGAACTAGAACTGTTATTTGCAACGCTAAACAAAGATTGCTTATTGCTAAAAAGAACTGTGGCAACTTAAACCCAAGTAAACTGGAACCGCTATTTAAAGTTTAAAGACTATATCTACAAGCCTGCTTTGAAAGTATATTAAGAATATATATTTTTACAAATACAGTTTGGTGTCATTGTGTGGTGGGTTGGTGGTGGTGGTGTAATATTGCAAATGTTTAACCCTATGTGCCCCAGAGATTAGCCTAGACTGCTTGCGCCACCCTACCTAGAGTGTAAGCAGAGGTTGTTCTTGAAGGTAACCCTAAGCCCTGACGTGGAAGAGAGGGTCCCTGCTTGTCGCCAGTGTTGCACTGCGCCAACCAGAGACTCCCCTTTCCAACACTATTAGATCACGCTCCTTTACAACGCGGTTGTCAGAACGCAATACCATTACAACACAAGTCATTAGATCGACTTGCGGTAGGGGGCGCGCTGGACTTAGGAATAGTATAATTTACTATTCCAACTCCAGCCTGCGCAACAGTAGGGAAGGTGTTGGAATAGTACATTTTAATATTCCTTGGGTTAGAGGGCCCCCTACAACAGGTCGATCTAATGACTTGCATAGTAAAGACACCGCATTCTAACAACGCGGTCTTTGTAACAACTTCATTATAAAGGAACGCGATGTTATGACAGCGTTGTAAACGATGTTTCCCCTTTCAACAATGCTGAACAGCATATGTGCTGCTAGACAAAATGGCTTAAAGACCTTCACATTCACAAGGCCAACAGCTCTGGCATTGCCTAGACCTATTGGCTTTGCCAATGTTTGTTTGGTAATGTAAATAATAGTTGTTACAAGTAATCAATTAAAAATGTCGTAATTTCATGGGGTCCACTTTGACCTGGCCAAATTCTGGGAACTACAGTGCGCTACGACACTGATGCTCCTAGATTTCGAGAAAGCGTTCAATTCCCTGGACTGGACCATTCTCCAGGAGGTGCTGATCAAAATGAAGCTGGGACCCAGGTTCCGAGCCTACATCTATGCCATCTATGCTACGCCGTAGGCATGGGTGCAGGTAAACGGCTTACTCTCCAACAAATTTTGGATCTGCCAAGTCACGAGACAGGGACCCCCCCTGTCGCCCCTTCTTTTTACCTTGCCATAGAACCCTTGGCCTCGTTGATACAATGCAATGCCCAGGTTTGGGGGTTTGACTGGAGGATTGTAGTGGAGGACAGAATAGCCCTTCATGCCAAATGACATCCTCCTGCTTATGGCCCATCCAGCAAAAACAGGCCCCGCCTTCTTTCTTTCCTTGATTCCTTCGGTGATGCCTCAGGGCTCACAGTGAACTGGCCCAAGTCCCTGCTGATCTCTCTTAAGGGGGAACAGAGCTGATGACACTTGACACCCGCCCCTGCTGATCTGGCATCTAAGATATTGTTACTAAGGGATTTACATGATGTGGGAGCCAGACCTGACCTGGAGCCTCATCCTTAGCTCTCTTACCGAGGCCATACTGAAGGACCTTGACAGATGGGTCAAACTTCCACTTATTGGGTTTGGCAGAATGACTTTGTATAAAATGATAGGACTCCCACACCTCCTTTATGTCCTCCAGAATTTCCACTACTCTGTACTCAGCCAGTGATCTGTTGCCATGACCTACTGAGCACCGAAATTTCTTTGGGACAGTAAACCCCCTAGTTCTTCCTTCAACAAAGGTGTCCGTTCTGCATACGAGGACGACATGGCAATGGCCGACATCTGCCTCTATTATTGGGCAGCACATACCGCTGTAGTGAATGACCGGATGAAAGAAGGGTGGGTAGACCTGGGATTTAGACAAGAGGTCTCCCTGATTGGTTTTGACAATCTTATGGGCGTGCTCTATGGCACACCGATCCCACACTCGCTCCGGGAGATCACCAAAGTGGTCTTTTTATGACCTGGATGGCTGCCCTGCAATTGATGGGAGGGGATCATGGGTAACCCTAGGAACGCCACTGTGGAGCAGCAGTTGGCTCTACCTGGTGGCCAGGCTGGAGAGGTTCAAGGGATGGGTTGATATTAGCATCTGTGTTCTAGGGGGACATCTGGGAGGGCAACCACATGAAGTCCTTCTAGAACCTCTGAATATTCTTCTCCCTCTACAATTCACTGTTCTTTCTTTATCTCCAACTGTGTCACGCACTCTCTGGATACCAGCAGCACAGGCCGTAACCCCCAACTACAGCTCCTTAGAAGTGAGACTCCTTATGGACCCACTGGCTAAAGGGGGTATCTCTCAGGTTTACAAGGTCTTGGTCTATCAATCCCACTGCACAATGTCACCCTTGAGGAAGCATTTGGAGGGGTGGCTGGGACCGTTGGAGAAGGTGGCGTGGAAAGAAGCATGTATGGCACCTCGTACCCTGGCCATTGCTGCCCGGAAACGCCTCATCCAGTTGTAATTTCTCCATTGCGACTACTACATGCCCAGGTGCCTGTGGAAAACTCAAAGGCACCCCGAACCCTCCTGCACTATATGTGGGAGAGATTTGGGGGACTTTCACCTCATGGTCTGGGAATGCCCCATTATCTTCAAATACTGGTTGTCTATTTTTGCAACTCTGTCGTAGGTTCTGGGTCACACCATCAAGGCATCCCTAAGGTTGCATTGTTGGGTCTGGTAGATGACCTTCAGTGCCCTAGAGGAGACCACATGTTAGTGGGGCTGAGTATGTAACAGAGAAAAGGGACATGGCCAGATTTTGGGAGTCACCAATTGCCCAATTGTTAAAGGAGTGGAGGGCGTACATGAACTGCTCCGCAAAGTTGGATAGCCAATATAGTGGGCCCGAAGATGCCCCAAGAAATACTCAAAGATATGGAGGGAATGGTAGCTGTATTATGGATCAAACACTTGGGACCTGATTCACAAAGTGCCCCCGCACTCATGGCGGAAGCCCCGCAGGTGTGGGGAGTCTCCGCACTTGGGGTGGAATCTCCACAATGAAGATTTTCATTGTAAGGATTTCACCCTGTGTGCTGAGACTTAGCCATGACTCCAGGGCCTCCGCCACAAGTACGGAGACCCCTTTTAATCAGGCTGTGGGGCTACGCATTGCCCTCAGGTCTGGGTGTGTTGAGTGTAGGTATTGTACGTGGATGCATGCGTAATCCCTTGAGTGGTTCAGCATCGTGTGTGCGCTTCAAAGAAAACCAATAAAGTGTGATAATTTAAAAAAGCTTGTTCATCTACTGCCCTCATATAGCTACCAGATTGAGTTGGCCTTCCCCGGATTCATAAGTGTGATCCGCAGACCACATCAGAACAATGACCAGTGTAACTTGCCAAGCCACCTAACCAACATGTTGTACTGTATTTTTCATCTGGTTTTGTTCAATGTTTTAAATGTTACCAATTATTTATATTTGCAGATTCTTAAACTTTCAATTTTCTATTAATGTAGGCAAACGGATTATCGTCAAAAGCATAATAAACATATTAAGAAAGATAAATCTAATTTTAAAAAAAGTTACATAATGAAGACTATTACAGCACAGAAATATGAGCCATCTAAGCTCTTACTTGCCTTGAAGGGGTTCCTGTAAAAATACCTAAGGGTGCTACATCAAGCAAAGCACTTGTCTCCGTTTTAAATAAGATGGTTCTCTCAAAAGCTTTTCATGGTCATCATCAAAGTGTATATCATAAATACACTGTGCATCTCCACTGACTGTATAAAAATCGAAGGTTTTCCTAGGTTAAAGAAAATCCCTAGGGTGAATCTTTTCTGGAACTGAGACCTCCATTTGTTAAACCTTCTGGAGAAAAATCTGAAACAGCTAAAAACAAGTGAAAAGAAAAAATAACATTCTAAGACCTTTCTCCATAAAAAAGGATAATCCAACAGATAAAAGCGTACACCTACCACTTGTGGGAATTTCCAGCTCTTTCTCAATTTACATAACTCTCAGGCATACACTATGGAAACTGTGATTTTCATAGTTTCTTGGTGCAAAAATCTTTTTCTAATCCCTATGGACCAGGTTTACTAAAGAACGGCACTAATTTGAAGCAAAGCCACGTAACACAGTGTAGGGGGGTTTACTATCCAGCACAAAACGTATTTTGCGCTGACAGGGTGAACTGTAGACAGCACACTTTGCTGCACTTTGCATATCGGGTAGTCACTGGGGTAGATCACAGCAAACATTTTTAGCGATCGCCGTTGTGTCTGATTACCAATTACATGTGTGTTGCAGTGCACATCATAAATCAAATGCATGGGAACTTTCTGAGTTTGTCTATACACAGAACAGTGGCGGCTCCTCTGCTAAGGCGGAGGAGCGTTGTCTCACTGCTTTTCAGCAGTGTAAGGTAAAATAAAATGATAATAACTGAACGTTATTAGCATTTTATTTTTTCCTGTTTGTGGACGCAGCAGCTTTGCCAGGCAGAGCAAGTGGGGCTGCTCTTCTGACAGATTCAGAAAAGGGGGGTGGTGATGAACAGAATGTCTGAATTAAGCAGACCACTCTTACCCAGTCCAAAGATCAGGGCTTAATCCATCACCGTTTTTTAGCTCACTGCACCATCCCAGCTCAGAACTTGGCTATATGCAAATTAGTCTGACCCTGGCCCAGTGCATCATGGGAACAGGGCAGACCAAACTACCAAGCCAATTCTTATACTGGGAAGGAAACAAGCTACCGGGGACCGGTTTCTGGCATTTCAGCCGTCTTCGGCCCGGCTTGCTTGAATCCTGATGGTGCAATGAGCTAGGGACTCACATCTGAGTATACCCTTCCACGCTTATGGTGGACAAAAATGATTCAGAAAAGGGGGGTGGTGATGAACAGAATGTCTGAATTAAGCAGACCACTCTTACCCAGTCCAAAGATCAGGGCTTAATCCATCACCGTTTTTTAGCTCACTGCACCATCCCAGCTCAGAACTTGGCTATATGCAAATTAGTCTGACCCTGGCCCAGTGCATCATGGGAACAGGGCAGACCAAACTACCAAGCCAATTCTTATACTGGGAAGGAAACAAGCTACCGGGGACCGGTTTCTGGCATTTCACCCGTCTTCGGCCCGGCTTGCTTGAATCCTGATGGTGCAATGAGCTAGGGACTCACATCTGAGTATACCCTTCCACGCTTATGGTGGACAAAAATGATTCAGAAAAGGGGGGTGGTGATGAACAGAATGTCTGAATTAAGCAGACCACTCTTACCCAGTCCAAAGATCAGGGCTTAATCCATCACCGTTTTTTAGCTCACTGCACCATCCCAGCTCAGAACTTGGCTATATGCAAATTAGTCTGACCCTGGCCCAGTGCATCATGGGAACAGGGCAGACCAAACTACCAAGCCAATTCTTATAATGGGAAGGAAACAAGCTACCGGGGACCGGTTTCTGGCATTTCAGCCGTCTTCGGCCCGGCTTGCTTGAATCCTGATGGTGCAATGAGCTAGGGACTCACATCTGAGTATACCCTTCCACGCTTATGGTGGACAAAAATGATTCAGAAAAGGGGGGTGGTGATGAACAGAATGTCTGAATTAAGCAGACCACTCTTACCCAGTCCAAAGATCAGGGCTTAATCCATCACCGTTTTTTTAGCTCACTGCACCATCCCAGCTCAGAACTTGGCTATATGCAAATTAGTCTGACCCTGGCCCAGTGCATCATGGGAACAGGGCAGACCAAACTACCAAGCCAATTCTTATACTGGGAAGGAAACAAGCTACCGGGGACCGGTTTCTGGCATTTCAGCCGTCTTCGGCCCGGCTTGCTTGAATCCTGATGGTGCAATGAGCTAGGGACTCACATCTGAGTATACCCTTCCACGCTTATGGTGGACAAAAATGATTCAGAAAAGGGGGGTGGTGATGAACAGAATGTCTGAATTAAGCAGACCACTCTTACCCAGTCCAAAGATCAGGGCTTAATCCATCACCGTTTTTTAGCTCACTGCACCATCCCAGCTCAGAACTTGGCTATATGCAAATTAGTCTGACCCTGGCCCAGTGCATCATGGGAACAGGGCAGACCAAACTACCAAGCCAATTCTTATACTGGGAAGGAAACAAGCTACCGGGGACCGGTTTCTGGCATTTCAGCCGTCTTCGGCCCGGCTTGCTTGAATCCTGATGGTACAATGAGCTAGGGACTCACATCTGAGTATACCCTTCCACGCTTATGGTGGACAAAAATGATTCAGAAAAGGGGGGTGGTGACAGAGCAGGGCTGAGGGGAGGAGTGGTTTTCACTACCTAAGTGCACATGAATGTTTGAACCGGCCCTCTCGGGCTGGCCAACCATTCATGAGCACTTTCCCTATTCTGCACTACAGCCTGCATGGAGAACCTGCCCGAGCCCCCATTCCCTGGCTGAGTGCCGAGCCTCTGCGCTCAGACCAATCAAGGGAGCCTGGGTGCTTACCAATCACAACTCTGTTATGCAGCGGTGTGATTGGCTCAGGAAAACCTCAGCCTGGGTGCTTCCTGTTGTTCTTGCCGGCACGACGAGGAGGATTCCTCCCAACCCCTGATCCATGCTGGCCTCCACATACACAGGAATTTGTACAACAAGGGTAATAACTATTTTTAATTGATATATCTTACATAAGAGTATTTTTGTTCAATAAAATTAAGGACACACTGGAACACATGCACGTTATTTTTTCTAGTTGTTACTGGGTGCAAATACATGTGAATGAACGCCATATACCACCTGAAAACATGCAGCACATAACCACATAATCAAATGGGTTACTGCCTTTCTTCCGAACTCTGCTCCACAAAGGTGCTCTCCTATGTCCTTGTGGTTTTCCACCAAAATATCGAACCCATAATATCGCGTGGCCATAATATCATGGTCAAAATATTGTGGCTACAAAAATAACATGGACCAAACTATTATAATATATAATAAAAATAATTTATAATAAATACAATAAAAATAATTTATTGTCAATTAATATATTTATTATTTAAGAATTATTTCTCTTAGTGTGATATATATTTTGAAATGTATAATTTAATATTAGTGTTTTTTCATATTATTTGCTGAAGTTATTTTAAACTTACATGTACTTAATTGAGTTTTACATACTTTTTAATGTTATATTTTTTTAAAATAATAATGCTTTTTGAAAACAAATATTTATAGTTATTTGTACAATAATGTTAATTACATTTAATATATATTCTAACCTATGAAATGTCGATATTTTGGTCCACAATATTTTCGTAGTCAAAATTCTGATAATTTACATAATATTATTGTAAAGTCGAAATATTAAAACTCCAAAAAAATTCCTAATATTTTTGTATCGCAATAGTTTCATGGTTGAAATTCTCTCATACAGCCACTCTTGCCCATTTACCACTCATGTCATGATGAGTGACTGAAGAAATGTGACATTCTACTTCACTGCTACTCCTATGGTCTTTCTCATTTCTTGGCTTTTTTTTAGGGTAGCGCTAAGAAGTTGATATTTCCACCTACTCTCCTTGGTCCATTTCGCATTTTAGGTTTAGCCCTCATTGTGGCACACAATGGTGCCTTCAGACTATAGGCAGGGCCACTGGAATTATGCGGCAAGAGAGGGCCATATTATCAATTAATCAGTAGAACTTGTAAAGCGCACTACTTACCCGTGAGGGTCTCAAGGTGCTGAGGGGAAGGGGAGCTGCTACTGCCCGAAGAGCCAGGTCTTGAGGAGCCTTCTGAAGGTGAGCAGGTCTTGGGTCTGCCGCAGATGGGTGGGGAGGGTGTTCCAGGTCTTGGCGGCGAGGAAGGAGAAGGACCTGCCGTCGGTCGTCGCTCGTTGGATGCACGGGACGGCGGCGAGGACGAGGCTGGCGGAGCGGAGCTGGCGGGCAGGGGTGTAGAAGTTGAGTCTGTTGTTCAGGTACGCTGGCCCGGTGTTGTGGAGTGCCTTGTGTGCGTGAGGAGCTTGAAGGTGATCCTCTTGTTACCGGGGAGCCGGTGCAGGTCTCTTAGGTGGGAGGTGATGTGGCTGAGCCGAGGGATGTTGAGGATCAGGCGGGCGGATGCGTTTTGGATGCGTTGCAGTCTTTGTAGGTGTCTGGCTGGGATTCCTGCGTAGAGTGCGTTGCCGTAGTCAAGTCTGCTGCTGACGAGGGCTTGGGTCTCCGTTCTTCTGGTTTCGGTTGGGATCCACTTGTAGACCCTGCGGAGCATGCGGAGGGTGTTGTAGCAGGAGTGGGAGAAGACGCTGACCTGCTTAGACATGGAGAGGGAGGAGTCGAGGTTGAATCCTAGATTGTGTGCGTGGTCCTTGGGTTTTGGTGCTGTTCCCAGTGTGGTCGGCCACCAGGAGTCGTCCCAGGTGGAGGGGGTGGGACCTAGGATGAGGACCTCCATCTTGTCCGAGTTCAGTTTCAGATGGCTGTTCCTCATCCACTTGGCGATGGCCTTCATACCCTTGTGGAGGTTGTTTTGGCGGTGTGTGGGTCCTTGGTGAGGGAGAGGATAAGCTGGGTGTCGTCGGCGTAGGAGATGATGTTTAGGTCGTGCTGGCGGGCCAGTTGTGCGAGGGGGGCCATGTAGACATTGAACAGCGTCGGGCTGAGGGAGGAGCCCTGGGGAGGCCGCATATGATGTCGGTGGATTCGGATTGGAAGGGCGGGAGGCGGGCTCTTTGGGTTCTGCCGGAGAGGAAGGACGTGGTCCAGTCCAGGGCCTTCTTCGGGATTCCAACTTCTTGGAGGCATGTTCTTAGTGTGCGGTGGCAGACCATGTCAAAGCGGCTGATAGGTTTAGGATGAGGGCTGAGGTTTCGCCGTTGCCTAGCTGGCGCCTGATGTCATCTGTGGCGGCGATAAGGGCAGTCTCGGTGCTGTGGTTGCGTCTTAATCCGGACTGGGATGGGTCTAGGACGTTGGTGTCCTCCAGGTGGCGGGTCAGCTGTATGTTGGCGATTTTCTCGATGACCTTCGCCGGGAAGGGAAGCAGGGAGATGGGCCGAAAGTTCTTGAGGTCTTTGGGGTCCGGCTTGGGCTTCTTGAGGAGGGTGTTGATTTTGGCGTGCTTCCAGCTTTCCGGAAAAGTCGCTGAGTTGAAGGAGATGTTGATGATCTTTCGTAGCTGGGGGCGATGGTTGCATCAGCTTTGTTGAAAACGTGGTGTGGGCAGGGATCGGATGGAGATCCTGAGTGGATGGAGTTCATGACCTTGTGTGTCTCGTCATCGTTGACGTGGGACAAGGAGGTCAGTTGATTGGTGCAGGTGGTGTTCGGGGTGTGGTCAGTTGAGGACGGGGCAGGTGAGGAGTTGAAGCTGTCGTAGATGTCGGCGATCTTGCGGTGGAAGAAGGTGGCCAGTGAGTCACACAGCTCTTGCAAGGGCGGGATGCCGTTGGTGTTATTCGCTGGGGTTGGGGAGTTCCTTCACTATGTTGAAAAGTTTTTTGCTGTGGTGTGCGTTGTTATCTAGTCGGGTTTTGAAGCACAATCTCTTGGCTGTTCTGATGAGGAGGTAATGTCTGCGGATGGCGTCCTTGTGGGCTGTGTGGCTGTCTGGTGAGCGGTTGTGGAGCCATTTCTTCTCCAGCTTCCAGCATGTTCGTTTGGAGATCAGGAGATCTTCGGTGAACCAGGTGGCTTTCTTGCTGGTGTGGTTGATGGAGGGTTTATTAAAAGGGGCGAGGATGTTGGCGCAGTCGTCGATTCATTGTCTGAAGTTCCGGGCGGTGTTGTCTGTGTCGGGGGGGGTCGGTGGGTGGGTTCTGGGAGAGGGTGGAGGTCAGCTGGTCTTCGGTGACTTTACTCCAGCAGTGGCGGGGCAGCTGTAGGGTGTGGGGTTGGTTTCTTGAAGGTGAAGTGGATGCAGCGGTGGTCAGTCCAGTGGAGTTCGGTGGTGTGGTTGAAGGCGACGTGAGTGCTTGTGGAGAAGACGGGGTCGAGCGTGTGGCCGGCAGCATGGGTGGGTTTGGTGATGAGTTGATGGAGGCCGAGGTTGGTGAGGTTTCTCGAATAAGGCAGTGGAGTTGGCGTTGTTGTTGTTCTCGAGGTGGAAGTTCAGGTCCCCGAGGAGGATGTAGTCTGTGGAGGCGAGCGCATGGGTGCTGGCGAGGTCTGCGATGGCGTCGCTGAAAAGGGCCCGGGGTCAAGGAGGTCTGTAGATGAGTGTTCCTCTGAGGGTGGTGTTGGGGTCGGTTTGGATCCCGAAGTGCAGGTGTTCGGAGGAGTTGAGGGAGTCGTCTACGAGGGTGTGGACCTGGAGGGAGGACTTGTGGACGATGGCTAATCCCCCTCCCAAGAATATAACAAGAGGAGGGAGGGAGAGGAGGAAGTGGATTCGGTCTCCCCTGGTAATTTACATAAACAAAATAGAATCCACTCTGGTAGTGGTAGTGATCCCTACAATGGTGGGGAGCACACAGTGTTGTTTTAAATACCCCTCACACACCAACAGGTCCCTTGGTGTCATGCTTCATCATTGGGGTCTTTGCACCCCTCTACGGGATGCGGCGTGCTGCGACTCACGACTACGTAGGAGCACTGAAAGTAAACTATGTGTTGGTGTGTGTGAGGGAAATAAGTGTGAGTGGTGAGGTGGTGAAAAGTGATGGTTAAAAGATACTTGGCTCGTAGGAGAAAAAATAATAAAAAGTTTTTATTAGGCCCTAGGCTGGTATCATTAAAAGGGTGCAGGGTGAGGTTGTCTGTTACATATTAGGTACGTCAACCTCAAAAGTGCGTCGACATGTTTCGGAGTGTAAGAACTCCTTCTTCAGGACGAGGATATGCACAACTATCCTCACCTTACTCACATGGGATGTAGATGTAAAAGTGTACTCTACAAAAATTAAAAATTAAAAAGGTGAAATGTACCTATTAGTGTTATTGAGAATAAAGTCTGTTGCGCCCAATTGGCGTTAATAGTACAGAACCTGTGAATAAACAAAAAACATAATAAATCATAACATCACAATTGGACATCGATGATCAAGAAAAAGGACCTATTCAATACATAGGAGGTAATGAAGAACCAAAATAAGGTCCAAAAACCCTGTAAAGAAAAAGGACATGGACATACATATAGACAAAGACACACATTAATTAAGAATAAAATCGCCATGATAATCCCTAAGTTGGAATTCTGGAGGGAAAAAGACATTTTCATAAACAGTGCTTACTTATGGACAAAGCTAGCTGGCCTCATGAGCCAAAGCGTAGTATTGGGGGTTCTTTCTTCCTGCTCAATGTGGCAACCTGCAGGATGTTAAAAAGCTAGGTTTAGGGTCTTAGATGCTAATACTCAAAGGTAATGTAGATGCCACAACCTTGTATGACCAAACTCACGGATTCTGCAAGACCTGGTGAGCTGCCTTCCCCTCAACGCGGCTCCGACGGTATGTCGAGTCGTGCTGACCTACCCCTTTATATATTGCCAACAATTGCTTTAATTAGTGCATAATTGAAAACAGAATATGCCCAAAGAAGGACTGTGTCTTTCGGAAGGAGGTCCGGTACTGCGCGCCAATGGAGGGCGTGTCATACTCTCAAACGCATGCGCGTAGGGGAAGTGTCTCTAAATTGTGGTCCCTGCTTACTGCGCGCATGCGTGAAAATACGTTAGCTACTCGCGCGAGTACGGTGGAGCCAACAGTGATAAATATGAAACCCAGAGAGGTGAAAGATACAAAATATGTTTTTTTTTGTGATAGATCGCCAACGAGGTTAAAAAGGAAACGGGCAATCCTAACAATGCAGAATGTAACGTATATGCGCTGTGTCCGCATACAGAAAGTCTTGCGTCCCATGATGCAACCATACCGAGGATATGAAGGTATGGGTCTGGTAGGGGTCTGATGGAGTATCACTTACTGTAGGATGAATGAATGATGTGTGGATTCAATAAGGGTTTAGCCAATGCCCAAAGTAAGAAAGTGTGCTTATAGAGAGGAGCCCATAGGTCATCGCAATTGGCTCCATGGAATGGAGTCATTGAGTCCAGTGGTGTCCGTGCCCAGATGGAAAACCCACCTCTGCTCCTTCTCAAATAAACCAACATCAGTTGGTAGTTGTTCAATCACAGTCCAGTGTAATTCATTGACACAATGTTGTGCTGCCATTTTTGTTGTCGATTTCCTACACCTTACGTTGCTCTTATGCTCGTTTATTCTGATCTTCACAGCTCGTGTGGTCATGCCCACGTACTCCTTGTTACATGGGCACGTGATGAGGTAAACCACGTTCCTGCTGTTACAGTTGGTGAACGCTCGTTGTTCCCACTTTATGCCATTCTTGAAAGTGAGGGTCTGACTTTTCTCAGTTAGATGGCAACTGTTACAGTTCCCACATGGATGGTGTCCACGTAGCCCTTGCAACCTGGTTTGTTGGATCACTGGGGTTAGAGGTCTCGTGTGCACAAGGATGTCTTTAAGATTCTTGCCCCTCCTGTGGGCAAACAGAGGTTTTTCCAAATCTAGGGTGCCACTCGTCAGAATGTGCCAGTGTTTATTCACCAGTTTGGAGACCTGGTTAGAGACTGAACTATATGTTGTAACACAGACTGTTCTGTTAGCTGTGTTTTCTCTGGGAGTTCTATCTTCAAGGAGAGTCTCCCGGTTATTATTCCGTGCCCTTTTCATTGCACTCTTTATGACTTTGTCTGGATATCGTCTCTGTTTTAGTTTCTCACTCAGGTCTTGGGCTTGGGATTTATACTTGGCTACGTCGCTACAATTGCGGCGTAAACTTAGGAACTGTCCGTATGGCAGATTTTCTCTTAGGTGACGTGGATGGAAACTGTCAAACCTGAGAAGACAGTTCCTCGCCGTTGGTTTGAAATGAGTCTCTGTTTTAAGAAACCCTGCCTCATGGTAGATGTTCAAATCCAAGAACACCATTGACTCACTGGACATTTGGTGGGTGAATTTGAGAAAAGCGTTTTGTGTGTTCAGCCAAGTCATGAAATCTGTAATTGATTGGCCGTCCCCCTCCCAGATGACCAGAACATCATCTATGTAACGTCGCCAGGTGCGGATTTTCCCCCTGAAAGGATTACTAGGATGGAGGATCTTGGTAGACTCCAGATGGTGCACGTACAACCCCGCCAGACTCGGCGCGAAAGTACTCCCCATGCTGGTTCCATGACGTTGCAGATATAGGGTGCCTTCATATTCGAAAAAGTTTTTGGTTAGTGCTATGGAAATACACTCCATTACCACTCCTCGTGGGGTTTGGTATTTCCATGGGTTAGAATGTAGCACCTCCTCAATGATTAGGAGAGTTTCATCATGCGGAAAGCTGGTGTAGAGGCTTTCTACGTCAAGGCTCAGCAACATCTGCAAGTCTGGGTCAAATGGGTGATTTTGTAGTAACTGTAGGGCCGCTTTTGTGTCCCTCAGATATGTATCTGTTGCCTGTACCAAAGGCCTCAAAAAAGCGTTGGCGAACTTGGATAATGGTTCTAGCATTGACGCAATGCCGGACACAATTAGACGGCCAGGTGGATTTTTTAAACTCTTATGAACCTTTGGTATTGTGTAAAAGTACGGTGTACGAGGGTTTTTCTGTATCATAAATTCTGACTCCTTCTTTGTAAGCCAGTTGTGGGACAGGGCTTCCTCAATCATTGCCCCTATCTGTACACATAAGGATTCAGTGGGGTCATCTAAGAGAACCTGGTAGTTTCTCCTATCAGATAGGAGTCTTCTACATTCTTGGTCGTATGCAGTTGTCGTTTGGATCACCACTGCCCGGCCTTTGTCTGCAGGTTTTATGGTGAATTGTTTGTTCTGCGAGAGTTCCCTTATCGCCTCGTTCTCCAGTTTGCTCATATTCTGGAATATGTTCTGGTTGGTGTTTAATTTGCTAAGTTCGAGCATAATGGCCTTCTCAAATGCCAGGACTTCAACGGGAAGTTGGTTGTCCAATGGCGTGAAAGTCGATTTTGGCCTCAAACCCGTGTCCAAAGGATCCGGGATAGGCTCTTGGTTTTTGAAAAATGCTTTCAACTTGATAGTTCTCACAAAGTCTTGGATCTCCTTGTGTAAGCGGAAAGGGTCAGGTTTGTTAGTAGGAACATACCCTAGGCCTTTATTAAGTACCTGGTTCTGTAGGTCTGTTAAGGGCCAGGGAGATCTGTTAATGACTAAGTTCCCCTCTTGCTTGTTGAGGCTTGGTTCGCTGTCATGCTCCTGGTGTGGACCCTGGGGTCTGCCTCGTCCGCTGGCTGCCAGGTGACATTGTTCCCTTTCTTGTTCCTGCCTCTGCGGGGTCCTTGGCCCCACGATAAAAAAGGCTGAGGGTTTTGGGGTGCAGCAGTTGGGTCTGGCCCCCATTGTGGGTACATTGGTCCCATTGGTGGTGGGCCGTATTGATATTGAGGGAATTGGTATTGGCCTTGGTAAGGGTTGAATTGTGGCGACCCTTGGAAGTTGAGTTCTCTGCTGGCGGTAACCTCCTCTTTGTTGTTTTCTTTGTTGGAAACCAACAGAGTTGGTGCTGGTGGAGCTACCATCTGATCTCACACTGTCAGTGTCACTTGTGTTTCCATTAGCCACATAATCAGCTTTTGTATAGGGGTATGCCCTCTCAGCCGTGAACCGGTCCTTGTCTTTTTTGAGTTTGTTAAACTTGCTTTGCTTTAATGTGATCTCAAAGTCAGTCATTTGTTGATTAAGTTCCTCCAACCCTTTCTTCTGGGCTGCAGGTGAAATGAATGTTTTGAGTTGTATCTCAAGTTTCTGAATCTCTACCTTAAGTTCCTGTGATTTTCTTGTGGCTGTTTGTACTATCAGTACCAGCCAGTCTCTGGTACAATGCCAGGAAATAAGGGACCAGGCTTTTTTAAACACGAGATCGTCTTGAAAAATGAAGGGTTTGTTTTTTACTATGAGGCCTTGAGGGGCTATTTTGTTCCTTAGATATTCCCTCATTAGGAGACCATGCAAGGCAGCCCTAATCTGGACTTTCCTTAAGTTTGTTAGTTCATCCCAGTCAAAAGGATTGACTTCCGCAAGAATCCTGTCAATATCGTCCTCACCGAAGGTAAGGCCGTGTTCGTCCTCCATTCTGACATTGGTTAGGGAAACATTTTTAGGCGTTGGATGTAGTGTGTGGCGATTGTCTATGTGTGTCCAAGTTAGGGAGGGGCTCCCACAGCTGTGCGCTGTGTAGAACAAGAATATAACAAGAGGAGGGAGGGAGAGGAGGAAACGGTCTCGCCTGGCAATTTACATAAACAAAATAGAATCCACTCTGGTAGTGGTAGTGATCCCTACAATGGTGGGGAGCACACAGTTTGTTTTAAATACCCCTCACACACCAACAGGCCTCTTGTTGTCATGCTTCATCATTGAGGTCTTCGCACCCCTCTACGGGATGCGGCGTGCTGCGACTCACGACTACGTAGGAGCACTGAAAGTGAACTATGTGTTGGTGTGTGTGAGGGAAATAAGTGTGAGTGGTGAGGTGGTGAAAAGTGATGGTTAAAAGATACCTGGCTCGTAGGAGAAAAAATAATAAAAAGTTTTTATTAGGCCCTCGGCTGGTATCATTAAAAGGGTGCAGGGTGAGGTTGTCTGTTACATATTAGGGTACGTCCACCTCAAAAGTGCGTCGACATGCATATTTTATATCTTTCACCTCTCTGGGTTTCATATTTATCACTGTTGGCTCCACCGTACTCGCGCGAGTAGCTAACGTATTTTCACGCATGCACGCAGTAAGCAGGGACCACAATTTAGAGACACTTCCCCTACGCGCATGCGTTTGAGAGTATGATACACCCTCCATTGGCAGTACCGGACCTCCTTCCGAAGGACACAGTCCTTCTTTGGGCATATTCCGTTTTCAATTATGTACTAATTAAAGCAATTGTTGGCAATATATAAAGGGGTAGGTCAGCACGACTCGACATACCGTCGAGCCGCGTTGAGGGGAAGGCAGCCCACCAGGTCTTGCAGAATCCGTGAGTTTGGTCATACAAGGTAGTGGCATCTACATTACCTTTGATTATTAGCATCTAAGACCCTAAACCTAGCTTTTTAACATCCTGCAGGTTGCCACATTGAGCAGGAAGAAAATACCCCCAATACTACGCTTTGGCTCATGAGGCCAGCTAGCCTTTGTCCATAAGTAAGCACTGTTTATGAAAATGTCTTTTTCCCTCCAGAATTCCAACTTAGGGATTATCATGGCGATTTTATTCTTAATTAATGTGTGTCTTTGTCTATATGTATGTCCATGTCCTTTTTCTTTACAGGGTTTGTGGACCTTATTTTGGTTCTTCATCACCCTCCTATGTATTGAATAGGTCCTTTTTCTTGATCATCGACGTCCAACTTTGATGTTATGATTTATTATGTTTTTTGTTTATTCAAAGGTTCTGTACTATTAACGCCAATTGGGCGCAACAGACTTTATTCGCAATAACACTAATAGGTACATTTCACCTTTTTAATTTTTAACTTTTGTAGAGTACACTTTTACATCTACATCCCATGTGAGTAAGGTGAGGATAGTTGTGCATATCCTCGTCCTGCAGAAGGAGTTCTTACACTCCGAAACATGTCGACGCACTTTTGAGGTTGACGTAGTCTAATATGTAACAGACAACCTCACCCTGCACCCTTTTTTTTTTTTGTAAATGTTTTTTATTTTGCATAGAACAAAAGGAAACACAGGAAAAGAGCACTGAGGTGCCGTACAGTTCCCCACGCAGGGGGAGCAATTCAAATCAAGACGGTAGTGTTGTCACACCGCAAAGATAAGTCTAGTCCAGTCAAACTAGGTACCTGCAGGGAGTAAGAGCAATCCGCGAATTTGCGGATTTTTTTTTTTTTGTGTTCGCAAGTGTTTCCGCCAGTTCGCGAGGATTTGGTACTAGTTCGCAATTGCGAACTTACTTGTCGGCTCGCAACGGTCGCGACTATGTTGTTTCTACGTCTGGTTCATCATCACAGCCTCCCAGCACCCTCTGTTTCACCACTGGCACCCTCTCTTTGACCCATGCCACCCTCTGTTACATCAATGCCACCCTCTGGTTCATCATCACTGTAGAAGATGGGGGGGAAAAGCAAGCCCACCTGCCCTGCTTGAACTGACATGAATTAATTTGGGGTTAGTTTATTAACAACACCTGCCCTGCCCCAACTGACAATAATGAATTAGGGGCTAATTAATGTGTCACTGACAGAATTTGAAGTTCCAGCCTGGCACCTGCTTGTCTGCTCCTTTAGCTGTAAATCAGGACCTTTGTGGCATACAGTTAAGGTCAGACCAGGGTCACACAATAGTTGCAAGCAGGCAACCGAATTCTGGAGGGCCCCCTCAGGAAGCACTACAGGGAATCGTTACAAATCATGAGGTTGACCTTTTGCACCTGCTCATTGCTTTTGCTTTTGCTAAAATCGTTTTTCGTTTTTTTCGCGCTATTCGCGGGGCGCGGCGTCGTGCGAAACCGACCGCGGAAGCCGCCAATTCGTGCGAATGAGATTTTTATTTTTTTGCGGCTTGTTGTTTCGCGAGTTTTTGCAATATTCGCGAGCCGCTTGCAGCGCAACACGCGAATTTACCCCAAGGTCGAGTACGGGGGCGGCCATTTTGTTTGCGTGACGTATTTCCGTTTCCGCCCGCTATGTATAATCTCGCTCAGTAAGCGCATTGCGAGTAGAGGTTCGCACGAGATCGCGCGGGAAATCTAGAGGTTCGCACGAGATCGTGAGGGAAATCTCGCGCGAACTTACTTTCGCGCTCGTGAACGGGCGCCGGCCATCTTGTTTTTCATTCATTTCCTGTGTCTGGGCATGGTGTTTAATCCTCTTGGTATCTTTGCCATCCTTTGCTTGTTTTCAGTTTTTTTTTTACGATTTTGCTTCTTATCTATCCCTCTCTTTTCCTAGCTGTATATTTTTGTCTTTTCTGCTATTTTTCTTTACTTTTAAACTACTTTTTTAAACTCTTTTCTTTTCTTCTTCCCTATCCTATTCTTTCTTAATTTTCTACTTCTTCCTACCTTACCTGCCCAGACCATGGTCAAGCCAGGCGCCGTGAAGCTGCCCAGGCACTTGAGGGCCGCAGCGGCGGCGGGGAGTAGTGCTGGACCCAGTGCCAGGACAGCATGCGGGAGATTGAGGGGGGAGCAGGTGACGCGACGGGAGATATTCAGCCCGGAGGAAGTGGGCGCGCTGGTCTACTTCGTCCAGCGCCGCCTGCCCAGGACCATCGCGGGAGGCGGCAGGATCGCGGCCGGTGGCTACAACATGCGGGAGCGCCGGAAGCGGTGGGAGAAGGTGTGCTGGGCCATATCCCACCTCTACGGGGTCCAGCGCACCTACAGCCAGGTCACCCATCGCTGGACGGACCTCCTGGACCGCGAGCGCGACCTGCTGGACCAGCTCGGCTTGGAGATCCCCGGGCTTGGTGAGTAGTAGTAGCCATTTAATCACTCACTACTATGATGTTTTCTCCTGCTCTGTGTTGTTGTATTGCAAATATTTGTTTTTTACATGGAGCAAGCCAATAATGCCGCTGATGACGATTACATTGTAGTTAAATTATATTTCAAAATCTTCTGTGCATTTCAGGTGCACTGCTCTCCTTCTCAGTGGCGTTGCTACTATGCTTATTTGTTTTCTATTTCGTGGTCTCATTGGCCTGAGTAACTATTATGTATGAGTGTACTTTACAGAACTGCGTAATGCTAGACACTAGGGGGCAGATTACATTTACAAGCCCCTTGCGCCACGTTTACATTGCCTTGCGTGACGCAACAGCGGCGTAAACGTGCCGCATCCCTGCGAGTCATTTACAGCATGACGCATCTAGGGAGATGCGTCACGTTATAAAGCCATGGGCCTGCACCACAATGGGTGCGTTCCTAGTACGCAGGGTGGGCGGTCCGGCGGCTGTGCGCCTCGCAAAATTGCCTGCGTGAAATCTACAAGATTTAACGCAGGCACTTCTGCGACGCTGCTACGTCAATTCAATTCCTTATGTCTGCTTGAAGCAGGTGAAAGGACTGACACAGCATGTTAAGTATTGGGTGCCCTGAGCATTACTGGAGTTGCATTGCGTTGGCGACGTGACTCCAGCGATGCGCCGCTCTTACGTGACGAGATGCGTCACGCAAGTGCCTACCCTTGCGCCAGGGCGCGCCGCATTGTAAATGAGGCGCATCTGCCGTGTCGCAAGGGTAGTTTTGCGTGACGCATTTGATCTGGCTCATCTCTGGAGATGCGCCAGAACGCGTAAGTAAGTATGCCCCTAAGGGGCAGAATTGCAATTACCGTCGCATCCCTGCAAAGTAGCAGGGATACGCCATTAATTGTGCGGCCCGCTACCACCACCAAACATGGTGCGCCGTATTTGCAATGCGGCGCACCATGGGCCCAAAACGTCACCGAAGCTTTACTGCTGGAGTTGCGTCGCAACGATGGCGCAGCTCCAGCAATGCTCTGGGGTACCCTATCTCCCCAATGCTGGGTCAAGCCGTACGTCTGCTTCAAGCAGGTGCAGGGTTTGTGTGACGCATCATTGTCCTAAAGGTGACTGATTGAAATTTTGTAGATTTCCCTCAGCCACTTTTAGGATGTGTTCCAGCGCAGGAATGCCCTCCCTTGCGCCGGAACGCCCCCTGATGGCGCAGGGCTTTATAACGGGATGCATCTCCCAAATGCGTCACGTTGTTATAATATTATACGCCGCACCATGGCGCCCTTTTTTGTTTAGCTGCTGCGTCACAAAAGTCACGCAAGAACGGCGCAAAAGAGCCGCAAGGGGCTTAAATCTGCCCCTTCCTTTGTACCCCTGACAATAAGAAAAATAGTGGCGGTGGATTGATAGTTTGACTATTTAAATGACTGGTAATGTAGCAGGCAACTGTTAGTGTTGTCACTGATCTGACTGAAATCACAATGGAGTTTGTCTGTCACTTTGCGTCTTGCCTGCGGACTGCTGCCTGTCAGTCCTAGGTGAACCTTTCAGTACTTTGTTTAGTGAGTTACGTGACTTTCGAAGTCACAGGTCCGCAAATAAATGAAAACTAACCCTAATCCATATAATTTCGCGGAAATATTTTGTTATTGTTCTTTTGAAATGTTTGATTTGGTTGACATTGACAAGCAACAATCATCCATGTTTTCTGTTCTTTCTTTCATGTTGTACGTCAGCTCCCCCCAGGGACGAGAGGAGGACACAGGAGCAGCAGGCGGCGGATGCTGTTCAACAGGGCCAGGATCGGGCAGGCGAGGGCTCCTTTGCTGGCCCCAGTAAGTTTTCATTTTAGACTAGTACCTATTTTTCCTAGCGTTCCTCATTTGACTTTTTTCAAAATTGTCTTTGATCTTCTTGTAGACTGTATCTAAATTCTTATCCTGCCTCTACTAGGACTCCCTGTGGTATTACTAGATTATTCTTATTAGTCTGTCTGTGTAGCTAACTAAGATTGCACGGTTGGCGAAACTCCCATGATTCTAGTCAGCAATAGCTCTATCAACTTAGTGCATTCCTCTGGGATTGTCCATAATGTCTTTTGAAGTGTTCTATCTGGACTCATGCTTGCAAAAATTGCAAAACCTTTCGCTTAGTCACTCTAGTCTGGACCAAAAAACACAGATTGTATTTAAGTTTAAAAGCTTTATTAAAAGTAAACACATTTATTAAAATGAAGTCATAATAAAACTAAACGTTTAACTGATAATGGAAAAGTGGTTAGTGCTGACGATTAATTGAAGACATTTCTTGTGGTCGAGCCGAGCTCTCACCTGGTTTCAACTTGATCTTGTTGTTAGAAGTCCATCTTCTGTCTGTGTGGAGAAAAATGGTGCGTGTTAAAAAAACAGCCTTCATCAGTTGTGCCAAAAAGTGCAGCAAGGCAACCTTCCCTGGAAAAAGGGACATTTTTTTTAACTTTAGAGTAGACAGTCACAAATTACATTGTTTTCACATGTCTTCATTCCTAGACCAAAGACTAGTGAGTGCTTTATTCTAACATTCTGAAATGTACTTTGAAGGTGGAACATCTGGTGGCGGGGCCAGCGTGGAGGTGGTGGTGCTCGACACGGAAGCGGAGGGCGATTCTTCAGGGGAGGAGGCGGCTGCTGTGAGAGTTGAGACGGTGGTGGTGGCGGCCAGAGGTAAGCTCTTATATATTCCTTACTTATTGAGATTGAAGACTAGCTGGGAAGGCAAGAATATGAGATGCATGGCTGGGTGAATGATGAAGCAATGATGGGTGGAAGGACAACAGCCTGGGTGGGTGACACAGAAACTGTATGTGTCCATATACCTGGATCATGCTACTATCTGACTCTTAGATAGCATATGTGTATCTAGAGCAGGGGTACTCATAGTACGGCCCGCGGGCCGGTGGTAGCCCGGCAAGCCTTCCTTGGCGGTGCACAGACCTTGCAGACAATCACTGCTCCCCCGGCCCCCACAGAGTAGAGGCTTTTTTGTATTTCACCTGTTAGCGCCCCTGCATCTCCACTCTGACAATCACTGCTCCCCCGGCCCCCACAGAGCAGAGTGGAGATGCAAGGCCACAAAGAGGTGAAATAGAACAAAGCCTCTGCTCTGTGGGGCCGGGCAAGCAGTGATTGTCAGGGTGGAGATGCAGGGGCGCTACAACAAACAAAGCCTCAATAATATGTTAATGGTCTTTTAAAGACCTGTTAAGTACTTTGGTGTTGTTGTCTGTGTGTGCGCGTTGAGGAAGCGGTCTCAACCCGGGCTGAAGGCTGACACAGATAGACACACACACAGTGAGATGACAGAGGGGGAGGGAGAGGGAGGGCAGGAGGGAGAGAGAGATGGAGAGGGAGGGCAGGAGAGAGAGCAGGAGGGAGAGAGATGTATGTAAATGCTGGGTCTGGTGGCTCAGTGGATGAGGGCATCTGCTGCAGGGACCTGTGTGCAACCTCATGGTCACAAGTTTTCGTTTTGCTTTAGCCCCGCCCCCTCTGACTCCGCCCCCACCAGTGCGGCCCTCGGCCACAAACTACACTGTAAATTTAGCCCCTGAGAGAAAGTTTGTGAGTACCCATGATCTAGAGAGAGTAGACGGTCAGTGGATGAACTAAGTGTAACTTTGAAGAGCATGTAACACTGCACCGCACGTCCGTTCCAGTGTAGGAAAGGCAAGGAAAAGAAGTTTTAATTTTGTCCAAATACTACCATCAATAGTAGCAGTAGTTTGTATTGCAAGCACAGCATAGATCCGGTTATTACGGTGGCCACTCCCTACCTCTCTTAATAAGTTTAGTAGTACTCAGTCATTCATGTGTGGATGTATCACTGGTCACTCAATAAAAAGCAAAGCACCTAAAGTCATCCCATATATAAGCAAAAACATCCCATGTGAAGTGATAGATAATCAGATTATTTATCTTCTTCAATTTTCCATTTCTAGTACTCATTTCCACTGTAGGGTGAAAGTTAAATTAATTAAGCAGTAGCCCTTGAGTTGTAACAGAGTATTCTCAGTGCCACCCGTAATAGAAAAGTAAGAGCTTCACCACCTGCATGTACTGGACGGGTACAGTAACGCAACGCAAGTCTAGGTCACTCCTCATGGCGTGCGTCTCTTTTTCTCGGGTGCAAGTTTACTGCGCTGGCATTATGCCGGCTTGCAGAAGATAACGTACCAATTTTCCTAAACAAGAGACAAGAAGAAGAATAAGACTGGTGTACTTTCATAGTCGACTCCAATGGAAGTCCATAGTGCTCGTAGAATTTGTTCCTTAAACTCCCACTAATGTTAGAGCAAGGATGAAGAAGTGTGAGGTTAGATAGATACTGGCCTCAATAGTTATGTAATGCGCTTGCAAGTTGCTAGTTGTAGTGCAACACAAATTTCTGCTGAATGATTGAGTTAATCTTAAAGAGCATTGGTTACAGACTATGTCTTTCTTTCTTCATATAGGTTCTCCTTCCAAACGAACAAGGAGGAAGGAGCTGGCTAGAGCGGCCCAGCAACGGAGGATCAATGCCACTGTGGCCGAATATCGGCGGCTGGTGGCCCTGGAGGACGAAGAAAGTGTGCAGTCGACCACAACAACTACGTCGTCTGCATCGGCCTCCGTGCCCCCACGGGCTGCCAGTGCCACCCAGCACAATGGTCCACCCAGACTGAGCCGGGCTGCGAAAGCCAAACGCCACCGCCGAGTAGCAAGGACAACAGCTTCCTTTCACAGCCGTTGCACCTGCAAGGCATTGAAGGCACGCCTGCGCCGCAGTACCCTGATGGTGTCCCGCCTCCAGCAGGAGCTCCACCACTTTTCAAAGGAGTTGGAGGGGCTCCGCGTAGAGCACGCCTTGCTCCGCCAGGAGCATGATGCCCTGGCCCAAAAAGTTGACAGCATCCACCCATAGTGTCCCTTGCCCCTTTTTTAGAGACTTTTGGGGGGTGGGAATTGGGAGTTGGGTTTTTGGGGACTTTTGAAGGACAATCGTTGGGGTTAGGGAGGGTCTTGCGGGAGATTATTTTGTTAGGGATATAAATATACTTTTTCAAACTTTATCTGAGCATACCCGTTTCTTACTGCTTGCCTGGTGGGTGGGGGTTTAACAGTGACTTTGTTTTCCTGAAAGTTTAGTTCCATTTTCTTCCTTTAAGTGTAAATGCCCAAATGTTTTCAACACTAAGTGCCTCTCACAGAGTAAGTGAAGTGAATCCAAGAGTCCTAGGACTTTAGTAGTACTACCTTCAGTCTCTCGTCTCTCCTACTAATACTCCATTATACCCCCAAACCACCAAACGCTTATCTTACCTGTAATTTGTGTTTGAAAGTAGGGCTAGACCCAGGGCTGGCTCCACGGGAAACAGCGAATAAGGTTGGCAATCTTGGTCGGATAACATTTCCTCATAGCGGTGGTACTAGTGGTGTGACACAGTGGCAGTTGCATGCCTATGAAAAAAAAGAAAATGAAATCTGGTTTGTCCTCCTGAGCAATTCAACGGTACAACTGAGAATATAGCAGGTGACAGAAGTACACTAGAACAGTGCCACATTGTAGCCTAACAAATGGTAAAGTATAACTACTAATTCGGTTGAAGTTCTTTGACATTAGCCATGGTTCTTCGTCAAGCAGAGTAAGAATATATCCTCGGATTTCTTCACCAGCCGGTTGCTATCACCTTATCCTCCCCAGCAAGTGTGTGGATTTATTGCTGTAATTTAGTCACACATCAATCAAAACCACACAGCCCGGGGGAAGAGGGTTAGGGTTTGAAAAATGGATGGGTACGGGGGTTTTTGGGAAAGGTTTTGGGAGACAAGAAAAAATAGCACAGCATAGACAAACAATTGTGAACATAAACAAATCTTTGGGTACAAACCTATCCATCAATCTTTGAAAGTGCATGCACTACTGCATGCATGTCAGTGAAAAGTAAGTAGTACTTTCGACAACTGTGGAAGAAAGAATGCGACAGTACAGGGCCTGTGTGGAATTATTGATAACGATATTCAACATAAGGTCTCTGTAGCCAGATACCCGAGAGCCTTGCTGGTCACTATAAATCCATCCACAACAACACTCAGTGGGGTTGGTCTGGAAGGTATAGTAGATAGAAAAGGAGAAATTGCTTTTTTTCTAGGTGTCCCCTCACTCACCAGGGTTGCCCCTTGGTGACATGCTTCATCATTGGGGCCATCCCAGTCCTCTACGGCCTGGGGCGTGCTGCGACTTGCGAATTACGTAGGAGCACTTACAAATGACTATGTGTGGTGCAGATGTGATAGTGGAGTGGACTAAGTGATGTGTTAAGGGATCAATTTAGAAGCAGAGAGAGATCCAAGAAATGCAGTCACAGTCAGAGAAAAAGGCAAGGGATACTGTATCTATGTGGTTGTAGTGGTCCTGTTGGAAGTGGTAAGTAAGTTGCCTGCAGAAAAAAAATCCTCTTATTAGCGGCACTCCTCCATTGCAGCCGACGCTTCGTCCATCGATGTTGGTGACCAGAAGACAACCTGTAAAAAAAGCACAGCATAGACAAACAATTGAACATAAACAATTCTTTGGGTACAAACCTATCCATCAATCTTTGAAAGTGCATGCACTACTGCATGCATGTCAGTAAAAAGTAAGTAGTACTTTCGACAACTGTGGAAGAAAGAATGCGACAGTACAGGGCCTGTGTGGAATTATTGATAACGATATTCAACATAAGGTCTCTGTAGCCAGATACCCGAGAGCCTTGTTGGTCACTATAAATCCATTCACAACAACACTCAGTGGGGTTGGTCTGGAAGGTATAGTAGATAGAAAAGGAGAAATTGCTTTTTTTCTAGGTGTCCCCTCACTCACCAGGGTTGCCCCTTGGTGACATGCTTCATCATTGGGGCCATCCCAGTCCTCTACGGCCTGGGGCGTGCTGCGACTTGCGAATTACGTAGGAGCACTTACAAATGACTATGTGTGGTGCAGATGTGATAGTGGAGTGGACTAAGTGATGTGTTAAGGGATCAATTTAGAAGCAGAGAGAGATCCAAGAAATGCAGTCACAGTCAGAGAAAAAGGCAAGGGATACTGTATCTATGTGGTTGTAGTGGTCCTGTTGGAAGTGGTAAGTAAGTTGCCTGCAGAAAAAAAATCCTCTTATTAGCGGCACTCCTCCATTGCAGCCGACGCTTCGTCCATCGATGTTGGTCACCAGAAGACATCCTGTCCACTGCCTGCCTGATGCTGAATTGTGGCTCGCTACTGTGAAGCCTGACTCCATCCTTTTTTCCCCATTGCAGAGACTGAAACCCGGCCTGTAATTATTCAACGGAAAACAGGAAGTGATATAATATTACAACACCACTGATAAATAAATATAAGGTATGTAGGCTGTGGAGTGCAAAAAGTCACAATTTGATTTTCCTAGTAGACAGTACAATATTTTTGAAAGTGCGTACTCTGAGTCACCTTTTGAAGGATAAAGAAGTATGGGCAAATTAATGTAGCGGATCTTTCCCCTCAAGCTAGGTGTACTGTAAACTGTGTTTTAGAACAAAATTAGATCTTCCTAGCAGTGCTCCCACCCAGACCCTTACTAAAGCCAGTCGCAAAAATGTAGAAGACCCCCAATCAAATCTCAAAAAACGAGGCCTAGCAGAAAACTGGTGACAAAACTTACTTTGAAAGTAAAAGTAGGCCGAAGTACCCCCTTCCTAATTACCCCTTACCCACCGTGGATTGCATTCAAACCACTTGCAAGCAACCAAGCAAAGGTAGCCATAGACAGCATCGCTCCAAGACTCGAAATCCCCCCCACTCAAACACATGCAATAGAAATACTGCTAACCCTAACGAACCCTAAGTTAAGAATAGTGGCAAAGGCTTTCTTTAACTATGCCAAATCCCCCCTTTCCCACCATGGATTTTCTTCAAATGACTTGCAACCAAAATTACACATTCTCACAAGTGCTCTAAGACCCCAGAACTTAGTTGCAAAAATCTAGAACACCCCGAAACACATGCAATCCTGCTGCTAGGGCTAACCCTAACGAACCCTAAGTTACAAAAAGTGCCAAAAGGCTTTTCCGCGAGGATTTTGTCCCAACCACTTCTACCCGGTATTAGACCTTCCCAGGAATGCCCCAAGACCCGCCAACCCACCCGCCAAGAAGCATAACACCCCCAAACAGGCCAAAAGCAAAATCTCATACTTGCAATATTTCTCGGCCTTCGGTCCGAACGCGCTGCGTAGCTAGGCCATAAGTCGGGGTTGCCACGACGGATTTCCTGAAAAGCAAATGCAATCAAGATTAGAGTGTCCCAGCAGTGCTCCCAGACCACGAAACTCACCCACAAACACCAGGAAGCCCCCCAAACAGGCCCCCGAAAACGCTACATTGAGCAAAATGTCAGAAATAGCCAAAAAGAAATCGGCCTGGATTTTGTCCCAACCACTTCTACCCGGTATTAGACCTTCCCAGGAATGCCCCAAGACCCGCCAACCCACCCGCCAAGAAGCATAACACCCCCAAACAGGCCAAAAGCAAAATCTCATCCTTGCAATATTTCTCGGCCTTCGGTCCAAACGCGCTGCGTAGCTAGGCCATAAGTCGGGGTTGCCACGACGGATTTCCTGAAAAGCAAATGCAATCAAGATTAGAGTGTCCCAGCAGTGCTCCCAGACCACGAAACTCACCCACAAACACCAGGAAGCCCCCCTAAGAGCACCTCAAAGGCAAGCAAGTCATCAAAAACACAAAAAAAATTCCGCCTGGGATTTGGTCCAAAACACTTTTATCCGGTATTAGAGCTTCCCAGCAATGGCCCCAGAGCTGTCAACCCAGGAGAAAACGGGTAGAAGACCCCCAAACAGCCAAAGAGCAAAAGTACAAAAACGGGGACTTAGTCAATTTTTCACAAATTTCCCAAATCACTCCGCGCGCGCTCTGCAGCTAGGCCCTAACTCCCCTCTGCCACCATGGATTTGCTTCAAACCTCTTGCAAAGTAAAGTATATATAGCCAGCAGTGCGCCCAGACCCCGAAACCCACCCACAAACACCAGGAAGCCCCCCCAAACAGGCCCCCAAAAACGCTACATTGAGCAAAATGTCAGAAATAGCCCAAAAAAAATCGGCCTGGATTTTGTCCCAACCACTTCTACCCGGTATTAGACCTTCCCAGGAATGCCCCAAGACCCGCCAACCCACCCGCCAAGAAGCAAAACACCCCCAAACAGGTCAAAAGCAAAATCTCATACCGTATTTTCCGGCGTATAAGACGACCTTTTAACCCCTTAAAATTTTCTGGAAAGTCGGGGGTCGTCTTATACGCCGGGTACAAAATGTTATGGTATGTTTTCATGCGCTTTTTCATAGCGAGGACTTCACTCGAAGGTGTCAGACCGCTTCACAATAGGAAATAACAAGAAACAACACACCTTATGTTAAAAAATACAGCCACCGACACTGGCAACGTCCACACCCAGCCCCCGCGCCATGAATTGTGCAAGTATCGAAAGCGAGCGTTTTTTTTTCATAGCGAGGACTTCACTCGAAGGTGTCAGACCGCTTCACAATAGGAAATACCGTATGTAACAAGAAACAACACACCTTATGTTAAAAAATACAGCCACCGGCCCTGGCAACGTCCACAACCAGGCCCCGCGCCATGAAGTATCGAAAGCGAGCGTTTTTTTCATAGCAAGACTTCACTCGAAGGTGTCAAACCGCTTCACAAGCGAGCAAATGGCGCCATGAGTCTTACCTCGACTGCCGCTGCCGCTGTACACGCGCCTCCAACCGCTTGCACATCCCCAGGCAGACGATGCAGCAGGACGAGGCAGCAGCACGTCCGAAATACGGTATATGGTAACGGGCAGCCAGCGCCGAAGATGGCAGCGCCCGGTGTGTTGACACGTTTGGCACGTTTGGCACGTTTTGGCACGCGCCCCTCTCTCCTTGACATGGGCGTGGGCATAGAAAGGGGACTGTCGATTGTTCCCGAATGTTACCGAAGGCAGTAGAGCACTTGCCGTGATTGGCTGGTTGTTGCGAAGAGGAAAGGCAGTCTGGTGACCAGATACCGTATTTGCCGTACCGTACATGTGGTGTTGAAGACAGTCTCTGCACCTGTTCATACTGTACAGCACCAGTACATCCAGTGCTAATGGCTGACAGTCAAGAACCCGGCAAGGCTCCAGCAGCACATCCAGTGCAAATGGCAGACAGTGAAGAACCCGGCAAGGCTCCAGCAGCGCATCCAGTGCCAATGGCTGGCAGTCAAGAACCCAGCAAGGCTCCAAGAAGAAGGAAATATGAAGCCAGTTACAAACTTAAAGTTGTGGATTTTGCCACGGAACATAATAACTGTGCTGCTGCAAGACAATATGGAGTGACAGAAAAGATGGTTCGGGCCTGGAGAGCAAATGAGAAAGCATTACGGAGTATGCCAAGGGGCAAGTGTGCATTAAGAAGAGGCACCCCACATTGGCCAGAACTTGAAAAGCATGTAGCAGACATGGTGGCCGAGCATCGGCAAAGCGGTTATGTCGTGACCCGAAATAAAATCTGATTGGTTGCACTTCAGTGGGCCAAATCTAATCCAGATCTCAGCCACAGATTTAAGCCCACTGTATCCTGGTGTACCAGATTCATGGGAAGGCATAATCTGGTATTGCGGCAAAAGACAAAAATTGCCCAGAAATTACCTGCGGATCTTGATGCCAAAATGCATAGCTTCCATCGCTACGTTATTAGGCTGCGCAATGAACATGGCTATGCGCTAAGTAGCATCGGAAATATGGATGAAACTCCAATGAATTTCGATATGATTGCCAACAAAACTGTCCATCAAAAAGGCGAAAAGACAATTTTAATAAAAACAACAGGACATGAGAAGTCCAGTTTCACAGTGGTACTAGCATGCACAGCTGATGGCGCAAAGCTGAGACCAATGGTTATTTTCAAAAGAAAAACAATGCCGAAACTCAAGTTCCCTGTTGGTTGTTTTGTGCATGTGAATGAGAAAGGATGGATGGATGAAGAAGGGGTAAAGCTATGGCTTGATAATGTATGGAGCAGGCGACCAGGTGGACTTCTACAAAGACGTAGTCTACTGGTGTGGGATATGTTCAGGGCTCATTTAACTCCGAGCACCAAGCAAAGGCTGGCAAGAATAAAAACAGATGCTGCAGTTATACCTGGAGGATTGACATCGTTGGTGCAGCCACTGGATGTGTGCCTAAACAAGCCATTTAAAGATCGCATCCGAGAACAGTGGAATGAGTGGATGGTTAGCGGTGAAAAAACATTCACAAAAGGAGGAAACATGCGTGCTCCACAGTTGGATGTTTTGTGCACCTTTGTTATAAAGGCCTGGAACGACATTGATGCAGAAACTGTAATAAAGTCTTTCAAGAAGTGTGGCATATCAAATTCATTAGATGGTATGGAGGACGACTATTTGTGGGAAGGTGAAGAGGATGCCGAAGAAGAGACCACATCATCTGATACGGAATTGGTACCAGATCCATACGATGACTGCCTTACAGATGTACCACAAGATCTCATTGACTTACTTATGAGATCAGATGACGAAGAGGAGGATTTTGAAGGCTTTTAAAGGGAACGTTGTAAATCCTGTAGAAATCCCTTGGATTTATGGAAAGTTATGGGAAGTTTAATCCACTTGCACTGTTTCATGCACTTATTTATGTTTACCGTACCGTACCGGTATATTCAGAAGTGACAGTTTTTCATATGGTTCTAAATAAAAATATTGCGAGTAAAGCAAGATTGTTTATACAACCAATTTGTTTGAGTTCAGTCTTTGAGTTTGTAAAATAAACGATTAGGTAGGTAACACTGTCCACTGATAAAGCCTTACTGCTCACCCACAGGGAGGAGGACTAGACTAATACGGTAAGTTCAAAATACCGGTACCGTACATTCTCGGAATGGCTATGCAGGACTGCGTTGGACTGCGCTGGAAGTGGGGGTCGTCTTATACGGCGAGTATAGCACAAAACCTAAAATTTTTCAGGCAAAGTAGGGGGTCGTCTTATACGCCGGGTTGTCTTATACGCCGGAAAATACGGTACTTGCAATATTTCTCGGCCTTCGGTCCAAACGCGCTGCGTAGCTACGCCATAAGTCGGGGTTGCCACGACGGATTTCCTGAAAAGCAAATGCAATCAAGATTAGAGTGTCCCAGCAGTGCTCCCAGACCACGAAACTCACCCACAAACACCAGGAAGCCCCCCAAACAGGCCCCCGAAAACGCTACATTGAGCAAAATGTCAGAAATAGCCAAAAATAAATCGGCCTGGATTTTGTCCCAACCACTTCTACCCGGTATTAGACCTTCCCAGGAATGCCCCAAGACCCGCCAACCCACCCGCCAAGAAGCATAACACCCCCAAACAGGCCAAAAGCAAAATCTCATACTTGCAATATTTCTCGGCCTTCGGTCCAAACGCGCTGCGTAGCTAGGCAATAAGTCGGGGTTGCCACGACAGATTTCCTGAAAAGCAAATGCAATCAAGATTAGAGTGTCCCAGCAGTGCTCCCAGACCACGAAACTCACCCACAAACACCAGGAAGCCCCCCTAAGAGCACCTCAAAGGCAAGCAAGTCATCAAAAACACAAAATAAATTTCGCCTGGGATTTGGTCCAAAACACTTTTATCCGGTATTAGAGCTTCCCAGCAATGGCCCCAGAGCCGTCAACCCAGGAGAAAACGAGTAGAAGACCCCCAAACAGCCAAAGAGCAAAAGTACAAAAACGGGGACTTAGTCAATTTTTCACAAATTTCCCAAATCACTCCGCGCGCGCTCTGCAGCTAGGCCCTAACTCCCCTCTGCCACCATGGATTTGCTTCAAACCTCTTGCAAAGTAAAGTATATATAGCCAGCAGTGCGCCCAGACCCCGAAACCCACCCACAAACACCAGGAAGCCCCCCCAAACAGGCCCCCGAAAACGCTACATTGAGCAAAATGTCAGAAATAGCCCAAAAAAAATCGGCCTGGATTTTGTCCCAACCACTTCTACCCGGTATTAGACCTTCCCAGGAATGCCCCAAGGCCCGCCAACCCACCCGCCAAGAAGCATAACACCCCCAAACAGGCCAAAAGCACAATCTGATACTTGCAATATTTCTTGGCCTTCCGTCCAAACGCGCTGCGTAGCTAGGCCATAAGTCGGGGTTGCCACGACGGATTTCCTGAAAAGCAAATGCAATCAAGATTAGAGTGTCCCAGCAGTGCTCCCAGACCACGAAACTCACCCACAAACACCAGGAAGCCCCCCAAACAGGCCCCCGAAAACGCTACATTGAGCAAAATGTCAGAAATAGCCAAAAAAAAATCGGCCTGGATTTTGTCCCAACCACTTCTACCCGGTATTAGACCTTCCCAGGAATGCCCCAAGACCCGCCAACCCACCCGCCAAGAAGCATAACACCCCCAAACAAGCCAAAAGCAAAATCTCATACTTGCAATATTTCTCGGCCTTCGGTCCAAACGCGCTGCGTAGCTAGGCCATAAGTCGGGGTTGCCACGACGGATTTGCTGAAAAGCAAATGCAATCAAGATTAGAGTGTCCCAGCAATGCTCCCAGACCACGAAACTCACCCACAAACAGACAGAACCTTCCCTAAGAGCACCTAAAAGGCAAGCAAGTCATCAAAAACACAAAAAAAATTCTTCCTGGGATTTGGTCCAAACCACTTTTATCCGGTATTAGAGCTTCCCAACAATGGTCCCAGAGCCGTCAACTCACCTGCAAAGAGGTACAACAACACCCCCACAAGTGCTGAGTCTTTCTTCATTGGGCGTAAACCAGCCCTCTGGTTTGATGGAAATAGGAGTCTGGAGGAGGAGGATAGAGGAGCATGTTCTTCTGAACTTGTGAACCTGAGGAATGCAGACTGCGGCAACTTCAAATCAATTAGCAAACCAGTGAAGACAGTTCTGCTGATGGGCTTGATTTTGTGATTATCTGATTAAAGTTTGAAATATATTAACTGTGCACAACAAAGAAAGACAGACAGACAGGAATAAAAGTGAATAGGGACGAAAAAGAAAGTTATTGATTCGTTGTCTCATTTTCAGGGCTCGGTATCACGGTCCAGGAATAAGAATAAGGCTTCGTCATCATACTCTGCGAATTCAGGCAGGGTGAGCTCAGTGTCACCTGACAGAGTAGAAATTCCCTCATCTATGTTGCTGGCCACCTCCTCTTCATCCGGCACGCTTTCTCGTACTCTGAAATCTGGTGGTATGAGGTGCTGATTCATCTTGATCATTGTTAACCTCTTCACATTTTTGGGCGAGAGGCGGCTCCGTTTGGGAGTTACAATGCCACCAGCAGCACTCAAAACCCGTTCAGAAGACACGCTTGCGAGTGGGCAAGACAAGTAGTTTAAAGCCAGGTTGGTGAGCTGTGGCCACAATTCTTTTTTCCCATGCCAATACGCCAATGGGTCAGAATTAACATAGACCTCTGTTGAGTCATTCAGATAGTCCTTCACCATCGACTCAAGGTCCTCTTCCAAGGTTCCTCCACTTTTCTTAGCTCTTGCTGTGCCTCTGACCTTTTGAGAACCAAACCCACGCAGAGCTAGCCAATCCTCTTCAGCCTCCAATGTTTCTGTTGTGTCTCGTGCAGATGATCCGGTTGCCGGTGTCTTTAACGGCTGAGAGGTCACTTGTGCCACAGCCACAGGTGCAGAAGTGGATTCTTTTGACTGGGGATGGCCTGCTGATGTACTGCCATTTCCTTCAATTTCCAGCCGTTCTCTTTCAAACCTCTTGGCTGACAAGGCTAGCCAACGTTTGTACTTTGAACATGTTGATCATCAAAAGGAAAGAATGGTTGGCCTGCCAGCGCCTTTTTGTAGCATAATTTGCAGAATAGTAGCACAAATGTAATGCTCTTCTGAGTGGATCTTTTTAAGACGTTCATCACCTTGTAGGAGCTCTAATAATTGCTCAGCCAGAAGCAAAGAGTCTTGGTTTTTGTCATCTTTTTCAAACACAGAACACACCTCCTTCAGTTGGTCCTCCAGCATGTACAACAATGGGATAGCTTTTCCCAAATTAGAGTCCTCCTTGCTGACTGCACGCGTGAAGAACTCAAAAGGACGAAGCATGCGTGTCAGGCTTTGAACTATGTTCCATTGCGGCCCACCCATCCTCAGCTCCTCTGTACCCTCTGTAAGGAAATATTGATCGAGTTCCGTATACTGCTCATACAGACGCTCAAGCATGTAGAAGGTTGAGTTCCAACGTGTTACCACCTCCTGGATGA
The DNA here is from genome assembly GCF_964263255.1 of Lissotriton vulgaris. NCBI lineage: Eukaryota > Metazoa > Chordata > Amphibia > Caudata > Salamandridae > Lissotriton > Lissotriton vulgaris. The sequence goes on from NC_141696.1 coordinate 1,280,455,371, forward strand.
GTGCTTTCACTGGCATTTTACGTTGATATAGCAGGCTCCTCAGCTGCTTCCGGGCCTTAAAAGAATGGCTGAAATGCTTGCACATTTTTCGGCAGGTGTCCAATACACTGTACGCTGCACTGGCTTTATTAGCCAAGAATTTTTGGACAACCAGGTTTATACAGTGCGCCAAACACGGCACTCTGAAATAGTAACCGTCCCTCATGGCCTTAACTATATTGGCGCCATTGTCCGTGGAAACATAACCAACCCGGCGTTTTAGTGGGGACAGCCAGTTAAGGACCTTTGTGTTAAAGACATCCAAAATGTTTTCTGCTGTGTGACGTTTCTCCAAACCAAACATGGCTAGTGTTGCATGTTTCCGAGCAGCTTTAAAAACAATGTCCGTGTCAACACCTGCGTTTAGCTTTGCTTTAGCCCCTGAAAAAGAGACCCAGTGTGCAGTGATGCACATGTAATCAGCGCCTGCGCCACTGGTCCACATGTCTGTTGTCAGATGTATAGTGTGAACAGCACTCTTCTGCAAAGCTGCCCCAATCACCTTCAGAACATCTTCATGTAGTGCTGGAATCGCAACTCGGGCAAAATAGAACCGGCTACGAACCTTCCATTTAGGGCAGAGCGCTGCCACTAATTCTAGAAAACCAACCCCTTCTACAAAAGAAAAAGGAGAAGATCCAGAGCTAGCATTTTAGCCAGCTTAGTGTTATACAGACGCGTCATTGGGTGGTTGCGTTCATATTGCGCTTCTGTAAACAACATCTTTTTAATGTTGCCCTGGACCAAGGATTTACGGGATGATGATGATATCTTCGACCCAGTTACACTCGCTGATGAACTTTTCCGCATTGATGTCTCACTCTCTCCCACACTCTTAGTGTGCCTCACATGGGGTGTGCTGCTGACAGGGGTACTGGGTGTAAGTGAAGTGTTTGAATCGTCTTCTTCCTCCTTGTCATCATCAGATGAAAAATCAACGTTTTCATTCCGTGCAATTCCGGCTTTCTTGACCGCCTCTAGGTGCGGAAACCATTGGACAGAGTGCGCTCTCTTAAGATGACCTCTCTGGCCTCCGGTACCATAGTTAGAACCAAGCTTACCACGACCAACTCGAACCTTACAAAGGCTACAAATGGCTACGTTTTCCATTTTTGGGCAAACACTAAAGAAGTCCCAAACTGGAGACTTGAAATGTCTTTGGGGGCCGGAGGAGGCGGCGATACTGGTGGTGGTGGTCCTGCTGCTAATGCCAGATGAAGTGGAGGATGTGGATTGCCGAACTTCAGTACGTTTTGCACTTTCACCACCACGAATTGAGGTCGAGGTGGGTACCTTCTTGCGAGGAAGAAATATGGAAGCGGTAGGTGTTGGTGTACTACTTAACTCCAAATCTAATGATTGTTGTGTTTCCATTTCCATTGCCTCCTCGTCGACATCATCATCACGCTCAGCAGCTTCTCGGGATAGGGTCAAAATGTCTCTTTGCTGCATGCCCGGTGGGGCTGCAGTGACCTTTGTGATGACTGGCTCGTCGTCATCGTGAGAGGCTTCATCACCAGCAGTATCTGTCACTTCTTGTTGAGCCTCATCACAATCCATAGCTATGAGTTTTTCGACGACCTTCCTTTTACGCTTAGGTACCTTTGTCAGATCATGGTGTGCCTCACTGTCAGACCGCAGTGTTGGTTCCCAAGATGGATCACTTGCATCAGAAGGAGGTGGGCTTGAAGAAGATGTAGACACCCCCCTTGATCTTTTCCTTGCTGGGGATATGGAAGACAGTGAATGATCATCAGGAGGAGTGGCTTCCAATGATACCTCGGCTTCATTGTCGATTTCCTGATGTGCCCCTACTTCGGGAGGAACAACTATTGTGGGCACTTGTGAACCTCCATGCACCTTTGCTTGCGCATCTCCTTTGGCTGCCTCTCCTTCCACATGTACTTGGGCGTGTACTTGCACATGGTGTTGTTGTTGCGGCTGTGGTTGTTCAACACTTGTCAGATGAGTTACAACAACCTGTGTTGATTCAGGGACATTGATGCTACTTTCTTGCGATGAGCCAACATCACTGGTCGATGGTGATTGGAGAAGTACACTGACTGCCTCTGAAGCACTCAAGGGCTTTGACTTAAGTTGGCGTGGTGGTGGAGGCACTGAACCCAATGGAGCAGGGGTGCTGCTCCCAGCTTGGTCCCCAGCAGATCCTGCTGCTGCAGGCGTACTTTTTTTTTTGCTCCCAAAAAAAGTGGCGGGTGGCACACCAGCCTCCTTGGTAACTTTCTTCTTCTGCTCCTTACTAGCAACTCTCTTGCTAGAGGAGCTACGGAGACCTTTTTTTGGGGCCATCTTCTTCAGAGCAGGTCAGACAGCAGGCCGCAGTTGCACGAATTGTAGAGTTATCTGAGGCCAGACGTGACGTCGCGTGACGTTATGCTGCACACACACACCGCTGCAGGACTTCTTCCTGGCACTGGTGGTTCTCTTGAGTCTTGTGCACCTAAAAACAATGGAAGACAGAGGAACATCAGTTCAGTTATACAGCACAAAAAAAATCGAAAAACACTGCAAAATCAGCACAATCCCATTCCATCCATGCCCTCCATGATGTTTAAGTTCAAGACAGCCCACAGAAAGACTAGGCCCATGCTAGACTCAAATACCCCTAGTGAAAAGGCCACAAGTACAGCCCCAAAAAACGAAAATCACTGAAAAATCAGCACAATCCCAATCCATCCATGCCCTCCATGATGTTTAAATTCAAGACAACCTACAGAAAGACTAGGCCCATGCTAGACTCAAATACCCCTGGTGAAAAGGCCACAAGTACAGCCCCAAAAAACGAAAATCACTGAAAAATCAGCACAATCCCAATCCATCCATGCCCTCCATGATGTTTAAATTCAAGACAACCTACAGAAAGACTAGGCCCATGCTAGACTCAAATACCCCTGGTGAAAAGGCCACAAGTACAGGCCCAAAAAACGAAAATCACTGAAAAATCAGCACAATCCCAATCCATCCATGCCCTCCATGATGTTTAAATTCAAGACAACCCACAGAAAGACTAGGCCCATGCTAGACTCAAATACCCCTGGTGAAAAGGCCACAAGTACAGCCCCAAAAAACGAAAATCACTGAAAAATCAGCACAATCCCAATCCATCCATGCCCTCCATGATGTTTAAATTCAAGACAACCTACAGAAAGACTAGGCCCATGCTAGACTCAAATACCCCTGGTGAAAAGGCCACAAGTACAGCCCCAAAAAATGAAAATCACTGAAAAATCAGCACAATCCCAATCCATCCATGCCCTCCATGATGTTTAAATTCAAGACAACCTACAGAAAGACTAGGCCCATGCTAGACTCAAATACCCCTGGTGAAAAGGCCACAAGTACAGGCCCAAAAAACGAAAATCACTGAAAAATCAGCACAATCCCAATCCATCCATGCCCTCCATGATGTTTAAATTCAAGACAACCCACAGAAAGACTAGGCCCATGCAAGACTCACTACCCCTGGGCATAAATAAAGGTTGAAAAGTAGGCAAAATGGTTGCAGGCCTAACAACAAAGCCTGCATTCAAAATGGCCACTTGCCTGCCAGCACATGGCCAGTGCCTGTAGCTGAACTCAAAATGGCCACCAGCCACATGGCCTGTCCCTCCCCATGAACAGCCCCAAAAATCGAAAAACACTGCAAAATCAGCACAATCCCAATCCATCCATGCCCTCCATGATGTTTAAATTCAAGACAACCCACAGAAAGACTAGGCCCATGCAAGACTCACTACCCCTGGGCATAAATAAAGGTTGAAAAGTAGGCAAAATGGTTGCAGGCCTAACAACAAAGCCTGCATTCAAAATGGCCACTTGCCTGCCAGCACATGGCCAGTGCCTGTAGCTGCACTCAAAATGGCCACCAGCCACATGGCCTGTCCCTCCCCATGAACACCCCCAAAAATCGAAAAACACTGCAAAATCAGCACAATCCCATTCCATCCATGCCCTCCATGATGTTTAAGTTCAAGACAGCCCACAGAAAGACTAGGCCCATGCTAGACTCAAATACCCCTGGTGAAAAGGCCACAAGTACAGGCCCAAAAAACGAAAATCACTGAAAAATCAGCACAATCCCAATCCATCCATGCCCTCCATGATGTTTAAATTCAAGACAACCCACAGAAAGACTAGGCCCATGCAAGACTCACTACCCCTGGGCATAAATAAAGGTTGAAAAGTAGGCACAATGGTTGCAGGCCTAACAACAAAGCCTGCATTCAAAATGGCCACTTGCCTGCCAGCACATGGCCAGTGCCTGTAGCTGCACTCAAAATGGCCACCAGCCACATGGCCTGTCCCTCCCCATGAACACCCCCAAAAATCGAAAAACACTGCAAAATCAGCACAATCCCAATCCATCCATGCCCTCCATGATGTTTAAATTCAAGACAACCCACAGAAAGACTAGGCCCATGCAAGACTCACTACCCCTGGGCATAAATAAAGGTTGAAAAGTAGGCAAAATGGTTGGAGGCCTAACAACAAAGCCTGCATTCAAAATGGCCACTTGCCTGCCAGCACATGGCCAGTGCCTGTAGCTGCACTCAAAATGGCCACCAGCCACATGGCCTGTCCCTCCCCATGAACAGCCCCAAAAATCGAAAAACACTGCAAAATCAGCACAATCCCAATCCATCCATGCCCTCCATGATGTTTAAATTCAAGACAACCCACAGAAAGACTAGGCCCATGCAAGACTCACTACCCCTGGGCATAAATAAAGGTTGAAAAGTAGGCAAAATGGTTGCAGGCCTAACAACAAAGTCTGCATTCAAAATGGCCACTTGCCTGCCAGCACATGGCCAGTGCCTGTAGCTGCACTCAAAATGGCCACCAGCCACATGGCCTGTCCCTCCCCATGAACACCCCCAAAAATCGAAAAACACTGCAAAATCAGCACAATCCCATTCCATCCATGCCCTCCATGATGTGTAAGTTCAAGACAGCCCACAGAAAGACTAGGCCCATGCTAGACTCAAATACCCCTGGTGAAAAGGCCACAAGTACAGCCCCAAAAAACGAAAATCACTGAAAAATCAGCACACTCCCAATCCATCCATGCCCTCCATGATGTTTAAGTTCAAGACAGCCCACAGAAAGACTAGGCCCATGCTAGACTCAAATACCCCTGGTGAAAAGGCCACAAGTACAGGCCCAAAAAACGAAAATCACTGAAAAATCAGCACAATCCCAATCCATCCATGCCCTCCATGATGTTTAAGTTCAAGACAACCCACAAAAAGACTCAGTCCACCCACCACTGAGTACCCCTGGGCAAAAGGCCCCAAAACAGCCCAAAAATCGAAAATTCCAAAATTTTAGTTGCAGCAACTGTAATGCCCCAAACAAACTTACTTGTAAAATTTCTAATCCAACAATGATCCAAAGAAAGTCAAAAAGGCCTCAAATCCAAATATCCAGCAGCATCCACAAAAAGTAATCCTTCCAGCTCCAGATCCAAATGAAAAGTGACCAGGAGATGGACAAAGCACTGGGAGGAGCCTGCTGGACAGGAACAGGAAGTTGAAGACTGTGGGGCACTTCCTTCCTCCCACCCCCCTCCCCCCCTCCCCAAAATGGACTCCTCTCTAAAAAAGTGCAGGCAAATGTCAACCTAAGGAGTTATTCAGATAAAAATCATCATTTCAAGAAGGTTTATGCTGCTTGCTGGTGGATTTCTTGTGCAGAATTGCAAATTTTATATTTTCGTTTGTGCGAGATTCTTGCTGCTCGCCGCATCTCAAATCCCGCAATTGCGAAGTACCGCGAGACGTGATCTCGCCGTACTCGCGTTGACAAACTCTCGCTCGCAAGCCGCGATGACGTAATCGCGCTCGCCAATTCCCGCGGGATCACACAGCAAGATCCAAAATGGCGCAGCACTCGCAAAATATCAAGAAAAACAACCCGGCAAACGATGATAAACGCCGCGCGCCGCAAAAATTGTATCACCAACGCCGTGCGCCGCAAAAAAAATACTCCGCTGCGTGCGAATTTGCGGATTTTGCGAGAAATTCGCAAATCTCGCGGATTGCGAATTTCCCCAAAATCCGCAAAATCCGCGAGCGTAACGGATTTTCCGCCCATGCTTAGAAAATAAGTCCCAAAGCAAGCAGGTCCATGAGCCTGTGTAGTCAAATCAGATGTACACACTGACATTGGTGCGCACCTCAGTAACCCAAAGAAAAATAGAGAAGATAAAAAAGGGAAAATACAACTCCCAATCCCCCTCCCCCCCCCCCATGACGGTGACACACACCTACCACACTCATTCATAAAGTCACACTAAATTTGGAAGAGGTGCAGAGATCTCAAAGATGCTGGGCACACAGCCGATGGCAAGCCTTTAGATAGGAAGGCGACCAAGGGTCCCCACACGAGCGTGAAATTCTTATAATTACCGCGGAATATGTCCGCCATTCTTTCCAAGCTTAAAAGCTTCCAAAGTCGAGCATGCCACAGGGATATTGCTGGTGCCTCCTTCCGCTTCCATGCCGCCGCTAGTGTGAGTTTGGCCGCCCCCAGGCACAGCCACAGAATCTTTTTATCAGATCGTGTTTGGTGCTCAAGTCCGGGGTCTCGTAGGCCCAACAGAACAGAGGCTATAGAGTCCTCTGTAGGATATTGGAGGATATCCTTGATATGTGAGAGGATTTCCTCCCAATAGGGCCGAATCACTGGGCAGTCCCACCAGATATGGCGGAAGTCCCCTAGGAGTCCACATCCTCTCCAGCATTTATCAGAAGTCGCTGGGTAAATGCGGTGAAGCCTGGTCGGGCATAAGTACCATTGCGTGAGAGTCTTTAGATGTGCCTCCCTCAGATGAAGCGAGTGGTTAAATTGGGTCATATCCCGCCAAAGCGCCGACCATTCATTATCAGTGACATCTCTTCCCACCATCTCTTCCCACCGTTCCATATAACGTGGCCTAGGTGACATTTCGGATTTAAGCAACAATTGATAGAGGAAGGAGATAACGCCCTTCATAGCAGATGTCTGTAGCAAAAAAGCTTCGAACGGCGAGGGGGGTCTCGTGGCTGCCTCCAGCACCCCCGGTGACGTGGCCCAGTGCAACAATTGTGCGTGCCGATAACGATCGGACTGCGGTACCTGATAGTCCCGCACACAGTTAGCGAAGGTCAGGGGATCCAGACCATGGAAAAGGTGGGTTAGTGCCCTACAGCCACCCTCCCTCCAGGCGTCAAAGGCCCCCTCTCTAAGCGCTGGTAGAAAGGCCGGATTAAAATGCAAGGGTGTAAACGGTGATGGGAAAGTCGTCCACCGCTCGTCAGCAGCCAAGGTATACCAGACCTTCAAAGTGGTACCCGTGGGGGTACTGATATAAGCGTTCAAGGGACGGTCCCTCTTCGGCTTCCAGGCCAGATCCCATATCGACCGGCCAGCCACACTCCGGTCCATGTGCAGCCAGTGTTTTTCTGAAAGCTGCTGCGACCACTCCACCAGTACCATCAATTGGGCTGCCTTGTAATAAAGGTGCAGGTCCGGGAGTCCCACTCCGCCCTCCGATCTAGGCCGGCATAATACTGCGAAGGATAGGCGAGCCCGGCCCCCCTGCCAAATAAATCGCAGTATCTGCGTCTTAAGCTGCCGAAAGTAATTGCTATCTAGCAGAATGGGTAAGGCCTGGAACAAATACAAATATTTAGGGAGAAGGACCATCTTAATTGCGTGTATCCTACACAACCATGACAGAAATTTGGGTTTCCATCTCTCCAAGTCGGCTCGGGTCTTCGCCAGGAGGGGAGGGAAGTTGGCCGAAAACAACCTGCCCACTGTCGGGGTCAAGTGGACTCCCAGGTAAACAATCGACCCGGTGGCCCAGGCCAAAGGTGTCAGTGTCTGCACGTGAGCCACGTCAGCCTGCGAGAGTGTCAAATTCAGAATATATGATTTGCTATAATTTACCTTAAATCCCGCCACTTCCTCAAATTCCAGTAGGAGCTCCCTAACGCAGGGCAAGGAACACGCCGGGTCCGCTACCGAAAACAAGATGTCGTCCGCGAAGAGCGTGATCTTATGTTGCTCTCCTGTAAATGGTATGCCTTGCACCCCCTCATGTTCTCTCACCTCCACCGCTAAAGGTTCAATGCTAAGCGCGAACAGCAAGGGAGAGAGGGGGCAGCCCTGTCTGGTGCCCCTCGAGTGCGGGAAGAAGGTCGACAACTGGCCATTCACTACCACTCTCGACCTGGGACTGCAGAAATTTGCCCTCACCATAATGATACATTTTTCCGAGAATCCAAAAGCCGACAGCGTATTAAACAGGAAGCCCCAATCCACCCGGTCAAAAGTCTTTTCCGCGTCCAGGCCCACAAGCACTGCCGGGATGCGGAACCTGTACGCTTTTTCAATTAAGTGAACCACTCTACGAGTGTTATCGTGGGTCTGGCGTCCTTTGATAAAACCTGACTGATCAGGGTGTATGATCGCCAGCATCAGATCCTGTAGGCGACACGCCAGGATTGCTGAATACAATTTCGCGTCAATGTTAAGGAGAGCTATAGGGCGAAAATATGCACAATGCGCTAAATCCTTCCCCGGCTTCGGCAGGACTGTGATCACCGCCCCCGCCAGAGATCCTGTAGAGGACCCGGATATTGCCATATCGTTAAAAAGAGACACTAGGAAGTCGCATATCTAGGCAGCATACGCCTTATAAAAAACAGCGGTATAGCCATCCGGTCCCGGTGCCTTGTGCAACTTCAAATTCTTAATGGCCGAAAGGACCTCCTCCCTAGTGATTGGCGCCTCCAATAACTCATTCCACTCCTTAGATATCTGGGGTAGGGGCAGGCGTCGCAGATACTCCTTTTGGGCTTCTGCTCCCAAATTATCTCCCGAGTACAGGTCAGCATAGAAGCGCCCAAAAATGTCCGCCTTCGTTTCGTCCCGATGTTGCAATACACCCGCTGCATCTCTGATGCCTCCTATATACTCTCGCTCTCTCCTATCCCGTAATTGACGCGCCAAGTGCCTGCCCACCTTGTTCCCACAGGAATAGGATTGTCGCCCCAGTCTCAAGAGCGTGAGTTCGGCCCTGTTGGTGTAGTGGGCCCTCAATTTTCCCCTCACTGCCGTCAATGGTCAGAGGGTCACCCTCGAGGGGTTGAGTTTGTGGGCCCGTTCGAGCTCGACCACCTCAGCTTCTAGGGCTTCGCGGTCTTTCCTCCGCAATATATTGAGTTGCAAGTTGAGGCCATTCCTTAATGGCAAGCCGCAACGCTTTATTGGAGGTATCGTCCCTGAGCACCGATGCCGGAAAGTACCACTTCCGCTGTCCCGTACCGGGCAGCGACCAACGAAGGCTAAGCACCAGCAAGCTGTGATCCGAAACGGATATTGGAAGAATGGCGGCATCCACGGTGTCCCCGCGCAGTGATTGGCCGAGAAAAATGTAATCCAGGCGGGAGTAGGAGTGGTGTACGTGGGAGAAAAATGTGTAATCCCTGGTGGTAGGATGAAAAAATCGCCAACCATCAACCAGCCCCAGTTCCCCCACCACCTGCTGCGTTGAAGTAGAGAACACTCCCGTGCCTGCCCTGTGACCCCCCGAGCTGTCCATCTCCTTATCCCACAGCAAGTTAAAATCCCCCAACAGAAACAGGTTCCCCTCCGCAAAATCCCCAACCCTCTACAACAAGCTTTGTAAATACTTATTCTGACCAGAGTTGGGAAGGTACACTACCACAAAGGTGCATAGTCGCCCCTGAATGAGCCCCTTGACCATCAACCAACGACCATCCTTATCATTGCGCACCTCTACAGGTTGGAAGTGAAGTGCAGCGCGGAAAAGGAGAGCCACCCCCCTGTGTTTCGTGGCAGCTGAGGACCTATATATAATGGGATATGCCCTATGCCGTAGACGCAACTCATCCTTCCGTGCCAAATGAGTTTCTTGCAACCCCACTATATCTAGCTGGTGATCCACAACATACTTCCATACCTTCCGCCTCTTCTGTGGGGAGTTCATACCCTTGACGTTCCAGGTCCCTATGCTAATTGGCATAATACAAAAGAACCCCGGGACTCTCCGCTGCCACCCCCTGAGTTCCCTCCCCCGTACTCAGGAGCCCTCCATGCAGAGGCAACTTCAGTGGGCCAACCATGTTTCCCCCAATGTAACCCCAAGCCTCCCACCAGCCCGCAACAGTCCTCACTGCAACTCCAATCTGCCCACACCAACCCAGAGCATTCACACACAACAACATCTGTCCATGTACCAAACCCCCCTCGTCACCGTCATGGACCCCCCCCACCCTTCACCCCAAACCCCCCAACTCCCGACCCTCCCCACAAGGGGAAAAACAATAGGAAAAAAAGACTCAAAACAGTAAAGTAGAAGAGAATACTCATCAGTTCCAGTAGTCCAAAGTTCGTGAGGGGCCTTCCAAACCGGAAGTGGGGTAGGGGGACCAACTCGGTAACCCCCACGGCCATGGCTAGGGGTGTCTCCTCCAAAAGTACATCCATACCCCCAGACCAAAAGGCCAACGCCCCTCCAGTGCCGATCCATTTTTATAGCAGGGGTCATGCCGTTCCGGAACTCTGTTGTGAATCTGCCAGGGTAGCCGAGGCCACCAAAGCCACCGCGCTGCCCCTTTCCTGCAGGCTGGTATTGCGATCCGGCCGCCGCCGGTCCGGTGATGCGCCCACTCTGTGCCAGGAAGAAGAGCGGTGGCGCCTCCGAGACGGGGAAGCGGTCGCTCCTTGAGAAGGTGGAACATCATCTAAGCCCAAGAGGTCCTTTGCCACTTGGAGAGAGCGGATCTGTGCAAGCCGATTCTGCCATCGGAAGATAATCCTGAAGGGATGACCCCATGAGTAGGCGATGTTACGTTCCCGTAAAAAGGCAGTCACTGGACGAAACTCCCTTCTTTTCCGTAGCATAGAGGCTGCTAAGTCCTGATAAAGCTGAGGGCGGTGGTCCCTGAATTGCAATGATGTGATGGCCCTGGCTTTGCGGAGGATGCGTTCTTTCACCTGGAAATCATGTACACAGACGAGAATGTCAGGAGGGGGGGGGCCCTCCTCGCCTGGGCAACCCCACTCTATGTACTCTGTCCATCCTAATTTCTCGCACATCCTCCTCATCCAAAATCTGTAGAAACAACTCCTGAACGTAGCCACGCAGGTCGCCTGCCTCACCATCCCATGGCACTGCTCGAATGCGGATGTTGTTCCTGCGGGAACGGTTTTCTAGGTCCTCCGCGTGCGTCTGCAAGTCCAAGTTCTGTTCTGTGAGACGGATGATATCTTGCTGCAACAGGTGTACATCATTGGCCACACTCAAATCATGGTCCTCTGGGGTCGCCACCCTCACGCCAATTCCATCCACATCTCTCCGTACGTCCCGCAAGTCGGACGCTAATTGTGCGCGGAGCTCGGAAATATCTTCCTTGATCGAGGCAAAAAGCTCAGACATAAAAGTCTTGGTCACAGGTGCCTCATCGTCCGACTGCTTCGACGAGCCACTGGCCCCTGGAGACGCCGGTTGCTGCGAGGACTTCGAAGCGCCATCCTTCCCCGGGTGCCCCTTGCGTAGTGTATTGGACATCGTGACGGGCAGCTCTCAGTCCGGACGGCACTGGCGATAGCCAACCAGTTACACCAAGAGGCCAAACAAAATGGCCCCGCTACTAGCCCGGCCAAGGTGCGCTTCCAGACCAATCGATGCAGGGCTCGAGCAGCTTCCTCCACCTCCGGCCCAAATTCAGGGTCCAAGTTCTCAATGTCCCAGCAACGCGCCTTCCAGGCCGCAAACTGTACTCCGAGGCGCTTCCGGCCCGCTCACGCGGCCCACATGGCAGTACAGGCGCCCAGCCTGCACGTGCCTGTATGCTTACGGTTCCCAATGGCCAGCGTACTTAGCACACCGCGGGCCTGCAGACTTATGGCGGCCGGTTAAGGTTGCCGCTGCAATCACGCAGGCCGTGTCCACAACGCGGGCAAATCCGTGCTCGTCTGGGCCCGCCCGCAGGCCTCCACCACCGGCACCGGCTCCCCACTCCTCCTCCAGTCCAGTACTGGGCCCCACCTGTTGTCGACTCTCCACAGTGGCCCTCGGCGTGCGCAGCCCCGTCAGCACCCGGGCGTCTCCGGGCCCCCCCTCGGTGGACACTGCTGGTCGTCGTTGCTCCTCCGCCTCGTCGCCTCGTGGTCCCGCTCCACACCTCAGGCCAGTATCACCGATCACCCCCAAGGCGTACCGGTGACCAAATCGGCCGCTTCGCTGGCAAGGAGCACTCCTCCTCTCTCGGGCAGCGCAGGGGGGATCGTGGGCGGGATCGTAGGCGGGCCCGTCCTCCTCAACAGCGGGTGCCGCGGACCACACGAGGCCGGGGTTTCTTAGGCCTCAAAGCTCAGCCGCTCCTGCGGCCACCACAGACGCCGTTCCGCCCCGCCGACGGCACCAGACCACTCCGCTATGCCAGGGGGACTTCCGCCACACTTTGGAAGCTGGTCCGATCCACCAGGACCGCGCTATAAGAAGCTATATCGGATCGGCGCCGGAGCGGCTCGGAGAAGCGTCCTACTCCGACGCCATCTTGGCCACGCCCCCCACCCTGCACCCTTTTAATGATACCAGCCGAGGGCCTAATAAAAACTTTTTATTCTTTTTTCTCCTACGAGCCAGGTATCTTTTAACCATCACTTTTCACCACCTCACCACTCATACTTATTTCCCTCACACACACCAACACATAGTTCACTTTCAGTGCTCCTACATAGTCGTGAGTCGCAGCACGCCGCATCCCGTAGAGAGGTGCGAAGACCCCAATGATGAAGCATGACACCAAGGGGCCAGTTGGTGTGTGACGGGTATTTAAAACAACACTGTGTGCTCCCCACCATTGTAGGGATCACTACCACTACCAGAGTGGATTCTATTTTGTTTATGTTAATCCCCCTCCCATTCCGATGGTGCGGTCTCTGCAGGAGATCTTCTAGCCATCCGGGATGGCTATGGCGATGTCCGGTGCCAAGGAATTGTTCCACCAGGTCTCGGTCAGGAAGGCAACGTCTGGGGCGGAGGTGCCGAGCAGGTCCCAGAGCTCGACGGCGTGTTTGCGTGTGGAGCGGGTGTTGAGGAGTATGCAGTGAAGATGGTTGGGTCCGGTGAAGGACTGGGTTCTTTAAGACCCAGCGGTGCCAGGGCACAACACCTGAAACCTTCGTGGGTAACCTGCTCCAGCGTACGAATGACAGAGACACGGGACACTTCCTTCGGCGTCAAAGATTCAAGGTTTATTTACTGCAGGGAACACAGAAGTCACGACAAGTACAACACGTGCAACTTGGGGAGACTGCTTCAAATTGGTTCTGTGGATCGCTCCTTTTATACAGATTTTACCCATAGGACAACATGATACACAAAGGTTTACAACCCGGTTCCCATAATTATCCCCCAGAGGGGTCGCTTTGGTCACTTCGATACACATAAGGTCCGGAACATAAGTGCGGAAACATTTGGCGGTTCCCAACTGTAAAAACCCATCTTCCCAACATTAGTGCATTCCAATCGGCAGTAAAACAGATCGAAAATAGGAACAAAGACAGGTGCAGAGGAAGACGGAGACAGTGGGGAAATCGGAAAGGGTGTAAAAGGGGAGGTATCGGGAAACACGAGATACAGGCATCAAAAGGGACGTGCCTAATGAGATGCACGGCTGAGACAATAAACCGGCACGGCAAGATGAGCCTCGAGCGGGGCCATCTGCCTTACAGTATCATCCCCCTTGTCATAAAGACACTTACAAAGAACATGTGTCTTCCGCAAATATCTTGGGAGTCCCAGGGTCGCGAAGCGGACAGCGTCCGTTCGCTGGCTACTTGAGGGCAAGAGACAAAATGGATGCCGTATCTAAGATGGAACCCGTGGGTACAGACGAAAAACCCACATAACAAACGAACGGTTTAAGTTAGCACAGCGAAACTGTGCACACTTACTAAACTCGTCATCTGCGGTTCATAGATACCAGACTCGACCATATTCGTGCGAGTCGAAAAACACCACTTACAATTGTCACGGAACCTCAGACGCTCCTTTTGCCCTCATGTAGGCAAGCACTAGTCGGAATCATATTAGATATTCATCAGACCATCGAGATGTTGCTGTAGCATAGCTCTGTCCAACCGAGCCCCCTTGGTAACAGGTGGCTGTCTCATACACGTTGTAGCACAGAGGCCACATAAGGCAGGACCGCACTGCACACAAAGGCAACACGTGAACAGGAACGCCACAACGACTCCGATGATCATCAGAATCTTCCAACCCCAAGTCGACATCAGGCCCCAAAACCACCCAAGTAGCGTCCAATCCCCTACATCCACGTGTATGGATTCGGAGATCTTATGCAACTTCGAGATGGCTTGATAGACAGTCGGAGCGTTATCAGGAATGAAAATACAGCAGCTCGAATGGATCACCTTACATACCCCACCTCGATCTGCTAAGATCACGTCTAAAACCATACGGTTTTGTAACGTCATAAGTCTATCCGCCTGAAGTTCAGTGGTGATGTTACCAAGGGCACTGGCAGTAATATTAGCTGTCGGTTCTACCACTCGAGTCAACTGTCTCAGGTTCCTACTATTAACCATAGGTCCCCAAAACGGGAGGAAACCCTTGAAAAAGTCTCCTGCCTCTTGACCGGCAGTATCCTCTTCGCTAATTACGCCTCTCACAACTCTAGTCTTGTGATAATCTGCATCTACAGTGAACGTCGGAGGCAACAAGTTTGCGATGAAGCATGAACCCATGAAGTCAGAGGGCAACCATGCATATGCACGATCATGACAGATAAAGTATGTACCCTTGGCGGCCAGGAACACAGGGGACGAGACCATCGGCAGAATGTAATTTTCAGTGCAAGCACTCTCTCCAAGTCGGGCTTTCGATCTTCGGCCGCGACCTATGAGGCAAAAATTACCAATGTGGGGTACGACCCATATCGGAGGCGAGCTTTTAAGCTGCTTTTCACTGGTGAACACACTATATTCGCCTCTACTTAGGACCCTATAGGCTTGAACCTCTTCTTCAGGAATAAGCGAGGGATCATAGATATCGCTATCTAAATCCTCTATTGCTATCGACAAAGGTTTTTGATACGAGGTAGGACCAGAGTAGGGGGAACGTGGTTCTCGAATGGGGTGGAAACCCAGTGCGCTTCGAAACATTGTCTGAAATGCTCGAGCAGACCCTTGGGAACTATACGGTAACACCAGATATGGAATTCCCTTATCCGTAGTATGTGGCATCAACCCACACACCCAACAATTAGTAGTGTTAACCACTAACTGATGCTGATGGAGGAGCTGAATAAAGGAATTATTGCGGAATTCTGCACGTCTAGCCTGCTTGTGTTCAGGTAAGATATGAAAAGAGTGAGGAGAAGCAGTGGAGGTAAGTTTAGGGTCAGGGGTAGGAGTAGGTGTAGCAGAAGGTAAGAAGTAAAACATCGTGTAATACACCCCACCCGCCAATAATGCAGAAACAGTCAAAAACAACACGAATATTTGGAATATAAAACATTTGGTACGACTGAGTTGCTGCAGCTTGAATCTATGAGCCTGAGCTCCTTCCAAATCCGTCAGCTTCGAAAATGCCATTCCCTATGACCGTCCGCAACGTTTCTTGACGCACTTCGTTCTGTGTAGCAATAGTCAATCCCTAGGAGTTCCCAGGAACCGACGGTCTTTAACCTAGCGTCAAGACCTACTAACCAGAAGGAAGTACGCGCGCGGCCCTACGGCCTTTACTTCAAAAGTGTATATGCAAAAACAATGTCTCTCAGCTGTGGAAGCAAAAAGTGTAAGGAACGAAGCTCAATGAATATGTACAAAATAATTACAATGGTACGAATGTTCAAACTGATCGTGGAAAACGGGATAATGCAATTATCAAGGGACAGAACAGGATCTTTTATTAGTCTTTAGTGCTGGATCGCAAAAAGTATCGGGTTTTCCCAGGACGTGTCTGTTCGTCAAACAAAGGATCCGTTGAAGGGACCACGTCCTGTTGATCAGCTGAATGTTTTGGTCTTGAGTCTTTTGCTGACAAATGTTCAACAGTGTCTCTCTGCTGCACTGAGGATTCTCCGACAGGTTGTGCGTCGCTGAAAGGTACAAACGCCGGCAATCCTTCGGTTTCAGTTGATGCAATGCCTTTCCTCACCCACGAGTCTGCTGGCAACGGGATAGGGACTTTTTTGGTATGGGTGGCGTGCACCCAATTCTTCCGCCCCTCAAGACGAACTGCAGTTCTCGTGGCAAGGAGGACCTGGTAGGGTCCAGTGAACCTCGGGTCCAAGTTGTTCTTGCGCGAGAAGTTGCGCGTCACCACCCAATCTCCGGGCTGGAGCTGGTGGCCTGGACCCTCCGTCTGCGTTGGCAATGCCTCGTGAACCTGTTGGTGAATTAACCTCAGTTTAGCAGTCAAGTCATGAAGATAATCGATCAACATTGGATACTCAAGATCACAGAAAATACCTGGCCTAGGAACCCCCCAAACATTCGCAGGACGACCGAACACTATTTCATAGGGACTAAGCCCTACTCGGGAGTGTACAGTCGCCCTAGTTGACAGTAATGCTAAAGGTAAAGCGTCAGGCCACGAAAGACCAGTCGTAGCCTGAATCTTTGCTAGTTTTAGTTTAAGGGTGCCGTTATACCCTTCAACCAAACCAGCTGACTGGGGATGATTGGCACTATGGAATTTCTGATTAATTCCAAGGCCCTTGCATACACTCTTCATCACACTCCCCACAAACTCACTTCCGTTATCTGACCACACGATTCTAGGCATTCCATACCGAGGAAAGTATTCCTTCAGTAGGATTTTCGCAGTAGACAAAGCAGTATTATCTTTGAGAGGATAGGCCTCGATCCATCGGGAGAATGCGCAAACCACAACTAAAACGTATTTCAGGTTATTGCATCGCTCCATATGGATGAAGTCCAATTGAATCACCTCAAAGGGACATGAAGGGGGAGCAAAACTGCCAGGAGGAGTTGGGGTTCCCTTGCCAGGATTGTACATCATACACACCATACAGTTCTTAACCAAGCGTTCAGCACATTTCGTAATACCATCATTCTTCCACACAGGGGACAACAATTTACAAATACCTTTCGCGCTAATATGTGCTAACCCATGCGCCATTGTCACAACGGCCAGCACATACGCATCCGGTAACATCCATCTTTTCTGATCCGACAAATCAATCCAACAACCATTCGCATCCAACTTTCCCGTACTTTCTTTCCACTTCGTCTTTTCAGTCTCGGTGGCCTCATTCTGAATTGCCTTCACACTCTCAATAGTGTCTTCACACATGCTCGACTCTGTAGGCCACCTAACCGAACTCGTCACATACATTCGAGTGCTAAGGTTCCGGGCAGTCTCCTTAGCAGTCTCATCCGCAAACGCATTACCACGACCAACATCATCCGTCACCTTACGATGCGCACTACATTTAACAATCGCCACTTGCTTAGGCAACGTAAGTGCATCCAAAAGATCATTCACAAGCTGGCCATGCTGAATCTTCGTACCATGCGATGTTAGAAAACCTCTCTCTCTCCACAAACGTCCAAAACTATGGGCGACGCCAAATGCATATTGGCTGTCGGTAAACACATTCACACGTTTCCCTTTCGCTAACACACACGCTCTAGTGAGAGCGATCAGCTCTGCAGCTTGGGCAGAATTCTGATTTAATCTTGCAGTCTCAACAACAGTATTCAACGTTACAACAGCATAAGCAGTAGTCACATCACCATTCGGCAACTTGAAACATGAACCATCCACATACAGTGTACCATCTGGTTCTTCCAATGGGGTGTTTTTAAGGTCCACTCGACCTTTCGTTTCCTCCTCTGTCCTCAAATAACAATCGTGTTCTGTTATTTCATCTGACTCTGAGCTAATTGGTAACAAAGTTGCCGGGTTCAGAACATTACAACGTTTTATTTGAATGTGGCTTGCCAACAGCGTCAACTCGTACCCAGACAACCTCGCACTCGTCAAGTGCTGAGTTTTCGTACGATTCAAAAGAGTATCGACTGCATGCGGAACCATCACCGTAAGCATATTATCCATGACCAATCCTGCTGATTGTCGGATAGAGACCGCGGCTGCCGCTGTTGCTCTCAAACAACTCGGCAATGCTCTAGCTACCGGGTCCAAGGTCGAGGAAAAATATGCACATGGACGTTGCTTACCACCAAAAGGTTGCGTTAAGACGCTTAAAGCGCAACCTTCCCTCTCGTGAACATATAATGTAAACGGCTTGCTATAGTCAGGATTACCTAACACAGGAGCCGAACACAATGAATCACGTAATTCAGAAAAACTTTTCTGACATTCTTCCGTCCATGGTAAAGGAGTCGAAACATCCTTGCACGTAAGAGCCACCAACGGTTTCGCTAGCAATGAAAAATTTGGAATCCATTGCCTGCAGTACGACGTGATACCTAGAAAGGCACGCACATCTCTTTGGGTTGTTGGCACAGCCATTCGCGCAATTGCTGCAATTCTCTCTGGGGTCAACCGCCTTCCCTCCTTTGACAATAAGTGACCTAGATAGGTTACTTCTTGACAACAATATTGGAGTTTAGAAGGTGACACCTTGTGATTTAACTCGCAGAGATGTTGCAGCAGCGATACCGTAGCAATTTTGCAAATGTCCTGAGTATCTGCAGCTACCAATAGGTCGTCAACGTATTGGATTAAGGCCGCACCAGCCGGCAACCTAAACGCATCCAGTTGACCCTTCAAGGCTTGACTGTAAATCGATGGACTTTCACAGTAGCCCTGAGGAGCGCGTTTGAACCGGAAGCTGCGTCCACCAAGAGAGAAACCGAAAAGGTCTCTGCTCTCTTCTGCAATCGGGATGCTGAAGAACGCATTCTTCAAGTCAATCACCGAAAACCACGATGCAGAAGCTGGAATCAGAGTCAGTAGCGCCGTGATGTCAGGCACAACGGGGAACTGAGGAATCACAATTTTATTCACCTCCCGTAAATCGATAACAAAACGATAAACAGGTGGTTTCGAAGGATCAGTACGTTTTAGAATGGGTAGTACAGGGCTGTTGCACACGTTTCCCCGTGTTTCCTCAATAACGTCTTTCTCGATCAAATCATAGATGATCGCCAACAATGCTCGTTCACCATCAAGAGAGATACGATATTGGGGAATACGTGGCAACCGCACATTGGATTTCAACTGAACAACATAAGGTGAGATATTAAGTAGGCCCACATCATTGGGACCTGTTGCCCACAAAGACGCAGGAAGAGAACTCAATTCCGGTGGAAGCTTATCGAGAGACAAGTACATGGGAGAGACAACCCTCTCTCCCAACGTAAGCTTTACACCCGCAGGAGAACAATACAAAGTTGCATACAAACGTTTAAGCAAATCCAGGTCCAAAAGATTTTCACCACAACCCGTGGTTAAAATCAACGGAGCTTCTAGCTCACGAGGCCCAATTGTAAGGGGCAAAGGGCACGAAACTGGATTGCTAACGGGGGCGCCAGAGAATCCAACGGAAACATTTGTTAAGCCAGACAAAGGTGCGCCAGGGAGTCTCGAATGCTTAATGGAACTTTTCGCTGCACCAGTGTCCAACAGAAAAGGCTCAACGACGCCCGATGTAGCAACTGCGACGTAAGGCCCTCTCTGATCAACCGGAACTGATACCACTCCCTTTCCTTGTCTATGGCTGTCCTAGTAATTACTGTCGTCAGTTCCCTGATCGACGTAATAATCGTCTACATTGTACTGCGCAGATCGTCCTTGCGACGATCCACGTTGATCAAAACAATTATCGGAATTTGATGAGTTATCTGAGCGATCGTTCTGGGCACCACGACCTCTACCACGTGGTGCCTGCTGCGAACCACCACGACCTCCTCTAGATGAGTTACCACTATTACGTTCGTTTAGAACAGGACAATTGAATTTAATGTGACCCTCTTGTCTACAATAAGCACATTGATTGTACCCCAACGAGGATCTTTGGGAAGAGGAGTCATTACGAGATTGTGATCTATTCGATTGCGGCTGCGATCTATTTTGTTGCGAAGTATTCTGATTCGAACGTGGAGGATACGCTTGCTGTAGCAGCACTTTAGTTTTAAGCTCTTTCGTCTTTTTATCGGCACGGTCGTTCTCTTCTTTCTCTCTGTTCTCATAATATTGTGCCGTAGCCAATATCTGAGCTGAAGTGGAAACGGCCCATGCACTTTCTGAATTCTTTAATTTATTGCTCAAATCGGGCAATAAGTTCGAAACAAATTTATCCACAAACAACCTTTGACCACCCTCAGTGCTCATATCCTGACCACTATGATCGATGAATGCCTCCTCAAACCTCGTAAAGAAGTCGGAGACACTCTCGTCCTTTTTCTGCTTACAAGCTGACAATTTGTCCCAGTTTACCCTCATAGCTGGCATAAGAGTTTTCATTAACGTTATTATTCTTTGAGGGAGAGCAGCAATCAACTGTTCAGGCTTAGCACCACCAACTTGCAACCCATCCGCCGCTATAATGGCCGCCCAATCACCACCTAATTCGTTTGCGTGATTTTCCTGACGAATCTTAGCCCATACCGGTTGCGGTACAACATTGCCAAACAGCATGTCAATATCGGCAAGATTCATTATCGTAGCATCTACAAGCTGCGATAACTCTTTGTAATACCCTGCAGGATTTTTGCGAGGGTCAGGCAAAGATTGCTTCACCTGTAACACTTCTGAGCGTTTCCATGGGAGATGTATCCATACTCTCTGAAAATACGGCAGGATAGGTGGAACGTGAGCAGCATCACCTGGCATCAACACGGGTGGAACTTCACGCATAGGAAACTGACCAGACTCATCTGGCTGTCTTTCGACATCCTCAACAAACAAGGCTTGAGGTATAGGAGTGGGACGAAAAGATAACAATCGTTCAACAGCACGTCGAACATTGGTATCCACTATCAGTCCAGCCGAGAACTGAAGTTGTAGATCGGACAAAGCGGTCAGCACCTCGTCAGGTGCGTCGGCCGATACCTGATCGCGAAGGACCTTACACATTTCCTCGAACACAAATCTCTGGGTTGGTATATTGAACTGACAAAATGTGTCGAGTACAACACGTGGTGGATTTCTAAGGGGGTGCGTCATCCAACCCATCGCCATATTATATAGCGAAGCACGTTCCCTATTACCAGGAAGCTGACTACGTCTCTGAGGACCATCGGAACCAGCGGACCCAAGAACAGGTCCGAGCGAATGAAAGAAACTAGCCGCAAGAGGAGAATTACGACTACGAGTAGAGGGAGAAGTATAGGACACAGGACTAACAAGTGAAGGGGTAGAGACAGAAACAACAGCAGGGGTTAACAAAGCAGGAACAGTAGCGTGAGCAGGAGTATGTGGAAGCGGAGGAGCAGTAGGAATAGCAACAGACGAAGGAGCAGGAACAGTCGGAAGAACGGGTGCAGGTTGAGGAGCAGGCAAAGGAAGAATAGGTGCAGGAACAGGTACAGGGGGAATCACAGGGGCTGTGATACCCTGTACGTACGGAGGTGGCGATTTCATAAGATAGGACATTAAAGGATCCTCAACTGACTCATCCTTCTTTTCCGACTCCGTAGGCAAAGCAGGATAGCATTTATCTATAGTCATACGCTGTAATCTGTCAAACACTTCCTTTTCCTTAACCTCCTTATCATGCTGAAACTGTTCTGCTTTCTTTACAATGGTACCAGCACTATCTCTCTGATTTCGCTTAGTCTGTCTGATTTCTTTCTGTCGGGCTTCTTTACGCCACAACCGAAAGGCATCAAACATGGCCGGCCTTGACTTTTTCGCGAACAATTTAACCTCTAGATTATCTAAGATCGGGGCCTCGAAGCTACCATGTGGTGGCCAGCGAAGGTCACCGTCCTTCTTCGTGTATTTGATCCAGTATTCATTAAAAGTAATCGGGCCTAGCCCATGTTTACTGTACAGTTCATAAGTCGGAGTTCCAACCGGAGGTATCGGACACGAGTCCTCCAGTCGGGAATCCACACCACAAGGTCTGAAACAACTGAACAAAGTACTACGACCAGGCATCTCGCACACTAGCCGAGTTTCACAAACTTCAAGGGTTACGGGATTTTACCAAGTCCCAGCAAAGAACAAAAACCCTCGGTTTTTGGCGGCTGCAGTCGTCAAATAACACAACAAAGTACGCTAGCAAAGTGTCACCGACAAAAACACTCACACAGCGTCAACAACAAAAACACTCGCTAAAGTGTCAACAACCAAGAACTCTGGGAGCGACCCACAAATACTTAACTCAAAGATCGATGGCGTCTCCAGGAAGGCCCGTCAATCGTCTCGCTATACCAAGGTCTACGCCAGGCGCCAAAACAGGTCTACAGTCAGGGCAGCAGTCCGTCGCAGCCGTCAGGAGGCGGGAATCTTCGCGGGAAAAGTCTTCGGGCCACTTGTTTCGACAACAGGATCGATGAAGCGGAGTGCACCTTCCCTCGGAGATTTCACACGAAGTTCCTCACGATCGTCGGGCTTGGACCGGTACCACTGATGCAGCCCCACGTTGGGCGCCAACTGAAGGACTGGGTTCTTTAAGACCCAGCGGTGCCAGGGCACAACACCTGAAACCTTCGTGGGTAACCTGCTCCGGCGTACGAATGACAGAGACACGGGACACTTCCTTCGGCGTCAAAGATTCAAGGTTTATTTACTGCAGGGAACACAGAAGTCACGACAAGTACAACACGTGCAACTTGGGGAGACTGCTTCAAATTGGTTCTGTGGATCGCTCCTTTTATACAGATTTTACCCATAGGACAACATGATACACAAAGGTTTACAACCCGGTTCCCATAATTATCCCCCAGAGGGGTCGCTTTGGTCACTTCGATACACATAAGGTCCGGAACATAAGTGCGGAAACATTTGGCGGTTCCCAACTGTAAAAACCCATCTTCCCAACATTAGTGCATTCCAATCGGCAGTAAAACAGATCGAAAATAGGAACAAAGACAGGTGCAGAGGAAGACGGAGACAGTGGGGAAATCGGAAAGGGTGTAAAAGGGGAGGTATCGGGAAACACGAGATACAGGCATCAAAAGGGACGTGCCTAATGAGATGCACGGCTGAGACAATAAACCGGCACGGCAAGATGAGCCTCGAGCGGGGCCATCTGCCTTACAGTATCATCCCCCTTGTCATAAAGACACTTACAAAGAACATGTGTCTTCCGCAAATATCTTGGGAGTCCCAGGGTCGCGAAGCGGACAGCGTCCGTTCGCTGGCTACTTGAGGGCAAGAGACAAAATGGATGCCGTATCTAAGATGGAACCCGTGGGTACAGACGAAAAACCCACATAACAAACGAACGGTTTAAGTTAGCACAGCGAAACTGTGCACACTTACTAAACTCGTCATCTGCGGTTCATAGATACCAGACTCGACCATATTCGTGCGAGTCGAAAACACCACTTACAATTGTCACGGAACCTCACCGGTCCTTGGGGTTTTGGTGGTTCTTTTGCATGTGAAGTTGCAGGTGTGGCAGGAGAAGGGTCCGTGGGTGCGTTTCAATGTGGCCTGGAAGCAGCGGTGGTCTCGGCCGTTGTTGAGGGTGAGGAGACTGTTGGCGTCGTATCGGAGTCTGGTCTCATGGCGTGTGTGGAGTCCAGGGGTACTGGTGCTGGGGGCAGTCCAGGCACAGACATGCGCACACAGGCTTGGCTCTGGCGCGTCTTCGGCGCGCAATCGGCACGCCCGCTGCACACGTCTGGGCGGCGGCCGCCATATATGGAGTGGAGGGAGGGAGGAACAGCTGGGGGGCGGGAGCGGGGCGGCGAGGGGGCGAGGTGGCAGTGGGCAGCGGTGGAAAAAATCGGGTTCAGACCAAAAAAGGGGAGGATGGGGGGGGGGGGGGGGAAGCAGGCAGAAACAGAAAAATGAATGCGCACAAGATAGAGTAAAATGGAATGCAACAAGAGAAATGCAGTAAGAGTAAAGATTATACAGCGGTGATCGGGGCGGGAGCGGGCCAGCGAGATGGCGTGGAGGCAGTGGGCAGCGGCTGGAGAACGGGGCACAGAACCAGAAGGGGGGTAGGGTGGGTGAGAAAACAGTCACAAAACGTGGAAGAGCGTGCTAAATAACAGAAACAAATTTAAACAGTTACAGAGAAATACTATGCAAATACAAGAAACTTACACAACGAAGTTCCTGGGCACACAAGACTGGAACACCCGCTCGGAGTGGCGGCAGGCAGCAGCGGGGCGAGCACACTGAGGTGGTGCTGCTCCGCAGCAGAGGGGGTGACCTGGCCTGCAAGCAGGGTCAGGAGTAAGGATTTAGTAAATTATGCAGTAAGAAAAGGCAACTAAGGCGGCATAATGTGACACATTTCGTGATAGTGTTACTTCATTATTTTGTCCTTTTTAAACTTGGTAACACTGTAAGGGCATTGGTTGTGCCTCATTAGTACAAATTGATCACCCTAATATAGCAATAAGCAACAGAAGGTGACCAGTCTAGCTTTGCAAAGGGCCTTCCACAGCAGGGCAACAAGTGTCGCTGCATTTTAAGTAACTTTTGGTCTTTTGAGCAAGAAACTATTTTTTTTGTTAAAATCTGCAGATTATGCAGCAGATGATGGATTATGTAGCAATTCTGGCAAATCTATAATTATGCAAAAATCTAAGCGGCCTTACAATCACATAATTCTAGTGGCTATAACTATAGGGACAGATTATGAGTTTAGCGGTCCTGGAGCAGGCCGTCACACCAGCGTCTCGCTCTAAGACTACCAAACCTGTAGTCTGGCCTCCCACCGTATTCTGATTGGAATACAGGTCAGGTGGTCCTACGGCGGTGGTCCCACAGCAGTGCCTTTCAAAGGCTCATATCTGAGCCTTAGGAAGGCACGGCAATAGGAGTCTCATAGCACTTTCCTGCATGGTATGGACTTCTACATCCATGCAGTGCAGGAACTGGGGGTGCATGCATGCGGGGGGCACACTTTTCATGGTGGACTCACCACTATGAAAACTGTTATGGTAAGGAAACCCATAATATGCTTAGCGGTGCCGCAGCGGCACCGCCAGCATATTGAGGGCCTCAGACTGCTGCAAGACGGCAAGGTAATGTGATGATCAGACCGCCAGTGTGGCAGTATCCACACCGTCACTGAGGGTTTGGCAGTCCATCGGACCGCCAAACTCATAATCAGCCACTTAATGTCATGTACAAGTCCACAGAAAATATTATAAAGGCTTGTGTCCATTTCCTAGGCTGTCCGGTTTTAGGTTTAAACCTATAATAACTGATAAAACCCCACCGGAACGGAAATAGCCCTCACCAGTATAAACATATAAACACTGGGAAAAAAACTGCACAACCACAAACTAAATGTCATTCAAAGATAGGAAAAGGAGAGTGAAAGAGTCATTTGTATTTCTTCCTGAAGGGGCCAATACAATGTATCTTTGTTATATAAGGTAGCAGTAAAAAAGACGGGGCCAACATTATTCTGCTTGAGTTTTGTTGTTTAATATTGTTTCTTCTTCCTTTTTCAGTTTTGTGGTCTTTGGTCTAAAGATACAGGGGTCAGAAGCATGTATTAGATGCTGTTTATTTATTTTATAAAGTGTAGAGAATCAGGAAATGTCAAAATCATATTTGATTTTTTGGCTATGTTTGAGTCTTTCACTGATAGGAAAAATGTAGGTGTCATAAGAATATTTCCCAATGAATACCATCACATTTACCCACAGAGAATGGGTAAAAAACCTTGATACATCAGCCCCCTTTTTTTAGTGAATCAGTATTGATAGCAGGTGAATTGCCAAATGCCCCAGGCTTTAAACATTCAATGCAAAGTATAGTGACAGATATATTTGAAAAGAGTGTAGTCACAAAGCATCTGGGATACTGATGAAAACATGACACCAGACCTTTGGAAAACATGGAACACAGTGTCACTTGGAATGCTGGTGCAAAAAGTTCTTACCAAGTTCAACAAAGATTGGAGTGATATTGTTTGTATTTACAGTGATTCAGCTATGTATATGAAACAGTTGTGTGATGATCTGTCAAAATTGATACCTGAGCTGAAGTCCTTCCCTGTAAGAGATCCTTGCCACGTATGCTGAAAGCATCTTTACATCTTCAGAGTTAATGAAGAATGCTATTGACTTTAAAGTCCATTCTGGTGCACTGTTTTGTTATGTGTGGAAACTCAAACGCAAATATTTCTCATTTTGTGCATTGTGTAGCATCAAAGAAAGAGGCATCCCAATTGTATCACTTAGCTGGTAGTTCTCAGTCCCAGAGGCCATGAATGCTATATTATCCATGAAGGAACTGTGTACAGAACTTTTGCTGAGTGATGATGCCAAAGGCAAGAAATGTGAGGATCTTTGGTCGCATATTGATAGTGATTTGAAAAAAAGTACACTCTACTGCATTTTTTGATTTTTACAGGAAAGCATGACTGCTGTAGTAGACGTAATAAAAAAAACTAGAGTCTGAAAACACCCTTGTCTACCAAGTGTTCAGCATAATTAGGGTAGAGATGAAACATCTCCTTGAGAGTAGGCTGGGCAACACTTTTAGTGACTTTGGCACTCCAACATGTTCCATGTTAGAGTGCTTGCCACTTAGTAAGCAAAGAAATGTTGAGGAACAAGTCAGGAACTTTTGTTTTTACAATGTATGAGAAATAGCCCTTCACCAACCATGGTATTTGAAGTCAATGAAGCCTTAATGTGGTATCTGCACAAGTTATAGATGCCTTCCGTAAAGGGAAGTTTTCTTTGGAGTTTCAAAAGTGCTGCCTCATTTTTTATCGCTTCAATAACTCTGAGGGCATATGTGCTTAGTTCAACGCAAATGTTGCAGAATATGTTGCAGAGTATCACAGTCTTTAGGTGCACCAGTATTGGCATGGAAAACTATGTCAGTGGCCAGAGTTAGCAAATTGTGTACTGGCTATTTTGGCGTTGCCTGTTTCAAGTGCCAATGTTGAAGAGGGCCTTTTCACAGTTAAAGTTTACATGGGAAGGAAAAAGCAAGTGTGCATGACCAAAGACTCACTGAAGAAGTATTGTATGGTGTACAATGATAAGTTTGATTTGTAAAAATGTATTTGGACCTCAAATACACTGTACGTACACTGTCTATATACTATGTACTATCATTGCAGAAAGCAAGCAATATTAAAAGCAAAAAGCTCCATTACCCACCAGAAAAACACTGTATTCGTTGCTTTTAATGTTGCGAAAATGTGTAACCACTGTTTTTTTAAGGTATTGAAATCACTTGAAAACACTGAAAAAACCCACCAGAATTTACCAAAAATAGAAACTGAAAACACGAAAGCCTACCAATAACATTGCTACGGAGGGGATTCAGGAAAACATGTAACTCGCATTGCAGCCTTTGAAAGTGTCCCTCTGCTAGAATGTGTAGTATGCAGAGAAAAAAGAAAACAAGAATCCCTCTAAAGAATCTGGTGAGGAAATCTTTCATATACGTACGCTTAGTTGGAAAGCACCAACAGCCACATCTGATGTAGTTGCTCCCCTCCCAAAGCTCCTACTGACGGTACCACCCTGCCCATCCCTTCCCTGCCTAACCCATGAAGAACACCCACATGCCACTGACCTAGCAACCCTCCCAGCCCCCACCATTGCCCATCAGCACCACCACCGCCTCCAACTCTGAAAGCGAGCACAACAACAGCAGGGGAGAGCAGTTTAAGCTGCAGCTGGTGCTGTCTGTGATCCCCTATTGCTCTCCACCCCAGTGGATCTCCTCTCCCTTTCTTTAGACCTAGCCCCCATTTGGCCTATACTTCAGGTACCGCACTCCTGGATCGGTGTTATTTAAACGGAGACAATGTGCTGACCTTGTGCTCATGTACCTGGGACCATATCCGCGATCCTTTGCCCCTTTCCTTATGATCATTGCAAACTTGTTCTTAGGACAATATTTCATCATCTACGCCCTGAAAAAGCACAGAGGCTAAAAGGTCTGAGCAAAACACGTGCTTCCTATGATATTGGCTATAGAGCAAGCTGTAAACCATTTTGCTTTAACTTGGTTGTAGTTCAGATCGATAGACAAGCTATAAACCACTTCAGATTGCAGCCTGATCTACAGCTCATGGATTTACTTCATTAACGTATTGAATGCAGTGTGTGAATCAACTCCCAAATACCTGTCCCTGTCAAAGTTGGGCGATAGGATTCGGCCCAAAGGTTTAAAATCCAGCACCTACTACAAAAGAGCTACACAGGTGCCAGAAATACAGCATTTGCCTATCCTCTTGTCGTGTAGCCTCAGCCTTCTCAGTATGTTATGGGATTGACCTATCCTGTTTACAGCACTGGGCAATGCAGAGCACTCTCAGCTTTCCATAGATTTGGCATGGCTTCAACTTCTTCGTGCCAAGGGCATTACCACAAAGGAAATAATGCCAATAGTTTTCTCACCAACATGTAAGTAGTATATAGCGCACTCTACCACATACGTGTGTTTGAGGTTGACAAAAAAATACTTCCTTGCCTAGGGTGCAAAAATATCTTCTTCAGAAAGCCATAAAAAATCGAATAAAAGCTGTATTCCAGGTGCCCTTGACAAAAGAGAGCAGCTGCTTGGTCATGTACTGGGTAGAACGGATAAGCATGTTTTATTCCTCACTTGGAAACCCCTCCACCTGCTTCTGACAGGGGGGCTCCAGCAGCCCCCAGCAGATAAGCACCTAGGATATTCCAAACACCTGAAGCGTTGGTGTTCTCTAACGTACGTCGTTTTTTACAAGACAAGTCAATTAAGGAAAAGTCAAACGACTACTACTGGGAAAGTGAAGACATATCAGATATCAAAGCTCTCAGGTGTCTCCAAGGGATTCCTGCGAGAATGCCCAGCAGCGCTGCATCAGGGGCTGTCACTCGACGTCCAGACTTTAATGAGATGGAGCAAAAAACACGGGCAAATCCCATCCGTTGTGAGGCGGAGTAGAAATATATATTCACCATGAAAACCTACGGACCAATGATCTGTGGTTTTGCTTGTGCAGTGTTTAATAGAAAGTGAGAAAGGACTACTTTTTACATTGGAACGCTTTACCCTCCCTGTACTCTGACTAAACTTCGATCATGTTACGCTGCTAGATATACCCCAATTTCTTCCAGGCTAGAAAGGCTGGAAATTTAGAAGCGGAATTTACTACTGATGTAAAGTGAGGCAGACCAGCTGGACCCACTGTTAACCTGGAGAAATGTAAGAGGAAACCTTTTGGCAAATATCCATTGTCATACAACCTAAAACAGCTGGATGAGCTGCACGAAAAAGAGGTCACTTCTTCACGTTCGATAGGCTACTCTGGGCTCAGTTGGTAACTCTAACCATATGGGCCCATACTTCGCTGTACATATGTTTCAGTTGTATTCAGGTGGGGACGGACAACGTATATTGCCAGAGGACCAAGCGTGTAAGCCCTCTGGGTAGCCAGCCGTGAGTGCCGTTATTAGGGGCGAGGGGTCCTGGAATGACTTATGCCAGTCAGTCATTTTAACCTCTTTTTACAGTGCTCATGACAACAAGCTTTTGAACAACCTAAAAAGACCTATAAGTGTTTCTCGCGAGACTCTTAATATGTAAATATTGGGAGAAGGATGTTTCCCACTGCTGTCAGGAGTGGGGGCAATCGGTGTTCATGGTGACAACAAACAATGACAACTTCGGGAAACCTAGTGCATTTTGGATGCTTCTTAACAGCTGGCATGAGCTTGATTATATGAGACTGGTCCAGTGATTGTGGGGAGCCGACAGTCTGGAATGTTCTGCGTTGCATAGCCAGGCTTTCTGTTTCTGGGGTAAGACATTCTGGTCTGGGAAATCTAATGTCAAATTTTAAATTAAGACAATTTACCGAGTACACATCCTGTTATCAAAGTATTTTAATCCAGAATAAAAGTCAGTGAGAAATTGAACTGTGCATGCAAGGAGTGTGACCGGTGAATAATGGCGCTGCGCCTGTTGAACCAAAGCAGGCAGATAGTGGACTCATGGGCTGGTGCACATTATGTGTATTCCGACCCTTTATTGCTGAGCAGAGAATGAGTTTCGTGAATGTGGGATGTAGCAAACCTAAGGTGCTCCACTGCGAAGTGGCTTACATGTTTCTCTTTAAGTAAGATTCTTCATGTGTTCTATATTTCAACTTCTGCATGACTGACTCTTCAAACTACCTATCACAGGAGAGCAAAAGAGAAATTTGCTAGTGGTATTGAACTGTAGGTAGAGTGCATATTGTTGCTCGTCGTGTAAAACAAAAGACATATCATCTTCATCATCGTCATCCTAATAGTCACATTGCTTTTAGAGTACGTGGTAGCCGTAGGCATCCAAGAACACGCAAGCTGCAGACAGCAGGCACTTGGTTTTCTAAAGGCAGCTTGTTCCTCTGGTTGCAGTGACTGGAAGGTGGTGTCTACTTCTTTCTCCCACCCTGTGGCCATCTCTGTGTCTTCCTTTCATCTATGTCTTCAGCCTTTGAAGTGTGAGATTCCCTTCCTCTCCTCCAATAGTGTGGCAGGTCTTTAGGCCAAATTTGACCTCAAACCAAAATGGCAGCCAGTACCTAGGCATCTTTTCCTCATGTAAGGCAGCAACATGAACCCAAACAATCTGTCCTCCGCGTCAGTCAACAGCTCCTCAACTCTCCCCTCTGGCTCCAAGCTGGCAGCCCCCATCATGGAGCTGATTTGTGCCTCTGCTACGACAGAATATCAACGCATACCGTTTCTTGCCACAGTGACCCAAGAACTGGTGGGTGTTGAAGTAAAGTGGACACTCAGCACTTAGCCACACAGACTACACGAGAAAGCACATGCGTCCACATCATAGGAAAAGAGGAGGCTGCATAGGCGCTAGTGAGTGCATCTTTGTTAGGGATGTGCAGATCTGGAGGAGAACAGGCCCCAGCTAATGCTCTTTCGGGGGGACTGCAACATGGCTTTGCGTGAAGCTCTGTTTGTAATGAAAAAGAGGTACCCCCAACTATTGTTCCTAAATCGGGGCAAGTAGAGCAGTTGTGAAAATATATTTAGGAATAACAATTACAAATGGACCTAAACACAATACCACATAATACAAACACTGTGTATATTCTGTGATAATCAATTATCAAACAAGGATTGGAAGAACAAAGTTCAAAAAGAGTTCTCAAATATGTTTTTATACTTATTCATAAATTTTGATGTATAAAAAATATATCTTTTTAGAAGATATCTAATATTTATATTTGTTCAATTTGACTCCAAGAGTTCATATAATCACAAATTCAAAGATTGATATAGAAATTTCATGTAGACACAGAACATTTTTACAAAACAGAAACAATAAACAATGTTGTCATGGCTCGACAGATTGCGCGAAACTCTACCACCATA
Organism: Lissotriton vulgaris; assembly: GCF_964263255.1. NCBI lineage: Eukaryota > Metazoa > Chordata > Amphibia > Caudata > Salamandridae > Lissotriton > Lissotriton vulgaris. The sequence goes on from NC_141696.1 coordinate 1,280,486,940, forward strand.
TGTCACCAGGCACATAAAATGGGCAAGTGGATGGTCACATGATATTTATACATGTAGCATGCAGTTTTGTAAAGTATCACCTTTAAGCTTACCCTTGGCCGGTTGTCGTCATATGGAAATTCAGAACTGAGGTTGTACTTGGGCACAACACTATCAAAGAAATATTCCCCCTTGACCTATATTATTTTACTGGTATATATCCAACACTTTACATTTCTGTATTTTTATACATCAGGGCAAACAACAGCTAAAGCCTTTTTTTTAGATTTTTATTATTTTATCTTTGGTTATTTTTCAGTACAAAAATGTCTTTCATTTATAAATTGATCATATCAGTTAATATATTTTATCAAAAAACACATAGTATAAAAACTCATCTTCAATAAGAGACTATTTCATGCAGGGAAAAAACAGATTACAAAACAATCAACATTCACACAGGTACATACACTCCTTACTTATCATACATGCTACATTCATTCTTGATTCTGCGTCCGAGGGATCACAGATGGAAGTGCAAAATACGCAAGGTCGACGCGTTTCGGCAGAATAAACCGCCTTCCTCAGGACCTATCTTGCAGAATACAAACAAATATTTTTATAGCCCCTGCATGGTTGAGTATCTGAAACGATAAATAACATACATTTGTTTCATTTCTTATAGTACTTTTTTCATTGTTCTAAATTACGATGCCCTATGTATGAACAAAAAAGACACAAAATACTTTACACATATTATACTTTGATTATTATGACTCTCTTGTGGTTGAACCTGCCGTGAGCAGAAGGAAGACATTACCGAAACTCTCGTGATGAACATAAAACTCAAACCATTTGTATTATCTTCGAGTCCTGTCTATTAAAACTGGGTAATGTTTGTGGGTAGGCATTATCTACAACTGTTGTTAGGTAATAGATCATAAACGGAAACGATATAATTGTCTATCTATCTGAATCCTCTTTAAGAAGAGAATTTTATCCTTTTTTTTTTTTTTTTTTTTTTTTTTTTTTTTTTTAACTCCTCGCACAAATCAGTTCCATCAACATGACAGTTGAAAAGTGTTGTCTCCGAATTTAAAAATCAAGTACCTGAGATTTTTAAATTCGGAGACAACACTTTTCAACTGTCATGTTGATGGAACTGATTTGTGCGAGGAGTTAAAAAAAAGGATAAAATTCTCTTCTTAAAGAGGATTCAGATAGATAGACAATTATATCGTTTCCGTTTATGATCTATTACCTAACAACAGTTGTAGATAATGCCTACCCACAAACATTACCCAGTTTTAATAGACAGGACTCGAAGATAATACAAATGGTTTGAGTTTTATGTTCATCACGAGAGTTTCGGTAATGTCTTCCTTCTGCTCACGGCAGGTTCAACCACAAGAGAGTCATAATAATCAAAGTATAATATGTGTAAAGTATTTTGTGTCTTTTTTGTTCATACATAGGGCATCGTAATTTAGAACAATGAAAAAAGTACTATAAGAAATGAAACAAATGTATGTTATTTATCGTTTCAGATACTCAACCATGCAGGGGCTATAAAAATATTTGTTTGTATTCTGCAAGATAGGTCCTGAGGAAGGCGGTTTATTCTGCCGAAACGCGTCGACCTTGCGTATTTTGCACTTCCATCTGTGATCCCTCGGACGCAGAATCAAGAATGAATGTAGCATGTATGATAAGTAAGGAGTGTATGTACCTGTGTGAATGTTGATTGTTTTGTAATCTGTTTTTTCCCTGCATGAAATAGTCTCTTATTGAAGATGAGTTTTTATACTATGTGTTTTTTGATAAAATATATTAACTGATATGATCAATTTATAAATGAAAGACATTTTTGTACTGAAAAATAACCAAAGATAAAATAATAAAAATCTAAAAAAAAGGCTTTAGCTGTTGTTTGCCCTGATGTATAAAAATACAGAAATGTAAAGTGTTGGATATATACCAGTAAAATAATATAGGTCAAGGGGGAATATTTCTTTGATAGTGTTTTGCTTTTCCTCTCTTTCCCTGACCATTGCAGTGATAATATAGAGGGGGTCCCATTCTTATGTTAATGTACTTGGGCACAAATCACATGCATCAAAATTCTAATTGCCTTTGCTCTGTGATTCAATGCTTCGCATCTTGCTAAAACGGCTTTTATGCACCAGCAGCTCTTTGTAAATAAGTCAATGCACATTTCTTTCTCGATTCCACAATGCAGCAGTGGAAGATTTTCAAACCGCAATAAGTTGCAAGGATATTAGCACATCTGTGCCTGAGTGCAAATCCTGCAGATAGGAAACATTGTGCTTCCAAGGGAGGGAATCCGCAATGGATATAGAGAAAGGTTTAAGAGTGAATCCTCATCCCAAGATGATGAATAGAGGTTCTGGCAGGTGAGGTGTGTGACCCACCAGCAGAGGTGCAGCTAATGTTAGGGTAGCAGATGGACAGACACCGGGGTTCATCGGAAAAAGAGGGTCACTTCATTGCAATTATGTCTTTGTGATTTTACTACCCAATTAGGTTGAAAGGAAGAATTTTCCTTGCTTGCTTTAAGGACAATTATATTCTGTCTAGGCCATTGCCAACAAGGTAAATGTTGGTGGGTGGTAAATGTTGGTAGGTGGGTGAGCTCCACTTAAAAATAAAAGTGAAGAAAAACATTAAACAGTCCAACCCACAGGGAAAAAGAATAAAAAAATAAGCTTTCGTGGCTGATCAGCACACACAGGAACCATGTGGGATTTGTTGACAAGATAATGGAATGGCATTAACTAATAGAAGTCTTAGAGTTAAAAGTTGTATCATGGAAATAATGGTAATGCAGTGGAAAGACAGTGTTCCAAAATTACAGTTACATTTACCTTTATTGCTTACCACCACATCTCCAAGGGGATAAATCGATAGGAACAAACAAAATAATAAAATAGCATGCACAGACATCGTGGTAGCACATAGACAGCCCACTCTTACTAGAAAGAGAGTGCACCCCAGTCTGAGACGATACGAAATGACCCACTCCATCAACTCCCTTGATGCAAGCTTTGTATTCTCATTGCTTTAACCCCTTCGACACTCATGACGAGCTGGGCTCGTCATGGTGTAGCCTCCTCGTACACTGATGACGAGCCCAGCTCGTCATGAAATAAAGTAAAACAGCAATTCCCAGCACAGGAGGGGAAAACGCCTAGCAGCCATGGAGTTAATGTTAGTGTTCCTCTGCACCTGCATACCACAAAGTGCAATGAGATATTTTATAATTAAATATGTGCCCTTTAGCCTCAATATGCCTGCTAATGGTCATGACTTTAGTAGGTCTAGAATCTATCTTATTTGAGTTAGCACACATGCATATTTCCTGCATCCCCTAGCAAAGTGTAGCCTCGTGTTCAGTGTTTATTTATTAATTCATTTGTTTAGATTTGTATAGAGTTCTAGCAAGACTCAAAGGTATCAGAGCACTTTACATGTTATGAGAATACGTTTAACATTGGATTACATGGGGGATTCATGAGGGTCGAAATAGGCATAAAACGTGTGGGAAACATATCTCATTAAAGTATTAAAACATTAAAACTCTGATGCCAATAACAATACAGGAAGAAGGTAATGGTAATAAGAATTGCTGAAACATTGAAGGGGTCGGACAACCATATTGAGGTCTAGTCGATGCAGGTTGGGTCTTTAGGAATCGTCAATCGGTTCATGTTGGGGTAGTTGTAGAGCAGTAGAGATTTGAAGTCCCACTTGAAACCGATGAAGGAGGGGTTGCAAGAGAAATGTTAGGGAAGAGAGTTCCAAATCCTCAAGACATTTCCTGAGAAAGAGAGCGTCTGAGAGGATTTGTTGTTCAGGTTTGGAGGTGTAAGAAGAAGAGAGTTGGAGCTTCGCAGATCCCAGCGTCTTTCTGATCTTGAAAGTTTGGTTTCTAGGTATTCAGTAAACCTGGGCAGAGTTTGCGGAGTTCCGCATAGTGGAACTCTGCAAAGAGCAAAAAAATAACTCTGCCGAGCTACACGGAGCGCCGCAAGGGGTGGAGTGCATTCGATAAATGCCACTCGCTGTGATTTTCTGTGCCAGGTGTTTGTCCGCACTATGCAATCATCGCGAACAACACCATGCACAGCGCAAGCAGGCGCTGCTTCCTTTCTGCGGCTCGAGAATATTTTTCACTCCAGTAGCAGCTTTCTCAACGCAAAGGACGGTTTCTCAACGTGAGTGGTCGCGAGCATACATGTAATGTAATGTAATGTAAAAGTAAAGTAATGTAATGATGTCTTGTAAAGCGCATGAATCACCCCACATGGGGTATCTCCGTGCTGTAGAGCGCTATAGAACGCTGGGGAACCCGTCCTGGCTTTCCCTGTGCAATGGTCCCTACTGGATATCTGCAAGGCATCCCTGGTGTATGTGGGGGGCCGTTGTGGAGATGAGGCAAGCTAATGCCCAGAGTTGCCAAGTGTGATGCCTGGTTAGAGTAGGCACAGAGGTGAGAATTATCGAGTAAGCTGACCCTGGTCCACGACCCTGCCGCGGTAGGAATTGAACCCTGGTCCCGGGCGTCCTCTGCTTTTGGGTCTAACCAGTGAGTCACACCACTCACAGTGAGAAACGATGAGAAAATCTTGCTGGGAGGTTGACTTTCCATGCTCGCCCTCGCCAACTTGATGTTGACGATCGCGAATGAGGAAAAATCGTGCTGGGAGGTGGATTTTACTTGCTTGCGCTCGCCAACTTGATGTTCATGAGTGCAAGCGAGGAAAAAACTCCACTAGATGGAGTGGAGTTTTCTGGAACTCCACGAGCTCCGCATAAGGCAGAGTTTGGGAAACTCTACAAACTCCTCGAGCGGAGCGGAGTTCACCGCCCAGCCTTAGTATTCAGGATTTTTGTATGAAGGGCTTTATGTGTGATACAGACTGCCTTGACAATGCATCTTTTTATAATAGGGAGTCAGTTGAGACTCTTGAGGGTAGGTGAGATGTGATTGAACTGCTTAGTTCCTGTGAGAAGCCTGGCAGCCACATTAAGGACTGCTATTATGGGGGCAGGACAACTTTTAAGAGTTCCTGGGAAGATGGCGTTACCATAGTTAAATTTCAATAGGACTAATGATTGCACTACCGTTTTAATATCGTCAGGAGGAATGAGCGTTTGATTTTCTTGAGATGTTTTAGTGTGAAGAGTGTTCCTTTAGCTGAGTTATTGATATGCTCCTTCATTGACATGTTTTTGTCCGGGGTGATACCCAAGGATTTTACAGAATTAGATAGTTATAGAGGACAGTTTAGAGCGTCCAGATTCTTGAGCCATTCTTGTGAGCCATTCTTTAGTAAGGGTTTGTTTTTTGGGGAGAGGAGTAGCAGTTCAGTTTTATCGGGGTTGAGCATTAGGTGGTCGTTGTATAGCCATGATTGTATTTTGATTAAAGTGGCATTCAGTTGCCTTAAGTCATTAGGTTATTTAATTTTGTGGTAGAGTTGCGTGTCATCAGCATAAAGGTGATACTTGACCCCTGCTTGGTTCAGAATAATTGTGAGGGGTACCATGAACAGATTAAAGAGGGTAGAGGAGAGTATTGAGCCTCGGGTACCCCTTTGTGGAACTGGTGCAGGCTACGAGAGACAGCTATTGATTTTTATTTGTTGTGTTCGGTGCTGTAGATAGGACCTGAGCCAACTTAGAATTGTGCTGTTGATGCCTGTGCAGTTCTTGAGTGTGCCGAGTAAAGCAGGATGGTTTACTGTATCAAATGTCACAGATGTGGTACGCGCAGGTGCGTCAGACTATCAATGTAGTGTTTATTTTTATTACAGAAGGGGACACGAGAACCGAGGAGCAGGACGGAGAGCCGCCAGGCAGGGGAGGCAGCTGCCAATAGGTAAGTGGCTTCTTTTAAATTTTTAAAGACTTTGGAGGGGGGAGGGAGCGGCTAACTCTGCTCCGCCACTGAGGCAGAGTTTTTGCCTACTCCGCGTTTGCAACGGAGCGCAGAGTAGACAAATCTCCTTCAACTCCGCTGGCGGAGCAGGTTACCTACTCAGGGTTAGAGAATAATAAGGCCAGTATTGTGTATGAGAATGATATTTTCTACTCAGGGCTGTTTTGCACTTCCTTGAAAGGAAGATACTGCCACCTGCACATTAGATAACTTTTCCCTGAGAGTAACAAGTTTATGTTACATGATTATTCTTTGCTGCTGTGTATTAAAACGGACCATCTTCTAGCAGGAGCCCTCGTCAGTTGAAATGACAATTGTCTTTGATCTTTTGCTGTGCTTTTTGCTACTTTACATTAATCGATGGTTGGACTTTAGGCTTTCCAATGTGTTATGTTTAATTTTTAACAATAGGTTCTAAATGTTGCGCCTATCTTCCCAACACCGCACACCTCACTTAGCATACATTCAGGATAGTGCGAAGAAACTGCACGATTTACAGATGGGCTACATATTAATCTCAGTGGCATCTGGATGTTACTAGTTGGAATAATTGGGAATTGGAAAATAAAAATATGTGAAATAATAATTGTAATTGTCTTACTTGTAGTTCTGTATGTACTAACACAATTAATAATGTGCATCATCCTACACACAAATAAAGGAATTGAGAATATTTTTCTTGCCTACTACTTTTGAGGATGAGGAGGACAGCGATAATAAAGATGTAAAAGAGGGAATTACGAGACTTTTTGCTATTTGACTTATTATAAAGAAGTATTGCCTCCTGCAAAAAAGGGATAGTTGTAAAAAAATAATCATGCATTCCTATTGCTTTAAAGTGAAGGTGTGCCTGTACCTGTCTATCACAACGTGCACTGATATGTTTTATAATCACATGTGGATGTCATTTTTCATTAATCTAAAATCCTCTTTAGCCTCAATATGGCTGCTAAGTTTCATGACCCTAATAGGCTTGAAAGCTATTCTATTCGAGGTAGTACATGTGTGCATTCCTGCTTCTTTTAGTAAAGCATAGCTTAGTTTTCAATGCTGGCAGCCAGCAGTGTGATTTTAGGAAATTAATTCTTGCATTTGTATTTCAGTTTCAAGGACGTCTCATATTTTCTCCATGAGAAGATCCTGCCACCAGTTCATTAGATCGTTTTCACTGAGATAACACGTTTCTTTTACAAGTGTATGCTCCTTAGACTCATATCAAGAGAAAAGTACCTACAAGCTGTAAAGGATTGCATGGATTTAGCATTATATTCTCTAACTGGCATTTTTGGGGGAGAGCACTGGTCTATTGGAATGACAATTGTTTTCTGATTATTTGCTATGCTGTTTGCTATTTTTGCATTAAACGCATGATGGGGTGTTGGACTTCCGGGTGTTTTATTTTAACAAAGCCATGGTCATGATGTACACTCAGAGAAAAAATGAAATCTTCATGTATGTTGGCCCCTCCTAGGAACAGAGGAAGAGGTACAGAGAAACATTGACTGTCATTTGGGGAAAGGGATCCCTTAAATGACACAAGCAACCTGCTGCAATGTAGGGCTGAACGTGGGATACTAGTTTAACAGTCAGGGACAAAAGACTAACATTGTCTATGATATCTTTACAGAACCCCCAAAATGGAAGTTGACATATGATCTATTGCGATATAAATTCTGGTAAAGCTGAGTGAGATCATTGGCAAATGCCTACTAGAGACCAAACCAACTCTTGACACAACATATGCCAATTCGAGAATGTGAGACAGCATGCAGCCCTGTGCTTAACCCCTTCGCTGCTGATGACGAGCTCAGCTCGTCATGTAACGCAGGTTTTTGTAAATTGCCGCACAGCGGAAAAATTACCGCCGCAGCAATATGGTTAAGTGGGGCACCAGACCCCCAGGTTAAGTAATAGGATTTAAGAGTTATCTTGGTCTAACTGTTTGAGCCTGTTGAAATGTGATCTAGATGTCCTTAATGGTCCAGGCAGGGCACTGCCAGATTCAAAAACCTTCAGGTGAGTAGTGTAGTCTTCATGGCAGCACCCTCCGAGTGGACCTACACTAACCATGTTGCGGCATGGAGCACGCCTGTCCAGGGAGTAACAGCCCTTTAGTTGTGCAAGCCCAATAGATTATCTACCTCAGAACACAGGAGTTGCCCAAACAACATTAGTTCCAGGTCACACTAATGACAAAGAAAACACACTTTGCAAGAGGCTGTGACTTCTAAATCCTCACTGCAGGAGAGCTGTGTCTACCCCTTCTAATTGGGAATCGAATCACCTGCCATGAATTTCATGACAAGACCGGAGGCTAGCATTATGCATATTACTTTTTATGCCAGCTCCTTGCAGCACTTCAAACTATTACATCACTAACATCAACATTCTAGAAATTTAGAATGTCCAACAATATATATAAACCCTGTCACAGTAGCCATCTTCCTCTTTAATCCGCTGCTCCTTGCAAGATAAGTAGGCTGTTAGAGAGAATAATACTAGAAGTTGTTTCTTGGTTAATATAACGTAAGTGGTATGAGGTGTAATTTGTTTATTTTGTATGATAAGTAAGAATGTTTTTGATGTTGTAAGATTGAAAAGGTATTTGTTTGTCTTTTTTGATTATAATTTGTGTTTGAATTAAGGTTTTAGTGTACCCAATTCATGGGTTATAGGTAAATAAGTTGTCAGGTAAGTGCAACCTTTTGAATTTGCTTGGTTTCTTTAAAAAAAGAAAAAATAAAAACAATTAATTAATGTTGCGCCACAAGCAACAGTTTTTGGCTCATGTCGCGGCGTAGTGGAGATGTTCTAAGTTGAGGAGAAAGCAGCGTTCTTTCACGGGCAGCTCTGAGTTGTGCCTGGAGAGTCTCCTTAGGCTACAGAGCGTTGTCACACTTGCATGCGTGACAACGCATCGTGGCCAAATTGGAAGGAGACTAGAATGTTAACTGATGGCCTGAGGTAGTACACAGGCATCGGAGAGAGGTGCGCTCAAGCATAGTCTCTTCCAACTGCCTAATCAGCTGCTTTAATAGCCTGCAGAGTGGAAGAAGGCGCGCTCAAGTTGGTGAAGCATAATTTAGTTAAAAGAAGAAGTTTTTGGATAGAGGATGATTTTAGTTGGGAGAGTTAGATTAGGGAAGGTATATTTTGAAAAATATATATTGAAATACAAATAGAAGGGTTTAAGAAGAGTAGGTTGAGATATGAATTTTAAAGGAGGAATGGGAAAAATGTAAACATTATTATTTTTAAATCAAGAATAGTAGTATTTGTGAGGAAAATATGGAGATAAATGAGGGTGCTCAATCTTCTGGTTCAGTTGATGCTGCTTTAAGAAAGATAGTGCAGGAGGAGCTAAAGAGTTCAATGAAGGAGGTATTGCAGAGCGTGTTAAGGAGGAAAAGAAACGCTGTAGAGTGTTCAGAGGATGAATATTGGTCAATGGATGAGGAGGAAAGTAATGAAGTGAGAGGATATGGAAAAAGGCCTAAAAAGACAAACAATATAGAAGTGGGAGTCAGATTGTTGACAAAAGGTAAAGGTGAGCCTAGCACCACAAACGGAGATGGTGTACTTTGTGGCATGCAAGAAGGTGTCCTTAGCGGCACGAAAGGTCTTGAAAGTGCACAGAAGGAATTCTTGGACCAGGAAAGCGAAAAATAGGCAGATGAGTTAATTTTAGATGATTACTATGAAGATGGATGGGATATGGACAAGATAAGGTGGAGAAGGAAAGAAAGGAGGAATGTTTATTTAAGGATCCTCAGAGTGAGCATATGTTCAGTCCGGAGTTAATTAGGTGTCCTAGAAGTGCAGTGTGGTGACCATTGCCTCAGGTGGCAGAATTTTTAAAGCTTTGGATAAGAATGCCATTAGAAAAGGAGGCCAGAGCGGTCATGAGGGCAGAGTGTTCTCGTCCTGTAGTTGATGGGAAAAGTCTGCATGACTCCTGATCTGGATCCAGATCTGATTAACTTTTTGTTTAAGATGGGGCATGCCCCCAGGAAAGGTTTGGAGAGGGCTCAATCAGTGCCAGGATCAATTGTTGGATGTGTGGGCCATTGGCCATAATTTTGGACATGGTGGAAGAGGCAAAAATGATGAGTGTGCAAGTAGACAATGACCTATTAAGAGGCTGGTCACAAAGGGCAATTTGATTGCTGGGTAATGTAAACACAGCTTTGTCATCAGAGAGGCACAAAGCTATCCTAATGAGGATAAGTCCTACGTTAGGAGATGTTGCAAAAAAGGAGCCAACAGAGGACCCTGAGGGTTATTTATTCAGAGAAGGGCTGGTGAAGGGAGTTGGAAAGTATCTGTCTACTTTCACCAATTTGGACAACGCAAATCTTCGTTGAGAAGAGTCTTTGGAAGAGGTGTTTTTGACCGGGCCGGGGCAAGGGCTGGTTTCCCTGGCGCGTCATACACAAGGGCTCAGTACCAATCTCATGGGCTTGCCGCATTCAGGGGTTTCCAGTCCGCGACTGGGTTTTATCCCCAAAGAGGAAGAGCTGGCAGGATGCATCAAGCAAAGGGACATGCACAGTTTGCTCAAGGAACTCAGGGTGAGTATGAAGATTGTTTTTGGTTCTTCCCCAGACGGGGTAGGGGGAAGGTTGAAATGGTTCATAGACAATTGGGAAAAAATAACAAAGGACAGTTGGGTCATTCACAGAGCGAAAGGTTATATGTTGGAGTTCAAGGAAATGCCAAAACAATTGAAGGAACCAGGTCAGTTGGTTTTTCAAAAAGAACTTCAAGACATAGTAGGAGTAGACTTCCTGGAAATGATTCAGATTGCTGCCGAAAGGTGAAATAGAGAAAGTTTCAGAAAAAGATTGTGGGTTTGTAAGTATTTTTTTTGGGGTAAAAAAGAAAGAGAAAGGTTGGAGACCTGTGATAAGCTTGAGGGGGTAGAATCAGTATGTTGGTTACAGGCACTTCAAGATGGAGGGTATCCATCTTTTGAGGGATATCCTGCAGGAGAAAAATTGGTTGGTGAAGTTGGATCTAAAAGATGCATTTTTCACTATTCCAATAGCGGAAAAGAGTTGCAGGTTTCTTCAGTTCAGGTGGATGGGTCAGCTGTTTCAGTTTTCATGGAGTTTTTAGGTTTTGTGGTGAACACAGTGGAGAAGACTCTAAGTTTAACAGGGAAGAAGGTGGTGAAGATAAGGTCAGAAGTGAAAGGGTTGTTAAAAAAAGAGCAAGTCGAAGTGATTCGATAAGTCTTTATTTCGATTGACATAAATCATGAAAGACATTTACATTTAAAATATTAAACATTTAATTCCCATGGTAGTAAAAAGCTGACACAATAGAAAGGTTAATCCACAAGTTATTCCATCTCTATCTACAAATATTATACATAAATAAATCTAAAACATAATACAAAACTGTCAATGAAATCCCAAGCCAAAATACAGTGGATACCACAGGCTGATAGTGACTAAGTTAAAATGTAAAAGACCAGGTAATAACAATAAAAAGACAGTTTAACTCAGGCTCAACTTGTGAGCACGAATTGCCCACATCCAGTGTAAAAATTTGGCAACCGCAATTACAATTAATTCCGTACTATCCGTTTTTAGGATCCTAAGTCTTCATTACCAGTATTAATGTCCTTAGATATGCAAATGGGTTTCAGCCATATGTGCCTCGGTTTTTTATACACTGAGCAGATGAATAAAATATGCGCTATGGATTCAATCTGAGTCGGGCAAAATAGACATTTCTTACTAATCTTGGAGCACCATTTACCAGTAAATGGGTTAACTGGGAGAGTACCCACCCTAAATTGATGATCGTTTCCTATCACTGAAGATCGTGATAAAATCCCTGTACCCTTCATAAACGGTAACATGTTTGGTCTCTTGATAAGGAAGGCCTGGTTAAGGACATAAAGCGTTTCCTGGTAACCATATTCCAATATATCTCCTTAAAATCTTTCCTAGATGGAAAGACATTGTCTACGGGATTTTACCACAAGAGGTTAGGCCCATCTCATTATATGTAGCCTTTGCCTGCTTCAGCCATGGAATTTTACGCGCACTATGGGCATCCCTGACTTTGAGGAGAGCCTGGGCATACTGGGAGAGCTTGGGGGTTACCCAAGCCTCCTCCAATAGGCCACTGGTCTGTAAATGTGCCACATCCTCGAAGAAGTGACATCCCAAATCATAAAAAGGGGGCAATAGTGGAGTGGATAGTGAGAGGCCAGTTATACCCCTCATGAATTTGTTTTGGGAAATCGTCAGTGACGCTAGATTGCTGAAGCCCAATATTTCAGCCCGATACAGGACCGAAGCGCTAATTTTTGAATTATACATTTTTAACACAGGGGCAATCGGCTTTGTGTGGGAAAGGCGCTGTTCCTTTATTAGGGCACCAGACAATTGTGCATGTTTAAGGACCAACTGGTCTATGTGAGGTTTCCAGTTTAGTTTACAACCTAGAGTAATACCCAAGTAGGTGAAGACTTGAGTCTGCTCTAGTGTGGCTTTGTTCATGGCTACCCTCCCTCTTACAATCTTTCATTTGTGTAGCACCATGAACTTAGTCTTGTCCACATTAATTATAAGACCATAGTCCCGGCAGAACACCTCAGATCTCACAATCGCTGTCTGGAGGCTGTTGGGTTTTAGAGATTAACAAGGTGTCATCTGCAAACATTATCAGGGGGATCTACCTGCCAGCAAGGATAGGGGCGTCAGTAGGGTGATTTGTAAAATACTGGATCACCCTATTAATATACAGGGAAAAATATGCACCCCTGACGAACCCCTCTGGCAATCGGGAATCTGTCTGTCACCCTCCCCTGCTGACTCCATCGGACTTGTGCAACGTTAGAATCATGAAGTTTAATTAAAAAAAAAAGTAGATCCAAGCGCATACCCTGTTCCGCAAAAACACTCCACATCTTGGCACACGGGACAAGGTCGAATGCTGACTTGAGATCTACGAAAGCAGCATATAATGTGCCGCCTTTGAGGTTCACCACACGCCAGTAAATTAAAACAAATCTAAAAACCTGGTCAATGGTGCTCGTGTGTGAGCGGAACCCAGCCTGTAGTGGGGAAAGAATATGAAAGTCATCAATCCAGCCTTGGATTCTACTCAACACGAGCCTACCAGTCACCTTCTGAATACACTCAATTAAACTTATGGGCCTGTAATTACCAGGATCTGATTGATCTCCTTTTTTAAAAATCGGAATGATCTCAGCTCCCTTCCATGAATCTGGTATAGGAGAGCCGCCTGCAATAGCATTCACTAGGGACTGAATGTAACTTACCCACATTACCCTATTATGCAAGAACAGATCAGAAGGTACACAGTCTAACCCAGGTGCTCTACATCCCAGGGCCGTGTTAAGTGCTGTTTCAACCTCCTGCTTAGTAAAGTGCAAGGGAGGTTACCTACAGGAATGAGAGGAGGACCATGAGCTAGTTCAAGTTCTCAGGCAGAGATGGCAAACTGTGTCTTGAAGTGGGATACCCACAGTTCGGGTGCTACATGGTAGATGGCTGACTGGGCTGCCCCTTACCCCATTTAACCAAATGCCAGAATGCAACCATATTTCTATCTTTGCTGGCATGATACAACTTATCCCAGTACTGCTCATCCCATTCCCTTTTAGCCTTTTGTTGCACTAGCTTGTATTCCACCCTCGCGCTTTTGATTCTGACCCTATTCTTTGATCTTATGACCTTGGCTAATTCTTTGTAGGCTTCCCTACATGATTTCCCATACCCTGTCTCCACTGGGGGTCTAAAATGATTCTTGGGTTTTTGTATATTAGTTATAAAAAAGCAGTTGAGCTTGTTAAAAAGTTCATTGTGGATGGAAATAACTTTAGACTCAGTTTCCTGCTGTGTAACCCAATTTTGGAGATCAATGGTTGAATTGGCGACCAGATGGCTCATTACCTCAAGATGGTCCTCGTTGTTTAAACAATTCGACCATTTTACTCTCCTGGTATCATTAATAAGCTGTACTTCTATATGGTCGCAACCCGCGGCATGTCCTTCGGCAACATGACTTCCTTCCAGCTGTAGTGACAGTACCAGGGGCTTATGGTCACTTTCCACTCTTTCCACAACAACCATGTCCTTTAGGGAGGGCAAATATTCCTTGTTGAGAAGTATGTAGTCTATGCGACTACTTTGCTACCCATTGTTAAAGGTAGGAGAGCACTGCTTGTCAAATTTCGCCCTCCCATTTACAACCCTTAACCCTTGCTCCAGACATAATACTTTTAGCTGTAATGCAGCTTCCGTCCATTTTTTAATAGGGGTTAATATTAGTTGCGGAATATCCCATTGAAGATCCTCCTCTAGGCTAAGGTCTACATCGTTAATGTCTAGTGGTTCAAATGAACAGATAAAGTTGACAGCAACTATTATATTTCCAATTCTTTTGTACTGATGGAGATAGGAATCCAAGAGGGCAACAGTGCCAGAGGCTTTCCCTCCAGGCATCCCTCTCTCATAAACATAAAAAATTAAGAGGTCCTTAGAATCCGGAATCTGAAGTTTAATTAATAGGATATCATTGCTATCAGTATCCAGATGCTGTACTTTATACCTGCCATTCTATCTCACCCAGGTGGTTAATCCCCACATCCGTCTCCCCCTTTGTCCAGCAATGGCAGGTTTGAAAAAGTTTATGTAGCCTTGACTAAACTCGGGGTCCACTGACCATGTTTCCTGAAATACCAGAATATCATTTGCTTCGATAAAGGATAACCAGTCCAGTGATAATAATTTGTTTTTTAACCCAGCGATATTCCAGGTGGCCAAAGCGAGGTTTAAAAAACCAGAGCTAGATTTTATGCATGGTTGTGTCCAATTGTTACCGGACACTATGCTAGGATCAGTTACTCCCACCGATGAGCTCGCTAAATTCAAATGAGACTCGCTGGGACCATCAACTTCCCTAAGTCTATCCTCCCAATTGATGACACCCTCCGGAGCTTTAAGCGTTACTGGGGGAGAAACCCCTTGAACCTGGGTATCGAATATAACCTCATACTCTCCTGACTCCTTTGTGACAAGCTATTCAGAAGCAGAGAAGCCAAATTTGAGTTCCAGTCAATCATTTTCCTCCAGCGAACTAAGTGCCTCATATCTGTTGGAGGTCAAGACTGCACAATAATAGGGGCCTAACGAATTTGCTGGTATCATCTGTACTCCCCCTCTAAAATTTGTGCTTGATTGATAAATATAGCCCAGTGGGAGGACATTAATAGCCTCTTTACATACCCTAGGTGAGACTGCCCGGTCCAGGATAAGCCGGACCAAGCTCGGAGACCTGAAGCATAAGACTACGCAGTCTCCATCTAGGACCTTATCAGATTGACCAACTGTGAGAAATAACTTGTACTTACCCGGAGACGAGGGGGAATACGGCCATCACGTTCCTATTTATCACCTGTATTTTCGCAGAGCGGGCCCGACACAGAGGAAGGACGAGAGAGCGCTGTGCACAGACAAGACCCGGAAGTTCCGCCCCCGTGCCCCGGAAGAGATGAACAAGGACCAATCAAATGCACACAGGGTCAGCGTTCGGATGGTGTGAGTGCGGAAGAAGGAGCAGGACGCCGGAGCACCGAGGACGAAGGAGGAGAAGACGCGGGACCCGGTTGGCCTGAAGACGCGGGACCCGGTTGGCCTGAAGACGCGGGAACCGGTTGGCCTGAAGACGTGGGACCCGGTAGGATTGACGACGCGGGATCTGGAGAGACTGAAGAAGTGGGACCCGGTTCGAAGGACCCCAGACCTGAGGAGGAAGAGGAAAGCTGGTCGGAGGACTGGTGGTGTCCGGAGGAGGCTGGAAGGCGGCCGAGACTCAGGAGAGTTACGGCGGGAGCCGGTGAGTGTAACTGGCTCGGGGACATTAATGTAAGAAAGGGAGGGGGTTGGAGTGTAACATAAAGGGAGGGCAGTGTACTGATAGCATTTATCGGACATCCTGTTTCCTGCACGATTTTACACAGAGTACCCTTAAGTTCCCTGCACGTTTCTACATAGAGTACCCTGAAGTTACTGCACGTTTTGCCTGGAGTATTCTGATAAATTCTTACCTAAAACTACACGTTCCTTATCAGACGTAGTCACTTAAAAAGAACGGCATATTCCTGACACCTTTATCATTATTAGAATCACGACAACCCTATCCCTGTAGGAAAACTGTTCAATATAAAGAAGTCACAACGGTGTGGTGATGGGAAAGAAACCCCTAACATATTGAAACATCATTCTGACGGTTCCCATATTATTTCTTTCATTCTTCTATGAGCCTCCGGAGAGACCACTCCAGTCCGGAAGAACAAGCAAGACCACAAACATCTTTACCACCCCTTGCTTCCAGTTCATCTCAAGAGTCATCTGAGGAAGAACAACAAACCCTTAATCAAACTGTTGCATCTCATTCTGTTACCAATAAACCCCTTTCTAAACCCTTATTGCAGCCTCCACGCCTGTTTATCAAACCTGCGCTCCCACAGGTGGTGTCAGAAGTGGGATTGAAAGGTAAAATGGAGGCTGCATTAGCAAGAATGGCCGAAAATCAGGAACATCTTAGTAAAGTTATGGAACGTTTTTTGACCGTTGTGGAAGAGGATTGCGGAAAACTACAACAGGTCATCACTGGACAGGGACAAACCCAGGAAGCAGCCATGGGTAAATTGACTGAGGCCCTGGGGCATCAACGAGGTCCCACTACCCTGCCATCCGTGGTGTTGCAACGTTATGTCCCTGGAGAAGACCCGGATTTTTTCTTTAGTAACTTCGAGAGAATGGCTAATGCTGCTTCCTGGCCTGCAGAAAAATGGGGTCAGTATTTAGGACCTCTCCTGTCAGGTGACTTCCAAGCAGCATACCAGGCAGCTACCTTACAAGGGACTGTTTCTTATGCAGACATAAAGAATTGTATTCTAGAAAGACTCGGAGTTGACGATGAGACTTATAGACTCAAATTGAGACAAATGAAGGAAGGTCCTCAAGAAACTCTGTGTGCCTTATACTTTAGAGTAAAGATCATGGCTAAGATTTATTTAGAACAGTATCTCACGTCCCTTCATCCTCCTATTCAACGTTGGGTCAGACAACAAGCCAATCTTACCTTGGAAACAGCAGTGAAGATAGCCAGCGCTCATAATAGGGCTCAGGACTTCCAAAAAGGAAGGGAGGAAGCCTCAGGGAAAACAGAGGGACATGTACATAATCGGCCTCCAAGACCTACATTAGTCAAGAAATCCGAACCCTTGGCACTTGTTCCCAGTGGTCCTTCTCCCAGTATCCCATTTGTTCGACCCCCTATGCCACGACCCCAATGTTTCCAATGTGGGGGTATAGGACATATAGCACGATTCTGTCCTCAAAAAGAGGAGCCCATGGAAATAGGAATGGCCCGTAATTACTTCTGCTCACCCTTGGAAAAGAAACCACCTCCATATAGGTGTAATGTGTCCCTGAATGGACAGGCTGTTACCGCATTAGCCGATACCGGTTGCTTACACAGTGTAGTCAGACCCCAAGATCTTGGTAGTCACCTTGGTCCAATAGAAGGAATGGTGGCTATTAAATGTGTACATGGTGACACAAAACCTTACCCCACTGCTCGCGTGTTGGTTCAACACCCCAAGGACTCAGGAACCTCCTTAACGGTAGGACTAATACCCCGGTTACCTGAACAAGCTATCCTAGGGAATGATTATGTTAAGTTAACCCAGTTGATACAGGACTCCTCTCTAGCCGAGAATGATTGGTTAGCTTCTGCACCTTTTTCTTCAGACATCGACAAAGAATGGACAGCGTCCAAACCCAGGAAAAGCCGGAGTCAGAGGAGGGCTGAAAAAGGGAGAACACCCCTAGTGGTACCTATCATTCCTGTAGATAACCCCTGGGAAACATACCGTAATTTCCATGCGGCTCAGCGTGATGACCTGTTCTTCAGGAAGCATGGAACAAGGTACTTGATGAAGAGGATCCTTTACATGTAGGTCCTTATTTTTTTATTAAAAATGGTCTGTTGTATAGAAAAAATAACCCAAACCAGACAGCACAGTTGTTAGTTCCAACTTCATTCTGAGAAAAAGTATTGTATCTTGCCCATAGTCACCTGTTAGGGGGCCATTTTGGGGCTGACAAGACAGAAAAAACAATTTTGGAAAAATTCTATTGGCCAGGCATATATCACCAGGTCAAAAGATACTGTAGGGAATGTCCGATTTGTCAAAAACATAGTCGATATCAACCCCCAAGAGTAATATTGCTTCCACTTCCCATCATAGAGGAACCCTTTTGTCGGGTTGGAATGGATATCATTGGCCCCTTATTGCCATCCAGAAGTGGGTGTAGGTATGTGTTGGTTCTGGTAGACTATGCTACTCGATATCCAGAAGCCATACCTCTACGCAGACCCGACACCACCAACATTGCCAAAGCTATGGTTAGTGTTTTTTCCAGGGTAGGTTTCCCAAAAGAAATTCTAACTGACCAAGGAACCCCCTTTATCTCTAAAATGATGAAAGACATTTGTAACCAACTGGGAGTGAAACAAATCCGAACCTCAGCCTATCATCCGCAAACGGATGGTCTGGTGGAAAGATATAACGCTACCATCAAGTCCACCCTAAAGAAACTGTTAGATTTGGAGGCCCGGAAATTGGAAGATATCCTTCCCTTGGCTCTATTTGCCATTAGATGCAAAGAGCAGAAAAGTACTGGATATTCCCCTTTTGAGTTATTGTATGGTCATAAACGCCGTACCCTTCTGGATATGGCCAAAGAACAATGGGAAACAGAACCAGATGACACGAAACCACTTCATGAGTATGTCTCTAACCTGAAGACTCATTTGCGACAGATCCGAAATATTGTTAGGAACAACCTGGAGAATGCCCAGATTGCTAAAAAAAAACAATACGACAAAGGGACCAAACCTAGGTCTTTCCAAGTAGGAGATCTTGTGTTACTAATGATGGCTACCTCAGATCAAAAGTTATTGGGGCAGTGGCAGGGTCCATAGAAAGTAATTCAACAGGTGACCCCGGTAACTTATAGAATAGAAACAGACTCCCAGAAAAAGGTCTCCTAAATATATCACGTAAATTTACTGAAGAAATGGGAGGGTCCTGTTCCTGTATCTGTGAATAGTGCAGAACCTCAGAGTCCATTGTTTCGACAGTGTTTTGATCCAGAATTACCTGAAGTCCAGGTATGTGATCTGACAAGGGTCCTACAGCCCCTATCCACAGTTTTTTCCACCTCTCCAGGGAAGACTGATTTAATTGAACACTCAATAAGAACCCCTCCAGGTAAACGAGTTAAATTAAGACCATATTGTATACCTGAATCTCGCCGTCAGGTTATCAAGGAAGAGGTACAAAAGATGTTACAGATGGATATCATAGAACCTTCTAAAAGCGAATGGAATTCACCCATTGTGTTAGTGCCAAAACCAGATGGGTCGGTGAGGTTTTGCATTGACTTTAGAGAAGTAAACAAAATCTCAGAGTTTGATACATACCCTCTTCCTAGAGTGGACAAAATGGTGGAAATGATAGGAAGGGCCAAGTATATTAGTACCCTTGATTTATGTAAAGGGTACTGGCAGATCCCTTTAAAAACAGAAGACAGACAGAGAAAAGACCGCCTTTTCTACCCCAGATGGGTTATTTCACTTCAAAATGTTGCCCTTTGGCTTACATGGAGCACCTGCAACATTCCAACGGGCCATGAACATGATACTGAGACCTCATGAGGCTTATGCTGGGGCCTACATTGATGACATCGTGATATACAGTGACACCTGGGAACAACACTTGACCCACCTTTCCCCAGTGGTAAACACCTTAGGAGTGCATGGATTGAAAATCAACCCCTCCAAGAGTCATTTAGCTGCACAAACTGTTAAATACTTAGGATACCTTTTAGGTGAAGGAGTCATAGGACCTCAGACATCCAAAATATCAGCCATATCCCAAATACCCTTACCCCGAATGAAAAAAGGCTTGAGAGCTTTCCTGGGATTGTTGGGTTATTACCTTAGGTTCATCCCGGGGTTTTCACAAACAGCTTCCCCTCTAACCAATCTCTTGCAGAGAAATGTCCAAACTGAAGATATACTGAGATTCCCCCCTGCTGAGGTGGTGAACTCCTTTGAGTACTTGAAACATTTCTTGACCTCTGAGTCGGTTCTAATCAGTCCTGACTATTCTCGTCCTTTTATATTGCAAACTGACGCATCAGACCTAGGCTTAGGAGCCGTGTTGTCCCAAGAAACTCCACAAGGTGAGAAACCAATCTTGTACATAAGTCGCAAACTCTTCCCTAGGGAAAGGAATTATGCTACAATTGAGAAAGAGGCCCTTGCCATCAAATGGGCCATAGAAACCCTAAGATATTATCTGGAAGGAAGGGAGTTTATCCTTTTTAAAGATCATGCCCCTCTAGAGTGGCTAGCAAGGAATAAAGGACACAATGAAAGAGTCCTAAGATGGTTTCTATCCTTACAACCCTATAGATTTCTCACTAGACATAGAAAAGGAAAAGACCAAGGAAATGCAGATTACCTGTCTAGACATCCTCAAGATAGAATCCCTAGTAGAAGGACAGCAAGGGAAAGGGGATGTGAGAAAGAACTAGTACTTACCCGGAGACGAGGGGGAATACGGCCATCACGTTCCTATTTATCACCTGTATTTTCGCAGAGCGGGCCCGACGCAGAGGAAGGACGAGAGAGCGCTGTGCACAGACAAGACCCGGAAGTTCCGCCCCTGTGCCCCGGAAGAGATGAACAAGGACCAATCAAAGGCACACAGGGTCAGCGTTCGGGTGGTGTGAGCGCGGAAGAAGGAGCAGGACGCCGGAGCACCGAGGACAAAGGAGGAGAAGACGCAGGACCCGGTTGGCCTGAAGACGCGGGACCCGGTTGGCCTGAAGACGCGGGACCCGGTTGGCCTGAAGACGCAGGACCCGGTAGGATTGACGACGCGGGATCTGGAGAGACTGAAGACGTGGGACCCGGTTCGAAGGACCCCAGACCTGAGGAGGAAGAGGAAAGCTGGTCGGAGGACTGGTGGTGTCCGGAGGAGGCTGGAAGGCGGCCGTGACTCAGGAGAGTTACGGCGGGAGCCGGGGAGTGTAACTGGCTCGGGGACATTAATGTAAGAAAGGGAGGGGGTTGGAGTGTAACATAAAGGGAGGGCAGTGTACTGATAGCATTTATCGGACATCCTGTTTCCTGCACGATTTTACACAGAGTACCCTTAAGTTCCCTGCACGTTTTTACATAGAGTACCCTGAAGTTACTGCACGTTTTGCCTGGAGTATTCTGATAAATTCTTACCTAAAACTACACGTTCCTTATCAGATGTAGTCACTTAAAAAGAACGGCATATTCCTGACACCTTTATCATTATTAGAATCACGACAACCCTATCCCTGTAGGAAAACTGTTCAATATAAAGAAGTCACAACGGTGTGGTGATGGGAAAGAAACCCCTAACATATTGAAACATCATTCTGACAGTTCCCATATTATTTCTTTCATTCTTCTATGAGCCTCCGGAGAGACCACTCCAGTCCGGAAGAACAAGCAAGACCAAAAACATCTTTACCACTCCTTGCTTCCAGTTCATCTCAAGAGTCATCTGAGGAAGAACAACAAACCCTTAATCAAACTGTTGCATCTCATTCTGTTACCAATAAACCCCTTTCTAAACCCTTATTGCAGCCTCCACGCCTGTTCATCAAACCTGCGCTCCCACACCAACCCAAGCAACTCTTCTTACCATCCTGAACTCAGAAAAGAGATGGGTCCTAACCCCAGTCCTAGTATTCAAGAAGTGAAGGGCCTTGTTCTTGAGTGAGGACCAGTGTTCCTGTTCTCGTGATTAAAGTCTCGGGACATTAGCCAATACAACGGTATAGGGTGTTGCCTCAGGTGGAAGATGAAGAAAGACATTCATCGACATATCCCCACCCTGACCTTGTGGTCTCGCCACAGGGCCCTTTGGCCCTTCCTTACATGTCAATGGACCATTGTGTATGGGAGGTAGTGATGTGGTGGGTTTCGGGGGAATGGCTAGAGAGGGGGGGACTGGCCGCAGTATGTGGAGGTGGCCCTGATACATTTCCTACCTGACTGACACCTATAGCTTCAGTCTGACTATTCCCCAAGTGAACATGTGGGATTTTTGTTATATGCTGCTCAGTTTTAGATAGTCTCTGGTCTATTGCAGCTAATTTAGACAAAAGGGGGTCAATCAGGGCTAGCAACTTGGCTTCCGCTCGTTTTAAGAAATCATCTTGAGCCTGTATGGTGTTTAGTTGTTGAGGTACTAATGGGGTAGGATCTCCACTGCTGTACCTGCCTTGGTGTTGACGGGCTTGGCGGGTGGAGCAGAGATCCCTCCCCTCCCTAATGCCACACTCTTGTTTTTAGCTTGTTTTGAGACCAGATGGCTAGCTTTGGGAGCACTACGCGCTTTCCTTTTCTTTAACTGGGCATTTCCTCCTGGGGCTAGTGTTAGCTTTTGCTGCCTAGTAAGCCTATTGTTGGGGGTAGCTGACGGTGAGAAGGATAAGCTATCCACTATACATGCACTGGAAGGACTTGGCTGGGGGCTATCTACTAGTGCTGATGATAATTGGGACCACGGAGTTGGGGTGGTAGTTGGCTCTAATACTGTGAATTGACCTATAGATGAACCTAATGGATCTAATGAAAGTCTCCGTTCGGTCAGCTGTATCTCTTGTATTAGCACGGATTCAGCCTGAGTGAGAAAGGCATCCAAGGTCCCCATCACTCCCGCCCCCGCCGCCCCTTTTCGCGCATTCTTGCTCATTCCTAGGAAAAAGAATAACTCTAAAACAACTGGGGATAGATAACAACCAACTGAAAAATAAAACAAACCAGTGAACAGGAACTATAAACCCCCTTTCTACACAAATCCAGTGATACGGGCTTACATAGGATTTCAGTGTCAATGTTAGAGGGGCGGCCCAGCCCAGCCTCTTCTGGCCTCTGACGGGCCAGATCGGCCCGCCCTTGGCCCGGGCTTTGCCCGGGCAGCGCCCGAGCACGCCTGCACGCGCCCCGCGCTGCGGGAGCCCTTAAGCACTTATGAAGCGCCTCCTGGCTCTTCCCTGTAACGCGGTATGTGGGCGCCACAGAAGGAACGTTTGGAAATGTAGTCCCGGCACCTGCGTTGTTGGTGGCTGGCTGGCGGATGCAACGTGAGGGCATGAGCAGGCGTAGCAGTCCCCTTGGACCGTTTCTGGCAAGGTAGGCATGTAGACAACAGCGGCAGAAGGTTTAGAGGGCCCAGCACTATGGGAGGCTTTGAGCGCTTATGAAGCACCTCCTGGCGCTTCCCTGTGATGCGGTATGTGGGTGCCACAGAAGGGACGTTGGGAAATGTAGTCTCTGCACCCGCGTTGTTAGTGGCTGGCTGGCGGGAGCAACGTGAGGGCAGGAGCAGGCATAGCAGTCCCCTCGGACCATTTCTGACAAGGTAGGCAGGTAGACAACAGTGGCAGAAAGTTTAGAGGGAGCAAGTCACTCTAAGTTCTTTAGAAAGGGAGATTGGATTTCTTTCCTCATCTATTCAGGCTGTTTTTCCACAGCTGCTTCATTACAGGGCTTTGCAGAGATTAAAAGCAGAAGTGCTGAGGAAAGGTTTCTGGTATGGAGATCAGGTTTTTCTCTCAGTGGAGGCTCTGGAGGAACTAGTTTGGTGGTTGGAGAATCTGGAGGCTTGGAATGGCCTGGCAATTTGTGGAATATGTCCAGATTATGTGTTGGAGACAGACGTGAGCGTTTTTGGCTGGGGAGCATGTTTGGAGGGTCAGGAGACAGGTGGGAAATGGTCCTTGGAGGAGAAGTCAGAGTACATAAATGGATTAGAGATGAGGACAGGTCTTTATGCATTGGGGAGTTTTGGGAGGAAATTATGAAATGTCAATGTTTTTTTAAAGTGGATAACGTTTCAGCGGTTCGATACATAAACCGCTTAGGTGGAAGCAGATCAAGGGATCTGACTCAGTTAGCCAAGAGGATTTGGAGTTTTTGTCTAGAGGAGAAAATCGGGTTGCAGGCAGAATACTTACCAGGTCAGAACAATGTTGTGGCAGACTGGAATTCGAGGTATCTCAGGGATTACAGCGATTGGAAGCTGGATCCCGTAGAGGCATCTGCCACAGAGTTTTCAAATTTTTTATCATCTTTGTTTGAGAAGGGTTTGAGTTACAGAGCTATGAATTGGTATAGGTCTGCAATTGCTGCCGGGCATGGTTTGGTAAGGGATTGTTGAATAGGTAGAGAGCTGTTAGTTTGTAGGGTTATGAAAGGCGTTAAATTGAGGAGACGCCACAGCCAAGATACAGTAGCTTGTGGGATGTTAACAAGCGTTTTCGTTTGTTTGAAGGCTGGCCTGCTAATAAGTATTTGAGGCTTTTGCTGTTATATGGTAAACTAGCGAATCTATGGTCTCATTCAGGAGAGTTTCGAATGTTAGAGCGTTAGATGTTAGAAACAGAGGTTATAATCCAGACAGGGTTATTTTTACAATTAGAAAGAGAATGAAATGCATGTATTCTACTATTTTTATCCAAGATTTGAGGAGCATCCTAAATTGTGTGTAGTTAGATGTTTGAGAGAATATGAGAATACCTTTTCGGAATTCAGAGGGCATGGTGATAGTCAGTTGCTGATTTCATATGTGAAGCCTTTTAAGCCGGTGACTACAGCTACTATTGCTAGATGGGTGAGCTTTTGTATGTCTGAACTAGGCATGAGTTTGCAAGAGTATGGTGCTCATTCGGTGAGAGGGGCGATGGCAAGTAAGATTTTCTTGTCTGGTGGTCGTTTGGTAGAAATTTTGCGTGCAGCAGATTGGTCAAATGCTGATGTATTTGCAACATTTTATTTGAGGTCTATGAGTCATGTATCGTCTGTGGTATTATCACAGCTTTGAACATGCATAATGCTTGCCTCCGGTCTTGTCATGAAATGTAGATTCTCCAAGTTTGTGGAGAGAGAATCTGGATTTCATTAAAGACACGTAGGGTAGAAGCATCCCTCCCACCCTCCCGGATTGGAATCTGAAGGAGGTGAGAAGTTGTTGAGATATTTCTTGGATCTTTTTTACGAAGTCTCAATGAAGAATGGTTAATTTATGATTTTTTGTTTGTAGCAGATGTCCAGTAAAGGAGAGCATGAGTAATTTGTTGTTCATGCAGAGAAGTTCATGTTTGCGTCCGGAGCAGCTTAAAAGAGGAAGATGGCTGCTGTGACAGTGTTTATATATATTGATGGACATTCTAAATTCCAGAATGTTGATGTTAGTGATGTAATACTTTGAACTGTGAAGTTAGCCAATATCTGAGGTGGGTTGACCCACTCTCCCATGCTGTATGCTGTAGTGCCATAAGAAAATTTACAAAATAATAACTCAATGGACGAAGAGGGCTGTCTGAAAGCCCCATGCAGTACATTTATTAGACACATCATTTTAGTAAATTCAAAAGGTCCCAGCTAACACCAAACCTAACAAAGGCAACCAACGGAAGATGACAAAAGGAGACCGAGGGCGAGTACATGCAGATACACTTACTAATTATTTTATACTAAGGAAACTCCAAATCTCAACCAGATTTTTCCTATTTGTCCTTAATCTGAGGGTGAATTATTTTCCCAACATGCTTGTGATGGGAACAGAAGCCCGTACAACCAAGACACTGTAGGATGTAGGAAGGTGAATACCTGACTATGGTTACCCCAGATGTTTTGCCTAGTGTTTAGCTGGTTTTCGACTTAGTTGGCCTGGGATCCTGCTAATCAGGGCTCCAGGCTATCTGCTCTCTCTGTAAAATGGACTCCATGTACTAACCAGGACTAACCAGGTCCCCTAACTTAGCTACTCTTGTCTGTGAAAATGGCATGGGGGTTGCCAACTTCACTGCTTGTCCCAACACTTTGGGCAAGTACAGGCAGGAGCCCCACATCAATGGCCAGAAAGTTGAAGCCTACAGAGATACAGGGGTTAGCATCACTATGGTGACTGACAGTCTAGTTCCCTTAGGACAACTATTACCTGGGTTCACCTATCAGGTGATCAAGATTGATGAAGTGCAGAAAGATCATCCTATGGCAGTAGCAAATTTCAGCTGGGGAGGTGTCACTGGCCCCAAGAGAGTGGCAGTGTCTACAAACTTGCCTGTAGATTGTCTACTAGGTAATAATCTAGAGATCTCAGCCTGGGCCGAGGTAGAACTAGAAACCCATTCCAAAATGGTAGGCCTTCCCAAAAGGTTAGTGGGGCTGTGATGGCCACAGCCCCAGCCCAAGCAGAATTCCTTCCTAAAGAGGTTGGAAGGCTGTGATGGTCACAGCCCAAGCTCAGGCAGACTTCCCTGAAAAGGTTGGCAGGGCTGTGATGGTCACAGCCCACACCCAAACAGAGTTCCTTCCAGAAAAGGTTGGTAGGGCTGTGATGGTCACAGCCCAAACTCAAATAGATTTTAGTGTTGTGAAGCCTGAAACTATCGATCACTCCACTCAGACAGAGAGCATTGGGGAGGAAGAAAAGTCTCCCTCCCACCAGACATTAGGTGAGAGTCAGCCTCCTCAGGGAACAGACCCTACCCCTTGGAAGGAACTGCCCCAGAGGTAGTCAGGCCTAGCCTGGCAGAGCCCCTGATGTCAGTGGACCCTTCCAAGGTGGGACCCAGTCTGGAGCAGGTAACCTGCCCCTCTCTACCCTGCCTCAGTCAGCCCAGGGCCGCAGAGGTCAGGGAGGCCGGTGGTGGAACCCAAAGGTCCCCCTTTCCACAAGAACCACCCAATCAGAAGATTAGGGGCACCAAACCTAGCAGCCCTAGCAAGGGGAAAAATACAAAAACTCCTGAGAGATCTCCCTTACACTTATTATTTTTATTTTTATTTTTTCAATTTATAGGGCGCAACAGCTACCCAAAAAGGGTTTCCCGGCGCCTAGACACAGCTAGTTTGAGGACAGAGAAAAGGGGGGAAAAGGCTATTGAGTATTATTGTTCAAATAGCCAGGTCTTAACAAGCTTTCTGAACCTGATGTAATTTTCTTCCTTCCGGATGAAGGGAGGGAGCGTGTTCCAAAGGGAGGGTCCCAGATGGGCAAAGGATCTGCCACCTGTTCTCGCCCGTTTGAATCTCGGAACGCAGAAAAAGGCTGCCGTCTGCGACCGAAGGTTTCGCTTGGGGGTGTAGAGGTAGGCGAGGGTTTGAAGATATTTAGGTGCTGTACCTGCTTTAATTCTGAACATATAGTTCAGGGCTTTAAAGCGGATTCTGTTTTCAATCCTGAGCCAATGGAGTTTCCGACGATGGTTCGAGACTCCGGAGTTTTTGGGAATATTACATAGTAGCCGAACTGCTGCGTTTTGCACCACCTGCAGTCGGCCGACTACAGATTTGTTTGCGCCCAAGTACAGAATGTTGCCGTAGTCAAGCCTTGATGTAATGAGGGCATTGACTACGGTCTTTTGCGTGGACAAAGGCAACATCCAGAGGATCTTCCTCAACCATTTAACTATGGTGAGGCATAGGCCAGTTACTTTACTGGCCTGTTTGTTCATGGATAGGGAATTGTCCAGAATGAAGCCCAAATTTCGAGTGTGGGTCACCGGAGTAGGAAAGGCGCCCATCTGGTCAGGCCAGTGACTGGGATTCCACAGATCTTGATCTTTTCCCAGGACCAGTATCTCCGTCTTGTCGCCGTTTAGCTTTAACTGGTTTTTTGTCATCCAGTGTAGGATGTTTAGGAGTCCTTCTTTGAGTAACGAAGGGGAGTGAGGACAAGATTCGGATAGGGAAAAGATGATTTGGGAGTCGTCGGCATAGTTCATAAGAGTGGGACCCGATTGTTCAACAAGGTCGGCCAGGGGTTTGAGATATAAATTAAAGAACAGAGGGCTAAGAATAGACCCTTGGGGCACTCCATGGGATGCAGGCAGGGTGTCCGAAACGGCTCGTGAAGATGTAATCTGGAAGGTTCGGTTTGTCAGGAAGGACCGGATCCAATCCAGTGCCTTTCCTCTTACACCATTTTTGTGCAATTCTTTGATAAGTGTTTCGTGGGAGATGGTGTCGAACGCCGCGCTCAGGTCTAATAACACCTAGTTAGGAACCTCCCCAGATGGATTCTGTTGGGCACAGCCATACTTGGGACCCAAAGGCCCCAAACCTGACCTTTCCCTCCAGTAAGCCAACAAAAGGGACCCAGCCTCCAGCTGTAGGTTGCCAGAGGTTGACCCTGAGAGCAAAGTGCAACTCAGTCAAGGAAAGAAAGGCCCGTATGGTGGAAAGTGCTTGGAGGAAGCTGAGCCCTACATTAGAGGAGCCTCACTTCAGTACTCAGTACTAGTGCAGATACTCCTTATATTGCCACTTGGGCAATATAGGCTTACCTGGTCAAGGATAGCCTTATCTCCTTTCGTTTGGGGGGGGGGTTGTGTAGGAAGGTGGATACCTGACTATGGTTACCCCAGATTTCTTGCCTAGTGTTTAGCTGGTTTTCGACTTAGTTGGCCTGGGATCCTGCTAATCAGGGCCCCAGGCTATCTGCTCTCTCTGTAAAATGGACTCCATGTACTTTAGGTACATCTCCAATTGGATTTTGGGTCACCTTATGAGCCCCTGTACAGTGTACTATAGGTACCCATGGCATAGGTGCATCAAAGGCCTACAAGGGCTGCAGCATGTATTATGCCACCCCTGGCTGGCCACTCACATTAACACAACTGGCTGATCACTCAGCTGGGGCAAGGTCGTGTAATCAGCCCTTGCTTAGATATAGTATTCCTATATCTAACCTTATATCTAGATACATATACACCTATAAGCCACTCCTATGGCAGGCCTTAACAATCATGGAGGCAGAGTGCTTGGTTTTATGTGAGATGGTGCTCTAGCATGAGCTGAGTCTGTCTGCAGCTTTCGGAACCATGTCCTTATAGCTGTTTTAGGATATTGCCATACCATATACTCTTAAGTGCATTATGAACCTTGCGATTAAATGCTAACTCTGGTTTGGCTTTATCAAAACATGTCGAGTAAGGTGTCATACAATTTGGAATACTACCCCCTCGCCAATTCTGGCGACGGGGGTAGCATTCCACCCTTCTAGAGGGAGAAGACATGTTGTTCCTACTAATCCCGGTTAAAGTTAACCAGAGCCTCCGCATCACAAAAAGGATGCTGCTGCCACAGACACAAGTCTGACCTCCTGCTGCTGGGAGTCCGTCCAGCGAGGGAGGCTTGGACAATAGGTTTCCTGCCTTGGGAGGTGGTAGCACCACCCCAGACAGGTTTTTGTGTATTGGGACAGGGAGGGCTGAAAGAAATGAGACACTGCCTGGGGCACACAAGGTGTCCCATGCATAGTCCAGTTCAAACCGGTGCTGGGGCACTCCAGCCCCAGCTCTGGCTCGAAACTGGACAAAGGGTAAGGGGTGTAACCACCCCCTTCCCTGGTCCCACCCATAGGAGGGACCTAGCAGCTAATCCAGCCCCTAGATTTGGTATATAGGTAGGAGCTAAGCCCCAAGACTTTAGATTTATCCTGACTGAAACTCTGAAACGAAACTCTGGACCTTCGACGATCTACTTTGCAAGAAGACGACTGAAGAATCTCCCTCGTGGTCAAGGAGTGACCACCCTGCACAATCAGGCACCATCCAGCGATCAACGACTTGCTTTGTTGACGCTCCCGCCGGAGCCTGAGCACAGAGCCTGACAAGAACCGGACTTCCAGACATTCAACAGCCCGATCCACAGTCCCAGAAGAGCTGAGACCCATGGAGGCAACGAGAGATGTGGGACCGGACATCTTGAAAAGTCTGCGACTTGCTAATTGTGCAGCACCTGAGGCACCCTCGAAGCTGTGCATTGGGGATTGAGAACCCCCAGCCCCGAGCATCATCGGCACCGAAGAACAGCTCTGCACACTCCACGAGTTCTGTGTGGGGCCCTTCTGAATTTCCCTGCTTGACACGTCTGCCCAGTCACTTGCCCGTTGGCTAGTGGCCATCTTGGCGATGAACCTTTGAATTTACACTGCTGGTCTGATTGCTCCAGACTGGCCCCTGCTTCCCTGAAAAGAAGCAGCCCATCAGACCTTGCTGGTCTGAGTAAGAAGCCAACTTTGTTTCCTGCATGGGGTGCCTTTGGCAAGGCTTGTTGACTCCAATCCTAAAGCCGACACCGCCGACAGCGAGACCCTTCGTGGGACAGTCCGCTGCCTGACTCCTGGTCATCGTCGACGCCTCCTGGTCCATGTGGCTGGAGAGACAAGCTTCACGACAGCACCTGATTGCTTCACGACATCGCTTGGTTCCTTCCTGGTCACTGGCTAGTGACCCAGACTCTGTCCCCTCTGCTTTCAGGTCCTCTTCATCTTCGATCCACCATTGGATCCACCCGGACACTTTTATCCTGGTCGTCTGCAGCATCTTTCCTCCAGGCTCCATAGGATTCAGCGGCGAAACTCGACACACTTTGACACCTATGCACCTGCTTCCTGTGGGGAGGTAACGTGAGTACTCCAGTGCTCCTGTGGGTATTGACTATCCAACTGTCTAGGTTTCAAGTTACTTTCCCCGAGTCCAGTCAGAAGTGCCCTAAAAGAACTAGTTTCCATCTTTTACGTTCCCATTCATTCCCTATGGTAACTTGCGTGTGAGTAAAGACTCTGCACACGCCTCCCGTGGGCCTCCTGCTTCCTAACTCTTTGTAGTACAGCGTAGCCCCAGCGATTCCCTAGGCCCTAGGCCTATTCACTTTCCGAGCAGTGGTACTTATACCACTGTTTTAGTATATGGCTTAGCGTGTCCCTAGGGCCCTACTGTATTTTGTGCAACTTATTGTATTTTAATTGAATATCTTGTATTGTGCTTGTGCCTCTGATCTCATAAAGAGTTCAGAGGGATTGTCTAGAAATAAATAACATATATATTTTATATATATCCTGTGTGGTGTCCTTTCATTTGGTATTAAAGGGGTTACATATGGTAAAACAGCTGGCTTCACATGCCCTCTTGAGTTTAGCCTAAGACTGCTTTGTCCATGCTACCACTAGGATAGCTGGTCTATAAGGTTGACTTTACAACCATCACCATAAGGGTTGTTTGGACTGGCGCAAGGTGCTCACTAGAATAGTGAACATCATATACCAGGCCAACTTCTCACAGACACTTTATACTGGACACAGAATATATAATGCTGAGAATTGTCCCTTATACTGATAAAGTGGAGTCCTTGATGATAAAAAAGGACGGGGCAAGCCTGAACTGCACGGTTTATCCTATCTTTGGAGCCGGAAGGATTGCAGCGGAAATCCGGTCTTTTCTCTGAAGCTCCATTCCGATCAAAGCGGGAGGTGCCTGGCTGTGAAGATCGGAGAGCGCAGGAGAGGCAGGATGAAGGAAGAGGCCTCCGAGGGTTGAGGGAATGGGAACGGAGGAAGAAACAGCGGGTCCGGCTTTTCTCAGCCTGCCTGCCGCCAATGGGCTATGGAGGACTACAGGAGTCACACTGCCCTGCTGTAACAGCGCCCAGCACCGCATCACCAAAGAGCGCCTCAAGGCACTTTAAAATCGGTTGCGGGGTCCCGCTTCTCTAAGCCTGCCTGCCGGCACTGGGCTATGGAGGACTACAGGAGCCACACTGCTCTGCTGTAACAGCGCCCAGCACCGCGTCACCAAAGAGGGCCTGGAGGCGCTTTAAAATATGTTGTGGGATACCGCAGCGCGGTTCCCGCTTCTCTCAGTCTTCTTTGCCACCACTGGGCTACGGAGGACTACAGGAGCCACACTGCCCTGCTGTAACGATTCAGAAAAGGGGGTGGTGATGAACAGAGTGTCTGAATTAAGCAGATCACTCTTACCCAGTCCAAAGATCAGGGCTTGATCCACCACCGTTATTTATCTCACTGCAGCATCCCAGCTCAGAACCTGGCTATATGCAAATCAGTCTGTCCCTGGCCCAGTGCATCATGGGAACAGGGCAGACTAAACTACCAAGCCAATTCTTCACCAGAAAGGAGACAAGCTACCGGGGACCGGTTTCTGGCATTTCAGCCGTCTTCGGCCCGGCTTGCTTGAATCCTGATGGTGCAGTGAGAAAGGGACTCATGTCTGAGTATACCCTGCCACACCTATAGTGGCCAAAAACGATTCAGAAAAGGGGGTGGTGATGAACAGAGTGTCTGAATTAAGCAGATCACTCTTACCCAGTCCAAAGATCAGGGCTTGATCCATCACCTGCTGTAACGGCGCCCAGCCCCGCGTCACCAAAGAGCGTCTGGAGGTGCTTTAAGATCCATTGCGGGATCCCACTGCATGGGTCCAGCTTCTCTCAGCCTGCCTGCCGCAACTGGGCTACGGAGGACCACATGAGCCACACTGCCCTGCTGTAACAGCGCCCAGCACCACGTCACCAAAGAGCGCGTGGAGGAGCTTTGAAATCCGTCGCGGGATCCCGCAGCGGGGGTCCCTCTTCTCTCTGCCTGCCTGCCGCCACTGGGCTACGGAGGACTACAGGAGCCACACTGCCCTGCTGTAACAGCACCCAGCGCCGCATCTGAGGTAATTTGAATTTTATGGTCAATTGTGTCCCCTATCGTAGACCCCAACGGCTCCATGTACGTGCTTCAAGTACATGTATGTTCCCTCCATGACCAGCTATGAAGACGCAAATACATTTGCGTCCAACGTTAATATGTCCTCTTTCAGATGCACCATGAATGATCGATAATTCAGTTCCTAAGTATGCCTTGCCACCGTCTTTACATGGTGCACTTTCACGTTTTCCTGGCTCTGTTGAGTTAGGCCCTGATTCCTGCCATCGAGCCCTTTCTGCCTTCCTGCCTTCTGCCTCTGAAAGCTGCAGCCTGGATCTGTACCCATGACCTCAGCCTTACTCCTTGCGCGGCGAGCGGTGCCCGGCTCGGCCTGCTTGCCTGCCAAGACTGTATTCAGCCTTCAAGTTATCTGCTCCGCTCCTCGAAAATACATTCCTGTCTAATGATTTAGGTAAACATCCTTCCAGCTGCAGAGCAAAGGGCCCGGCCTTTCTGTCTCCATGCAAGTAATTCACTGCTCCTGTTACCATGGTAGGCCCATGGCCCCTCGCACTACACGTAGACACATAGACGCCTATGCACGCACTAACAGTCAGTATAGAATAGCCTCTGCCCGAGAGACCTTTCCTTCTAGATAATATAGTTCCTCAAACACTAGATATCAGATATGATTGGGTTTAGATTGTCCTGACACGCCAGACTTCTGTCTCCTCTTTCGAAGCTAAATGTCAAGTCCCCTTTACCCTCCAGTTCTACGTCAATCACACGTCATGTTGCCTGCGCGCGCATCCAGCCATATATTTTTGCTGACACTGCAGGATTTCTCTATGAATCCACCCACTTATGACACTTTCATGTGACGTCTCTAGCACACACCTCCGTGTACGCCCTTGTGCACGCCTTCTGTTACGTACATGTGTTCTTATCTCGTTTCTCTCAGCTGTTACGCCTTCTGTATTCCATCACCATTGTATGCATTGACTATATATATTGTACTCTGTTAATAAAGCATTGTCTATCCCTTCCTGAACCTTCGTGGTGATGGAACATGATACCTGGTTCGAACCATTCCATTACATGGAATAAAACCCTTATAAACTCAGATGCCACGGACTCTGCCTCTCATTTTTCGATTGAGTTATTTTATTGAACTTTACCGCATAGAAATTCAGCAGGTAAATCATTATTTACCACATGATTTGGTGCCCGAATAGGGACCCCTCCCCCACCTTACACGCCGGCGGTGTGTTGCAGGCCTAGCCCCCTGCCACAGCCGTGACGGACAACAACGCGTACCCGCAGGATTTCCTGTATCTCCCACAGGCCAACGGAGGTGACTGAGACTGCGATCGACACCCACACGAGGCGGTGAGGAGTGCGGAGGATCCCGACCAGAGCCCAGCCGAGAGAGCAAGGTCCGAGGTGTCTAGAGGCCCACCAGTTCCGAAGTACCTACGTCACGAGTCTAGTCAAGTCCAGTCCGGTCCAGTCCAGTGTCGAGTTTCCGAGGCCTTCCGTTCCGTGCTTCCCGGTGAGTACCGTTGCTGGGGATGCATCTAGACGGGTGCATTAACTTGTGTCCGGTCAAGACGGGTTTGGGTACACAGACCCGGTCTGCACTGTTTTAGCGGTGTATCTGTACTGTTTAGCAGAATATCCAGTATGCAGTTATCTAGTTTTATTCTAGTTATTGTTGTTCATTTTCGAAATGTTTAAAATGTGTTTTAATGTCGTGGGATGAGTGATTGTTTGATCTTCATTACTGTGTTTTTTTGTATTAATTGTGTTCAAGTTCAAGTAAGTATCAAGTATCAAGGTTTAGAATGCCTCTTTTCTCCAAACTGAGACAGATAGGAACTAGGAAAGGGATACTTGAGGAAGCTGTTCCCATCCCACCCATGGACACTCCTGGATATTTTATGTACCACAAGCACGGCCTAGATGCCGTATTATATCTCGACTTGTGGGTGGACTACACCAAAGATTTAGCAGAGAATTAGAAATGGCCCGCTACAGGGACATGGGATGCCGAGTGCATCATGAGAGTAGAGGAAGCGTTATGGAAAAAGAAAGCCAGACAGTCACAGAAAGATGCCATTGAATTATGGCGCAAAGAATCACTTAGACGGACAGAGAAAGCGCTCAGAAAAACAGAGAAAAGTAAAGAGGATTCTGAAAAAGTCAAAGAAAAAGAACTACTAGAAGAAGGAGAACGAGTCAGAATAGAACAACATGACAGAAAGAGTAATGCCATTATGACAGGACTGTATCCAGTCCTGGCCGAGGGCCTGCCCAAGACGACCCCGGAAACACCGAAAAATCTGCCCCCTCCATTAGTTCCGACTAAATTACGTCACAAGACCGCAACAGATATTTTCCTTTCGTCCTATTTAGACGACGTAGCCCCCGAATACACCAATGTTCCACCTGCACGTATACCACCCGCTGATCGTCTTCCCCAACAGCAGACACCTCCTCCACCACTTCCTGCACCCCCTATTAATCCGCTTAATCCTTTTGGAATTCCATTACAGCCGCCACCGACAGATCATGCCCAAGCCTCCGCTTCAGGAGGTGCATTAGGAGGTTACCATACTCTGCCACCAGTACATCGATTAACTACTAGAGAACTCGCAATGCAACGTACTCCGAAACCGATCACAGTTGAAAAATTTAAAGAGTTCATCACAGACTGTAGATACGACCCAGTACCAGGCAAAGACGGTTGCATGATATTAGCCTCAATACGTATAAGACGTAGTGCAAACTTCTTAGTTCTATTTCCAGGAATGACAGATCATCTAGGTAGGATCTATCATTTTGTTCAGACGGGGGAGGGTCCGGAATGTATTCCCGAGGCCATGGCGCATCAGAAAGTAGACATTCAAAGTGTACTATTAAGATTCATCATAAACTGTTTCATAAGAGAACGAGACCGGCCTGGTGTAAATAAAGAAGAGATGGAGGTACTAACTACATGGGGTCAGAATATTGCCGACGGAAAACATGATAAACAGAAATGTATAGAGGCCATGTACAGAAAAATACGTAAAGAAATAACAGTATTCCATGCAAAAGAGAAAGCTGAAAGGGAAGCAGAATCAGACGCGAATAAATCCTCAGAGGAGGATGAGCCAGAAGATAACGGAAG
Source organism: Lissotriton vulgaris (assembly GCF_964263255.1). Lineage (NCBI taxonomy): Eukaryota > Metazoa > Chordata > Amphibia > Caudata > Salamandridae > Lissotriton > Lissotriton vulgaris. The sequence goes on from NC_141696.1 coordinate 1,280,522,664, forward strand.
GATAGCATATGTAGGAAAGGGTAGACCCTTTAATAAAACATTACGCCCAGAAAGCAAGAGACTTTTTCACGCTGCCATGTCAAACCCGAAGACCCCTGAACATTTGTTTCAGGCTACCGATAAAATACTTCAAGAACGAATGGGGTACCATGTACTCGATTCCATGGATGAACAAGAATTAGCCAGGTCAGCAGTACAATGGGCTGACAATTCTGATAAATATAATGATGACGCAGTAGCACAAACATTTTTGAATCTTTCCCCAGGCAAACAGCGACTAGCTGGTATGTACATGATACAGCACCTCCTTATATTGTATAAAAGCCAACATTCTGATCCAGGTCCCCTACCTGATATACTAATAGAATTATTCATGAATCAATGGAGAGGCCTAGGTACCGATTTAATTAAAGTAATTTTAGAACATCGACACAGATATAGTGCTTTCCTGAATCCACAGTTTGTTCCAGCTCCACCCCCCGAAAGAAAAATGTTTTACATAGACAGACAGAATCCCTTACGAGAAGTGCACCCAGTCAGGAATGATGATAATACCCTTAGACGTGTGTTTGTGTACACGCCCATAACTAAAATGGAATTATTGGAAATGAAGAAAATAGTGCCTAGTCATGATAAAGACCCAGCAGGTTTTCACCGTGAAATTAAAGACATGTTACTCATGGGAGATTACACCTATCCTGACATTATGAAAATATTGAAAGTATTACTGCCTGCCGGTATTTACGAGAAACTCAAAGAAAAAGAATGGGAGGTGGGAGACAAAAAGATAGATTGGGCTGCATTAGAAAATGAAGAAGCAACCCGAACCCCAGGTTTAGGCCTTGGGGATAAAACGAAAGCATTACCAGGATTGTTAGTACAGGTTTTGCCACATTTGTTAGCAACCAAAAAGGAGGACTGGGATGCAATCTCAGCCTGCAAACAGAAACCCGATGAAGACACTAGTGATTTTTATTCCCGATTTGAGAAATGTTTTATTATTAATAGCGGCCTGAAAGCAAGTAGTGAGTCATACCCACATCTTTTTGTATCCAAATTAGTCGAGAATTCACTGCCCCAGGTTAAGAACCGTGTACTAAAAGTCGAAAGCACATGGCAAGCTAATTCGCCTTCACAAATGTTACAGATGTTACAGTACCACCAGAACAGAATTAGGGAAGAACATGATCACGAACAGAGACGTATGAAAGACACGAAAATGAAAATGTTAGTTGCCCAGTCAGTTCCAACTGACGGAAATAAAAAGGGTATGACACAGTCCAGTAATTCGGCAGCTCCTGTTAAAGGGACATGCAACTATTGTAAACAGCCAGGTCACTATGTAAATGATTGTGCAGTTTTGAAACACAATATCTCCACAGGTAAAACTAAAGAGAGACCGCGTCCTCCTAGACAAGATCAGATCCAACAACAAGTACCACAGAATATACAGCCTATGCATGCTCCACAACAGACAGTACAGACCGTAGCGGTACCACAGCCACAACCGATTTCCGCAACACAACATGCAACACAGCAGATGTACCAATATGCACAAACTGATTATCCCGATTACCAGCGATACACATGAAACAGCCTAGAGAGGGAGGTTGGCTTGCCTCTTATTGAGGTTCCTGTAGATCAAGAGGGTCCTTATGTACATAGTCAGGTATTGGGGAAAGATAGAAAGTTTTTGATTGATACAGGGGCAAGCAGGACAACAATCAGTCACGACGAGGTTCCAGGGGCACCCCTCTCAGGCTCACAGAATGTTTCCCTTGGATTTTCAGGAAAACCTATTGTTAATGAAGTATCGAAACCACTTCCCCTTGCAGTTGGTCCATTGACACGTACTACAGATTTATTACTCACGAAATCATGTCCAGAAAACTTGTTAGGTATCAAAACTCTGAAAGCTCTAGGAGCGGTAATTTGTTGTTCTCCGGAAGGAGTAAGATTGTTTCTGCGTGACTTTAAGGGTCACTATGTGTTGAGAGATATTGATTCCCGATTACGGAATGTTCCTGCACATTTGTGGGCACAAGGCCCCACTGATGTAGGTTGTATGCACATTACTCCATATCGTGTTACGCTCAAGCCAGGAGTAGTATTACCACGCATTCGACAATACAAGTTACCACCAGATGCTGTAGTGGCTTTACTGAAAATTATTGACGAGCTCATTGCACAAGGAGTGGTTGTAGAAACCGACTCAAATCTCTGTAATTCCCCCATCATTCCAATTCTTAAACGTACCGACCCAAATGCACCCCCAGTTTATCGATTAGTTATCGATTTACGAGAACTGAATAAATGCATTGTACCACAATATCCCGTGGTCCCAGACATTTCGTCTTTATTAACTGCTATTGATTCTGAAGCAACGTTCTTTACTGTAATTGACCTCAAGAACGCCTTCTTTAGTGTCCCCATTGATTCGGAAAGCCAATATCTCTTCGGATTCTGTTTAAATGGCCAAAGCTTCAAATTTGCACGCGCACCTCAAGGATTCACAGAAAGCCCCAGCATCTATAGCCAAGCATTGAAAAGACAACTTGACAGTATCCACATGCCTGACAACACTGCCCTGCTTCAGTACGTCGATGATCTACTGATCACCGCCCGTAGCGAACCTGAATGTGAACAAGCATCACTGACGGTTTTGCATTTCCTGGCTGACAAGGGACACAAAGTGTCTCCTTCGAAGCTGCAATTCTGTGTTCAGCAAGTGGTGTACCTTGGGCACTTGCTGTCCAAAGGGGGGAGACAGCTAACACCTGACCGTATCCAGTTAATTGTAAATATGTCACAACCCACGACACAAAAGGAGGTACGGGCCTTTATAGGCCTCACTTCTTACTGTAGACAATGGATCCCTCAGTACGCATTCCTAGCCAAGCCACTCATACAGTTGACAACGCAGGAGGCAGCGACATCGACTGTCCTCCCTTGGACTCAGGAACATACACAAGCTTTTGACGATTTAAAGAAAGCCTTATGCCAAGCACCTGTTTTAGCAACACCATGTTACAGTAAGCCTTTTACACTTTTTGTCACAGAACGCGAAGGTACTGCATTGTCGGTACTCACCCAGGAACAAGCAGGTTCACACAAACCGTGTGCTTATTTCTCTAGTACATTAGATCCAGTAGCCCAGGCTCTGCCTGCGTGCTTGAAATCTGTAGCAGCAACAGCTCTAGCGATTAGACAAAGTGATTCCATAGTGTTAGGACACCAATTGACAGTACAAGTTCCACATTCCGTGGAAGTTCTTTTAAACAGAACACAGACTCAGCATTTGACTATAGCACGACTGACAGGTTATGAATTGACATTGTTTCAGCCACACATAGAAATCAGACGCTGCAATACACTAAATCCCGCTACACTTTTGCCATTAAGTGAGACAGACCCTTTGGCACATGATTGTGTTGAAGTCATTACCATTACGACGAAACCCAGACAAGACTTGACAGATATCGCATTACCAGATCCAGACCTGACACTTTATGTGGATGGTTCATGTATGAGAACAAGTACAGGAGAGCTAGTGGCTGCATATGCAGTCACGACAGAAAGTGAAGTCATAGAAACACACCGCATTGACACCCTGTCAGCTCAAGCAGCAGAGCTCATCGCTCTGACCCAAGCCTGCATACAAGCCAAGAATAAGAAAGTTAACATATACACAGATTCCCGTTATGCCTTCGGAGTTATACACGACTTCGGAGTTCTCTGGCAAGAGAGAGGTTTCTTAACTTCTCACGGTACCAAAATCCAGCACGGACCCCTCATTCAAGCTCTGTTAGAAGCAATACATTTGCCTACAGCCATAGCCATCATGAAGTGTAAAGCACATACGAAAGTCACAGATACCATTTCCCAGGGTAACGACCTGGCAGATCGAACAGCCAAGAATACAGCTCAGACTCATACTCACACAACTGAAATGACAAAGACAATAGTCCCAACACCGACACATTGTATGACAGTTAGGGATCCCGCCCTAGATGTAATTGACATACAGACACATGCTGCACCAGACGAAATCAAGAAATGGACTGAACTAGGAGGGATCCAGACAGAACAGGGATGGATGACGAAGGGAAAAGCCACATGGTTTCTCCCCGACTCTATGGTTCAAGTTATCATTAATACAGCACATAGTCCTGCACATTTAGGAGAAAAAGCCATGTTAGACAGTATTCAAAACCTTTGGTTCAATAAGCATTGACGAGCAGCAGCAAAACAGAAAGTGCGTACTTGCATGATCTGTTGTCAGTTCAACCCAGGAAAAGGCATTCCCGTAGAGCAAGGTGGATTTCATGCTCCCGATTACCCTTTTGAAGTCCTCCAGATGGATTACATCCAGATGGAACGTTGTCGAGGATTCAAGTACGTCCTTGTAGTTGTATGTGCACTTTCCCGATGGACAGAAGCATATCCAGTCCCAGATTACACTGCTCCGACCACTGCCAAGCAGCTGGTACGTGAATTCTTCCCACGGTATGGTTTGCCCCGTGTCGTGTACTCAGATAACGGTCAGCCCTTCTCGTCCGAGCTTATGAAGCAGGTATCACTCCTGCTAGGATACCAGTGGAAATTCCATTGTGTCCGACATCCCGAAGCGGCAGGTCTCGTAGAGAGACATAATCAGACCCTGAAAACACGCCTTGCTAAGATTTGTGCCGAGAAAGGTGTGGACTGGATAGTTGCATTGCCAGTTGCACTCTTTTACATAAGAATGGTAGCTCACTCAAGAACAGGGCTATCCCCGTACGAGGTGGTCTTTGGCAGGCCACCGAATATGTGGGGGACGCCTCTGCCTCGTAAGATCACAGACGTTGATTGTAATATGCTGACAGATTACCTTGCCTCCTTGATGTTTGCACTACAATCTTGTCGTTCACAGGTAGCTGCAGCCTTTCCCGACAACACCGAGGTGAAACCACATCAGATCATTCCGGGGGACCTTGTCTTCATCAGGAACTTTGATCGGAGGAGTCCGCTGGAGCCCCGCTGGCAGGAGCCGAAGCTTGTTTTACTGACCACAAGGACAGCAGTGAAGGTGGAGGGACGCAAAGGGTGGCTCCACTCCAGCCACATAAAAAAATTTCATGGACTGCCGCCAAACATAGACTCCCAGCCCGGCCCCATTCCAGTGACTGATGCTAAGCTTCCCCTGGCAGAGAAAACTCCTCAGGAGGAGTATAACCTAAAGTTGAGATCTAGCAAGTCAGACAGTTTAATTGTTTAAGTCCTCCCCTAGGTGAAGCGGTTAGACAGGTTCCTGACATGTATAAGTTAGATCCCAATAGAGAGAGAGATAGACAGAAACAGATCAAGAAAAAGAAATATTGTAAATCTCTCCGCAGTTATTGCATTATTGCATTATTGATTATGTCTTTTCTGAGTCTTATGATTATTGCTGCAGGTTTCTTGCTACACATGTACCTCCCTATTTTCACACGTGCACATTCTTCCTCAAATGACACTGTCGAGCATACTTTCAGTGAATTGCCCCCTCACGAGTTGTCATACAGACTTGCGCTGCGCAATAATACCTTCATAAGTATGTTACATCATTCTCACCAGACCAGCAACACTACAAATTGTTGGATATGTGGCCGACTCCCCCCTTATCAGAAATATAAGGGAGTTCTGCCTCTCTTTCCGTACCCGTTCACACACAATGGTTCCTGTGGTGCATGGTTCAGTTTAATAAATTCTTTAGATTCTGAATCCGTAGTTTACCAGGGCAATTGGGTATGGGGAAATCTGAACACAGTTATGCATAGAGCATGTTACCCTGACAAGGAGGGTCTTCCACAAAGGACAGGGACCGACCTAGAAAATGAAGTATATGGATTAGGTAATTATACACTTAACCTCATGATTCTGAATGTCCAAGCCGATACCAGACCAGACTTACCCTCTATGTCAGTGTTACCAGTCAAAGGTGAATTATGTGTCAGAAAGAATGGTTCAGTACACCTAGGTCATAGTGAATGTAATACTGTGATCGAATTCAGTGATAAAGGCAAGTCTACATTCAAAGCTACCCGCCATTCCTATTTCATTTGTGGTCTGACAGCCTATATACGTTTTCCACTAGATTGGGATGGGACCTGTTACATTGCATTCCTTCTGCCACCTGTTTTTCTAGCTCCACCTGATTATCATAAGAACTCCCGTCTAGTACCTAATAGACCCAAGAGAGAACTCCCGATTGTCGACTATACTGAAACGGCATGGGAACGATACACAGATTTCAATAAAGGTTTCTTTCCCTATTTAGGAGCTGTCTTCAATAGCAAATCAATACGTCACTTGACCAGAACCCTCGAAGCAGTAGTGAATGAAACTACTTCCGCCCTAGGCAACTTAACAGAGGAACAGTCTGCTATGAGACTTGTTGTTCTTCAAAATCGTCTTGTTCTTGACGTCATCCTGGCCGATAGGGGCGGAGCTTGTAGAGTCATCGGATCGAGTTGCTGTGTTTTCATTCCAGAAAACGCACCGTCAGTATATAGAGCCATAACCCGTCTCCATAAGATTGCAAGTCAGATACACCAGAATCCAGGCACCTGGACATGGGCCGGTTGGTTCTGGAGCGTGTTATCAGCCTGGGGTTGGAAAGTCCTATCCTTCCTCGGAATAGCCCTTCTCATAGTATTCAGTTGTTGCCTGTGTATACAGTGTGGGCCAGCGATTTGCGGCTTGTGCGCCACATCATGTATTCCTCATTCAAGTCCACGTTCTGAAACCCGTCTGAAAAAGGAAGAGCAAATGGTGTTACATGAACAGATAGACAGACTAATGAAGATCGATATATCATGAAGGGTCCGTAGGGGACAAGGAGGGAATGAGGTAATTTGAATTTTATGGTCAATTGTGTCCCCTATCGTAGACCCCAACGGCTCCATGTACGTGCTTCAAGTACATGTATGTTCCCTCCATGACCAGCTATGAAGACGCAAATACATTTGCGTCCAACGTTAATATGTCCTCTTTCAGATGCACCATGAATGATCGATAATTCAGTTCCTAAGTATGCCTTGCCACCGTCTTTACATGGTGCACTTTCACGTTTTCCTGGCTCTGTTGAGTTAGGCCCTGATTCCTGCCATCGAGCCCTTTCTGCCTTCCTGCCTTCTGCCTCTGAAAGCTGCAGCCTGGATCTGTACCCATGACCTCTGCCTTACTCCCTGCGCGGCGAGCGGTGCCCGGCTCGGCCTGATTGCCTGCCAAGACTGTATTCAGCCTTCAAGTTATCTGCTCCGCTCCTCGAAAATACATTCCTGTCTAATGATTTAGGTAAACATCCTTCCAACTGCAGAGCAAAGGGCCCGGCCTTTCTGTCTCCATGCAAGTAATTCACTGCTCCTGTTACCATGGTAGGCCCATGGCCCCTCGCACTACACGTAGACACATAGACGCCTATGCACGCACTAACAGTCAGTATAGAATAGCCTCTGCCCGAGAGACCTTTCCTTCTAGATAATATAGTTCCTCAAACACTAGATATCAGATATGATTGGGTTTAGATTGTCCTGACACGCCAGACTTCTGTCTCCTCTTTCGAAGCTAAATGTCAAGTCCCCTTTACCCTCCAGTTCTACGTCAATCACACGTCATGTTGCCTGCGCGCGCATCCAGCCATATATTTTTGCTGACACTGCAGGATTTCTCTATGAATCCACCCACTTATGACACTTTCATGTGACGTCTCTAGCACACACCTCCGTGTACGCCCTTGTGCACGCCTTCTGTTACGTACATGTGTTCTTATCTCGTTTCTCTCAGCTGTTACGCCTTCTGTATTCCATCACCATTATATGCATTGACTATATATATTGTACTCTGTTAATAAAGCATTGTCTATCCCTTCCTGAACCTTCGTGGTGATGGAACATGATACCTGGTTCGAACCATTACATTACATGGAATAAAACCCTTATAAACTCAGATGCCACGGACTCTGCCTCTCATTTTTCGATTGAGTTATTTTATTGAACTTTACCGCATAGAAATTCAGCAGGTAAATCATTATTTACCACACATCACCAAAGAGTGCCTGGAGGTGCTTTAAAATCCGTTGCGGGATCCCTAGACCGGACAAGGCTGGGCTGGGCCACCCCCATGGTTTGTACAAAGGCCTGCATCATAGGTAAGAGGAATTTAACTTCATATATGCCCCAAGTACTTTAAATAATGGGCAAAAGAAAATTGAAACTGCAAGGGGATAAAATGCCCACAAAGAATGTACCAATCACAAAATATTTAAAGAACGCAGTGGGCCTTATCGATAGTGAGATAGTGCAAGTAGTGGAGCAGTTGGCAGCTACAAAAACAGCACTAAATGCCGCCATGAGGGGAAACGTTATTGAAGGCGGGAGCGAACACCAAACTCTTGTCTGTAATATGAGAGGAGAGGCGAGCAAAATTAATATAGTTACAGATCTGCCTGTAGTAAATGACCAAAACCTTGCAAAGGTTCATGGACAGTCCAATCCATGTGCATTAACATCATCCGTGGAAATCTCTGATCAAACTATATATCTCCTGGATCTCACCCTGCGAAGAAAAGTAAACAACTAACCTTAGAAGTCAAAAGCCCCACAGTGAGTCAAATGACTGCCCCTGAAATAAGGACTAAACTAAAAAGCAAATCTAAAAAGGGACGAAACAAACGGGATAAACAAAGGGGAGAGTAACCCTACAAAGCAGAAGACACAAGATATCGAGTCTCTATTTAAGAGAATACATGGTAAAATGAACTGTATAGAAAGTCGTTTAATGTCCGAAATAAAATTATTGAGGAATGACATGGCTTCTCTAATAGAGATGGTTACCAAAGTAATATCTTGAAATCCATCTAATAAAATAAATACATTTACCAAGTGGAAACTCAATAGAAACGTTGAAGGGCCATATTAACAATGTTGTTAATCCTGATAGGGGTAAGCAGAAAGTCATACCCAACAATGGAGAGTCAGTAAAGGAGAACATGGCTACGCAACAAAGTGTAAGAATAAACAAAGATTATGTGTCACATCAAACAGGGGCTTTAAATATGCTGCAGATGAATAGAAGGGTAGGAGACACCAAAGGCAAGGACAACACCCAAGTGACTTTAAATCTCCCACCACAGGCAACCCCGTATGTCATCATCCTGAGCAATGTCCCAAGATTAGCTGAAAACCAGAAGGAGATATATGAAATGCTGAAGAACAAAGTAGTCGACTGGATCTCTGGGAAGACAAATGTTGGGGCGCATACCTTATTTCGGGACATTGTAATGTTGAGATGGGTAGACTGGGTGGGGACTTCCAGAAAGGCATGCAATGGAGATTTTGTGGTGGTAAACTTTAGAAACCACACATTGGTGGGGGAGTTATTGAAAGTACTTTTGAATGAGGATAAATGGCCTTGTAGTAATGATCCTGACCATATATTTGCCGTACCCTTGGGCTTCCATTATAGGCCAGAAAATGATTATAGTAAGACTAATATAAGAAATAACTATTTGGCCAATCTACCCCCAACTAATGGGTACTTGCCTTTGAGACGATGTTGTGAATTGGACTGACTCAGAATGGAAACGGCAAAGTATTGTCCGGACAAAAACCAAAACATATTACACATCTCCTCAGAAAATGCTCCAAAAATACTAAATCAAACAGAGGAAAAACAGATTAGAAGATGAGTTGCATATAAATAGGGACATTGAGAATCCCACTAATTCAAATATTGATCAGGAAAATGTTGTAAGATCCGTACAAACAAACAAAGACCTATTGACGGAGCCTAGTCTGGGCATAAATGAATTGCGACCAATGGACAAATTTATAATTGATTGATCCTCTACGTATTACAGCGACTCTCTAAATAACATGACATGAAATGTTGCTGGAATTAGGAATAAGTTTAGCGATGAAGAATGGCTGAAAAACCTTAGATGGGTGTGCAATTGTTTTGATCCAAGAAACTTGGTGTACTAAACCCTTTTTAGGTCTCGGCATCGAGACCTATTGCTGCCGAGTTCGCTCTCAAGGGAGATAGAGCGGTGCACGAGCCGACCGGGCTCTGTGGACGCGCTTACGCTATAAACGGCGCGTGCACACATAGCGTACTTAGGCCGGCCGAAGGCACACACACGCGCGCGCACACATACACATACATACATACACACGCATGCACGCATGCACACACACAGAGACCCCCCCCCCACTCCCACTCCTACTCCACTCACCGCATTGGCGGCGCCACTCCGGACTGCTGCAGCCTCTGTGGCGGCTCTCCCTCGGGCATTGGAGCCGCGAGCTTCAGAACACGGAAGTCCCGCCCCACAACGGCATGACGTTCCCGAACTTCCGGTACATCTCATCATAGCAACACGTGTAGTTTTGCTTTACTCGTTTTAAAAGCAACATTCTGGCACGGCACACAGATAAAAAAAGCGTTAAAATCCGGTCGTGTGAGCTTTAAGTCATACTAAAAATGGGGCAAGTACACGCTTTCTGAATACACCGCACTTTGTGTTGTGCCCGGGATGACGCAGGTGCCTTTGCTGGGGAGTTGGACGTGTGTCTGTCCCTGTTTAGGGCGTCTGTGCTCGCACTCCCGCCCTCTCTGAGCTCACAGCCTGCTGTTGCACAATCAATGCCCACACACAACCTTGGCTGCCGCCTCTGTGTGTACAGGTGAGCTCTGGGAGTGAACCTGCCAGAAGATGAAATCATGAAACCCATCATGAAACCCGAGCCTCCCAGTGCCCCGTCTGAGGGCGGGGCCCCCGGTGACGTCACTAACCTACGAGAAGGGACAAGATAGGAGCAGCAGCCCGGAGCCAGCAGCACGCAGCCCGGCTCGGGAGCCGCAGCCAGCTGCAGGAGAGCAGGGGGAAAGCGGAAGGCTCACCTGCCAGGGCCGCTCGGATAACCACAGCCAAGGAGCACCGGCAGAGGTGAGAGCGCAGGTCTGGGTGTTTCAGTGCTGTAACGTTTTGTATACAGTGACTCTGTATAATAAATACATAATAAAGGGAGCTCGTGAATGTTTACGCATTACGTTTCTGAGCAGTTGTATATATCCCATAGCTTTTATGCCAAGGTCTCTCGTATAATTTTCTCCCCTCGTGACATGGGAGTGCCGGTGGGCTCATGCCCAATTGCTCTCTTCGGAATATAAATTAACTCGCTTTTTCTGTGGCCTTTCATTGGATTGAGAGAGCATGTGTATTTCTTTGCAGTTACAGAAGCCAGTATTGTCTTAAGTAGTTAACAAACTCCAACAACTTTGGTTAACTTTGCAGGCCAATGTTTACTTTTGGCCACTGTAAGAATCAAGGCGGAGTTCCTCTGTGTACAGGGGCTTCACGGATTATTAGGAAACATTCTAATGCTCCGGGAGCCGGGAGGCTCGTGCACGCAGTTGTGGATTTGGGAGAATAGTTGGGAGAGACAGTGTGCTATCGGGGCTGTGATTGCTGGGGAAGGTGTTTTCAACGCCTCTCAAGTGTCAATGAGCGCTGAGTACATTTGGTGGAGAGATGGCACAGAGCTCCCCCTGGAGGTGCTGTAGTTATTACATAGAGGTCTAGTAGCAGTTAGTAGCATTTGCCCCCTCAGTGTCCTCTACATATGCAGACGCGTTCCTAAGCCTTACTAAGGAGCGAATGCTTAGTTGGCACTGGGTGAAATGAGTCACCGCAGCAGGAAAGGGTGTGATATTGTTTTTCCCTCAGTGCGAGGCACACGCCTTGCTTGTTAAATTATGTGTTTGTTTTTTAAATGATTTGTTTGCTTGCATTTTGTCTGCCTTCTGTCTTCCATGTGGCAGCTGTTTCGCAGCTTGTATGTAATCTGCCTGGGCACTGATTTTTAAATTCTTTTATTTTATATGCTTGCTGTGCTTATAAATATGGTACAAAAGGGGGTGGTGATGGACGGAGCATCTGAACCAATCAAACACTCACACCCAGTCCACAGATCTGGGTTTAATCCATCACCGTTCTTTAGCCCACTCTGCCACCCCAGTTCAGACATGGCCATATGCAAATCAGTCTGACCCTTTGCCTCATGGGAACAGTCCAGCCCGAACTGCCAAGCCATGCCTTCCCTGGACCGGAAACAAGCTTCCTAGGACCGGTTTCTGGCGTTACAGCCAACTTCAGCCAGGCTTGCTTGAATCCAGTGGCAAAGTGAGCAAGAGACTCCCGTCTGAGCATACCCTGCCAACTTATGGCGAACAAAGCAGTACAAAAGGGGGTGGTGATGGACGGAGCATCTGAACCAATCAAACACTCACACCCATTCAACAGATCTGGTTTTAATCCATCACCGTTCTTTAGCCCACTCTGCCACCCCAGTTCAGACATGGCCATCTGCAAATCAGTCTGACCCTGTGCCTCATGGGAACAGTCCAGCCCGAATTGCCAAGCCATGCATTCCCTGGACCGGAAACCAGCTTCCTAGGACCGGTTTCTGGCACTACACCGTCTTCAGCCCGGCTTGCTTGAATCCAGTGGCAAAGTGAGCAAAGGACTCACGTCTGAGCACACCCTGCCAATTATGGTGAACAAAGCGGACTTACCGTGAGGTGCGGGAGGAGTGTCAATCAACACCGGGAGACCGAAGCAGAGGCCGTCACCCCCTGCCGGGGCTGCCGACAGAAGCAGCCGTCCTTTCCTCCGAGGAGTGAGTGGCCGCTGGTGAGTGAGGGGGCCTAGTGTGGAAATGCTGCAATGGTCGCCTCTCTATGGCGAATGGCTGGCTAGTGGGGAAGGGGTGAGTGGAGTGAAAAAAAGACAGCCCCAGGCTTTTTTTTCTGGGTCTCCCACCTGACTCTGGTCTGCCCGTACCGCCCCTGAGGTTTGTTGTCAGTCACAAGGGTGCCCATTTTGTTAAACGCAATTGAACTTTAACATTCAGCTGTGAGCAGGGGGGCACCCCTCCCGTATGCCCAGCTCATTGTTTTCCGCCAGGGAAGCAGATACTTAGTTAAAGTCCCTGCCTTAACCCCGAGGGATCATGGCGTATGTAGAGTTGTTGCAGAGCCTTCCACATACACATGGATGTGGTGGGGGTTGCCGAAGAGGTGGTTCGGTGTTTATCTCCAGGCAGATCCTGCCATGCCAGTTGGTGCCTGAATGCTGATTATGTATGCCTGCCTCTGTTGGATATTCAGCATGTCTTGCATACAACTGCTTCTCTCTGGCGGCCCTGCCTGATTTTGTTTTTGATGGAGCTGCCAGTGTGTTTTGTTTTTTAGGAGAAGCGTTTGCTTGACTACGCTTGGGGCACCTCTTACAGATCATGTGATCTTAAGTGCACAGCACTTGCCAGCTTCCCATATTTATGGCAGTCCACGTCTTTATATTTTTCATTTGTCTTTCTTTGTCGAATGGGTGGGTGCACAGCGCAACTGTCAGCAACAGATTGTAAACAATTACATACTATTTAGATAGATTGGCTTTGGCTTCACCCAGTGAAGTGCTATTTTTATACCTCGTGCAGTTGGTTGTTCTGTGCATCATTCCGCCTTCTGGTGAGTGCTTAACTGTATTGCATTTGTTTCTATCTTAAAAGTACATAACGTCTTCACAGTTTGACATTCATTTTGTATGTATACATTTTAATCAGACACCAGTCTCTTCTTGCCTTCTGCCCCCTGATTGTGCCGCTTTTCTTGCCTTCTGCCCCTGATTGTGCCGCTTTTCTTGCCTTGTGTGTGTGGCTCTGTGTGTGGCTCTGTGTGGGGCTCTGTGTGTGTGGGGCTCTGTGTGTGTGTGGGGCTCTGTCTGTGTGTGTGTGGGGCTCTGTCTGTGTGTGTGGGGCTCTGTCTGTGTGTGTGGGGCTCTGTCTGTGTGTGTGGGGCTCTGTCTGTGTGTGCTGGGGCTCTGTCTGTGTGTGCTGGGGTTCTGTCTGTGTGTGTTGGGGCTCTGTCTGTGTGTGCTGGGGCTCTGTCTGTGTGTGCTGGGGCTCTGTCTGTGTGTTGGGGCTCTGTCTGTGTGTTGGGGCTCTGTCTGTGTGTTAGGGCTCTGTCTGTGTGGCTCTGTCTGTGTGGCTAGCTTTTTTTGTAGGTGGCTCTATGTGTGGGTGGCTCTCTGTGTGTATGGGTGGCTTTGTGTGTATGTGGGTGGCTCTGTGTGTGTGTGGGTGGCTCTGTGTGTGTGTGTGTGTGGCTCTGTGTGTGTGGGTGGCTCTGTGTGTGTGTAGGTGGATCTGTGTGTGTGTAGGTGGCTCTGTGTGTGTGTAGGTGGCTGTGTGTGTGGGTGGCTCTGTGTGTATGACTCTGTGTGGGTGGCTCTATGTGTGTGTGGGTGGCTTTGTGTGTGTGGCTCTGTGTGGGTGCAAAAGCAATAGGTCTCGCATTTGCGATTGATTAAGCTATTGGCATTGTAAATGACAATGCCATTTATTTATGTTTTAAAAACAAAAACATAAATAAAAATAATGTCATGAGCAATGCCAATAGCTCTAACTTTAACAATCTCGAGACCATTGCATTGTAAATGCTTGTTTATTAATGGATGTCAATCTATTTGTACTAATGTCAGCCCTTCTGGGATGGGCAGAACAAAGGGGTGTTTGGCCGCCTTAATCGCAATAAATACACTTTTGATTTTAACGCCTTAACCACAGCGGCAATTCCGCCGCAGTGCGGCCGTTATAATGAGTGGGCGGGGCTGCGACGACCTCCCACCAGGGAGGGAGTGCTTCCGTCGGCCGTTGGCCGACGGGAGCACGGAACGGGTTAAAGAAAAAGTTTGTCTCATCACAATATTATCAGTTTCTGTATTTATTTTTGGAAGGGAAAGAGGCCATATTTGTAATTAATTTTATAATAATATTTTTGATGATACTAAAAGCAGGGTAATCGAAGCACTAGAAAAAGATTTAGATAATTTTCTAAAGCGTTGGGACGGGGACCATATTTTAGTTTGGTCAGGAGATTTTAACTGTGCCAGCTGTGAATATGAAGAGGGAGAGCCCTGTGGGTATTGTGATCACCTTGGAGATAGGATCCCGCATTTTATTCATAATGCATATGGGAAGGTATTAAATGATGCCATACATAAATATGATTCAATACTTCTAGAACCCTCAAGCCAAGATGGGAAAATCAAATTAGAAACCTTCGTAGGGAGTCATTCCTCTTCGGATTTAGATCATATTATAGTATCATCAAACGGCTATGATTCGGTGCTAAATACACAAATTAATGTTAGCCTTTATAGTGACCATCATCCCTTAATTGTGTCACTAAGATTAAATTTGTCATCAAAAGTACAGGGGAAAAGAATGGATATGAATATTAGTACCCAAGGGAACAATGGTATTTCAATAAAGTGGTCAAGAGTGAATCCAACAATCTTCATGGAGAACCTTTTAGATGGTTCCTTCCCTGATTCGGCAATAGTAACAGCTTTTTGCAATATTACATCTACAATTGCAGCCGATTTGACAGTTAAGAGTAGGAAGAAAACACATGAACTTAACCCAAGATGGTTCAACCATGAATCTTCAAGGCTGAACAGAGAACTAAAATTGGCATTGAAACAAATACCTAGGGATAGTGCTAGAATCAGAATGGCGAAGAAAGACTATAAAAACTCCTTGATGAAAAGGAAAGGGGAGATACGAGCGAAGGCTTATGAGAAGTTAATTCAAGCAGCTGAGGTAAACGACCAAGCTCTATTTTGGAAAACAATTAACCACTCTTTTTTTTTTTTTTTTTTGGAAAACCTTTATTTGTAGAAAAAGTACACCGCTATTCAGCCATACATCCCGGAGGCCAGGCAGCATCGAGGTAGCAAGTAAGATCGTGTACAATACTGTACGCAGAAGCAATCAGGTTTAATTTTCAATTGCATTGAACTTAATAATAAATAAACCATAGAATAAGAAAGCCTCAAAAAAGGCTAGGAGAAAAAGGTGTGCACTAGGCACGAAAGAAAGTCAAAGAGGAAAAAGGTAGGCTGAGGACGGTACAGAAGCAGTGGACT
Source organism: Lissotriton vulgaris (assembly GCF_964263255.1). NCBI lineage: Eukaryota > Metazoa > Chordata > Amphibia > Caudata > Salamandridae > Lissotriton > Lissotriton vulgaris. Next base: position 1,280,538,676 of record NC_141696.1, read on the forward strand.
TGCGTAGCGGGAGGGGGTCGAGGGCCGTACACCCAAGACAGCACACAATAACAGTGACAACAGTGAGGCACGTGGGGGGTAGCACACCAGGATAACCTATCTGGAACTGCGGGTAAGGGGCCCTACGGGGAAAGCTGGACAGCAGAGTCAATCTCTACTGGGGGGTCGCAAATATCACCTCTATAGGAGTTCCAGGCTCCCCACACAGACCTCCACATTTTAGGCTTGCCCCTGGCCACATACACCGTCTTCTCACGCAGCATGCACCAGTCCATATTGGTTTCCCATAAACTGAGCGAGGGAGGAGCAGGCGCACCCCATTTCTGGGCGATGTCCCTCTTGGCCACCATGTTGCCCAGGGTGACCCAACGGGTCTGGGCTACACTGTAATCATTCGGACACCAAACATTGAGGAGGCATCGCCGGGCCTCAGCCGGTAGGGCCACTCCAGTCACTCCTTCCATCACCTCATGCACTCGTGTCCAATACCGGGCAACTCCAGGATATTCCCATATGATGTGCAGGAAGGTAGCAAGAATACCACAAGCCCTCCGACACAGGCCGTCCGTTGAAAGTCCCATATGTAGGAGTCTGGGGCCGGTTACATACACCCTGTGTAGTATCTTCAACTGAACAAGGCGGTGTCGTGCTGATATGGCCACCTCTCTGGGGGAGGAGACCGCTGATTGCCACTCCTCGTCGTCCATCTCTATACCATCATTCACCCAGTGCAGTCTCAATCGCTCAAGCAAATCCACTCTCACATTAATGAGCTTTTTGTACGTCAGGGAGATAGCGCTGTCCCGCATGTGACCGTCCAGCACCCGATCCTCCAGGGGTGATGACTCAGGGATCGCATCCCCTCCCGATATGTGAGGGGAGAGGGCATGGCTAAGCTGGGCGTGTCGGAAATATTCTGTCGCCGCCAGCTGGAACTCAGACTGTAGCACTTCAAACGACTTGATCCTCCCCCTTGCCATCATGTCCCCAACCTTAGATATTCCAATGGTGTCCCATCTGTCGAAGCCCTTAGTGTTCCACAGCTTTCCCAGTATGTCTGAGTCATACAAAGGGGTGGCCATGGTAACCCTACCCTTCCAGCCCAGGGTGTCAGTGACCGAGCGCCATATATGCACCATCGTTTTGGTGGGGCCCGTCAGTTTCCGGTCCAAAGACCTGGAGTATAATGCTCTATAGTAGTTCCCGTCTTGCACGAGCCACCGATCCATGGCGTAGCCCGGACTGGCCGCCGGGCCGTAGAGGCCGTGGTTGATGGCCGCGAGCTGGGACGCCCAGTAGTAGCGTCGCATATCCGGCAGGGCGATACCCCCATCATAGCACGGTATGGTCAGCTTGAGCAACGAGATTCATGGTCTACCATCCCACAACAGCGCTCGCTGCAAGGATTCGATCTCTCCAAAGTATTTGGCTGGGACCGGATCCTGGGTGTTCTGCAAAGCGTAGAGGAAGCGAGGCAGCGCCATCATTTTGAAGAACGCAGCTCTGCCCATTAGGGAGATCGGTAGCTTCTTCCATCCCTCGACGTCCCTGCGTAACCGCGCCAGTGGTGGTAGTAGGTTGTGTGAGTATCGGGCTCGGGGATCTCGCGACACGTAAATGCCCAGGTACCGAAAGCCCTGCTGGGCTATCCGTATTGAGCACCCACGGGGGAGGCGCGGAGTGTCTCCACACAACGTGTACAAAGAGGATTTAGACCAATTGATCACCAAGCCAGAATGGGCCCCGAAGGTCCCCAGCAGGTCAAAAACCACAATGAGCGAGCGGCAGGGAGAGGTGAGATACAAGAGGATGTCGTCCGCGTAAAGCGACACTCGGTCCTCAAAGCCAGGGGACCACGTTATCCCGGAGACATCAGGGTGTGTCCTGATCCAAGCCGCCAGGGGTTCCAGTGCCAGGGCGAACAGGAGCGGCGAGAGCGGACAACCTTGCCTGGTGCCCCTGTGCAACGCAAAGGAGGCCGACAGCCGACCATTGACGGCCACATTAGCCAGCGGTGCGGAATACAGCAGCCGGACCCAACCGATGTAAGCGGGCCCAAACCCCAATTTGGCTAGGACTGCCCACAGGTAGTTCCACTCCAGCGAGTCGAAAGCCATAGTGGCGTCAAGAGAGGCGAGAACTGCGGGTTCACGAAGCAAGTGAGCACGTGCCATGACCGCGTGAAGCCGCCTCAAGTTGAGTGCCGTGTTCCGGTGCGGTATGAAGCCAGACTGGTCCGGGTGAACCAGGTCCGAGATCACTCCCACTAGCCGGTTGGCCAACATTTTGGCCAGGATCTTGGGTTCGGCATTCAGGAGTGAGATGGGTCTATAGGACCGGCACAAATCACGCGGTTTTCCCTCCTTGTGGATCACCACAATGGTGGCGAGTCGTTGGTCGAGGGGGAGTTCTCCCGTCTCGCGGGCTTCAAGGAACATATTTAACAATGGTGCAGCAAGCGCGTCGGCCTTGAGTTTATAAAGCTCGACCGGGATACCGTTGGGTCCCGGTGCTTTGCCAGAGCGCAGCGAACGGATCGCCAAGGCCACCTCATCCACAGACAGGTCCCGATCCATGTCGTCTCGTTCGAGATCTGAGAGGCAGGGAAGGTCGACGTCCTCCAGAAAGGAGGCCGAAGCAGACTCTGGGAGAGGATTCGCGGAGGTATATACCCCTTCGAAGTATTCAGCGAAGGACCCAACTATAGCCGCCGGGTCCGTCAGGGACAAGCCGTCCTCACCCACCAGCTCTGGGACCACCCGGGACGCCAGCTCCCGTCTATCCAGCCACGCCAAGAGCTTGCCCGCCTTATCACCCGAGTCATATATCCTGCCCTGCTGTTCCCTGCTCAAGGCTTTCGCCGCGTCAGTGGCGGTCGCCCGTAGTTCGGACTGTTTGAGGGAGAGAGCGTGAAGTAGGTCGGGAGACGGGCCCAGCGCCAGTTGGGAACTCAGGTCCGCGAGATCAGATTCCAGCCGCACCACATCCCCATCCCGGCGACGGCGGGCTTCCGCAATCAGGGAGAAGGCCTCGCCACGAAGCACAGTTTTAAAGGCCTCCCAAAGGGAGACGGCGGAGTCAACGGAGCCAGTTTTCTCGGCGAAGTACCGGTCCATAGCTTTAGTCAGGAGTGCCCTGGTCTTCGGATCGCGGAAGTACCACGGGTTGATGGGAGCCACTCGCGAAGACGCGGGTATCTGGAAGTCAAAAGAGACCCAAACCGGGGAATGATCCGAAATGCCCCTAGCTAAGAGACGCGCGGTGGACACAGACTGCGCCTGGGCAGCCGGGGTGAGGACATAGTCTATTCTAGAAAGGCTACCGTGGGCACCCGAGAGGAAAGTGTACTGCCGCTGGGTGGGGTGTAACAATCGCCAGCAATCAACCATCCCCATGGAACTCAGAAAATCAGGCAGCCAGGACTGGGAAGGGCGGAGATCCCTGGATGGAAAGCGGTCCAAGTCCCCCGAGACTACAGAGTTGAAATCGCCACCCACAAGCAACAATCCCTCGGGGAGACCTAAAATGGCGCCACCCAGGTCCCTGAAAGTAGTCTCCTGCAGCCCCGGGGGAACATAAACCGAAACCAAAACTAGCGTGCGGCCCTCCCATTTGCCCACCACAGCCACGTATCTGCCTCTTTCATCAGCAAGTACAGACTCCACCTCCAACGGGAGGGACGTGCGCACCATGATTCCCACCCCTCTGGAACCCGAGGAGAACCCCGAATGTGCCACCATTTTGTATCCGCGTCTATTCAATGCTTTACAGGCATGACCCACCAAGTGGGTCTCTTGTAGAAAAACCACATCAGGCGAGCAGCGCTTGAGCATCTGCAACACGACTCCCCTCTTAATACGGTCCCCCAACCCGTTCACATTCCAGCTCAACAAATTAAGAGATTTACCCCCCATCATCAAGGACATTCCGCACCCCCTCCCCCACCCACAATGGCGCCCACAACAATATCATATCAGTCCAATAGTTCCTCAGCCAGAACAAAGAGTAAAACAAGGAAAGAAGTTGAAAAAACACACCCCAACTACCCACCACCCTGCACCCCTGCATTAAACTATAATCCACCCCAACTAGCAGTGTGCCTGTCGCCCCTTAACTAATCTACAAGAAGCCCACAGAGGAGAAAGGAGGCATCCCATCCCCCCCGTCATCCTCCATATTAATTACAAAACGAGTCAAACCAACAGCAGCAATATCAAAAGTCGAAGCCCCTTACGGCAACCCAGCTCTCGGAAAGTCAAGTAACCAAACAATTATTCCTGTGCTTCCGCGCCCCCGGTGGTCTCCTCCGTCTGGTCGGCCGGCTCATGTCGTTCCTGGGGTAGGGTATCAAGCCAGTGCCCCACTTCATCTGGGAAGTCAAAGAAGAAGGTCCGGTGGTCACGCTCGATGCGGAGCTTGGCAGGATAAAGCATGGAGTAACGCAGGCCCATTTCCCTCAGTCTCCGTTTCACCCCCGTAAAGCTCTGGCGCTTTTTCTGGACAGCCTGGGTGAAATCCGGGAAGAAGTTCACATCAGAGTTCTGGAAGCGGAGAGGGCCCGCGGTCCTCGATGCCTGCAGGATAGCGTCTCTGTCCCTATAGTTGAACAGCCTCGCGATGATGGGGCGAGGGGAGGCGCCCGATTTCGGCGGCCCACCCGGGATCCTGTGGGCCCTTTCCACCGAAAAGAACTTACTCAGGCCCCCCGGTGCCAAGTTCTTAACCACCAGATCTTCCACAAAGAGCTCAATCGAGTCCTCCTCGGCCTTTTCCGGTACTCCGGTGATGCGTACGTTTTGGCGCCGCGCGCGACCCTCGAACTCATCCAGTCGACGCGCTAGCAATCCATTAGCCATTTTCAGGTCGCGCACCTCCATCTGTATATCGGACACATCAGTGACCAGGCTGGAAGTCTTGAGATCCAGCGATTTCACCCGGTCATTAGTTTTCCCGAGGTCGGTCCTGATGAGGTTTAACTCAATCTTCAGGGAGTCAACCTTGCTGGACAGTTCCTCGCGGAGAGTGTGCATCTCCGTCTTCACCCCCGTTATCGCTCCCATGACGTCCCGAAGTGTTATCTCGGAGTCGTCCGGTGATTCATCCCTTCTCGAGTCTTTAGTACGACCCGCCAGTACCGGTGATCCCTTAGACTGGGAGAATCGCTCCGGAATGGTGGACTGGGACTGGGATGGCCTCCTGTTGATCCGCTGAGACTTGCCTGTGTCCGGACCACCCTTGCCCGCCATGGTGGCACTCTCGGGACGGGGGGACACCAGGGGTGAAAAAGTCTAGTGTAGTATGCACAATGCACACGACGGTATCTCCAAAGTCCTGTGTTGAGGCCGCGCAGCAAGGCGCTCAAGGATCAGAAGCACCCATCGGGAAGACGAAGCGTAGGCAGGGAGGTACCATGTGGAGACACCGCTGTACCCTTCTACGGTCGCCAGTGACGCGGGCGGAGCCTCCGGGGTCCGTCGAGCTAACTGAGTCCAGGAATGTCAGATTTTCATTCCGAAAGCGGGTGTCGCATCAGGACCGGCTTAGCAATCGATTCCCACAATCGTGGGACAGGATGGGTCGCAGGATTATTGCGGAAGATCGGGAGGTCTTCGGAGCTCCGAGCTCACACGGCCATCTTGGTCGCCGGCGAAGCTCCTCCCCCAACCACTCTTTTTTTAAAGAGAACAATGCAGTTCGAATTGATACTGTAATACCCCCCGAAGAATGGTTATCTCATTTTGAAAGTATTTTTAACCCCAAAGCCATAAGTATAGTTGATATAAGATTTGGTGATTTTATACAAGCTGAGCCAACTGGTATTACACCAATAAGTCGAGAAGAAATTAAATTAGCACTCTATAAAAATGCAAATGGTAAAGCAGTGGGTGCTGATGGAGTACCAATTGATGTTTTTAAAAATAATATTGATTTCTGGATCCCCATTTTATTAAATCCTACTGAAACTAATGGAAAGAGAGATGTACATAAATGCAAGCAATTGAAAATCGAAAATTGGGTAGAATATAAAACATTTTAGGATAGTTTTTGTATGATGAATTTACAAATGAAGGATCTCAGAAGATAATGACTCCTGAAAAACGATTTCAGATAAAATGAATTATAATGATGAAGTCGGATGGCAGCTATGTCATATAAAGAGGACAAAGGATTGGAATTGTAAAGAAATTCATAATATGAGTTCAAATGTTACATTTTCAACATTTATTTACCACTATGAGCCAGATGTACGACCAGTTTTTGCATGCGCAAACGGGTTTGCGAACCCGTTTGCACATGCAAAAACATATTGGGCCATGTACATAGCCTATTTAGTGAGTCACAATTTTTTGGCGACTAGCTAAATAGGTTTTGCGACTACGCTGTTTGGAAGGGGCGTTCCATTCCAAATAGCGAGTCTCAAAACAATGTACTCATTTTTTGCAATCCCAAATGCATGCCAAATAATTTTTGGAGGGCAGGCAGTGGTCCCAGTGACCACTGCCTGCCCTTAAGAAATGAAACGAAAACGTTTCTTTTTAAAAATAGTTTAATACAGCCGTTTTCCCTTAACAAAAACGGGCTGCATTTAAAATGGGCTCGCAAATTGTGTGAGGCTCATTCAGCCAGATGCATCAAGCAAAGAAATAGAGAATCCTTATTTGCGAATATTAAGGAATCGCAAATAAGGACTTGCTATTACCTATGCATGATGCCGAATCGCTAGAAACCGCTAAATACATTAGCGATTCCATGTTAAAGAATCGCAAATGTGTAAAACCTGTATTCTCGCTATTTGCGATTTGCTATTTCCGATCTCGCTATTTGGGAGATCGCAGATTGCGAGATCAGGAAAACTACAGAGTCGCATTGGGAGCAGGCTGATGACCTCACAACCAGGAAGTCAATCAGCCCATGCTGCCACCTGTGCACAGAGGAACTGAGAGGCAAAAGCAGAGTGCTGGGGGAGAGATCAGAAAATACAAACTGTTGTTTGCTGACAGGTGAAGACAGCCAAAATGTCCCAAACACCAACAGAAGAGGGTGCAGTGGCCAGGAAGAGAAAGCTAAAGTTCAGTGAGAGAGAACTGGAGAACCTCATTGAGGAGGTGACAAACAGCCATGACAAGCTTTTTGGTAAGCTCTCACTGAAAGTGGCTGAGGCAGAAAAAAAAGGATTTGGAGCAGGTTGAACAACAAAGTAAATGCTGTGGGGGTGACACACCGCAGCATAGATGATTTAAAGAAAAGATGGTACGACCTGCGTAGCCATGCCAAGGAGCGGATAGCGCAAAGGCTGAAGGGGGCGATGGGGACCGGAGGAGGAAGCTCAACAGTCCCAGACAACACAGCCCTGGAGGACCTGGTTGAGGGCACTATCCAGCCAGAAGCAGTGGTGGGAGTAACGCAGCTGGGTACATCTGGGGCGGCCGTAGCACACAAGGTAAGATGCATGAAAATCAACATATCAATTTACATACTAATTGTGCCCAATCTGTAATTAACCAGCCAAATCACAGTAAAAAATAGTCCAGTCCACATTTTACATAGGGACCCAAATGCATTATAGGACCTGTAGGCTGTAGAACCAAATTGACAGTCACAATACAACATTGTAAGCCTAAATGCTACAAAAATGCAGCACAGTCAGTGATGAGAGACAGTGAGAGCTTAACTGTAAAGTAATTTAATGTCGCACAACATTAGCACCAACACAAAATTATTTTGCACTGTTTCACATCACAGATGCAGCAGAAGTAGACACTGATGACAGTGAATGTGGAGACAGCACCCAGGTCATTGAAGAGGCCACTGTGTTGAAACCTGTGATACCACCAAACAAAACCCAAGGCACCACCAAAACGCAGGGCCACAGTCACACCACTGCAGCCAATCGAGACAGATCAGGGACATGAAACTGTTCCTGAGACAAGCGGTCCAAGTGTAAGCCCCACAACTACACCTCAAGCACATGTCCGGATGTGAATAAGAAACAGGCCAAGGACACTTATCGGGGCACAGGAGGCATGAACTCCCAATGTGTGGGGTGGTGTGGAGTCACAGATGTTGCGGGTGCAGCGCCTGCAAGCGAGGCATATGGGAGCCATCAATCTGCAGATGACAAAAATTAATAAAAACATATCAGTCATGGCCGAGAGTGTGAGGGAACTGACTACAGCACTTGTGGAAGCAAATAGACAGTCAAACAACACACTGCAGGAGGTGGCTCGTGTGATGCAGAAGGGACACAACACACAGAGGAGGAGGCATCACCAGTTTTTGACCTGCATGGCTGGCTAAACTAGGTCTAAAAACAAGATTTGCAACAGCATTGCACTGCTGTCATGTCGGTCGGTGGAAATGCAGATAGATATGGGCCATTGTTGTGGGGATGTGTTCAAAGCACTCAGCCAAATGACCCCTGCCGTTGAACTGATGCAGTCTAGTACTGGTGAGCACGGCAATGTTACAGGGGAAGAGAGTAGTGAGGCATCCAGCCTAAGCAGCATCTCTGCGCAAGTCAGTACTGGCAGGAGGTGCAGTACCCGTAGACCAACACCTCCTGCTGCATCCAGGAATGAAGATGCAGATGCAGGTGAAAGACGTTTGGGTGTGAGAGGGAGGAAACGCTAAACATAATCAGAATCGTGGAATCTTTCATGGTGACGTAACCTTGTCCAAGACATTCTTTGTGACTGAATATCAAGTCCTTTGTGTGTCTCTTTTGTCCTTTAGTGCATGCAGTTAATGTGCAAATGGCCACCAGCTATGTTTAAATAAACACCCCTACTGCTTCACATGCTAATAAATACTTTTCATTTCCTGAAATTAAGTGTGGTGTCTCATCATTACATACCTCAGAAATAATGCTGGGTGATGTCTGTACGTTTCCTTTGCCCCTCTGCTGAACTGGCCAAATGGGCCCGGTGTGGGTGTGCTGGGAGCTGGTTGTCCTCAGTGTCGGATTCCTCTATGGGGATACCTCTCCTTGTTGCTATATTGTGCAACATTGCACATGCCGCCACTATCCTACAGCATGTTTCCAGCTGGTACAGCATTGCTCCTCCAGTTTTATGCAGGATGCGGAAGCGACACTTGAGCAATCCAAATGTCCGTTCGATGACATTACGTGTCCTGATGTGGGCTAAGTTGTACCTCTGTTGTTGTGGGCTGGCTGGGTTCAAGTATGGAATCATGATGAAATCCCTCACCGCGTGTGCACTGTTCAAGTTCAAGTTCAGGAATTTGTATGGCGCAATACAGGCTCTTGGGGGAGGGTTGTGTATTACTTGTCAAATAGCCAGGTTTTAAGTTGCCTTCTGAAGGAAAGGTGGTTCTGTGTAAGGCGGAGGTGAGTGGGGAGAGAATTCCAGGTTTTGGCTGCTAAGTAGGAGAAGGATCTTCCTCCCATGGTGGCTCTGTGGATGCGCGGAATTGCGGCGAGGGCTTGATTGGATGATCGTAGCTGGAGGGTGGGTGTGTAGAAGGACAGACGTGTGTTGAGGCATTCGGGTCCTAGGTTGTAGAGGGCCTTGTGAGCGTGGGTGAGGAAACTGAACGTTATTCTCTTGTTGACGGGGAGCCAGTGTAGGTCTTTTAGGTGATCGGTAATGTGAGCTTGATGGGGGATGTCCAATATGAGTCTGGCTGAGGCGTTTTGGACGCGTTGGAGTTTTTTCTGTAGTTTGGCTGTGGTTCCGGCGTAGATGGTGTTTGCATAGTCCAGTCGGCTAGTGACCAGTGCGTGGGTGACAGTCTTTCTTGTTTCGGTGGGGATCCAACAGAAGATTTTTTTGAGCATGCGAAGTACTTTGAAGCATGAGGATGAGAAGGCGTTGACTTGTTTGGTCATCGAGAGGGAGGAATCTAGGATGAAGCCCAGGTTACGTGCGTGGTCTGTAGGTATAGGTGCTTTGCCCAGGGCCGGTGGCCACCATGAGTCGTCCCAGGCCGAGGGGGATGATCCTAAGATGAGAACTTCCGTTTTGTCCGAGTTTAGTTTTAGGCAGCTGTTCTTCATCCATTCGGCTACTTCTTTCATTCCTTCGTGTAGATTGGTTTTGGCGGTGTTAGGGTCTTTGGTGAGGGAGAGGATCAGCTGGGTTTTGTCAGCGTAGGAGATGATGTTGAGGTTGTGTTGTCGCGCGATGGATGCGAGGGGACTCATGTAAACGTTGAAGAGGGTGGGGCTGAGTGATGATCCTTGTGGTACTCCGCAGATGACTTTGGTGGCCTCTGATTTGAATGGGGGGAGGCGGACTCTCTGTGTTCTCCCAGCGAGGAACAAGATGATCCAGTCCAAAGCTTTTCCATGTATTCCGACATTGCTAAGGCGTTGTATGAGGGTGCTGTGACAGACTGTGTCGAATGCAGCGGAGAGGTCTAGTAGGATGAGGGCAACTGTTTCTCCGTTGTCCAGTAGCGTTCGGATGTCGTCTGTAGCTGCGATGACGGTTTCGGTGCTGTGTTTAGCTCGGAAGCCGGACTGTGAGGAGTCGAGGGAATTGTTGGATTCAAGGAAGGCGGCGAGCTGACTGTTGACCGCTTTCTCAATGACTTTGGCAGGGAATGAGAGGAGTGAGATCGGGCGGTAGTTCTTAAGTTCGGAGAGGTCTGCTGTGGGTTTCTTCAGGAGGGCGCTGAGTTTGGCATGTTTCCAGCTTTCCGGGAAGGTAGCGGAGTTGAAGGAGCAGTTGATGACATCGCGGAGATGGGGTGCGATGATGGAGTCTGCTTTGTTGAAAATGTGGTGGGGACATGGGTCGGTTGGTGAACCTGAGTGGATGGAGTTCATCAGGCGGATGGTGTCTTCAGTAGTGATTGGGTTCCAGGCGCGAAGGTTGTGAGAGTTCTGTTTTGGTTTGGGGTTGGGTGAAGAGGGCTGTTCTTCGGACTGGTTTTCAAAGCTGTTATGTATGTCGGCGATTTTGTTGTGGAAGAAAGAGGATAAGGAGTCGCAGAGGTCTTGGGAGGGAGTGATGTCGTTCGTGCCGGCGGTGGGGTTGGTAAATTCCTTGACGATGTTGAATAGTTCCTTGCTGTTGTGGGCGTTGTTGTCGAGTAGGTCCTTGAATGCTGATTTCTTGGTGGATCGGATCAATTGGTGGTGTTTGCGGGTGGCAGCCTTGAAGGTGGTCAAGTTGTTAGTGGTTGGATTTTTACTCCAGGTTTTCTCGAGAGTACGACATAACTTCTTGGATTTCTTAAGGTCATCGTTGAACCAGGGGGCCTTTTTGCTAACTCGTTTGATTTGGTGGTTTTTCAAGGGTGCTAGTTCGTCAGCGCTGTGGGTGATCCATTTTGTGAGTTTGGTGACAGCTTGGTTTGGGTCCGATGATATGGCAGGAGGGTTTTGGTTAAGCGATGTGAAGAGCTGGTCGGCGGTGATTTTGTTCCAATTTCTTTGAGGAGCAGGTTGTGGGGGGTTGTGGGACAAGGTCTTTTTGTAGTTGAAGTGAACGCAGCTGTGGTCCGTCCAATGGAGAGCTGTGGTGTGGTTGAAGGAGATAAGCTTGCTGGAGGTGAACATGGGGTCGAGCGTGTGTCCGGCAAGGTGGGTGGGGGTGTCAACGAGTTGTTTGAGTCCGAGATTGGCCAGGCTGTCCAGAAGGGTGGCGGTGATGCTGTCGTTTATCTTTTCCAGGTGGAAGTTGAGGTCTCCCAGTAGGATGGAGTTCTCGGAGTTGAGGGCATGTGGGCTGACGAAGTCAGTGATGTCTTCGTTGAATTGTGTGCGGGTTCCTGGTGGTCTATAGATGAGGGTGCCTCTAAGTGTGGTCCTGGGGTCAGTGTGGATCTGGAAATGGAGGTGTTCGGCGGTAGCGAGGTTATCGTCGGAACTGGTCGTGATTCGGATGGTGTTCTTATGGACGATGGCAATGCCTCCTTCTGTTTGGTTGGTGCGGTCTTTTCGGATGATCTTGTAAGTATTCGGGATGGCTATGGCGATGTCGGGCGCTGATGAGGTGTTCATCCAGGTTTCTGTAAGGAAGGCGATGTCCGGCGATGCTGTGTCGAGTAGGTCCCAAAGTTCAATGGCGTGTCTGGACCGAGCGGGTTTCAGCAGGATGCACTTCAGGTGGTTAGGGTCGGAGTTGATTTTGGGGGAAGTGGATTTGGTGTGGTTCTTGATGCAGGGGAACTTGCAGGGGTGGCAGGCGAATGGTCCATGAGTGAGTCCTGGGGTGGCTTTGTAGCATTGTGGTGCGCGACCGGGGTTGAGGGCATGGAGGGTTGCGGCGTCGTACGTTATGCGGGTGGAGAGGGGTATGAAGGGGCCAGGGGGTCTGGCGCTGGGCGCGGTCCAGGCGCGGACGGGCGTAAACGGGCTTACCTTTGGTGCACCTTCGGCGCGCATGGGGCGCGACCGCTGCGCGCATGTGCATTTGACATAAGTGGAAAGTGGAGGGGGACGGAGTGAGGGAGGGTCAGCTGGGAGGCGGGTGCAGGGTGGAGAGAGAGGCTGGGAGGCAGAATAACAAAATGGTGGCAGCAATAAACAGAATCGAAACAGCACAATCAGGCACAAATGGTATAGGTACACAATGCGAGCTATGCAGTAAGCGCTACGAGATACTCAATCCCAATCAAAATATGCACAGTGGCCTATGCGCTATAGCACTACACTAATACTCAGGCACTGTAGATTTTTAAAGATTACAAACGCTAAGAGCAGTGGAGCGCTACGATACCAATGCAGCCAGGAGCAGTGAAGCGCTACGATACCAGTGCAGCCAGGAGCAGTGAAGCGCTACGATATCAATGCCAGGGAGCGTGGGGAGCGACCGCCTCTGAGCCAGGCAGGACGGTCACAGCGCAGGATCAGGCGGGTCAGTCCAGTACTATCAGTGGGAGGGAGGGTCAGCTGGGAGGCGGGAGCGGGGTAGAGAGAGGGGCTGGGAGGCAGAATAACAAAATGGTGGTAGCAATAAACAGAATCGAAACAGCACAATCAGGCACAAATGGTATAGGTACACAATGCGAGCTATGCAGTAAGCGCTACGAGATACTCAATCCCAATCAAAATATGCACAGTGGCCTATGCGCTATAGCGCTACGCTAATACTCAGGCACTGTAGATTTTTAAAGATTACAAACGCTAAGAGCAGTGGAGCGCTACGATACCAATGCAGCCAGGAGCAGTGAAGCGCTACGATACCAGTGCAGCCAGGAGCAGTGAAGCGCTACGATATCAAAACCAGGGAGCGTGGGGAGCGACCGCCTCTGAGCCAGGCATGACGGTCACAGCGCAGGATCAGGCGGTCAGTCCAGTACTATCAGTGGGAGGGAGGGTCAGCTGGGAGGCGGGAGCGGGGTGGAGAGAGGGGCTGGGAGGCAGAATAACAAAATGGTGGCAGCAATAAACAGAATCGAAACAGCACAATCAGGCACAAATGGTATAGGTACACAATGCGAGCTATGCAGTAAGCGCTACGAGATACTCAATCCCAATCAAAATATGCACAGTGGCCTATGCGCTATAGCGCTACGCTAATACTCAGGCACTGTAGATTTTTAAAGATTACAAACGCTAAGAGCAGTGGAGCGCTACGATACCAATGCAGCCAGGAGCAGTGAAGAGCTACGATACCAGTGCAGCCAGGAGCAGTGAAGCGCTACGATATAAATGCCAGGGAGCGTGGGGAGCGACCGCCTCTGAGCCAGGCAGGACGGTCACAGCTCAGGATCAGGCGGGTCAGTCCAGTACTATCAGTGGGAGGGAGGGTCAGCTGGGAGGCGGAAGCGGGGTGGAGAGAGGGGCTGGGAGGCAGAATAACAAAATGGTGGCAGCAATAAACAGAATCGAAACAGCACAATCAGGCACAAATGGTATAGGTACACAATGCGAGCTATGCAGTAAACGCTACGAGATACTCACTCCCAATCAAAATATGCACAGTGGCCTATGCGCTATAGCGCTACGCTAATACTCTGGCACTGTAGATTTTTAAAGATTACAAACGCTAAGAGCAGTGGAGTGCTACGATACCAATGCAGCCAGGAGCAGTGAAGCGCTACGATACCAGTGCAGCCAGGAGCAGTGAAGCGCTACGATATCAATGCCAGGGACCGTGGGGAGCGACCGCCTCTGAGCCAGGCAGGACGGTCACCTACAGAGTATCAAGCAAAGTGTTAGTGTCAGGTATGCATTGCCATTTCATACTTCAGTGATGAGTATATGTATTAAATTTACCTAGCAGGTGTCCTTCGCCAAAATCGCACCTGAGCAGACGTGTGTGCATGCCACTATGGCGAAAGATGTATGAATCGTGGGTGCTCCCAGGGTATTGTGCTATGAAGTCGGTAATTATGTTTTTTGCATTGCACACTGCTTGAACATTTATTGAGTGATACGCTTTCGGGTTACGGAAGATATACTCATTTTCTGCTGGGGGACATATGGCTACATGGGTGCACTCTATGCATCCGATCACGTGTGGAAACTGGGCAACTTGGTAGAAGTTCAGTTTAGTTTGGGTCAATTCCTGTTGGGTTGTGGGGAAGGTGATGTGGTTGTGGATCAAAGCCATCATGGCGGCCAGGAAGGATTTGAAGAACCGTGAAAGGGAGCTTTGTGATACCCCTCCAGGTTTTGCCACTACACCCTGGAAACTACCTGACGCAAGCAGGTGCAGGCAACATAGCACCTGGACATGAGTTGGGATGGCCTGGGTCCTAAGTGTCTGGCGTGCATTAGTGGGTCCAATTCATCTATTAAGTAGTGAATCATTGCAGCAGTCAGCCTGTACTTATCATGTATTTGCTCAGCAGTTTGTCCCAACAAAGTGATGCGCAGCCGGAAGATTCTCTCCTGGATTCTCCTTCTGGGCTGGCCTGCTGCAAGGATCCTCCTCCTCCTCGCAAACACGTAGAGTGCTGCCATTGTTTAAGGCCACTATGGCCTAATGGGTCAGTTTAAATAGCATTCTGATGGTTTGCAGGTGAGTATGATTTTTTTTTTACCACCTGATTGTGATTCCCCTTAATCTGCACTTGCTAAATTGCTATCATGCATTGTATTGCGATTTTTTTTTGCGATTCCTTATTTGTTATCGCATTTTTTAATTCCCGCAAATATGGTATTGCAATTTCTCTTTTCCCTATTTTAGCGATTCGGTATTTTGCGAGATTGTTCTTTTTGGTTGATGCATTGGAAAATGCTAAAAAGCGCTTGCAAATAGCTAATCCCTAATTTTGCGAGCACTTTTTGGTTTGATGCTTCTGGCTGATTATTATTAATGAGCCTCGCAATTTGCGACCTCATTGGGAATCGCAAAACAGTTCAAACACACTGTTGTACATTTCATTTAGCGCATCACAATTTGCAACTCACAATGTTTTGCAAATTGCGAGGCGCTAAATGAAAGGGTAGCACATCTGGCCCTGAGTCCTTTATTTTGTAAATTAATGACGACACAACCTAAAGCTTGTTCTGCTCCCATACCATCTTCAATGCCTCTTTGAGAAATGCAATAACCACACATTTCTACGTGCAAAAACACAGAGGCTGAAAGATTCGCCACACACATTCTCGAGTTCCCTTTAAGCCTTCCACAAGTCAAGAATAGGTCTTGGAATGTGATGACGTGCCAGTTGTGTAAACTTGGGTTTGAGCAAAAAGGTGTTATGTACAGTATTTCAGCAATGCTTCTTTAAGCAATGCAATGAATGCAGCCCTCTTAGGAACAGCCCAGCAGGTATGCAGAAAATGAAATTGGGATGCTCATCGTGCTGTCAAAGTCTCGTTCTATTTCAGATGTTGCACAATGTTGACTTGTTTTACGCTGCAAGAAAATCAAGTCTCTGTATCCCATTGAAGACCAACATTAATTCAAGTGGCACTCTTGTTCGGAAACCGCACGTTATTGGCAAAAGTCTCAGAGGTGACGCCATGTTAAAGTAAGTACAAGTCGACAAAAAATTGTGATATTCTGTTTGACCAGTTACAAATGGTTCCTACTGGATGCTACAGCTAATGATCTGTTAGATATTGGACTACCTATGTCCAGCAAATCATGGAATTCCGTTAAAAAAAGGCAAAAAACGATATACACCGTAACATTATTTTATGTCGTATAGTAGTTGAAATTATGTGGCACGTCATGCTCTCCACATCAAAGCACCATATTTGCCTCTATATCCAGATGAAAACATTTGTAACGGGATAATTGAAAATTTGATCACAGAGGCTTAATTGTGTTATTGCATTTTTTTTATTTCAATCCCGTTTTTGTTTGTAATTATGTGATATGGGGACTTTTACGTGGGCAGATGTTTTCTCCTGAATTAAAGATTAACTGCTAGATGCATCAACGTTCGATTTTGCGAGTCCTTAATTGCGAAGTTTAAGGATTCGCATTTAGGGACTCGCAAAATCAGATGTATGTAGGATTTGCTATAATATTAGCAATTCCTAAATATTCCTTATCAGCGACTCGCAGAGTGAGATTCGCAAATAAGGAATGACATCTCATTTATTCCTATGGGCCAAGAGGTCCATAGGAATAATTGGGGAGGAATTCTCAATTTGCGATTAGCTAATCGCAATTTGAGAATGCGATTTCAAGGGTGACGGGTGTCCAAAGGACACCCTGTTGCACCCCTTAAATTGACCTGGACACTGGTATTGCGCACACAAATGTCCCAAGGACATGTGTGTGTGTAACATACAACTTTGAAAGATGCACTTTAGTGCATTTTTCACAGTTTTCGCTATTTACTATGAAGTTTGATTTCACAGTAAATAGCGACCCCCATCAGCGAAATCACTAGCTATTTTACCTTCATGCATTGCATTTAAGGAATCTCAATTTGAGTTCCCTTAAATGCAATCGCAAATAGCAATTTATGCATTTGGGATGATGCATCCCAAATGCATAAATACCAGTCGCAGAGGGGCAGATTCTGAGAATCTGCCCCTTTGCGAACGGTATTTCGCTTGATGCATCTAGTTGTATTTTCGTAATCTTTGAAACTCAATTTAAAGTTATGTATATATATATTCACTGAAAAAACCATAGGTTTCACACCAGTTATAGTTAGGAATTAGCATTTAAAAAACCTATGAAATTCACTGAAAAAACCATAGGTTTCACACCGGTTATAGTTAGGAATTAGCATTTAAAAAACCTATTAAATTCACTGAAAAAACCATAGGTTTCACACCAGTTATAGTTAGCTGGAAATTTTACTGATATAAAACCATTGAAATTCCCACGTTATAGTTAGTCGGACTCACTATAACTTGCGCGTGCAATGCACTGCTGATGACATCACATATTACATCACTCATGACATGGTGAGTGACATCACTCATGACATCACTGATGACACCATCCAGTGAATATGTGTCTTTCTGAAAAATAAATATTAGTGAGTTATGTTTAAATATTTAAATACATATATTAGTGTTTCACTTTGTGTATAAGTGGCTACATGTGTTGATAAGTAGCTACATGCGTATGTATATGGGTTATTTGATATTTTTATTAGTATCAGTTTGAGTGTCTATATGGTTTGGTGGGGGTATTACTTAGCACATAGATGCATGAGTGACTGACTCTTTGTTTGTATGTGTTTTGAAGACAGCATATGTACAGGACTGTATGGGTGGATGAGTGTCTATATGTGTTCGTTAGTGAGTGAATGACTGTCTCACTAGTGTCTTTATCAGTAACTACATATGTTTTAATCTAGTATATATGAATATTGATGTATATAAGTGAGTATATGTGAGAGTAAGAGATTGTAAGAGTTCCTGTTTAAATAAGTATGTGTTTCTATAAGTGATTGTTTAAGAGAATAAATATGTGTAATTTTCAATAGAAGTAAGGTGGAAGTGTGTGTATAACTCTATATTCAAATAAATGGTTGTTCAATAGTTTATTTGCACGTGTGAATATGTGTGTGAGTAACTTTTGGATGAATGTCGGTGTGTAACAGGATGTATAGGTGTATCTCTTCATATGATGAGTGAGTATATGTATGAGTGACTATATAGAACTGTTGGTGAATGAGTGGATGTGTATATAGATAGTGGAAGTACAGAATTGCTTGTTGTAACTGATATAGGTATGTCCATTTTTTAAAAATTTCAGTTTCTATTTTTGAATATGTGTCTCAAGGGTTACTTTACACTGAGAGGAGGTCTGTCACTGTGTCACAAGGATGGTGTCATCAGTGATGTCATGAGTGATGTCACTCACCATGTCATGAGTGATGTAATATGTGATGTCATCAGCAGTGCATTGCACGCGCAAGTTATAGTGAGTCCGACTAACTATAACGTGGGAATTTCAATGGTTTTATATCAGTAAAATTTCCAGCTAACTATAACTGGTGTGAAACCTATGTTTTTTTCAGTGAATTTAATAGGTTTTTTAAATGCTAATTCCTAACTATAACCGGTGTGAAACCTATGGTTTTTTCAGTGAATTTCATAGGTTTTTTAAATGCTAATTCCTAACTATAACTGGTGTGAAACCTATGGTTTTTTCAGTGAATTTCATAGGTTTTGTTAATGCTAATTCCTAACTATAAGTTTCACTTTATAAATAAGACTGTTAACACTCTAGTTGTTCTTTTTAACACTCTGGTACATTCTGTCATTGGGCTACAGTTGGGCTACATCTACTTGAAATTTGGGCTACATTTACAATTTTTGGTCTCTGGTGGCCATCTTTGGGCTACATTGGGCTACTTTGGGCTACATTTGGGCTACATTTTGGCTCTAACATATATTAAGCCCAATGTAGCACAATACATATTTTTATAAAGTTAATTTTTTTACAAACCACTTCAGAATAGGGCTACCTGTCCTTACAATTATCCCATTTTTAAAAAAATTTTTTTTGGGGGGAGCGCTCCCAGAGCGCGCCCCGGAGTGCGCCCCGAAAAGCGTATTTCCGAAAAGCGCCCCCGGGCGCGCTCCGGGGAGCGTCCCGTGAGCGCCAATATCGCAAACGAAAACATGATCGTGACGTATCCCGTAACCGCGACCGCGTGATACGCACGGCGTAAGCGCACCCGGAAGTACTCGAGCGAATACGATCGCAAAACGTAAACTTCCGACGCGCTTACGCTGCGCGCCCCCGGGCGCGTAGCGTAAGCGCGTCGGGTCATGTGAGCAGAAAATAACACTTTTCATTGGTTCATAACAGTTTTAGTTTCATAATGATGAAGCCCCTGGTCTTGTGACCTGAAAATAACACTTCTTATTGGTTCAGGACAGTTTTTTTTTCTAAATGATGAAAGACCCCACCTTTTTTGCTTATTCTGACTTTGTCCTTTGACTGAGGAAGACCTGTTTGTTGCTCTCTCTACTTTTTTGCTCCAAATAATGGCTTCAGTAGTAGCATCAGCTGGTGCATCTGCCCCACCACCACCACCACAACCACCAAAAGGACCAGCTCCAAATTATATTGGTGGTCAAGAACAGGAGGAGGAGGAAGAGGAAGAGGAGGAGGGGAGAAGAAGATGGCTGCCAGAAGAAAATACACCTTACAAACCCAAACCACACATTGTATGGCAGTTTTTTTCAATCCCAGAGGGGAAAAAAAAGGTGAATGCGCCCAAGGTGACTTGCCTCATCTGCAATGATGAACTTTCACGGGGCAACCCAAACAAAAAATATTCTTTTGGTAACTATACCATGATTCGGCACATGACCAGAAAGCACCCAAACAACTACTCTCGTGCAGAGTTCAGGGAACTGGCCAGTAACCTCCCCCAGTCATCAAGGACCCCCTCCCAAAGAAACCAACCCACCTCATCAGAACCAGAAACATCCGAGGTGATGCCTTGCATTCAGCCGAGATTTGCTGATTTTAAAATCACTTGTTCTGCATGTGGCAAGCTTATCGCCTATGGGGAAAAAAGCGTTAAGCTCATCGTCCTTGCAGGTGATAATCACAAGTGCCCCAAAAAGAAGTAATTTTTTGGGTTTTTTGTTTTTTTTCTCCAGTTGAGCCAGTTTCAATTCCCTTTTTTTGTTTCTCCCCCTAAAAAAATACAAAAAAAATATAAAACTGTTTTGAAAAGCCAAAAAAAGTTCAAAAAGTTCAAAAAACACAAAAGAAATATAAAACAACAAAAAGAAGAAAAAAAAAAGTTCTTTTTAGAACTACCTCCAATTTCTAAATAAAAACTTCATTTTTTTAAAAACTGTCATCTTTTTCCCTCATTTTACGCTCCCCGGTGCGCTACCTGGTGCGCGCACCGGGCGCTTCCCCCGCGCAAAACGAAAAAAAAAAAATATTTTAAATGCCCCGCGGGGCCCTTTTATAGCCCCCACATCAAACCTAGGGGGTCAAAGGGGTCTATCCCTGACGCCTTATGGTCAGTTCCCCCTTTGTTTTAGCCACCTCTTATGTCTCGATTTTACCGAGACACAAGATGGCGGCCGCTCTGGACTGTTTCGAATGTTTACAGACACCCGAGAGCCAATCAGCTTTCCATGCGCACCTCGCGTCACGCGCCCGGAGCGCTCCCTGGTGCGCGCACCGGTGCGCTGCTATAGATATATATATTTTTTGTAACCTAAATTACTCAAAATCCACTGCAGCACATATCTTGAGACATAGCAAAGGCACATCGGGCTACCAATCCCTACAATTTTGCCAAATTTGGTGGAAATCCATTCAGCCGTTCGGGTTAAAAGTGAAATCGACCGCCCTATGGAAATTAACATGGGGAAAACGCGTTTTGGGACCCCCCTTTTATCTCGGCCCCCGCTTGACGTATCCCCCCCAAACTTTCAAGGAAGGACCGGAGCTCGACGAGGCCATGTTCAGGAAATTTTCAGGCAGATTCATCAACCGGTGCCAAAGTTATTCCAAATAGAATTTTGAGATTTAACATTGAAAAAAATCCTAACTATAACTACCTACTGGCGACCGCCAGTAGGTAATATATATATATATATATATATATATATATATATATATATATATATATATATAGAGAGAGAGAGAGAGAGAGAGAGAGAGAGAGAGAGAGAGAGAGAGAGAGAAAGAGAGAGAGAGAGAGAGAGTTATGTTTAATATAACATAGTATTGTAAAAAAAATTGTTTTGGTGGATGTGGGCTTCACTGTA
Source organism: Lissotriton vulgaris (assembly GCF_964263255.1). Lineage (NCBI taxonomy): Eukaryota > Metazoa > Chordata > Amphibia > Caudata > Salamandridae > Lissotriton > Lissotriton vulgaris. The sequence goes on from NC_141696.1 coordinate 1,280,559,767, forward strand.
GCCCTCGTATGAGTTAGGGCCAAAACAGATGAGTAAATTCAATTAGACACACAACAGAAAACTACAGAGTCCGTATTATGGGGCCGATTATGATTGTGGTTTTTCCGCATCCTCGGGGCCGGCGGAAGCCACCGCCGGCCCAGAGGATGCGGAAAAACCGCAGCGGACTGACCAAGGACCCACCGCCACATTAGGATGGCTGGTCAGTCCTGGTTTCCGTCCGCAGCTTTTCCGCCGCAGTCGGCTTACAACCGCGGCGGAAAAGCTCTGATATGGTGACGGTGTCTCTCAGACACCGTCTGCCATATCAGGATGGGCTTTAAAAAGTGCTTTTCCGCGGCGGGTTTTCCGCCACGGAAAAGCATACGGATCTTCACTGCAGGGGCCCGTTGCGGGCCCCCTAGGTGAAGGGGGGGTGGGGGGTGCACATGGTACTATGGCACCCCCCTGCATTTGCATGCAGAAAGCGGCAGGCACCGCGCGGTGCCTGCCTCTTTCTGCATGCAAATGCAATGCGTGCATTTTTAACATTGCCGCGGGTGCAGCTTGAAGCTGCACCTGCTGCAATGTTAACAAGCATTTACAATGCAATGGTTTTTCCTTTGTTAAAGTTAGAGCTATTGGCATTGCTCTTGACATTATTTTTATTTATGTTTTTTTTAACATAAATAAATGGCATTGTCATTTACAATGCCACTAGCTTTATCTCTCGCAAATGACACACACAAACACACACAGAGCCCCCCCACACCCACCCACACAGAGCCCCCCCACACCCACCCACACAGAGCCCCCCACACACACAGCCACACAGAGCCCCCCACACACACAGCCACACAAAGCCCCCCCCACACACAGCCACACAAAGCTTCCTACACACACAGCCACACAAAGCTTCCCACACACACAGCCACACAGAGCCCTCCACACACACCCACACAGCACAAGCAGGCAACAGGGGCACACGGAGGCACAAGCAGGCAACAGGGGCACATGGAGGCACAAGCAGGCAACAGGGGCACACGGAGGCACAAGCAGGAAACAGGGGCACACGGAGGCACAAGCAGGCAACAGGGGCACACGGAGGCACAAGCAGGCAACAGGGGCACACAGAGGCACAAGCAGGCAACAGGGGCACATGGAGGCACAAGCAGGCAACAGGGGCACGAAAACGGAGGCACAAGCAGGCAACAGGGGCACACGGAGGCACAAGCAGGCAACAGGGGCACACAGAGGCACAAGCAGGCAACAGGGGCACACAGAGGCACAAGCAGGCAACAGGGGCACACGGAGGCACAAGCAGGCAACAGGGGCACACGGAGGCACAAGCAGGCAACAGGGGCACACGGAGGTACAAGCAGGCAACAGGGGCACACGGAGGCACACGCAGGCAACAGGGGCACACGGAGGCACAAGCAGGCAACAGGGGCACACAGAGGCACAAGCAGGCAACAGGGGCACGAAAATTGAGGCACAAGCAGGCAACAGGGGCACGAAAACTGAGGCACAAGCAGGCGACAGGGGCACACGGAGGCACAAGCAGGCAACGGGGGCACACGGAGGCACAAGCAGGCAACAGGGGCACACGGAGGCACAAGCAGGCAACATGGTCATGAAAACAAGCACAAGCAGGCAAAAGGGTCACAAGCATGAATTGTAATTTAGACGGGGCTGAAGTGGAGAACGGTCAGTAGGGAAGTAGTGCGGCTGGTGCAGTGGTACCAGGCTGAAAGGTGAGAGGGGCTGTCTGCACCCCAGTTTCGACAGTTTCCACTACCTAACAGGGATTGGTGGGAGGGGGGCGTACTTCTTGCTTGCTTTAGGGCTGTTACTTCGGGGACGCAGTGCACGCTGCTGCCTGCTGCCGCCGGGACACGACAACAGGCAGGGAGAGGACAGGCTAGGAGAGGGCAGGGAGGGGACAGGCTGGGAGAGGGCAGGCTGGGAGAGGGAAGGGAGGGGACAGTCTGGGAGAGGGCAGGTTGGGAGAGGGCAGGTTGGGAGAGGGCAGGTTGGGAGAGGGCAGGTTGGGAGAGGGCAGGCTGGAAGAGGACAGGCTGGAAGTGGAAAGGCTGGGAGAGGACGGGCTGGGAAAGGGCAGGCTGGTAGTGGACAGGCTGGGAGAGTACAGGCTGGGGAAGGGCAGGGAGGGGGCAGGCTGCTTATATTGATTTTCTGCCACTTCGGTGACCTGCAGATCCACCCGAAGTGTGGCCCCTTGCAGAATTGCGTTAGTTAGAGCCACAAGGCTGAAGAGAGAAAAAAAAGGAGAGGGTTGGTTGTGGGGCTTAAGCTGTGTGCTGCTGGGCGCCGAACCCCCTGCCTGACGTGCTGGGGGGGGGGGGATATGCAGGGAGGGAGAGAGATCGATAGATACATTTATCTGCTTAAACTGCCTTTTTATATATGTTTTACTATAATAATGCCAACATTTTCACAATCTCTTTCTCACTCGATCTTGTTTATCTGCGTGCTTCATGGTTGCCATGCCTCACAAATGTACCCCATAGTTAGTCTATTATGTATTATTAAATGATTACTGGGACACTGCTCGGACGCCCGGATGAGTTATCAATGGAAGTAGCATAGACAGTGAGGTCAACAGAGCATTGGCAGGTTTAATAAAACAGACCTTTTTGCCGAATGCTGCATACTGTTTAAACTTGTCATGTAAAACAAGGATGGTTCATTAATAATGTTGTTTTCCTTATCAGTTATAAAAAGGGCCTCTTTGATACGCAGACAGCATTAGCAAAGACAAAATAGACTCTCAAAGAAGAGTGCTTTGAAAATAAGTCTAAAGATACCGTAAGTGGTTAAAAGACCTGCCGCATAAAATATATACCTGTTGTCTGTGGATCGAACTCTCGGCGTTGGAGGCGACTGGAGGCTTCCCTTGCATCGTAATCTGGCTGGGGCATAGAGAGACGCTACTGCTTGCCGGACCCGCTCCGCGGGTCCCGCTTCGCGCCACTGTGCTGTTATCTGGCCAAAAAAGTGCAGAAGGCATTTCCACCACAGGGCTGCGAGCGTGCTGAGAGCAGGACTCAATCTCCCAAGAGTCCGTGCTGCTCCAATCACCTGAATCACCTGGTGACGCTCTCCCTGGTGGTCTCGCCCCCCTGCATTCTGGTAAAAGAACTTGGAAACTGCTGCCAGTTGGATACCTGTTGTCTGTGGATCGAACTCTCGGCGTTGGAGGCGACTGGAGGCTTCCCTTGCATCGTAATCTGGCTGGGGCATAGAGAGACGCTACTGCTTGCCGGACCCGCTCCGCGGGTCCCGCTTCGTGCCACTGTGCTATTATCTGGCCAAAAAAGTGCAGAAGGCATTTCCACCACAGGGCTGCGAGCGTGCTGAGAGCAGGACTCAATCTCCCAAGAGTCCGTGCTGCTCCAATCACCTGAATCACCTGGTGACGCTCTCCCTGGTGGCCACGCCCCCCAGCATTCTGGTAAAAGAGCTTGGAAACTGCTGCCAGTTGGATACCTGTTGTCTGTGGATCGAACTCTCGGCGTTGGAGGCGACTGGAGGCTTCCCTTGCATCGTAATCTGGCTGGGGCATAGAGAGACGCTACTGCTTGCCGGACCCGCTCCGCGGGTCCCGCTTCGCGCCACTGTGCTGTTATCTGGCCAAAAAAGTGCAGAAGGCATTTCCACCACAGAGCTGCGAGCGTGCTGAGAGCAGGACTCAATCTCTCAAGAGTCCGTGCTGCTCCAATCACCTGAATCACCCGGTGACGCTCTCCCTGGTGGCCTCGCCCCCCTGCATTCTGGTAAAAGAACTTGGAAACTGCTGCCAGTTGGATACCTGTTGTCTGTGGATCAAACTCTCGGCGTTGGAGGCGACTGGAGGCTTCCCTTGCATCGTAATCTGGCTGGGGCATAGAGAGCCGCTACTGCTTGCCGGACCCGCTCCGCGGGTCCCGCTTCGCGCCACTGTGCTGTTATCTGGCCAAAAAAGTGAAGAAGGCATTTCCACCACAGGGCTGCGAGCGTGCTGAGAGCAGGACTCAATCTCCCAAGAGTCTGTGCTGCTCCAATCACCTGAATCACCTGGTGACGCTCTCCCTGGTGGCCACGCCCCCCTGCATTCTGGTAAAAGAACTTGGAAACTGCTGCCAGTTGGATACCTGTTGTCTGTGGATCGAACTCTCGGCGTTGGAGGCGACTGGAGGCTTCCCTTGCATCGTAATCTGGCTGGGGCATAGAGAGACGCTACTGCTTGCCGGACCCGCTCCGCGGGTCCCGCTTCGCGCCACTGTGCTGTTATCTGGCCAAAAAAGTGCAGAAGGCATTTCCACCACAGGGCTGCGAGCGTGCTGAGAGCAGGACTCAATCTCCCAAGAGTCCGTGCTGCTCCAATCACCTGAATCACCTGGTGACGCTCTCCTTGGTGGCCACGCCCCCATCCCCTCCCTCTCAATATTATACGAGACACTCACCCGCTGCGCGGGAGCGCGCGGGAAGCGTCCGGGAGAAGCCCGGGACAAGGGCGGGCCCTCTGAGGCCCTCAGAGGCACGAGAAGGCTAGGCTAGGCCAGTCCTCTAACATCTGGTTTCCCACACATTGTGTTGACCTCTATGACCTATTCGAGAAAAGCTATAGAATGTTTGTGATACCTATACAGACTCTGTAGATATAGATTGTCTGATATAGGCGTAGTTCATGAAATTTAGATCTCAGAAAAAAACTACCACGTAGTTCAGCTTAGGTGTACTAATAGCAATTTCTCCCACACTGCTTAATCGTTTTTCATTGTCTGACTGAGATGATGACAAAGAAATTAAGGTCTGGGAGAATACTGGTAGGAAGATCAGGCTCAAAAACCAGATCGAATCCCCTCCGAAATAAACTTAGTCAGGCCACTAATCTGAAAAGCACCTGCCAGCTTTTCAATCTCTGGGAAAGGAGCAAGAACAAAGCTACAGGGGCGGACAATAAGGCAGAGGACATTAAGTATTCTGGAGCTATCCATTTGGACATTGTACTCAATACCTCGCGAGAGTTGCCTGAAATTAGCAAGGTAATTGCGGACAATAGTTCAGTAGCAACAAGAATAGCACCATTACCCTCCGAGTGTGGTTTCTCTCCTCCCCTATTCTCCACAATGAAAAACAACATTGATCTTGTACCAGAGGTAGTTATAAAAACAAAAAAAGACATAGAACAAGATAACTTGCATATTGGGATAATTCCACATGATGATGCCCCCCAGACAGTAAATATATCACCAACAAAAGTGTCATTCAACAATGGGCTGTCTCCAATGATCCTAGATAAAGACCTATGTCAAAGGTATCTAGAGACTGACCCGGCCAAAGCCGAGATGGACCAGAACACCCCAGTAATGTCGAACCATGCTGGTTTACATCTCTACAGCAGTACCCCTTCCAAGTCCTCACACTCAAATTTTTCCATGAGTCCAAATTTAAATCTGACCGGGATAAATGCACTTCAATGTAAGGGGACTGACAAACCTTTTTCTGATTCCCTTCATATACTAGAACACTTACTGTCGTCCATCTTACAATTACTGGAAAAATTCGTGGGGGGATCCCACTGCGTACTTGACACAGTGACCCAAATTTTAAAAGTCTTGTTGGGGACCCAAAAAGAGAAGGATGCAGTACCGAAGGAGCTGTCCTCTCCCTCTTTAGCTCCAGATGAGGTAGGAATAAAAGATCAATCACTAGCAGTTAACAATGTTACAAATGGAGTACTTGAGGATGTAAAAACAAGTGCTACCCAGCCTTCCCCCACCCTAAACTGTTCTTTAGTTAACAATTCTGAAATTAAAGTTTACGGGGAACTCCCGCTAAAAACTGGGAATGACCTCTTCCCAATTTTTAAGAAGCAACAAGGAGAAGGGGACAGAGAGGCGGACGCTATCCCGGAAGAGAATAGCAATAAAGGGAAGTTTGAGATAATAAAAAAGAACGGAAAGAATAAGAGGAAATTATTGAGACGGATAGAAAAAAATAGGCGGAGGAAAATCCTCTTTAGAAAACATCTAAATTCCCCCTTACAGAACGAGGTATATCAAATTCAGGTGGCAGCTGAAAAAGATAAAAACCCCGAAAATAAGATTACTAAAGAAAATATCGCCCCTCCGCCTCTGGCTACTCCAGCATTACTGTCCATTCCCACCCCCCTTCCATCATTAACAACCGATATAAATACCCTTTGTCAACAAGTTACCAACAATAGGGATATAATTGGGTCAAAAAATCTAACATCTTCAGGACACGAGCAAAATCCTCTTGGCCAAGTAGCTCCATTACTTAACCCCCTTGCAACATCTTTTCAGGGAGCAGCCGCAAGAGGTGTCTCTTCAATAGAATCTAAGGAGAAAAATATAGACACCGTATGGGTAGAATTTTCTCCACTCTTCGATGCTGAATGCATCCTGAATAGATCCCTCCTGCTTAAATATTTTCAAGAATCTGCTAACCTGAAACTTATACAATCAGCCAATCTAGATAGGGTTCAACTATTAAAATCAGAAGTGGGGATGATAACTAGGGTGAAGTTTCATTCTAAGTTAGTAGCCAATCTAATTCTGCAACGCTCAGAAGATCTGCAGAGCAGAGGAATAGATGTAATTCCGGTGTTAGGGCATACTAGACAAAACAATGTTCCCAAATTCCAAACTCAACAGAAGCCCCCCTTTTCTCTGTTGCAAGCAGCAACAGGTAATATAAATAAGGTGGGTGAGATCACAGAGTTAAAAATATGTAAGTCTAAGGATTCCCGTGTAGTATCCTACGCTAACCCTACCTTGCTTTCTCATCAATCTGCTATTGGAGAGGAAAATGCCCAATGGAACTGGCTTCCCAGAGTACTCGCTGAAAAATCCTTAAGTAAACAACTATCTAATCCGCACCTTTAGCAAAGAATTGTCTATGATATCCTGGAATGCAGCCGGTTTAAAAAACAGTCCGGAGAAAATAGCATTCCTTTTGTCCCTAGAGGCAAATATAATATGCCTCCAGGAGACATGGTGCACTGATAATATTCAAATAGGGAAAGACTATTATGTATTGGACGGTAGCGCCACCTAAAATAAAAAAGGACATGCCAGCGGGGGTATAGCTTGCCTCTTATCAAACCGAATAAATTGGGACTACGAGCATTTTTTTGACCCGAGTAACCTCTTTCAGGTAGTAACTTTATTTGGGTCTGGTAATCCTACAGCTGGTAACCGTCTGGCTCTGATAAATGCTTGTATACCTCCAGAAGTTGGTTTTAATGCAATCTTAAAAAAGGTCTTCCTTCTTATCCAGAGTATCAGGGAGAAAGATCCAAGAACGGTTATAATTCTAGTTGGGGACTTGAACTGCAAGATCTCCAACTCTAGCTTAAACTTATTCTGTGACAAAATGAGAGAAGAAACTCTCCATATTCCTCGAGCAACGTTCCCTGAAAATATAAAAACAAACAAACGTGGCAAACTATTACTAAACGAGTTGGCAGAAACGGATGGGATTATTGCAAATGGGAGACTCCCTTCGGATTCCCCAGCTAATTTCACGCATAAATCCTACCAAGGGGAATCAATTCTTGATTATGTAATACTGGGGACCCAATCATTTGAGTTGTTGAAGGACATCGATGTGATCGATACACCGTTAAGTGATCATAGAATCCTCTTCATCTCGATGAATGTAAAGTCTTCTAAATGTGATCAGTGGACCCTGAATAGTGATCAAACAAACTTCGGTACCAAATCAGGAAGGTGCTACTGGAATGCAAGGGCACATCGAAATTTGGAAGCAATACTCGATGTAGCAATATCGGAGCTTCCTTCCTGGTATGGCTTTGAAATCGAAAATTTCTCCCTGTTCTTGAAGTCAGTGATAACAGGGGCAAAAAAGCTGAATAAGAAAAAGTCCATTGGTATATTCCCCTGCCCTCTGAGACTGCTTAATATAGAAATTAATAAATTAGTAAGGGCCCAATATTTAAATAGAACAGGAGTTATAGCACAACAAATAACATTGCTAAAAAGGAAAAGGAGAAGGCTTTTAGCCTCACTACGTAAAGAAAAAGAGGACGCCATCTGGGTAAAAATAAGAGAAGCTGCTATTAACGGGGAAATGAGGCAATTTTGGTCCCTTATAGGTGAGGGGTGCGGACTGAGAACCAGCCCTCTACCCATCCCTATTGAGGAACAAATATGGAGGGATTTTGTCTCTAACCTTTATGCAAGCAATAATACGGTGACTCCCCAAGAATGGCCAATTGAAATGAGTTTGCCTTTAGAACCTTTTACAGAAAAGATCATAGACTTAGCTATCGGGGAAATGAGGCGTTCAGGGGCTATGGGCCCAGATGAACTGCCCATTAACGTACTAAAACAGAACAGGGCTAAATGGAGTACGCTTCTCTGCCCAATTTTTAACATCTGTTTACTAAGAGGTAAGGTCTTACCCTCCTGGAAGGGAAGTATCCTGGTTCCATTGTTTAAAAAGGGAGATCGCCTATCCCCCCAGAACTACCGCCAGATTGCATTGCTGGATGCAATCGGCAAAGTTTTTACAAGATGTCTGCTCAAACGAATAAACGCATGGGTGGAGTCTTCAAATATTCTCCCACTCGAGCAGACAGGCTTCAGGAAAAACCATGGGACCATGGACAACTTAACCGCCCTCCAGGTAATAATCGACAAATACATTGGAGCCAGAAAGGGGAGAGTCTATGCGGCATTCATAGATTTCTCCACGGCCTTTGATAAGGTCGACCGACAAGTATTGTGGAGAAAACTATATGCCCTGGGAATGCCTCATAGACTCTTACGTTTGGTACAGGATTTGCATGATAACACGTGGTGCAAAGTGCTGTTGGGGGGAGAAAGGGGCCTATCCCAGCTCATTCCATCGGCGAATGGCCTTAAACAGGGCTGTCTTTTAGCTCCCCTCTTATTTTCCCTTTACGTTAGCGATCTCCCCCTTACTATATCTGCATGTGAAGGAATTGCGCCACGCCTGGGAGACAGATATATCTCTTGTCTAATGTATGCGGACGATATATTAATTTTAGACCTTACCCCAAAAGGTCTCAACAACCGTCTGCATTCATTATACACTTTCTCCGAAAAGCATTTCCTGAAAATAAACATCTCCAAAAGCAAGATAATGTGTATGGAGGGGCGGAAAAAATTGAAGTTGGAGCACATTAGCTGGGAGCTGGGAGGCCAAAAATTAGAAAGAGTAAAAACATACGTATTCCTGGGCAAGGTTGTTAACAGCAACTTGAGCAACAAATCCCACATTGAAAATAGCTCCCGTAAGGCAAAGTCTCAGGGAAATGGCTTAAGAGCATTGTACAAATCAACCGGCAAACGACACTTTGTCCACCTGCTGGAGGCTTTCCGGGCAAAAGTCCCCCCAACTCTGCTTTACGGCGTAGAATTAATCGACTTAGTCGAATGGGGTTTCTTGGACACTATCGAGGGCATCCTCTTGAGAAGCTTAACTTCGGTTAATAATAGTTGCAGTGCAGCAGCCCTTCGTTTAGAATTCGGTCTAAGAAGTAGCTGGGCACAGGGCCTAGCAGGAGTTATTCGCTGGGTTATCTGTTTAATCAAAGGAAAGCCAGCCACTCTAAGATCCCTAATTACAAAAGAGTTGATGGGCCCCCTAAAAGAGCATTCGATTCTTATAAAGAATTACAGGAAGGCCATTACACTCTTGGACTTGGAGGAAGCCACTCTTTTAGACCTTTCTATGCACCAATTAAAATTAACATTAAAACAAGCCACATGGAAGCTAAGCTACGAAAGGGATCGCAACTTGATTATACAAAAGAAGGGGGCTACGCAAGCTGTTGATTCTTGTTTATTTAGACAAATACAACCTTACGTTTCCTGGAACATACCCCACGGTTTACGCCGTTTCTGGCTGCTTCTTAGGCAGGATCTCCTTCCCCTGAATAAGTTGTTGGCCAAATGGCATGGCATATCTAATGTATGTAACTTTTGCAATGTCTCAGTTCAAGACTCTATACACGTCCTGCTAGTCTGTCCAGCATTAATGGCTTATCGCCGTCTCTGGGTAAAGCCTGTATGTGTTCAGTTTGGTATTTTATCTGCAAGATCTCTGATAGATGCTATCTTTAGTCCTCCAAATGAAATTTTTTGTAACAGAATTTTTAACTTTTTCAAATGTTTTTTAAAATTGTATTAGATGAATGGTATGTTAACTTTGTATATTCTTTGCTAGTATAAGTTGTTTACATATGGTTTCATTTTTATTATATTCTGTTTGTTACTATGTAATATGTGGATCTCCAAGGAGTTCCAAAATCATATTTAAATAAATTGAATTGAATTGCATTGAACAGAACATGAGTATAGCAGTAAGGCACATGTGTTGTCCAGGGACAACGAACAATTGTCTCAGCCAGTGGATATGCAGTGCTCTACTGTTAGTTACAACACCTATATTAAAAACATCAAAAGATGTAAGACAAACCGGAAGAACCGGTCAGTCGCTCGTGGAGATGTAACATCCTTATAGGAGGTGTTCTATTGAACCACTGAAAGAGTGGAACATTACGTGCAACGTCTCTTACAAGAATCCCTCCAACATGAAACACAGGCAGAAACTATACATGGCTGCACCTACAAGTTTTCAAAATGTTTCCAATGCTCCATTGCAAAGACCAAATGAAATGTTTAAGATAGAACCATAGCTGCAGAGAGAGTAAATGGAGTTCAAGCAGGCATTTCCTTTCAATCTATTTTTGGTAGAATCCAATTTGCCATGGACAGTATTAAAATTAGCCCATAAAGGTAAATAAATCATTGAGCATGCCATTACATTTGTGTTAACCTAATACTGCTACGCCCATGCTGCTGATAACAAATAAACAGGGCACAGCGTGACTAACCTGCCTGCTGCCATTTCACAAGTGCCTGGGGGTCTCCAAGCTGAGCGCTTCTACCAAGCTTTGTTTACAGCTGCCATGTTTCTTGGGCCTTCGAGATGGAGAGTCAGAGGCAGGTCTCCTCTCCTAAGGATGTCTCGCTTTGGTTGGCAGCATTTTCGAAGGTTAGGTAACCCCCCTCACGTTATTTTCCGGCAGGATTTTGGGAAATTCCAAAACATGCTTTCTGGTATCAGTCGCGGGCCAAAGACCCATTTAAAGGTTGGCTAGCATACAGAGTGTAAAGGCAAAGCGTGGACCACAGGATGCCAGTCCCACACACGCTCTGCCTGCGGTGCGCGCCGCAACAAGAACAATAACGTTTACATTGATTTCACAGTAATCCAACACATTTTATCCAGCCCGTTTCACAGTGGCTGTTTCTCACGGCATATGGCAGTAGCTCATTTATCGTCATGATTCCTCCGATTTACTCAGTAGCATTTGAACTCAAGACTGAATGGTGGTGAGGTTGGCATTTTTAAGCCAGTGCGTGGCGCCTGCATTGCGCCTACACAAGACTCCAACTGCCTTGCACACACACATGTCCGTGCGTGCTAGGTGGTAGGGCAGGGAGCAAAGGGATGTGTTTCTGCTCTTCCTGCTAACTGGTGCCACAATTTTGCAGGGCACCCGTAGTGCCTCCTGCAGAGAAGCACACCTAGTCAGCTGTGCTGTAGTGCCACCTTGTCTCATCGGGTGCGGGCACATTCTGAGAAGAGTCTGTCAAACACTGGATCCAAAAGAAGGTATGCCCTTCTCTTGGTGTCAGTTTCAAGCCGGATGCACGTGGCACAGAGTCCGACCTGACAGCCTCGCAATGCACATACTTTAATCTCCTCCATCTCTTCCACCGGTGGACCTCGTAGGTAGTTCCTTAGATCGTCTGGGCATTCAAAGATCATTGTTTTCCATTTGTCCGTTACTTTGAATCTTGCTGGGCCTACGAAGCTGAAAGTAGCGCCTCTCCTTCATAGGGTTTCTCTGAGGGCCAGGAAACCTTTTCTTGACTCCACCGTTTGCTTCGAGTAGTCTTGAGTTAGCACGATCTTGCTCCCCACCCACGACAGATTCTGGTTATTCCTGGCAAAAGCGAAGATGGCTTCTGTTTGGTTCAACCTGAGTGGGTTGCAGATTATCGCCCTTGGCCCCTTGCCTGTCATTGCTCTCCCTGCTGGTATTCTGTAGGCCTTTTGTACCTCGAACCTTCTCTCAAACGTGGTGCCCATGAGTTGTGGAATCATCTCCTCTAGCATGGCTGCGCATGAGCCCGCTTTGTCTTCTGCTCCTTCAGGTAATGCACATACTATAAACAAAGTAAGCTTTGACAGTCTGTCTCAGCCGACTCTACAGCAGCGCAGGCTTTAACATCTGCCTGCTGCTGTGCAGCTCCCTGCCCACCCTGCCTTCCCCGACACTGACGGTGTCTCACAATGAGTCTTGGACCGCGCTGCTGCAGTGCTCCCGTGGCGCTGCAGTTGTGGTAATTTTACTGCTTGTTTTTAGTTCACACAGCCAGTCAAGGTGCTGGAAATGTGTGAATCAGTAAAAGCTGAAAATCGTGGTGCGCCGGAAACAGGAGTTGGACTGACTCGATGTAGCAGAGGGATCCCGTCGACTCAAACTGCAGCAAGATAATTGGCTTCAATACATGGCGTCTGGATGTAGCGACTGGTGCCAAGCAAATCGGCTCCAGCCGGAGTCGTGGCGCGATTGGACCGGCTCAGTGCAGCAGAAGGACCCCGGGCTTCACACTAAAGCAAGATAATTAGATGATCAAGCATAACCGAATAAAAGCGCGAACCTCATATTAAAAGGTTGCAACTCAGCATGCTGGGCTGCAGCAATTGTAAACAAGCATTGGCAAGACCAAATAGGTCTCGCATTTGTGCCCCGTTGGCTTTGCCAACGGGTTTTAGCCAAGTTGTACAGTCAGCAACCACCACGCGACTAAAGTAAAAAAAAAAAAGCCTTTGATGCAGCTGCCCACAGCACGCATTCGCATCTAGAATAGGTTACATGTGCTTTTTTTTCTTTTCCCCTTCTAATCCGAGTTGAATTAGTAACTAAAAAGAAAATAAAAATGAGCAAACGCATGTTTATAAGACCTAGGGAGTGGAAGCAGCATCACGGAAGGTGGTGGGAACATCAGACCAACATGGAGGACATTAGTGGGCAAACGCCAAAGCAACATGGGGGCATTAGGGAGAGGACGAACGCTAAAGCAACACGGGGGAGGTGGGCATGCAGAAAACGGGGAAGACTGGGGGTGTAAAAAGCAACCTGGGTGGCAGGAGCGATAGCAGCACTAGAAATGGGGGAAAGTAGCACAGAAGGCGGAGGCTAGTGGAAGCAATGGAGAGAAGCACGCAGGCGAGTTCGAGCGAGGGGGAGGGATAGGGACAAGCAGTCAGGCAACAGGAATGTGGGGGCGAGACTACACAAGGGAGACAGTTTAAAATGTGTGCATTCTATAAGAGTATATCAAAGACTGTAAAGGAGGCCCCACATGCTCTTTTAAGATGTCCCTATGCTCGGTCGACAGGCAATCAAAGACTGTAGAGACCCCACACACACTTTAAGATGTCCCAAGCGCACTTTTAAAATGTCCCTATGGACACTATCTCAGGCAGAAGAGATGGGCAGATTTTACTGCCTCACAAAGCAGTGCTACTGGTACACGCTAACATCACAGACTCCGCATGCTCCTAGCTGCAACCCGAGTGGAAGAGCAGGCGGAGGTTTAAGCAGAGGGCGCATGGAAGTTCACAGTAACCTACTCGTGATGGCCATAGCATGTCTGACCAGAGGCGGGCGTGAATGTGTTGGGGATATATCTGCCCATTCAAGCGCTCAGGGCAGGCTTTCAGTTTTGACATAGTAAAATGTATTTTGTCAGGTGAACTGTGCAGTTTTTCCCCTGTTCGTGGCTCTGCTTCTGAAAACGGAGCCGAGCAACAGATAAACGGTTCGATGCAGTGAGTGGTGGAAGTGCGGCCGCGCGAAAGTGAAAGCAGCACACACTCTTGTAGAAGGGAGGACGCGCGCAGCCAAGTTTAAGTCACCTTGGTGTCTTTTTTTTTTTTTTTTAATTTTTGAAAACCTTTATCGTGCATATAGTAGAAAAACAGATACGGGCCTACAACCATCCGGCCGGCCACAATACTTTTGAGCACAGGTGCTAGCAATACGGTCCCCCAATGGCATCAGGTGACATAGCAACAATTAATAACAGTTACACTGGAAAAATCATGTCGCCAGGGAGGAGGAGCAGTAAAGGTTAAATTTTAAAGTTTTTCCAATGAAATAAAATCAAGGAAGGAGAGATGCAAAGGCGATCTGAGTCCGTACAGTAGTTCCCCCACATGAGTAGGCAGCAGGAATAATAGCATCAATTACGTGAAGCACCCCATCAGAGTGGCAATACAATAGAAGAACAATTTAGACAACAGAACCATGCTCGTACCACTCCCAGCGCCACCCACTCCCAACCATCCCCTATCACAGACCCAGAAAGGAAAACAGAACAAGAAAGCGCAGAAAAGTGAGAAAAAAGGCCCATAGAAACTAAATAAGGACAATGAAATCTACCCCCCCACCCTACACCAATGCGGAGGCTACGGCCTACCCCCCCCCCCCGACAATGTGCCTGTCGCCCATTAAAGAACCCGAAATGTAGTTCAAGTAAAGGAAGAGAAGAAAGGAAAAGAGAAGAAAAAATAATACAATATAACTTTGAAATATAGAGAGTGAGAATAGGCCACCCTAGTCTACAACTCTCAAAAACTACAAGTGCAGCGGGAGGAGGAGCCATCCCAAACGTTCCCAGCCCCTCGGTCAAAAAACACTATCCCCACACAGTCTGTGACTACTGAGAAACAAGTATTAATACGAAAGCAGTTGGGGAAAGACATTATATCGTGCATGACTTAAGCAAGTGTATAAAAGACCTAATCCCGGTCCAACCAGCCAAGCAACCGAAAGCATAAAAAGAACCTAGCCCTGACCCGACATCGGACAGATCCCAGAATGAGGCGCATGAAGAAGGCCCGCCCCCACCAAGACAAAGAACCAATATGGCCGCATAACAGAGGAGAGTAAACCAGTTACACAAAATGGCCATCGAACAGCGCCAGTAAATCCTTTGTCCTTCCCAATCAAGTCCCATAGGCCATCGGGGAAAAGGAGAGCACCTGCACATATCGGAATAGCATTCAAATCCGGGTCCCCCCCAACTGATCAGGCATAAGGTCCAAGACCATCAATCACAACGTTTGTCCCCGGGTCACCAGCCCGCAAAAACAATCACCCCATAAGGCAGGGACAAAAAAGATCAAACAGTAATTGCAGCTTGAAGTGGAAAAGAGACCAGCACGCATGATAGCAGTTGCGACCTGTAGTGGGGGATAATTGCAATCAATACGTGACCAATGTGTCAACAAGTGGTACAGTCCGGGGTCGTAGCCAGGCAATCGATCAGGACCAGCAAGGGAAGACCTCAGCCCTGCCCCGTACGTCGGATCCCCTCCAGGAATGGCCGCAGCTGTGAGCGCACTTCATGCAGAACAAAGGAGAAAGATGGCCGCTCTCGATGTAGACAAAGCAAAGGAGGAGGAGGGGAGTGTCCCCACTCACCAACGAGATCAACGTCCAATTTGACGAACTCTCCATATGTCCCAGGAGGGCACCCACTCCGACGTTGTAGATACGGCAATGTCAGCATTTGTACAGGCAAAGTCTCAGTTGTCGGAGTGGAGGGAGAGTGTGTAACTGTAGCCTCGACCAGTAGGAAACTCTCAACATTGTAGCCAGGGACAGAGCAGCCCTCCGTATCCTCACGTTGCAACACTGTGTCCACCCCGGGAGCAGTGAGAGACAGCAGGGGATCAGCCAGCCGTAGTCGCTGTATGTCAGAAGCAACTCCCTCAATCTTCCACTCCAGATCTCGGGCTTTCCTCCGCCATGTCGCCCTTAGTTCTGCTAGGGCTGAAAGGATGTCGCCACAAGTCGGGGCACTCCGCAATACTGGCCGGGTAGCACTGCTCAGTGGCGTCCCCAGAGCAGCCTCGGGCTCTAGGACAGGCAGGGCTGCGGATGTCGTAGACAGGGGAGTCACCACGTTTCGGTTCTGATACGTAGGCGCCATTACCACCCCTACGGTCAGTCCGCCATGGAGGGAAGGGGGCGACCACAGCACCAAATGAAATAGCAGTAAGGGCCACTAATGGCAGCGCGGCTCCCAGTCTGGGGGGGTGGGGGGCTGCGCAGAGTGAGAGCCCCCTCGTTTGCTGTTGGTGCGGGCGTACGCGGCGGTGAAGACGCCCAAAATGGAGTCCAGTCCAGTTGCCTGTCTCGGGACAAAGGAAAGCGTCGCTTGCCCCACTCCAGTCCCTCAAGTAACCGCTCCGCTATCAAGTGGGGACTCGTCACAATGAATGAGAGCAAATCCGCCCAGCTCTGTAAACGGCACGCACCCAAAAGGATCGGTTCTGCCCCAGCGAGCCTCACCGACTAAGCCCAGCGGCGTCCGGCGGCGATCATCTGGTCAGATTGCAGGGGCTACGCCGGAGGTCGGCAAACGCCGCGAGTCCGCAGTGGATCCAGCCGGGAGATACATCAGATGAACGCCGTTTTCTCCAGCACGGCTGTGGCCTCGGTTAAACACGGTGCAGTCGAGGATAAATAGCAGGAATTTTATGCAAAAGCAGACGGGCTGCGGAGCCGGGAACTCACGCGTCCGTTCCGTCCGCCATCTTGGCTCCTCCCCCCACCTTGGTGTCTTGGTGCCGGCGGGGAAAGGAGCAGGGGGCGGGAGGGGGCGGGAAGGGGTAGAATCGGCTGCGTGGAGGAGGGGGCGGCGGCGGAATTCGGAGGAGGGGAGAGGGGAGTGAGTGAGTGTGAAGAGGAGTGGAGGGGAGGGATAATTATTCCCATCCAAGCCTGAGGGAAGAAACAGAGAAGGTCAGGAAGGCGGGTGCCGGCTCAATGCCGGAACAGATTCGGGGGCGTTCCTGAGGGCTTTTGGCTGACGTAGCGTGACGTCGCCAAAAGCCAAAAATTCTTGGGAACGCCCCCGAATCTGGTCCGGGATTGACGGACAGAGCCCTCTCCCAATGGTTAGCCTCCATTTATGGAGCTAGCCAATGGGAGGAGGGGGCGTAGACCCAATCCCACACACAACTCATAAGGTTTTTTGGCGCATGCGTACTTCGTACGCATCGCCAGTCAAAACCTAAAAATAGAGGATGTGACCGCCAGGGTGGCGGTCACATCCTAATTGCACAGGAGGGAACTCTGCATGCCATGCGGAGGTTCCCTCCTGCTCTGGGGTCGCGGACGGACGCAAGTCCGTCCGCGATCCTAATCGACCCCTATGTGTCTTAAGTTCCCATTGTGAAGTTTCCTATTTCAGGTAGGATTCTTTGTAAGATCAACTGCTTCCAGCCTCCCATAGCAGAGCACAGATGTGACACGTGACTTCATTCATGTGTAACATCTTCAGCTAATTCTGGCTTTCATTCAAGGACACCTTGTATTCTGGGATTTGGAGTTTCACAGCTAACATTGATAGTATGGGTTGGAAAAGGTCAGCATTTTCAAGTGTTGTCATAGCACATGGCCATCACGAACAGCATGCAGTCATTAGGCTTATGTTATATTATAGTGTGTTATGTTATGATGCCAGGGTTGCGCTAGCGCATAGGGCAATCTGGCAGTGCAGAAGGGCGGGGCTGACTCGTCAGTTTCTGGGCAGGTTTTAAGTCTTGCCTGCATCGGTGCATCGCATTTGCTCTCACTTTCAAGAGATATTGTATTCTTCAAGGGCCTTAGAGTTCGCCCATTGTTTACAACTCGTGCACTTCCTTGTCACTTTCATTTGCTGCCTTCTAATTGGGCAATGTGAGCCAGTTTCACTTCCTCTTCTTTTGACTGGAACATGGACCAAATGCTGATTGCTTCATATGGATTAGGGTCCTTCACCTGCTGTGATAGAGGTACTATTTTTTTTATTTTCTTGCTTCTTCTCCTCCCATTCCCCTGTCCATGTTGCTTCTTCAAGGGTGTGTCTTCTCCTCCAACTCCATCATCCATTGTGCGTCTTCCCCTCTCAAGCCCATCCCTGTTGCTTCTTTTCCCCCTGCTCTCGTCCATGTTGCTTCTTCTTCTTCTGTGCCCTCACCCAGTTCCATGTTGCTTTCCCCTCCCACCCCCTTATTGTCCATGGTGCTTATTCCACTGAGTCCAACTGCCATGGGGAAAAAAGCGCTATGACGCATCCAGTTTTGACTGCTTCATAGCTCTTTATTTTTTAATTATTTTCAACGTCCCATTGACCATCAACCTGCCCTCCCAGTGACCACATCTAGCCAATTGGCAACGCCAAAAGCGAACCCAGAGGCGAGACCTATTGGCTTTCCAAATGCAGGTATTTTGTGGCTGTTTGTAGGCCTGTTTTATGGTTTGGTGGGCCAATTTTTTAACTTTTGGATTTCCCAGATATTATCACAGACAATTTATGCAGCAAGAACAAATGCATTCAGTGTCCCTTACCCAGTGGTCGAGGGCATAAAAAAAGTATGGGAACTGTGATGTAATGTGCACTGGGGGCTGGGTGAAGAAGCATGGGGGAGTGGTCAAAGGAGTGGCTAAAAAAACACAAAATATTTTGTAACTTTTTTCAGTTGAAAATTAAATGCAAGTTATGTTAATGAGTGGAAAATGCACTATCGTGCATTAAGAAAACTCCATTAGTTAATACACTGCACCACAGAACTGAATCCTGGTTGGTGCAGTGGAGAATAGCGGCTTGTGTATATTTAGTGCTACGAGGTGCCAGTCTATGAGAGAGAGCGCACTGTGAACATGTAAGTCATTAATCTAAACTTGCATTACACACAGTATAAGATAGGCTCCTACAAAAGTGCTTCCAAAATATAGATTTTGGTAATACCCAGACTGTACCTGATGCAATCCTTTTTATAACAGCCTTTTAAAAGCGCACTCTTCACAGCTTAGATGGTAGCTCCCTTACAATACTTCTCAAAAAGAATAATTGAGTGCAGGGTACAAGTCCTATAAAAAGAAGTGGGGGGACTGATAGTATGCAAATGACCTCATGACATCACGTGCTAAACATGTCCCAGTGTCTGAAATTCATACCGGGACATGTTCAGCATATTTCTGTGGGCCCCAGCTTCTTGGCAGGGGGGACGGCGTCCACCCTGTGAAAAGAGTGGGGGGACGCCGTCCACCTGCGTGGACCCCCGACTCGAGCCCTGATTGTGTGTCATCTGGAAGCTTCAGGTGATTCCATTGATTAAAGCCAATATCGGCTTCCAAGCATCCTTTACATTTGCAGATTAACTCGTTGTGCACATTTACATTCCTTTCTGACAAGAAGGCTTGTTTAGCTGTCTGCCCCTCCATCGTTTTCATAGCACAGGAGATTTCCTGCCTTACACTCCAGCTGTTGGAACTAAACCTCCCAGGACGTTTGTCTTTTCACAAAAAGTAGGGGAACTGTTTGTCTTTAATCCAAAAAGTATGGGCACGTCGTACCCCTCAGATCCCCCCCACTTCGACCACTGCCCTATTCGTCATGTCTTCAAAGCTTGCAGATGTGCGCACCCTCTTTTTAACTATCTGATTCACTAACGCTTATATTTTTGTGGGCAAAACTATTATCGGCCCAGGCCGACCCCGTATGTCTGTGGAGCAGAGGAACCTCTAAATTTGCATTGTGCATTTCCCAGTTGATTCGTTTTGCAGCACTTTCGATTTCTAGACGCCCTTTCCCTACGGTCCTGGCATTTCTCAATGACTGGAGAAATTACAGTTGGTTCGTTGAGTTTCCTCATAATAGGAATGTTTGACGTATTGATTAGTGATGGTGTACCACGCGCGCTAACATACTATTCGCACACGGGATGGTTCCACTTCCCAGCCTGTAGTGTTTTTAAAATGCCAATAGCCATCTGTGTCTCCGAGAAGGAAATCCCCCATCTGAAGCCCAAAAAACACCATACTTTTTAAACTTCACAAAGTCCCTTCGCCCCTTTTTGTAAGTGGCCATATTTCAGTATTCACCGCCTCGATCACAGAGCTTACTAACCCCTTATCCCCTAATCCTCCGAGTAGCAGCATATCCAAAAACCTACCTGCCGTTCAGAAAGTAACCCTCAAAGGGGTGAAAATAATAAACAAGAAGGAAATCCCCCCTGAAGAGCGGGTGCTGATGGAATATTCTCTGGCTTGGCTAGCTGTAGCAGGGGGCGTCAGTGACTCACACAGCATTCCTTGTCCTCCTGGAAAGAATACAGACACAGCCAGCCTTCCCAACGCTCTGACTTTAGAGCTCACAATTTCCATCCAGATGTAATAAATATTATTTTAATTTGTTGAATCACATTAAACCATTAAAAAAATCACAACATTTACAGCCTAAGCGCGTTTGATTGAGTGTGATACTTTCTCAAAAATATAGATGACTGCCAGAAGTTATTAATCAACAATTATAGGATGACGTGAAACACATAAGAATACCTATAGGGACCCCCTGAAGTTGTGCAGGGACGCCTCATTTCATTTAGTACTGGAAGAATATTTCTATTGATCCAAGAATCCAGGGACTTAACTAGACCCGAACTTCAGTGTTGGGTTATAACAGTTCAACCAAGGCAGGCAGGCCTTACACGACTAACAATGAGGCAGAGTTATCCTTAAAAACAAAAAAAGAAAAGAGAGTGATAAATTGTGCATGTTAAACATAATGGTCGAAACGATGTCGGCGATGCGGCGAGCGTAAGGTAAGCGGTTTTATTTATTTATTCTTCACTATCTCGTCGTATATCGAGTTCCAATACCCTCCACCCTTCCCGCCTCCTCCCTTCCTCCCTTCCTCCCTGCCTCCCTGCCTCACCGCGTTTACCTGTGCGAGCCGACACTGGTTATAGTGCAAGAGCGAAGGCAGAACTGATGACTTCAGGAAAATAGACAAAATAGGTCTCATTGCTCTCCCCACGTGCATGCATACACACACCCACATTCACACTCCATACCTCACTCCCTACTGCTTTCTTTATTAGTAACAGAATTGTCAGAGCAGCCAAGATGGAGATTTATTAGAGGCGATGGGTAACAAACAGTACACAAAAACATGGGCAAACTAAGTGGGCTTTTTGGCCACAAATTGAGGCTTATATACTGTAAGCTGCATATCTGACTGTACATAAATCATCACAAGAGAAGCATAAAGGTAGAGTTGGAGAATAAGGCCATGGTCCCAAGTTATGTCGAATGTGGGTGTTAATTACTGCAGACAGTATCAGAATTAAGTGTTCCTGAGTTCTGAGTCTGAAGTCTAAAATGTGAAATCAGTGTTTTCCACACTGACTACTGCATGTTTTGCATTTATGTCTTAGCATTTTATTCTGATAGACTTCTTCAGGCTTTTTCTTGTGAACTCTGTCTCTAGGCACTTGCAGATTCAAGCAGTTACATCAGGGATTCAAACAGTTACATGGCCAGAGAACACATCCAATGAACCCCAAATTAGCCTCTGTGGAACTAACAAAGTGATATGAACCTCACAGTACAAAGGAGACTACATCATCCACAATACACTTTGCTTAAGGCAAAAATGACCTGGAACATGGAAAGAGGACAGGCTTTGGAGGGCTGGGGCATTCATTAGAAACATTGATAAAACCTGATGACAGTTTATCAATTTTCTTTCAAATTCTCTTTAACTATTGCTTGATATTATGAATGGATTCAAAGCATTAAGAAAATAAAAGATAGCAAAGTGTCTGCCATTGTGGTTTGGGCCGCTAAAGGATTAGGAAAGTGCTGTATAAGTGAGAATACAGTGTTACATTCTGACTGTACCTTCCATTCTGTGTCTTTTGTTTAAGTTAAACTGTGGTGAAGTGACCCTGCTGTGTATTTGTACACGTGGTGGGATGTGAATCCTGAGCTTTTCCTCCCTGTTGATCTTTCCATCCCCAGGCACTTTGAGTGGTCCACCATGGCCCGATTAACAGTTACAGGGCACGGCTGGCGTGCAAACTCTACACCAGTGATTGCTAGGACCATGCGGGGACAACCCACGGAATTAGGAATTTATGCGTGAACCCCGATTTACCAGTTGGTGTTCCAAATGGTATTCCTTTTTTCATGGGGTTTCATGCACACATTTATCCCAGGCTCTGAGCAGGTGGCAGAGGTGTTGAGGGGACTGTGGTAAAAGCATGCAGGGAGCTGTTGTAAGGTAGAGGTGGAGAGAGTGGATGAGGAGGATGAAGGAAGGAGTGGAGAAAGTTGGCTGGCAGAGGGTAGTATGTAATGTGCCTACCCCATGCCTTGTCTGAGGTTCATATGAATAGACCAGGGGCAAACCCAGTATTCCTTCGAACTAGGGTAAGTATGCAAAGTGTTCCTTTGAATTCATTAGAATACAATACTACTTTTAGACAGAAACAGCTTGTATAACATCAGACCTAGTCCTGTGTGACAACAGAAGACGGGTCAAATGGTCAAGGGTTACAGCTGATCAAGAGCTTATCTGTCAAATAGAGGAACTGGCCCTAGACACAAGAAATAGGATGATCGCATTATCTCCTAATGGTGGGGTAGAGTCCATTACTGTTGATCTCCACGAGACATGTTTTGCGGCTATTAGGGAACTTCTCACTAGGCCACTTAGAAAACAGAAAGTTACCCAACACAAAGGTTGGTATAATAAAAACTGCAGAGAAGCCCACAGCATTCTAATAGCAGCTGTCAAAACTAGAAACACTCCAGACATCAGGAAAGCGAGACAGGTTTACAAACACACTATTTGGGAAGCTAAGAGGGAATGGGACGATTCGTATTGGCTGGATCTTCTCAAAGCCTGCGAGTCGTCCAACCAAGTAAAATTCTGGGAGTTAGTCAGATGGGGCAGAGACTCGGATTCCCAAACCCCTGTAAATCATGTTTCCGCTACAGATTGGGTGAAATTTGTTTCCGCTCAATTTAAAGATCCAAATATTGTCCAGGAGTTGGCAACTGAGCCCATAGTGGGGATAACATCAGTATCTCATGGGGATAGGCTCACTTTCTGCACCTCAGACACCGAATATGCCCTAGGTTCTATCCAGTCTGGGAAAGCCCCAGGTTTAGATCCCATACCTGCGGATCTATTTAAAATGAATCTAGATCTGTGGGTTCCATATATTACAACTTTAGCAAATTCTATTGCAGCAGGGGCAAGGGTACCACAATCCTGGAAAGGGGCTGAGATACTTCCAATTTATAAGAAAGGGGACCGATCGTCACCAAAAAACTATCGCCCCCATCAGCCTGATCGACACTATACAAAAAGTGGTATCAAGAATGGCCCTGGCAAGAATACAGGGGTGGATGGAGCAGAACAAAATACTCTCCCCCATGCAGGCAGGGTTTAGATCAGGCACCAGCACCCTAGATCAGGTGTTTCGACTTACCATGCTGTATTGGAAGGTGGTTTTCTTGGGCGGTGGTGTCATCTACGCCGCCTTTGTTGATCTTAGGTCGGCATTCGACCTGGTTCCCAGGGCAAAATTATGGGAGGCCCTTAGACTCATGGGCTTCCCACCCGAACTTTTAGAGCTGGTCAGGCGTCTACACGAGGATAATTTTGCCCGGGTTAGATGGGGGAAACAGGGTCAGGTGACCGCTAGCTTCCCAGTCGAACGAGGGGTGCGACAGGGTTGCGTGTTGGGCCCCTACCCTGTTTCTCCTGTTTATCAACCAGGTGGTTGCATTCTTTAGCGATACACAAACAGATGCACCTACCCTGGGGGGTTCAAAATATCCCATGTTAATATTCGCCGACGACACCCTGCTCCTTTCTAAAACCAGGAGCGGTTTACAGGTAACCCTGAACAGATTTGCTGAGTTTTGCACAAATAATGACCTACAGATTAATGCCGATAAAACCAAATTTATGGTTTTTAACCAAAATAAACCAATCAAAAGTTCGTTTTTATTAGATAGTGTCCCAATTGAACAGGTCAAAGTCATGACATATTTGGGCGTGACCCTTGACCACCAACTCACTTGGAACCCCCAGCTGGAGGTTTTAATTCTTAAATTTGTACGCCTGACAGGATGCTTATTGCAGGAACAAAAAAAAACCTTGACCAAACGCATTACACCAGCGATAAAAATCTATGAGGCCAAGGCCAATGCGGCTACCCTGTATGGAGCGGACATATGGGGTTACAAAGACTTGTCAGCACTAACCACAGCACAGAACAGGTTTTTGCGGAACCTAGTGGGGCTTCCACAATCATCACCAATAAAACCATTGCTTTTAGATCTAGGCTGTAGACCGCTGAATGAGATGGCGCAGTATCGTCTCGCAGCTCTCTGGCGTCGCCTTTGGACGACCCCAGAGCTTAGTCTTTTCGCTCATGAATTGGGCGAGGTTAGATCATTGTGGGGGGCTCACAAAATCCCATGGCTTCGGGAAGTAAAACAAATTTTGTATTCAATGGGCCTCCCGGAATTATGGCTACATCCTGAATGTTCTAGGTTCCCATCTAAATTAGAATTCAAAGAGAAATTCTGGGCTGCAAAGAAATCTGCTCTGGTCTCTCTTTCGTCAGAAAATAGCTTAACGGGACTTTTTTTAATACATAAGATAACACCGTCCCTTGAGCCCTATTGGGACTTGATATGCAAAACCCTCGACCGTAAGCTGTATCACCAGTTTTGGGTGGGTACTTTGCCGACCAACTCCTTTACTGCAAAGTGGGCGAAGACCACAAGTAACAAATGTCTTTTTTGTCCTGACCAGGTCGAAAGTGTTGGTCATCTGTTTTTTGCATGCCCAGCATATCGATTGCCTCGATTAAAATGGTTGAAACCTATTTGTAAAACCTTAAATTGTGGGGGGAATCGAGAAGCCCTGTTGAAACTACGTGATTTACGTATTGAAATATCTGTGATCTGTGTTGCCAAATTTTTGGGGTGGATGTGGCTGATCCGTGCAAAGAAATTGAAACCCCTTTTAAATTAAATTAATTACTAGGAAATGTCTGTATGTGATTGAGACGAATTCATTTTATATTCTGGGGGCTCATTGAAAATGTTTCATTGAAAATGTTTTTTTAATGTATGTTGTCTTTTATGAATTTTATTCGAAATAAAGAGTTAATGAACTGAACTACTACTTTTAGGGAGCCTTTAGGAGTGCTGACAGAAAATCTATTGTTTCAATAAATGAAACAAGCTTTACGATGATAAATAGTGCATATATGGTATTATGGACACAATATATAATCGACATCTATGATCAGCAAAAGGTGCTCCAAGTGAAGGTGCAGAACGGGTGAGTAGTGCAAGGAGTGAAAAAGTGCTGAAAAAATTTACAATAAACACATGCCACGTAGACAAATGAATCCAGTTCCTGACTGTCAAGGATGTAATGTCCACAATCAATGAGTGACATATTGGTGGTCTGCGAAACGTAGACCAGCAAAATAACTTAAAAGGGGTCTTCCTCAGGACAGTGTAGAGGTAGCAACCGACATACAATAAAGACAATTATTCAGTCTATGTTTAATTTATGTGTCGATATGTCATTCTTAGTACTGTAAATATAGACATGTTACGGCAAAGATTGCTCACTGAAATATTTTATACAAGGTGATATGTGTTCGATGCTCTTCTAAAGATCATTGTAAAATTTCCTGTAAATCTATGTGTTTTAAGGATAAGAGGAGTAGATTGTTATGTGAGAACAGATCAGTAAGATGGTGCCCCTCCCAGAAGTCCATCGATATACAATGATGGGGTGCAGATGAAAGCTCCTGCAAAGAAACCATAACCTTAGTCAAAGTGAATAACCACCCGTAAAAAGTCCATGTAAAATGCTCGGAAGGCAGTTCTTATTGGTGTGTTTTTTACGTATCAAATACAATAGTTTGATTGGTTTAAGCCCTTCGTGGAGGTAAATAACGAGGGGAATAAACACACATCCGAAAGAGCTCCTGTGAATAGATGAAAAGCGAGGTTCATCTTACCCTCTCATATCTTGACATCTTAATGGGTGTTCAGTAAAGAACGAAAGAGAATTGTAAAAAAAAAAGCATGAGACTGCACCCAAATCTGTCTCATCAAAAGGGGTTGGAAATCGTGCAATCGGATAGCAAAAGAATGAATCAAAAGCTGAGTCAACGTGAATATAACTTCCCCAGCTCTGTGGGACATGAAAAAGAACAATTTAATACAACGTGTTTGCAAAAAGCAATAATATCCCGAGATTTAAAATTTGTTGCCCTTGTGGACTGGTTTAATGGGGTGTGGTTCAAAAAAATGTAAAAAGGACCTATCCGTGGTGTGGTGAATGGGACAGCATTTGGACATTCCACAGAGATGTAAACAATGTCACGGTGAGCCCAAACACGAAATTGTCTTTATAATGGGGAGCAAATGGCACCCACAATAGAAGATAAAGCTGCAAACATTGTCGGCCATGATTGCCCAACCCAAAGGGGATGACAAACAATCAAGGGAAGCAATGAAAACAAAATTGACAAACAAAATATAGAAAACGTTATTCAAACAAACATAGCTCCTAGTTGTTAGCAAGGTAATAAATTGGCCCCATTCTTCCATTCCATTAAGTCCAAGCTCCATCGTTTAGACTCGTTTCGTCCATTTGCCCCCTGGTAGTGCCAAAGTTACACCACAATTCCCCCCTCATGGGTGTGGCATGAGTGTTTCAATGATTTTCCAACTAAGGTCTTCAAAGGTATGTCCAACGTTCTTGCAATGTTCCACCTAAGGAGCCCGCTGGTTCCTCATTTAATTCTGCTTCTGCGTTGGAGTATTCTGTTCTTGACTTTCTGAGGGATCTGACCTATATAAAGCATGAGACAAGGTCACCACATGGCATAAATGATCCCACTATATTACAATTCGTCAGGTTCCTCAGAGTACGTCTCACATTCCCATGCTCAACGATTTTGGTTTCAACACAGTATTTACAAGTGATACAACTACCACATTTGTAATGCCCTATGGCATATGGGAGTCCCCAATGAGAATATATGGTCCTTTGAATGCATCCCTCACAACGATGTCTTATATGTTTTGTCCCGTTTTAAAACAGCATATTGGTTTATCTTGGGTGTCCAAGTTGGCTTTGACAATGTGCAAGTGTTTATAGCTATTTGCTTGATGGCATTGCTGGAAGAGTTACAACTTCTCATAAGAACAAGTCAAACTCTGTATCAGTGAGTCAGATTCCATAAAGAAATCAACCTTCCTAGCACAGTTTCTTTGAAGCCTGAGGAACTGCCTGAAAGGGAGGTTATCCCGCAAGCTCCTCGGGTGTGGCAGCGAATTTCATTTTGTGATTTCCTGAAAGAGAGTGCTGGACAGCATTAGTTTTCTTTGTTGTATCCAAGAAAGCAATGGAATGCACCTCAAAACTCATTGTAAACTGTATGGCAGTTAATCTATGAATGAGCCAGTCAAAATATATGGCCAGAGACAACTTGAAGCTAATCCGAATTAAGAAAATGTTGTCTATGTATCATAAACACGGGGGCGTGGCTTGGACGCCGATCGGGATGGCGGCGTGAGCTCGCAGCTCCGCGCGGAATCCCGCTAATTCTCCTGTTTTCGGGACCCTAGGCGACCCGAAGACGACGTTCCTGCCCTCTGAAGTGTAAGGGGACAGCTGGGCGCAATCGGAGAGTCGCTGGGGGACTGCTGGCCCCGAGAAGATCGAGAGAAGAGGAGGCCGAGGTGTTGCCGAGGGTGAGAAGAAAATGGCGGCGAGGAGGTCGGACGGTCCCGAACTTCAGCCCTGAGCCAAGTTGTCGCCGAGTGGCAAGAGATCCTGCACTCGGCTGCCCGAGGCACTAGGATTGGCGGTGCTGTGTCCTGAGACCAGGGGACGCTGACCTGATTCACCCAGGAGCTCGGGGACCCTCGTTGGCCACCGCCCTGAGACTCATCCTACCCCCCTCAGGCCGGAGGGGGGTGACGGAACGGAGCCCGTCCACCTGGCCATTGTTCCTGAGAGCGTCGGCGGGGACATTGCGCTGCCCGGTGCCCGGAGACCGGCACGGAACCACGGGCGTAATCGCAAAACGGGCGACTGGACTTGTGACGCAGCACCCTGGCATGGCGGCGATCGGAGGACCGATGCCCGGGAGTCGCGAGGGGGACTCGGCGACATCAACTCGGCTGAGTGAGAGTCCCTCCCCGGAGCTTGATCAGGAACAGCGGCTGAACCGGCGTTTGGATGCCATCCTTGATGCGATCACCTCCACTAAGGAAGCATTGCACAATGACATTGCCCAAGTGGCCACAGGCCTGGGGCTGCTACGCGCGGATCACGCGAAGCTGGCAGACAGGGTCAAGGACCATGACCAGCTGTTGCTGGACCTGAAGCCATCGGTGGTGACCGCGGAGCACAGGATCACGGACATTTTGGCCCGACTGGACTCACTGGAGCGGAGGGCGGAGGATGCCGAAGGCCGCAATAGACGGAACAACGTGCGGGTCGTAGGCCTGCCGGAACGGATTGAGGGGGAGGATGCGGTGGCCTACATGGAGAACTGGTTCCGCACTGTGGTGGCACCGGAGGGGCTTACTCCTTTTTTCACTCTGGAGCGAGCTCACCGGGTGCCTGCCCGCCCGCCGGGGCTTGGCCGCCCCCCCCGACCGATGGTGGTGCGGCTCCTCCACTACAAGGACCGGGATCTTCTCATCCAGCGGGCCAGGATGTCGGGCCCGTATGAGGTGGAGAACAGTAAGGTAACGATCTTCCCGGATTACACTCAAGCGGTCCAGAAGAACAGGGCATCGTTCCTCGCTGTGAAGAAGGAGCTCAGGGAGGAAGGCATCCAGTACTCCTTGCTCTACCCAGCCAAGCTGCGGATCATTATGGACGGCACTACGCACTTTTTCCAGACTCCGGACGAAGTTTGGCAATGGCTCGAGTCATATAGAGCGGGGACGGACAGATCACACCAAAGTAGGCGAGACCAACCCAAGCAGCCCCGGGTGAGGCAGTCACAACGCATCAGATCCCGCAACAGGCGCCAGCGGGAGAAACGGGAGGCTCAAATGGCGGCGGAGAAGAGGGATGCGCTCGCAGCGACGGCGGCCATTACAGGGTCGCAACAGAACAGTGAACGGGCAGAAACGGACTCGGGAGGGGAAGGCAGCAGAACAGGAGAGGAACTTTCAGAGGCGGAAAGCTCGAAGGGGCCGATAGTAACCCCACAGACATCGGATGGTATTTTCTGCGGCTGAGATAGAACTGGGACTAGATCGGGACTTCATGGTAGGGTGATATCCTGTTGATGGAGGGCGGGTTGCCGGGAGGGGGAGCTGTGTGCTTTGGAGGGGATGAAGGTGCGGGGTGCGGGCTCCGCTAGCTGGGGTCGGCGGCGACTCACCCCCCTTGGGCCCTTAAGGTCGACTGTGGTGGAGACCACAGGGTAAGAGTGTGAGAAGTTGGTTCAAGGTTTGGATGGGGGCGGCCATTGGGTTCGTGTGCTCTGTCCTGGGGAGTGGGGTTTGGGAAGTGTTTCAGTTTTGGGAATGTTCGGGGGGGGCAACTGCAATGGGGGGGCCATGGACCTTTGTTATTTGATTCGGACTGTACGAAGTTGGAATGGGGACATTACCTAACTTGAAATGCCTAACGTGGAATGTCCGGGGGCTGCGGACCATGGTGAAACGTCACAAAGTACATGCATATCTGGTACGCAGGGGGGTTCAGATTGCTATGCTCCAGGAGACTCATCTCACCAAAAAAGAGTGCGCTGCCTTGCAGAAAAGATGGCGGGGCCAGGTGTTTGGCACCACTTACTCAGCGTATGCCAGGGGGGTGTTGATCTGGGTGAGGGCGGGGATACCCTTTCAAGTGCTGAATCAAGTAGTAGATCCGGATGGCAGGTTTGTGGCGGTGGAGGGGAGGTTATATGGACGGGATGTGGTTTTCTGCTGTGTCTATGCACCGAACACTGACCAAGGCCGATACTTTGATAGTCTCTCGGGGTCCTTGGCCTCTTTCCTGGCGGGTCCGATAGTGTTAGGGGGGGACTTCAACTCGATTACGGATGTTGCTCTGGATAGGTCCCATCCCCCCCTAGTAGACTCTCCGGTGCGCAGGCTGGCCGCGCACAGGAAGGACTGGCAGGAACGATGGGGGTTGCTGGATGTCTGGAGGGAGCGGCACAGGGGAGCCAGGGATTATTCCTTTTATTCCGCTCTCCATGATCTACATGTCAGGATCGATTCGGTGCTTTGCCGGGGATCCCTAGCCCCATTGATTACCCATGCGGAGTACCTGGCTAGGACTATATCCGATCATAACCCCCTATTAGTGCACATTCAGTGGCAGAGAGAGCGCTCAGTGCTACCAACATGGCGGCTTCGGCCGGAGACGCTAGAGGATTCTGTGTTCAGCGATGCGGTTCGGCAGGGCATTGATAGTTATTTCGGAGTGAATGTGGGCACGGCTGCGAGTAGGTCTACTGAATGGGATGCAATGAAAGTGGTGGTGAGAGGGGTGTGTTTGGGTAGGTTCTCGAATGCTCGTACGACTGTGCTGAATGACCTAATGAAAGCGGAAGAAACTTTGAGGGACTTGGAGCGCCGCAGGCCGGCTAGGCCAGGTCTACAGGCCCAGTTGTTGGAGGCGAAGGAAGTGGTTGCCACCGCGACGGAACGTTTGAGGTGCTATGACTATAGGCAGTACATCATCAGGGCACACGCAGAAAGGGACAAGGTGGGTACCCTCTTGGCCAGACTAGCTAACCCGGAACTTAGGGGCTGCCCGATTCTCAGCATTAATAATGCGCAGGGAGAGATGGTGTACTCCCAGGCAGCGGTATTGGAACGATTTAGGGGGTATTATGAGGAGCTATACCGGAGTCAGCTGGGAGTGGGGGTTCAGGACATCGCGGAATACCTGGGGGAGAGGCAGCTCCCAGTCCTGGACGAGGAAGACGTGAGGGAGCTGGGTAGCCCGATCACGCTCACGGAAATACGGGTGGCCATCAAACATATGGCCCGCAACAAGACGCCCGGGGTGGACGGACTGCCAATTGAATTCTATCAACAATATGTGGACAGCTTGGCGCCCAGGCTGCTGGTGGTGTATACGGAAGCCTTCGAGACGGGGGCATTGCCTGGGTCCATGCGGGAGGCCTTGATTGTACCGCTCCTCAAGCCTGGCCGGGATGCCGCGGATGTGAGGTCTTATCGCCCGCTGTCCATGCTGACGGTGGATTATAAGATCCTGAGCCGAATCCTGGCCACCAGGCTGGCCCCGCATATGACGGGCCTGGTACACAGGGACCAGGCCGGGTTTATTCCCACGAGGAGCACGGCGCTGAATATCCGCCGCCTGGTGGGAATAATGGACGCCATCTTGGACGGGGAGGGAGCACCGGCGGTTCTGTCTGTGGACATCGAGAAGGCCTTTGATAGCTTGGAATGGCCTTTCCTGGATGGAGTTCTAGAGAGGTTTGGCATGGGCGAGGGGTTTCGAAGGTGGACGAGGGTCTTATATACCTCGGCGACGGCGAGAGTACGATTGGGCGGCCTGGTGTCTGCGGCGTACCCGGTGGGCAGGGTAACACGACAGGGATGTTCTCTCTCCCCCCTATTGTTTGCCCTGGCGATGGAACCCTTGGCGGTCCATGCGAGGTCAGGTGACCGATACGCGGGGATAGTTAGTGGCGGGCAGTGGCATTATATATCGCTATACGCGGATGACTTGCTCCTGTACCTAGCTGACACCTCGGGGGCATTGGTTGGAGCGATGGATCTGTTGTCTGAGTTCGGCCGGCTGTCGGGCCTTAAGGTCAATTGGGCGAAGACTTGTGTGTTCCCGCTGCGAGCGGGATCGCCAGCCCCTAGCAGCGATTTGGGTGTGGTATGGGAACCCTCTTGCATCACCTATTTGGGTGTCCGCATTTACCACGCGGCTGCGGACCTATTGGAGGGCAACATTGGCCGCTGTGTCCGGGCGCTGCGGGGCAGCTTGTCTTTCTGGTCAACCCTCCCGCTGACAGTCCTGGGCAGGATAGCACTGTTGAAAATGGTGGCGCTCCCCCGCTTCCTCTATTATTTCCGAACGCTGCCTGTCTGGATTCCCCAGGGGGTGTTTAGAGAACTGCGGTCAATGATAATTGGCTTTCTATGGGGGCATGGCCGCCGTAGAGTAGCCTTGAGCACGCTACTTCGCCCCAAGCTGGAAGGGGGCATGGCTGTGCCCGACCTCGAGCTGTATTATCTTGCAGCGCAGTTGCAGGTCCTTACACAGAACGTAGCCAGGGTGTTCCGGGGCCCGGTGGAGGACCGGGATCGGGGTATACAACGCCATGTGCTGTCCTACATCATCATGCAGCAGCGGCTCGAGTTACGGGCCCTCACCATGGAAGAGCGGACGCTCCGGCTGTGCTGGCAAAGGAGCCTTCGGAGAGCGAGGGCATCGCGGCCTTATGCCCCGGAGATCCCGATCGGGATGTTGACGGCATTGCCGCACGGAGGAGATTGGTCCCCGTTGCTGGATTGGGAGGAGGCGGGACTGCAGGTGGTGGGCGACTTGTACATAGATGGGGCTCTGGCGCTGTTCGAAGTACTCCGGGACCAGTTCGGGCTGCCTGATGGGGGCTTCCTCCTACACGCGGCAGTAGTGGCTGCCGTACAAAAGCACTGGAAAGAGGGGCTCCTGGAACCCACGACGACTATGGCGTGCCAATATGTGGTGATGGCGGCTGGTACGTTCAGAGCTGTGACGTGCCTCCATAATAGGATGCTGAACGAGGGGCTGGAAACACTCCAAGGGCTCAAGGCTAAATGGGAGGTGAGCGTCGGCCGGCCCATACCGGATACGGCATGGGGTCACATCCTGCGACGCACGTGGAAGGGCACTAGAAACGCGCGCTTTCAGCAGGTGCATTTCTATGTGCTCCATAGGGCCTATTTAACTCCTGAGAAATTACAGCGGTACTTTCAGGTGTCGGATGCCTGTTGCCCGCGGTGTTCGTCCCCGGGAGCGGACATGGACCACTTGTTTTGGGGGTGCCCACAACTGGGGACCTATTGGGCGGAGGTAGGGGAACTTCTGAATGAAGTGACTGACAGGGAGGTGGAATTCGACATGGCGGCGTGCTTATTGCTCTGGTTCCCGCATACTAAGCACACCAGGGTGACAAGCAAATTCATAGACCTGGGCCTGATATTGGCACAGAGGGAAATATCGTGGCATTGGAAGTCCAGGGGGGGACCCTCACTGCGTAGATGGAAGAATGAGCTGCTGCGGTGGTCTGACTGCGAGAGTGTGCTCCGGATGAAGCAAGCTGTAAAGTTGGGGAATGAGAAGGCATTGGATGCGGCGCGTGCATGGGAGTTAGTGGTACAGGCTTTGCGTGATTCTTTGGTAGAGGATGAGGATGGCGAGAACTAAGCCGCTGGACACCGCGGGGCGAACACAGAAGTATAGTACCACGCACTGTAGTGGGCCCATCCAATTCGACAGGACGAGGCACACACCTTAGCAGTTGCCAGGGGAGGGGGGGCTTTGGGGGGGTTGGTTGTAGGGTGTTTGGGGAGGGCCGGAAGCCATTAGATGGTCGCTTGTTAGGGCCTTGGATCTACTGGGACGGTGGATACTGTGTGGAGGGTAGAATGGCTGGGTAGAGCGGCCAGGTGTGACGACCCATAGCGCCTAGGGCAGGTCCCGACAAGGGCGACATCACTGACTATCACTGGGATGGCTGACGGGAATGTTGTTGTGGGTGGGGGGGTAAAAGCAGATACGCAAAACGATCTTTCAACCAGGGTCCCTAGGGGACGTGCACTGTGATGTGTTCCTCTGAGCGATATAATATGCCGCCCGGCCTCCGGGATGCGGGCTGAATGGCTGTGTACGACTGGGAATTCTTATTGGACGGGGGGATCTCACAAGTGTACTGGCTGATTAATTGTATCCTGTGGTTTATAACTCTGCAATAAAAATATATTTAAAAAAAAAAAAAAAAATGTATCATAAACACATGGAAATCCTACCAATGGCGGGATTGGACTCATTGAAAAGGTGTTTTGATTCATAGCTGGACATATAATGGTTAGCCAAGCCTGGAGCAAATCCTGCTCCAATCTCCACACTTATCTTAAGTAAAACGAAATTATTCATAAAGTAGAAAAAGTTGCAAGTTAATGCAATTTCAATGAGTCTTCTCACAAAATAAGGGGGAACAAGAACATGGTTTTCCCTGTAAAGCTTCTTGTTGGGGAACCCACGCAAAAGTAGGGAAAGCCCTGGACTTTGGAGGATTCAAATTTACCATTCCCACTCCAATCTAAGCCAAAATAGGGGAAGTCTTGGCCTATGGAGTGGTGAGATTTTCTGTTTCCATTCCAACGTATGCACAAGTGGGGAAAGCGTTTGACTTTTGAGCAGTGAGATTTACTGTTCCCAATCCAGCGTCAACAACAGTGGGGAAAGCATTGCACTTTGGAGGATAGAGATTTACTGTTCCCCCTCCAGTATAAGCAGCAGGAGGCAAAGCATTAGGCTTTGTAGGGCTCAGTTCTAATATCCTCGCTCAAACCTAAGCAACAGTAAAGAAAGCGTTGGACTTTGAAGGGAGTCAGATTTACCATTCCCACTCCAACCTAAGCAACACTATGTAAAAGTGTTGGGTTTTGCCGGGTTCAGATTTACCATTCCCAATCGTAAACGATATATTTTTTCATAAGTAATCTAAACCTAAACAAAAATATATTAAAAGAATGTATATAAAAATGTGTTCAACGAATAAAGAAAAGGGGGGGCGTGGCTAGCTGTGTAAAATGGCGGATCCAACTCGATAGAGCTCCGGGAGGGGATTAACTTATCCTACGTCGTACCACGGCCACTACTAATAGTTTGGGGACATACGTAGAGAGCGTCGGAGTCCCCAGCACAGAGGAGTGCTTCCATCGGCTCTGGAGACGGCCCCACGCCAAAGATCCAGTTCAGGACCTACTCGAGCGGAGGCCGGGGCCTGGTGTGGAGCGGGAGCCTGCGTGCGACGGAGACACCTGGGCGCGATACCACCCAGGACCTGCACTTGGCCCGGAAGATTTCGGATCCCCCCTTCCACACACTCAGCAGTGCCCTACCTGCTCCGCATCCATCCTCGGCGGCGGGCATGCCGCTGGATTCTCCTGACGGGCTGTTGCGGAGGAGCAGGCGGCCTGATGGAGTGACCGCCCGGGGACGTGCAGTGGGTGCAGAGCGTCGTTATGCAGGAGGGGCTTGGCGAGGACCAGTGCAGTGAGTGAGGGAACTGTGGGGTCCTGCGCCAGCTCACACACTCTGGCCCTGAGTCTGCGGCCTGCTGGGGACCCTGGAGAGGGTGTTACGCCATTGGGGAGGACCCGGGCCTACTCGTTGCTGCACTTGGGAGGAGACCAAGACCTGCGGTGGTTCGCGGGCCCGTGCGCGGCACGGACGTCCAGGCGCGCTGTGGTGCGGGCCTGCTCTGGATCTGGGGGCAGGGGAATCCCTTGGCGCTGACCCCATAACGACTTCCATGTGCCTCCCACACCATTAAGAACCAGGCGTGCCACAAATGACCTCCGGTGGACTGTAACGGGGGACACGCAACCTGAAGACCGGGCCGGCCTGGGGGCACACAGCTGGAGAGGAATGGCGGCGCGCCAGAGGGACCCATCGAGAGATGAAGCAGTAACTGGTGCAGTGGTATGGCCCCATATTGACTCTTACAATCTTTCCCTGAGCCTCTTGAGCTGGGAAGTGCAGCTGGGGGTGCCCTTTGCTGACTGAAAGCTGACTAGACCTAGGAGGATACAGACGGCCATTAAACACCCCAAGGATTGGCCTAAGACCCCGGTGCACACTGCATAGTCGAGGCTGGGACTCCTTCTCCCATCTCCCCCCACAGTGGAGAGCTACATTACACAAGACCCCTGGCACTTGCAGCCCCGCCTCTCACAGGGATACAGCAACACAGGAAACGTCCCCCCGTGACTGAGCCTACTTTCCACGCGGTGAGCCTCCACACTAACAGGGGAACATACAGTGTGATCCCACTGTGTTGTGCAAAGTAACTAACGTGCAGGAAGGACCACGCCGGTGGACACTGACCAGAGGTCTTATCTACCAACCTTGGGACACCGCTGTCCAGTATCGCTAGACCCCTCGGCCCTGCCTTGACCTACACAACGGGACACTGTCTTATCTACCCCTTATCTCACCATCAATACTCATTCAGCACACGCTGAGAGGCAACAATGCTATGCTACACCACTACCCAAGACATTACCGGCACCCCCTCTGGCTTATCCACAGAGACGGACTAGCACTGAGCCTAGTGGAAACTTTACATCATGGGCACGGTCCAGGGTAAAGACGTTGGAGGGACAGCAAGGACCTGAGCCTTCTCCCACTATGACAGACCACACTAGCCGGCCCTCCTCGCCTGGAGCAGCATCTACCGGGCACACTGAGGGAACACCTGATAAACTAGACCTCATTCTTAAGGAGATCCGAGACTAGAGTGGCGCTCGAGTTACAGATGGGTAATCTCACTACAGGACTAACGCTACTAAGGGCAGGCCACAGTAAGCTGGCTGACACGGTCAACGACCACGGCCAATCTATCACAGACCTCACCCCCAGAGTTGCGGAATATTTGTCTACCTTGCAACAACTACAGCAGCAGATGACAACACTTATGGACCGGGTGGAGGATGCGGAGGGCAGAATCAGACGCAATAATATATGTGTTATTGGCCTGCCAGAACGCTTTGAAGGGAGTAAGGCGGCAGACTTCATGGAGTCATGGTTCAGAGACCACGTGGCACCTGAGGGGCTCTCTCCATACTTTTGCTTCTTCGAATTCCAACAGGACAACCCAGGCCTGGCGCGCCGCCCCGCCCCGCACTCTGAAAGTGAAAATGCTCAATTATAGGGATCGTGACGTCTTACTACAGAAAGCAAGAGAAAAGGCGCTAATCCAGTTTGAAAACCACTGTATATCATTGTACCCCGATTATACACTCTTGGTACAGAACAGAGATCGTCCTACCAGGCAGTAAAGAAATAACTCCAGAAAGCACAACTCAAATACACACTCTTATATCCAGCCCGGCTGAAAGTTATTCACAACAAAAAAAAACACTTTTTTGAAAGTTCAGCAGATGCCGAGGAATGGATGGAAGTTATGTGCATTGGTTCTAGCCAAAATCAGCCACCCAGATTTCTCACAGGACTTCCGAAACGGAACTCTCATAGTTCCCGGAACCCCAACCGGAGTAAAGGAGGTGCTGGCCCATCGCGAGAACAACAACATTGAGACCAGGAAGGAGCGGTTACTGGTGCATTCCGTGAAGATTTGAACAAAATGTCTACCGATTCGGAAGGCAGTACTCTTCATTCGGACTCTGAACACAGCATAACTCTCTTCCCCACGATCACACTTAGGGCGGCCGATGACTGATAACTGACCACAGGCGTCGAGTCTACGATACCTGAGACAGATACAGTGGTATTAGCCCTTGCAGCTGGCATGGACTCCACACCTGAGAGACTATCATATCCTTTTGCTCATAATGATTTATATGAATGCTGTCAATCTGCCATGCTCAGTTTGGTAATGTTAAGTCTTTTGATGTTGCAAAAAATGTCTTTTTATTATTTTCAAAAGTTCATTTTCTTATTTCCATATTCTTCATCATTGAGGAAATATCATCCATCATTTCTCAGTATTTCATAAACCTTAACACAAACAGCCTACGCGTTTCGTCCTAACACAGAAGACAGTTCAACTCATAAAAAGATTGGCAATTCATGTGTGACAACAATCAACTTAGCATATTAGTAAAGCCCTGACGAAGTCCTGTGTTAGGACGAAACACGTAGGCTGTTTGTGTTAAGATTTATGAAAAACTGAGAAATGATGGATGTTATTTCCTCAATGATGAAGAATATGTAAATAAGAAAATGAACTTTTCACAATAATAAAAAGAAATGTTTTGCAACATCAAAAGGCCTGTGGATTGGATCAGTTTCTAGAATTGTTAATAATGTATTGTTATCATATATATGCATTATAGGCGTTCCTTTCATTGTATTGATACTTGTACACCATTGTTGGGCCCAGCGTAATTCAAGTGCTGCGCCAAGTTTTGTTAAGGTTTTGGGGAAAGGGGACTCCTGGTTGAGTTTGCTCTACCGGCTCCATGTACGTGGGAGCTCAACACTATACACAGGGACATGCCTAGGAATGTTAACACCATAGGGACTTACAACCTAATCACATGGAATGTACGGGGATTAGGAGCAATCTAGAAAAGGCACCGTATTCATGCATATCTCCTCAGACGTAAGACACAGGTGGCGTTCCTCGAAGAATCCTATTTAACCAAGGCTGAAACATAAAAAATGCACAAAAAATGGAGAGGACACATTTATTCTACTAATTATTCTGCTTTCGCTAGAGGGGCGACTGTTTGGATATGTCATGGGGTCCCATTGCTTGAGCTGTAGCGCCGGGTTGACGACCAGGGCAGGTACAGCCTGGTGAAAGGTACACTTGTTGGCTCCCTGGTGGTCCTCGGCAGCGCTTACGCCCCTAACTTTGACCAGGACCATTTCTTGAGTAGGCTGGGTACAGTCCTAGCGGACTGGGAGGGTATCCCCTGGATACTGGGAGGGGATTGGAATGCTGTATTGGACACTGCCCCAGACAGGTCACATCCACCCTTACATGTCACAAACGCTAGCAAACTAGCTGATCAATTCTCGACATGGGCGGAGGGGTGGACACTTTCTGACGCATGGAGATGCCTTTATCCTACCCACAAGGAATATTCTTTTTATTCTTCAGTACACAGTCTCCATACCAGAATTGACAGATTCCTCTGCTCTAGAGCCAACATCACTAGAGCCCACCACGCCACATATCTAGCGAAAACCTTCTCCGACCACAACCCCCTAGAGCTTACACTCAGCTGGGGCACGGTGCCCACCCCATTACCCACCTGGAAATTACACCCACAACTACTAGAAGACGCCTCATTCCTCACAACCCTGTCCAACACTATTACTAATTCTTTGGCCAAAAACTGGAACACAGCCTCCTCCAATTTGATTGAATGGGATGCTCTGAAAGTGGTGGTAAGGGGGGCGTCGATCCGACAGTTGGTGGGGGCTAGGCAGGAGCCACACCAACGATTAAAGAGCATTGAACAATGGTTGGATACACTAGAACGGGAGGCAGTGTCTGACCCAGACAAACGGGAAGCATTGCAATCTGTCCACATAGACCATGCAGAAGCATTACAGACACTGTGGACAATAGACCACAGAGCATTTCTCCAACGGAAACACACCGAAGTGGATAGGTCGGGTGCCCTGCTTGCCCGTATTGTCAGAGATAGGCCAGATCCGCCAATCATATCTAGAATCCGTACACTTGCAGGACACATAGTCCACACACAAAAATAAATAAACGCAGCCTTTTACGATCACCTTGAATAGTCCACACACAAAAATAAATAAACGCAGCCTTTTACGATCACCTTGAAGTGCTTTACGCACCCCCTGCTCCTGTGGAAGGCCCCTCCATCACAGAGTTCCTACAGGATCTCCCCTTCCCAGTGCTTCGGACAACGTACAAAAAGACATAGATGTCCCCATAACTCAACAAGAAATCTATGCTGCTATTAAGGGTCTGAATCGTAACAAAGCGCCCGGGATTGATGGACTCCCTGTCGAGTTTTACCATACCTACTCAGAGTCCTTGGTACCCGCGCTGGAAGCTGTATACAAGGTTGCCTTTGAGACTGGTCGCCTGCCAAATTCCACCATACAAGCGCTGGTCACGTCAATACCCAAACCAGGACAAGATTGCTTAGAGATGTCTAATTATAGGCCTCTCTCCTTGTTATCCACTGAATATAAAATTCTGAGTAAGGTCCTTGCTAATCGCATACAGCCATACCTTAATACTCTCATTCACGGTGACCAATGCGGATTCCTACCAAACCGCAGCACCTCCCTAAACACCCGACGGCTACACTATGTAATGAAGGCCACCCCACAGGCTTACCAATACGCAGGGTGCATAGCACTGGACTTTAGGCAGGCATTTGACTCCCTCTCTTGGGACTTCATGTTTGCAGCATTGAGACGGTTTGGATTCCCGGACATATATCTTCAATGGGTCCGCTTATTATATACATCGCCCATGGCCAGAGCCCGCACAGGTCATTACATCTCAGATAAATATAATGTTCACAGGGGCACAAGGCAGGGATGCCCATTGTCCCCCCTGCTGTTTTTGCTCGCATTGGAACCCCTAGCTATAGCTCTTCAAGACTCAGTGGACCAGCTCGGTATTCCCATTGATGGGATACATCACCTAATATCCATCTATGCAGATGATATACTCTTATGCTTACGGGATCTGACGGCTGACAATGGCCCTCTCCCCAATATATTTGGCACTTTTGAACGCCTGTCGGGCCTGGCTATAAACCCTAAGAAATCGACAACCTACTTCTTTCAGGAAACGCCACACCTAACCCACCTGCAGTTTGGCACTTACACATTACCAGTAGCTCCCGCCACTTTTAAATATTTAGGCATTCAAGTCTACAGGACGCAGGCGGATCAAATTGAGGGCAACATAGTACGGGTGACAACGGGTCTCCGTTCTAGCGTGGGCTTCTTGTCCTCTCTACCATTATCGGTGATGGGAAGAATCGCCATCTCAAAAATGGTCTTGCTGCCTCGTCTATTATACTGTTTTGTGAATTTGCCCGTGGTTCTTCCACAGTCCATTTTTAACACAGTGAATACTCTACTGGTTAATCTCATTTGGGGTGCTGGCCACAGACGAATAAGTCTTCAGAAGCTCCAACTGGAGACACAAAATGGCTGCCTGGGAGTCCCTGACTTTAGAAGTTACTACTACGCAAGTCAGCTCCAGTGGCTATCATACTGGACTGCGAGGAGAAATTTGCAGGAGATTGGGTTCACACCGCAGAGGTTGGATCGGGACGAGCTACATTCCTTGCTTTTGCCGAAAGCTAAGATTCCCCCAAATTGCCCGCCCCTACTGAAGACCGCCCTACACTGTTGGAGTAAAGCTCTAACGTACACAGCTGCAGTGACCCCTTACACCATGAACATTCCCATCCTGGGTATCCCCATGCCACAGGGAAGACTCAAGAGGGCCAGGATAAGGGACTGGGCAGACAGTGGGATAGAGGACGTCGGTACGTTCTTCGGTGATGGCACCATGCTAGATCATGACTCCTTTTTACAAGCCACGGGTGCACCACCACGCCTATACTTATTACACGCTACAGTGGCACATTATATCAGGACCACATGGGACCCACAGAGGAATGAACCCCCACAGCATAACCTGGTACACCTCTTATACTACATGGGACCTGGGGGACATCTGGTGCAGTGGTTATACACCGGAGTCCAGGCACATACAGCAATCGCACTTACTTTCCTTAGAGCACACTGGTCTGAGGACTCTAGCGTTGAAATTACGGACAAGGTATGGAAATGTATGCTTGAACACCCCAAGGGTGGGGTAGGGAGAGCCAGGCACTTCCGGGGGGGCGGTTAGCGGTCTAGCTGTTGGATCAGGCAGGCATAAAGGAAGGCGACGCCGAGGGTGCGATGCGGTGAGTAGGGCGGTGGCAGAGCCCTGTTGCCGCTGATCACGCTACCGGCCAGTTCACTTTACTGTTTTTAACTTGTGGTTTGGAGACTGTGCTAACATAGCAGTGCTTAGCTCTGGCACCACGTTTTTTCAAACTTTATTTTACATTTCAGTTTGGGGGCAATCTTACCTGGAGGCTTGTGTCCGGGGCTCAATCGTCACTCCTACCCGCCCTGATCCGACGCGGTAACTAGTACCGTTGCGCGGAGGGCGGGGTAGGGAGAGCCATGCACTTCCGCAGGGTCAGTTAGCGGTCTAGCTGTTGGAGCAGGCAGGCATAAAGGAAGGCAACGGCCAGGGTGAAAGGTCCAGGAGTCCCAGGTCTAAATCTTTTTTCATAAAAGGTTCAATCAGTGAGGGAACACTGCTCAAAGCTCTGGACCATAGGAGCTTCAGAAAATGGAGTTGAAATTGGGTTTGAGCATGTGTTCCTTTGTATTTTGAATAACTGGTATTTAATATAGCATGGATAAATCCATCCTTTTGTATGTAGTATAATAACAAACTCAGTTGTTACATATTTTGTTCATTCATCTCCTTTAAGAATTCCATTCTCGATAAAAATAAATCATAACTTTATTGAACACAGAATAGAGGACAGCCGATACGTGTTTCACCCTATAATGAATGAATGAATGAATGACAAATTTGTAATGCGCGAACTTAGCCCAAGGGCATCAAGGCGCAGGGACAGACAGACATACAGTCTCAGAGCACCGAATACAGGACCACTAATAAGCTTGAGAGAAGAGCCAAGTTTTCAAAAGTCTACGGAAGGCCACCAGAGAAGGCTGACTAGAAAGTTCAGGGGGGAGGGAGTTCCATAATTTGGGAGCCAAGGTGGAAAAGGCTCTTCCTCCCCACCTAGCCCTCGTGAATCTGGGAACCGAAAGCAGATTTCTGGAGGCAGAACGCAGAGTTCTCTGGGGATATAGGCTGCGACAAGAGACCTGACGCCTTCAGGGCCTGAGCCAAATACAGCTCTGTGGGCCATACGGAGGAGTTTGAGGGAAATCCTAGAGTGGATTTGGGAGCCATTGGGGATCCTTCCTA
The DNA here is from genome assembly GCF_964263255.1 of Lissotriton vulgaris. NCBI lineage: Eukaryota > Metazoa > Chordata > Amphibia > Caudata > Salamandridae > Lissotriton > Lissotriton vulgaris. Next base: position 1,280,602,511 of record NC_141696.1, read on the forward strand.
GCCTGGGTAGCCGAAGCCAGCCTGGGAAGTTTCAGGACCATCCTGGCAGCAGCATTCTGCACCATCTGGAGGCGATGGACAGAGCTCTTGTTTATGCCGCTGTAAAGGGCATTGCAATAATCAAGCCTGGAGGAGACCAGGGCAACTGTTGCCTGTTTCCGAGCTGCGGGGGACAATTACGGGGCGACCTTTTTCAGATTCCCAATGATGGCGCAACAGGTGGACACTGTTCTATTGACTTGGGGATCGAATGATAGGGCTGAGTCAATCAGTACTCCCAGATTCCTGGGGGAGTGGGTAGGGTGATGGCAGTCCCCCAAAGAGGGCGGCCACCAGTCCTCAGACCACATATCCTGATTTCCTCCGAAAATCAGGACCTCAGTCTTTTTCCCGTTTAACTTTAAGAAATTCTGTACCATCCACTGAGATACTGACTCCATGCACGCTCTGAATTTGAGGGCTGAGTCGTTAACCGACTGAGTGATGCAGACCATGATCTGGGTATCGTCGGCGTACGACAGTACTTCAAATCCGAACGATCTCACCACTTTAGCAAGTGGGGTAACATAGATGTTGAATAAGAGCGGGCTTAATGAAGAGCCCTGCGGTACCCCACATTGCACCAACTAGGAGGAGGAAAGAAAGTTGCCCATCTTAACTCTCTGCTCTCTTTGGTGAAGGAAAGAGGCAAGTAACCTGAGGGCGATGCCATCCACCCCAATCCCCTCGAGCCTGGAGACCAGGATCGACAGGGACAGGGTGTCAAAGGCTGCCGTAAGATCCAGCAACACCAGCAGAGTAGTGTGTCCCCTATCAACCTCAGAACGGATGTTGTTGATCACAACCGTAAGGGCAGACTCTGTACTGTGTGTGGCCCGAAACCCGTGTTGGGAAGTGTCCAACAAGTTAGATCTCTCCAGAAAAGTGGACAAATGACGATTGAGATGGGTCTCAAGTATCTTGGCCGGGGCTGGAAGAAGTGAAATAGGACGGTAATTCTTTAGAACTCCCGGGTCTAAAGAAGCCTTCTTGAGCAGTGGTTTAACAACTGCTGTTTTCCAGGATAGGGGAAAAATCCCCTCCATGATGGCCAAGTTCATAACCTCTAGTAGAGGGGGGAGAGCCACCTCTCTACAGGCCTTCAACATTTTCAAAGGACAGGGGTCCAGAGGCGAGCATGACTTGGTATCATCAAGAAAGCGATTTAGTTCTTCCAGGGTCAGGTGAGGGAAACCAGTGAAGCGCGGTTTAGAGCTGGGTTCGAGAGCCTCATCCTGAGAAGGAGAGGGCAGAGGAAATAAGGATGCATAGTTAGTATTCAGCTCCAAGTTGAGAGTTTCACGTGAGCTATGGATATCAGCAATTTTTGAGTGAAAAAAGCTCGCGATATTGTCGCAGAGCTCCTGTGTCTCGACTGTAGAGTCAGCTGATTTGGGTGCCCATAAGGTGTCAATGATTTTAAAAAGGTCTCTAGAGGATTTTAAAGAGGCGATAAGATTGGTATAATAGCTCTTTTTTTCCTCCACTATAGCCTTCTTGTATTCCCTCAACAATAATTTGTGTTGGTTTTTTCCCAGGGAATCAGGATGGGTGTGCCAGGACCTTTACTTTTGTCTACACTTCTGTCGAAGAAGCCTAAGACGGTCAGAGTACCAGGGCAGCGAGGGACTTTTCCGGGCAGAGTAGTGTTGCTTGGCAGGTGCTAGTGTGTCTATCGCATTGGATAGAGTGTTAGACAGACTTAGTGCTGCTGTGTTAGGGTCTGACAGAGAGAGGGAGCTAAGGGCGTCCATAAAAGGTGCAAGAGTCACCCTATTGGCCTTTCTGTAATTCCTTCTGGTTTCCCATTAATTACTCTTGGATTGGTTGGGAACAGTGGAAGTAGCATTCAAATAAAAAGGTAAAGCCCGATGGTCAGACCAGGTCAGCGGGATGGATATTCTGGTCGTTAGTCTGGCATCGTTAGAAAAGATGCCAGCCAGCGTGTGGCCAGCTGAATGCGTGGGGTGAGTAGCGCCAGGGTAGGGAGAGCAAGGCACTTCCGGGGGGCCGGTTAGCGATGTAGCTGTTGGAGCAGGCAGGCATAAAGGAAGGCGACGCCGAGGGTGCGATGCGGTGAGTAGGGCGGTGGCAGAGCCCTGTTGCCTCTGATCAGGCTACCGGCCAGTTCGCTTTACTGTTTTTAACTTGTGGATTGGAGACTGTGCTAACATAGCGGTGCTTAGCTCTGGCACCAACTTTTTTAAAACTTTATTTTAAATTTCAGTTTGGGGGCAATCTTACCTGGAGGCTTGTGTCCTGGGCTCAATCGTCACTCCTACCCGCCTGGTCCGACACGGTAACCAGTGCCGTTGCGTGGAGGGCGGGGTAGGGAGAGCTAGGCACTTCCAGGGGGGGGCGGTTAGCGGTCTAGCTGTTGGAACAGGCAGCTATTTCTTGGAATGTCCCAGCGACCGCGCAGCAGGCGCGCCACTGGCGCGCCAAAGGCAAGCTTGTCCGCGGCCGTACGGGGCCTGGAGCCAGAACCTCTGGTCGAGGCAGAGTCGAATACCATTATGGACATCAGGAACTTTATAACCTTCACCCCCATATCAAACACAGTATTGCGGGTAACAGCAAAAGGGGTGGCTGTAGTTTCTGCCCATTTACTTTAGGAGGAGTTTACCAGTAAGCTCACCTTTGGCTTACTGAACTGTTGGTCCCTTAGGAAACACAGACTGGAAGTCTATGACCAGATGGTAGACGGTCAGTTTGATTAAGTGTTTCTCACTGAGACCTGACTGGATGAGGAATCGGCCCCTGACATTTTAGAGGTGGGTCCTAAGGGCTATGCGATTAGCCAAATAGATAGAAGGGTAGGTAGTGGGGGGCGGAATAGCGATTATTTCTAAACACCCCATTCAATGTACTCTGGAAGATATCAACCTGATTGATAGCGAGGCGGGGGCCTTTACGATTAAGGTGGACCAGAGTTACATTGTAAAGGGGGTCCTAATCTATAGACCACCTGACCATTCCAAAGGCTTTTCTGCAAGCTTGCTGGACTATCTTACTCAACCGGTACTGCGATATGAGAAATTCATGGCGCTCGGGGACCTCAACTTGCACTTTGAAGATAGCGCCTGTACCGCGGCCACTGAACTCTGTCAAGAAATGGCCACACCGCAATTTAGGCTCAGATCCAACTCCCCTACCCACACAAAGGGACATCTGCTGGACGCCCTGTTTGCGAATTGGGAAGACATCGTTGTCCACCCCCCTCTTCCTGTCACATGGACAGATCACTCCCTGGTCCCCTTTGTGATAATACGACCTGGATCTAAGCGACGAGTGTCTGGTAATAAGACAATAGTTTGCCAGAGATGGGAGGGCTTTTCGTAGGGACTTTTTAGTAATGCCCTGGTTCAGGGGGCCCGTCTGGTGGTACCTATGCCGAAGCGGCATGGAAGAACTTGGAGAGATGGATTACAGAGGCTCTGGACTGCACTGCCCCCTGGCACAGAGGAAACCGGGCAGAGCTCAGAAATCTGCCCCGTGGTACTCAGATGCCTTGAGAGCAGCGAAAGCTGGGTGCAAACGATTGGAAAGGCATTGGAGGGCAGATGTCTCAGAACAAGAGAAAGAGCAATACAAAGAGGCACTTATGAAGTACCATAGACTATTTAGAAGAGCCAAAGCTGTTCACTATCTGGAGAGAATCGACTCAGCCAGCAACTCTACGCGGGAGTTATTTAAGGTCTATAAGGAGATATCCTCCCTTACTACTTAACTGCACCAGCTGTGGGCTCAGGCGAGCTTTGTAATCGGATAGCTGAGTTCTTCTCCAATAAAGTGGAGAAAATTTACTCCACCTTCCCTGAATCGGCCAGAGGGGGAGAGGAAGGGACAGAGGAGAGAGAACTTGTGGAGGAGGGAGAGGGGCTGAAGAAATTTGTGATCCCCCTCCCGGAACAGCTAATTAAAATCTGCTGCAGCATCAAGTCCGGATTCCTCAGGGACCCGGCACCACCAAAAAGGTTGAGAGGGAGTTTGGAGTGCCTGGAGCCCTATATAAGACATCTAGTGGAGACATCTTTTACGACTTGTAGAGTACCCAGCTGCTGGAAGGAAGCTGTGGTCCTGCCGCTCCCTAATAAACCGCATATTGGTCTAGACCAATCAGACAATTTACAACCGATCTCACTTTTGCCATACTTTGCGAAGGTGGCAGAAAAAGTGGTCAATGAATAACTGACGGCATACATTGGGGAATGTGGTCTCCTTCACCCCACCCAGTCTGGTTTCGAGCACGATACTCTACTGAATCTGCTCTGCTCTTCGCCACCGAATCCATCAGGCAATTTGTGGACGTTGGTCAAACGGCGGCCTTGATCCTGCTAGATCTAAGTGCTGCCTTTGACACTGTGGCTCACCACATGCTGGTGCAATTTCTGAGAAATGGAGGGATGTCAGGTAGCGCCCTGAGCTGGCTAAAATCTTTTCTGTCTGGGCGTTGCTTCAAGGTGAGACAGGGTGATCACTACTCTAGAGTCATCAAGCTGAGTCAGGGAGTGCCGCAGGGATCGACCCTGTTCCCGACCTTGTTCAATCTCTATGTAGCTCCAGTAGTGGAGATTGCAGGTGGGTTTGGGATCAGGGTCGTATCCTATGCTGATGACACTCAGCTGGTGGTCTCCCTGACCCAGGCACCTGAGACGGCTGCCTCCAACTTCACTGCATGCCAGCAAGAACTGGCTGCATGGATGGCAAAGAACTGCCTGAAGTTGAATGGCAACAAGCCGGAGGTGCTTGTGGTGGGTAGGGCACTTACGGTGTGGTCCTCTGCATGGTGGCCCCAGAATCTGGGGACGACACCCACGCCCTGTGTGCAGGCAAAACATTTGCGAGTATGGCTAGACATGAACCTCTCTTTTGACTATCAAACCAGACGGGTGGCAGGTGCCTGCTTTGGGGTCCTGATGGTCCTGCGGAAAACTCTGGGCCTATTGCCCACAGCGGCCAGGAAAACCATGGTCCATGCCTTGGTGACGTCGTGCCTGGATTATGGCAACATTCTCTATCTAGGTGCGACGTCCAAATGTATGCGATGTCTTCAGGGAGTACAGAATGCGGCAGCCCACTTAATCCTGAGGCACCCAAGAAGGTCGTCTGCGAGGGCAGCTCGGGCGGCGCTACACTGGCTCCCGATAAAGGAAAGAGTCATATTTAAGGCACTCTGTGTCTGTCACCGGATCCTGCAGGGGAGTGCTCCATCATACCTGTCTGAACTATTGACCCCCTATGTCCCCACACGTCAGCTGAGATCGGGTGGAGGGGGTCTGGTGTGTGTACCCGTTGTCAAGAGAGCTAGGATGGGTGGACGGTCCTTCCGCTTACTGGCTGCTAAGCAATGGAATGCGCTCCCGGTGGGTCTCCGGATAGTGGTCCAGGAGAGCTGCTTCAGGAAAAACTTAAAAACATACCTCTTCCCCCGAGATATGTAGGGTGGCAGTGGAGGGTAGCAGAATCTCGGCAACATTACCGCAGTCCGGGGACACACTGTTTTTAATGTAACCATTGCGCTTTACAAATGTGCTTATTATTATTATTGTTATTATTATAAATTGCCTCATAGGCCTCTGTAGGCGCCCAAGGATACAAAAGGTACGGTCAAAGTTTTTAGATCTGGCACTCATCTTAGTGGTGAGAGCCCTCACCATGAGGTGGAAGTTCCCCAGATGTCCGATGGTATCCACTTGGCAAGCCGACATGCTTCACTGGGGGAGAGCAGAGGGTGCAGCTCTTCGTAGAGAAGAAGAGAGGGAGCTGAGGAAGCAGCTCATCTCGATGGACTGGGAGGCTATGCTAATTGAACTGAAAACGCTTGACTTGTCTCATCCACAGGTTACCCCGACCCCACAACATACAAGGTCGCCATGCGACTCCTAATCTTTAGGTCCTGAGACCCAGACAAATACGTCCTCACCCTGAGAAACTACATTCCTTGGAATTATACATCTATAAGAACTTCTTTTGATTGCACTGAAAGCTGAAGTAGAATTGACCAGGAGTCGTGGGGAGAACAGGATTGCACTAGTTCCCTTTTGTTAATTGTAAATGTACACAGCTTTGTATTGACGATGTTTACATTGCATATCTACTATTTTACCACCAACAATGTCACTGGAGACTATGGCCCTTGATTTCTAAGTCACGCGGATTAACATACGTAGAATCTGTATATGACACATATACTGTAACTATTGTACAGAAAAAATACTGTCTCTGTAGAATCTTTCTCACATTATATGATGTAGCAAAGTCATCAATAAAGTGTGTAAAAAAATAAAAAATAAAAAAACGAATAAAGAAAAATATATACATTAATTTAAGAATATATATTATAAGCAATATTAAATATTAAAATATAAACCACCACAAAAAAATTACCTTGATAAAAAATTTCAATTAACAACACGTTCACAAAATAAAATGTGTAAGTAATGATACAAAATATATAAACAAACATGGAAATTAAAAATAATTCATGTTTAAACATGTGTATCTAAATATTATATATATATATATATATATATATATATATATATATATATATATATATATATATATATATATATATATATATATATATATATATTTGTGTATGTGTGTGGGAATGCACTACACATTATTATCAAGTTACCCAAAACGTAAGAACTAAATATAAAATATTGAAATACATAACATATAAAAATACAAAATTAATAAAATATTTGATTAATTATCAAATACAACTCAAAAAAGTATTTGGGGAAAAAAATGAAATACTGTTTAAGTTGTGATTCATAGTCTAACATAATCAAGATTTCAGTCGAAATGCATTGGTTGTTGGATGTCCACCTGTTGCTGCACTATTAAGTAAACAGGAAAGTTTTCGCAACTTTCCGAGTGCCGCCTATTATTGGATGATGCGATATACACAAGAGTGGTTCCCCTTTGTGGCTATCAGCGACGAGTGAATGCTTCACGTCGTTGAGACCTAGAACTATTTTGTTGTATGATGTGTGTGTGTGTGCAGCTACAATAATAATCAAGCTAACCACAACATAAGAACTAAATATATAATATTGAACCACAAAACTAAACTCCACTCTTTCCTAGAAACCAAACACAACAAAAAAGTATAATAATAACATTGAAAAATCATAATAAAGCATCATTAAAACATTTAAATAATAAGCATATTTTATAATAAATATTTAGCATATTTGTAAACAATTAAATATTCATAAAATTAACTTAAGCAATAAACTCCAAAATGTCCTTTGTGTAAAAACAAAATTAAAACATTTTCACCAATTAAAAATGATTCACCAATCAAAAACACGCAGATATATATATACATATTTATAACATTTTGTACCCAACTCCTCATTTATGCAACAACTCATAACAAAATTCAAAATCATACATAAAAAAAGATATCACAACAAATATAAAAAATGACAATAAAAGCGTTGGGGACAAACAGGGGCTCTCTCAGAAGATGGGAAATGACTAGGGGCGGAGGCTGAACTCACTGACATTTGGCGGTTGAACCACCCAGGATCCAGGAAATACACTTTTTACTCCCACCCCCACAAGACTTACGCAAGAATTGATTACATATTCACGTCTGACACACTGACCCAACAGACACAGGATGTTGAAATCCTTCCCTGCCCCCTATCAGACCACTCGGCAGTGTGAGTTTCTTTATCCTTGCATCATCCCTGACCCACACAGCGCTTCTGGCGCCTGCGTGAAACCATGCTACAGCGCCCTTCCGTGTTACAGAAAATCTAACAGTGCATAACTGACTACCTAGATCTCAATTACTCCCCTTCCATTACTCCAACGACTCTTTGGGAGGCCCCAAAACAGTGGTTAGAGGGGATTTCCTAGGCATAGAAGCGGCAGACAATAAAGATAGGAGGGTGAAAAGAGAGCGCTTATCCATGGAAGTAGCAGAAGTAGAATGCATATACCAACGGACCGGGGCACCCAGAGTCTGGAAACAGCTCCAGTCGGCTAGAGCTCAGCTAGCGGGGCTGGGTGTGCACCGGGCTGAATACGCAGCCCTTCGCATGACGCATGCCTTCTATGTGTGGGAGGCTTCTGGCCAAAGGTTACGTGCGCAGCGACAGGCGTCCATTGTTTCCATGATCCGAAACCAGCAAGGAAGAGAATGCAAGGCTGATCATGACATGAAATTGTGGATGAGTTTCGGTGTTTTTATGAGACTCTGTATGCGGCCCAGACTCTGCCTCATGAGGAGCCGGCTCGCTATTTGCTATTTACATCTAAACTCTCACCACACCAAGCGGAGGAACTCGCAGCCCCTATCTTCCCAGAGGAAGTCATTTCCGCCATATCTCACTTGAAACTTCACAAGTCACCGGATCCAGATGGCTTCTCCTCTGTTTTTTATAAAAAGTTTTGTGCATTGCTTGCCCGGCCGGTGGTACGGGTCTATAATTCGATCCGGTCCACTCAAGTCGCCTCTCTCCCGTCCTCCATGCTGGAGGCTTTGATCTCGGTTATACCTAAACCGGACAAGGATAAGCACCTTTGTGGTTTCTATCACCTCATATCCCTCTTGAATGTGGATCTAAAAATGTTCACTGGGATCCTGACGTGCAGTCTTTCTCGGCACCTGCCCGGGTTAATAGACCCCGACCAATCCAGGTTTGTCCCCGGACGTCAGTGTTCTGATAACACTAAGCGGCTCCTGCATTTGGTAGACAGATCTGAATACTTCCCAGCAGAGGGCATGATTTTCTCTGTCGACGCTGAGAAAGCGTTCAACAGGGTTCATTGGCCGTATCTCAGGCCAACTCTGGCTCACTTTGGTCTCCCATGCCGCTTCATTGACTAGGTGTTTAGTAGCTACACTAGGCCCACAGCCACCATGCGGGTAAATGGTATAGCTTCGGTGGCCCTTCCCATTTGCAGGGGGACGAGGCAAGGCTGCCCCCTATCCCCGCTTCTGTTCGCCCTGTGTATGGATGCCTATGGCCCAGAGAGTTTGAGATGATCCAAACATCAGAGAGGGGCACGCTTCGGGGGGTCGGAGCACAAACTTTGCATGCAGACCATGTGGTAGCCACGCTGGAACACCCTCTGGAATCTCTGCCCGCTTTCCTGGCTGAGCTCGACAGGTTTGCCCTAGCCTCAGGGTTTAAAATCAATGTACATAAATCTCAAGCCCTAGACCTTTCCCTGCACCCTGAGATGCTGGGGCTCCTACAGCATTCATATCTGGTCCAGTGGGCCCGCGACTCAATTCCTTATCTAGGACTGCAATTCTCCATTACTATACAAGACACCAGAGTAACAAACTATGCGGCAATCTCCCGACAGATCAGAGACTTCCTCCGCAAATGGAGGACACACTCTCTTTCCTGGCTGGGCTGTATAGCTGCTGTGAAAATGGTGATATCGCCCCAGCTTCTTTACTTATTCCACACACTGCCACTTGTACCTCCATCTGCAGTCATACGCTTATTGCAACCAGACATAGAACACTTTTTGTGGCGCTACCAAAGGGCTCGATTACATCGGGAGCTCACTTACAGGGACCCTGTTGAGGGCGTCCTAGGGATCCCTGATCTTCAAGATTACTGGCGGGCGGCTCAACTGAGAGCTTTGGTGGAGTGGTCTCGTCCGGAGTCCAAGAAGCATTGGCTATTTATGGACAGATCGCTTGCTGGCCAGCCCCTGTGGGTGTCCCCTTTCTGGCACGCATGAGTCGGCCCGAAACCTATACCTCTCAGAAGGGACTAGGGCTACCCTGCTGGCGTGGGACAAGGTTGTTACCCCTCGAGGGCTGACGACCTTCCCGTCACAAATCACACCCATAGTCCATAACCCTGACTTTACACTGGGCCTTGATTCTGAGAATTTCCGTCAATGGACCACCGAATCATGTCGCTCCGTGGGGCTCCTTTTCGATCTCTCTGGACACCGCTCCTTCACCGAGCTTCGCAAGGAGCATGCCTTAACGGAATCAGAGCGTTACCGATATCTACAGATTCGCCATTGGGTACTGCACGAGGAGGTACATGGGGTGCGGAGAGACACCTCACTTCGTTTGAGAAGTGGCTGCTTACACATCACACTGATGCACATTTGATCTCAGACTTATATAAGTTTACTAGAAACACACCAGATTTCGTGAAGACCTCCGGCCAGTCATGTTGGGAAGGGGAGCTAGGTCGAATCTTGACGCAGAAAGACTAGAATGATATCTATTTTAGTGCCCACCGAACAGCTCGTAATGTATCCTCCATTGAGACAGCCACTAAAGTAGCTACTTATTGGTACCTTACTCCTGGCAGACTCCACAAAGGTAACCTCTCACGTAGAAAACAAAACATGTATGTGGAGGGTCAAGGGGAATATTTAATGACCTCTCTGCTTGCTCCCCTACTCTAAGATACAAAATACACAAGAGAGCAGACAAGGTCTGGAAGTAGGTGTACAGCTGTGTTGGCGAATGTGCAGCAATGGGTGCATGCGTGAACGTATGTTGTTGAAAACATAGGCTGGAAAAATCCCATCAGACCACCCTTTATGGTGGATTTCGCGTCATGTGGGATGTTTTACTGATCATTCCATATCACAACTGACCATATAGTGCCGCCGTAGAAATGGATGTCAGTAATCTAGCCGTGATGTCCATTGTGAAGTAGTGTTTGTTAAAGTGCAGTGCTAAAATAGCAGTGATAAATTAAAATTGACTACACAGGCGCTGTACAACATTCAAAACGCAATCTATGTGTCAGATATTAAAAACACGCCGAGTAGTATGACTACCCCATGGCGCTGTGCAGGACGGTCGACATGTTTCAGCCTCACGGGCATTGCCCCGGCTTTCTTCAGGACCATAGAAAAAGCTACTGCAACTATGAATAATGTGTCGAGTGACAAGGACAAATGATGTACTAGAAAAGTTACATATCTATCAGGAACCATCACAAAGAATGCCCACTGGAAGGAGAGAAGAACATCTTCTTCCTGGAAAAAATGTTTACAAAACACTATGTTACACACAAGCAACCACATGTATACACAAACATTATACCAACAAAACACACACCTGCCTGAATGAAATTTGCATTCAGCATTATAAACAAGCATAATAGCTTAAACAGCATGAAGCATTTCTTCACGATGCTACTCACCCAGCTTTGTGTGGGTGAAGACCTCACCTCACCCGGCGACCGCTCGGGAGTATGAGGCCCGGCTCTATGGTGACATCCATTTCTACGGCGGCACTATATGGTCAGTTGTGATATGGAATGATCAGTAAAACATCCCACATGACGCGAAATCCACCATAAAGGGTGGTCTGATGGGATTTTTCTAGCCTATGTTTTCAACAACATACGTTCACGCATGCACCCATTGCTGCACATTCGCCAACACAGCTGTACACCTACTTCCAGACCTTGTCTGCTCTCTTGTGTATTTTGAACCTCTCACGTAGCCCTTAATGTTGCCGCGCTTGTGGCCAGTTGGGTACCCTAACTCACTTACTGTGGGATTGCCCTTCTTTAGGGACATATTGGCAACAGATCCTCGATGACGTTGACTCCAACTTTGATACACAGATCCCTCGATTTCCAGTGTATGTTCTTTTGGGCCTCCCTAACGCTATTACCTTTCCCCTTAAATCTCACAGGGGTAAACAGATGGCACTTACATTGGGGGCGGCGGTTCAGAACATTCTCGCTCACTGGGGTACTAAGACAGTCCCAACCTGGTTGGGATGGCTTCATAGGATGTGGGGCATCTTGGGAATGAAGAGGATTTCCCGTTCTCTGACCCATCCTGGGGCTTCTTTTCATGATCTATGGGCACCTTTCCTTACACTACTAACGTCTTAGTTCACGGAACTTACTTGTCCCAAATATCTGCGGCTCCTACGACTTGTAGACCCTCCTAGACTGCCAACTACAAATATCTCTGCTCCCTAATGTGTCTTTCCCTATGGGTCTTCCCTGATGCGACCTTATTGGTCCCACTTATCGATGCACAGTTTTTAACAGGAGGGAGGATTGTGGGGTAGGTGGGGGAGTGTTCTCTTTTTTGCTATGTTTGTTATCCTCTTGGCCAATCATGATAACACAATTGCCGGGTTCATCCCGATGACCATAGAGAGAATTGGCTTGTTTGTTGTTCTCTTAGTCGTGGAAATAATAAAAGACATTTTAAACCCGCCAAAAAATGACAATAAAGATCCTATTGATCGAATTATGACTACAACGTTCTGAGGGCTGCCGTAGCCTTGATATAGTGTTGGCCCCACCGCACCAGTGGTCCAAACGCTCTTTTAGAAGTTGGGTGGTCGGTCCGCCATGGGACTGCTGCAGCCACCAAGGATCAGAGATCCTTGGTGGTGTTGCTACGGTCTTGAGGCTGCAATATGCTTGCCGGTGGCGCTGCAGCACTGGCAAGTATATTACGAGTTTCCACTTCGCCACTCTTTACATGGCGTTGAGCCCACCATGAAAACTGTGGCGGAGAAGAAACAAAGAGGGCCCCTGTTGCCCCAGGGCCATGGGGTGCATGAAAGGGGGCACATGTAAGTCAATCTAAGTCAACAATCTGCTGAACCCAAACCCACGTGCAGTGGAGGTTTTTCCAGCAGTTGGCCAAAGCTCTTGAGGCTAAACTTCCCATGCATCCAGCGGTTAAATGCTTGATTTATTGTGAATGATGCAATCTCAACAAAGTGGAAATCTCTAAGTGTATATCCGCCTTTACCCCTTGAAGGTGCAGAAACTGATTTCACCCGAGCTGTGAAAGTGGACCCTATGCTTGCAAGCCTTGTGAGTTGGTCTACCTTAACCGTAAACGATGCCTCTCCTACATAGCCAGTTGATCTGTGTATAAATGTTGTACTCTGCTGCAGTTACACTGGTATCAACCTCACTTTGCAAGCAAGCACCTACGCTACTTGCACTTCGCAATCTTTGTTCATGGACTTCCAACTTATTTCCTTGCTGGTGTGCAGGGGGTTCCGATATTTCACAAAAATGGAAGTCCAGACTGGATTTCATCGAACATTGTTTTTGACAATTGTTAGTCTTCTGTTCTGGCTGCTGACATTTCTGTGGCTGGCCATCAAGTTAGGGCCAAAGACTGGACGGTTAAAGGGGTTTAAAAAGCTGCCATCATGAAACTTCCCTTCCAGTGTTCTAAGCGTTTTGGTTGTGTTTGTAGATGACATGGTAAGTCAAGCGTTTACGGTGTGGAAGTGCACTCTTCCTTTTTCCAGGTAAGGTGAATTCCATTCAGCCAGTGGCTCTATCATCAAAGGGCTCATGTTTCTAGCAATGCAATGCTTCTCCCATTGTAACTGGTACAGCAAGTCATTCTTCAGATGTAAGCACCAGTCATTCAAGAAGAGTAGACGGAAGCAGCATACAGCATCCTCTTTCAAGCCTTGGCAGCAGTCCTGATGGTCTGAAAACCTGCTCCATGTGGGTGGTGTATTTCAAGGATTTTTGGGGGTTTGGTCAGATTCTGTTTTGCATCAGTGGGTCCACAAGGATACAGGTTAGAGTTCTTAGCCTTCCCTCCTTTTTCCAATTCTCTGGTTACTCACTGGTGTCAGAACAAAATCAGGAGGAAAACACTCAAGAACAGTCTAAAGTATCTCTTGTCCAGGAACACAATACATTCAGTTGCCTTTCTGGAGAGATGTAATTGAGGTCTTTCCTCATGTTTTTCTGGCTGAGAATAAAACCAGAGGCTTCCAGATTAACATCAACCTCCAATGGGGCCGGTTTTTTGATCTCCAACATGCATTTCAAGAGGGAAACACTTCAGCCCATCATTTCACTGGTACTCCTGGAGGAGTTCATGACATCACTATACCTGGAAGATGCTTAGCTACATGTACCCATTAATTCCAGAAACTTCTAGTATACCAGTTTCACAGTAGGGAATCTTCATTATGAATTCCAGGTCCTATCCTTCGGCCTAAAGTCGGCACCCAGGTCTTCACCAAAGCGAGAATTCTCCACAGAAAGTATTTCTCTGTCCATCCCTATTTGGATCACTGGATGATCCATACAGGTTCTGCCCTCCTGGTGCCGGCCGTGACATTCAGAGTGTGAGAAGTGCTCAGCCCGTTTGGGTTCCTCATCAATTTGAAAACATCTCAGTTGCTTTCCTCTCTGTACTGTCAGTTCTTTGGGGCTTGAATCATATCAGACTTATTCCAGAAGGCCTGTGCCATCAAGTTGTGCAGTCAACTGGGGTTTCTTTTGCAGATTGGCATCAGTTCTGAACATTACTGGTTACGACTTCAGGGAGACATGATAAGTGGATTAGACTCCTCTCGCTACCTTCAGTACTAAGGGTTACTACCTGCTCCTAGATGTCTGGCTTATCGTCCACTCAGCTCTCCAGTTCTACCAGAGGCCTCCTGTAGACTTGCACTGTTGGCCTGGAAGTTGGAGGCTGGGTCGTGAATGATTAGGCTTATCGCAAGAATTGGACATTACATTACAGGCATCTTACCTTTCTGCACCCTATGTCCATAATTGGCCTCCCTTATTGCCCTGTGTTTTAAAGGTGGTCCATTCTTATGTCTGTGATTCTTTCCTTAGCCTTCAGTTATTCAGGAGAGATTTCAGTTGGGACACTGCTGTTTGAGCGTTCTCACTGCAATGAGGGTGCTGTATTATTGGACGTGTTTATCGTTGAACACCGGATGTGTGCACTGCAGAAGCTTTTAGTATTCGTCAAATGCAACACTGAACTCAGGCTACACTGGGACATTCCAACAAAGTTCCACAATTCAGTAAATTGTTAAGTAGAGAAAACACAAAATAACATAGAAGCAGATCCTTTGGTGTGAGTCTTGTCCCAGCAGGGTGGAGTTTATTGGGTCCAGACTTGAGGAATAACAGTAAGCCGACACGTGTTTCGTCGTGTGCCGTAGAGTCAACACGACTCTTCAGGGCTTAGACTCCAACCCTAAAGTTGGGTCGAGTGAGGTCTGGGCCTTATAGCGGTATTCCACGTAGGTGGACTAGAAAGATGCTATATAACACAGGGATTACTGTGCATCTATTATCTCTGGTTGCAAAGGGATGGAATGTCCAGTGGACCTGTATATGAAATCACGTATCGTTGGACTAGTAGCTTCTATTCCTGAGATGTGTCTGAGACTTCCTGGTTAAGAGTCTCTGAATCACGTTGTGTGAAAAGTGTATACCGGGAGGGGATCCATAAAGTTGAAGACGGCGGACGCTCATGACAGACGGCCACCGGGAACCTACGGAGGAGGGATACCGAATATTAGCTTACCGCCAACCAGGAAACATACCCGTTTGCCTTGGTCTTCAACTTTATGGATCCCCTCCCGGTATACACTTTTCACACAACGTGATTCAGAGACTCTTAACCAGGAAGTCTCAGACACATCTCAGGAATAGAAGCTACTAGTCCAACGATACGTGATTTCATATACAGGTCCACTGGACATTCCATCCCTTTGCAACCAGAGATAATAGATGCACAGTAATCCCTGTGTTATATAGCATCTTTCTAGTCCACCTACGTGGAATACCGCTATAAGGCCCAGACCTCACTCGACCCAACTTTAGGGTTGGAGTCTAAGCCCTGAAGAGTCGTGTTGACTCTACGGCACACGACGAAACACGTGTCGGCTTACTGTTATTCCTCAAGTCTGGACCCAATAAACTCCACCCTGCTGGGACAAGACTCACACCAAAGGATCTGCTTCTATGTTATTTTGTGTTTTCTCTACTTAACAATTTACTGAATTGTGGAACTCTGTTTGTGGTTGCGAGAGCTCAGCTGTTCAATTGTGTTTGGTCTTTGACTTTTTTAGACGGTTAGGGGCAATTTTCCGTCTGCTCTTCACGCACCACCCAATCACCATTTGTGTTCTCTCAAACGTGAACGTTAAACCTGAGGCAGTGCGCCCATATTATCTGAACCCCAAAATTCCCTCTGATAGTTTACATTCCAACAAAGTATCCTTGCCAAAATATCATGAGACTCAAATATCTTGCCAAAAATATTGTGATATTGTGATATCAAAAATATCATGAGACGGTATATAACATTTTATAATTATTAGATCAATAAAACTATGGCAATATTTGTATTTGTTAATTAGCTAATTGGTTGTGTTCATTGTGTTCATTATGTTTAATTATTGGATATTCACTAATAATGTGTATTGTTATTATGTACTGTTTTAAATCTATTTTATAAATATTTTATTTGTTAGAATTGTTTTATATAATTTTAAATGTAATTGTATATGTTAATTTTGTGTTTTTAGTTTGTATTTATATCAAAGTATATAATGTTGACCATTTTTATATGTTTGAGGAAATATACTTTATGTTTACTTATTTTATATTTAGCAATTTATTTTGTACTATCCTAAGATAGGGAAAATGAAAACTGAGCTTTCTAAAGTTTAACATTTTTCCTACTTTTTTTACGTTGGAGTGGGAATAGTAAATGTGACCCCACCAAAGTTCAACACTTCGCTTACTGTTGCTTAGGTTAGAGTTGGAATATTAAATCTGACTCCTCCAAAGTCCAACAATTTCCCTGTTGTTGCTTACTTTGTAGTGGGGAGAGTAAATCTGAGCAGGTTTTTGATCAGGTTTAATCCAATGATTCCATGAACGCATTAGGCATTTAGCATATTGTCAAGGCAACAACTAATTGAGACATCTTTGGTCCCTCAACATATTATATAACCCATCTAGGCACTACAGTTGTGTACAATTTTCATTTTTGGTGTAAAGCCAAGTCAATCACGTCACCCATGATACCTGACTACTAGAGGGAACTATATCAATTTCACACTAGTCCCACATTTGACATAAGCCAGCGACTATCCTAGCGCCAGGTGACTAATGTTACTATACCTCTGCCAATTAAGTGAGAGACTACCTGAAGGTGCCTCCCATCAGATGCGCATGACGCTTGAAACGCCGGAATATAGGGTAAAAAGTATGAGATTATGTTGTGTTTATCTGCATGTTTTCCTTTACGGCTTGCTGTACATGCACACGTGTGTAATTTTACAGTAGTTTGCAATGTCTCACTTTATAGCTTTACCATGTAGCATGTCTACATATGTATAACAATCTTTTTCAAAAACTCTAAATGGTTTCTTTAATTTACTAATGATTAAATTATACTGTTATGCCAGTTACAGTTCTGCACCTAATAACCTTGTGGTGCTCCCATTATGTGTTTAGGTTTTTGAGGGAAAGTTTCCTTGATTCAAGGTGAGTGCTTGACCCCTCATTTTTGCTTGGCATGACTGTTTAGATAGGCAGAGAAACTTCCAGCCCTGGTGAAGGCCTTTGACGCATGTGGGATTTTAAGGTGGCTGATACATGTTGGCTTTAATAGCTTATTTTTGAGACATTGGAACTGAATAATTAGACACGTGGGTTTTTAAGGCGGGCTGATACATGTTGGCTTTAATAGCTTTTTTTTAAAACATTGGAACTAAATAATTAGAGCTAAACTGACTGTTTAGTCATGTCTACGGTATCCACTTATTAAAGGAAAACTCCCTGGGTTTATCCTTAGACATTTTTATATCTTACCCTCTGGATTCCTGCCACACATCCAGCTACGATTTATGTAAGAACTCTCACTTTTTTGGTTGAATCTGCCCTAGTTGTACAATCCTACCAGGGTGTGGATAGGTGTTGATGATGAAGCATGCCTCTATTAAGTAGGTGAGGCGTCTACACCAAACACTTTGGATTTTCCCCATGACTGTCTTTTTTGGCAAGTTTACCCTAGCTGCCCTTTGTGTTACTGACTTAATTTGAGGGAACGCAAGTATGATTCCTCTTCTTTCGCTCTCTTATTGTGAATGAAATAATACATATGACACATCCAAAGTTCAACACTTTTTCTACTGTTGCTTAGGTTAGAGTGTAAATAGTAAATCTCATTTCATTTTGGAATTTTGTAAAGCGCTTGGTAACGCACACCGGCGTGTCCCCGCGCTGAAGAGAACCTGGAAGAGAGTCAGAGGATTATAACAATGCTAGGCGGAAGAGATAGGTTTTGAGGGTTTTGCGAAATTTAGTCTCAGAAGGTTCGAGACGCATTTCAGTGGGGAGCAAATTCCAATTCTTGGCTGCAAGGAGCCTGAAAGATCTACCTCCCATCCGAGATTTACGGATTTTGGGGACAACAGCCAGACCCATCCCAGAGGATCTGAGCAGCCGCTCAGGTCTGTAGGGAGTAATAAGGCTGTTCAGCGGGCCGGGTGCTTTGCCTCCAAAGATGCGATGGCACATGCAGAGAGCCTTGAAGGTAATCCTTTCCCGGATAGGAAGCCAGTGAAGGGACCTCAAGGCAGCTTTAGAGGGTGCTCTCCTGGGGAGTCTCAGTACCAGCCGGGCTGTGGCGTTTTGTAGAACTTGGAGACGATTGAGACTTTTGGCCGTAATACCCAGATATAATAGGTTGGCATAGTCAAGTCTCGATGTGACCAAAGCATGCACAAGAGTTTGTCTGGCACCAATCGGTAATAGGTCAAGGACCTTGCGAAGGCTCTTCAGTATCCCGAAGCACATTCCAACCACCCGGTTAACCTGGGGAGCAAAGGATAGATCAGAGTCGAATAGAACCCCAAGATTTTTCGCCTGGTGGCTCGGCGTGGGGGTAGAGCCCAGAGAGTCAGGCCACCACGCTGAGGACCACAAGTTCAACACTTTCCCTTCTTTACTTACATTGGATTGGGAATAATAAATCTGACCCCTCCAAAACCTTACCGGCTGCTATTTATGCTGGTATGGGAATAGTAAAACCGACCCCTCCAAAGCCCAACACTTACACTACTGTTGGTCAGGTTGTAGTGGGGGCAGTGAATCTGAACCCTCCAGGTGTATTTTTTTATTAGATTTAAAAACAAAAAACAAAAAAAAATATATATATATATATATATATATATATATATATATATATATATATATATATATATATATATATATATATATATATATATATATATATATATATATATCGAGAGATTCCAAATCCCACCACTTCCAACATCCAATCAGCGGCGGTGAAGAAGGAGACAAAGACCCCGCAGTATTTCGGGCTTCAAGAGCCCTTGATCGCATGCGGTTTACAGATCGCCATTGCATTTTTTAAGTGTTTGCTTGTTATCCACCCACCTCCTCCACTCCGTGTCACATGATAATTACCATGGAAGATAGACTCACTTGTGTGGCGACCTTTCTGAAACACATTACAATGTGCATTCGTTTTCTGCTGGGTATTTATGAAAAGCCAGTCAAAACCACATATTTAACATGAATATTGTTAAAATGTACACGCTATTGCACCGCAAATATATAAATGTATTATCCATGTGCAAAATAGTATTATTATTGGATAAATCCTCATAAAAATGCATATATTGTAGCAGCAAGGAAACTTAATTACCAGTGGTAAAAGAGCTCATTTCATATTCATATATATATATATATATATATATATATATATATATATATATATATATATATATATATATATAGCTCAAATTCCTCGTATTTTGGAAGAATTACCACACTCATGGGGGGCGTTTGCAAACTTCTTTATTTTCTTATTGCCAGAACAAACGTTTCGGCGTCAAGCCTTTGTTGGTGTTCATGACACCGCAAGTGCGACATGCTAATAAAGTTTTTTACATGCATAGCAATCAAGACGGTACAAAACCCTCTGTGCAAATCTTGAGCGCCATATTGGAGTTCTCGCCATCGCGTAAACAAATCACATCAGCATTGAATATTATTTAAATGATCGCGCTAATGGCATCCTGTTATAGCTGTGAATCTGCAAAACAATTCATCCATATTTACACAATACAAAGGGGTATGAGGACACACTCACGCCATAGATCGGCTTCTGTCCCTTATTAGTAGACTACTAACACGTAATTTCTGCGAAAACCAAAATCAATCAAAATCAATCCAATTTTTGTTTGAGGACCAGTTCTTCAGGCAAGTGTCAGGAACAGCTATGCGCACCTGCTTTGCCCCCAGTTATGCAAACTTGTTCATTGGCTGGTGGGAGGAGCAGGTGCCCAGAAACTACGAGGGAGAGAACAGTGGAAAGGTTGTACAATGGCATCAATATATCGATGACCTGTTCATTGTATGGCAGGGGACGATGGACACAGCTCAGAGGTACATCGATGTTCTTAATGAGAAAGATTTCAACTTGCACCTCTCGGGTACCTTTAGTCCGGTGGCAGTGGACTATTTGGACCTTAGGGTGTTTGTTGACAATGGCAGATTACATTCAGCACTTTTTCGCAAACCGGTTGCTAGCAATTCATCCTTTTTTGTCAGTAATAACCATCCGCCTAAGTTGATCCAGAGTATACCGTATGGTGAACTTCTCAGATTACAAAGAAACCGCTCTAGAGAACAGGATTTCGAGGTGGCTGCCTCGGACTGTATCACTAGATTTAATCTGAGAGGCTATGACAGGGGCTCATTTGAGAAGACACTTAAGAGGGTCAGAAAGATCCCTAGGGGAAAACTTCTCATAGACAAACCCAAGGAGAAGAATATCAATAAGGAAGGTAAATTCCGCATGATTACTCCCTATTCCTCCGAGGCCAACCACCTAAAGAAGATGTTACAAAAGAACTGGCATATTCTTAAAACTGATAGTGTAATCAAGGAGGATACACCTGAATATCCATTGGTTACATTTAGAAAAATCAGGTCGTTACAGGATATGCTAGTGAAGTGCCATTTAGAAAAAGTGACACAGAGAACCAACACATTGAAAGAGATGAAGGGCTTCTTCCCTTGTAGTAGATGCAAGGCTTGTGCAGCTAGTAAGAGGGTCCTTACATACACCTTACCAGATGCAGGGAGATCTAAGGAAATTTAAAAGTTCATTATGTGCAGTACACCGTAAGCAGTTTACTGCCTGGTCTGCCCATGTGGCTTATGCTACAAAGGCAGCACTATACATCAGCTTAAACTCAGACTTTTGGAGCATCTGAGAGCGATTGATAAAGCAGATCCTACTTATCCAGTCGCACGACATTTTAATGAGTTCCATCACAGTGACAGGAGTAAGTTACAGTATTTTGGTTTAGATTTCATCCCGGCTAATATCAGGGGTGGCGACAGGCTCGCACGCTCGCACGCTAAGCCGTCTAAAATCTAGATATATTATTGACTTACTAACGAAATTCCCGAAGGGCCGAAACAGTGGAGAGGAATTAGCTGTTCTTCTGGGGAAGTAGGAGAGCGGTTCCTCCTGTCTTGTCTTAGATTTGCCTTATTCTCTCTGTTCTTTTAGAAGAAGTACTGAATGAATGTATATCTCATTAATCTAATGCTTATGATTTGAATAAGTATTTTAAGATGTATGTGATCAACTGTATATATGCTGGGGACTATTTTAGATTGATTTTGATTGATTTTGGTTTTTGCAGAAATTACTTGTTAGTACTCTTCTAGTAAGGAACACAAGTCGATCCACGGCTTGAGTGTGTCCTTATACCCCCTTGTATTGTGTAAATATGGATTAATTGTTTTGCCGATTCACAGCTATAACAGGGTGCCATTAGCGCGATCGTTTAAATAATATTTAATGCTGATGTGCTTTGTTTACGCGATGTCGAGAACTCCAATATGGTGCTCACAATTTGCACTGGGGTTTTTGTCCCTTCTTGATTGCTATGCATGTAAAAAACTTTATTAGCATGCCACACTTGCGGTGTCATGAACATTGACGAAGGCTTCACGCTGAAACGCGTTTGTTCTAGCAGCAAGAAAATAAAGAGGTTTGCCAACGCCCCCCCCCCCCATGAGTGTGGTAATTCTTCCAAAATATGAGGAATTTGAGCATTATATATTGCAGTTATCCACGACCGCTACCGTCACCTGCTTGAGAGTGCTCCGTGAAAAGGTGGAGACGGAGCGTAATATATATATATATATGCGCTTTTCCGGACCGCCCTGCATTCCAGAAAGAGCAGGGGACATGCTGACAGTGTGCAGTCCATACTCATATGGAGGGACGTATTACTTCAATGGCGTCTCCTGTCCTGCTACGAATGGAGCTGTAGGGCTGGAAGTGTGGGATGCGAAGATCATCATTGCCCAGTACAGCGCTACAGTTTTACCAGGTCACGCACTGAACAGGTTTCCTACTTGAGAAAGAAAACGAAATACCGGCGCAATGGAGATACATACCAGTGTAACAGAACCAACTGCATTTTGGGTATTGCAGTTTTCAAGTAACGTACTGCACGTAAGGACTCCGTGTGACGTGACCCAGATGCACCTCACACTACTTCAGATGCTGGAGTGTAATAAGAGACTTACCAGGAACTGATAGCTCCAGAGGCACTTCAAAACATAAGGCATTTGATAAAGGTTTAAATACCTAAAAGCGTTATTCCGATTTTGAATAAATTATTTTTTAAAAGCCCCGCTGTGTCTCCTCATCAACTTCAACGGAAGGGGGTGTTCTAAGGATATATTGCGTGAAGCCACTGACACGCGAGGAAGGCCCTTCCATAAGCATCCAGGGAGTCTATGGAGCTTTTCCCGGACCGCCCTGAATTCCAGAAAGAGCAGGGGACATGCTGACAGTACGCAGTCCATACTCATATGGAGGGACGTATTACTTCAATGGCTTCTCCTGTCCTGCTACGGATGGAGCTGTAGGGCTGGAAGTGTGGGATGCGAAGATCATCATTGCCCAGTACAGCGCTACAGTTTTACCAGGTCACGCACTGAACCAGTTTCCTACTTTAGAAAGAAAAAGAAATACCGGCGCAACGGAGATACATATCAGTGTAACAGAACCAATTGCATTTTGGGTATTGCAGTTTTCAAGTAACGTACTGCACGTAAGGACTCCGTGTGACGTGACCCAGATGCACCCCAAACTACTTCAGACGCTGGGGTGGAACAAGAGACTTACCAGGAATTGATAGCTCCAGAGGCACTTTCAAAACGTAAGGCATTTGATAAAGGTTTAAATACCAAAACGCGTCATGCCGATTTTGAATAAATAATTTTTTTAAAAGCCCCGCTGTGTCTCCTCATCAACTTCAATGGAAGGGGGTGTTCTAAGGATATATATATATATATATATATATATATATATATATATATATATATATATATATATATATATATATATATATATATATATATATATATATATATATATATATATATATATATGAGTCTGTTTTCCGCTGCACGCCGCTCGCCTGCCTTTAGAGCGCCGGTGCCTGCCGCGGTAGCGAAGGCCACAATATTTGAAAAGTTCCAACAACGAAGGAAAGAGGCGGCACACCAGTTGGATCCGCGTGAGATTTATTGCTCACCAACAACGCGTTTCAGCCGTGAAGGCCTTTGTCAAGTTACCTGGAAGTGGGTGCATCGGCATTTTGTAAACAAGAAAATTACGTCATAATAGACATAGTAGACACACTATCCAAATCGTATTATCTAGCAAACAAATGTTTGTAATTTTAAAGTGAAAATAAAATTCATATTAGTGGATTATTGACATCAAGAAATACATATTGACAGTCCGTATTCGAGTATATTATGCATTTAGCAATTAATTCCACCTTTTTGATGATAGTCATATACCACAATTCAATAGGATGTGCACGTACACAAATTGAATAACAGAGGACATATGTCCACAATAATTGCCTAATGGCTTCTATGTGCTCCGCCATGAAGTGAAATACACATGTAATTGTTACGCATGCGGAGGTGTCCACTAATGCTAATAAAGATGTTATCAATGGCATATCATTATGGAGATATGGATGATCAAGCAGGGCGGCGCACAGTGCAGATCAAATTATGATCAAGTCACAATTCAGATGAGGGCGCTGTTGCTGCCTAATCTCCAGTCCTAGAGTAAGTGCCTAAGAAAGGGACAACCAGCCACGGCTCCAACTGCGCTAAATATGCGAGGGGAGCAGGGGGACCAAAGCTGTAAGTGTGTGGAAGCACAGATAGGCGTATAGAAGCATAAGTGTGCCTGATTCAAAATGACGGGCCAAAATGTGAA
Organism: Lissotriton vulgaris; assembly: GCF_964263255.1. Classification (NCBI taxonomy): domain Eukaryota; kingdom Metazoa; phylum Chordata; class Amphibia; order Caudata; family Salamandridae; genus Lissotriton; species Lissotriton vulgaris. The sequence continues at coordinate 1,280,626,649 of NC_141696.1, forward strand.
TGTAATGCCGCCCACCTAGGTAGGAAGAGAAAAAGTGCTCCTCTTAGGTACAGGGTAGCACGTGTTAAAAAGTGTAAAAGTGCTAATTCGTAAAGGCAGTGACAGAAGACCTGGTTGAAAAGGCATGAATACATGTCCGTTCACACCAGGACATAGCTGCGGGCTGGGTGATGAAACTACTGATCTCTAATGTCCTGCCAAGTGACAGAGCAGAGACAGAAAGTCAACACACAAATCTGTGTTGGACTGGTATGGAGGAGGAAGACTGATAGGGAAAGGCAAGTGCCTACTTAATATGTACAGATAGGACGTTCCTCCCTATGTACATGCTGCAAAGTGCAGCAAGAGGAAGTGGAAGATATCTAATAAGGTACTTCTAATCCCAACCAGAACTGTTTCAATAGCCAGAGGCGACGGTCCCGAGATAAACCACCGTCAAACATTACCAGCGGATCAGCAGAGCCGGTCCCTATACCCACAGTTTAGTGTACAGTCACTGCGTGTGGTGCTATCAAACTATAAAAACATAGCCCCCAACAAAAATAGGGAAACAATGATCATATAAATCAGCACGTACATCGAACAATCTCAATTAAAAGAGGACAAATGTCCACAGATACATAAGTAACTGGTAAACGGTACAGGTATCAGGTCATAGGTGGTGGAGCATGAAATTCATAGACCAATATGTGTGTTTAATTCTTCCTCTTTGTTTTAACCAAAGGGCGTTCTGGTATTCAAGTCAATAATGTATTTAGATTCAAGAATTCTAAGTTGTCTTTCCATATTGCCACCCCTTATATGTTAAACCCTATCAATCCCACAGAAACTAAGAAGATTCTTATCACTGTTGTGGGAATTGTAAAAGTGGTGTGCAATGGTATATGTAAAGTCCAAGTTGATTATGGCCCTTTGATGTTCGAGCATACATTTTTTAAGGGGATGCTTGGTACTTCCTACATAACGCATCCCACAGGGAACATTCCAACTGATAGACTACGTATTCGGTGGTACAAGTAATGAATTTTTTAATCGTACGTTCTTTTTTTCCATCATGTGTCTTAAAGGTTGTGTAATTACGTGTGTGTTTACACGCCTTACAGGCATTACATTTATAAAATCCCTCCTTTCTCTGTAACCATGTTCCAGCAGGTTTGGTTTGTTGGTAACTGTGATCCAACTTGTCATTAAGTGCCATGAGTCGCCTATAGGTTATAGTAGGTGATTCTCCCATGCTGCCCCCAATTACTGTGTCTGCTTTCACCAGACCCCAATGTTTTTTCATAAGTGCTCTAAGATGACCTGATTTCGAATTGTAAGTGGTGATCATGCGTGGATTGTTCTCTACTGTTTCGCCCACACGTCTACCTCCATCTTCTCTAAACGGGACATCTGTTTGTTTCATTTCATTTACTTTGTCTGCGGCTTGCTTAACCACTCAGTCAGGATAGCCGCGTCGTGTAAACCTCTGCATCATCCTGGTGCTTTCCACCTTGAAGCTTGTATCATTACTGCAGTTCCTGCATGCGCGCACGTACGGTATGCTGTTGGTTAAAGACAGCGGGTGGTGACTGTGCACGTGCAGGATAGTATTGCCTGCAGTTTCTTTCCTAAAGAGGGTCGTGGTGAGTTTGTTATTTTCCACTGTTACTCTGATGTCTAAGAAGTCACATGATTTGTTGCTGATAGAGTGTGTGAAGGTCAAATTCAGGTCGTTGGCTGATAATACATCAGGTCCTGGCCACCATCCCAGATGGTAAAGAGATCATCGATGCATCTCAGCCATAATGGGATGTGCTCTGTGTATTTTTCCAGCATGTCTGTCCATACCATCTGTTCCTCCCACCAGCCCAGGAAAAGATTCGCTAGGCTGGGTGCGAAACAGGTGCCCATCTCAGTCCCTGATCGTTGGCGGTAAAGTGTTTTGTCAAATAGAAAAATATTTTCTTGGAGACAAAAAAGCATAATTTGTTTTAACATCAGGGTATGGTTCAATCTGTCTAGTGGTTGTCGATGTAAGTCAGACCCTCCAGGATTTCGCGATTTTGTGGTTTGCCCGCGAAATCGGCACTTTTGTAAAAATTCGGCGATTTTTACAAAAGTGCCCGCAAAATGGGAGGCGTCCAGGGAAAAGGTTGTATCTGTATGCGAGGTAATTGTGGGGAGCGCGAGGAAGGTCCGACCCCGACCAGGTAGCGGAAGTGTGTGCAGCGTGAAAAAGCAAAGCGGTCACCAGGGACTGTAACAGCTGTGTTGCACCACCATCTTGAGGAGGGCGGGGGCGCATGGCAGTAGGTTTAATTGCTCAGTCTATTATTATGAGCAGAAGTAAGAGTGTGGCCAGGAGCTGTGGTACACAGGATCCTCAGAGTCAGGATTGAAGTGTTCGCAATAAAAGTATTAGAAAAATTCAGTTGGAGGTGTTTTGGTATCATGGCCTCGCTAATCCACAAAAGTTGGTGGGCTTGATCTTGACATGGTTATGGGGAGGGCAGACGCCCGAGTCTGGCAGTGAGTATGATAAAAATAGTGAGGTTGATAAAAACAGTGATGAATATCCTCGTAATTCCCTTCATCAAGACATGGTTGACAGAGGAAAGGCAAAACAAGGGATGGGGTTGGAGGGGTTTTGAAGTTCATAGGGGAGGGGGGGTCAAAAAGTCCTACTTAATCAGGTATCTGTGTAGGCTACGTCTCCGGGGACAGAATGGGTAACAGTATCTACGAGGACAAACTCACCCTATGAGTGCGGAGAAAAGCCCTGTTTGGTGTGGTTCATGGGCATTGACATTGGGGAGGAGGAACTTAAAGAGAGGAATTAATTAATAAATTCAGCCCAGGATATGTCGTCATTCAATCCCTGAGTTCTGGATCTCAAACGAAACACCCAGAGTTGTTCCTGTGTGTACAGGGTTCTCGCTGGCCAGCTAGGGTTGGAGTCAATAATGGTCCCGCGCAAACTGTGATTTTACTGGTCTCGTTGTCATTCCCACACAACAAAGTTGGCAGGGGCATGTTGTATCGTTTTTAGTGGGTGAAATTCCATATGCTTTACCCTCAGGCGAAGAAGGAGATGACACCCTTAATGGCAGAATGGTGGCACTTGGTGGAGTGGGGCAAATGGTAGGAGAATTATCACTGACTCCTGGGACCAGAGCCAGATACCAGGCATGCTATACGTTCAACTCGGTGATGCAGTCCCAGGGATAGAAAGAGGGCCATTCAACGGTTAGAAGAGAGCAGGAGTTTGTGCATTCCCAATACATGCAGCCTTGGGAAGATAGGCTAGGAAGGAGGTGAAGTTGCCAGACCAGAGGTAATATAAGTTCACATTGGTTCTCGAGCCACTGAGAGCTAGGAATAGCAATGCTATGCAGCTGGCCATGTTGCCTTAGGGGCTTCTCAGAACCTACACTAAAGCAAATGGAGGATTGCCTTTCCTAGGGATAACAGCCTTCACCTGTGAGCTGCTTCCTCTGTTCCATATCCGAGGTTGCCTATTTCAAAGCGGAATACTCTGCTAAAACAGTTTCCATTGATTTAAGGCTGAAAATAATGATTATGAGTAAAATAAAGTGCCGCTAAATTTCCATATTTGTCCCGCTAAATTTGCTAATCCATGCCGTATATCCTGGGGGGTCTGGTAAGTAGTACAGACATGCCTCTACACCCTTCTGCTGATCTATGCAGGTATAGAGGGAACCTACGTCCAATTAAATCATAACATAGTTGGACTCCCATTGAACATCGTGGATTCTCTTTATAGAATGCGTAGTGTCTTTACAGTAAGATATTAACTCAACAACAAAAGGTGACAAAAAATGGTCCAAAAAGATGGAAGTATTTTCTAGAAGGCCATTGTTTGAAGATACAATAGGCCTCCCTGGTGGTCTGGTAGGATATTTGTGCACCTTCTGCAGTAAATAAAAGCACGGTACTCTAGGATTGTCATTTTTTTAGAAATTTCAATCCTTCGTCATCCAGTAGACCGTGCTTCCACCAGTTGAGGAGGAGAGAATGGTATGTTGTTATTGTCCTCTCATAGTCTTTCCAACTTATGGCCTCATAGCAGTGAATGTCACATAATTGCTGCAACGCTTCAGCATTATAATCAATTGTGTCCATAAGCACCACGTTACCCTTTTTGTCAGAGGGTTTTTTGGTCACAAAATCATCACTTATGAGGGACTTGAGGGCATTTCTTTGCTTCATGGTGAGATTGTCTTTAATCTGATAATTAGTGTCACTTCTTAATTTTACCAGTTCATGTATAAGTACAGAATGATAGGCTTCAATGTTATCATGGGCTACATTCGGATTATACTTGGATTTTAGCTTTAGACCACTCCTAGCTGTGGATTTACAGTAAACCCCAGCATCTGTAACTGTACATTAGTGGGGTCATTACTGTGATCACTGGTGGTGCTATCTAGTTCCTGGATTTCTAGAGTGGTGGAAATGTCATTCATGGTGAAGACAGGCATGGGGCGGGAGGCGCTTTGAATGCCTAATCTGGTCATCCTGGGCCTCCGATTGAGATTTGCTAGGAGGTGTAGTTTTTTAAAATTTAACTTTCGGATGTATTGAAAGATATCGATCCTGGAATTTGCATAATTCCAATCACTGGTAGGGCAAAGGATAAACCTTATTTTAGTAAGGTTTCCTCATCTGTGGTTAAAACCCTGGATGAAAGATTGATAATAGTCTTTTCACACGTGTCCATGAGGGGATTTTGGAGAACCCAGTATTTATTTCTGCCCCCTCTCTGTGTTATTCTTATTCTTTCTTTTTTGTGGTTTTGCCTTTTCCTTTTGGCCTTCCTCTAGCTCTGCCTAGATTGTGGATAGTGTGTCTACTATGTCCATTATGACGTAACTTCCTTGTTTACAAAATGCCGATGCACACACTTCCAGGTAACTTGACAAAGGCCTTCACGGCTGAAACGCGTTGTTGGTGAGCACACACGGATCCAACTGGTAGGCCGCCTCTTTCCTTCATGGTTGGATGGTTGGAACTATATATATATATATATATTACATATTACCTACTGGCGGTCGCCAGTAGGTAGTTATAGTTAGGACCTAGCTACCATAGGAAATCCGCAACATTTATTGGGAATAACTTTGGCTCCGGTTGATGAATTTGCGTGTAATTTTCCAAAATGTAGGCCAGTTCCGCTCCGCTCCTTCCCTGAAAGTTTTGGGGGGACACGTGAAGTGGGGGCTGAGAAAAAAGGGGGGTCCCAAAACGTGTTTTCCCCATGTTAATTTCCATAGGACGAATTGACAAGGCTACAGCCTGAACCGCTGAACGGAATTACGCCAAACTTTGCAAAATTGTAGGGACTGGTACGCAGATGTGCCTTTGCTATATTTGATGAAATTTGCTCCAGTGGTTTTTTTTAAATTAACTTCAAAAACACATATATATCTATAGGCGAGCTCCGAGCACTCACCGGTACGCGTACCGGGGAGCGCACCCAGCGCGCTGCGGGAGTGCGCGAGCGGAAAGTTGATTGTCTGTCGACATTCTAAACAGTCCAGAGAGTCCGCCATCTTGTGTCTCGGTAGAATCGAGACACAAGAGGTGAAAATAAAAAGGGTGAAATGATTAAAAGGGGGCAGGGTACACACCCCCTGACCCTCTAGGTTTTTAAGCATGGGCGGAAAATCCGTTCCGCTCGCGGATTTTGCGGATTTTCGGTAAATTCGCAATCCGCGAACTCCCGCGAATTTACCGAAAATCCGCAAATCCGCGAGCGCACACAAGAGGCATGTGAACTCGCATGGAAGCCCCGCACGTTTGGCCCCGCGCACACACTCGCGGTTTGCACCGTCTTCCCGCCATTCACCCACTATGATGGACAGCTCACTCAAGGGACCCCTGCGCCCTTCGGGGCGATTGCATAGTAACACACACATGGTCGCTCGAACTAGTTGATGCTCAAATTCAGTGACTCATTCATTAGCCCAAAAACAATCATGAGCGTCTTCGAGGCTGGACAGGTGTGCCTCTTCCCAAATCTACCGTGGAAAGTCAGCTGTGATGCTGGGTAGAGGCCTTTGCATCCTTGACTTTCATGAGCGCAATCCCCGTGCTGTTCCTGTGACCAGGAGCTTCTTTCTCTTCATATTATTGTGTTCGCACGGGTTGCTGCAAGTTCGCACGCGTTTTGTACAATTTCGCAATTTGCGAAATTGTACAAAACCCTCGCGAACTTGCAGAAACCCGTGCGAACATAAAAAAAAAATCCGCAAATTCGCGAGAATTCGCGGATTTTGCGGACTGCGAGTTCGCAAATCCGCAAAATCCGCGAACGCGAGATCCGCAAAATTCGCCCATGCTTATAGGTTTTCCGAGGGGGGCCTAGAAGTTTTTTTGCAATTTTCGCGGGGTAAGCGCTGGGTGCGTTCCCATGTACGCTCACCGGTACGCGCAACCTGCGCGCACCACAGGGTAAAACAGTGAAAGAAAATAGTGTAAAATAAGAATTTGGATTGCTTAGAGGTAGGCTAGCTCTAAAAAGAGCTGTTGTGTTATGTGGGTGATTTAACTACCTACAAGTAGGTACCGATGCAGAGTCTAAAATTCAAGAGAAAGACTCGGTTCCCCTCATCTGAGTAATGCACACCGTCTCCTCTGTAGATATCTTGCATGTTGTAATGCAAGTTATTGTGGTATATGGAACTCATACCATAGTCTCTCAGGAAAGCAGAAACAGATCCTTTTTGGACCCCCTGAGAAGGTCTAGGGGGTGAGGGGCACTCTATCCTGCCCCCTTTTCACGTTCTGAACTATTATATTTCACTCTCTTCTGTAACTACACAAAATGGCGGCGATAGGGTGCATCAGAGACAGACACTCCCTCTGTTCTCTCATATTCTCACTTGCCTTTCCTCACTCCCTCTCTGTTACCCTCACTCCCTTTGTCCCCTCACTGTCTTACGACCCTACATTCACCCCCACTCACCTTCCATCCCTCATTGTCATTAATCCACCGTCACTCCCTCCTGCTTCCCTGTCACTCACTCCCCTTTCTTTACTCCCCTTTCTTCCTTTAGTTTTCCTAATGCACATTCCTTTAGTATCTTACTCACCTTCACTTCATTTCTCTCTCCTGCTCTTCTTCTCTGTCACTGAATGTATCCATGTCATTATCCTTTTAGTAATTTGCTCTCCCTCTATTTCTTTTTCACTCTCTCTGACCTTCACCAATCCTTTGTTTTCCTTTCTGAGTCCTTCAGTCCAACTTTATCTCTTACTACCCTTTTATGACTTTTAATCTCCTGCTTTGTCTCTTGTATTATAAAATCTATATTGTGAATATTATAACTTACTTTTTTTTTCTCTTTCACAGATAATAAATTTACTGAAAATATGCAATTAAGTTTACATTACTTATAAGGTAAGTTTGACGTACAAAATATACTTTCTCAACACTCTTTTCCTTAACTTCACTACTCTTCTGTCACCCACCCACACCCCCGTTCCCTTACTGCGCTTCCCTCACTTATTCTCAATCCCCGCGTTTACTCCCCTTTTCCTCACTCCCCTCCCACACTCACCTTCTTTCAGACCTTCTCCTTTACTTTCCTTCCTCTCTATTCCCTTCCTTTGCTCCTTCACTCTTTTCCCTTCCCTTACTCTCCTTACTCCACTTCACTAACTCCTTCTCTTACTCCCTCTGTCCTCTTACTTCTACACTCCCCTTCCCTCATTCTCTCTCTGTTAGCTTCATTCTCTCTGTCCTCTTAGTCTCTCACTCCTCTTCTGTCACGCTCACTCCCTATAACTCAGCCACACTCCCACACTCACTTTCTTTCAGATCTCCTGTTTTACTTCCATTCCTCTCTCTTCCCTTCCTTCGCTCCTTCACTCTTCTTCCTTCCCTTACTCTCCTTACTCCACTTCACTAACTCCTTCTCTTATTCCCTCTGTCCTCTTACTTCTACACTCCCTTTCCCTCATTCTCTCTCTGTTAGCCTCATCTCTCCGTCCTCTTAGTCTCTCACTCCTCTTCTGACACGCTCACTCCCTATAACTCAGCCACACTCCCTCACTTATCTTTTTTTGATCACTCACTCAGTCCCTTTCTGTCACTCTTTCCTTCAGTACCTCTATCCCCTCACTTCCTCACTCCCTTTGTCTTACCCTCACTCACTTTTATCCACCCTCTTTCATCCCTCTTTACTCATGCTCTCTGCCATTCTTTCACTCCCGTTCTCTTAGTCTGGTTCCCTCACTACCCCTCATTCCATATCTTTCTCTCCTTTTCCCTTTACTTTCATCACCCACTCACCTTCTCTCAGTACCTATGCTTCAGTCCTCTTCCCCTCTCTTCCCTTCCTTCGCTCACTCACTCTTTCCCCTTACCTTACTCACCTTACTCCACTTCACTCACTCTTTTCTCACTACCTTTATCCTGTCATATCCTCATTCTCCTTCCCTCACTCCCTTTCTCTTAGCTTCACTACCTCCATTCCCTCACTCTCTCACTCCTCTTCATCACACTTACTCCCTATAACTCACCTACACTCCCTCACTTATCTTTCTTTGCTCCCTCACTCAGTCCTCTTCTCTCACTCTTTCCTTCACTTCCTCTGTCTCCTCACTCCCTCACTCCCCTAGTCTCACGCTCACTTGCCTTTATCCACTCTCTATCACCACTCTTCCCTCAACCTCACTGCTCTTCTCTTACGTTTCCTCACCCCCATTCCCTTACTCCGCTTTCCTCACTCATCCTCATTAGCCATGTTCACACCCCTTCCCCTCACTCACCTCCCACACTCACCTTCTTTCAATCCCCCTACTTCACTTCCCTTCCCCTCTTGTCCCTTTCTTTGCTCCCTCACTCATTTTCCTTTCCTCTCTCACTGTACTCCACTTCACTCACTCCTTTACAATATATAAAGAATATAGCTCTTTTTGGAGAATTGGAGGTAGTTCTAAAAAGAACTGGTTTTTTTCTTCTTTTTTAGTTTTATTTTTTTCTTTTACTTTTTCAGAACGTTTTTAATTTTTTTTTTTTTTTTTTCAGAACAAAAAAAAAAATAGGGAATGCCAAACTGCTCAACAGGAGCAAAACAAAGGGGGAAAATTAGGGCTGGGGAGGGCAGCGGTGTTCTTCTCTTTTTCGAACAATTAGTAGGATACTCTGCTCCCCATAACAAAGCAGTTCGTCACACTGCTTACACCTAATGGTAATGTTAGTAAAAACAGGCTGAATGTTTGGTATCAGCTCGACTGCTCTTCCTCTCCACGATGATGTTGCTCCTCCGGTGGAAGTCGAGGCGTCATCTCTAGGAGCATTCCGTGCCAGGTCCCTGACACTTTCCTGGGCATAGTTCTGGGGGTGCCTTCTTTGCACATGCCTGATCATGGTGGAGTTCTCAAAGCTGTATTTTTTCCTGGGGTCACCACGAGACAGAATAGTGTTGCAGATCTTACATTCCACCTTAGGAGCATTTATCTTCTTCCCCCCTTCTGGAATGCTAAAAAACTTCCAGATGAAGTGCTGCTTACCTTTTGGCTGAGGAGGTTCCTCCTGCAGAAACTCATCAGTCATCACTGCTGCTTTGTGGTCTTGCAGCCATTCTTTGCAAAGAATTGAAGAGTAGAAGGGAATAGGTCTTGTTCTCTCCAAAGTGAAAGAGGTAGTGAAGGAAGTGGGTGGGGGGGGGGGGGGGGTTTCATTAGTTGTAAAAAAAACTGTTAACAACCAATGAAAAGTGTTATTTTAAGGTCACATGACTTGACGCGCTTACGCTACGCGCTCCAGAGCGCTTCCGGGGGCGCTTACGCGGCATGTACGTAGGCGCTTCCGGGGGCACTTACGCGGCACGTACGTAGGCACTTCCGGGTGTGCTTACGCGGCGCGCCTGAATGACGTTTTGTTAGATTTTAGGAAATGAGTTCAAAGGTGAAATTCGGTTATTAAAAATGAAAATTAGTACTTTTATGAGTATGCCACTGAATGTTTTGCATTATTATTTACTTTAAATACATAATTATATATTTTTTTGCACGCGGGAATAGCGCTCTTGCTACGTGTACGGGTGCGTTTACGGGTGCGCGCACCCAGAGCGCTCCGAGGTAAAATGGTAAAAAAAAAAAACACAGGAAAAATACATTGAAAAATTTATTTTAGAAAAAAATAAAAAATAATTATTTTATAAAAAATATTATAATTAATAGTTATAAAAAACAACTATTAAAAAAAATTCACTTTAAAACTCATAGGTTACAAACTCGTTATAGTAAGGAATTAGCATTTAAAAAACCTTTGAAATTCACAAAAAAAAACATAGGTTTCAGACCAGTTATAGTTAGCTGGACATTTTACTCATACAAAACCATTGAAATTCCCATGTTATAGCTATAACTCGTGCGCCCACAATCCACTGCTGATGATGTCACATATTACATCATTCATGACATGGTCAGTGACATCACTGATGACATCTCAAATGACATCATTGATGACATTACTGATGACATCTCAAATGTTATCACTGATGACATCACTGATGACATCATCCAGTGAATGTGTGTTTCTGTAAAATTAAAATATGTTATACATATTGAAGAATGAGTGTATGTATGAGTGTCTGGATAAAGGATTTAGTAGGTGCGTGACTGACTGTCTGAGTGAGTGATTAAATGTGTCTTACTGAATGCATGGGTTAGTGACTAAACTGTCTGAATGTGTGCATCATTATGTCTGTTGTTGTGTAAGCTGCTGCATGTGTTGATTAGTAGCTATATGAGTGGCTATATGGGTTATTGATTGGTTGCCCAAGTATTTGTATGTGAGGGTGAGTGTGTGTGGGGGTGTCTGGGAGGTGTGTGACTCTGTGCATAGATGTGTGAGCAGTTGATTCACTTGGTGTATGGGTTCAAGAGCGCATGTGGTATCAGCTGTATGGGCAGTTGACTGTGTGCATGAGTGTGTTGGTGAGTGAATGGATATCTCAGTGCTACATGTCCAAGTAAGTACATATGTTAAACACAGTGCATGTGAGAGTTGGCATATATTAATGACTATACATTAGAGCCTGTGATTGCGTAAGTGACTGTATGGATCAATGTGTACTTGTATCGGTGATTGTAAACGAGAGTAAGTATGTGTTAGTATATGTTTGAATAAGTAGGGTTATGTGTGTATAACTGTATAGATGAGGAAATGGGAGTGTGATTGATTCTTTGCATGACTGACTAGGTGTGTGAGTAACTCCATGAATGAGAGGCAGTGTGTGAGTATCTCTATAGGGGTATGAGTGCATATGATAGTGTTGTATTGATGAGTGACTGTATGTATGAGTGATTGTATGGGTAAATGAGTGGATGTGTGTGTAGACTTAGGAATCAGTGAGTGCGTATGTAGTAACTGGTATTGGTGGGTCAATGGTTTCTGGAATGGTAATCTGTATTTAACACTGGATATATCAAAGGTTAGATTAGAGTGTGAGGAGGTGCATCGTATTATCACATGAATGATGTCATCAGTGATGTCATCAGTGATGTCATTTGAGATGTCATCAGTGATTATATCAGTGATGTCATTTGAGATGTCATCAATGATGTCATATGTGATGTCACTGACCATGTCATGAATAATGTAATAGGTGACATCATCAGCAGTGGATTGCGGGCGCGCGAGTTATAGTGAGTCCAACTAACTATAACGTGGGAATTTCAATGGTTTTGTATGAGTAAAATGTCCAGCTAACTATAACTGGTGTGAACCCTATGTTTTTTTTAGTGAATTTCAAAGGTTTTTTAAATGCTAATTCCTAACTATAACGAGTGTTAAACCTATGGTTTTTTCAGTGAATATATATATATATATATATATATATATATATATATATATATATATATATATATATATATATATATATATATATATACATATATATATATATACATATATACATATATATATATATACATATATATATATATATATATATATATATATATATATATATATATATATATATATATATATATATATATATATATAGACAGCTCGCGTGCTTCAAGAAACACACAGCACTCGCAGGATAAGTTCAAAATGGATTTATTTGTCGAGGACGCGTTTCGGCTTGGTTGCCTTCTTCCAGCTCGTAAAATCCTAACCAGTTCACAGTGAGGGCGCTTTTAAGTCCCAAGATGGAGTTCTATTGGCCGCACGTAACACCGGGACAGGATTGGGTAAGTTCGTGTTGAATCCCATTACTGATTGTATTTGCTCATGGGTGAAAAAACTCCTGTTCAGTGCTCCCGTGCCGTGCAGAATTTTCCCTCGGTGTCGCTGGTGAACATCCCTCGTCCGCCAGGGGGCTTTGCGTTCCACGGACCAGGGGGCGGTATGCATCCGAATCCCTGACTCCGATAACCACAATGCCTTTCACTGGTGTTGCCAAGCGTTAGTAGTCAAGGTACTTAGCTCCGTTTCCACCAAGACGCAGCACTCTTCTGGACGGGTGCTGTTATCATGGAGGTGGGTCCATTTAGCATAAACAGCTCACGTGCTTCAAGAAACACACAGCACTCGCGGGATAAGTTCAAAATGGATTTATTTGTCGAGGACACGTTTCGGCTTGGTTACCTTCTTCCAGCTCGTAAAATCCTAACCAGTTCACAGTGAGGGCGCTTTTAAGTCCCAAGATGGAGTTCTATTGGCCGCACGTAAAACCGGGACAGGATTGGGTAAGTTCGTGTTGAATCCCATTACTGATTGTATTTGATCATGGGTGAAAAAACTCCTGTTCAGTGCTCCCGTGCCGTGCAGAATTTTCCCTCGGTGTCGCTGGTGAACATCCCTCATCCTGCTAGGGGGATTCGCGTTTCACGGACCAGGGGGCGGTGTGCATCTGAATCCCTGACTCCGATAACCACAATGCCTTTCACTGGTGTTGCCAAGCGTTAGTAGTCAAGGTACTTAGCTCCGTTTTCACCAAGACGCGGCACTCTTCTGGACGGGTGCTGTTATCATGGAGGTGAGTCCATTGTAACATAAACAGCTTGCGTGCTTCAAGAAACACACAGCACTCGCGGGATAAGTTCAAAATGGATTTATTTGTCGAGGACGCGTTTCGGCTTGGTTGCCTTCTTCCAGCTCGTAAAATCCTAACCAGTTCACAGTGAGGGCGCTTTTAAGTCCCAAGATGGAGTTCTATTGGCCGCACGTAACACCGGGACAGGATTGGGTAAGTTCGTGTTGAATCCCATTACTGATTGTATTTGCTCATGGGTGAAAAAACTCCTGTTCAGTGCTCCCATGCCGTGCAGAATTTTCCCTCGGTGTCGCTGGTGAACATCCCTCGTGCTGCCAGGGGGCTTCGTGTTTCACAGACCAGGGGGCGGTATTAATCCGAATCCCTGACTCCGATAACCACAATGCCTTTCACTGGTGTTGCCAAGCGTTAGTAGTCAAGGTACTTAGCTCCGTTTCCACCAAGACGTGGCACTCTTCTGGACGGGTGCTGTTATCATGGAGGTGGGTCCATTGTAACACAAACAGCTCGCGTGCTTCAAGAAACACACAGCACTCGCGGGATAAGTTCAAAATGGATTTATTTGTCGAGGACGCGTTTCGGCTTGGTTGCCTTCTTCCAGCTCGTAAAATCCTAACCAGTTCACAGTGAGGGCGCTTTTAAGTCCCAAGATGGAGTTCTATTGGCCGCACGTAACACCGGGACAGGATTGGGTACATTCGTGTTGAATCCCTTTACTGATTGTATTTGCTCATGGGTGAAAAAACTCCTGTTCAGTACTCCCGTGCCGTGCAGAATTTTCCCTCGGTGTCGCTGGTGAACATCCCTCGTCCTGCCAGGGGGCTTCGCGTTTCACGGACCAGGGGGCGGTATGCATCCGAATCCCTGACTCCGATAACCACAATGCCTTACACTGGTGTTGCCAAGCGTTAGTAGTCAAGGTACTTAGCTCCGTTTCCACCAAGACGTGGCACTCTTCTGGACGGGTGCTGTTATCATGGAGGTGGGTCCATTGTAACATAAACAGCTCGCGTGCTTCAAGAAACACACAGCACTCGCGGGATAAATGGATTTATTTGTCGAGGACGCATTTCGGATTGGTTGCCTTCTTCCAGCTCGTAAAATCCTAACCAGTTCACAGTGTGTATATAGATAGATATATAGATATTACCTACTGGCGATAGCCAGTAGGTATATATAGTTAGGACCTAGTTACCATAGGAAATGCCGAACATTCTATTGGGAATAACTTTGGCGTCGACTGAGGGATCTGAGTATAATTTCACTCAAACAAGCCTCGCTGCTTTCCGCTCTTACCCTGGAAGTTTCGGGGGGATTCGTCAAGCGGGGGCCGAGATAAAAGGGGGGTCCCAAAACTTGTTTTCCCAATGTTAATTTCCAGAGGGACATTCTGACAAGGCTACAGGTCGAACGGCTGAACGGAATTACACCAAACTTGGCAAAATGGTATAGCCTGGTATGGAGTAGTGCCTTTTGTATGTTTGGTGTAAATCCGTCCAGTAGTTTTTGAGAAAATTGAATGTGAAAATGAGTCCAATGCAATTTTGCATTGGACCTTTAGACACAGCTACAGCCCGAACGGCTGAATGGAATTACTGCAAACTTGGCAAAATTGTAAAGACTGATATGCAATAATTTATTTTGTATATTTGGTAAAAATCCCTCCAGTAATTGTTGAGAAAATCAACTTTTTTCAAATTATATATCTATAGGCGGGATACAGTGCACGCTCGTGCGCGCACCGTCCTTGCACATGCGCGGACCTTAGCGCACGCGCGCGGAATTCTGATTGGCTGTTCGACGTCTGTCAACATTCCAAAACAGAAATTGTTGACAGCCATCTTGTGCCTCGGTAGACTGAGGCACAGGAAAGCAGAAAAACAAACATGTAGAACTCAAAAAGGGGGCAGGGTAGAAGTTTCCTGACCCCCTAGGCCTGCTCAGGGGATCCCACAAGGCACTCCCAGGCCCCAAATTTTTTTAATTTTTTTTCAAAGAATCGCGGGGGTACGCGCACCGTGCGTGCACAGTACGAGTACCGTACGAGTACCGTACTCACACCGTGCGAGCACCCCGTTATTTTTCGAAAAAGAAACATTTGTTTCTGGGCCTGGGGGGCCTTGTGGGACCCCCTGAGCAGACCTAGGGGGTCAGGGTGCTTCTACCCTGCCCCCTTTGCGTGTTTTGCACCTTTGTTTCACTGCTTTCATGTGCCTTGGTTCTAACGAGGCACAAGATGGCTGCCAAGACTTCCTGGTTTGGAGTGTTGACAGACAGTAGCAGCCAATCAGCATGCATTTCACAGGAAATCAGCATGCTCATTGGCTGTCGACACTTCTAACCGGGAAGTGTTGGCATTCATCTTGTGCTAGGTAGACCGAGGCACAAAAGAAGCAGAGCTCACAGCCCACACAGTTCTCACAGCCCACACAGCTCTCACTGCCCCCTTTTTGAGTTCTACATGTTTGTTTTTCTGCTTTCCTTTGCCTCAGTCTACCGAGGCACAAGATGGCTGCCAACAATTTCTGGAGAAGTGTGGCTCAATGGTTAGAGCGGCAGACCCTGATGCAGAGGTCTAGCCCGGGACCAGGGTTCAATTCCCCGCCTCGGCGGGTCTTGGGCTAAAAATTCGACGGACCTGATAATTCTCGCCTCGGTGCCTATTCCAATCATGGAGTCCCACTCTGCAACTCTGGGCAATAGCTTGCTTAATCTCCACAACGGCCCCCACAACGCTAAGGATGCCTGGCCTCCACCTTGGGGGTGCCCAGGAGTGGACGCCTCACAGGGAAAGCCAGGATAGGTTCCACAGCGGTATTCGTACAAGCGCCTTGAGAGCCTTGCGGGTGAGTAGTGCGCTATACAAGTATCAATTTACATTTGCAATTTACACAGCTCTTACAGCTCTCACAGCCCACACAACCCCCTCAGCCCTCACAGCCCACACAGCTCCCACAGCCAAGGCAGCTCTCACAGCCCACACAGACCACACAGCTCTCACAGCCCACACAGCTCTCATAGCTCTCACAGCCCACACAGCCCACACTCTCACAGCCCAAACAGCTCTCACAGCCCACACAGCTCTCACAGCCCACACAGCTCTCACAGCCCACACAGCTCTCACAGGCCTCACAGCCCTCACAGCCCACACAGCCCTCACAGCCCACAGAGCTATCACAGCCCACACCGCTCTCACAGCCCACACAGCCCACACAGCTCTCACAGCTCTCACAGCTCTCACAGCCCACTCCGCCCACACTCTCACAGCCCAAACAGCTCTCACAGCCCACACAGCTCTCACAGCCCACACAGCTCTCACAGCCCACACAGCCCACACAGCTCTGGCAAAGATAATACCAGCAGCGAACAAGCACTGGCAAAGACAATAACGGCAGCAAACAAACACTGACAAAGACAATAACGGCAGAAAAAAACAAAGTAGTGATTTATTGCTGCAGAGAAAAACAACTCGTTTCAGCTTTCGCCTTGGTCACGCTGGAAACGCTGAATACCATTGCAGCATATATACTATAACCAGTCAGACATAAACAAAGGACTTAATCCAACACCCAGTGCATTATTGGGCGCCATCTTTGTGTAGTCAATTTATGCATTACAAATAATGTTTCATACATATAAATTTATTCTGGCACTCGATGACCTTATAAATCAATTTTTTCAGCCTCAAGATCTATTTACATTACAATATTACGTAAATTAACCACTATATAAATTGCCTATAGTAGGTGAAAAACGGAACATAAATGGCCGCAATAAATGTGTCATTTCGTCATTTAAACACTGGTCGATTGATAAAATACATCTCCATCCCATGCAGAATGTACACCAATTACTGTCTCAATAATGACAATCTTGCGCATTGCGCAAGCGCGGTCGGCATGTACGAAGACTAACAAAACCATTATGCCCCAGTGGGCAAACTTGTATACTGTTCCAAATTCCCACAATGTTGATCCGTAATTACAGCTGTTTTTTATTCAAAAAACAGGGAGAAAAAATGAATATTCATATTGAAAAGGTTAATCCACATAAAATAGTTTCGCCCTAGTGGGCGTGCAAATGGTTCGAAATCCCACAAAAAGTGTTTGAAAAACCCACAAAAAAGTGCCAAGTCCAGTAAAGTCATAACCTAAATGGCATTTTCTAAGTAATGCAACTCAACCATCATGTCGATGACCAGCCCGAGTAAGTGAAGTACACACACCTATAAGAAATCAAATATAAAACAGATTAAAATCAGGAAATGGAAGAAACTTCTGCTATACAATTCAGCAAAAACATTCAAGAATTCATATTATTGACACATACAGATGAACTGCTAATTCTTCACTCGAATTTAAACCTAATGGAATCATGGTTTGCAATTCAACTATGTATCTAGACTCAAGTTGACTAAGGCTCAATACTCTGTTGCCACCTCGCACATTCTCAGGTACTGTATCAATCACTAAAAACCACAAAAGAGAGACAAGGGATAATAGTTTCTCTAATTCCCTTATTCATATATCAAGCCCACGTAGCAGAGAAACCTATACTGCATCAATATTGGACCTCGTCTGTATTTAAAGTGGTAACAGATCAAGTTCCCAAAGTAACATAAATAATGACACACAAGACTCACTAGAAACACCAGAGGGAGGCCCGCAGGTGTCTTAAAACTGCCCTCACACACCTTGCGGTGTCATGCTTCATCATTGGGCCGCATCAGACACCTAGGCGCAGACCAACACTCTAGGTGGAGCGTAAGATTTTTTTGACGAAGACAGGTGGTAAGGGTAGTAAAATAAAAAAGTGAGGGTGGTAATGCACACAAGACACTTGCAACATTAAATGGAAAGGAAAACTTACAAAACATATATGGCGGGATTACTTCTTTCCCACACTGATAGGGCCAAACTTAGCAGTAAAGTGAAAGTAAAACAGACTAGAGGTTTCCCAGTTTCTACTTTATTCTATAGGGAAAACTCTAGCTGGATTAAAATGAGATAATCGGGGTATATATAGGGAAATTATGGTCCCTTGATCCCCTCTGCTTCTACCAACATGTTTCTGCCTCTTTGAGTGTCTCCAACTGGATGGCTTTAGGCTTTCATCAGGGTGTTGGTCCCTGTTCTCCAATCCTCCCCCAAATCGGGTGAATATTACCTTAATTAAATTTTTCGAAATGGACAAATCTGTTCCACCTTGTTTGTCCCCCTCACCAGAAATTCTGTGGGGAAACAGATGCCAAAGGAAATAAACACACATAAAGTACTCCATGAGTGTATATCTAGCCATCAGGGTATCCTTGTTTCTCACTCTACTAGTTTTTCAAGGAGTCTCACGTCATCTTATCACTTTCACGCAGCCATTAAAAACCCTTTGTGTACCATCCACCAAGGTTTTCGCACACACTTAAAATATGTGGTTTAACAAAACACACATGGTGCCACAGAACTTGCAAAAACATTTCTTCCATATATTATGTCAAAAAACCACATATGGGTTCTTACTTACACGAGTTTAAGAGAACTGCTCTTAACCCGGGACTGTGTGGGACAGGTTCTCTCGCCGTCACACTGTAGATATTAAAGAGCGCATTAATGTCTAAAAAATAAAGCTCAAGATTTTATTTATAATCATTTATATGTCCCCTCAATTGTTAACATTAGGTTTACATGCGGTCCCTTACTCCTGAGTATACACTTACTAGTCATAAGAGAACAACTGGTCTATGCTCCCACTTTCGCAGTTCACCGCCGATGCAGTGTGTGCAAGAAACGCCGTTTCTAAATACTCCATTTTCACTAACCCACGTGTCGGTCCTACTTCCTGGATGTTACTAAACATAGTTGCAGGACTATCTGCGCTCGCTATGTTATTCCATGTTACGCGGGCGCCATCTTAGAAGAGTAAATGTTGTGGTTCACTTGAGTAATGCCCTCTCACGATTACTACAAATGTATTATGTTACTAACGTCACAGTGTTGTAATCATTTGTTTTCCATGACATTAGGGTCAGATGTAGAGAAGTCGAACAGAACGGTAAATACCAACAACGATGTTATATAGATCAAGTATCGGGATACATGTAGGCTCATATTTGCATAGTAATGCTGTTTTTTTTACACGGGCTGCATATCTACTTTAAATTAACCATATTATCAACCAAACACCCAGATCAAAATATCTTTCATGATGTTTTTTATAAAAAAGTGCATTGGTTGTGGAATACATAATTGAATTTTCGCCCTCCTCAGATGCTAATTTTATGAACCTTTAAGCCAAGTAAAAGGAGGGTGAAAGGAAAGCACAATTCTAGTGAAGGTAGTGTTTATAGCTCTATGTATTGTCATCCTATGTTCAGTGTGAGATCAAGATCCTTCATGCTACTGGATACCGTGAGTCAATAGGCCATGTGTACATCGTTATATTTCGTCACAATAACCCCCTTTACTCACTTTATCTTGTCAACATGCCATATAATTGGAACCAGGGTATTTGATCATTCAGACCTGTTGTACTACTGCGTAATCGTTCCACCCACCTTTGTTCTCTTAACATCAAAACTTCGCCCACGTTCCTCGTGCCAGCTGGTATGTGCGGTTTGTCTAATACCGTCCATTGGAGATCCTTCTCATTGTGGCCTTTCTCCTGATAGTGTGCTGTCATTCTGGTGTTGGTTTTTCCGCACCTGATCGTACTCATGTGTTCTAGGATACGGGTCTTGACTTTCCTTGTGGACCCTAATGTCATGGAAAACGAATGATTACAACACTGTGACGTTAGTAACATAATACATTTGTAGTAATCGTGAGAGGGCATTACTCAAGTGAACCACAACATTTACTCTTCTAAGATGGCGCCCACGTAACATGGAATAACATAGCGGGCGCAGATAGTCCTGCAACTATGTTTAGTAACATCCAGGAAGTAGGACCGACACGTGGGTTAGTGAAAATGGAGTATTTAGAAACGGCGTTTCTTGCACACACTGCATCGGCGGTGGACTGCGAAAGTGGGAGCATAGACCAGTTGTTCTCTTGTGACTAGTAAGTGTATGCTCGGGAGTAAGGGACTGCGTGTAAACCTAATGTTAACAATTGAAGGGACATATAAATGATTATAAATAAAATCTTGAGCTTTATTTTTTAGACATTAATGCACTCTTTAATATCTACAGTGTGATGGCGAGAGAACCTGCCCCACACAGTCCCCGGTTAAGAGCAGTTCTCTTAAACTCGTGTAAGTAAGAACCCATATGTGGTGTTTTGACATAATATATGGAAGAAATGTTTTTGCGAGTTTTGTGGCACCATGTGTGTTTTGTTAAACCACATATTTTAAGTGTGTGCGAAAACCTTGGTGGATGGTACTCAAAGGGTTTTTAATGGCTGCATGAAAGTGATAAGATGACGTGAGACTCCTTGAAAAACTAGTAGAGTGAGAAACAAGGATACCCTGATGGCTAGATATACACTCATGGAGTACTTTATGTGTGTTTATTTCCTTAGGTATCTGTTTCCCCACAGAATTTCTGGCGAGGGGGACAAACAAGGTGGAACAGATTTGTCCATTTCGAAAAATTTAATTAAGGTAATATTCACCCGATTTGGGGGAGGATTGGAGAACAGGGACCAACACCCTGATGAAAGCCTAAAGCCATCCAGTTGGAGGCACTCAAAGAGGCAGAAACATGTTGGTAGAAGCAGAGGGGATCAAGGGACCATAATCTCCCTATATATACCCCCATTATCTCATTTTAATCCAGCCAGAGTTTTCCCTATAGAATAAAGTAGAAACTGGGAAACCTCTAGTCTGTTTTACTTTCACTTTACTGCTAAGTTTGGTCCTGTCAGTGTGGGAAAGAAGTAATCCCGCCATATATGTTTTGTATGTTTTCCTTTCCATTTAATGTTGCAAGTGTCTTGTGTGCATTATCACCCTTACTTTTTTATTTTACTACCCTTACCACCTGTCTTCGTCAAAAAAATCTTACGCTCCACCTAGAGTGTTGGTCTGCGCCTAGGTGTCTGATGCGGCCCAATGATGAAGCATGACACCACAAGGTGTGTGAGGGCAGTCTTAAGACACCTGCGGACCTCCCTCTGGTGTTTCTAGTGAGTCTTGTGTGTCATTATTTATGTTACTTTGGGAACTTGATCTGTTACCACTTTAAATACAGACGAGCTCCAATATTGTTACTGTATCAATCACTACCATCTTTAGTAATTTCTCATTTTGGAGGTGGTGATCAAAGAAATGCCTTGCCACCGGGTATTGTTTGTTGTTATACCTGATTGCCCTTACATGTTCCAACACACGCTTCTTAGTACGATGGATGGTGCTGCCTTATTACACGGGCATATTAAGGCATAAACACAATGTGTAGTATTACATGTCAGAGTTTTACGGATTCCCCACTCTGTCAATACTAGAAATCTAAAGTCTTGTGCAGTCATTACTATTTCTGCATGCTTTACAATTCCTGCAGCAACGAAACCCTGGACGGGAACACATATTCCTCTGATTGTTTGCATTTAACATATTTGGACTGAGTTCGTCCCTCAAGGATCTATTTCTTTTGAATGTAATTTGGGGACAGCTGTTAAGATTTTTCTTGAGATTTTTGTCAATTAACAAGACATGCCAGTATTTTTGCAATATCCGGCGGACATCTTGCGATTGTCCTGAGTAAGTTGTGATAAACCTGAAGGTTTCAGATTCACTGTGTTCCTTGACTGGGTGCAATAGTTGATTAAGAGTGACTAAATCAACTCTTTTACATGCATCAAGTATAGTTTTGCAACTATACCCTCTTTCCTTAAATCTTTGGCACATGATCTCTTTCTCCATGAGATAGCTGGCATCCAAGCTACAATTGCGTTTCGCATGTAAAATCTCTCCATAAGGAATGCTATAGACTAGTTTCCGAGGGTGGGTACTGGATGCACTGAGAATGCTATTGCCCGCTGTTTGTCTGCGGAGCAATCGAGTTTGTATCATCTGATTTTTTATCTCTACCACTACATCAAGGAACTCTAATTCTGTTTTGCTGACGTGTTCAGTAAAGATCAAGTTACACTCATTGTCATTGAGTTTTCTAACAAACTCTTTAGCAGACTCCAGATCACCATTCAAAATAAAAAAAATGTCATCAATATATCGGAGCCACAGGACACAGTTGGAAAATTCTTCCAGATGGGCGGCCACCTGCTCCTCCCACCAGCCCATAAATAAGTTGGCATAACTGGGGGCGAAACAGGTGCCCATGGCTGTGCCCTGTGACTGCCTATATATGACATCATCAAATAGGAAAAAGTTGTTTGTGAGGCAAAATTCCACCATATCTATAATCATTTCGGAGTGGAAAAATAATTAGATAGATCGGGTTTTGAGATAGTGTCTGATAGCCTGCAACCCTGGTGCATGTTGTATACAGGTATACAGGCTGCTAACATCCAATGTAAACAGAGTATAGTTAGTATCCCAATGGATTCCATCAATCACTGTCAAAAAATGGGTAGTATCATGTAGATAAGATGGTAATCCTACCACAAAAGGTCGCAAATAGTGGTCAATGAGACGGGATGTATCATCCAGTAAGGAACCTATTGATGAAACAATAGGTCTCCCCGGTGGGTGCTCTGGATCTTTGTGTAGTTTAGGCAGTAGGTATAATATGGGGAGTTTGGGATGTGGGCATTTAAGATCATTAAAGTCCTCCCACTCAAGCAATCCCCTCTCCCTCCATTCCACCAATAGCTCACCATATCTTGTATTGGGTATGGCTACAGCACCTCTATCTGAGACCGAGTAGCATGTCTGATTGGTTAGTTGTCTCAGACCTTCATTAAGGTAGGCTAGTTTATCTAACACAACAACATTGCCCCCTTTATCTGACTGCCTAATTACAGTCGATGTATCTGCTTTAAGGCTGTCCAAAGCACAAATTTGATTAGCCTTTAAGGTATTCTTATACCCCGGAATTATATATGGAAAAAAGCAAAGGTTACGAGGATGTTATAGTTAGGTTCACATTTCACTTGTTCAAAACCAGTGAAATTCAGCAGTTATATTTACCTGAGCTAACTATAACTTATGCCCCTGCAGTGCAGTGCTTATGACCTCACATATTACTTCACTCATGACATGGTCAGTGACATCACTGATGACATCTCAAATAACATCACTGATGAAATCATCCAGTGAGTGTAAGTCTTTTTTAAGAGTTTATGATTGTAAACATATATACTAACCTACTACAAAACTTAAATTACTATACTAAGTGCACTACTACTGGGTGATACTGCTTTTGACATATATATTATGTGAGTGGCTGTGTGACTGTATGTATCCTTGTGTGTATGGATGTATGAGTGGCTGAATGGGTGTATAAGTAGGAGTGTGAGTAGCTGTGTGACTGAGTGAGTTGCTGTGTAAGTGGCTGGATTGATGAGTGATTGTGTGTGTCAGTGGCTATATGGGTGAGTGAATGGCAGTGTTAGTGACTCTATGGATGGGTAAGTGGGTGTGTAGTGACTGCACTGGTGAGTGGGTGGGTGTCTGAATGACTGCATGAGTGAGTGACTGGGATTGTAAATAGCTATATGGGTTAGTCAGTGGGTGGCTGAGTGGGCGCTTGTTTACGTGAGTTGGATTGTGAGTGGCTTTATTGGAGAGTGAGTGTCTGTATGAACGGCTGTATGGGTGAGTGAACGGATGTGTGAGTGCTTGTACTGATGTGTGAATGGGTATTTAAGTGGTTGTGTGGATGTGTGAGTGAGTGGGTGAGTGCTTGTATGGGTGAGTGAGTGGCTGTGTTGAGAGGCTGTATGGTTGAGTGAGTGGGTTTGTGAGTAGCTGTATGGGTGAGTGTATGGCTATGGGACTGGCTGTATGGGTGAGTGACTATTTGTATGAGTGGCTGTAAGGGTGGGTGAATGGTTGTGTGAGTTGGTGTGTGAGTGAGTTGGTGTGTGAGTGCTTCTATTGACGAGTGAGTGCGTGTGTGACTACTGGTATGGGTCTGTGAATGGGTATGTGAGTGGTTGTGTGTGAGTGGGCAGTACCTGCACGGCAGGGCTACTGCGGTCCATGCCAGGCAGGTACTAGGGTGCATGCACACAGAGGGGCCCCTGTTGTGCCCCCCTGTGTGCATCCACATGGCGTGAGGCACCAGGGGACCCTATAGGGCCATCTTTGTTTCCATTCCACCACGGTTTTCATGGCGGGCTCATCGCCATGAAAACCGCTTTGGAGAGGAAACTCGTAATATGCTTGCCAGGACTGTGGCGGTCCTGCCAAGCATATTGTGGCCTCAGGACCATTGCGCAACCACCAGTGACCGGCGGTTGCGGTGGTCCCAAAATGGCCCGACCGCCCTAGACATAATAGGGCAGTTAAAAGACCACCACTGTGAGTCTGGCGGACCGTGGACCTCCAGGCCTATAATAAGGCTCTAAGTGGCAGAATGAGTTTTCTGATGTTTTTCTTAATCAGTTAGGGTGCTTGACGGCTTATGTGCACGGAATTAAGTTGAAGAAGAATGCTAAAAAATAAATGAGTATGGTGAGGGGATTTCCTATTTTGGTGAGACAAGCCTTGGTTGATGAACTTAATAAATTGAAAAGTGCAGGGATAATTAAGGAGGTGAAACCAACTGAGTGGCTGTCGCTTACAGTCATGGGACATAAAGCAAGTGGTGAAGTCAAATTATGCATTGACCTAGGAGAATTCAAGAAGAGTGCTATGGAGGACAAATATGCTATACCTAATATCTCAGAGATGAAGGCATTGCTTAAAGGGGCTGAGCGATTTACAACTCTTGTATTAGCCTCTCATATCACCAAATAATGTTGCGTGTGTTACTCCTTTTTGACACTTTCAGGTATTTCAGGATGCAGTTTGGATTGATTTTGGTTGCATTTGTATTTCAGAGATCCATGGAAACTGTGTTGGAATGTACTGTGGATATAAAGATTTATCAAGATACAGTGTTGATTTAGGGAGCAAGTGAAGAAGAGCATTATAAAATGTTGAATCTTGTGCTTGCTAATTTGCAGGAGATTGGATTCACACTTGAGTTAGAAAAGTGCAAGTTCAGTAGAAATTAAAATGGATTTTCCATGGTATAGTTGGCTGGAGAAGGATTAATACCAAAAGAAGGGTTTGCAATAGCAATTCGGAACGTGCCCATTCTGGAGAATAAAGAAGAGCTAATACATTTTCGTGGATGGCTTAGTTTTAGAATACATTTTGCGGATAGGACATTTTAGGTGAGGACTTTTCTTAAACAAAAAGGAGTAGAGTATAAGTGGAATAAAGCTTGTACAGAATAATTTATGAACAACAAGAAGAGTTTGTTAGAACAATCAGATTTACAAACCTTTACCCCAGGACAAGTTGGTGATTCTAAATGATGGCAGTCAAAAAGGTACAAATGCAGATGTATCTAGGGTAGTGAATTTGTGAGAAAGACTGATCATTAGTCTCTAAGAGACGTATTTACCAAGATAGGAACAAAAGTTGCTTCCAGTTTTATATTTAGTTTTATATGTAAATGGGTAGTCATATTAGAAGAATACAATTATGTAGTATTAATAAGTATTAATTAAGTATGTGCCTTGAGCAAATAAATATGTTGCATACTGTTTAACTAGAGGAAGAGAATGAAGGAGAAGGTGGGCGGTTTTGAAGAGTTCAAAGTATGTGAAGTTCCTGAAAGTTCAAGATGTGTGAAGGTATTGAAGCTGTAATAGGGGAAGTTGAATGGTATGTGAAAGCAGACCAGGATGGGGGTTATCAGGAAGTTGGAAGGAAGTTAAGAAAAGAATTGAAAGCCAAATGAAATGTAGTAAAGAATTCCTGAAATTTTGGATGGAAGGGATGAACTTTCTGACGAACTAGGCTAGTTGTCATGTTATGCTATGTTATGTTATGGTATGTTATGGTATACACAAGTGTAGGGTGTGCATATCACACTAGAGGCTATCCTGACGCCTAAGAAGGAGGAAGATCTGGACCTGTCTGCCAAGGCTTATTGGAAGAGATAGGTTTTTGAGAATTCTAGGGTGGAGCTGAAGGATTTGATGTGGTAGGGGAGCTTGTTCCAAGGTTTTGGGCCAACTTAAGTGACCTCCGGCTTTGGATCACTATATTAAGGAGACAAGGGCGAGGAGTTGGCTAGTTGAGAGGAGGTGTAAGGATGGGCACGAAACAGGATGCAGTTGTTAAGGCAGGCCTGACCTTGGTTGGGTACGGTTTTGCAGGTGTTTGTCAGGAGTTTGAATGGAGAGTGCTTGTTGATTGGAAACCAGTCAAGGTCTTTGAGGCGTTTGGAAATATGAGTGTGAGTGTGATGGGGTAGGTTGACTGGGCCTGGTGGCTGTGTTCTGTACCACTTGGAGTCTTCTGGGGAGTTGGGCTATGATGCCTAGGTAGAAGGTGCTATCATAGTCGAGCCTGCTGGTGACAAAGAATTGCGTGACAGATCTGCTAGTGTCTATAGGGAACCGTTTAAAGACTTTTCTGAACAGTCTGAGGGTGTGGAAGTAGATAGATGCAACCAAGTTTACATGGTTGGACATACAGATTTGTGTGTTGATCACGATGCCGAAGTTCCTGGTGGCATTGGAGGGGCAGGGAATTAGTCCTACCTTGGAGGGCCACCATGCCAGGGACCAGAGAGAAGTGTCTTTGCCAAATAGAACTATTTCAGTTCTGTCCCTGTTGTGTTTGATGCAGCTTCTGCTCATCCAGTCTACTATCCAGGACATGCAACTGACGAGGTTTGCTAGGGTGATGAGAGTGTTTCTGATGGGGAGAGAATGAGCTGTGTGTCATCAGTGTAGGAGATGATACTGAATCTATGGGAGTGAATGGTGATGGAGAGGGGGCAATGTAGATGTTGAACAGAGTTGGGCTCAGGAAAGAGCCTTGGGGGACACAGCTGAACAGATTGGTAGCATTGGACAGTAGAATAGGGTAGGAGATATTGTCATATGTTGCCGAGAGGTCTAGTAGGTTTAGTGCTGCTGTGTCTCCTTTTTTCATGATGAGGCGAATGTCAATGGAGGCTGAGATGAGGGTCTCGGTGCTGTGAACGGCTTTAATTTTTTTTTTTTTTAAACAAAGGTCCTAAACTTTTCAATGCAGTTATGAGTAATGAGCACAGACTTAAATAAGAACTATGTCTCTTTTTCTTCAATGTCCAGCCGGAGTACTATGAGCAAGGGGCGGCTGCAAATTGCTGCAGTCCGGTTCCAGCCGATCCTCGATGGGATCTCGGAGTCGGGCGTTGGGAGTCCCGTCCGGTGTAGCCTGATAGCTAATTGCAATTAGCTATCACGCTACACCGGACGGGACTCCCAACGCCCGACTCCGAGATCCCATCGAGGATCGGCTGGAACCGGACTGCAGCAATTTGCAGCCGCCCCTTGCTCATAGTACTCCAGGCTCATAAACCACACCTGGCCCTCTGCCACTGTACAAAGGCTGCCCAAATCCGTTCAAGGAACGCTTTCCAGACGTTCTGCCATGCCGCCCACCACCTCACAGAAGCCTCATCAGGCTCTCTGTGTATATGCTCAGGTGTATCATACCACGTACGAGGCTTCGCATACAGACGCCGTCGGTTCCCCATTAATCGGCGATCAGGCTTCCAAAAATCACTCAGGCAATAGTATCATAAGTAGTCCTGAAGATGATCCCAGTTAGTCATTGGAGATAGGGATCGAAACGTCACGTCGACTGTTTTAACAGTACTGCATCTTTCATTTGTACAATATGTGTTGCAGTAACTGTTGGTTCGTGCTTACACAAGATTGCATTGTATTGTTAGCCACATTTTGCTCCACTCTGTTTGCCTGTCATTTTTTCTCCTTGTATTGTTTCCTCTCCTCTCTTACTTGTTACAGGCTTGTGCCCAGTTTTTGATCTGTGTCGTGTCTCACGCAATCGTGAATCTTCATTTTATCTTGGAAATACATATTCCTTTGTCTGGGTGGACATTGGAGAAAAAGAGACATAGTTTTTATTTAAGTCTGTGCTCATTACTCATATCTGCTTGGTTGCCTTCTTCCAGCTCAGTGCTCCCATGCCGTGCAGAATTTTCCCTCGGTGTCGCTGGTGAACATCCCTCGTGCTGCCAGGGGGCTTCGTGTTTCACAGACCAGGGGGCGGTATTAATCCGAATCCCTGACTCCGATAACCACAATGCCTTTCACTGGTGTTGCCAAGCGTTAGTAGTCAAGGTACTTAGCTCCGTTTCCACCAAGACGCGGCACTCTTCTGGACGGGTGCTGTTATCATGGAGGTGGGTCCATTGTAACACAAACAGCTCGCGTGCTTCAAGAAACACACAGCACTCGCGGGATAAGTTCAAAATGGATTTATTTGTCGAGGACGCGTTTCGGCTTGGTTGCCTTCTTCCAGCTCGTAAAATCCTAACCAGTTCACAGTGAGGGCGCTTTTAAGTCCCAAGATGGAGTTCTATTGGCCGCACGTAACACCGGGACAGGATTGGGTACGTTCGTGTTGAATCCCTTTACTGATTGTATTTGCTCATGGGTGAAAAAACTCCTGTTCAGTACTCCCGTGCCGTGCAGAATTTTCCCTCGGTGTCGCTGGTGAACATCCCTCGTCCTGCCAGGGGGCTTCGCGTTTCACGGACCAGGGGGCGGTATGCATCCGAATCCCTGACTCCGATAACCACAATGCCTTACACTGGTGTTGCCAAGCGTTAGTAGTCAAGGTACTTAGCTCCGTTTCCACCAAGACGTGGCACTCTTCTGGACGGGTGCTGTTATCATGGAGGTGGGTCCATTGTAACATAAACAGCTCGCGTGCTTCAAGAAACACACAGCACTCGCGGGATAAATGGATTTATTTGTCGAGGACGCATTTCGGATTGGTTGCCTTCTTCCAGCTCGTAAAATCCTAACCAGTTCACAGTGTGTATATAGATAGATATATAGATATTACCTACTGGCGATAGCCAGTAGGTATATATAGTTAGGACCTAGTTACCATAGGAAATGCCGAACATTCTATTGGGAATAACTTTGGCGTCGACTGAGGGATCTGAGTATAATTTCACTCAAACAAGCCTCGCTGCTTTCCGCTCTTACCCTGGAAGTTTCGGGGGGATTCGTCAAGCGGGGGCCGAGATAAAAGGGGGGTCCCAAAACTTGTTTTCCCAATGTTAATTTCCAGAGGGACATTCTGACAAGGCTACAGGTCGAACGGCTGAACGGAATTACACCAAACTTGGCAAAATGGTATAGCCTGGTATGGAGTAGTGCCTTTTGTATGTTTGGTGTAAATCCGTCCAGTAGTTTTTGAGAAAATTGAATGTGAAAATGAGTCCAATGCAATTTTGCATTGGACCTTTAGACACAGCTACAGCCCGAACGGCTGAATGGAATTACTGCAAACTTGGCAAAATTGTAAAGACTGATATGCAATAATTTATTTTGTATATTTGGTAAAAATCCCTCCAGTAATTGTTGAGAAAATCAACTTTTTTCAAATTATATATCTATAGGCGGGATACAGTGCACGCTCGTGCGCGCACCGTCCTTGCACATGCGCGGACCTTAGCGCACGCGTGCGGAATTCTGATTGGCTGTTCGACGTCTGTCAACATTCCAAAACAGAAATTGTTGACAGCCATCTTGTGCCTCGGTAGACTGAGGCACAGGAAAGCAGAAAAACAAACATGTAGAACTCAAAAAGGGGGCAGGGTAGAAGTTTCCTGACCCCCTAGGCCTGCTCAGGGGATCCCACAAGGCACTCCCAGGCCCCAAATTTTTTTAATTTTTTTTCAAAGAATCGCGGGGGTACGCGCACCGTGCGTGCACAGTACGAGTACCGTACGAGTACCGTACTCACACCGTGCGAGCACCCCGTTATTTTTCGAAAAAGAAACATTTGTTTCTGGGCCTGGGGGGCCTTGTGGGACCCCCTGAGCAGTTCTAGGGGGTCAGGGTACTTCTACCCTGCCCCCTTTGCGTGTTTTGCACCTTTGTTTCACTACTTTCATGTGCCTTGGTTCTAACGAGGCACAAGATGGCTGCCAAGACTTCCTGGTTTGGAGTGTTGACAGACAGTAGCAGCCAATCAGCATGCATTTCACAGGAAATCAGCATGCTCATTGGCTGTCGACACTTCTAACCGGGAAGTGTTGGCATTCATCTTGTGCTAGGTAGACCGAGGCACAAAAGAAGCAGAGCTCACAGCCCACACAGCTCTCACAGCCCACACAGCTCTCACTGCCCCCTTTTTGAGTTCTACATGTTTGTTTTTCTGCTTTCCTTTGCCTCAGTCTACCGAGGCACAAGATGGCTGCCAACAACTTCTGGAGAAGTGTGGCTCAATGGTTAGAGCGGCAGACCCTGATGCAGAGGTCTAGCCCGGGACCAGGGTTCAATTCCCCGCCTCGGCGGGTCTTGGGCTAAAAATTCGACGGACCTGATAATTCTCGCCTCGGTGCCTATTCCAATCATGGAGTCCCACTCTGCAACTCTGGGCAATAGCTTGCTTAATCTCCACAACGGCCCCCACAACGCTAAGGATGCCTGGCCTCCACCTTGGGGGTGCCCAGGAGTGGACGCCTCACAGGGAAAGCCAGGATAGGTTCCACAGCGGTATTCGTACAAGCGCCTTGAGAGCCTTGCGGGTGAGTAGTGCGCTATACAAGTATCAATTTACATTTGCAATTTACACAGCTCTCACAGCTCTCACAGCCCACACAGCCCTCACAGCCCTCACAGCCCACACAGCTCCCACAGCCAAGGCAGCTCTCACAGCCCACACAGACCACACAGCTCTCACAGCCCACACAGCTCTCATAGCTCTCACAGCCCACACAGCCCACACTCTCACAGCCCAAACAGCTCTCACAGCCCACACAGCTCTCACAGCCCACACAGCTCTCACAGCCCACACAGCTCTCACAGGCCTCACAGCCCTCACAGCCCACACAGCCCTCACAGCCCACAGAGCTATCACAGCCCACACCGCTCTCACAGCCCACACAGCCCACACAGCTCTCACAGCTCTCACAGCTCTCACAGCCCACTCCGCCCACACTCTCACAGCCCAAACAGCTCTCACAGCCCACACAGCTCTCACAGCCCACACAGCTCTCACAGCCCACACAGCCCACACAGCTCTGGCAAAGATAATACCAGCAGCGAACAAGCACTGGCAAAGACAATAACGGCAGCAAACAAACACTGACAAAGACAATAACGGCAGAAAAAAACAAAGTAGTGATTTATTGCTGCAGAGAAAAACAACACGTTTCAGCTTTCGCCTTGGTCACGCTGGAAACGCTGAATACCATTGCAGCATATATACTATAACCAGTCAGACATAAACAAAGGACTTAATCCAACACCCAGTGCATTATTGGGCGCCATCTTTGTGTAGTCAATTTATGCATTACAAATAATGTTTCATACATATAAATTTATTCTGGCACTCGATGACCTTATAAATCAATTTTTTCAGCCTCAAGATTTATTTACATTACAATATTACGTAAATTAACCACTATATAAATTGCCTATAGTAGGTGAAAAACGGAACATAAATGGCCGCAATAAATGTGTCATTTCGTCATTTAAACACTGGTCGATTGATAAAATACATCTCCATCCCATGCAGAATGTACACCAATTACTGTCTCAATAATGACAATCTTGCGCATTGCGCAAGCGCGGTCGGC
This sequence comes from Lissotriton vulgaris, assembly GCF_964263255.1. Classification (NCBI taxonomy): domain Eukaryota; kingdom Metazoa; phylum Chordata; class Amphibia; order Caudata; family Salamandridae; genus Lissotriton; species Lissotriton vulgaris. The sequence continues at coordinate 1,280,658,404 of NC_141696.1, forward strand.
ATGTACGAAGACTAACAAAACCATTATGCCCCAGTGGGCAAACTTGTATACTGTTCCAAATTCCCACAATGTTGATCCGTAATTACAGCTGTTTTTTATTCAAAAAACAGGGAGGAAAAATGAATATTCATATTGAAAAGGTTAATCCACATAAAATAGTTTCGCCCTAGTGGGCGTGCAAATGGTTCGAAATCCCACAAAAAGTGTTTGAAAAACCCACAAAAAAGTGCCAAGTCCAGTAAAGTCATAACCTAAATGGCATTTTCTAAGTAATGCAACTCAACCATCATGTCGATGACCAGCCCGAGTAAGTGAAGTACACACACCTATAAGAAATCAAATATAAAACAGATTAAAATCAGGAAATGGAAGAAACTTCTGCTATACAATTCAGCAAAAACATTCAAGAATTCATATTATTGACACATACAGATGAACTGCTAATTCTTCACTCGAATTTAAACCTAATGGAATCATGGTTTGCAATTCAACTATGTATCTAGACTCAAGTTGACTAAGGCTCAATACTCTGTTGCCACCTCGCACATTCTCAGGTACTGTATCAATCACTAAAAACCACAAAAGAGAGACAAGGGATAATAGTTTCTCTAATTCCCTTATTCATATATCAAGCCCACGTAGCAGAGAAACCTATACTGCATCAATATTGGACCTCGTCTGTATTTAAAGTGGTAACAGATCAAGTTCCCAAAGTAACATAAATAATGACACACAAGACTCACTAGAAACACCAGAGGGAGGCCCGCAGGTGTCTTAAAACTGCCCTCACACACCTTGCGGTGTCATGCTTCATCATTGGGCCGCATCAGACACCTAGGCGCAGACCAACACTCTAGGTGGAGCGTAAGATTTTTTTGACGAAGACAGGTGGTAAGGGTAGTAAAATAAAAAAGTGAGGGTGGTAATGCACACAAGACACTTGCAACATTAAATGGAAAGGAAAACTTACAAAACATATATGGCGGGATTACTTCTTTCCCACACTGATAGGGCCAAACTTAGCAGTAAAGTGAAAGTAAAACAGACTAGAGGTTTCCCAGTTTCTACTTTATTCTATAGGGAAAACTCTAGCTGGATTAAAATGAGATAATGGGGGTATATATAGGGAAATTATGGTCCCTTGATCCCCTCTGCTTCTACCAACATGTTTCTGCCTCTTTGAGTGTCTCCAACTGGATGGCTTTAGGCTTTCATCAGGGTGTTGGTCCCTGTTCTCCAATCCTCCCCCAAATCGGGTGAATATTACCTTAATTAAATTTTTCGAAATGGACAAATCTGTTCCACCTTGTTTGTCCCCCTCACCAGAAATTCTGTGGGGAAACAGATGCCAAAGGAAATAAACACACATAAAGTACTCCATGAGTGTATATCTAGCCATCAGGGTATCCTTGTTTCTCACTCTACTAGTTTTTCAAGGAGTCTCACGTCATCTTATCACTTTCACGCAGCCATTAAAAACCCTTTGTGTACCATCCACCAAGGTTTTCGCACACACTTAAAATATGTGGTTTAACAAAACACACATGGTGCCACAGAACTTGCAAAAACATTTCTTCCATATATTATCTCAAAAAACCACATATGGGTTCTTACTTACACGAGTTTAAGAGAACTGCTCTTAACCCGGGACTGTGTGGGGCAGGTTCTCTCGCCGTCACACTGTAGATATTAAAGAGCGCATTAATGTCTAAAAAATAAAGCTCAAGATTTTATTTATAATCATTTATATGTCCCCTCAATTGTTAACATTAGGTTTACATGCGGTCCCTTACTCCTGAGTATACACTTACTAGTCATAAGAGAACAACTGGTCTATGCTCCCACTTTCGCAGTTCACCGCCGATGCAGTGTGTGCAAGAAACGCCGTTTCTAAATACTCCATTTTCACTAACCCACGTGTCGGTCCTACTTCCTGGATGTTACTAAACATAGTTGCAGGACTATCTGCGCTCGCTATGTTATTCCATGTTACGCGGGCGCCATCTTAGAAGAGTAAATGTTGTGGTTCACTTGAGTAATGCCCTCTCACGATTACTACAAATGTATTATGTTACTAACGTCACAGTGTTGTAATCATTTGTTTTCCATGACATTAGGGTCAGATGTAGAGAAGTCGAACAGAACGGTAAATACCAACAACGATGTTATATAGATCAAGTATCGGGATACATGTAGGCTCATATTTGCATAGTAATGCTGTTTTTTTTACACGGGCTGCATATCTACTTTAAATTAACCATATTATCAACCAAACACCCAGATCAAAATATCTTTCATGATGTTTTTTATAAAAAAGTGCATTGGTTGTGGAATACATAATTGAATTTTCGCCCTCCTCAGATGCTAATTTTATGAACCTTTAAGCCAAGTAAAAGGAGGGTGAAAGGAAAGCACAATTCTAGTGAAGGTAGTGTTTATAGCTCTATGTATTGTCATCCTATGTTCAGTGTGAGATCAAGATCCTTCATGCTACTGGATACCGTGAGTCAATAGGCCATGTGTACATCGTTATATTTCGTCACAATAACCCCCTTTACTCACTTTATCTTGTCAACATGCCATATAATTGGAACCAGGGTATTTGATCATTCAGACCTGTTGTACTACTGCGTAATCGTTCCACCCACCTTTGTTCTCTTAACATCAAAACTTCGCCCACGTTCCTCGTGCCAGCTGGTATGTGCGGTTTGTCTAATACCGTCCATTGGAGATCCTTCTCATTGTGGCCTTTCTCCTGATAGTGTGCTGTCATTCTGGTGTTGGTTTTTCCGCACCTGATCGTACTCATGTGTTCTAGGATACGGGTCTTGACTTTCCTTGTGGACCCTAATGTCATGGAAAACGAATGATTACAACACTGTGACGTTAGTAACATAATACATTTGTAGTAATCGTGAGAGGGCATTACTCAAGTGAACCACAACATTTACTCTTCTAAGATGGCGCCCACGTAACATGGAATAACATAGCGGGCGCAGATAGTCCTGCAACTATGTTTAGTAACATCCAGGAAGTAGGACCGACACGTGGGTTAGTGAAAATGGAGTATTTAGAAACGGCGTTTCTTGCACACACTGCATCGGCGGTGGACTGCCAAAGTGGGAGCATAGACCAGTTGTTCTCTTGTGACTAGTAAGTGTATGCTCGGGAGTAAGGGACTGCGTGTAAACCTAATGTTAACAATTGAAGGGACATATAAATGATTATAAATAAAATCTTGAGCTTTATTTTTTAGACATTAATGCACTCTTTAATATCTACAGTGTGACGGCGAGAGAACCTGCCCCACACAGTCCCCGGTTAAGAGCAGTTCTCTTAAACTCGTGTAAGTAAGAACCCATATGTGGTGTTTTGACATAATATATGGAAGAAATGTTTTTGCGAGTTTTGTGGCACCATGTGTGTTTTGTTAAACCACATATTTTAAGTGTGTGCGAAAACCTTGGTGGATGGTACTCAAAGGGTTTTTAATGGCTGCATGAAAGTGATAAGATGACGTGAGACTCCTTGAAAAACTAGTAGAGTGAGAAACAAGGATACCCTGATGGCTAGATATACACTCATTGAGTACTTTATGTGTGTTTATTTCCTTAGGTATCTGTTTCCCCACAGAATTTCTGGCGAGGGGGACAAACAAGGTGGAACAGATTTGTCCATTTCGAAAAATTTAATTAAGGTAATATTCACCCGATTTGGGGGAGGATTGGAGAACAGGGACCAACACCCTGATGAAAGCCTAAAGCCATCCAGTTGGAGGCACTCAAAGAGGCAGAAACATGTTGGTAGAAGCAGAGGGGATCAAGGGACCATAATCTCCCTATATATACCCCCATTATCTCATTTTAATCCAGCCAGAGTTTTCCCTATAGAATAAAGTAGAAACTGGGAAACCTCTAGTCTGTTTTACTTTCACTTTACTGCTAAGTTTGGTCCTGTCAGTGTGGGAAAGAAGTAATCCCGCCATATATGTTTTGTATGTTTTCCTTTCCATTTAATGTTGCAAGTGTCTTGTGTGCATTATCACCCTTACTTTTTTATTTTACTACCCTTACCACCTGTCTTCGTCAAAAAAATCTTACGCTCCACCTAGAGTGTTGGTCTGCGCCTAGGTGTCTGATGCGGCCCAATGATGAAGCATGACACCGCAAGGTGTGTGAGGGCAGTCTTAAGACACCTGCGGACCTCCCTCTGGTGTTTCTAGTGAGTCTTGTGTGTCATTATTTATGTTACTTTGGGAACTTGATCTGTTACCACTTTAAATACAGACGAGCTCCAATATTGTTACTGTATCAATCACTACCATCTTTAGTAATTTCTCATTTTGGAGGTGGTGATCAAAGAAATGCCTTGCCACCGGGTATTGTTTGTTGTTATACCTGATTGCCCTTACATGTTCCAACACACGCTTCTTAGTACGATGGATGGTGCTGCCTTATTACACGGGCATATTAAGGCATAAACACAATGTGTAGTATTACATGTCAGAGTTTTACGGATTCCCCACTCTGTCAATACTAGAAATCTAAAGTCTTGTGCAGTCATTACTATTTCTGCATGCTTTACAATTCCTGCAGCAACGAAACCCTGGACGGGAACACATATTCCTCTGATTGTTTGCATTTAACATATTTGGACTGAGTTCGTCCCTCAAGGATCTATTTCTTTTGAATGTAATTTGGGGACAGCTGTTAAGATTTTTCTTGAGATTTTTGTCAATTAACAAGACATGCCAGTATTTTTGCAATATCCGGCGGACATCTTGCGATTGTCCTGAGTAAGTTGTGATAAACCTGAAGGTTTCAGATTCACTGTGTTCCTTGACTGGGTGCAATAGTTGATTAAGAGTGACTAAATCAACTCTTTTACATGCATCAAGTATAGTTTTGCAACTATACCCTCTTTCCTTAAATCTTTGGCACATGATCTCTTTCTCCATGAGATAGCTGGCATCCAAGCTACAATTGCGTTTCGCATGTAAAATCTCTCCATAAGGAATGCTATAGACTAGTTTCCGAGGGTGGGTACTGGATGCACTGAGAATGCTATTGCCCGCTGTTTGTCTGCGGAGCAATCGAGTTTGTATCATCTGATTTTTTATCTCTACCACTACATCAAGGAACTCTAATTCTGTTTTGCTGACGTGTTCAGTAAAGATCAAGTTACACTCATTGTCATTGAGTTTTCTAACAAACTCTTTAGCAGACTCCAGATCACCATTCAAAATAAAAAATATGTCATCAATATATCGGAGCCACAGGACACAGTTGGAAAATTCTTCCAGATGGGCGGCCACCTGCTCCTCCCACCAGCCCATAAATAAGTTGGCATAACTGGGGGCGAAACAGGTGCCCATGGCTGTGCCCTGTGACTGCCTATATATGACATCATCAAATAGGAAAAAGTTGTTTGTGAGGCAAAATTCCACCATATCTATAATCATTTCGGAGTGGAAAAATAATTAGATAGATCGGGTTTTGAGATAGTGTCTGATAGCCTGCAACCCTGGTGCATGTTGTATACAGGTATACAGGCTGCTAACATCCAATGTAAACAGAGTATAGTTAGTATCCCAATGGATTCCATCAATCACTGTCAAAAAATGGGTAGTATCATGTAGATAAGATGGTAATCCTACCACAAAAGGTCGCAAATAGTGGTCAATGAGACGGGATGTATCATCCAGTAAGGAACCTATTGATGAAACAATAGGTCTCCCCGGTGGGTGCTCTGGATCTTTGTGTAGTTTAGGCAGTAGGTATAATATGGGGAGTTTGGGATGTGGGCATTTAAGATCATTAAAGTCCTCCCACTCAAGCAATCCCCTCTCCCTCCATTCCACCAATAGCTCACCATATCTTGTATTGGGTATGGCTACAGCACCTCTATCTGAGACCGAGTAGCATGTCTGATTGGTTAGTTGTCTCAGACCTTCATTAAGGTAGGCTAGTTTATCTAACACAACAACATTGCCCCCTTTATCTGACTGCCTAATTACAGTCGATGTATCTGCTTTAAGGCTGTCCAAAGCACAAATTTGATTAGCCTTTAAGTTCTTCTTATACCCCGGAATTATATATGGAAAAAAGCAAAGGTTACGAGGATGTTATAGTTAGGTTCACATTTCACTTGTTCAAAACCAGTGAAATTCAGCAGTTATATTTACCTGAGCTAACTATAACTTATGCCCCTGCAGTGCAGTGCTTATGACCTCACATATTACTTCACTCATGACATGGTCAGTGACATCACTGATGACATCTCAAATAACATCACTGATGAAATCATCCAGTGAGTGTAAGTCTTTTTTAAGGGTTTATGATTGTAAACATATATACTAACCTACTACAAAACTTAAATTACTATACTAAGTGCACTACTACTGGGTGATACTGCTTTTGACATATATATTATGTGAGTGGCTGTGTGACTGTATGTATCCTTGTGTGTATGGATGTATGAGTGGCTGAATGGGTGTATAAGTAGGAGTGTGAGTAGCTGTGTGACTGAGTGAGTTGCTGTGTAAGTGGCTGGATTGATGAGTGATTGTGTGTGTCAGTGGCTATATGGGTGAGTGAATGGCAGTGTTAGTGACTCTATGGATGGGTAAGTGGGTGTGTAGTGACTGCACTGGTGAGTGTGTGGGTGTCTGAATGACTGCATGAGTGAGTGACTGGGATTGTAAATAGCTATATGGGTTAGTCAGTGGGTGGCTGAGTGGGCGCTTGTTTACGTGAGTTGGATTGTGAGTGGCTTTATTGGAGAGTGAGTGTCTGTATGAACGGCTGTATGGGTGAGTGAACGGATGTGTGAGTGCTTGTACTGATGTGTGAATGGGTATTTAAGTGGTTGTGTGGATGTGTGAGTGAGTGGGTGAGTGCTTGTATGGGTGAGTGAGTGGCTGTGTTGAGAGGCTGTATGGTTGAGTGAGTGGGTTTGTGAGTAGCTGTATGGGTGAGTGTATGGCTATGGGACTGGCTGTATGGGTGAGTGACTATTTGTATGAGTGGCTGTAAGGGTGGGTGAATGGTTGTGTGAGTTGGTGTGTGAGTGAGTGGGTGTATGAGTGCTTCTATTGACGAGTGACTACTGGTATGGGTCTGTGAATGGGTATGTGAGTGGTTGTGTGTGAGTGGGCAGTACCTGCACGGCAGGGCTACTGCGGTCCATGCCAGGCAGGTACTAGGGTGCATGCACACAGAGGGGCACCTGTTGTGCCCCCCTGTGTGCATCCACATGGCGTGAGGCACCAGGGGACCCTATAGGGCCATCTTTGTTTCCATTCCACCACGGTTTTCATGGCGGGCTCATCGCCATGAAAACCGCTTTGGAGAGGAAACTCGTAATATGCTTGCCAGGACTGTGGCGGTCCTGCCAAGCATATTGTGGCCTCAGGACCATTGCGCAACCACCAGTGACCGGCGGTTGCGGTGGTCCCAAAATGGCCCGACCGCCCTAGACATAATAGGGCAGTTAAAAGACCACCACTGTGAGTCTGGCGGACCGTGGACCTCCAGGCCTATAATAAGGCTCTAAGTGGCAGAATGAGTTTTCTGATGTTTTTCTTAATCAGTTAGGGTGCTTGACGGCTTATGTGCACGGAATTAAGTTGAAGAAGAATGCTAAAAAATAAATGAGTATGGTGAGGGGATTTCCTATTTTGGTGAGACAAGCCTTGGTTGATGAACTTAATAAATTGAAAAGTGCAGGGATAATTAAGGAGGTGAAACCAACTGAGTGGCTGTCGCTTACAGTCATGGGACATAAAGCAAGTGGTGAAGTCAAATTATGCATTGACCTAGGAGAATTCAAGAAGAGTGCTATGGAGGACAAATATGCTATACCTAATATCTCAGAGATGAAGGCATTGCTTAAAGGGGCTGAGCGATTTACAACTCTTGTATTAGCCTCTCATATCATCAAATAATGTTGCGTGTGTTACTCCTTTTTGACACTTTCAGGTATTTCAGGATGCAGTTTGGATTGATTTTGGTTGCATTTGTATTTCAGAGATCCATGGAAACTGTGTTGGAATGTACAGTGGATATAAAGATTTATCAAGATACAGTGTTGATTTAGGGAGCAAGTGAAGAAGAGCATTATAAAATGTTGAATCTTGTGCTTGCTAATTTGCAGGAGATTGGATTCACACTTGAGTTAGAAAAGTGCAAGTTCAGTAGAAATTAAAATGGATTTTCCATGGTATAGTTGGCTGGAGAAGGATTAATACCAAAAGAAGGGTTTGCAATAGCAATTCGGAACGTGCCCATTCTGGAGAATAAAGAAGAGCTAATACATTTTCGTGGATGGCTTAGTTTTAGAATACATTTTGCGGATAGGACATTTTAGGTGAGGACTTTTCTTAAACAAAAAGGAGTAGAGTATAAGTGGAATAAAGCTTGTACAGAATAATTTATGAACAACAAGAAGAGTTTGTTAGAACAATCAGATTTACAAACCTTTACCCCAGGACAAGTTGGTGATTCTAAATGATGGCAGTCAAAAAGGTACAAATGCAGATGTATCTAGGGTAGTGAATTTGTGAGAAAGACTGATCATTAGTCTCTAAGAGACGTATTTACCAAGATAGGAACAAAAGTTGCTTCCAGTTTTATATTTAGTTTTATATGTAAATGGGTAGTCATATTAGAAGAATACAATTATGTAGTATTAATAAGTATTAATTAAGTATGTGCCTTGAGCAAATAAATATGTTGCATACTGTTTATCTAGAGGAAGAGAATGAAGGAGAAGGTGGGCGGTTTTGAAGAGTTCAAAGTATGTGAAGTTCCTGAAAGTTCAAGATGTGTGAAGGTATTGAAGCTGTAATAGGGGAAGTTGAATGGTATGTGAAAGCAGACCAGGATGGGGGTTATCAGGAAGTTGGAAGGAAGTTAAGAAAAGAATTGAAAGCCAAATGAAATGTAGTAAAGAATTCCTGAAATTTTGGATGGAAGGGATGAACTTTCTGACGAACTAGGCTAGTTGTCATGTTATGCTATGTTATGTTATGGTATGTTATGGTATACACAAGTGTAGGGTGTGCATATCACACTAGAGGCTATCCTGACGCCTAAGAAGGAGGAAGATCTGGACCTGTCTGCCAAGGCTTATTGGAAGAGATAGGTTTTTGAGAATTCTAGGGTGGAGCTGAAGGATTTGATGTGGTAGGGGAGCTTGTTCCAAGGTTTTGGGCCAACTTAAGTGACCTCCGGCTTTGGATCACTATATTAAGGAGACAAGGGCGAGGAGTTGGCTAGTTGAGAGGAGGTGTAAGGATGTGCACGAAACAGGATGCAGTTGTTAAGGCAGGCCTGACCTTGGTTGGGTACGGTTTTGCAGGTGTTTGTCAGGAGTTTGAATGGAGAGTGCTTGTTGATTGGAAACCAGTCAAGGTCTTTGAGGCGTTTGGAAATATGAGTGTGAGTGTGATGGGGTAGGTTGACTGGGCCTGGTGGCTGTGTTCTGTACCACTTGGAGTCTTCTGGGGAGTTGGGCTATGATGCCTAGGTAGAAGGTGCTATCATAGTCGAGCCTGCTGGTGACAAAGAATTGCGTGACAGATCTGCTAGTGTCTATAGGGAACCGTTTAAAGACTTTTCTGAACAGTCTGAGGGTGTGGAAGTAGATAGATGCAACCAAGTTTACATGGTTGGACATACAGATTTGTGTGTTGATCACGATGCCGAAGTTCCTGGTGGCATTGGAGGGGCAGGGAATTAGTCCTACCTTGGAGGGCCACCATGCCAGGGACCAGAGAGAAGTGTCTTTGCCAAATAGAACTATTTCAGTTCTGTCCCTGTTGTGTTTGATGCAGCTTCTGCTCATCCAGTCTACTATCCAGGACATGCAACTGACGAGGTTTGCTAGGGTGATGAGAGTGTTTCTGATGGGGAGAGAATGAGCTGTGTGTCATCAGTGTAGGAGATGATACTGAATCTATGGGAGTGAATGGTGATGGAGAGGGGGCAATGTAGATGTTGAACAGAGTTGGGCTCAGGAAAGAGCCTTGGGGGACACAGCTGAACAGATTGGTAGCATTGGACAGTAGAATAGGGTAGGAGATATTGTCATATGTTGCCGAGAGGTCTAGTAGGTTTAGTGCTGCTGTGTCTCCTTTTTTCATGATGAGGCGAATGTCAATGGAGGCTGAGATGAGGGTCTCGGTGCTGTGAACGGCTTTAATTTTTTTTTTTTTTAAACAAAGGTCCTAAACTTTTCAATGCAGTTATGAGTAATGAGCACAGACTTAAATAAGAACTATGTCTCTTTTTCTTCAATGTCCAGCCGGAGTACTATGAGCAAGGGGCGGCTGCAAATTGCTGCAGTCCGGTTCCAGCCGATCCTCGATGGGATCTCGGAGTCGGGCGTTGGGAGTCCCGTCCGGTGTAGCCTGATAGCTAATTGCAATTAGCTATCACGCTACACCGGACGGGACTCCCAACGCCCGACTCTGAGATCCCATCGAGGATCGGCTGGAACCGGACTGCAGCAATTTGCAGCCGCCCCTTGCTCATAGTACTCCAGGCTCATAAACCACACCTGGCCCTCTGCCACTGTACAAAGGCTGCCCAAATCCGTTCAAGGAACGCTTTCCAGACGTTCTGCCATGCCGCCCACCACCTCACAGAAGCCTCATCAGGCTCTCTGTGTATATGCTCAGGTGTATCATACCACGTACGAGGCTTCGCATACAGACGCCGTCGGTTCCCCATTAATCGGCGATCAGGCTTCCAAAAATCACTCAGGCAATAGTATCATAAGTAGTCCTGAAGATGATCCCAGTTAGTCATTGGAGATAGGGATCGAAACGTCACGTCGACTGTTTTAACAGTACTGCATCTTTCATTTGTACAATATGTGTTGCAGTAACTGCTGGTTCGTGCTTACACAAGATTGCATTGTATTGTTAGCCACATTTTGCTCCACTCTGTTTGCCTGTCATTTTTTCTCCTTGTATTGTTTCCTCTCCTCTCTTACTTGTTACAGGCTTGTGCCCAGTTTTTGATCTGTGTCGTGTCTCACGCAATCGTGAATCTTCATTTTATCTTGGAAATACATATTCCTTTGTCTGGCTGGACATTGGAGAAAAAGAGACATAGTTTTTATTTAAGTCTGTGCTCATTACTCATAACTGCATTGAAAAGATTAGGACCTTTTTTTTTTTTTTAAATCATTAATTACCCGAGGTTCTCGGCTACCTAGACGGGTCCCCTTGTTGCCTACACTGTGAATGGCTTTGAAGTAAGATTGTGAGGGGTCTAGATGGTGATTTGTGTTAAGGTGGTTGGTAGGTAGCTGTTGATTAGCTTCTCCAAAACTTTGGCTGGGTAAGGGAAGAGGGAGCTGGGTCTGAAGTTGTCCATTGTCAGGGGGTCTGCTGAAGGTTTTTAGAGGACTGGTAGGATAGTGGCGCGTATCCAGCAGTGCTTAATTTGTAAAATAATAATTGCCAGGGCTCTGACCAGGAGGCCACTGCAGCTTGCACCACCCAACGCCCCTGTCATCGCTGCCAAAACAACTACTAATCATCTCTCTCACCTGCAAATGCAACAGTTCAGATTATCCCAGGTTCCCAAGGCTAAAGGAATGGCTGGGAAGTCGGGTATTAGTAATTTTTAATGTATATTGTATTCATAAACAACCGTTATCTGCTCATCTCTAAATTAGATGAGTAGCACCACCATGTGGCAGACTGTTGTAAGTGCAATGTTGACAATTAAGTGCCGAGCACTGGAAACCAATTAAGGGCCATTGCTGAGCACCGGAAAACACCGGCTCAAATTAGGCACTGGTTTCCAGGAGTCTGGGTAGGTTGCGGTGAAGATAGGCTATATTTCAGTGTGAGATTTGTGCACATACGTTTGAGACCTTTGGAGAAGATGCAGCGCTGGCATGGGTCTGAGAGGGCACTTGACTGGATGAAACACATGGTATTAATGGTTTCCATGGTGGTGGTGATGATGGCTAGCCAGCAATTTATGGTGGTTTCTGGGGTGTTGCTGTCTTGAGGGAGGAGAATGTCAAAGGGGAAGAGGTCCTGATGAGGGCAAAGTAGTTGTAGATATTTTTTATTTTTATGAGTAATTGGATAGTTGAGTGCAGGGTTCCTGAGTAATAATGTAGCTGGTGAGGGGGGACTGGAATTTGTACATGATATTGCTTTGGTGGAGTTGGAAAGGTTGTGAATCCGCTCGGTGAGGGGTAGGCTTTTGGTGGTTTAAAGGCGATGTTGGTAGGTCTGGAGGGCTGATTTCTAGGATTATCTGTCTGTGTCATCGTGTGAGTAGGGCCTCTGTCGCTTCAGCTGCTTGCAGTGACACTTTGTGAATCAAAGGTCCACTGTGTACCAGCTGGCCTGTGGCTTAGAGTAAGGTGATGGGGAGGTTCTCAGAGGAGATAGGGAGCCAACGCAGGAGGTCATCCTTGAGTTGAGTTTCACAATGGCGTCCTTTAGTTCAGCACGGTGCTGGGTATAGATATCAGGGCTCAACGACACAAATGCCCTTGGAGAATATGTTCCAGGAGAAGCAGGTGAGAGAGTTGTCCATCTTGGTGAGAGGGTGAGTTTGTCGAATGTGATGTTGAAGAAGTTGGTAAAGATAAGGTCGATAAGGTGTCCGGCCATGTGGGTGGGGTCGTTCCCCCACTGGGTGAGTCCCAAGATACTGAGGCCTTACAGGAGGATGGTGGAGATGGGGGTCGGACTGGTCCTCTAGGTGGAAGTTGAGGTCATTGAGCGGAAAAAAAGGCATTGGATGCAAGTGTCAGAGGGGTGATGAAGCCTGTGAGTGTGATTATGGAGCTGAAGTTGGATCTAGGAGCAGGGGATGGGAGAGTAGAGCTCCTCGTGTTATGTGAGATGGCGTTGGGAGCTGGGTAAGAAATGCAGAAGGTGGGTAAAGAGAAGGCACCTTCAGTCTGAGTGGGAGAGGCCTTGAAGCAGTGTGGAATGAGCATTTGGGGTTGAGGGCATGGAGGGTTTCAGCAGAGTAGTGCCTAAGGCTGTGGTGGGTGTCTGCTGGGCCAAAGGTCTTAGCACTAGGCGTGGTTGAGGCATGAACCAGAGCAGACGGTGTGCCTTAGGCTCCCCAGCATGCATCTGGGCTGCGGCTGTCATGAAGAAGATCTTGAGGATGGGGAGAAGGGAGGAAAGGGCAGTAGGCAATGCTAGCTGTGCTCGCAAGCAGCACAAAGGTGGTAAAAGGGCGGGAAAGCGTATCAGGGCACACAAGGAGGAAGTGAAGCAAAAATTTATAGAAGCGCAAAAGAGACACAGAAGGAGAGGCAGAAATAGGTAAAGAGGGACAGAGAGAGAGAGACAGTAAAGAGAGAGAGTTTTTTTGTTAAAATCTGTTGATTACGCAACAGATGATGGATTATGTGGAAAAAACAGCAAATCTATAACTATTCGAAAAAAGCTGCAGCTACAAAGTTGCATAATTCTAGTGGCCCTGTTTGTTAGTATCATTGAGACAAAGAGTTTCATTAACTATTTTGAAGGACTTTTTGGCACAGTGGGCTTTCACAAAACAATCATAGTAGATATTAGAGTGCAACCTGTGTCTAAAGAGATGGGGGGGGGGTGGAGGATGAGGGAAATCGGGCAAAAGGAGTGTTTTCTTTATCATCCTGAGGCTAACGAATGGCAAAGAGATGTAATAGTTCTAAAAGTCTCCATATAGAGTGTACGGGTGAATGGCAAGGGTTGAGGGAAGGAGTTAATAAAGTAGAAATGTACAGCATGAAACCTCACACAACGGCAGAGACAATACTGTTCCAAATATTCAGATGGAGGAAACCGAATTCTTTTGTGTGTCCTGCTTGGGTGAATGATAAGGGTATGGAAGTCAGTGAAAATAAGGAGAGCAGGAGTAAAGAGCATTTGAAAGGGATGGAAAGGAACAAATGGTATCATGAGAGAAGAGCAACAAATTCTCAAAACAGTTTAATGTAATTAAGATATTCTCCAATTCAGTGCAGACTGAATACCCGAAAATCCAGAATCTTAATAGATGTGTGGTAGTTAAGCTAGGAGAAGAGATGGGGAAAAACTGTGAGTGAAGAGGAAGGTCTGGTTAATGATCAAATGGAAAATTCTGAAATGAAGGAAGGACCCAGAAGTAGATTAGTAGAAAGGTAAGGGTACCTATAGACAGTGCTTAAATTGAGCCGGTGTGGTCCACGAGCACTTATTTTTCCTTTTCAGGTATTGACTGTGAGCAAGAAATGGAAAATGCACAAACTGAAAAGACGGACATAGAGAAAGATGGTAAAACCGGCACAAAGGAAGGCAGCAGGGACTGGTAAGAGTGAGATGAAGGTACAATCGTGTCGGGTAGTGAATTAAAAAGGCCTGAGGTGAATTCAAGACTAGACATTCTTGGTATTCAGTGTGCTAAGCCGTGTTTGTAACATGGGGTCAGGTGTATGTATAACTGATTGGAAAAGAGTGGTCGCAATTTACGGCCAATATTTTGCGACCAGTGTTTTATTTTGCGAACCTACCTATGTATTAATAGGTTGACTCACAAAAAAACTTCTAGTGGGTCGTAATTGAACCTACCTCATAAATATAAACGTGGTAGTTCACAAATTACAACCCACTATAATTCGCGGCCATCACATGGATGGTGGCCTGCTGAGGGCAACAGTCCACAATATCTGTGTTTGCTTTTAAATGAAGCAGTATTTTTTTTTAAATGCAACTCATTTTCCTTCATTCAAATCGGAATGAGTGTTTTTTAAAACGAAAAGTTAAACAAACATTTTTTAAGATTAGGCAGTGATCCCTACACTTACAAAATATGTTTTCAACATTTATAAAGGGAAGGGGACTCAGGGGGACCTCAGTAGCTTACCACCTCCTTTAAGGAGGTGATAAAATATTAATGTTTTCAAAACGGAATTCAGTCACAAAACATTAATACATACCACTGTGATTCGGGATGTGTAAGGGACGCCCTAAGCACGGCTCTTCCATATACCGAATCTGTATTAGATCGCAAACCCAAACTGCGATTCAAAACTTGTTACCGAATCACAGTCTGCGAATTGGGCCGTTTGTAACCACAAAAATGCTTCACACATCTGGCCCTTAATATTTTAAAGCAAAAAGTCTGGGGCCTCATTTATGAGGCCTTGCGTAAGTTTTGCACTGCTGATGCGTCACTTTTTGTGACGCATCGGCGGCGTAAAACATGCGCCCTGTTGCGCCATATTTAAAAAGTGACGCATCTAGGTAGATGCGTCACTTTTTAAACCCCTGCGCCACATTATACCAGCGTCAGGTATAATGTATGCAGAGGGGGCGTTCCCCCGCAAAAAGCCTCGTAATAGTGACGCAGTGAAATCTATGAGATTTCACTGCGTCACTTTTAGGACGCTGTTGCGTCAAAATCTTGCGCCTGCCTCACAGCAGGCGTAAGACTGACTCAAGCCCTTTCACATGGGGCTTTCCCCATGTGAAAGGACGCATTGCTGGAGTTGCGTCACTTTTGTGACACACTCCAGCAATGCGTCACTTTTGCGCTTACAGATACGTCAGAAATACTGACGTATCTGTAACTCCTTGCGACATGATGCATCATACATTAAATATGACGCATCATTGGTGTCGCAAGGAGTGCGCAGTGAAAAGTGACGCATCGCTGTTTTCACGCAGCGATGCGTCACTTTTCATAAATAAGGCCCCTGCTTTTCAATTTGTCTGAGACTGGAAGACAATGTAAATACTATACATGTACAACAAGGTATTCCACATAGAATGTAGAATGATGCACAGAAAAGGAGTCTGAGGGCATCTTTTGAAAGGAGATGATACAGCGAAAGGAGAGTTTCTGAGGCATTTGTTGGATTAAACCTTATTACTTGAGTCTCTCAACTTGGTACCATGGTGTTTCTACAATTGAGTTACGTCTTTACCAGTGCTCATTTGAGCCAGTGGTTTCCGGTGCTCAGCACTTGCACTTAATTGTCATCACCACACTTATGACACTCTGCCACATGGTGGGACTGCTCATCTAATTTAGAGATGAGTCGAAGAATGGTTGTTTATAATGAATACAATATACATTCAAAAATATGAATAGCTGTCTCCCCAGTCATTCCTCTAGCTTTGGGGACCTGGAATAATCTGAGCTGTCACACTTGAAGGCCAGAGAGATGGTTAGTAGTTGTTTTGGTACCATCATAGGCAGGGATGATGGGGGCATTGGGTGTTGCAAGCGTCAGTGGCCTCCTGGGCAGGGTCCTGGCACTTATTATTTTACAAATTAAGCACTGGTGTGTACAGTTACTACTGATTAACTTACGGCGAGGCAGACACGTTGTCTTCTTTTAGATGTGAGTAACTCATCCCGCTTTAACATTTTCCGCATTGAACGTAGTCATGAATTTATAATAGGAAAAGTGAAAATATGAGCTCCAAAGTTCACTAAGCCCAAATGAGCTATCAGGTTTCAACACCTGTGCTGCCATAACCGTAAAGGGAGTGGCCTAGACGTATTGTGGTTTACACCACCGTTTTCAGGAAATGCATTAATTAAGAGACTGTAAATAATGAAATTGTGGGAAAGGGCTGCACACACCTGTCATGGGGAAATTCGAGGTTTACCAGTCGGGGTTATTAGTCCTTTGTCTAGCTACTTTCGGGGTGAAAAATGTTCTGTGTGTCTGGCAGGGCTTTAAGTGGGATGAACAAACTGGGGGGGTCTCTCTAAGGAGCATGGCCGATGTAATTAACCCCTTGGGCGCGGCCACGATTCTGCGCCTGTGCGGTACATTCCGATCGCGGGTGCGGTCATGACGGCTGGGAGTCATCATCAGCACACGAGCACTGTGTGCCATGACGGCTCCCGGCCGTCATCAGCATGGAAGGGGTTAAGGGCATGGCATAAAAACATATAAGCTAAAAATCTGTGCTTGGCATAGTGTGCCGCCCGACTGGTATTTTGCTGATTATGTCAGTGCTCCCAGATATATAATACAACAAGTAACATTACACCTACAATAAAACAGGACTATTGGCTTTGTCAATGGTTGTTAGTTGCATAAGCAACAACTATGGCTTTGTTGTATATAATATTAAAAATACTTCTGTTGTGAAATTATGAGACAGTGAAAGAACTATAACGAGTCTCTTTCACGTTACATCAAAGACAGTGAAAGGCGGTCCTGCTGCAGATGTTTTTTTTTTAACACCCTGAGGAAGAGGGCAAAAATGGAGAGCCCGATGGGTACCCGTCTCAGCACCTGCTTTTTAGAACTGCCGTTGCTGAGCACCGGCAGGACCCGGTCCACTTAAAGCCCTGGTGTCATGACTGCCGTAAATTTTACATGGTGGGGTGTTTATGTTTGGGGTATTGTTTTTTATGTTAATGGAACTTTCTGCGAAGTACTTCAAAAGTTGTCTTTCAGTCGGGAAATATCAGCGTTACTCTGGATGAAAGGGATACTGACGCTTTAAAGCCACCACCGCTGCTATAGCGCCAATGGGACAGTGTCGTGTAATGTAAGGAACAGGTATGGGGAGACGGCGGTATCGGAGCGCCTACCCGACTTCAATGCCAGGAAAGGGGCTGGCATTTCTAAGGAGCACAGCAGTATTCTCTGTAAGCACTGCAAGCCTGAGCCAGCCCGGGGACGCAGCCAGGTACAGTGGGAAGTCACGGCAGGTACATACACTGCGAGTTCTCCATTTAAAGCACTGGAGAAAGGAGACGACAGGAGCCTGCAGGGGCAGAGAGGCCCCTCCCCTGCCGCTGGAATGTCCGGGGAGGGCGGGTGGAGCGGAGTGACGTGCGACAGGGCGTCACGTGGCCAGAAAGGAATGCAAACAATGCTGTGACTGTTCCAGCTCCGTTCTGCAGAGTAGTGTGGAGCTCGGAGGGAGAAAATGGAGCCTGATCAGTGGGTGGGAGCGTCCAGCCTTCAGTTGAGGCGAAGATCAGTCCCTACAAACTGAGCGGGGCGCATCTGCAGGGCCGGTGCGCAACCCCACGTAAAGCGCTAGGATTCAGAGAAAGGATTTGTCACCCGCTACAGAAGAGCTGGTGAGTGACTCCTCAACTACATTACAACATCTGTCTGTGCACCCTTGTCTCCCAACTCAATCAAAGCTCATTGAAATCCGTAGGGCCTCGTTTCTGATTATACTCGACTGCATTTAGTGTTTCCTCACACAGCACTTTAAGAACCACTAGACTGCTTCTAGGCGCTTGCTGACCAAAAAAGCATAGTGGAGCTCATTGGGATTGTTCTAGCGAGAGAAATTCTATTTATTTATTTATTTATTTATGCAATTTTATATAGCGCGGACTTTACCCGAAGGTGTCAGAGCGCTTCACAATAGGAACAGAAAAGATACAAACTGAGAACGTTACACGAGCAACAGATTGCAGAGGCATTCGTTATGTTACATACGGTAAAGTGATAATTGTGAGCAACCAAGAATACATGAGGTAGTAAAAATTGTGAGAAACCAAAAATACATGAGGTAGACAAGGTAATTGTGACACGTGTGAGCAAACAAAATACATGAGGTAGTAAAAATGTGGGCTACCAAAAATACATGAGGTAGTAAAAAGTGCTCAGGAGGGAAAAGTGACAAGTGTGCAGGCTACAAGAGAAAATAGAGTATAATTTGTGGTATACTACTGCAATATATGTTACACACTCAAGCACAAGAACAAACGATTACGTAGGCAAAAGTGGCACTTGTGCAAGTATCAAAGGTAAAAAACCTGTGAGAGGAAGCAAACCGTGTGTTACAGGGGCAAAGTGGTGAGTGCAAGTTGCAAGAGGGTACCAAACACAAGTACATGGATAATACTGCAATAAAAGGCAAACACTCTAACCGCAAGAACACACTGGGAAGGCACTTCCATGGACATGAGAAGTAGAAATTATCAGTAGTGGGAGATCTTCCTTCAGACAGAAGAGAGTTACTTTTGGAGTTTTGGAGGTGTTCTAGGACCTCGGATAAATTTTGCACGTGGATATCACGAAATAAGTGAAATTTAGATTTGCATTTCAGCCAATTTTAGCTGCCCAGTTTAGAACTGTGGCCGTGCTCCGTGCTGCTATGACAGTATTCTCATGGGAGCTCGTCTTGCCCATACCGACCACTTCTGCGTGTATATTGTTTGTGTACTTTAAACAGCATCACCCAATTTATGCGTGTACGTTGTGAGTTTTATGTAGCGCCGCGTGTACTGCGCTCCCAAAGCGCACGTGAATATTACAGCGCAGGTCACAGGCTCCGTGCATCCAGGTGGCACTGTGAACGCATGCCAGGTACATTTAATTGTAAGTTGTTCCCTTAGTGCAATGCAAGCAAGCGCGGCGCTACTCAAGGTTGGAAATATAGGCACTGATAAGGGCTGGGCTTGTCTTTACTGTTCCAGAGAGATCCAGTCCTGGCCCAATAACCCTGCCGGCTCTCTGGCAAGAGATGGCGCGTGGCAGCAGGGGCAGTGTGGGATACTGCTGTGCTTTTACCAGAGATACTGCCAGTTTCATGTGCACATACAAACTTCGCCAACCTAGAAATGAACACAAATGGTCGCATGTTGGAAGAGTGAGCTGCAGAAGTTTTCATAGGTTTAATTTAGTTTTGGTCGGGCCCCTGCCTATCAGCATATATTTTTTGTTAATATATATATACATATATACACCTCTCGGCCTCGGATAGCCGCTCTTGCATGCAATGCACGTATCCCTGGTGCCTCATTGCAGGTTTTAGAGCCCAGCTGTAAATGTATATTGGTCCTCTCAACTCTGGGCCCGCACTGTGAGTCTAGCTGCGTCTGTGTACCTGCAGCGCCAACAGATGCACCGTTGTGAGGCGCTATGTGCTCTGCGCCAGTCTGTCCCCAGATGCTGGGCACAGCAGAAAACAGTCAGTCGTGCTGCCGATGCCGGGGAAGACACTATTTTGGGTGGGAGCACCGAACCCCTCCCATTACATATCTAGCACTTGCGGGATGTTGGTTCTGCAGAGAAAGTTCCCCTGCCAGTGAGTACGGAAGGTAAGTGGCCGGGAGTGTTATGTTCAATAAGGCGGTCTGGAGGGGGTGCATTTTGTCTAATGTGCATAGATCTAGGGCCAGGTGAGAACGAGCGCTTTGGGCTCATCCCCAGAACTGAGACACACAGAGAGTGAGGTCTGGCCCGCCTGTGTCCCGCGTGAAGGGCGGGAGTTCTGCTACCAGCGCAGGACTCGCCCTGATCATACTCCACATTCTCCTGCTCTGGAATGCGCCTCCCTCCCTCTGGCTGCCCAGCTCCTTGCGCTGCTCTCCAAGGCACAGGAAAAGAAGAAGAGAGAGCGAAAAAGTTTTCAACAACCGCGGACCGGGGCAGGCTTGGGAAGAGAGGCCTTCTCTGGGCACGGGGCAGCTTGGAGCCTGGAGGGTACGATCATCCCGGGACCCCGGCTGTACAGGATCAGAAGGGAGCAATGGTAAGCAGCCGGGGGCTGGCAGGGAGGCACACTCCCCTGGTCCGCTCGCCGGATCTCACCCTGTTTCTCCTTTACGAACTGCCTGAACGCGCTGCTGCTGTCTTTACAAGAGGAATAATCTATTCGGTCACCCTGTCCGTTCGCATAGCGCCCAGAGGACTGCGGGGAGGCGCGCGGGATAATCGGTGGCCTGTGGGGTTTCAATCCCCACTGGCCTGTGCATGGTGGGGGCTTTCCTGGCGTTCCGTGCTGTACCCGTACAGTTGTTCAGTAGCAGCTGTCCGGCCTCGGATAGGGGGTCTGTGGTCTCTCTCTCCCGCACTCTGCCCCCGTCCGGCCTCTCCAGAGGTGGGGGCCAGGCCTCGGTGCGCACAGCGGGCCTCGCTGCCCCGACAGCCCTGTGCTTCTTCCTGGTGGGACGAGGGAAGAGGGCGGGCGAGGAACCGCGGTGCCCTGGCGCTCCGGGAACACCCCGGGCCCTTCCTTCACCCGGCAACGGGCAATGCCGGCCTGAAGAAGGTCCGTCATAACAAGGGGGGACGGAAGGGGGCGTAGGAAGTGGTACTGGGCATAACCCCGGGCCCAGCTACGGGGCGCATGGCATTAGACACCTCCATACCCCGCCAGAGAAAGGATGAAGACCGTGGGGGTACTGGGGAAAGGAGCACTTTAGGAAGAGAGAGACTTCTGAATGTCCAGATGCCAGACCACCGCATAGCCCCCACTGCCCTTGCAAACTGGAAAGCCACTACGGGGCCGTAGGTTTCCTCCTCATTAAATATGTTCGTGCTCAATTAATGTACATGGGGTTGTAATATCTTGAAAGGATGAGACCTTCACGTGTATAGTGGGAAAACTCTTTATTAACTGACGGAGCGCCGGAGCACACAACCGATGCTCGGAAGCGGCCGGCGCCAATAACACAAAATGGTCGCCTTCCGCTTCCGTTGACTTGACTTCCCGTTCCGCCTAGCGGAACACTAGTGCGCTAACGCACAACCATTACCACATATCTCCCCCCTTTAATCGCAGTAATTAAGCAATGAAAGTTCTTACTTCCAGTCCATGTTAAAGTCTTTGAATCTCTCAGGTGTCTTCACTTCTCTTCCCACTCTGGTTCTCACCTTCGTCGTTCTCTCTCCACACTCCTGATCCATGCTCACCTTTCCTTGAGTTCCACTCTTGTCTGCCACGTCTTCGTTCATCTCTTCTTTCCGTTCACTCCCCTGTCCTTCTCTTTCCCTTGCACCACAGTCATTCTCGCTTACTTCCTGCTGTCCTTCTTCTACGTTCACCTGTCGTTCTCTGCTACTTCCTTCTTCTCCATCTTCTTCGACATTCTCTGATCCTTCTTCCACATCGCATTCCTCTTTGATGATTCTGCTGCACTTGGCCATCCTGTCCTGTGACCATACCTTTCCGTCGCTCAGCAAGGCAGATCGGTCGTACGGTTCCAAGACCTGTAATGGCGGCGAGAACTTGCTCTCACCCTTCTTCTTGTGGACTGCTAGTTTTACTCTTACCCAGTCCCCTTTCTCCAGCTTAGCCTCCTTTACTTTGTGGTTCTTATTGAAGTGAGACGTATAGATCTCCTGCGCTCTTTCCAGGTTTCTTTTCACTACTGCCGGAGACCATCTGCTCTGTATCACCAACTTCCTCCACGCCTGATTGTCCTTGGTGAATGCTTCTCTCCCCCTCAAAATCTTGAAAGGGCTGTACCCGGTGCTGCCCGGGGTGATCCTGTATGCCCAGACCATCCTTTCCAGCTCCTTCTCCCAATCCAAACCGTCGTTGATGGCCGCTTGTATGGTTCCCATGATCACACGGTTGAACCGCTCTACTTGGCCATTGCCTGCAGGATGGTAAATGGGTGGGTGCTTCACTTCTATCCCATTCCTTTCGGTGAAGGTTGTCCATCTAGCCGAAGTGAACTGAGGGCCGTTGTCGCTAACGATGACCTTTGGAATGCCCTCTCTCAGGAACGTGGACTGTAGGAAGTTTACCACCGCCTCTGTGTCCATGTTTTCTCTTATTTCGATTTCTGGCCATTTGGAGAATTTGTCCACCAGCGCTACTACGTACTTCGGTGTCCCTGCTTTGCTTAGGACTGGCCCTAAAATGTCCACAGATAGCATTTCCCACGGGCCATCTGGTATGGGGAATTTCCCCAGGGGTGGTCTGATTACGTTTTGAGATTTGTCTGCTTTAGCGCAAGATTCACACTGTCTCACGTGCCTTTCTATCTGTGCATCGACCGCCGGCCACCAGTAGGCTTGTCTGGCAAGGGCTTTGGTTTTTGTGATGCCCTGGTGTCCTTCATGCAGTAAGCCCATCAGATGTTCCAGTACTCCTTTGGGTGGTATCACCTTGTCCCCTCTCAACAGGAAGATGGAATCCTCGGCCTGCGATAGTTCCTCTCTGACCTCCCAGTATCTTCGGAGCTCTTCTCTCAGGTGTCTCTTTTCTGGCCACCCGTGGACCACATATCCCTTGATGGCTTCCAAGTCAACATCCTCTTTGTATGCCTCCTCCCACTCTTGCATACTTATCGCCTTCTCTGCTTCCTGGATCGTGGCGACTACATAGCCTGCCCATTCCTGTTCTTCTTGGTCACTCCCCGCCTCCATGGCTGCCGCCCTGCTGAGGAAGTCCGCCACTTTGTTTTGTGGCCCCGGGATGTGTTCCACGTCGTAGAGGAAGTCTAGCAGGCGCAGAGTCATCTTTGCGATCCTCGGTGTGGCATGCGCATGGCCACTTGATGTCAGCACCCGGACCAAGGGTTTGTGATCCGTTTTTACTAAGAATCGTGCCCCCCATAGGTACTGGCGGAATCTTTCCATGGCCCACACTACAGCCAACATCTCCTTCTCCACCACGCTGAACTTCTCTTCGTTGGGGGCTAGAGACCTGGATGCGAAGCTGACTGTGTGTAACTCTCCCTTCTCGGCTCGTTGCATTAGGACTGCCCCCAGTCCTCGGTCACTTGCGTCTGTCGTGAGGATTGTCTCAGCCTGGGGATCGAATCCTTTGAGCGGGATGGTGGCACTCATCTCTTTCTTTAACGTCTCAAACTCCTCTTGTTCTGCCTGGCCCCACTGGAATTTGTTCTTCTCCTTGAGCAGCTGTCGTAGGTGGTGCGTTTTGGAAGCAAATTGTGGCACGAACTTACTGTAGTATTCGGCCATCCCTAAGAATGACCGAACGTCCTCCTTTTTGCGCGGGGTGGGTGCGTCTTGAATGGCCTTCATGTTGGCGGTTTTGGGCCTGATTCCGTCTTCACTTATTTCGTGGCCTAAATACGTGACTGATTTCACTCCCAATCTGCATTTCGACCACTCTGCTGTCAGTCCGTTGTTCTGTAGGATCTTGAATACTTTGTGGAGCTTCTCATTGTGGTCGTGCATGGACTTCCCCATGACCAGGATGTCATCCTGAAAAAATTGAACGTCGACCACTCCTCTCAGCAATTTGTGCATCATCTTTTGGAAGACTGCGGCCGCCGAAGCTAGGCCAAATGGCATCCTCAAGAATTCATAACAGCCGAAAGGTGTGATAAAAGAGGTGAGGTGTGTACAGGAAGGGTGTAGTTTGACCTGATGGTACGCCGATGACAGGTCCACTGTCGAAAACCACTTGATGTTTTTGGTCTTCGACAACATCTCGTTTATGCGTGGCAGGGGGAACTTGTCGACAAGTATGTTTTTGTTCAACTCCCTCAGGTCCACACATAGCCTGACCTTGCCGTTGGGTTTTTGAGCTACTACCAAGGGGGAAAGCCACTCTGCACTTTCTATGGCCCTGATCACCCCTTCCTTCTCGAGTCTGTCCAACTCTTGTTGCACTGCCTCTCTGCTTCTGAACGGGATGTTCCTCACTTTGTGCACCACTGGCGTTGCTCCTTCTTTCAGCTTGATCAGGTGCTTGTATCTCGCTAGCTCCCCGATTTGGCCGTTGAATACTCTTGGGTACGCCTTCTTCCATGATTCCACATCGTCTCTTTTCTCCATGTCCATGAGCAGGATTTTCTCGATTCCTCCCGGATTCAACTGGATCCCCAAGGCACCTTGGTCTCTCCAGCTCAGCACTGAGGGGCCTCTCTCCGCTATGTACAGCTTGCACATGGCTTGGCCGTCCCTGAACTCGAACGACAGAGGACAGTACCCCAGCATGGGGATTCTTTGCCCGGTGTAGGTGACCGGACGCAAGTCCATGGGACATAGTCTTTCTCCGTGTGTGGACGCAAATTTGTCCTCCCACACTTTCTTTTGAATGATTGATATGGGAGCTCCACTGTCCGCTATCATTTCCAACGGTATCCCTCCAATCAGCATGTCCAATCGGGGCTTGTCGTTTCCTGAATCATCCATCTCCAACACTTGGACATCTATGTACAGGATTTCCTCTAGGTCATCGGTTTCCTCAGACTCATTGGTGTCGTCTTGCTGCTCTCTGTCCACGAACTTTACTGTGGCTCCCTTTGGTTTCCGGCGGCATACCTTTTCGTAATGACCAAATATTCCGCAGTATGAGCACTTTGCTCGGAACGCCGGGCACGCCTTGTCATTCCCCAGATGGTTGACACTGCCACATCTGTAGCAGCTCGGACGTCCTCCCTTATTCCCTCTCTGATCTGTGGGGTTTGCGGACTTCTGTTTCCTACCATCCAGGTGTTTCTGCGGCTCCCTTTGCTTGGGGCGGTCTCCTCTATGGTGAGTTGATATCTGGCACACTGACTGCGTCCCTCCTGTCTCTTTCTTGGCTGCTTGGGCGCAGCGTTTCGATAATTCAGCCTTCTTTACCATGGCCCAAATTTCTTTGAGTGGAGCGTCTCCGTTCACCCATAGTTTTTCTTGGACATGGGCGCTCGACGTGTGCATGATGATTTGGTCTCGGATGAGTTCGTCGTGCAATGCGCCGAATTTGCAGGAGATGGCGAGTTTCTGCAGGGCAACAACATACTCGTCCACGGTTTCACTGCTCTTTTGCTTCCTTTGGAAAAAATTGTAGCGGTCAATTGCAACACACACCACGGGCCGGAAGTGCGCATCAAGGTCAGCGATGGTGTGGCTGAAAACATCAGTGTCTGCGGCATCTCTTTCCACTTTCACGATAGTGTCGTAGATTCTGATCCCTTCCGGGCCCAGGTTATGTAGTAAGATTTTCTTCCTTCTTTTGCTTGAGTATGGAGCGCCTGCCTCCTCTTCTAATGCGTCGAGGTAGTTAAGGAAGTACCTCTTCCAGTCCTCCCATTGCCTCTCTGGTTCCCCTGGATTAGTTAGGAACGGTACCAGTTGCGTGAGGGACGACGAGTGCACTGCCATTCTGCCTGTTCTGTTCCTGGCGGGTTGGACGGAAACTGTTTTCCCTTGGGGGCTGCCTGGAGCGTTATGCTTGGTCGGATCCCCTTCCTCAGGGTCACTCTCACTATCCTCTCTCAGTTGTGCGTGGAGGGGGTTAGGTGGCGTCTGTGCCCCACCCCCCTTTACAGCATATGCGTCAGCAGCGTCTTCTGGGCGGGCGGTGGATGACTCCCCTCTGCCCTCTCCCTGTTCCGCCAGTTTGCTTTGCTGGGTTTATTCTCCTTGGGGCGATGTTCCCGCTGCCCCTCGGGTCCCCCCTCTTCGCTCGGGTTCAATCGCTATGCTCGCTCGCTCGCTCCGCGTTTATGAGGAGCTGGGTATTCTGAGTGCACGCAGGCCTACCTCTGCTGCCTGATCTTCACGAGCGCGACGGCTGGGGTGCGCTTTGTAATTCCAGGTGTGGCCCTCTGCCGCGCTCCGTCGTTAATTATCTCCTCTCTGGCATCAAAACGCTCCGTTATGGTTTCGATTTATGCCAGCAACTGTCACTGGGGTCCGTTTTTCATCTGGATCCTCGTCGCCATTGTAATATCTTGAAAGGATGAGACCTTCACGTGTATAGTGGGAAAACTCTTTATTAACTGACGGAGCGCCGGAGCACACAACCGATGCTCGGAAGCGGCCGGCGCCAATAACACAAAATGGTCGCCTTCCGCTTCCGTTGACTTGACTTCCCGTTCCGCCTAGCGGAACACTAGTGCGCTAACGCACAACCATTACCACAGGGGTCCCCAGCTTTATTCATCGGTTCCGGCCAGACGAGCCTTCTCCCAGTTTTTACATTTCCAACGCTGTGTTTCCATGTGTGGTTTGGCCTGGCCCGTTTCTCTCAACCCTTCACCGAACGTGTTGCCCACTTCTCTTTCCAAACACATGAAAGCGTGGACTTCAATCCCCCCAAATTGTTTTGTGCTTGCTTTCTTTGCACTTGCTTTCCAAGGAGATCCCCAAGTCCGTGAATTCACAGGGGCGGGGAACCTTTCTGCTAATTACGGCGAATTATTAATATTTCACACGCCCACACTGCTAACAACTTCACAAGAAAGCAGACAGCTTCTTGGAAAACGCCAGTCGCAATAATGCACGTGGTTTTCATGAAAACACTACAACTGCTAAGTACTGCCTGTAACTTATTATATTGCTATCTAAGTCAAAAAGTACTTTTCCTTGTGGACTCTGAACTTGTGCCTACACCCTGAGCTGCAGAGACAAACACCACAAGCAAACTTAATGTTGACAAGCCAGGTGGCAACAACCATATACGTGGTATGAAAGATACTTAGCTTTGTACACGTTACTTTTCTGTAACACGAAATGCCAATGCGATATGGAAAGTAAACATAAGTGTCCATGAATAACAAGGTCAGGGACCGAAGGTAGGCCTCTTTAGGACCTAAGCTGCAGGGACGTCCTGCCCCCTAAAGGCATGTTTATTTCCATTAAGTGGCAGGCCTAGCTTGTCGTTTAGGGGCTCCTAATCAAATTGTGCAGTACCCGTGTAATGGAGTAGTGTGCTGAAATATGTTGATTACCTTTACGAGAGGCCGCCGACAACATGGGTTTTATACTAAAACTAAAAGTGTCTCTGCTTTGTCTCTACACTGCTACCTCAATAGCAAAGCAGGACACTAACACATTTCATATCCTAGCATCCTTTGCGATTTTGTAGTCAGAGCCATACAAAGTGGATTCAGGAAAAACAAACAGTATCCAACTAGAGGAGTCCCAGTGAAACAGGGGTTTAACCAAACCTCTTTTTGCAAGTCTGAAGATAAACTTAAGAGGGATATTCCAATTTCTAGTTCTGGCTGAAAGACAACAATATATTCATAAAATTAAAAAAAACATAATTCGAAAATACATATTTTATAAATAGAGGTTCTTTGAATCGTCCCTTTTCATCAATTGGTCTGTTCCATGGTTGTTCACATTTTGCCTCCGCCCACCACAGCACACAGCTTGGGCCGATGGATCGCCCCACGTCAGCCATTGGCTATCTTGCACCATAAGTGACAGCATTTTTACTGATTACCTGTGCACATCCACCCATAAAGCAGTGCCCTTCAGAGCCAAGGCTGGTGGGTCAATACTTACTTTGCCAATGTTTTTTTTCTTTCAATTCATGATTCTTTTTTTAGTAAATCTTGTTGTGTCTTCAAGTTATGTCTTTAAGCTATATCAATTCAAAGCCAATATTCAGGGGAGCATCTTAAGCAGAAATATGAGGGGGTGTAAATCTGAGGCTTCCCAACATGCAATACAGACGATTTTCCGAACCCACCCTTTTCCTAACTTAAAGGGAAGCAAGATGTTAAGTCCAAGATTGTGTTTCAACCACAGGAGCAGCATTCCTGCACATCCCCTAACAGCTGGTTTGCTGCCTTGGCATTGATCTTGTTAACAAATATGATAGTTGCTAAATACCCCATGTCACATGCACCACCACAGGTCAGTACTGACGTTTTAGCCAGCAGCACTTTGCAGCACTTTCATGTGTAACGGTACCGGCACAATGACAAGTCCTAAAATCCAGCTCTGGGGGTCACCTTTATACAGCACTGGCTCTGAGACAACAGCACTTTCCATGCTGGGGTCATTGACCAGACTTACAATGTCAATATAAATAAAGACTACAGACCCGAAATGCAAAGTTTTGGTGGATATAAAGCCAAGGGTGCCTGACGGCATTACACTTGACAAGAGGCTGAAATGCAAATGTGTAAAAATATTTGTGAGTGCATCAATGAAATAACAAAATGCATAGCCGTGCAACCTCTTCCATATGTCAGCATATTCACTCATCTTTTTAAACATCCACCACTGACCTCTGTCGAGATCTCCCACATGGCACAATTCCGAACCCTGCTTAACCACCACACCTCACCATCCTTCATTTGGTTTGCATCTCCTTGTCCTGGTGTCCATGTCCCTGTCCCAATGCATGCGTCACCCTTCCCTGGCTCCCTTTTATTCATGTCCCTATGGCTGTGTCTCTATACACAAATGCATGTATCTTCCGGTTTGGTGTCCCTGTCTCCTTGACTCAGTATCTCTTTCTTCCTGAACCAGGTTACAAGAGTGAATGTCTGTCTGTCTGTCCCTGAATCTGTGTACCTAGTCCAGAGTCCATGTGTTTTGCCCCAGTGCCCATGTATACTTTGTCTCCTTTCTCAGTGGTTTTGTCTCAGTGTCAAAGTATCCATGGCTTTCCTCATGTCTCCAACCCTCAGTTTGTCAATGTCTCCCTGTCTCAATGTCTCTTCCCCAGTGACAGTGGCCATGTCACCTTGCTCGAATGTCTCAGTGTCATAGTGTGCATCTGTGGCTCGCTCTAGAAGCGTTTGACCCATGTGGACGAATGAATTAGCGTTTTATTGTATAGTTAGTGTTGTATCCTTACAATCAATATGCATAAATAGCAATGTATTACATAGAGAGTATACATGCATAACATCGATACAATTCCAGCTACTGGAGATTGGTTTCTAGGACCAGGACAGATTCCTGACGTGCTGGAAGCAGCTTCAATTTTATTACATGTAATCAACACAGATTTTAAAAGACACCTTTCATTGGAGTTTTTTGCCAGATAAGCAAATCTCAACCACGTCTTGACTTGACCGAATGTTTAAAAGTAATAAAAATCTTCTTTCCGGGATCAAGTATTGACCCAAACCTAAGATGTGGATCCCAGACTTTTTTTGCTCCTTGCACAACTGGCATCTCGTATTCATTTCACCTTTCAGGTTGCCATATCAATTGTCTTTTAAGAGAATCACAAAGAATCTGCATCTAATTCTCATACACTTTTGAGGTAAAGTAAACGGATGATTAAAGAATAGTTGTCTTTCATTAAATTTGCATGTGTTGCTGACCAGCCATGAAAATGTTCTTTTCCTCGGTTATATACATCCTCCTGGAAAGAGGCGTCTGGCTTATTTCTTTGATAGTTGCTTAACCTATGGTGCTGACCAGGTTTTCTCCTGTAAGTAATAGTAGCGAGGAACATGACCACCACTACTCGAAGCCCTGGTACACTTGAAGAACCAGAGAGTTTGTTAAAGATCTCTATAAGTGCAACTTTTAGGGTGAGGGCCTTGGGGTTCAACATCTCGAGCAGTATTGTTAATTCACCCCTTTCTTCGAACCACATTCCCAAATATTTATAGCTTTTAACTCTTTTTAGGGGGAATTCGTCTAACTGTTAGTGGCCCTTTTATGACGCGTATTCACAAAATTACTATTTTAATTGTCTCTTTATTGATTCTTAGGCTATTTTAAGGCAGCATTTTTGTAGAGAGAGCAGAGCATTATGTAGACCCTTAGTGGTGTTATCTAAAAAGACTGTGTCACCTGCGTACTGGAGTATGCCTATCCTTTGCCGGCCTAATATTGGGGGGTATAAGATTACTGTTTTTAGAGCATCTATCACATTTGCGATGTACAGATTAGCCAACAGGGTAGCAATTATGCCTCCCTTTTCAAAACCCTTGCCTGTAAAGACTTCTCTGATACTACCCATTTTCCTATTAGCCGCACCCTGACCCATGTTCCCTTGTACAATGAAATGATAGGAGTCAGCAGAGGCAATACGATTTTCCATTTTATAAGTTTTTGCCATAGTCTCCTCCTTCTGTGCCATTAAGAGCTGTTTCCAGGTCAATAAAGTGGCATACAGAAAGTCACTTTTGGGTGCAGTTAATTATTGTATAATGAAAAAGAGCGTTAGTAAGTGACCTTCTAGTGCACATCCTTTCTGAATACCCATTGGGCGATGTGGGATAAGCCGCTATGATTGACCCAATGTTCCAATCCACTGTAGGGAATCTTGGGGAAGCATTTTCCTTCTATTAACATAGCAATCATACGGTAATTAGCCGAGTATGAGTAAGAGCCTTATTTGTGACTTGGCACTAGTAGAGAGCCCCTCCAACTATCAGGAACGCTGTTATTTTGCAGGACATTACCGAATAAAGATGTTAAAATCCCTGCCCATAAGGGTAAATTCGCCTAATACATACTTGCTGGTAGAGACCATTCGAACCAGGCGTGCCCTCTGTTTTGAAAGAAGATTGAGACTTCTGAACGTCTGTGCATGTAAATACAAGTACATTATGTTTTGTTGACCATATATCATCCAAGGCATGTTGGTTTGTTAGAGGACGTGTGCGTTGTAATGCCTTTGTGAAAGGTACCCATCCTGCTACAAAGGCACATTTGTTTCCCATTCTCCTGTCTTGTGATAGCAGCTGATTAACTTGTCTCCAAAACTTAGGCTGGTCTCTAGACTTGCAGGTATCAAGTAAGTAGATCCAGCAAAGGTCTATAGACTTCTATTTTCCCTGTCAGATGTTTTTTTGTAACCAGCACGAATGAATCCTATATCTTTGGTTATTGATTCCTTTATTCTTCCATTCCTACACTCAGTTGTTGGGAAAAGTGGTCGCTGGCTAGCAGTGGGACTATTTTGCAATCATTTACAATCAGCAAGTATTCTACCCTTGTCAGAGTGCAGTCTAACACTGCCTGTCTCTGTGATGAGAAATGGGAGAAAATTGGTTGGTGATTATGTTTCAGGCGTCCATTTCATGTTTGAAAGCTTATGCTATGCATGGCCATTATTAGAGTTGAGTTATTTTTAATTTACCATTGCCCCTATATGGCAGGTGTGGGGATCTTACAGAAGCTATCATCATCTGTTTTACATCTGGCGATTCTTTAAGTTTTAAAACTTTCAAATAGGAGTGTACAGACGTATTTCACTTTGCCCTCTGGCCATTCTGTGCTTCGTTTTGTTGTCTCACTGTTTCGTGGGTCACGGCTGTGCCCACTTGTCATTGAATGTTTCTAACAATTTAATTTTATATATATTTGCAAAATAAATTCTTGTCCGGCTGGACAAAAGACATACTACCTATTTAGAGTATGATTATTGTATATAAGTGATGCTTCCTCTGAAAATAGGGACCATTGTTTTCTATAACTTAATTTTGGGGGACAGCACTTATTTTTCTGTATCAGACATTTACTGATAGCAAGAGGGGGAAATCAAACAAGGCAGAAAGACGGAGGAAGAAAAAGACGGAAAAAGCGTCAAAAAGGGAGGAAGCAGTACCGTAGGAAGCGAGATAATGCTGGGAATGAGAGTTCTATTCATGAAGCTACGCGTCATAAACACGATGGAATGTAGCACAGGTGCAGCACACAGAGTTTGATTTTGAAATGTTTATGTTCTATTTTACTATATAACTTTCATTTGCTGGGAATATAAATCAGATGTCAATATCAATGACTTGT
Source organism: Lissotriton vulgaris (assembly GCF_964263255.1). Lineage (NCBI taxonomy): Eukaryota > Metazoa > Chordata > Amphibia > Caudata > Salamandridae > Lissotriton > Lissotriton vulgaris. Next base: position 1,280,690,543 of record NC_141696.1, read on the forward strand.
GGTGTATGTACTGCGATCGCCCCCTGAGATTGGATGTTCCAAACTGTATTCGGCTGTTGACACAATAAAATGTGGGTTTTAAAAAAAAAAAAGGGAGGAATGAGGAGCCTGCAAGAGTGAGATAAAGGGGCAAGGAGTGTCTGGTAGGGGATTACAAAGGCATAAGATCGATTTAGGACGAACCAGCCATGGTATTCAACGCACGATTCTATGCAGACCTTCGGGCACGGGCACTCTTACTTTCACAAAATATGCACTGGAGGTACAGAGCCTGCCATGGTCCATATGCCACCCTTCACTAGATTATAACTTGTCTGAGCACCATAGTGTAATTTTTTTTAATTATTAGTGTCTTCTGTTAACCTGCTAAACTTGAACCATTACATGCTAACAGCTACATGTGTGTGGCTGTTAAGTGTGACGTGGAAGCTTCCTCTATTTCCTGCAGCATCTAAGGTTAATGTGGTCCGTGCGTGCCCCGATACTATCCGGGCGGGATTACTATCAATCGCTACTGGTCAGTCTCCCAAAATATTCGATTCACAGAGCCCAGATGTTCCAAAATGCGGCAACCAGGCTGATCCTAGAAATTGATCAGATATCATCCACTTTTTCTCACCTTCTTCAGCTTTATTGGCTGGCAGTCGCCTTAAGAAGCCTCTGCAAGGCATTATGCCTTTGTCGTAAGGCTCATCACGAACACAGAACAGGCATTTATATCTCTTCCTTTTTTGTTCACTACTTCCCTACTCAGACTCTGCCTCAACATTTGTTATCTATCCCTAGGTATGAAAAAAGCTTAGGTCTGGAGGAATATCTGAGGCAGTGATCGCCTCCAAAGCATGGATTTCAGGCCCTTTTCACGTAGGACTAAGGCCAACTTTTGAGTTTCCATAAACAGCGTAATACCTATCTATTGAATCTAACAGACTAATCTTCGATAGTCCGTCTCCAGTCTTTCTTTCGTCTGGCGAAAGTACCAGTGTCACAAGCGCCTGGACACCTCTTTAAGGTGCAGCTGTTTTTTATTGTGTTGATGTAAGAGAGGTGAACACATACCTTTGCCTACATACCACCAGCCGGCGAGGAGACATTGAAGTCTACGGTCATAAACGTTAATGAACTCCACCAAGAGGAAATAATAAAAAGAATATGTAAACCAACTAGGTCAACTCCCTTTGGACAACTCTTTACGAGGTACATGCTGTGCTATATCAATTGAATTTCATTCCTTCACTCTTGTGACATGGCATGATTTACACGCTCTTCTTGATTCTTCACATTATAATTTTGTTATCAGGGTCCTCCTTTTCATGACATGTTGTGAGAATATCAGTTTCTGGCGTCACTCTTTTAAGGTCCTGAATTAGGGAGCTCATTACCTCTGGGAATGTTGACAGTTTGTTTGTTAATAGGGCACAGGTGCAGTTTCCTTCTTCTTCCACAGCTTGCTCTGTTGCCCGTTGCATTGATTCATATTAATGAACACACTGACATGGAGGCTGCTGCGGCCTGCAGCGGATCTACTTGGATTTCCATTTTGTCAGCATGGAGTTGGACTGCTCTATAGTGGGTGCAAGAGTGTTCTTCAGGTCTGTGCACCATTGGACCATCAGGTTTCGGTAGACTGGGTTTGTGGTGAGGTCATGCACCGGATCCCACACCTGAGACGGGGGGCACTATTCAGATCATCGGAAGGGCTGGGGAGGATCGTCTCTATCTTTATTTAGTTTTGTTAGTGATACACGGCTCAACATTTTGAGAGCTTGTGCAGGGGGCTGTCATGTGCTCGGCAGAGGTTTCTTTTTGAGTAATTTTTGGTTCCCCATGGGAAGTTGTAAGTTGGTTATCATGGTTTTTGGGGATAGAGGAACCACCATTACTTTAGTGGCATTGCTCAGTGTGCACAGCTCTTCACTCATCGGGGGGAGCAAGTATTCTCTCTTTCTTTGGGGGGTTCTAGCGGCGATCTCAGCTACAGGTGACCTCGGATTTTCCCGCGCTCCCTTTCTTTGCTCTTAATGGTGTCAGTATGGACTAAATTTTTGTTTTTTTAAGTAATGTGTGTACAAGAGCGTGTGTTTCTTTGCACCCCATGTTGAATTAAGTTTTCTCTTCTCAGGAGCAGGTCCCTTAATCTTATTAGCTTGAAGCTGTGCTTGCTGAAAAGCGAACTGAGAGTTATTCCTTCTAGTGCCGCCACGCCTCCCGCGCCACGCTGATTACTGTGATCTGCGCTTCTATCCTCTTCTTATCTTGCCCTCTTTTAATCGTATCCTCTTTTCTATCCACTTGCTTATACTGAGTTCGAGGATACTAACGTGGACGTCATTGTGTTCGAGGTTATTAACATGGACGTCATTTGGGAGTAGTCAGGCGTCACTGTGTCACAGGTGTGACCTCTTGCTTGCCCCCTGCTACTCCCCGCACTTTCTTTGCGACTCCTGGCCTCAGAGGAGGCAATGCTTCCTCTGAGGCCAGTGACTGAAAAGAAAGTGCCGGAAGTAGTAGGAAGCAAGCTAGAGGCCACAGCTGTGACCCCTGACTACTCCCAAATGACGCCCATGGTTATTAAGTCTTTTTGAGCCAGTGTCAGGTGTGTGTACTCTAAGCGCTTTTTATCCCCCCCCCCACCCACCCCTCCACCTTCAGTTGTTGGTTGTCCCCCTCTTGAGTCCACCCATGCTGATATTGCCAGCCCCTGCCCTGTAAATTTCCGGGTTCTCCCAGTCACCCACAGGCGCCTGGCCTCCATGGAGCTCTCCTCCAGCTGGAGAGGGGGGCCCAAGGATGAGGACTGCGGGTAGCAGCTTCAGGCACATGCCTTGAGGGAGGGTGCACAATTGCAACAGTAACCAGAGTGAGAAGTGCGTAGGTGCGCGTCAGTGACGTAGTATGCGTGCCTCACGGGCTCTCTGTAGAGGCGTTTGTCCAGGTGCATCCTTGTTCATGAGGCAACACCTCTCAAAGAGTGGGTCAGCACGCCTCTCCTTTAACACCGAAATATATGAGCAGTGGACGGTACAAGTGATTTGGATAGAAATGGGCGCGAATTCTAGTTTGTAGGTAGCAATCATTTTACGTAACAGAACCGTTGACGTTCTTCAGGTAGCTGCTCACCCAGAAGCAAATGTTTACATTAGTCTTTCTCAAATGGGCAACTCTGCTGTCGTGATCACTCCCCTCATGGCTTGCCTTAGTGAAAATAATTACAAGTTATTTTTCTTAGAATTTGGAATAACATGGCAGACCCAGGTGTATCCGCTCTAATTCAGCGTGCTTTTTTAACCCCCATAGTGTGGAAATAACACACCCAAAATGAAACACAATTATCACCTGGTTATGCTGGTAAGGGGAACAGCGTTTACAACGCAGCTTTTACCACGCAGTACCTTTACCACGCAACTTTTACAACGCAAGTCGTTACAATGACTTGCGCTGGGGGGGCGCTTCTAGGATAGGGAATAGTTTAATTTACTATCCAAAACCTTCCCTACTATTCACGGGGACTGGAGTTGGAATAGTAAATTAAACTATTCACTATCCATCGCACCCCAACGCAAGTCGTTGTAACAACTTGCGTTGTAAAACCTGCGTGGTAAAGGCATGCGTTGTAAAAGCATGCGTAGTAACGACATACATCCTGCTGGTAAACATACATTTTGGGGATTCGACCCGGGATGAGATTAAATCCATCAAGATGATTGAGTGTACTGCCTCATTTGATTATCATTGGACATTTATATAATGAACTTTTAGAGCTGATTTTCCATTGTTAATAACGAGCCCTGAGAAAGCTCCCGGTTATTGGGTCATCAGGGGGGCGAAACATGCGTGGGCTGCTTTTTGCATGTTACCTGGTGGAACACTTCAACAAGGACGGGTTGATGGAAACTCTCACTGTAAATAAAATGCAAAACTGAAAGAATATAAAAGGCTGCTCCTGTATCTTATTACTTTGTGAAACACTACAAAAATGATGTATTCATGGAAAGTCTTATTTGAATGGTAGGACACACTTATCCCTTTTCATGGCACACATTTACCACCTGGTTGGAGAAGGTGGTAAATGTGTTGGGTGGGGGCTTTTTTCTGGTCGTGGTGCAGGGAGTGGCAGTAAGGCAGTGCAGGTTTTACTTCAGCTGCGGAAAGCTTTTGATGCTTGCCCAATGCCTGCAGTCCATGCAGCTTAAACTGTTGCAGCACAGTTTCTCCAGGCCCGGAATGACGGGGGCTGGAGCTTGCTGGCCCGGTAATTCCTGGCCCAGAGACACTGGGAATTCATAACTGTTTCGAGCAGTGTCACATCATGACACCGCTCCAACAACTTGTAATTACGAGTCTAGTGGTATTCAATTGACCTATCTTAGGAGCGTGAAATGCTGAGCTTGCATTACCGGCTTTGTTATGAGTCTGATGTGCAGGTAAAAACCATACACTGCAGACCACAACAGAAGCCGGCAGTGTGCATTAACTTGCTGATCCAGTTTACTGGCAGTATGAGAACAGACTTAGGTGCATGTACACTGTGGAGGGTAACGCCGACTCCTGAAGCAACAATGGCTGGCTGTGTTCCACCTACTATCCTCACCTGTTGCCTCACCTCCCACCTTGAATGCCGCTTTGGCAAATTGAATTGTGGTTGTTCACTGCACAGGTTGACTTTGACTTCTGAAGCAAAAGATGCTGGCTACACTTCACTGGTTGTCTCAGCTGCTGTTTGCCGTATCCCTTCTCTTTAAGTTCATCATGCAGCGCGTTCGCCTGCTTTTATAGGGGGAAGATGTGTGGTTTATAAGTACAACACAAAGATCCATACATGATGGACCGTGGAAACCCAGCCAGAAAAGGTTTTTAGGTAGTCCCAGATTTTGGGTGTACCTTTTCAGAAAAGAAAAATTATTTTCTTGAGTCCTCTCACTCACCCAGGATTGCCCCTGGGTGACATGCTTTATCATTGGGGCCATCCCAAGCATCTACTGCTTGAGGCATGCGGAGACTTGAGAAAGAGACGTAGGAGCACTGATTTGTGGGACTATGTGTGGTGCAGTGTATGGTGGAGTGGTGGATTGTGCTAGTAAAAATACCTAACTAGTGAGCTAAAGTTTTATTCCTGCTCCTAGCTGGTACAGTAAAAAGGGGTTAGATTTTCATTTTTCCTTTTAACTAACCCCTTTTTACTGTACCACCCCTGGGTGAGTGAGGGGACTCAAGAAAATAATGTTTCTTTTCTGAAAAGGTACACCCAAAATCTGGGACTACCTAAAAACCTTTTCTGGCTGGGTTTCCACGGTCCATCATATATGGATCTTTGTGTTGTACTTGAAACTTAGGAGGTTGAACCTAGCCATATCCTCCTTCTCCCTCCGTTTGGAAAGTGCTTTATAGGTACCCCAACCTGATGTAAGATCATGATGGTGATCAACTGCTGTGTGTGAAAAATGTTGAGCTACATGTACATGATGATGTAAAACTCATGTTGGGCAACACAAAAGAATGGGTAAGAATGACAAGCAAGCATTGGCAAAGCAAGTAGGTATGGCGTAGGCTGCCAGGCTTTTGACTTTGTCAGTTCTTTTTTTGTCATGACTTTTGTAAAACTTTATTGGAGGGGGAACTCCCATGTCCTAGCCAATATAAATAAAAATGCATAAAATGAAATGTAAATATTTTTGGTCTCAAAAAGCATATATTGCCATAGTAGTCTGCACACCGAAAAGAATGAATTTAAGAAAAATCGAAAGGTCTTGGCGAATGCTAGATTTATGAATGCCCAAACCGGAGTACAGGGATGTTCGCCTAATAGAGCTTGGTATTCGACCACAGAATGAAAATCTCCCAAAAACAAGTTTCAGGTCACCAAAATACCAATAAAGAAAAGTACCTCACGTACTGTCCAGTTTTGTTCTCAGATTGAATGTAGGACACAGCGGAAGAAGGAGAAAACAACAAAATCAACTGTATATAGCATATTATACACACCCTGCATTCCAGGCATTAGACAGAATTCCATACACACATCCAGCATAACTCAGACATGCCACAAAGCCAGAAGCTCTACAATGCCCCATTAGGGTCTGTCGTGAGCAATCCTGAATTTTACTCCTTATTCCCTTAGAGTTCTTTTCCTCTCTATACAGGGGGGCAGTGTGAATAGGGGCATGTGGCAGTCACTCGATGGAGGATGGAGAAAGGGTGGTTATAATCAGGGTCTGCTGGCTGATGCAGTTAAGAAAAACATAGTTAACTATCACGAATGGGCTGTGGGTAACTGGCAGCGAATTACAAAAGTTCTGTTTATGCACATAGAGAAAGCACTATGGGCTTTGCCCCTGTGGTTGTCAATGTATACAGAGAAAGCTCTAGGCACTGGACAACCAATTGACATAGTGTACAATGAGAATACTGCCTTTTTGGCCGGTGACTGCAGGGCTTATTTACAAGAACCCTGGGCCGCCAGCATGTCACTTTTTTTGACGCACCTGCGGCGCAGTGTGCTGGCCAATATTTACAAGGCCACGATAAGCTACCCTGCGTGGCTTTTCGTGGCCTTGTAAATACAGCCCCTTTTCACGCAGCACTTTGCGTGAATGTATGTTCCATAGGTGTTGCTATGGGTGACCCCTAGCAACATCCACGGATTCTGCTTGATTCTCAGATTTACATTGTTTCGTCCACATGGGAATGCATCAGAATCCTACGCCTCTCTTTCTATGCGTGCTGCATTCTGCAACAAGCATAGAAAGAGGAAATGCCATCACTGATTGTTTGTTTTGCAGGAAGGGACACCCCCGCAACGCAGGCATCCTTGCACCATGGTGCATGGGTGCTTGTGTTGGCACATGACAGCCAATTGTGGACAAGTGCAGGAGAAAACACAGGGATGCAATGTACTGTTGTAAATACGACGCATCCTTGTGCTTTTAAAATGACACAGCTCAACGCAGCACTGCGCCACTTTGTTGCAAATTATGACCTACGTCTTTAGATCTGGAAAGATGCCCTCAGGGCTCAAGTGGGCATAGGGTCGTGGTGATGCTTTGGAACCGTATTTTATGCCGTATAATTTTTTAAAGGACTTGTGTCTGGTGAGACAGTGCATATTTTGGTTAACCCCTCTGCCGCGGCTGGAAATCTGCGCCTGTGCGGCACATTCCGATCGTGGGCGTGGTCATGACGGCCCCCAGCTGTCATCAGCACACGCCCACCATGATGCATGACGGCCGGGGGCCGTCATCAGCATGGAAGGGGTTAATGAAGGTTAAGCATCACCCCTGCAATGATGAAGGTAGTGGCAAAGTCCACCACAGTTTATTCTGAATTAAGAGCTCGGAAGGGTAGCAGTGTCACTCACTGTTCTGGTGTTCTTGAAGGTTGTTACACATCCCAGCATGGTGTGTTAAAAAACAGCCAGTAAAAGATTCAAGATGGTTTTCTGTTAGGGTTGATTGTTGTTTTTGTTTATAGACGGATAGCGTGGATGACGGAGCCAGGGATGCGAAATGCATTGGGTATAGGAATTTGGATGCTGACTAAATGGAGAATGTCTATCCTATGGTTTTATGAAATATTGAACAAAACGTTTTAGCAGGGTGACAATAAACATATGATATGGATTGATACTGCGAAGAAACTACAAAAGGATGAAACAATATATTATGGAGTAATAATAGCAAAGAATATATGGAATGTTTATTTGAGATCTTTTATCAGTCGAGGCCGGCATGATTCGCGGGTGGGGAGGGGTGGGGGGGTCGCACTGGGGGGTTAATTTAATTTTTTTAAAATTGTTTTTAAACTTACCTTCGCCTCCGGACCCAGAATCCCGCGTCTCCTGCTCTCTCTCTGCTCACAGGAAGCAGAAGCAGGCAGCCTCCCTCTCCTTCCATAAGCCAATCACAACACTGCAATGGCAGCGTTGTGATTGGCTAGGACGTCGTCCGTACAGGCGTTTATGGGGAGGCCGTTTCTCCATGCTGGCTGCATGCTGCCTACATGATGAAAACGGAGAGTGTGCATGACCGCCCCCAACCAGGCATACCCTTCTTCTACTTTCTAGCAGTGCGTATTTATACCATTTTACGTGTCTATTTCTTGCACTGCGAGAAAGCAGTGAGGCGATGCTCTGACGCCCACATGGAGTAGCAGCCCCTGTCTTTTATCATCAGAATAGTGCTGTTCTGCAATAGATGTGCACATTTATCATTGTATATCATATACAGATTTACAATGGACAAAGCCAGAAGCATCACATCACGAGCTGACTAACACTAACCACTGGGCATTAGACATCCTACTGTCCTAGGAGACTCATCAACAAATATTCAACTGTAACAGAACTAGACTGAACATCAATCACACGCAGAATGCAACTCAAACATGCCTCTCACCAGCACCAAGCACAGACAAGTTTAACTGTAGGGTTACAGGTTAGCATTCGTAGGCATAGGTAAACCCTCTGGCCACATTAAATCATTCACTTCAGCTGAAGGAATGAGACATAACCACCCACCTAGCATGACCACACACTATCCTCTGGCCCACGTAGTCAATGCTCAACTTTCATATCACTCTTAAACATACGGCTTAGTCCCAAAAACATCGACTTCAGAATATCGACCTGCAACAACCCCGACTCCAAGACTTGCACAGCACCATCAAGGTGAGCAGAGGTGGGGTTCGTATTCAAACTCTTCCTGCCACAGCGATGCTCACCATAACCATATTGTTCAAGTCTGTATTTTGGGAGCTCGACTGTGACCGGTCGATATGTTCATGATCGATATTTTGATCACGTTCAACAGGACAAAGTCTCATGGGTGGATCAGAACAGTAGCCAGACCACCCAGATTCTGCTCTGTGCGGAAGACCCTGAACCACCCATTCCAGACAGCCCACAGCGCTTTGAGGCCATACTAATCAGACCCTCCAGGATTTCGCGATTTCGCGGTTTGCCAGCGAAATCGTCACTGTTGTAAAAATACCGCGATTTTTACAAAAGTGCCCACGAAATGGAAGGCGGCCAGGAAAAAGGTTGCATCTGTATGCAAGGTGATTGTGGGGAGCTTGAGGAAGGTCCGACTAGGTATCGGAAGTGTGTGTAGCGTGAAAAAGCAAAGCGGTCACCAGGGACTGTAACAGCTGTGTTGCACCACCATCTTGGGGAGGACGGGGGCGCATGGCAGTAGGTTTAATTGCTCAGACTATTATTATGAGCAAAAGTAAGAGTGTGGCCAGGAGCTGTGGTACACGGGATCCTCAGAGTCAGAATTGAAGTGTTTTCAATAAATGTATTACAAAAATTCAGTTGCGGTGTTTTTGTGATCATGGCCTCGCGAATCCACAATAGTTGGTGGGCATGATCTTGACATTGTTATGGCAGTTCAAATGTGGCAACTTGTCAGGTGTTTAGAAACCACAGCCGTAATTGACGGGGGAGGGCAGACGCCCGAGTCTGGCAGTGAGTATGATAAAAATAGTGAGGTTGATAAAAACAGTGACGAATATCCTCATTATCCCCTTCATCAAGATATGGTTGACAGAGGGAAGGCAAAACAAGGGATGGGTTGGATGGGTTTTGAAGTTCATAGTAGAGGGGGGAGGGGTCAAAAAGTCCTACTTAATCAGGTATCTGTGTAGGCTCCATCTGCGGGGATAGAATGGGTAACAGTATCTACGAGGACAAACTCACCCTATGAGTGCGGAGAAAAGCCCTGGTTGGCGTGGTTCACGGGCATTGACATTGGGGAGGAGGAACTTAAAGAGAGGAATTAATTAATAAATTCAGCCCAGGGTATGTCGTCATTCAATCCCTGAGTGCTGGATCTCAAACGAAACACCCAGAGTTGTTCCTGTGTGAACAGGGTTCTCGCTGGCCAGCTAGGGTTGGAGTCAATAATGGTCCCACGCAAACTGTCTGGTGTGTGGTGTGCCTCAAGGAAGTGTGAGCACCTTTCGGTATTTTTTTTGCAGCAAATCATGCTGCGGTGCTCGCTGATTGGTGATTTTACTGGTCTCGTTGTCATTCCCACACAACAAAGTTGGCAGGGGCATGTTGTATCGTTTTTAGTGGGTGAAATTCCATATGCTTTACCCTTGGGCGAAGAAGGAGATGACACCCTTAAGGGCAGAATGGTGGCACTTGGTGGAGTGGGGCAAATGGTAGGAGAATTATCACTGACTCCTGGGACCAGAGCCAGATACCAGGCATGCTATACGTTCAACTCGTGATGCAGTCCCAGGGATAGGAAGAGGACCATTCAACGGTTAGAAGAGAGCAGGAGTTTGTGCTTTCCCAATACATGCGGCCTTGGGAAGATAGGCTTGGAAGGAGGTGAAGTTGCCAGACCAGAGGTATTATAAGTTCACATTGGTTCTCGAGCCACTGAGAGCAAGGAATAGCAATGCTATGCAGCTGGCCATGTCGCCTACAGGGCTTCTCAGAACCTTCACTAAAGCAAATGGAGGATTGCCTTTCCTAGTGATAATAGCCTTCACCTGTGGGCTGCTTCCTCTGTTCCATATTCCAGGCTGCCTATTTCAAAGCGGAATACTCTGCTAAAACAGTTTCCATTGATTTAAGGCTGAAAATGAATGATTATGAGTAAAATAAAGTGCCGCAAAAGTGCTGCTAAATTTCCATATTTGTGCCACTAAATTTGCTAGTCCATGCCGCTATATCCTGGGGGGTCTGACTAATGTCAGGTGTGCGCTATATAAATGCTGATAACAGAACTAATAATTAGCCCTTTTCATTTCCTCGGTTTGAGTCTATTATATTGTTCTGCTGATCTTTCGTTTCTTTCTCTCTCACTTTCAGATATTTTTCTTTTTTTGAGAGGGAGAGGGTTTGGTAATTGTTCGGAATTCACATTTTACAGGTCCTCCCTACCTTTCAAAAAGTCAGTATGTCGCCAATTGCCTAGAATGGCGTTTTCCTTCACGTTGATAAGTAATGTGCAGGAGAGATGTTTGTGCTTCTGGAAGAGAATGCTGTCAACACCCATGTATACACAAACATTATTTATCTCATGTTCAGGCGCATCACTTTGTAAAAATGCAATCCCACATTTCTTAGGAATGAAGGCATTTCTCAACCCAGATACACCTAGCACACGCTCACGCTGTATTGCAAACATGTGTTGGCTGCACATTTTACGGTATTTAGCGAGTTAGTCAAAATGTTGGATTCCGTTTGTGAAAACCCATCTTATCCCAGTGCGCACAACCGTAGAATGGTTGATCGGCTTTCCATAAGCGTTGTCTTTTTCAAATTCATAGAACTCTACTGTTTGATGCAATTTTGTTATTTTGTGGGACAGACAGAAAGATAGAAAGACAGACAGACAGACAGACAGAAAGATAGATAGATAGATAGATAGATCCCACTTTGTTGTTTCTTTCCACCTGTGGTCAAAGCTTGATATTTGGCGAAGCCGTAGATGTGTATAGATGCATCTTTCCTTCCTAGCAGCAACAAACCATATGGGTGGTTGAGTGCTCTATAAAGTGAATAATATTGGTCCTGCAAAGTTTATAGAGCCCTTTTGACACAGCCAACGGGAGAGCTGGCGATGTGTTGCCACCCATCTATTAAAGTCACAAAACGGTGTACTTAGAGAATACAAGAGTCACAGAGGCAAACAATTCTGTAACAAATCATGAGAACACTAAGATCCAAAATAGAGCAATTAGGGATCACATAGCATTGAGCTGCAAGAAATTCATTGTTCAAAGATATAATAACAAATTGATTCATGAATGCACATATGTTGTTTTTGAGCATTTAAAGCACACCACCTGCTAATAAAGAGTTGTCCAGGTGAAAATGTTTTTAACGTTCTTGCATAATAGGTTCCTTGGTGGACTCACCACCTTGGTTTATCTGAATCAATCAGGTTTCATGCCTCCATGTTTCACCAGGTTAAATCTGCGTAGACTGCACAATTGGCTAGACGGGGTAGGGAAAATGGATGAAACCCAGGTTATCATTTCCTTAGACAAGAAAAAAAACTGTTAAATCCACTGAATCTGATTTGTTGCTTTTGCCACTGAAATATTTGCGAAACGGGCTTGAATTTTATGGGCGTGCTACGATCCTAAATACGTAGCTCACATTGGCTGTGAAATTTAATGATTACTTTTCGCCATCCTTTTCACTGAGGACTGACAGCGCTGTCGTCTATCCTTGATTTCATTCACACTGTCACTGAGCTTCAAGTGTGGTAAGCAGAGCGGTCCACTGGTGAAGGGAGAAAGTAGCAAAGGGAGGTTGAGGACCAACTATCACTTGATGCGGATGACATCCTCCACTACGCAGTGACCCTCTGCAGACAGAACCCAGGCTCCTAAGTACTTTCCAATGATAGGAGAGGACGCTGGATATCGGATTCATTGGGCTACATTCACATTTCTTCAGATCTGCTCATCGGATGTGGAGCATCCTAGATTCAGATGCTTAGATACCTAGGGCTTGAGGTTACCAGGTGGCAGTTGGTTTTCTGAGACCATAATCTGGAGTAGAGAGGATAGAGGTGAGGATATGAGGCGCTGGCACAATCTCCCACTTTTGGTACAGATAAGTGGAGCCATCTTTAAAATTGTATCCCAACTCAGAATCCTCCACGGATCACAAAACACAACATATTATATTGCAGAGGCTTTCTTCAGAAGGTTCGAAAAGAATCTCAGATCTGTTATGGAATAATAACTCTGCAAACAGCACTGGCAGCCCAGTATAGAACATGATGTATTAGGTGAGCAGTGCTACCCAACATCAAGCATTGCCATTGGGCATCTCATTTGGTCGTTACAAATGTTTGGAATGTCAAAAAAGGGGATTGTTTTCACTTACAAGATCTTGAACCTCAAGTGCTAGTTGACTTTGGAGAAGACGTTGAGAAAGAGAGACGATAAGGAGGAGAAGTTCTACTAAGCAGGTAGAGCCAAATGCATATCGTTGACCCCAGCATCATCGCGTGGTGCTAAAAGAATCTGCTGTTGAACATTTAACAGAGCCAGATGATTAGGGGAAGCCGGTTAGGCCAAATTAAGGCTTGAATCACAAGAACAATAATTATAAAGGATAAGATAATAATCAAGCCACAGACAGGTGGATCAGCATTCTGTGCCCATGTCCAAGTCATGTGCAGATGTGCGAGGGCCAACCTTGCCTCCGGAGTGACTTTGGTACATGATTGATGTTCGCTTGGTTAAGACTGGCCTGATTAGTCAAAGGAGAAGGGAGTAACACCTTTGCGAGAAACACCTGACATGCATTACCCACCAAACTAGTAGTTAGGTGGCAGAGAACTTGCCAAGTGTATACTATGAATGAGCGAGAACCAGTAGAAATAAAAAGAGTCCTAAACTTATGCAGGCATCTTCAATGTAAAATACATTAGGAGGAAAATAAATCAGTCAAGTAAAACAACAGTGAATAAACAAAACAAAAAGCAAAAAAAGGTAATAAAATAAAAGAAATCAAAAGGAAATATAATCAAAGTGAATATACAAGGAAATTACATCAGGTATAGATGACAACTCACTAGTCAGTTTACCAAAATGTATGGGCATGCAGCCCATTAAATGGATGCTGTTCTCATCTATATGTCATCTGACTTTAACACTACTTTCAATAATTGTGGTGGCTTTTAGCTGAAGAGATGAAATCATAAGTGAATTGCCAGGAGCTCCGATGTATTTCCCTAATCTCTCAGATCTGAATTTCTACTCTGCTCACTGTCTCTTTTCATCCTTCCCTATCTGCAGTCTAACCACAGGAGAAATAACGCTGCCCAGGAAATGTCAGAGCATCAGCCTGTTGATCATACACAGCACTACTGACAGTGTAATCAAAACCAGGCCTGAAGAAACGTAAAGCACGCCTCGGCGACGTGGTCATGGACCCCTCTCTGTTTACTGAAATAAAACCACACCCAGGATAACTTGCTGATAATCAGTAAGTTGGCACTAAGATTTGCATTACAAAGTAGTAGGGGGAATATTCATGGCCAGCAGGATCGGTAACAATCATGCAGCAAGCTACATTTCTAGACTTCCTGCTCTCTAGCGCGCCCCATGACCAGATGTGCAAGTGCGAAAGTGGGGCGACCAGCCCACCACCCCATTCTTTGCCATTGGGAGATCAGGTGTCCCTGCTGGATCCCCAGTAGCGCATGGTCGTTCGATCCCTGGTCTTGATGAAGTTAGACTATGGTACTATAAGCCCGGTTGGCCGGTGCAAACCGATGTACAGTGGCGGGAACAACTGCAAACGATGCTCCTAGTTTAGTATCATGTGCAAAGCCGCGTGCAACTGATTCTCGAGTCATGACACGGCACTGGCTTCCATTGCAAGCAGAGATAGTCTTTTAAGTCTGAGTAATTTACTCACAATTCTCTACTGAGGGCTTCTTGCACACCTTTCAAAGGCACTGAAGTCAGGGCTAGGCTATGCATGGGACCTTACTCATCCATTAAGGCCAGGAAGCCTGCTGTTGGGTACAGCATATTTTTTCCCAGGTAGGAACTCTTGCAGACAGACATGATCACCTGTCTGAGGCATCTGAAGGTGGATCGTCATTGAATCACCAAGTGAAAAACAACTGCGGTAACCCTGTACCAGACCTAGACAGCTGCATCATCCACCGCCTGGAAAGACACAATTACTGAGTTTCATATTTATATGTTCATTACTGTGCCTCAAGCTGCAGTGACAGGACCTTGCGTTTCCTCTTTTTTTCCCAGAACCGCTCCTATCTCCTGCTAGTCTGACTTCAAGAAATTAGTAGATGAGGATTTTTTGGGCACATAAATTCAGCTGCACCAAGTAGTGAGCTCTGAGCATGAGGGATTCGTAAAATCGTGGCAAGTGTTCTCATGGGGACAGTAGCAATGTTGCCTTTTACACTTCTGAGTATAATAAACCCTTTGGGATGTCACTTTTCTGTCATTCAACTGTGCCACTGAGCTCTTGTACATGGGCCCAGCTGTAAGTAAATCCTTCTCACAATACTTCAGCAGCAATAGTAATAGCTGACCTGCTGAGCTGCGCCCTTGTTAGATGTAACCAGTTACCACAAACAGGTTTCTGCCTCTGTGGCCTTCATCAGGAGGTGTAATCGAAGTCCCCAGGCAAAGCGGGCCCAGAGATCCAGATGTTGGCAGTTCTTACCACTTAGGCTTAGAATTCATTCACTGTGCTTGTACTTTTGCCTTGTAATTCAGAGGGGTATAACCTCTGAGCTGTTTTCTATTATCTTTTTAGCACTCAGCTATTCCCTTTCGTGAGAGATCCTACCATATGCAAAGCAGTCCGGTCTCACTAAAAAAGGAGCGGTGTCCAACATTGTGTTAAATCATCTGGGCTAGCAAGCACATCCCTCTGCCTCTATGTTTTATTGTACTTACAAATTTAATCGAGGAGACATGACATGTTTCCGATTAAGCAAAACAAATTATAGCCATTTAAGCTGTAGGAACAGCAGACCCAGTGTCTCATAAACAGAGGGAAATGCTGACTTGCCGACTGGTTGAAGGTACATCCAAGGGTGGTGAGTGAGAGGGAAGGAAGATGCAAGGTAGGTGGGTGGGAAGCAGGGATTGTGGATAGAAGGAAAAGAGAGGATATGAGAGTGGAGCAGGACAGAAAGTAGGTATGGAAAGGGGGAGCAAGGGAGGGAAGGTATAAAGAGAGAGCGACGAAGGACGGGTGAAAGGAAGGAAAGAAGAACAGAGAGAGGGAGAAGGGAGGGTGTGCAAGAAAGGAGTGGAAGGATGGAGGAACAACAGAGGAAAAGAAGGGGGAATGGATGGAAGGAGTAGGGAACAAAAGAAGGAGAAGGGAGAAAGGGAAACAAATAGCTGGGACAAATATCCAGTGTAATGTTGACGGATTGATGAAATACACCTACTATGCGGGTTAGCCAAATGCACTCCCTAGCAAAGTGGGGGGGGGGGGCACACACAATTGAAAAAGAGGCTGTCTTTAATGAAGGCTGCAATGTGCTGCAGATGGTCCGCAAACCATGTCTAAAAGAAAGAGAGAAGCTGAGGTGGCCATATTTACAATCACTGATGGCAACCCAGGGGGCTCAGAGCACGCAGCTCCTACATGGCCCTCTTTGTCCTCCAAGGCACGCGTCAGGGAGGAGACATAGGCCTGTCTGGGACAACAGATCACTGCTTCACACTGCACGGCTGCAAACAGCGCTGGGAGCAAAATACTACCTGAAAGCTATCAGAGATGCAACGTACCCACCCCCCTGCACACAGATAGGGCCATTTAAAAGCAGACTGGATAGATAGAGCCAGCTGCAAGGGCTAGTCGCTGTAGGAGAACATTTGTAAGACATTCACTAATGGATCAGAGATTAAAACAACAAGGTGGAGTGGAAGTGCATTGGGCGAGACCAGGAGCTCAGGTACATTTGTGATGTATTGAGCTGAGGCTTAACATAAACCACCAAGGAGGGGGTGATTCTGGGCAGGGGCAAGCATTGGGGGTGCAGCATTGGAAACAATGTGCTAAGTTCCAGGGCCAAACTGACCTAATGGTCAGTCTGGCGGTGACAGAAAGGCTGCTGTCACAGGTGAGTATCTGGACCGGGTCTTTGGCTGTTGTGGGCGTGTGTTATGCGCTGTTGATTTTGCTGATAATACCGCACACATTGGCTGCAGCAAGCACAGTCTCCCATACCTTGCAAAACACCTATATAAGAGTGTCTTTAAAAGTTGGAAACTGTCTCGATTGGCAAATTCAGCCCACTTTTTTAGCTCACCGCTGGTTCACCAAGGACCTTAATGATAAGGAACTTGCCTTGCGCCAAACTGAGAGTAGGTGGAGGCAAGACTACTGCCCCCTCAAAAAATCAATTTTTACATCAGCCCTTAAAGATTATAAAATTGCCATTCTCGCTGCCAAATCTGACTATTTCTCCTCGAAAATCCGGGAATCCACTAACAAAGCCAAAGACATCATCTCCATCGTTGATGAACTCGCGAAACCCGATCGGGTCACTGTAAAACCATCCCCAACACAAACCCTCTGTGACTCCCTTAATTCCTACTTCTTCGACAAAATTATCAATATCAAAACCAGTATTCCCAAGGCCAACTCACCCCCTGATCCCGGTTATGCTTATCATAACCCTTCCCTCTTTGACCTTTTCCCTCTGATTACTCAGGAGATCTTCTTTTTCCTCCTTAAGAAGGTCCGCTCAGGCTCTCCGAGGGACAGCTGCCCTCCTCACATCGCCCGGGTGATATTTCTCCACATTCCTGAACCTCCCTTATTGCTCCTTAACAAATCCCTTCACCTCGGTTATCGTCCCCAACATCTTTAAGACAGCCGAAGTTGCACCTATCCTTAAAAAAGCATGCGCTGACCCCCTGGTGCTCAGCAACTTCCGCTCAATATCGCTGCTTCCCTTTTTAGGTAAACTCCTGGAGGCTTATGTTGCAAACTGCCTGAGCACATTTGTGGAACACTCCCACTATCTAGACCCTCACCAAGCGGGCTTCAGGCCCAAACACTCCACTGAGTCCATTGCCCTGGCTGTCCATGATGAACTCAGAGGGGGCTGACCAGAACATCACGCAGGCATTAGTGCTCCTGGATTTGTCAGCGGCTTTCGACACTGTCGACCACAATTTGTTGCTCGACCAGGTCGAGAGGGCCAGCATCCGGGGCTCTCCGTTGAGATGGATTACCTCCTTTCTCAACGACCGCTATCAAGCGGTTCGTCTCTCCAGCTTCTCCTCGGAGAAAAAAATACTGTCCTGTGGGGTCCCCCAGGGGTCCTCCCTCTCCCCCCTTCTTTTCAATTTATACATTCTCCCCCTGATTTTTGATCTCCAGAAGAGAGAAGTAGTTACTTTTAATTACGCTGATGATCTTCAGCTTATCTTTAACATCGACTCTTCACCCTCCTCTATGGAGAACTTTCAATCAGCTATGAACTTCATCAGTAACTGGATGAACCTAAACCAGTTAAAGCTGAACCCCGACAAGACGGAGCTGGTCCTTACAGGGTCCTCAGCAATCTGTGGAATTCTTACTTCTGGCCCCACTCCTTGGGATGCCCACCTTCCCCAGTCAGCTCGGTCAAGAGCTTAGGAGTAACCATCAGTAGCGATCTTTCCATGAAGGCCCAGATCAATTTGGTGGTTTCCGTCTGCTTCTTCCGCTTGCGAAGAATTCGGAAAATCTGCAGATTTCTTTCATCCGAGGCTCTTATCCAAGTTACACTGGCCCTAGTAATGTTGTGTATTGATTACGCAAACTCACTGTATGCCGGAATTCATACATATCAATCACGACGGTTACAAATGGAACAGCATCAAGCCGCTAGGTTTTTCCATGGCCAGCCGCAAAATCCGCCACGTAAAACCCCTGCTTAAGAGTCTGCAATAGCTCCTAGTGTCCCAGCGCAGCCTCTTCAAACTTGGCTGCCTGATTCACAGAGTCCTGTCTTCCCACGGACCTCTTTTTATCGCTTCCAAATATTCCAAAATACATTGTTACACTCCATCTCGCAACCTACGCTCCTCCAGCTCAAATCTTCTGACCCCTTTTCTATTCAAACGGAAAAAACACAGTGGCTTAAGATTCTCATCCCTGGCACCACAGCTCTGGAACTTTCTCCCCCCCGGGACTGGGACAAATGCCCTCCTACTCTCAGTTTAGGAAATCGCTCAAAACATGGCTTTTCTTCCTAGCCTATAACTAGTTTCCCCCGCTGCATCTGTCAATGCCTTTCCGCCTATGTGCCAAGAAACCGCTAGTGTATGTGCACTCAATAATTTTGTCATATCATATCATCTCTTTTTTTGCTGTCCGAGCCTATTTTCTGTCACAGACCGACTGCTAAGTTCTCCGAGACGCAGTTGACTCTGTGTGTAGATTGTTCATTCTATATACAGGTAGGCAGGACAAAGCACATGGAACTCTGAATAAACCAGAATGTAGCTGACATACTGATACTGGTTCAGGTAGCATCTAGCCAGGCATTAAGGCTTGTATGCAATGTAATTTGCTAATTGAGGGCTGGATGGCCACCCATTTCCCGAAACACAAACCTAAAATGATCAAATTCCTATTGCTGTCATCCAAAACGTGGCATCTACATGTTCACATAGGTGCATGTATGTAGCACTAAAACCACCTTGCAGCCACTGGTTACTTTGTGGGTGGGAGTTTGTGAACCCTGTATAAATGATGGAGATAAGGGAGCCTTAAGGACAGCCTCTGTTATACTAATGTGTGTCCCTGGTGCTCTTGTTGTTCTGCAATTCTTGTTTCATAGGGTTCAACTATAGGTACTTTAACTTAGTTGGATACTTTTTGGTATCAAACATAATGGAGCTGCTCTTTTTCGATTGTTGTGCTCTCTGTACCAACAGTTCAAGTTGTTTGTGGTAATCTAAAGGTTAGGATCGAACATATATGGCTTCTATCTCTGCAATAAACCACTCTTCAAATAGCGATGCTGTGTAACACTATAAAAGCAGAGTGATGCATGGAATGCCTGCATTAATCTCAGCCACCAGCAATCACTCTGGGCTTCATTCCAGCCCTTCATTTTGTAACCACCAAGACACTCTAGAATAAGGTCCGCCTTATGCAAATCAGTATTGACCCTGCTCCTCATAGGAAGAATCCATCCCTAACTGATGAGAAGGGACCACAAGCAACCCCAGGCCAGTTTTGTTCTACTTGGGGCTTGTCAGTAGGGTGTAGCTTGAATCCTATGGCACAGTGAGCAAGGAACCTATGTCTGGGAAAACCCATTGCACTCAGGGCTTTAATTGCAAAAACAACAAAGCGATGAATGGAATGCTTGAATTAACACCTTCGCTGCGGCGGCTACTCCGCCGCAGTGCTAACGGTCGCGGGGGGCGCGCGGCTCACCTGCGCGGGTGACAGAACCGTTCCGTCACGGCTCGCGGGTGAGCTGTGCTTGTGACGGAACGGTTCCGTCACGGCCCCGCCAGCTTAATGAAACGCGCCGCGCAGGTGCGAAACCAGCGCCGCGCAGACGCGGCGAGCGGGCCGTGTCGGAACCGTTCCGTCATGAGCACAGCTCACCCGCGAGCCGTGATGGAACGGTTCCGTCAATAGCGTCGAACCGGTTAATCTTAGCCAGTGGCAATCTCTGTGGTGTGACTAATAGGGTAGATTAAAGAAAAGATCTAGCATGTTGTGAACGTATATAGTTTGGTCTAGTGGTCCGTGGGCTTTGCTTAGTGGCCTTTGACTGAGTAAGCTTTGATGCTGGATCTTATTTTTTAGACGGATGTTTTAATGTTTCTGCATTGGACTGTGCCAAGCAAACTATGCCAGAAAATCAACACTTTTTTGGGGAGAATATTTTTGTTAATCAGTTGCAAGATAGACCGTAAGGACAGTGAGAGAGTGTGCCAAATGTATGAAACATCTGTTAAACGTTGGGTTTGTTTCAAAGGCTGCAGTCTGTAAACAGGAAATCCCACTGACTTAAAGCAGAGTTTAATTTTAAAGACGCAAAAGGAAGACATTGCATTTTCAACCTTGATGTTCTGATATTCTATCTTGCTGATTTGCCTCAAAGAAAGTGCTGTAAATAGAGGAAATGATTTCTCCAAGATTTGTAGGTTTGAGGATTGTAAATTGATTCCATCTTGCAAACTAGGATGTTAGAGCAATTTAGCAGCTAGTGCCCACTTGTAAGTTTACAAAGTGTTCCTGTTTCAAAAATATCTGATTTCATTCACCCGAATAAGTCAGCAGCCGCTACTGCAAACAGGCCCCATAAAGTTGGTTCAACTGGCACGAGTCAGTGACTTATAAACTTCCATAATTGAACTAGGCTTTAAAAGGTTTGACAAAGTGGTTGATCTGCAGAATATAGATGGCAAATACATGAGTTAAAAGGAAGTCGTTTTAACTCAGGAAGGCTTTTTAATTCAGCATCTCTCAGCCTTTGTATCAACTGGCCTGGTGCTGGCTTTGCAAGGGAATGACAGTGATGCGGCAATGCTCTGCAAAGACAGAGAAATTACTATCTGAAAAAAACTAGCTATTAACAAATTTAAATAATTGCTTGTGGGTCTTTCCTGGAAGGATCACATGTGCATGGTGCAGGACTTTTGACCTTGTTGTGAGGCTATTACTGAGGCGGGTTTATTGAAGAATACATGCAGCATGTGTGGTACAGATGCTGCTCACCAGAGGCTACAAGGTAAAAGCAGGAAAGTGCTTGGAGGGTGGTGGGTGTATCACCATAAGCACTATTTGAATCTGAATGGTCAACCCTTAAACTTTACTGTTATCTAGTCCGGCGGCAAGGGGGGAAGTGGAACAAAGGCTTAGCAAAAGTTTACTCACAAGGTAAAGGTACATTTATGTATGTATATATATTTATTTGCCTTTTCTTATCTTTCAGGTTCAATCACCAGACAAAATGAAGACTCCAGGATGTTTATTTATATTCCTAAACAGGAATCCTCATGACTGTGATCTGAAGTAGTCGCGGAAAACAACGTTTTGAAACGATTCCTACCCCACAAGGAGCTGCTGTCTTCAAGAGTGCCCTGTTGACTATAGAGTATCCTGTGAGAGGAAGATTCTATTTATGCTCAAGACGCTGGATTCACAATGAGGCCAAAGACATTTCCTGCTACAGCCCACTCTGGAAACAGCAGACAAAGACTGGAGGAGATCAGGGAAGGCCTGAAGCAGCCATCGGGCCAGAGCATACCGGCCGGGCTTGGTGGGGACGCGCTGCTCGACCCCAAGGTTCTGGTTGGGAAAGAGGCAGCCCGGCAACAGCAGTTGAGGCCAACTGCAAAATTTGCGCCATATCAAAAAGTATTGAAAGAAATAAAGTATTCCTTGCTTCCCTTCGCCAATGAGTCCGGTAGCCCGGCAACCGTGGAAGTCAACAGGCAGATGCTACAAGAACTGGTGAATGCTGGGTGTGATCCGGTATGTGCTTTTCCATTGTTCTCGCGGGCGACCCTGAACGGATAGTACTAGTTCAGAAAAGACAGCACACTAACAATTTGTCATTCACTCCCTTTAGAAAAATGTCAAGCAGCCACAAGTGATCATGCTCTGCATTTTTAAGCTTAGTTAGAATAAGTGCAACCACGAGTTCGCAGGGAGTTGTTTAGTGGAACATCAGAAGGGGCTGCTAACAAGGTTCAAATCTCAAAGTAGGGCAGTCTGTTAAAGATCTAAGAAAAACACCTTCCAGGGCGCCCCACCTTCAGGAGTCTTAGCTGCACCTGCCCCTCTCCCATGGGATTTAAACGCCATCAGATGTTCAGGGAATAATGCTCCATGGTTTTCAGGCCACAACTTAGAAGATGGAAAATGACCTCTCAGTGAGTAACAGCACACCCAGGGGCAGATTAGTGAAGCATCGGATGTAGAACTGTGGCATGCCTGCAGGATGGGTATCTGTTTAGAGCTAAGTAGGGAAGAGAGAAAACTGAACAAAACACACACCCATCTGCATTCCCCATACAGTCTTTTGCAGTCAAATGAGCAAGAGAATACTCGTAAGTAGTGTATATAAAGCAGAAGACAGTATATAGGTGTGCGGCTCGAGGCCTAAATGATGTATGAGTAGGGCTGTGAGCAAGCCACTATGCAAATAGGAATACAAATGTTTTCAGCTGTGCTTTAACACAAACAGAATTAGATGTTTTCAAAATGACAAGCAGCATTTTATATTTTATTTCGATGTGCAGTTTGAATCACGTGTGGATAAAGCATTAGGAGTCTTGTGGGATCCCATATTTGACAAAAGGGGGAAGGAACTTGAAGCCAATTTGATCATTAAACCAATGATGTCTGAAGTGCATTGAGGTTGTAAGCTTTGGTTGGCATAGTCTAAATGCAACTGCAATGGAGAACAGAAGTGTATTGGCCTTCTGCCTTGCCCCACACATTAGAGAACCAGACATGGTCCAGATCCACGACCTGTGAGAAACCTAAGAAGTAAAATGGGTAGGAGTGTTGGATAAGCCATTGGTCTTTGATCAAAGAAGATGCAGTGTGTTAGGAGTTCATATACAGTGCCTCATGGGTTTGGAACGTGAGTAGGTAACGGAGTGGTGTTTTGAGTACTCTTTAGACTAGAGGGGCCGTAGAGCCAGTTTTGAGCGCCTATCATGTATTACATTCTAAAAAATGCATCTTTTCAATACACTGAATACCCTTTGCCTGTGCATAAGTCACATTTGCCAGGCAAATGGGCAATTTAATTTCCATGTGAATTCCAAGTCCTGCCTGCGCTTATAAGAAACAGTCCATGAATACCGCCTTCAGCACCACTCTTGTTGAGAACTCAATTTCTGGTGATTTTCTCTAGGTCATCACTTAGGGCTGTGCAACAAAATTATGTTTCTTTCCCTATATACAGTGCAATAGAGTAATTCACAGTGTGTTGTTGAGTTAATTTGCACCCATCAGAACGAAGGTCCCGTTTGTGGTGATTTCATACTATCCTGCTGGTGCATCTTTGCTTCCTTTGTAACTTACTTAGCTCTTTGGTTCTTGCTAGGGGCAGTATGCATGCCCTCACTATACGCTACTTGAATCCTCACAAGGAAGGTAATCATTGTGTTCATCTACAACTGTTCTAACCTCAGCTCTTATGTCGTGCCTTGAACCATACTATCACACATATAGTTGGAATGACTATGGCACACAACACATTGTGCATTCTGGAAATTGTCTGGGTTGCCAGCAGCCATCTTGCCCTCTTAACAGTGCCACATTAGGCCTAAGATGGCGGAAGGAGAACTGCTTAGAAGTCAGTTGATTGGTGCCCCCTGCTGCTACTACTCCCTGCTGTGTGGGGGTACAGAAGAGCTCCACTCATAGCCAAAAACCTGAGTTTTTGACAAAGGGATTAGTAGAGCTCACATTTCAAGTGTGGGGCACAATGTATGGCATACTCCTTTAGCTGTTAGGCTTATCTTATTGTATTATTTATTTTATTGAGATATTTATGCAGGGGTAGGAGCACAGCACAATATGGGTGATGGAAGCCATTTTGAATAATGTGCAATCTGCCATTAGCATGGGCTTGTGGCGTTGTTTGCTGTCCTGGGGATGCCTTTTCAAGTGGTTTGGAGGTTTTCTTCGCAGACAGGGCTCTGAGAGGGGTATGTTTCTGCATGGATGCCAACATTTTGAAGCTGCAAAGAGGGAGATTCGGATAAAACATAGGGGGGGGGTTTACCCTTCGACTTGCGTGGTAGCATAGGCGATTTTAGGCAGGAGTCAGTTAAAATAAAGTCGCTTGGGGCTTTAAAAATCGAGTCTCCCAGCTGAATTGAGTCTGTTGGCATGTACAGAACCTTCCCCATTGGCACAGCAAAGGGACCCGGCTTGAAATTGCGCTGCTGCAGGATCGGATGTCCGAATGGCAAAATATACTTTGTTCTTTGTTTCCTTACCTGTTAGGAGC
Organism: Lissotriton vulgaris; assembly: GCF_964263255.1. Taxonomy (NCBI): domain Eukaryota; kingdom Metazoa; phylum Chordata; class Amphibia; order Caudata; family Salamandridae; genus Lissotriton; species Lissotriton vulgaris. The sequence goes on from NC_141696.1 coordinate 1,280,715,007, forward strand.
ACAGAGTCAGTGCTATAGCAGGCACAGAGCATGACAAAATGGTTGTGCAATGGGCTGCAGAAGCAGGTCACTGGCAGTGCACACTCCGAGTCAAATGAGGTCATTTCCGGGCTCATGCTGGCTTGTCACCAGCAGATCAACATTCAACAGTAGGGTTTATGCATGCAGGAACCGGGAGGTGGGAGATTAGCCTTGAAATCGGTAGTCTACCTCCTGAATCGGGAGGGTTGGCATGTATGGTTTACTTGTGGCCCATCCTACCATATGTACTTCTGCGTTTTGTTGATGGACATTTCCACAGCTGCGCACATTTTTTTTTTTATTTCTTCTTATATAGCGCTCGAATCACCGTGAGGCATCTCGGCGCTTGCATTGGAAACCCGTCCTGGCTTTTTCCCTGTGAGATAACCCTTACTGGGCATCCCCAAGGTGAAAGCCAGGCATCCCACCGTGGGGGGGCCGTAGCGGAGATTAAGCAAGCTTAATGCCCAGAGTTGCAGAGTGTGAACCCATGATTAGAGTAGGCACCGAAGCGAGAATTATCGAGTCCGTGGACATTTGGGCTCAAGACCCTGCCGCATAGGGAATTGAACCCTGGTCCCGGGTCTGAACTCTGCTTCAGGGTATGCCTCCTCTAACCAGTTTATTTATTATTTATTTATTTATGCATTTTTATATAGCGCGGACTTTACCCGAAGGTGTCAGAGCGCTTCACATAAGGAACAGAAATGAAACATAATGAGAAACATTACAAAAGAACAGATTTCAAACGCATACGTTACAGTACATAAGGTAATAGTGACATTTGTGAGCAAACAAAATACATGAGGTAGTAAAAATTGTGAGCAGTCAAAAATACATGAGGTAGTAAAGGTAATAGTGACAATTGTGAGCAAACAAAATACATGAGGTAGTAAAAATTGTGCGCATCCAAAAATACATGAGGTAGTAATAAGTGCACAGGAGGAAAAAGTGACAAGTGTGCAGTTACAAGAGAAGATAAAGTATCATTTGGGGTATAATACTGCAAAAGGTGCTAGACACTCCGGCACAAGAACAAGTGTTATGTAGGCAGAGGTGGCACTTGTGCCAGTGAGCCACACTTCTCCACAATCACACCACTGTGCACCTTTTCTCAGGAGAGGGAGGCTAGGTGCTATGTATATCAACCTCTAGGTGCACAAGGCAATAGTTTCCTCTTTTAAACCCTAGCCCGCTTCCATACAGCTTCCGTCAACATGTCCGAATAGTTCAACTCACAGAAGCTGGGAGAATTGCCACATCTGAGGCTCGCAGACTCAGCGTTTTTCTGTTACTCTGGGGGCCATCACATGTGGTGTGGATACGTAAGTCTTGAATGCTCATCTCTACTCTAAGTAGTGGTGGTAATCAAACATCTGTACAGGTAATGTGGATCAGGCTCATGCACTCAGAATTTCCCTATAGCGCTTGGTATCCATGCATGGTGTAGGACTCGAGCTGGGACACACTGTGCTGCTATATACCTCTGCTGAGGCCACACTTAGCAAGATCAGTGCTGTGGGGTGGTGTAGAAGTAAAGGTCCTTACATGAGGTAAGAATCAACTAAATGAATTCGGTTGGAACATGCAATATGCTCTGTAGACATGAGGCTCCATGCATGTATTGTTGTTTAGGTTGGAACACCCAGAACTTCTATGCTGGAGTAGGTTCTGTATTTGTGGTCTGAATTAGGATCAGAAACAAAGCACTGCTTTGTAGCTGTGGGGTTCCGCAACACAGAGTCTGGGCTCAGTGGGACACTTAAAGCTTCTCTGTAGCAATAGGAGAGCCGTGCATGTAGTATGGACCAGTCTGTGCAATGTAAGCTACTCTTTTTCAACATCGGTCGGTACACATACGATGGATCAGGCTGGATACGAGAACCGCTCTGTAGCAACGGGAGCTCACACTTGTATTCTGGATCTGGCGGTGTACTTAAAGCTTCTCTTGAGCA